>NC_090387.1:39631403-40831403 GCF_036365525.1 Heterodontus francisci
GAGTTAGAAGGTAATGGAGAGAGAACAGAGCAGTGGAAGTGGTTTTGCATTGCTGCAGCAAAGAGCCATCTTGGATATAATGAATCAAATAATTTCCGTCTGTATTGTAAGCTTCTGTGGTTTTACTTTTGAGAGAGCAATAGCCATGTTTATAACTGGATCAGGAGAGCCTCAAAACAGTGAACTTATTTTCAAGTAGGATAATGGAGAAAAGATTGAGCAGGGACATGGTACAAGGGAAACTTGTTTTCCACTTGAATCTACAGTATGGGTGTTCTCTAACATAGCAATTGCCCAGATAGCATCTGAGTTCTACCAGAGTACATTGGCACATTCACCTGTTCATTTGGTTGGAGTTGTAAAACAATTATTTAGTGCCAGGTACTATTTAGACATGATCTACAATTAATAAGCTCTTATAGCCAATTACACACATTTGAATTATTGTGACGTAGGCCGGAATTTTACTTTCCCTGTAAAATGGAGCAGTAGGCTCGGGAGAGCCTATCCCGACCCACTCCCTCCTCCGCCGCCACTTTATGCAGGGCGGCGGTGGCAAAAAACAGTATGACAAAGGCAGACGGCCTTGGGGGTTGTGGGGAGGGGTAGCTCTCATGATCGGATATCCTATGCCTGATGGAGGGCTGCCCCTGCTGCC
The DNA here is from genome assembly GCF_036365525.1 of Heterodontus francisci. Taxonomy (NCBI): domain Eukaryota; kingdom Metazoa; phylum Chordata; class Chondrichthyes; order Heterodontiformes; family Heterodontidae; genus Heterodontus; species Heterodontus francisci. Next base: position 39,632,062 of record NC_090387.1, read on the forward strand.
CCAACCATCCACAACACCCAACACATCCCCCCAGTCGACCACCCTTGCCTCACCAGGGCCCGACCGATCACCCTCGGTGAGGCAACAAAAACTTAACTTGGTTCCGGGTTCCCCGACATCATCTTCGCGAAGCTGTGCTGCAGTTCCAGCAGTGGCTGCCACTCCTGCTGGGTGCTGCTGGGACTAAGAGCTCTAATGGCTGGCAGCTCTAAATAAATAAATAAATAAATAAAATAAAAAAATAAATAAATAAAATAAAGTCCCGCCTCAGAACACTTGAAGGCTGTGGAACCGCAAAAAGCGTGTCGGATCCCCAGGCCAGGCGGAAGCGGGTTCGCCACCGACTTTTCAGTCGGTGAACGGCTCTCGTACGCCAAGGGAAATATCCTGGCCAGAGTTTCCAATATTCTGGTTCCAAGTAGCAAGAATTTAACTGAACAAGAATAGTTCATACAAAAATATATTACATAATGGGCCTGAAAATTGTGCAGTTTTTATGATTTCAGAAGAATAAATTGATCAATCTGGTGCTAGTAAAACTGTAATACAATTTGAAACTGTTTTTGGAAATATGTTCTCATTGCAGTTCTCACGAAAGATTACCTGAATCAACTCTTATGTATTTTTTGGGGGAATCTGGAATCCTTATAAACGTATGGCTGCCTGCTCTATCCAATCATTTTTGTTAACAATGCACAATCTGTTGTCCCAGGATCACCAATATTACATTGTACAAATATTTAACCAGATTGTTATTTTCTATGACATGAGATTGTTTTTCTTTTATATCTCTTTTTAAATAAAACGCAAGATTAAAGTTGCTTGTTTAAAATTAAATGAGCAAATCATTGGTGGGATATCCCAGCTTTGTCTTGAGCATTACTGTCTTCATCAGCGAGCTTCTGAGTAGGCTTAATTTCTGACAGTATACTTTGGCTAGACAACTGGGAATTTGAGAGTGAATGGGGGAAAGTTTTTTCCAAGGGTGGATACAGAAGGAAGTAGGGTTTGGAGGGGGAGGTGGGATGTAGGTGGAGAGCAATACAAGGAAGTGATCAGAGATGGTTTGATCTGTGATTGATACTGTAGGGTAGTGAGACCACATGAGATAACAAGGTCAAGTGGATGGCAGTGAATATGGGTTGGTGAGTTTACATGGAGGATGAGATTGAGGGAGAATAGGAGGGCAGTGAACTCAGGAGCCAGAACATGATGAATTGAGATGAAGGTTAAAATCACCTAGGATGAGAAGCCACTTGGTGCAGAGGCTGAGGGAGAAAAGCTTGAAGATAACACATTGAGAAAATTGGCACAGTACTTGAGTGCAGGCAGTAGAGAACCAGGATTTTAAATGAAAGGTGAGATGCTCAAAGGAGAGGAAATTGCTAGAGGAGTAAGGAACTGGCCAAAGTGAGATTTGGTTATGAGAACCACACCACTATCACCATGATGGTCTAGGCAAGCGATGACAAGTATATCCAGGCGGAGAGGCTTCAGTTAACGGAAAGGTGTCATCAGTCTTCAGCCAGGCTTCTGTCAAGGCCATGATATCGATGCAATCATCCACAATAAGCTCATGGATCGCAAGGGCTTTGTGAGTGAACGGACATTCTGGAGGAAGATGCAGAAGGGGGCGGCAGTAGCTGGAACTCTGGCAGAGTCCACAGGATCGGCACTTGAAAGATGAGTTGGACAGAGAGGAGTTTGGCAAGTTCAACCCCCAGCTGGTAGACTGGGTGGGAAGGTCAGCGAGAGAGTAGGATGAGTCAGTTAGGATTGCTGCTGCTGAGGAGGCAGTGACGTGTGCCTCGATGAGCCCTTAGGAGAATACCAAGAGAGGCACGAAGGGATTTCGCAGACTTAGCTAAGACCATCAGATTTAGCCCATCTACACACAGCAAAACCTTGTATACCATGCAGCCTCCTGGGAGAGGCTGATAACTAAAGGAAAAAACCTGCAGCCAATTCAGGAAGGTCTTTTGAAAATTCCTCTCTGCCACTCTAAGGCAATCAGGCAAGCTGTAGGAGACAAGCCGGAATTCTCCCAGCCATGTGGAGGCAGCTTTAGAGGTGGGGCGGGTTAATCAGAAAGCAGCATATCAGGCCGGCTCCCCAACGTTTCCTGCCTCCATAAGCTTTTCCCAGAGGCAGGCTCACAGTGGCATAGCTACCCATTTGCGAATAGCAGGTAACCAATTAAGATATTTAAAACTTCAGTAGTGCCTAATTGAAATTTTCCAAATGTTGCACAGGAGCCATGCAGTGTCAGGAGATCGTCAGCTCCAGGGAGGCAAAATCACAGTGGGGAGTCATTGTTGCCTGCAACTGACAGGCATTCAGGTCAACAAAGGAGCAAAACAGCAAGGCTCAGTACAGGGATGAATTAATTTTCAAATTATTCAGAACCAAGGAACAATAACTTTTATAAATCCTGTAGGGAGAAAAGTGAAGGAGTTTACTCGGATGAATGCAGAACATGCAGAAACATAATGAGGATGAACAGAAGGTCAAAGAAAGATCTGTAAAATCTCTAACTGGAGACATAAGACATTATAGTAACTTAGTATTTTAGTAGAACAACTAGAACTTCACTAGCTGAAGAGATGTAAACAAAGTAGGACCTGAGGATGAACCCAGGATAGTTAGTATAATAAAGGATTCCTTTAGTAATGAATACTAGGAAGATATTGAGAACCATGTCCTCAGTAGTGATGCTCCTAGTAGAATTAGCTTCAGCATAAATCTGCTGGGAGCCCGAGACAGACCAAAAGGGCTCAATGCAATGGATTCTCCATGAATCAGTTACTTTTTCTGGAGTAGTGAGAAAGCCAAGGGAGCAGATGTGTGAAACAATTATGGTCATTTTTGAGGGTGTCAATTATTACTGGGGGCAGTGGGTACACTGTACATGTTGCCACTGCACGTTTTTTGCTGATGATACAAAGATTGGTCAGAAAGAAAGTTGTGACAAGGACGCAAAGGGATACGGATAGGTTAAGTGAATGGGCAAAAATTTGACAGATGGAGTATAACATGGGAAAATTTGAGGTTATCCCCTTTGGTGGGATGAATAGAAAAGCAAAGTGTTATTTAAATGCAAGGATGAGAAATTTCCACCAAATGGCAAATTTCCGACATTGGGGTTTTAGAAATCCACTATTTTCTTCTCCCTGTCACTGATGATTCGTTTTTTTTTTTAAAGCCGGTCCTTTGCTCAAAATCGGAAAGGGATGGAAGTAGGGGGACAGGGGAGAGAGAGGGAGACCGGGGGGTGGGGGGTGGGTTGGGTGGGAGAAAGACAGAGACAGGGAAGGAGGGGGAGAGAGAGAGAGAGACTGCGGGGGGGGGGAGAGACCGACAGAGAGAGTGAGACTGTGGGGGAAACCTAGAGAGTGAGACTGGGGTGGGGGGGTGGTGGGTGGGGGGAGACCTAGAGAGTGAGACTGGGGGGCAGGGAGACCTAGAGAGTGAGGTTGGAGCGCGAGTGAGACACAAGAGAGAGGGAGAGAGACTTGGGGGGAGAGAGAGACTTGGGGGGGGGGGGGGAAGGGGGGAGAGAGAGACTTGGGGGGGGGGAAGGGGGGAGAGAGAGACTTGGGGGGGGGGGAAGGGGGGAGAGAGAGACTTGGGGGGGGGGGGGGGAGGGTGGAGAGAGACACTCGGGGGGGAGGGGGGAGAGAGTGTGTGGGGGGGGAGAGAGAGCGTGTGTGTGGGGGGGAGAGAGAGCGTGTGTGTGGGGGGGAGAGAGAGCGTGTGTGTGTGGGGGGGAGAGAGAGCGTGTGTGTGGGGGGGGGAGAGAGAGCGTGTGTGTGGTGGGGGGGGGGAGAGAGCGTGTGTGTGGGGGGGGGGAGAGAGAGAGCGTGTGTGTGGGGGGGGGGAGAGAGAGAGCGTGTGTGTGGGGGGGGGAGAGAGTGAGCGTGTGTGTGGGGGGGGGAGAGAGTGAGCGTGTGTGTGGGGGGGGGAGAGAGTGAGCGTGTGTGTGGGGGGGGAGGGAGAGAGCGTGTGTGTGGGGGGGGAGGGAGAGAGCGTGTGTGTGGGGGGGGAGGGAGAGAGCGTGTGTGTGGGGGGGGAGGGAGAGCGTGTGTGTGGGGGGGGGAGGGAGAGCGTGTGTGTGGGGGGGGAGGGAGAGCGTGTGTGGTGGGGGGGGGAGAGAGAGCGTGTGTGGTGGGGGGGGAGAGAGAACGTGTGTGTGGTGGGGGGGGAGAGAGCGTGTGTGTGGGGGGGGGAAGAGAGTGAGCGTGTGTGTGTGGGGGGGGAGAGAGTGAGAGAGCGTGTGGGGGGGGGGGGGGAAGAGAGCGAGAGCGCCGTGGGCGGGGAGGGAGATAGCGAGAGCGCTGTGGGGGGAGGGAGAGAGCGCGCGAGAGAGAAAGATTGGAGAGAGTGTGTGTGAGTGAGACTGGAGGGAGAGACACATACAGAGAGCAAGGGGGAGAGAAAACGATCAAGTTCACTCCTGACAGATGGACTTTCTATCCAGAATACTCCGCATCGCTACATCAAGTGTGCGGGCAGAAATTGACGACTTGTGCAAGCAAAATCAATGCCAGGTATCTCATTAAATCAGTGTTTAACATAGTGACAAGAATGTAAGTTTATAAATTAATTTTCTCATTTAAATCTTGTTCACGAAAATACACATTTTTGTTGTTTTGATGAAAGTAAAATAAATTTCGAATGCCTTTATCTTTCCAAAATTTGCTCATCAGCTCCCAATGTAGGACAGAAATTGTAATGTGGCCCCTCACGCAAACAGGTTGGGCACCTCTGCAGTTCCGACTTTCAGACCAAAAGGACAGGCTTTGAAAACAAAAATCAGAACTGTCAGGAAATAGGAACTGTTGCTTCCGACCTTGGGGGCAGCTTCGTGGTATTCTGGCAGGCTTTTTAAAAAAAAAAAAAATTAGAACTGACAGTTCTGGTGTTAAAATTTACTTCATCGTTCATAATTATATGATGTAACTGTATTAAATGCTGAATTGTTGGAATGCTGAGTTCCCTTCAGTGATTTTATACAAATGCATTGGTCCACTGTTTTGACAGTAATTGATGGTAAACAAGGGGAAAACTGATGTTCCTACACACTTGAAGTGGCCTGGAAGCATTTGCATTCATTACAGATTATTAACAATGCTATAATTAGACCATTTTGTTTTCAACCACTAATTTTCAGACCTTTTGGTCTTTGGCCACTCTCACCTATGTAAATGGAGAGAGACTACAGAATGTTGTAGTACAGAGGAATCTGGGTGTCTTCGTACATAAAACACCAAGTTAGCGTGCAGGTACAGCAAGTAATTAGGAAGACAAATATAATTTTGGCCTTTATTGCAAGGGGGGGTGGAGTATAAAAGAAGAAAAATTTTGCTGCAACTATACAGGGCAATGGTGCGACCACACTTAGAGTGCCGTGTACTTTTGGGTTTCCTCATTTAAGGACGGATATGCTTGTAGTGGAGACAGTTCAGAGAAGGTTCACTAAGTTGATTCCTTGGATGAAGGGGTTATTTTTTGAGGAAAGGTTGAACAGGTTGGGTCTGTACTCACTGGCGTTCAGAAGATGAGAGGTGATTTTATTGAAACATACAAGATTCTGAGGAGACTTGACAGGGTAGATGCTGAGGATGTTTCCCCTCGTGGGGAAATCTAGAACTGGGGGTATAGTTTCAGAATATGGAGTTGCCCCTTTAAGATGGAGATGAGGAGGAAATTCTTCTCTTGAGGATCTTGAATCTCTGGAATTCTCTACCCCAGAGAACTGTGGAGGCTGAGTCATTGAATATATTCAAGGCTGAGATAGACAGGTTCCTGAACTATATGGGAATTGAGTGTTATGGGAACAGGCAGAAAAGTGGAGTTGAGGCCAAGATCAAATCAGCCATGATTTTACTGAATGGCAGAGAGGCTCAAGGGTCTGTATGGCCTAATCCTACTTCAGTTTCTTATCACCTTATGTTTATGGTGCTCTCAATTGCACTGCCGAACTGGTCACCCACCCACCATCCCTAATTGATGCGGAGGCAGTCTGTTAATTTGGCCGCCTCCAGTAAGATTGCTCTGCAGGGCACACGGTTGATGGAAGTGGGTCAGGATCTGGAAATGGTCCAGATGCCCGAGAATTTTATAAATCCATAAGGTTCCAGACAGTAGTTGCCATTACTCCTCATAAGAACATAAGAAATAGGAGCAGGAGTAGGCTAATCAACCCCTCAAACCTGCCCCGCCATTCAATAAGATCATTGCTGATCTGCCCCAGACCTCAGCTCCTCGTAGCCCTCAACTCCCCGGTATTTCAAAAATCTATCTACCTCCTCTTTAAATACTTTCAGTGATCTTGCCTCCACATCTCTCTGGGGTAGAGAATTCCAGACATTCACTACCTTCTGAGAGAAGAAATTCCTTCGCATCTCAGTTTTAAATGTGGCCCCTTATTCTGTAACTATGTCCCCTAGTTTGAGATTCCCTCACTAGTGGAAACATCTTCTCAACATCTACCCTGTCAAGCCCCCTCAGAATCTTGTACATTTCAATTAGATCACCCCTCATTCTTCTAAACTCTAATGAATAAAGGCCTAACCTATTTAGCCGTTAAGTCAACCCCTTCATCCCAGGATTCAGCGTAGTGAATCTCTTTTGAGCTGCCTCCAGTGCCAGTATATCCTTCCTTAAATACGGGGACCAAAACTATACACAGTACTCCAGGTAATAATAATCATAATCATAACCAGCAACTTGCCTTTTATAGGTAGAAATAACCACTGCTGACATGTCCTAGGCAAGTTCCCTTTGAAAGAACTGTATAAACTCCATAATCAACAACAACTTGCATTTATATCGCTATTTTAATGTAGTAAACATCCCCAAGGTCTTCACAAAAGCGTTACCAGACAAAAAAATTGACACCGAGCCAAAGAAATGGACTGGTGACCAAACATTTGGTAAAAACGTAAGTTTTAAGCCGTGTCTTAAAGGAGCAGAGGCTTGGGGAGGGTATTTGAAAGCTTATGGCCCAGCTGGCTGAAGGCATGGCCACCATAGCTGCCAGGAAAGGAAATCCTTTTGTTGAACTTCCTTTCGAAACATCCATAAAATTCAACTATTTGCAGCAGTCTCAATGTCCACTGAAATCAAATATTAAAAACACAGAATCCTAAGTTTTAATCCTCGTAACAATGCATGGTAGCATAGTAGTTATGTTGGGCTTTGAACTTGTGTTATTGAAATGTCAGTTCATATCCCACCATGGAAGTTTGAGAATTTGAATTCAGTATTTTTTAAAATATGGAAGTAAAAAGCTGGTACAAAAAAGGTGGCTTTGAAGCTGTAGACTGTCATAAATACCCAACTGGTTCACTGGTGTGTTTCGGTGAAAGAAACCTGGTGCCCATACCTTGTCTAGTCTTTGTGATTCCAATTCCAGACCAACATGGTTGACTGTTAATGGGCGTCTGAACTGGCCCAATAAGCTGCTCAGTGTATATAACTGTTACAAAGTAACAAGGGTTGAAGAAGGCGGCCCATCATCAGCTTCTCAATGGCAACTAAGGATGAGTAATAAATACTTGTACCAGAGCCTTACGTAGCCTAAGTATAGTACTTTTTGTTTTGTACTTGATATCCAAGCAATGCAACCTTGTCTAAATTGGCCTACAGTCTATTGATTTTATCTGAAGTGTTTACTCCTGTGCACATTTTAATGCCATTGGGAAATTTGAGTGCTTCCATCTAAGTCCGTCATTAACAATAATGGTCTCAGCACAGGGTGTTATGGAATGATACTCGTGTTCAGGTCCCAGTCAGACACATGCCCATTAATAACAGCCCTTTTGTTATCTGAATATAACCAGCTATCTGCCCAGCATTATAGCTGTTTTATAATCTATTGCAATTAACTTTTTTTCCAATAGCCATCAGTGTACTTTATCAATTGATTTTGGAAATCAAGCTATATAGCATCAACAAGAAGGTCTTAATTAAACATTCTGGTCAGCTCCTAATAACTGCCAAACTGTTTGTGATTTACTTTTCTTTTATTGTTACGTTCTCCTGACTGGTCATTCACAAAAATTAGTCACTGGTAGTTTTCTAGTCACTTTCCTCGCTTTTGAGTTGTATGTTATCTGTCTCCTGATATACTGCTGTTCTACATGGAACAATCAATAAAATGTGATTGGAGTGGAGGGACTGTGACAGAGAAATGGCAGGTGCAGGAAATAGGTGTTAGGCAGCTTGAAGTATGTGCAAGTGCATGATGAATAAGCCTATCCAATCGAAATTCAACCAATTCATGATGTCGCTAGTTAACTGGACAGCTGTAAAAGTCTAGTGACTAAGTTCTCTAACCTTTTTAATGTAGATTTACTCAACTGAAAAGCCTGAACTTGTCGAATAATAAACTGGTAACATTTCCAGCATCACTGTGTGAAATCTCAACTCTTACTGAAGTCAACCTCTCCTGTAACAGGATTCAAAACATCCCTGAGGAGATTGGGAACTTGCAAAAGTAAGTATTACATGAGACAGCCAAAAGGGTAGAGAATTTGTTTTAACTGTCGTTTGCATTTTGGTTCAACAGCTGGTGGATGCAATGCATTTTAATTTCATTCGCTATGTCGTCCCAAAGTGTAAAAGTATGTGAAGTGTTTCCACAGCTTCCACTTAAAACATAATATACATTTATATCCAGCTGTCCAATGCAATCATTTCGTATCTTCACTTTTCACTACTATTTAATATTTTTATAGTTTCTTAATGTTCATAGAACCTAAAGCAAAGCATTGTGGAGAATTATATGTTCTATTTTAAACAGGAGCTAGTGGTTTTTATATTCTTCACCCATTTTTCTCCATAATTGTGCAAGTCCTAATGGATTGAGGATGCCCTGTAGAAATGCTGTTGTTGATGATTAGACTCAGACAGCATCCCGGAGTCATTATGGCACAGAAGGAGGCCATTTGGCCCATCGAGTCCATGCCAGCTCTCTGTAGAGCAATCCAGTCAGTCCCATTCCCCTGCCCTATCCCTTAGCCCTGCAAGTTTATTTCTCGCCAGTGCCCATCCAATTTCCTTTTGAAATAATTGAATGTCTCTGCTTCTCCCACCCAGATAGACAGCAAGTTCCAGGTTATTACCACTCACTGCATAAAGAAGTTCTTCCTCACAGGGCGGCACAGTGGTTAGCACCGCAGCCTCACAGCTCCAGGGACCCGGGTTTGATTCTGGGTACTGCCTGTGTGGAGTTTGTAAGTTCTCCCTGTGTCTGCGTGGGTTTCCTCCAGGTGCTCCGGTTTCCTCCCACACGCCAAAGACTTGCAGGTTGATAGGTTAATTGGCCATTGCAAATTGCCCCTAGTGTAGGTAGGTGGTAGGGAAATATATAGGGACGGGTGGGGATGTGGTAGGAATATGGGATTAGTGTATGATTAGTATAAATGGGTGGTTGATGGTCGGCACAGACTCGGTGGGCCGAAGGGCCTGTTTCAGTGCTGTATCTCTTTGAAAAAAACATCCTCCCCTGCATCTCTTGTCCAAAACCATAAATCTGTGTCCCCTAGTTTCTTGTACAATCAGCAAATGGGAGTAGCATTTCTTTGTCTACCTGATCTAAACCTGTCATAATCTTGTACACCTCTATCTGATCTCCCCTGCTCCAAGGAGAGCAACTCCAGCTTAATGTTGGAGCAAAATTCCCTCATCCTTGGAATCATTTTGGTAAATCTCCTCTGCACTCTCTCAAGGAGCCTTACATCCTTCCTAAACCAGAACTGGACGCAATACTCTAGTTATGGCCTAACCAGAGCTTATTAAAAGTTCAGCATAACTTACCTGTTTTTGTACTCAAATACCTCTATTTATGAAGCCAAGACTCCATATGCTTTACTAGCTGCTCCCTCTATATGTTCTGCCACCTTCAAAGATCTATGCACATGAACCCCATGGTCCCTCTGTTCCTGCACACTCTTTAGAAATATACCATTAAGTCTATATTGCCTCTTGTCTGCCAAAATGCATCACCTCACACTTCTCTGTATTAAATTCCATCTACCACTTGTCTACCCATTCTGCTGGTCTATCTTTGTCCTGTTGTCAGTTTTTTTTTGGATTACATAGTTTGACAGGATCTGCAACACAGACACAGGCCATTTGGCCCATCTTGGCTATGCCAATGTTTTTGCTCCACATGAACCTCTTCCCAGTTGCCTTCATCTAACCGTATACTTTTTTTCCTTTCTCCCTCATGTGCTTATCTAACTTCCCCTTAAATCCATCTGTGCTATTTGCTTCAACTACTATTGTGGTAGCATGTTACACATTGTTATCACTCTTTTCAGTAAAGAAGTTTCTCCTGAGGTCTCTATTGAATTTGTTAGCGACTACCTTATATTTAGGACCTCTAGTTTTGGATACCCTGACAAGTGGAAACATTTTCTCTACGTTCACCCTATCAAACTCTTTCATTATTTTAAAGACCTGTATTAATTTTCCCATAGTTTGTGTTACATTAATAGATACCTATATGCTTATATGTCTTTCATCTTTTCAAACTGATAGCTTTAAGGATCCAAGTACAGAATCTGTACATTAACTTTGGCATGTCAGATATTACTGCTCTTTTTTCCCCAAAAAGCTGTGTAACATTTTTTGTTAGAAGTGGGCATGCAGCATATACTAACAAATGAAGGTGTTATTTTATACAGAGCACTTATAGATGAGACTCATTATGATTTCTTTGCATTCCAAGTCTTCAGACTTTAATTCTGGATGGGAATTGCCTTCAGAGCTTGCCTTCAGAATTGGGAAATGTGCCACAGATGACCCATCTTGGCTTATCTTTCAATGACTTCAAAGTGATTCCGGCAGTGTGCGAGATTTTAACAGCCATGGATAAGCTCAGCATGGCTGGAAACCATTTACAGACATTGGCACTGGAAACACTGGGCCGAATGATTCACATCAAACACCTGGACCTTAGGTAAGGTAATGCTAAATGCTGCAGCAATAGCTCTACAAATCCACTTAACTGACATGAATCTCTGCAATTCAGATATGCACAACGTTGCTGTGCTTCTTGTTTGCGCAAACATTTTACAGCAAATCAGCCTATCTAGTACCACATTTTGTATTCAATCTGTTGAGCTTAGTATTGACAAGAAAGAACATAATACCAATGAGAAGGAATGGCAAAATTTACTCAAATTAAAAAGTACTCTGTTCATGTTTCCTCACTGAATTCACAATGATTTAGTCTGCTTATAATGAAAGTGCAGTTTTTTTTTAAATTAGCACAAACATTTTCCCTTAAATTACTACAACAGGACCTGTTCTGAAGTTTTTGAGGTAATTAACTATTTGTGCTGATTAAATGTGATATTGTAGGTCATATTATTTTGTGGTATGTTAAGTATTCCTGAGCATGCTGATTAGCATTCCTGATTGTTGCAGTATATATGATGTGTTTTTTGTGTGACTGGAGGAGCTGAAATTAAATAAGTTTGATGGATGTATCACTTGTCATTTTAGAAAATGATATATTAAATAATGTTGGTAGGGTATAGTACCAAGTCAGAATAATAGAAATTAAAAAGGTGGTGACATAACTGAGATTCATATCTGCAAAAGTTTAGAGACAGATGTATGTACATACAGCGTGCTGATGCTAACAACGGGGTTTTTATTAGTGTTTATTAGCAAAATTTAGCACAGAGTTTTGCAATTAAGGTTTCATCCTAACCGCCTTTTGGGGGAGAAAGTTCCAGAATTCCACTGGCCTAGCTCTGATTTTAAGATTATGCCCCCTTATTCCGGATTCTTCAACCAGAGGCAATAGCTATTGCGTATCTACTTTATCAAATCCCTTTATCATTTTAACACCTTGATTAGCTTGCCCCTCAACCTTCTAAATTCAAGGTAATACAAGCCATATTTATGCATCCTGTCTTCATAACTTAACCCTTCAATTCTTGGCATAATTCTGGTGAATCTGCGAAGTACCCCTTCCAAGGCCAATATAGCTTTCCTGAAATTTGGTGTCCAAAACTGAGTTCAGTACTCCAGGTGGGGTCTGACCAAGTCTCTGTACAACTGAAGCGTCCACTTTTTCAGTTTTTTATATTCAAGCTACCTTGAGATCAAGACCAACTTCCATTAGCCTTTTTGATTGCTTGTTATGAACATACGAATTAGGAGCAGGGTAGGCCACTCGGCTGCTCGAGCGGCTCCACCATTCAACAAGATCATGGCTGATCTGATTGTAACCTCAACTCCACATTCCCGCTGACCCCCGATAACCTTTCACCTTCTTACTTATCAGGAATCTATCTACCTCTGCCTTAAAAGTATTTGAAAACTCGGCTTCCACTGCCTTGTTATACCTGTCCACCCTCTTACAATGATTTGTGTAGATGGAGGGTATTCTATAGCCTCCAAATAGTGAGCGAAAGATAAGAGGATCAGATCTGCAGGGAAATCACAGAGCTGTGCTATAACGACAGAGTAGTGATATTGGGGGACTTTAATTATCCAAAAATCAATTGGAATAATGTGAGTATAATGGGAAAGTAGAGGGGGGTGTGGAGAGGGAAGAATTTCTGAAATATGTTCAGGAGAACTTTCTTGACCAGTACGTCCTTGGTCCAACTAGGAAGGAGGCTGGATCTGGTGCTGGAGAATGAGGTGAGCCACGTGAATCGAGTTCTATAGGGAAACAATTGGGTAAAACTGATCATTGTATCATAAGGTTTGGATTAGTAATGGAATAGAGCCAGGAACAATCTAAAGTAGAATTTCTAAATTGGGAGAGGGCTAGCTTCGATGGGGTGAGAGGGGATCTAGCCAGGGTAAAATGGAACCAAAGACTGACAGTAAAAACTGTAACTGAACAACAAGTGATCTTTAAGGAGATGTTTCAGGTATAGGATAGGTCCATTCCAACAAGAGTGAAAGGTAGGGGAACCAAGCCAGGGCTCCTTGGATGACGAGGGAGATAGAGAATGTGATGAAATATAAAAGAGGATGTATGATGTATGTCAGGTGAATTCTTCAAGTGAGAACCAGGCCAAATACAATAAGCTGAAAGGGGAAGTGAAGAGGAAAATAAGACTGGCAAAGAGGAAATATGAGAATAGATGGAAGTTAACATAAAAGGTAACCCAAAATCATCTTCTGACTTGTAGATAATAAGGTAGTGAAAGGAATGGTGGGTCCTATTAGGGACAAATAGGGTGATATATGCTTCGAGGCACAGGGCAAGACTGGAATACATAGAGTACTTTGTATCAGTGTTTTCTAAGGAAGAGGATGCTGACAAAATATCAGTGGAAGTGGAAATAGTAGAAGTAATGGATGGGGTGAAAATTGATGGGCAGAATGTAATGGAAAGGCTGGCTATGCTTAGTGTGGATAAGTCATCTGGTCCAGTTGGCTTGCATCCCAAGGTTGCTAAAGGAAGTGGAGGTGGAGAAGGCGGAAGGGTTTGCCATAATCTTCTAATCTTTCCTAGATATGGGGAGGTGCCAGAGGATTGGAGAATGGCAAATGTGACACCCTTATTCAAGGAAGGGCGCAAGGCCAGTCAGTTTAACATCAGTGGTGGGTGAGGTTTTAAAAACAATAATCGGGCGAAAAAAATCAACAGGCACTTGGAGAGGTTTGAGTTAATTAAGGAGAGCCAGCATGGATTTGTGCTTGATGAATCCAACTGAATTGTTTGATGAAGTAACAGAGAGGTTGATAGAGGAAATGTAGGATGTTGTCTATATGGATTTTAAGAAAGTGTTTGAGGAAGTGCAACATAATAGGCTGGTTAACAAAACTGAGGCTTATGCAATAGGAGGGTCACAGTCAGCTTGAATAAAAAATTGGCTTAAGGACAGAAAACAGCAAGCCATGGTAAATGGTTGTTTTCAGACTGGAGGATGGTAGACAGTGGTGTTCCCCAAGAGTTTGTGCTGGGCTATAGATAAATGACTTGGATATTGGAATAAAGAGTAAAATTTCAAAATTTTCCAATGATACCAAACTTGGAGGTGTGGCGGTGGGGATGATACCAAACGACTGCAACAGGACATAGATGGCAATATACACTAATGACACAGTTCTAAAGAGTGTGCAGGGATAGAGGGACCTGGGGGTTCCTATGCATAGATCTTTGAACGGGACATATTCGGAGAGTAATTTGCAAAGCATATGGGACCTTGGGCTTCATAAATAGAGGTATTGAGTACAAAAGTAGGGAAGTTATGCTGATCCTTTATAAAGCTCTGGTCAGGCTACAACTGGAGTATTGCATCCAATTCTGTTGACCACACTTTAGGAAGGATGTAAGGGTCCTTGAGAGGGTGCAGAAGAAATTTACCAGAATGGTTCCAGAGATGAGGGAATTTAGCTGCATTATTAGGTTGGAGAAGCTGGGGTTGTTCTCCTTGGAGCAGAGGAGATTGATGGGAGATCTGATCGAGGCGTACAAGATTGTGACGGGTTTAGATAAAGTAGACAAAGAAAAGCTGTTCCCATTAGCTGCTGGTATAAGACTAGGGGGATATAGATCTAAGGTTTTCAGGAAGAGTTACAGGGGGTATGTGAGGAAGAACTTTATTTTATGTAGTGAGTGGTAATGACCTGGAACTTGCTGCCTACGAGGGTGGTGGAAGCAAGGACGTTCAATGATTTCAAAAGGAAATTGGATGGGCACTTGAGGGGAATAAACTTTGAGCAGGGGAATGGGACTGACTGGATTGCTCTACAGAGTGTCGACATGGACTAGATGGGCCGAATGGCTTCCTTCTGTGCCATAATATCTCTGGGACTCTGACTGCCTAAATCCCTTTGCCCCTCCACAGCTCTTGGACTCTCACCATTAAGAAAATATTCCAATTTATCTTTCTTGGATCCAAAACTGGATGACCTCTCACTTCTCCACATTGGAACTCCATGTCAGTTCGATGTACTTTGTGTATCTATGTACTTTTGTAACTATCAGCTCTCATCTACACAACTTACTGTGCCTCCTAACATGTGGAAACTTGGATATACAACTTTCTATTCCTTCATCTAACCTCTCTGTTCCTCGCTTGGTTCCACACTTACCTATCCAATCTTAGCCAGAATATCTGCAGCAGTGGCTTCCTTTCCAGTTTCCACCACATTACCTCTGGAGTCCCACAGTGATCTAGCATTATGCCCCTCCTCTTCAACATCTACATGTGTTACTTGGGACAGCATCCTAAGACTTGGAATCAGGTTCCGCATGTATGCTGCTAAAACCCAGCTCTAGCTCTCCACCAGCTCTCATGGCCCCTCTACTGCATCCATGTTGTCAGACCGCTTGTCTAACATGGCATGCTAAATGAACCACAATTTCCTTACATTGGGAAGATGGAAGCCATTGTCTTCGGCCCCCATCACATTCCATACCCATTTTCGTACTCTTGTTACCTATTTCATCTCCCTCCCTGAGGTTGCAAACCAAACTGTTGCATTTGGGCATACTATTTGACCCCGAGCTGAGCTACTGACACCATATCCTTCCCAAAACACTGTCTACTGCATCCAATAGCATCCTTTGTCTCTGCCCCCTGTCTCAGGACATCTGCTGCTGAAACCCTCACTCCTGCTGTTAATACCTCTATACTCTATTATTCCAGTGATTCCCTGGCCAGTTTCCCATCCTCCAGTCTCCATAAACTTCCGCTCATCCAAACATCTGCCCAATCCTACCACCAAGCCCCACTCAACCATTGCCCAAACGCTTGCTAACCTACATTGGTTCCCGGTTCCCCAATGCCTCAAATTTAAAATTTTCATCCTCGTGTTTAAATCCCATGATTCAACCCTCCCGATTTCTGTAGCTTTTTCCATCCCTACTACCCTCCGAGGATTCTGCATTCCTCTCACTCGGGCCTTTTGTTTATTCTCCACTCCTTTTGCCCCACCATTGGTGTGCGTGCATTCAGATATCTAGTCCCAGGCTCTGGTGTTCCCTCCCTAAACTTCTCTGCCTGTTCACAAAGTGTACCTTCTTGATAAAACTTTTTGTCAACCCTCCTAATATCATCATGTTTTGTTCACCATCAATTTTTGTCTAACAACACTTCTGTGAATCACAGAGGTCTTAGATGACAGCAGGAGGGAGAGACTGTACAAGCCGCTAACTCTGGACGAGCTGACAAAGGCCTTCGAGACGAGTAAAACTCCCAGAAGCGACGGCTTACCGGTCTGCCCTGTGGGACTGGGTCGGCTCGGACCTGCTGGAAGTATACGAGAGTATGCTCCTGGCCGGCAGCATGTCAGAATCCATGAGGAAAGGCATCATCACCCTCATCTACAAGCGGAAGGGGGAGAGGGCAGAAATCAGAAATTGGCGGCCCATCTCACTGCTTAATGTTGACTACAAGATTCTATCCAAAGTCATAGCCAGTCGAGTCAAGTCTGCTCTGGAGTTGGTGATCCACCCCGATCAGACCTGTACTATACCCGGCAGGAAGATCTCTGATAGTCTCGCGCTATTCAGGGATGCGATCACCTATGTGCGGGACAGGATGGTGGACACCTGCCTCAACAGCCTGGACCAGGAGAAGGCTTTTGACAGGATATCGCACACCTACATGATGGACGTGCTTTCCAAAATGGGGTTTGGGGAGAGAATCTGCAATTGGATCAAACTGCTCTACACAAACATCAGTAGCGCAGTCTCAATCAATGGGTGGGAATCGGAACGTTTCCCGATCCAATCTGGAGTCAGACAGGGCTGTCCTCTCTCCCCGGTCTTGTTTGTTTGCTGTATTGAACCCTTTGCTGAGTCTATTAGGAAGGATGCGAGCACAAGAGGGGTGACAATCCCAGGCAGTGGAGGCACTCAGGTTAAAACTTCCCTGTACATGGATGACGTCGCCGTCTTCTGCTCGGATCCGCTGTCCGTTCGCAGACTGATGAGCATCTGCGACCAGTTCGAACTGGCCTCGGGAGCCAAAGTTAACCACGGCAAGAGCGAGGCCATGTTCTTTGGGAACTGGGCTGACCGATCCTTTGTCCCCTTCACTGTCAGGTCAGATTACCTGAAGGTGCTGGGGATATGGTTCGGAAGGGCCGGGGCATGCACCAAAACCTGGGAGGTGCGAGTAGCCAAGGTACAACAAAAGTTGAGCATATGGGGGCAGCGATCCCTGTCCATTGTGGATAAGAAACTGGTCATCAGGTGTGAGGCGCTCACGTTGCTGTATGTGGCGCAGGTCTGGCCCATACCCCACTCCTGCGCTGTGGCGGTCACCGGAGCCATTTTCCGCTTCATCTGGGGATCTAAAATGGACCGGGTCTGGAGGGACACGATGTTCAAACCTCTGGATAAGGGCGGGAAAAATGTACCCAACGTGGCCCTCATCCTGATGAACACCTTCGTGTGCGGCTGCATCAAGCTGTGTGTAGACCTCCAGTACGCAAATTCCAAGTGTCACTACGTGCTGAGGTTCTATCTGTCCCCGGTGTTGCGAAGGATGGGCCTGGTCACATTGCCGCGGAACGCTCCATGCAGTTGGACTGTGCCGTACCACCTATCCTTCGTGGAGCAGTCTCTGCGGAAAAATACCTTTGACCACCAATCCATCAGGCAGTGGTCTGCATGGAATGTCCTCAAGGCCCTACGGGAAAAGGAGACGGTGGATCCTGTCGGATGGTTTCCCGAGCAGACCGCCAAAGTCATTTTGCGGAATGCCTCGTCACCAGAACTTTCAAACAAGTACCAAGATGTAGCTTGGCTGGTGGGGAGAAGAGCCCTCCCCGTCAGATCCTTCCTGCATGCCCAAAGTCTCCCCCCCCACCCCCCCCCCCCTCCGCGCAATGCCCCCGCGGTGGCTGTGGTGGGGAAGAGACGGTTGCCCACCACCTCCTGGAATGTGTCTTTGCAAAGCAGGTGTGGAAAGAGATGCAGTGGCTTTTGTGGAGGTTCATCCCAAGCAGCTCGGTTACACAGGAGCCTGTGCTCTACGGGCTGTTCCCAGGGACGCACACCGAGACAAACATCAACTGCTGCTGGAGGACTATCAATTCGGTGAAAGACGGCCTTTGGTCTGCCCGAAACTTGCTGGTCTTCCAGCGCAAAGAGTTGTCCACGACCGAATGTTGCAGACTGGCACATTCCAAGGTCCAGGACTACGTGCTGAGGGACGCACTAAAGCTTGGGGCAGCCGCAGCAAAGGCTCAATGGGGAAAGACCACTGTGTAAGGTCCCCCCACCAAGCTGAATGGAAGGGCTGGATCCATGGGAAACCCCTCGAACTGTATCGGGAAAATTTTCATTGGCTGTAAAATGTAAAAATGTAATTGGCATGACAAATGTGAAATGGAAGGGTTGTGAGGCAACTCAGTGAAGCAAACGGACCTCCTTTGCACTGTTTGTATTTTTTGACTTGGTGCTGTTTGAAACTGGTAATGTAATTTTTACAGATTTTTATGAATAAAGTGTATTTTGGAAATAAAAAAAAACTTCTGTGAAGCACTTTGGAATCTTTTTCTCTGTAAAGCCACAATATAAATGGAAGCTATTGTTGTAGTTGGTCATTCATCTCAATTGCAGAATGTTTTTGGCACAGAATAGCTGCCACATTTACCTACATAATGTAGTGATAGTTATTGCTGTTAAGAGTAATTTGTTTGTAGAGATGTATTTGTTTGTTTGAAATATATTGATTTGATGCAGCTATATAAATGCAAGTATTTTATCTTGCTATTTTGTATTGATCCTATTATAAAACATAGCCCGGAGGCAGGACAGATTTGGAGAATAGATAAAACTGTTTGAAATTTAGGTTGATCATCACTACCACTTGCTAGTATATGTACAGTTCATATTTCTTTTCAAACCCCACTATGGTTTCGCTCCTCCCTAGCTCTCTAACCTTCTTCAACCCTGCAACCCTTCGAGATTTCTGCCCTCTTCCAATTTTCACCTCTTGCATGGCCCTGATTATAATCACTCCACCATTGGCAGCTGTGCCTTGCTTGAGCTGCTTAAACTCCAGAATTTCCTCTCTAAACCTCACAGCTTCTCTACCTCTCTTCCTTCAGAAGCTCCTTTAATATGTATCTCTCCTGCCATAATATCTACTTACGTGGCTTAGTGTCAACATTTGTTTGCTAATGTACCTGTGAAGTACATGGGAGGTTTTACTATGTTAAAGGTGCTATATAAATGCAACTTGTTATAGTTGAATGTTCCAGAACCTACTTGCTTCCAGCAAGAACCTTCCAGCAACATGGGGCTATTCATTGCGACACCACAACTAACCAACAGATGGCAACATGACCCTTGGCAAATAACTGTCTTGAAAGAGCAACTGAAAAGATGATAACACAGATTAATTTTATAGTAAAAATGGTGCAATCAAAGATAGTACCCCAAAAAATCAGGGTGTATGTATTTTTAAATCATTTTTATTTTCTGAATGTTAAAAAATGTCTCTCAAATATAGCTTATACATCCCCCCATCCCACATTCCTTCTCTTTGTGTCTTGTTTCCACATCAGAGATGCTATTTAAATACAAGTGTATGTACGTAAACGTAAAAGCGTGGTAAATAAGGTTGATGAGCTACAGGCAGAAATAACCACATGGGAGTATGATGTTGTGATCGCAGAGACCTGGCTCAAAAAGGGCAGAGCTGGGTATTAAATATCCCTGGATAAAAGATGTTCAGGATAGATAGGGAAGTAAAGAAAGGAGGGGGGGTGGCAATATTGATTTTTGTTTTTATTCTTTCATGGGATGTGGGCGTCGCAGGCCAGGCCAGCATTTATTGGCCATCCCTAATTGCCCTTGAACTGAGTGGCTTGTTAGGCCATTTCGAGGGCATGTAAGAGTCAACCACATGGCTGTGGATCTGGAGTCACGTGTAGGCCAGACCAGGTAAGGACAGCAGATTTCCTTCCCTAAAGGACATTAGTGAACCAGATGGGTTTTTACAACAATCAACAATGGTTTCATGGCCATTAGACTAGCTTCAAATTCCACCTTCTGCTGTGGTGGGATTCGAACCCATGTTCCCAGAGCAATACCTGGGTCTCTGGGTTACTAGTCCAGTGACAATACCAGTACGCCACCGCCTCCCCCTGTACGCCACCGCCTCCCCCTGATTAGGGAGAATATTAGAGCTGGGAAGAGAGGATGTCCTGGACGGGTCTGGGATAGAATCTATTGGGCTAGAGTTAAGAAACAATGGGGGTACCACTACACTACTGGGTGTAGTCTATAAGCCACCTACTAATGGGTAAGGTATTGAGGAGCATATTTGCAGGGAAATTACAGAGAGGTGCAAAAACTATAAAGTAGTGATAATGGGGGACTTCAATTATCCTAATACTGAGATAGTAATAGTGTGAAGGGCAGGGATTGGGAAGAGTTTCTGAAGTGTGTTCAGGAGAATTTTCTTGATCAGTATGTTTCCAACCTAATGAAGAAGGAAGGCAGAGCTGGATTTAGTTCTGGAGAATGAGGCGAGTCAAGTGGATCAATTGTCAGTTGGGAAACATTTAAAGAACAGCAATTATAGTATTATAAGATTTAGGTTAGCTATGGCAGAGAGCAACCTAGAGTAAAAATACTTAATTAGAGCAGGGCCTTTTTCAGCGGGTGAGAATGCATCTGTCCCAGGTAAATTGGATTCAGAGATTGGCAGGGAAAACTGTAATGGAGCAACGGGCTGCCTTTAAAGAAGAGATGGTTCAGATACTGTCAAAATATATTCTCGAGGGGGAAAAATAAGGCAACCAAAGCCAGAGCTCCCTGGATAATGAAAGAGATGGAGAGTAAGTTGAAGCAGGAAAAGGGTACATATGACGGATGTCAGTTTGATAATACAAGTGAGAACTGAGCTGAATATAGAAAGTTAAGAGCAGGAGTGAAAAAAGTTATGAGGGGGCAAACACAGATTATGAGAAGAGACTGGCGGTTAACATGAAAAGGGAATCCAAATGTCTCCTATAGGCATAGAAATAGTAAAAGGAGCAGTGGGTCTGATACAGGACCGAAAAGGCAATCTACACATGGAGGCTGAGGACATGGCTGAGGTACTCAGTGACTACTTTGCATCTGCCTTTACCAAGGAAGAAGATGCTGCTAAAGTCATAGTGAAAGAGGAGGTAGTTGAGATACTGGATAGACTAAAAATTGATCAATAGGTAGTCTGGCTGTACTTAAAGTTGATAAGTCAACAGGACCAGATGGGATGCATATGAGGTTGGTTAGGGAAGTAAGGGTGGAAATTGTGGAGGTACTGGCCATAATCTACCAATCCTGCCTTGATACAGCAGTGGTGCCAGAAGAATGGAGAATTGCTAATGTTACACCCTTGTTCAAAAAAGGGAGTAAAGATAAACCCAGCAACTACAGGCCAGTCAGTTTAACCTCAGTGGTGGGAAAGCTTTTAGCAATGATAATCTGGGACAAAGTTAGCAGTCATTTGGACAAGTATTGATGAACTAAGGAAAGCCAGCACAGATTTGTTAAAGGTATATCATGTACTTGATAGAGTTCTTTGATGAGGTAACATAGAAGGTTTATGAGTCTAATGTGGTTGATGTGGTGTATGTGGATTTCCAAAAGGCATTTGATAAAGTACCACATATTAGGCTTGCCACCAAGGTTGAAGCCCATGGAATAAAGGGATAGTGGCAACATGGATATGAAGTTGGCTGAGTGACAAGAAGCAAAGAGTAATGGTGAACACTTGTTTCTCGTACTGAAGGAAGGTGTACAGTGGAGTTTTCCAGAGGTCAGTATTTGGACCTAGACTTGAATGGGCCACAATTTCAAAATTTGGAGATGACCCAAAACTTGGAAGTATTGTGAGGAGGATAATGATAGACATCAAGAGGACTTAGGCTAGTGGAATGGGTGGACATGTGGTAGCTGAAATTTAATGCCGCAAAATGTGGAGTGATATGTTTTGGTAGGAAGAATGAGGAAAAGCAATATAAAATAAAGGGTACAATTCTAAAGGGTGTGCAGGAACAGAGACATGGGGTATATGTGCACAAATTGTTGAAAGTGGCAGGGCAGGTTGAGAAAGTGGTTAAAAAGGTTTACAAGATCCTGGGCTTTATAAATAAAGGCATGGAGAACAAAAGCAACAAAGTTATGATCAACCTTTTATAAAAACTAGAAAGCCCTCAAATGGAGTAGCATGTCCAATTGTGGGCATAGCACTTCACGAAAGATATGAAGGCTATTGAGAGGCTGCACAAGGATTCTAAGCAATTATTAATTAATTTACTGGGATCTTATTTATTTATTTAGAGATACAGCACTGAAACAGGCCCTTCGGCCCACCGAGTCTGTGCTGACCAACAACCACCCATTTATACTAATCCTACATTAACCCCATATTCTCTACCACATCCCCACCATTCTCCTACCGCCTACCTACACTAGGGGCAATTTACAATGGCCAATTTACCTATCAACCTGCAAGTCTTTGGCTGTGGGAGGAAACCGGAGCCTTTTATAGCTTTGTGCTGCTGGGAAGTTTCAATTACTTAGAGGTCAGTTTGATCATTCGTAGAGATCAGAAAATGTAGGGAAACCCATAATTCAAGTTTGAACAAGAAGATTAAATAAATGGTACAAAGTAGGGGAAGTATAACTATGATCTGGAGGAAAGAGGAAAACAAGATTTCAATGTCTATTGTTCCAGTAATTCAGGACATCAGTTACGTGGATAGATTGGAGAAGCTAGGTTTGTTCTCCTTGGAGAAGAGAAGCTTGAGAAGAGATTAGATAGAGATGCTCAAAGTTATGAGGAGTCTAAACGGGATAGAGAGACACTGTTCCCATTGGCACAAGGGTCGAGAGCCAAGGACACTGATTTAAGGTGATTGGCAAAAGAACCAATGGCGACATGAGGAAAATCTTTTTATACAGCGAGTAGAATCTGAAATGCACTGCCTGAGAGTGTGGTAAAGGCAGTTTCAATCATAGCTTTCAAAAGGGAATTGTATAAGCACCTGAAGAGAAAACATTTGCAGGGCTATGGGGAAAGAGAAGGGGAGTGGGACTAACTGAGTTGCTCTTGTAGAGAGCTGGCTTGAACGCGATGGACTGAATGGCCTCCTTATGTGCTATAACCATTCTATGATTCTAATTTGTTGTATTAGTGGGTATTTGCTCTGTGTTTTTCCTTCTAATCTTCCTCCCCAACTGATCATCCCAACAACTTTTCCCTGGTTTTCTTCATTTGTTGAAATCTTGTTTTCCTACTCTATTTCCTTTGTATTTATGTATGTCCCTTTGCATTTAATATCTTTCAATCAAGCTTGGAATTGCTTGTTTTTTAGCGTCTATTTTCTGTCAGTAATGAAAGCGTAGCTAATCAATTAATGCTCTTTTCTTTTCGGGCTTTTGAAGCTCAAGTGAATTCCAAACTACTTGTGAAACAGTTTTTTTCTTGAAATCTTTTTTACTTTCAATGGTTGTATTATGTAATGTTTCCTTTTTTCCCATCTTAATATTAAATCATAAGTATCTATATTTGTCTTCATTTTAAAGATGTGTAACTATGGCTGAGATTTTGTTGAGCTCCCGATGCGGGCTCTGTGGCGGGGCGGGAGGGGCCGCAGAAGATCGCACTGGCAGCAGCCCGATGCTGGGAATGCCGGGCCCGATCTTCCCATTGGCGGGGAAGCTCTGTGGCAGCATATTCACCGCTCTGTGGCGGGACCCAGATTTCAATATTCAAATAACCTATTTAAATAGATCTAAATGGAAGATGGAACGATTTTACCGGCAGATCCCGATCTTCCGAGCGACGGCCGGCACTGCCACGCCTTCACTTTCCCGTACAGGGAAAGCTGGTACCACCGAGGTGGGGAAGTGGGGAGCTCTGCGTTGTAATGAAGCAGGGGGTGGGGATGGGAACGGGTCAACTGTGCATTTTTAGTATAGTTGGTGGGGCGGGGAGGGTTGAATTCTGCAGCTAGGTCTGTTGTGGGGGTGAAAGGGGTCAACTGTGCACTTGGTGCAGTTGGGATGGAAAAGGGGTAATCGGGGCTTATCTGGTGTAGTTGGATGGGAGGGGTGTGTCAAACTTTATTTCCTGTCGCAACTTTGATAAAGGGGATCGGAACTCTGCAACCGTGGGGGGAGTGGGTGGGTGTTTGAAGGGGGTCAGAACTCTGCAACCTTGACGTGGAGGGGAATGGGTGGGTGGTGTGAAAGGGATTAGAACTCGACAACCATGAGGAGGGTGTGGAACACCGCAACCCTGTTCCGTAAAAGGAGCCATTCTGCACCTAGCAACGGCTGTGGGAGTTAGGGGGCTCACCCTGCATTTGGGCAACGATGTTTGGGAGGGTGGAACAATGGAATTCCATCAGTGCTTTGTGATGGGAGGGGAGAGAACAAATGAAAAAGGCTATAAGCACCTGTTGTCTGTGGTCCAGTGCAGGCAACTGGAATGATATCATGGTGCTCAGGCTGGCTTGCTCTTACTTAAAGCTAAGACAGGCTATGTCAGGCCGTACCATACAGCTCATGCCGAAACACAGCTGAAGCCCGAATCAACGTGACTCTCTGCCCAGATAGGTGCCATTGACCTTGTGGAGGAACCGAGTTTACCTGGAGCATAGAGATGGGGATAGTCCGCCCTGTCTTCCTGGATCCTTATGTCATGACGAGGCATATCCACCGGAGGTGGGGCCCATGTGGAATCTCCCAGACGCGAGCAGCAGCAGAGGCCTTGGCTGTTTCAGCCTCAGCCTGATGTTCAGGCACATGTGTGATGCACTTACCAGCTTGCAACCCAGACTCTAATCGCGATCAGATATCCACCGAGGTGAGAGTATTTGCTCTGGTGGAAGATGCAGGCAGGTCACGTGACGGTGCTTCCTCTAAGTCCATCTCTGCGGTCTCCGAAGCCGACGGAGCGTCACCCTGCAAGAGACAATGTGAAGAACAGATGGTACGGTGTTCTGGTACGACTGTAGCCATGATAGCATAGTTTCTACATATAGAAGGTAATTTGGAATCATTGTGTTTGGCAATAATCACTCTGTTCCACCGGGACCCCAACCTCCACATCTGAAACTGCATGTGCTCCTAGGCTCCCGGCTAACTCCAGTGCCTATTCCTCCGCTTGAGTGAGCAGCCTCAGGTCTGGCACGCCACCACCGGTCCTGGACACCTCCCTACTATTGTGGGTCCTCTATGCCTGTAACAGCAAGGATGCAGATATTGAACATTGGAAAACAGCAACATCACAGTCGAACAAGCATGGGCGCCTCAACAACAGTTGGGCGAGGCTTTGTCTGATATACGGACTCACCCTGTCATGGGTGTGACATGCTCTGAGGTACAGATGGGGTGACTTGATGGGCATAAGCATCCAGTCATGTGCCATCAATCCTCCCTGACCTCCCTGTCTCTGAAATGCACCCATGTAGCATACCATGTAGTAAAACTTGGCTACCCAACAAGACCTGACTACATGTGTTGGGTTCAGGTCGGGTCTATGTTACGAGTCCAGCATTCGGGCTCGGGTCGTGTCGGGCTGGACAGTGCTGCTTCTGGGAAGTCATGGGATCAGGCTTACCCATAATTCCCCACAACTCCATCTGCAGGAATAGCCTGCTGCCAGAACAGATGAATGATATTCAGGTCAGGTCAGGTTCGGGTTGGCTGTGGTCGTGTTGGGCTCGGGTCGGGTTTTAATTTTATATCCGAGCCAGGTTTACCGTGTAGACACACGCAGGTCACACCGAGCAGTTTTGAACCATGCCACTTGGCTGAGCACATCAGATCGTTGACCCTTTTCCTGAACTGGACCCAGTCTTGTCGGATGACAAAACTACCTCCGTCCAGGCTTGCTTTGTCAGGCGGGAACACTTCTTCTTGGCATCGCTGTGGAAACGGACCTCCCGCCATTCCCTTAAAGCCTGGAGGAGAGTGAGCAGGGAGGCGTCACTGAACCCTGAGGCCATCCTCCCTCAGACTTTCGACATTGCACAGGCTTTGCCGGGGTGCTGCTCGAAGGCTGGTGCGTTCTGAAAGACACTCCTGGCCTTTCTGCTCATGTTTTAATTATAATCTATAAGGCAGGCAGAGCTTTAATACAGAGCTGGCTGCCTTTTAAAGATGGCGCCAGCACCTGCACAGAGGCAGCTGATGCCATTGTCAACATTGCAGGGGCCACCCCCGCCATGTGATTTGGGGAGGGGGTGGGGGGGAGGGGAGAAGCGGGCTGCCCAATGTATGCAGAGGCACTGCCATGCACTAGATCACAGTTTTTCTTTTGCCCATCGCTGCTCTCTGCAGCGGGAGGGTAAAATTCAGCCCAATGAGTGTATTCCCATATAATTTCTTGTTTTTCACAAAGGGAACTTGTTGAAAATAAATGCTCGACATAACTGATGCTTAGGACCGTAGTATCATGCAGCACAGCAGGATGCCATTTGGTGCATCGAGTCTACGTCAGCTCTTTCAAAGAGCAATCAAGTTAGTTCCACTCCCCATATCGCTGCAATTTTTTCTGCTTCAAGTATTTAACCAGTTCCCTTTTGTAGGCTGCTATTCAAAGAACAGCACAGGAACAGGCCATTCGGCCCTCCAAGGCTGCACCGATCTTGATGCCTGCCTAAACTAAAACCTTCTGCACTTCCGGGGACCGTATCCCTCTATTCCCATCCTATTCATGTATTTGTCAAGATGCCTCTTAAACGTCGCTATCATACCTGCTTCCACCACCTCCCCCGGCAGCAAGTTCCAGGCACTCACCACCCTCTGTGTAAAGAACTTGCCTAGCACATCCCCTCTAAACTTTGCCCCACACACCTTAAACCTATGCCCCCTAGTAACTGACTCTTCCACCCTGGGAAAAAGCTTCTGCCATTCATAACTTTGTAAACCTCTATCATGTCGCTCCTCCACCTCTGTCGTTCCAGTGAAAACAATCCGAGTTTATCCAACCTCTCCTCATAGCTAATGCCTTCCAGACCAGGCAACATCCTGGTAAACCTCTTCTGTACCCTCTCCAAAGCCTCCACGTCGTTCTGGTAGCGTGGCAACCAGAATTGCATGTAATATTCTAAGTGTGGCCTAACTAAAGTTCTGTACAGCTGCAGCATGACTTGCCTATTTTTATACTCTATGCCCCGACCGATGAAGGCAAGCATGCCATATGCCTTCTTGACCACCTTATCCACCTGCGTTGCCACTTTCAGTGACCTGTGGACCTGTACGCCCAGATCTCTCTGCCTGTCAATACTCCTAAGGGTTCTGCCATTTACTGTATACTTCCCACCTGCATTAGACCTTCCAAAATGCATTACCTCACATTTGTCCGCATTAAACTTCATCTGCCATTTCTCCGCCCAAGTCTCCAACCGATCAATATCCTGCTGTATCCTCTTACAATCCTCATCACTATCCGCAACTCCACCAACCTTTGTGTCGTCCGCAAACTTACTAATCAGACCAGCTACATTTTCCTCCAAATCATTTATATATACTACAAACAGCAAAGGTCCCAGCACTGATCCCTGCGGAACCCCACTAGTCACATCCCTCCATTCAGAAAAGCACCCTTCCACTGCTACCCTCTGTCTTCTATGACTGAGCCAGTTCTGTATCCATCTTGCCAGCTCACCTCTGATCCCATGTGACTTCACCTTTTGTACCAGTCTGCCATGAGGGACCTTGTCAAAGGCTTTACTGAAGTCCATATAGATAACATCCACTGTCCTTCCTTCATCAATCATCTTTGTCACTTCCTCACAAATCTCAATCAAATTAGTGAGACACGACCTCCCCTTCACAAAACCATGCTGCCTCTCGCTAATAAGTTCGTTTGTTTCCAAATGGGAGTAAATCCTGTCCAGAAGAATCCTCTCATAATTTCCCTACCACTGATGTAAGGCTCACTGGCCTATAATTTCCAGGATTATCCTTGCTACCCTTCTTAAACAAAGGAACAATATTGACTATTCTCCAGTTCTCTGGGACCTCACCTGAAGCCAATGAGGATGTCAAGACTTCTGTCAAGGGCTCAGCAATTTCTTCCCTTGCCTCCCTCAGTATTCTGGGGGAGATCGCATCAGGCCCTGGGGACTTTATCTACCTTAATGCTTTGCAAGACACCCAACACCACCTCCTTTTTGATAATGAGATGACTGAGACTATCTACACTCCCTTCCCAAGACTCATCATCCACCAAGTCCTTCTCTTTGGTGAATACTGATGCAAAGTACTCATTTAGCACCTCACCCATTTCTTCTGGCTCCACACATAGATTCCCTCCTCTGTCCTTGAGTGGGCCAACCCTTTCCCTGGTTACCCTCTTGCTCTTTATATACGTATAAAAAGTCTTGGGATTTTCCTTAATCCTGTTTGCTAATGACTTTTCATGACCCCTTTTAGCCCTCCTGACTCCTTGCTTAAGTTCCTTCCTACTGTCTTTATATTCCTCAAGGGATTCGTCTGTTCCCAGCCTTCCAGCCCTTACGAATGCTTCCTTTTTCTTTTTGACTAGGCTCACAATATCCCACGTTATCCAAGGTTCCCGAAACCTGCAAAACTTATCCTTCTTCCTCACAGGAACATGCTGGTCCTGAATTCCAATCAACTGACGTTTGAAAGACTCCCACGTCAGATGTTGATTTACCCTCAAACAGCCGCCCCCAATCTAAATTCTTCAGTTGCTGCCTAATATTGTTATAATTAGCCTTACTCCAATTTAGCACCTTCACCCGAGGACTACTCTTATCCTTATCCACAAGTACCTTAAAACTTATGGAATTATGGTCACTGTTCCCGAAATGCTCCCCTACTGAAACTTCGACCACCTGGCCGGGCTCATTCCCCAATACCAGGTCCAGTACGGCCCCATCCCTAGTTGGACTATCTACATAGTGTTTCAAGAAGCTCTCCTGGATGCTCCTTACAAATTCTGCCCCATCCAAGCCCCTAGCACTAAGTGAGCCCAGTCAATATAGGGGAAGTTAAAATCACCCACCACTACAACCCTGTTACCTTTACATCTTTCCAAAATCTGTCAACATATCTGCTCCCGCTGGCTGTTGGGAGGCCTGTAGAAAACCCCCAACATCGTGACTACACCCTTCCTATTCCTGAGCTCCACCCATATTGCCTCGCTGCACGACCCCTCTGAGGTGTCCTCCCGCAGTACAGCTGTGATATTCTCCTTAACGAGTAATGCAACTCCCCCACCCCTTTTACATCCCCCTCTATCCCGCCTGAAACTTCTGGAACATTTAGCTGCCAAATCTGTCCATCCCTCAACCAAGTCTCTGTAATAGCAACAACATCATAGTTCCAAGTACTAATCCAAGCTCTAAGTTCATCTGCCTTACCTGTTATACTTCTCGCATTGAAACAAATGCACTTCAGACCACCAGTCCCGCTGTGCTCCGCAACATCTCCCTGCCTGCTCTTCCTCTTAGTCTTACTGGCCTTATTTACTAGTTCCCCCTCATTTATTTCACCTGCTGTCCTACTGCTCTAGTTCCCACCCCCTTGCCACACTAGTTTAAACCCTCCCAAGTGACGCTAGCAAACCTCGCAGCCAGGATATTTGTGCCCCTCCAGTTTAGATGCAACCCGTCCTCCTTGTACAGATCCCATCTGTCCCTGAAGAGATCCCAATGGTCCAGATATCTGAAACCCTTCCTTTTACACCAGCTGTTCAGCCACGTGTTTAGCTGCACTATCTTCCTATTTCTAGCCTCACTGGCACGTGGCACAGGGAGTAATCCAGAGATTACAACCCTAGAGGTCCTGTCTTTTAACTTTCTACCTAACTCCCTAAACTCCCCCTACAGGACCTCGTCACTCTTCCTGCCTATGTCATTGGTACCAATGTGTACCACAACCTCTGGCTGTTCACCCTTCCCCTTCAGAATGCCCCCTGTCCGTTCAGAAACATCCTTGACCCTGGCACCAGGGAGGCAACATACCATCCTGGAGTCTCTTTCACGTCCACAGAAGCGCCTATCTGTGCCCCTGACTATAGAGTCCCCTATAACTATTGCTCTTCTGCGCTTTGTCCCTCCCTGCTGAGCAACAGTGCCAGCCGTGGTGCCACTGCTCTGGTTGCTGATGTTTTCCCCTGATAGGCCATCCCCCCCCAACAGTATCCAAAACGGTATACTTGTTAGAGAGGGGGATAGCCACAGGGGATTTCTGCACTGACTGCCTGCCCCTTCTAGCGGTCACCCATCTATCTGCCTGCACCTTGGGTGTAACCACTTCTCTAAAACTCCTGTCTATGACGCTTTCTGCCACCTGCATGCGCCTAAGTGCATCCAGTTGCCGCTCCAACCAATCCATGCGGTCTGTGAGGAGCTGCAACTGGGTATACTTCCTGCAGATGTCGTCATCCGGAACGCTGGAAGCGTCACGGACCTCCCACATCTCACAGGTGAAGCACTTCACCCCTCTAACTGACATTTCTAGCACTAATTAATAAATTAATTTAAAATAAATAAATACTTATTAAATCCTTATTAAATTGTTATAATTAACTCGTGCTAGATTCCTATTATAAATATTAAATGCTAACTAAATACAGTAATCTCCTCCCTCTGGTTTAGTTACTCTACTTATTAGTTAATTAGGGTTTTAATCAATTTTTATCAATGTTTTATTTTCAAATTCACTAAAAAAAAAAATTCCCTACCAGCCAATCAGGGCACAGCTTTCCTGTGACGTCACTTTCAGCTTTTTTACCAGAGGTAAGTTTTTTATACTTCCCGGTCCGGAACTCCGCCCTCCAAGTCTCTTGGCTCCCCTCACTCTGAGGACAGGTAGGAAATGAAAGGAGCTCCTTGCTCCCTCCTTACCGAACTTCCTCAGTTACCAAACTTCCACTGTCGCACCCTAATGCAACCCAAGTCAGCACTCCAGTCTGTGTCCACCTGTCTATCAGTCAGTGCATTCCAATTCCGAACGACTCATTGTGTAAAAAGGGTTTTTCCACATGTCGCCTCAGGTTCTTTTGCCAGTCACCCTAAATTATTGACCCTTCAGCCATTGGAAGCAGATTTTTTTTTATTCTATCTAAACCCTACATGATTTTAAACACCACTTTCAAATCTCCTTTTAGCCTTATCTGCTCTAAAAACAGCCTCAGCTTCTCCAGTCTATCCACATAGCTGCAATCCCTCATCCCTGGAACTCTTCTAGTAAATCTCTTTGAACCCTCTCCAAAGTCTTCAGCCATTCCTAAAGTGTGTTGCCCAGAATTGGACACAATGTTCCAGCTGCGGCTGAATTAGTATTTCAGATATGTTTAGCATAACTTTCTGGCTTTTGTAGTCTATACCTCTGTTTTATAAAGCCCAGAGTCCCATCTGCTTTATTAACTGTGTTAAGGACAGGTGAGAGATGATAGGGATGGTTTCCCCCTCTTTTCCACCTCTCAACTGACCGAAGACAGCGTGTTTTCTTTAAAGGTTTTTTTTAATCCCTGAGTGCTTTAATTGTCAAGAACAAACAAGTGACAGGTTTTCTTATAAGTTTACAAGAAAGATTAATGTTTATTATACAACACCTGAAATATTCGCAGCAACACCCGCTGAAACTCACACAGTTGCACACACACTGCAGAAAAGAGATTTTAAAGATAACGTGTTAGGTCTGATGATTTAAAAAATTCCTCTGTTAAACTTGCTTTTCCTTGGGGTGAAGTCCTGAAATGGTGCAAACGTAATATTTTCCCTTGTTCACTGAAGTAAGACTTGGGAGGTTCAGAAAGACGGATGCGCTGTTGCAAAGGGTTCTTGTTATATTCCAGCCAAAGGTCAATGGCAAAGTCCTGGTATGATTTCTCAGGTAGGGAGTTCAAGGCCAAACTCCAGTCACTGCCTACATGTCGTTCAAAGCTGGTAATCTTAGGCAGAGTCTTATCCCTTTGATGGTATAGATGGATCTCTGTTGTCTGCCCAGAATATACCTTTATTAACACTGCTTATCAGAAACCTAGTTTCTGTCATGTGATCATAGTTCCTCTTCCATTGTCCTCATAAATGGTTTTTGATGGTGAGACCATTGTTAGACAATGGAGTCTGGGTGTTATTCATTCTCATCTCACCTTGATAAAGTAGTTTTTTTTCACACCCATTCTTTGGAATTTGAGCTTGGAGTCAGGACGTCTACGACAATATTGTTAACCCAATCTGTTGGAGAGAAGCAGCCATTTCCACAGAAAAGGTCACTTGCAGTTTAATAATTTCTCAGGGATGTGTCCAGAAAGGTTGTTTGTATTTTAATGACTTCTTCAGAACTTATCCAGACATGAAAATTATCTCAGGGTTCTTGTAGTTCTCGGTGTTTTGGCACACCTGACCTCTTATTCCAGTTTGTCCATTTCGGGTTCACTTCATAAGTTCATTTTATAGTTCATAAGTTTGGATTGCGTGGGCATGACAGCTGCTTTGCTATCGTGTCCTGCCACCTTTTGAAGATGTTTGCTTCTCGAGGAATTGTACTTGACTATATTGTATGTTGTTTTGAATTACAGAAGACATTTTAGGACTTTGTGCTGTTGGTGGAACACTATATCATTCGGAAAGCAACTAGTTACCAACTCAAAATATCTGAGTTGTGACTTAGATCTACAGCTGAGATAACTTGTTAGTTCCATTCTGCATGTCCTGAACACTACCAGAAAGCTTTAGGCTTAAACAGTCATCAAACTATCCTGCAATAAAATTATTCCTTCAAAGAGGAGAGGAGGGAGAAATTCTATTAAGAAATCAGATAGAATGATTGTATAAGCTTCCACAACAGAAACCTCACCTTGTATTTCACCTATGATACTTTGCATCTTGGGCAAAACCTTGCCATAAGATGAGCAGAGTTCTATTGATTTGTTTTTGAAAACTCAGTTTTCCAAGATGATTTTTTGACCAGGTGACATGTTCACTGAGTGTTTACTTTCTTGCTCAGGGGAAAGCCTTTGTTAGATGTTTTCTGTAAATGTATCAGGCAGGCAAGAGCATTTCCTAATCATTGATGGGAATAGCTCATCATCCCCATCACTACCAACTTGCATGAATACAGCACCTTTAATACCCCAAGGGTCCAGATGTTCGTAATTGCTGCCTTTCATGGTCAGCAGACCATACTTATTTTTAGGACAGGAATTCTGCAATATCTAAATATTAATCAGTCAGGTTCATCTCCACATAGGCATCCTTTGTGCTGAATGATTGCAATATTTGAAACTCTATGGGTATCTTGACATATAATCCTTGTTGGATCTTAGCACAACAATGATGTGGACATTTTGAAATGCTTTCAAGCAACTTGTGAAGTTGACGTCTAAGTCCCTGCTGATAGAACTTCAGTCTTAACCCCAGCACATCATAATGTTAAATAAACTTATCCCTCCTTTATTTTTCACTTGATTGCTTCTAAATATATTTATTGTAGCTATTGAATATGATTAGTGAAAATCTGATGAGTGGTAAGAACATTTATTGAGAAGGTAAACGTGTTTTTCTTTAAAAGTGTATTTGCCATTGTAAATCTTGAGATTTGTTCTTTTTCCAACAGGAACTTGTAGCTCTTTGTCAGTTTGGCTCAGCAGGAATTGAATAGATAATCTGTGCTGACAATTCGGCGCTGCATTGTCTATGGTTTGTTTTTGAATGAAACATTAAGTTGAGGCTCAAGTCCAGTTTGAACCTACAAACTTCTAACTCAGAGTTCTACCAACTGACCCAAGTTGATGAGCAAAGGGATACAATTCCTATTGGAGACCCTTTGGCTGTTCCAGTGGTTCGATTGGACATAAAAGATCCCGTGGCACTATTCAAAGAGGAAATTTTTCTCCTGGTGTCGTGGTCGATAGGCTTCCTCAACCAAAAACAGGCTAACTGATTATTTATCTCGTTTGCTGTTCGTAAGACATTTGCTATGCACTAATCACCTGCCCACTGTGACTACACCCGAAAAAAGCACTTCCCTATAAATGTAAGGTTTTTTTTCTTAACTAGTTTTCATTCCTCCTTCCTATGTTCTGCTTGATAGTTAGTCGTTTTGGAAAATATCTGAGCTATGTACAGCAGTGCAGGAATAGTTTATCACGAGTTGTCAATAATCTTGACTCTTATCAGCTGGATCTCATTTGTTTCAGATCCAGTATCTTCCCACTTTAAGTTAGAAAGGATAATGAAAGTTTATGAATTAAAAACATTGTTGGTATTCCTGCCATCTTCCTCCTATCCAAGCCATTAGCAAAAGGAAATGCGCAAGATTAAGCATTAATTAGTGGAGAATTCCACATGTCCTTTTTCCCACAGTTGACAATATGCCAATTTATAAATGCCTTCAGATTCTTGCTTAGCTAGCTTTTGATCCACAATTCCAAAAGATCCCTGAGAGATGTTTGAAATGGCACTTATATAAAGTAGAGTACCATAGGACAGGTAATTGTTCCTACTGACTCACGTCCTTGAAAAATTCTTGTAAATTAGTAAAATACCATCTTCTGGTCAAGTTCATGTTGGTTGTAATTTAATCATACTTATTTCTCTTAAGTAATCCTGATTGTTGGTGTATGCAGCAGGCCAAAGAATAGAAATATCATGCCTTTAGTTTTACCAACCCTCTTAAACGTGCAGTTTGTTATTTTGGGCTCTCTTCACATTTTGTTTTTTTGTCTTTATTAGGTTGAATTCAATTATGTCAGTCGTGATGGACAGCCGAGAAGCTATTAACCATGTAACTTACCTGGATCTGCGAGACAATCTCCTGACTGAACTTGACTTAAGTGTAATTGCAAGTATTGAACATCTGCATTGCGAACGCAACAATCTGACCACCCTCACGTTAAGTGGTTTTTCTTTGAGAACGTTGTATGCTGGCTCCAACAGTAAGTCAATAGATTTTTAACTTGTTAGTCATTTCCTACCAACTGTCATTTTCTTCTAAGGCCTAAACTTGTCCTTGCTCTGAATTATTGCAACGCACATTGTAGGATCTCTGGGTTAGTGTTTGTGACCCAAACACTACAGATTCATTGGAACTTTGAGTACCCCACACTGGGATAGCTTAACAAACAAAAGTTACCCCCTTTAATTTGTGTTCAAAAATCCAGTTCTTTCGGACTCTTGAGTATGATGGGACCAGGAGTGAAGATCAGATGAAGAATAGTGCCAAGTAACTGCAAGGATCAAGGGAGGCATCGTGCTAGAAAAGGGAATAGTGAAAGGGGACATGGCTGAAGAGAAGAGAGCTTTGCAGGGCTTGGAGATTACTATGAAACATAAGGAGCTTGAGTCCAGTATGGCAGCCAAGTATGTAAGAATTTATAATGTGTAGTATGGATCTGGGCAAAGAACTAGACTTCATAAAGAGGGATCGTTGGTGTCGGACATTGTGCAGCTTTTCCAATGAACTGCCGTGGTGCATTAGGCAATGAGTGATGTATTTTTACCCAGCTTGTATTCTCATTGAGGTTGACTGGAATTTCTATTTAAAATAACCCGTTTTAATAACTTAATTTGGGTATCTGTTTAGAGTTGACAACACTGAGCATCTATCCACTTCCTGGTCAACTGGTTCACCTTGATCTTTCAAGGTAGGTGGATTTTTATCTCAATGTACATATACAGTAATATACTTAAGTCATATACTGCACCAGTAAATTTGAAACAGTCACAGACATGTGTATTCGATATTTATGCTTCTGCAAAATATGATTTTCAAATAAATATCAGCAGTTTATTGTATTATGATCAAATTATTTTATTTTACCTCAATAGGAACAGACTGGAATCTGTACCTGACTGGGTGTGTGATGCCAAGAAACTTGAGCTGCTGGATGTTAGTCATAACCTGATGACGGAATTACCTAGGAGGTGGGAAAGGACTAGATCTCGTGATAATGTGCAGTTTAAGGCACAGAACTTTTATTATTTGTACTAAGCTGCTGTTGCTACTTTTTCCCTCAAGATTGCATAGTTATCTTAAGGACTTCATCTATTAGTTGAAGCAAACATGGAGACAACATGTTTGGGGGCAGGCTTTGGTCCTGAAAAGCTGAGATCCCACTGGTCTCACTGATGCTGCTAGTGGAGGAGCACTGCATTAGTTTAGCTCTGTTGATAACAATGAAACCTTTATTTCAGACTATTGTAGGAACTGATCATAATGCATATTGCTCGTAATCTAGGCTGACAAATGCACGAATGGCGAGTTCTGCATCATTGGAGATGCTGTCCTTTGATTGAAGCATTTAACCACGGTTCCGTCTACCCATTAAAATCTCTCTCAATTCTTAAGAGAAAGACTTTCATGGTATCCTGCCAAAAATTCCTTCCTCAACCAATGCCACTAAATTAGTGATAATTGGATTATTCATCTCATTATTACAATGACAATATTTGGTGCAGAATGATTTTTAATTTTGCATAATAAGTTCCTGCCCTTCAAAGATAATCCATTTAATGACGTTCTTGGAGAAATTTCAATATGACCAGGTACTAAAGTAAATTATTATTATGGTGATGAATATCTGCCTGTCCTGGAGGTTCCTGCTACGCAGGCTGTGTCAAGAGGTTTGGGGGCTCTGGGAGAGCTGTTTGTGGTTAATGTCCTCTCCTTTTCTCTTTCAGCCTTCCTCATAATTTCTCTGCTGCTCTTGCTGTTTCTTTGTTATGCTCTTCCTGCATCTATTATAACCTCCTTTTCTCTCTCTCTTCTCTTTGGTCTCTGCTGCTGTCCCTCTTTTTTTCCTCTATGTGCAGGTGGGAGAATGTGGTAAATCAGAAGACGGCCAACTAGCATTTATGTGGCACCTTTCACGATCTCAAGGTGTCCTAAAGTGCTCAATACCCAATTTACTTTTGTAATGTAGAAATCAAGGCAACCAACTTGTACTCAGCAAGGTTCCACAAATATCAATGAAATAAATGACTGGATAAATATTGGCTAGAACTGTGCAGCTCTTGATTGAATATTGCCATGGGATCCCTTATGCTTCCCCGGGTGGAAAGAAGGGATTTCAGTTTAAAGTCTTACTTGGTAGATGAGATCACAGTGCAATACTGAGTGAGTGCTGCACTAACCTTCGAGCCAAAATTCCATGTTCAAGTCTGGTGTGGGGCTTCAAACCACGATCTTCTGACTTAGAGGCGAGAGTGTTATCACTGAGCCAAGGCTGACACCTTTGGAAATCTCTAGAGGGCTGTGAACGAGAGCAGAGACTGCAGGCAGCATGAGCATAGCACCATGGTGCAGGGGCTATTCAGATTGGAGGAGTAAAAAAAAAATGTAGTTGTAGTAGGGGCCAATATAGTTAGGGGAATAGATACTGTTCTATGCAACTGAGAGCATGAATCCCCAAGGCTGTGTTGCCTGCTTGGTGCCAGGGTTAAGGACATCACCTTGGGGCTGGAGAAGAACTTGGAGTGGGAGGGGAAGGATCCAGTTGTCGTGGTCCACGTAGGTACCAACGACATAGGTAGGACTAAGAGAGAGGTTCTGCTAAGGGAATATGAGCAGCTCATGACAAAATTAAAAAGCAGAACCACAAAGGTGATAATCTCTGGATTACTACCTGAGCCACGAGAAAATTGGCAAGGGTAAATAAGATCAGAGAGTTGAATGTGTGGCTCAAAGATTGGTGTGGGAGAAATGAGTTTCAATTCCTGGGGCTCTTGCAGCAGTACTAGGGAAAGAGGGAGCTGTTCCATTCAGACGGGCTTCACTTGAACCAAGCTGGGACCAGTGTTCTGGTGAATCGATTAACTGAGGCTGTAGAGAGGGCTTTAAACTAAATAGTTGTGGGGAGGATTCAGCTGAGGGAAAATTTAGAAAGTTTAAGAGAAAGGACAAGGCAATCTTACTGCCCATATCACTATGCAGTGATAAATTTATTGGAGTTCTTTGAGGATGTAACAAGCAGGGTGGATAAAGAGGAATTAGTAGGTGTTGTGTATTTGGATTTCCAAAAGGCATTCGATTAGGTGTCACATAAAAAGGTTACTACACAAGATAAGAGCTCATGGTGTTGGGGGTAATGTATTAGCATGGATAAAGGATTGGGGAACTAACAGCAGAGAGTCGGGATAATGCATCATTTTCAGGTCGACAAACTGTAACCAGTGGAGTGCCACAGGGATCAGTGCTGGGGCCTCAACTATTTACAGTCTATATTAATGACTCGGATGATGGGACAGAGTGTATTGTAGCCAAATTTACAAAGATAGGTGGGAAAGCAAGTTGTGAGGAGGACACAGAGTTTGCAAAAGGATATAGATAGGTTAAGAGAGTGGACAAAAAATTTGGCAGATGGAGTATAATGTGGGAAAATGTGAAGTTATCCAGTTTGGTAGGAAGAACAGAAAAGCAAAATATCATTTAAATGGAGAGAGACTGCAGAATGGTGCAGTACAGAGGGATCTGGGTGTCCTCGTACATGAATCACAAAAAGCTAGCATGCAGGTACAGCAAGTAATTAGGAAGGCAAATTTTTTAGATTAGAGATACAGCACTGAAACTGAAATGTGAACCTTTATTGCAAGGGGGGGTGGAGTATAGAAGTAGGGAGGTCTTGCCAGAACTGTACAGGATGTTGGTGCGACCACACCTAGAGTACTGTGTACAGTTTTTGTGGTCTTATTTAAGGAGGCATATACTTGCATTGGAGGCAGTTGCGAGAAGGTTCACTAGGTTAATTCCTGGGATGAAGGGGTTGTCCTATGAGGAAAAGTTGGGCCTGTACTCCGTAATTTAGAAGAATAAGGGGTGATCTTATTGAAACATGTAAGATTTTGAGGGGGCTTGACAGGATAGATGCTGAGAGGATGTTTTCCCTCGGGGAATCTAGAATTGGGGATATAGTTTCAGAAATAGAGGTCTCCCATTTAAGACAGTAATGAGGAGGAAATTCTTCTATCAGAGGGCCATTAATCCAAACAGTGGAAGCTGGGTCATTGAATATATTCAAGGCTGAGCTCGACAGATTTTTGATCTACAAGTGAGTAACGGGTTAAGGGGGGCAGGCAGGAAAGTAGAACTGAGGCCACGATCAGAACAGCCATTTTCTTATGTTATGGATGCACAGTCGATGAGCATATTCAAGACTGAGGTCAGTAGATTTTTGGGCACTAAGGGAATCGAGAGATAGGAATAAGGTGGGAAAGTGAAGTTGATGTAGAAGTTCAGCCATGATCTTATGCAATGACTGAGCAGGCTCAAGTAGCTGTATGGCCTACTGCTCCTCTAGTGTAGGTAGGTGGTAGGAGAATGGTGGGGATGTGGTAGGGAATATGGGATTCATGTAGGATCAGTATAAATGGGTGGTTGTTAGTCGCCACACACTTGGTGGGCTGAAGGGCTTGTTTCAGTGCTCTATCTCTCTATGACTCTATTTCTTAAGTTCTTAAAACCTCAACTGAAAGAATATTCTTGAATTCCTTTAAATTTGGCTTACAGAGCAGCTGAAACTGACAACTGAAAATAGAAAGTGATAAAGTTATTTGCTTATGTATGCTTTTGCACTGCTGCACAAGTGCATTAATTCTTCACCTCAGTCCAGGGTTGGACCTTGCCCTGGAATACCAAGGTGTGTGGTGCCATCTTCCAGTGGGAGAGAGTGTACTAAGGGTTAAGGCTTCTGATTTTGTATGGGGTTGGGAAACACTGGAATGATTGGAAGGTGTAATGAAAAAGGTTTATGGGTATATTTTGGATTTGTTGGGTGTGAAATAATGAATTATGTATGTGTGAGTTATGTTGTGAAGTTTATTTTGAGAGCACATTGTGGCGAGGTGGTGACTGGATCCTGGAGAATTTTTTTGCTATTCTCCAAGTAACTAATGTATAACTCTAGTTGTTAGCAAAGCAGTCAGTGAATCTGTGTTATTTTCACTTTGCAATTAAGACTTCATTTTTTTATTTTACCGATTGCACAGAACCAAATTTTGTTCTTGGTGATTCGTCACTGAAACTTTAAAATGTCATTTTTAGCTTGGTTAACCTGATGCTTTTGCTTATGAATGGACTGCTGAGTGTGCTACTTAGCCATGTAGACCATAAAGCATGCAGCACAATTCCCAGTCTCTGTTGAATTAGCTGATCTCAGCTGAGACATTGGGTTACTATAATTGGCCTCAGTGCGCTTGGGTTAAGGAAAAGAGAAATCACCCAAGGTTTATGCTCCTGTTTACTGGTCAGTGACCATCTCTGCTAGACATAAGATCAGAGCAAGATAATACTCATGATACTTCCCCAATGGTTAATAGCATGCCAACACACCTGCTTATTATTTGAGCTCTCATATTGTCATGGTCCTGGAGTTTTTTTTTTGGGAATATGCGTTTGCCTTTAAGGCTTGCAAGGGATCAGTATTGCTTTAAGAACCAGCAAGCCTCAGGAGTTATAGGAAGGTGCATTTTCGTTGCCTTAGAAACAGCCATTTGGAGTCTGCAATGCAAAGGGTGCATTCTCATTACCATAGATACAACCACTGGGAGTAAGTCTCATGCGATACATTTGTTACAGTTCAGTTTTGAGCTGGCTTTTAGTTGAAGACAGTTTTTCTAACAGACACAGAGGACACAGCTGTGGTGTCAGTGCCTGGAAAAAGAGCTCTCGGCCATTCAAGCTGAAGGAATAGGATTTTAATCTGTTTAATTATTATCTCTCAAAATTCTAAAACATCAAGCCAAAACAGAGATCTCTGGTAATTTAAACTGAAGGGAGGGAAGTTAGATTGTGACAATCTTTTATCCCTCAAAAAACTCTAAAGTCAGATTGATTCTGTTGAAAGTGTTTGCAAATCGTTAATTGTTGAAATTCGTTAGAGAAGGAAAGCAACGTTCTGTGAGGACTTCAAGCAACATTGGACTGTAAATTTGCAAGGACTCTAATTTTTTCTATTTTAAATGTTTATATCTTCAGTGTTTAGGAATTTAGTTCTTCTAATTAAACAGTTAATTTGTTGATTTAAAGACACCTGGTTTGGTTAGCCTCATTCTGGGGTTAATAGATGGTACAATTTGGCTGGGTCTTTCTTTAATTTGGAAAGTTTTAAATGATATGTTAAGCGATCTGTGGAGTGACAGGTTTGAATTATCATTGCGTTTCTCCCACCACAATCAGAATCGCATATTTTGATTGGGGGCTTTGACAGGAACGGTCGGTCGTAACAATATGAATAATGTCCCTTTGGACAGGGTACAGGTGTGTAACCATATCACCACATGAATCCTTCAGGGTAGGTGGAGAGAAAACGGGATTGGTAAGACTGTCTCGTGAACAATATCTTGTACATAATGTCTGAAAAATAATTTTGTCTATTGCTTACCTCAGATTACTGTGCAGCTTGAGCCTACAGAAGCTATTAGTTGGACATAACCATCTTCAGACTCTCCCCAGTCACCTGGAACACACACCTCTGGAGATTTTCGATGTACAACATAATCAACTAAATGAGCTTCCAGAATGTCTTTTCCTGAAGGCTTTGAAGTAAGTAAAACATGT
This sequence comes from Heterodontus francisci, assembly GCF_036365525.1. Lineage (NCBI taxonomy): Eukaryota > Metazoa > Chordata > Chondrichthyes > Heterodontiformes > Heterodontidae > Heterodontus > Heterodontus francisci. The sequence goes on from NC_090387.1 coordinate 39,673,547, forward strand.
TATGAAATTATGTTAAGCGATTGTGCTGTAGAGGGATTTGTGGCTGAAGATAAGAAACAGTGAAGACAGTTGAGTACTGTATTAAACAGTACTATAATGTCTATCTAATATTCCAAATTATTTAACACTATCGAACTGATTTTGCTGTTGTAAAGAAGAATTTGAAAGAAGTGTATACAAGTATAAATTTTGGGACCTTGTTTATTTCCTTTGTTCAAGTACAGCGTATTCTTTGGTGGTTTGGAAAGGATTTTTTTAAATCACGGAAATGGATACTATATCTACCTTGTACTATTATTTGGTTGATAGTTTTTCCAGAGCTAGCAATATAAATTTTAGACAAACTGGTATGTCACTCACAATATTGGCACACTGGTTGTATGAATACAGTAATGTCAAACAGCTTATTCATTGGATGACTTTGTTTCTCAAATCTAGAAAACATAAATCACAAACTAACATTCATACTCAAATGCAAAGCGAAGTGACTACTACAGTAAGTTTATTCAAAGTAATTGATAAGGTTTAGCGTAGTGCAAACAATAATTGTACATTTAAACACCTTTGAGAAACTATTATCAACCATAAAACTTTGGGATGTTTGTTTTAAAAACTGCTTCAGGATATGATGCAAACTAATGGTTTGTTCATAATGGTAAAAAAAAACTTTTGACTTGCATCATGCGTGCACCATAGAGTGATGCAAAACAACATAAAAATGCAGTTTGTGAGAAATGGGAAGAGAATTTTTTTCCACCTCCTTCCATGTCTTTTTTTAAGCTGATGATTTATTGGCTGATTTAGTTCCCTGGATCATAACGCAGTCCTTCACTACCTCACTTCAGGAAGTCATAGGTGGCAATAATGTTTTCGCTGAGGTCAGAAGTGCATGCTATGTGAGGATTGCAGTCTTGAGCCCATGTCCTGTCATACTCTGGTGCAGTGTATTAGGGCTCTACAGGGTTGCACTACTACCACCATCATTTCTATCCTTGTATTTCTAAATGTAATCCTGACTTTAGTAAAATAAATTCAAACTCAGCTTCCCTTTCTATGCTTCTGGTCTTCTGTGTAAATATATTCTTGGGTTTAATATTGTCTCACAAAATGACTGATAATTTTTTCACTATTTAACCTTTCTTTATACGATTTCAATTTTTTGACTTGTATAATATGTGCTGCCAGGAAATGCATGAATAATGAAAATGAGATTGTACTGAATATTAAAAGAACAGTAACTTTTGTGTTGTACATATATAATAGAAAAATGAACCGATAGCTCAATTTTCTACAGTTGTTTAACTTTAAATTCTTTTTTTTATTTCCAAAATATACTTTACTCATAAAAATCTGTTAAAAAAAAAAATACATCACCAAACAGTTTCAAGCAGCACCAAAAAATACATACATTGCAAGGGAGATCAGTTTCCTTCAATACAATCATGAGTTGCCTTACAACCCTTCCATTTCACATTTGTCGTGCCAGATACATTTTTACATTTTATAGGAGACAACATTTTCCCGATACAGTTCGAGGGGTTTCCCATGGATCCAGCCCCTCAGTTCATCTTGGTGGGGGGACCTTACACTGTGGTCTTTCCCCATTGAACCTTTGCTGCGGCTGCCCCAAGCTTTAGTGCGTCCCTCAGCACGTAGTCCTGGACCTTGGAATGTGCCACTCTGCAACATTCGGTCGTGGACAACTCTTTGCGCTGGAAGACCAACAAGTTTTGGGCAGACCAAAGGGCGTCTTTCACCGAATTGATAGTCCATATAACCAGTAGATCTCATATGGCATTTCAATTGGGCACATTTTGGTCTGGAGCATAGCTGACTCATGCCTTTTAAAGTCATTGCTGTAAATAGGCTCTAGCTACTTAGAAACTGTCGAACTCAAACAGAGATTAGTTGTAACTGCTTAAAAACTTTAGGCTCTAGGTCAGTGACTGGCTTTTTTAAAAATTCTGTTGACTGTTTTGTATCTGCACCATAGTAAACATCCACTTTATGACTTGTGTGTAGATGCAGTATTTGTGTGTGTATTTGTTATTCCCATTCAATCCCTGATTCCTACCCTTTGTTGCCTTGTTACTTCTCATCCTGTTCAGTCTTTCATCCCCTCCTCTTCGTTGTCAAGGTGGTAATTGCAAAACACTTGACCACCTGAGAGTTGGGTGAGAAACTACAATGGCTCAGTGGGTTAGGGAGTGTACTGATGAGCTGGATAAACAAGTGACCAAGAAGTACTTAGGCTGCATGAGCAAGTACTCAGCAGGCAAATGACTGGCAAAACAACACCTTAAGTAAGTACGGCCTATCCTGACCCAAGTTCTTTTTTTCTCATATCCCCTTCCTCCCCATCCTCTAATTAATTTTCACCAGAATTGCATCAGGACTTTATGGCTACATACTTTTTTCGTACAGTGAAGTAGTGTACGAGTTGGAGACAAAATGGTAGTCTGTTTAATTTGGGGCCCCAGAAATTCCTAACCCTAAATCAGGGTCCCCTCATTCAGCGCAAAAACCAAGCCATATTCCTGAGAGTGGGTGAAGAGAATAAATGAAGGTCTGGAAAAAAATCTGTCTGTCAAACAGAAAGAAACAACTCTCGCTTTATAGTTATTTATAATTAAGTAATGCCCAAGCGTTCATGGTTTATTTTGTCTTGATACTTTTATACATAATATTGTTACCTGGCCTGTGCTGGACAAAGACGCACACTGTAAATACATAGTTTTGCCAACAGTGTTCATCAAATTCAGAAGGAAGCATACTTCATTTGACAGGAAACAGGGCCATTGCAGTAAAACCCAACCCAGTGATTCTGTCTCCAGCCACGTTCTCCAAATCTGGCTTGTGACACATGGGTGCGGCTTTCTGAGAATATTTTTCAACAGCCTGCAGCTGTTTTATTTTATTCAAAATTGTTCGTTTTTTTATTTTCTTAAATGTTAGCTACATATTTTTTTTAATTCATTCATGAGATATGGACGTCACTGGTTAGGCCAACATTTATTGACCATCCCTAATTGCCCTTGAACTAACTATGCCATCTCATAGAGCATTTAAAATCTGGAGTCACATGTAGGCCAGACTAGGTAAAGATGGCAGATTTCCTTCCCTAAAGGACATTTGAACCAGATGGGTTTTTACAGCAATCGACAATGGTTCCATGGTCACCATTAGACTAGCTTTTTAATTCCAGATTTATTACTTGAATTCAAATTTCACCATCTGCCATGGTGGGATTCGAATCCATGTCCCCAGAGCACTAGCCTGGACCTCTGTACTACTAGCCCAGTGACATTACCACTATGCCACCACCTCCCCTATTTGTACCTGAATATTTTCAGCTAGGAAAAAATCAACATGGTGTCTGTAGCCACCCTTAGAAAAATTTTGTCGCAATTTCATTGTCACTTCCTGCTACTTGCGTCTTTGGGATTGGTAGCAGTAAAAATATATATTTTCTGCAGCTTTCTCAATCCTAATTAGTATTTACTGACTTTATTCAACTGCCTTTGGTTCATGTTTAGTTAATCAAATATTTGATCACTTAAAATATAGGTTGCCATTTCAGTCAAAAATTAATTTTGCCTTCTTGAGGTGACACTTTCAGGTGTGACACCTTTAAAAGGGGTGGTGTGATGTATATGTAAGACTTTTCAATATATATGTATAATTTTTTTATAATACTGATCATTTTACATTTACCAGTATTAGTATTTCTGTTTTTTCACTTCCCCACTCCCATCCTTGACGGCATTGGCAGCATGCTATGTAATAGTTCTTTCTATGGGTACTGAATGCCCTCGGGTACCTTGGTGATGCAGCTGTTATTCATATGTGAGACTTGACTGTGAGAACTGGAGTACCGTTTGAATACAGGGGCATCACATCAGAAACCAATCATGCTCTTGTGTCAAATCTACAAAGGCGTACTTCCAACTGGGTAGCTGAATTATGATAAGGAACAAAAACTCTGACAGATTTTCAACAATAAAAACTTGTATTTTATATAGCATCTTTAGTGTTATAAAACAGCTTCATAAAAGCATTATAAAGCAACATTTAACACCGAGCCAGATAAGGAGATATTAGGGAAGGTGACAGAAAACTTGATCAAACAGTTAGGTTTTAAGGATCAACTTAAAGGAGGAAAGAGAGATGGAGAGGGCATTCCAGAGCTTTAGGCCTTGTCACTGAATGCATGGCCACCAATGGTGGAAATATTAAAATCAGGGATGCTCGAGAGGCCAGAATTAGATGTGCGACTGGAGGAAATTGCAGTGGTAGGAAGGGGGAAGGCCATGGACAAATTTGAAAACAAGGATACAAATTTTAAAATTGAGACATTGCTTAACCAGGAGCCAGTGTAGATCAGTGAGCATAAGGGTGATGGGTGAACAGGACTTGATGTAAATTGGGACACGGGAAGCAGAGTTTTGGATGATCTCAAGTTTGTGGAGCGTAAAATGTGGGAGACCAGCCACAAGTGTATTGGAATAGTCAAGCGGGGAGGGTGTGATAAAGAACAAAAGGGAAAGTCGGTGATAGGATGGAGGGCAGGAGAGATTAGATGATATGAGTGCTTCCATTTTTTTGTTAAACTTTGTAGATTTGTGTTTTAAAACTGAAAAGGAGTCCATGGATTTTTTGTCTAACATGGGTCACTGAGAGGCCTGGATTGTAAACCGTTACTGGAAGGCACCTGTCTTAAAATAATTACCCATAAGGGGTTGTTTTATACTTGGGGAAAGATGTTTACAAAGAAGTGACAGGTCAAGATTTATAGGGGTCAGGTGGCTTGACTCGTGTGACATTGTTTTTGGTTTCGCTTTGGGCAGTGAGTTGGGATATGGACAATGGTTTGAAAAGACAGTTGGAGAAAACTTGCCAAGGGAGCAATACCCAGCTTAGTCTCTTCCATCTCAATGAATAAACCTGCAAGTTTTCCATCTCTTGAGAAGCTGAGAAGCAAGCCTGAAACTCCTGTTACTGCATTTTCCCTGGAAAGCCTGCCCAAACTGATCTTCAACATCGCCTGACAAAAACTGTTCTAGATAGATCCCAGTGACAGCCGTTTCTTCGTATTTGGGATGCCAAACAAAAAAGGACTTCTGACATCTTTTCATATCTCTCTTTTTCTTCAAGAATTGGCAAGTATTTTGGCCAACAGTTTTTGTTTTTTTTTGTACTAGAGCTCTAAAGAGTAAATTTTTTTTTTTTTGTTTAACTGTTTGTGTGTTATTGTGTGAGGGGCTAAGGAAAAAAGGGAACTTTTATATTTCGAATCGTGAGTTTATGCTTTACTTCATTACTCGTTAAGACTTGTTTTATAATAAACTGATAATTTTGTTGTTTATTAAAGAAACCTGGTTGGTGTGTTTTATTCTGGGATAAAGATAGAGTCTATGATTGACCGTATCAGTAAGTGGGAAAAAATTTAAATATATGTTGTGACTGTGGAGAAGTGGAACAAGAATAAACAGTGCACTCCTCCCGCCTCGGTCGTAACATATAATTGGGTGCTCTTTGCGGGATAGCCCAACTACGTACAATTGCAAGTGGGGTAATAATAGTTGAAAAGAGGTAAAGCAAAAGAACAGGTTTCTTGTGCAGTAGATTAACGTTTACTCTACTGGAATGTCTTTAACAGTTGCTGTAACTTTTCTGGGGAAGGAGGATATATCCCTGAGTGATTTAAGAAACTGTTGGTGTTAGAGTTAAAACCAGGAGCTAAGAAAGCAGGCATAATTGAAGTAATAGCACACCATTTGAAATTGGAAGAAGGAAAACCAGAGGGTAATGCAGTTGAATTAGCTAGGATTAAATTGCAATTGGAAATGAAAAAACTTGAGCTTGAAAGAGAGTTGACAACAAAGAAGCTTGCATTTGAAGAAGAGGAAAGGGAAAAAGAGCATTTCAAAGAGAAAGAGAAGGAAAGGAATTTGAAGTTAAAAAGATGGAACTAAGACACAGGGGTAGTCTTGACTGCAGTGAAAGTTCTGGTGAAGAAAGATCTGACTCCAGCCCAGGACCCAGTGAGAGCTGTTTAAATTTGTGCAAGCCCTCCCTAAGTTGAGGAAAGGGACATTTTTTTTCTTTTGAAAAGATAGCCAAACAGATGAAGTGGCCGAAGGAAATCTGGACACTGCTTATGCAAAACAGGTTGATGGGCAGAGCTCATGTAGTTTATGCTTTCTGAGGAGGCTTCTGCAGATTGAAATGAAAAAAAAAGGCTATTCTCGCTGCGTATGAGTTAGTCCCTGAAGCTTACTGGTAGAAATTTCGGAGCCTATGGAGACTGTCTGGGCAGACTTGTATAGAATTTGAGAGGGTAAAGCAAATTAATTTTGATCGTTGGATGCGGGCACTAAAGGTAGAAGCCACATATGAGAACCTTAGGGAACTACTTCTTCTGGAAGAATTTAAAAATTCATTCCCTCCGTTAGTAAGAACCCATGTAGAGAACCAGAAGGTTTCAATGGCCAGACAGGCAGCAGAAATTGCTGATGATTACAAGCTTATTTATAAGCCCAAACCCTTTGCCGTCACCCCCACAAACCTGAGAAGGATAGAAGGTAGGAGAGTGAAAGGAAGGCAAGTAGCCGAGGACAAGAAGGGACAGCTGGGCATGCCCCGGGATCTTCTCCTCAGGCCAGAAAGGAAGATTCTGAGGATAGAAGTGAAGTCTGCAAGCCTAAGTGTTACCATTGTCATAAGCTGGGACTCCTTTGTGCAGAATGCTGGAAGTTGTGGAGTAAACCCATGGGACTTATTGGAGTATACAAAGTCAATGTAGAGAAAGGGACCCTGACCAAGAGTACGACAGATCAGGCTGTAGCTCTGACTGCAGCTGTAAGGCTAAATACAAAAACCACTGTGAGTGCAGGTGTTGTGAATAAAATACCCGAGAGTTATAGGGAATTCTTGTCAAAAGGAAAAGTAACTCCTTATCCCTCAACTCAAGTGAGGCAGGCAAACGTATAGTTATACTTAGGGATACAGGAGCCATCCAAACTCTCTCGCTGGGGAAAGGCATAACATTTCCACCAGAGAGTGCACTGAATGCCAAGGTTTCAGTGAATGTTGTTGGCGGGCAGTACATACCTGTACCTTTGTATCGGGTGCACCTAGAGTGTGCCCTAATGTCTGGAACTGTGGGAGTTGTCCATAGTTTTCTAGTAAATGGAGTTGACCTACTCCTGGGGAATGATTTGGCCAGAGCAAAGGTAGTAACTTCTCCGGTAGTCATGGAAAAACCAAGTGACGTTAAAGAGACAGAACAGTTTCAGGAAAAGGTTCCAGGAATTTTTTCTTCATGTGTAGTGACCTGAGCAATGACTAAACAAGTTCCATTGTCGGAAGTAAAATTTGCACTGCAGTCAGGTAGCCGAATATCTGAAACTTTCTTTGGGGATTTGGATAATCCGAAGGAAATGTTTAATCAGTCTTCTCTGATCAAGGCTCACCAAGCCGATCCAGAGTTAAATAAAGTGGCACAATCATCTCTAACTGAAGCTGAAGCAAAGGGAGTTCCAGAAGGCTACTATATTAAAGATGGGATTCTGATGAGGAAGTGGAGACCTCCTCACAGTGCTGCGGACATAGAATGGATGGTAGTTCATCAGATTGTGGTACCGTCCAAGTAACACCGGGAACTATTCAGGATAGCCCATGAAATTCCTACAGCGGGACATGTGGCGATCCAGAAGACCAAATCACATATAAATCGACATGTTCACTGGCCAGGTCTTTCCAAGAACGTGGTGCAGTTTTGTAAAACATACCAGATTGTGGGAAAACCACAACCTGTAATACAACCAGCACCTCTAATCCCCATAAAGTTTTTGGGGAATCATTTAGTCAGGTGTTGGTAGACTGTGTAGAACGTTTGCTTAAAACAAAAGCGGGACACCGATATATACTCGCTATCGTGGATAAGGCTACTCAGTGCCCAGAGGCCATTCCTTTGAGAACCAATTACTGCTAAGGTAGTGGTAGAGAAGTTAACCCAATTCTTCACTAGATATGGATTACTGATTGAGATTCAGTCGAATCAAGGTTCCAATTTTATGTCTTAAAAATTTTCAGGAAGTTATGGGTAATCTGGGTATAACACAGTTAAAGTCTTCAGCATACCACCCACAGACACAAGGAGCTTTAGAAAGGTACCATCAGACACTCAAAACAATGATCAGGGCATACTGTCATGAATATCCCCATGATTGGGTTAAAGGGTTAGAATTTCTTTTGTTTGCGACTAGGGATTCACCTAATGAATCTACCAGTTGTAATCCTTTTGAATTAGTTTATGGACATGAGGTAAGAGGTCCTCTTAAAAACTAATTAAAGAAAGATTTTTAGAACAGAGGGATGAATCTTCTGTGCTAGATTATGTATCCGTGTTCCAGGAACGATTCACGAGAGCTTGCAAAGTGGCTTCCCAAATAACTATGAAGAAATGGGCAGACCCGAACATTTCAACCAGGGGATGAGGTGTTAGTATTACTGCCTTTACAGGGAGAACCGCAGAAAGCACAGTTCAGTGGTCCATATAAAGTGGTCAAGAGACTTGATGAAGTAAATTATTTGATTGACACCCCAGATCACCAGGAAAAGCATTGGCTGTCTCATATCAATATGTTGAAACAATATTATCGCCAGGAGGAAGATAAGCAAGCACAGGTATGTCAGGTAGTAGGGACAGTGAAGGATGAAAGGGATAGTAAGGATGAGGCAGAAGGAGGCCTGGACCATTCTTAAATCGAATCTCCTATTATTCAGTTAGCTAATACTGAATTGTTGGGGCGATTGGACACTATGCTTTCATATTTAGATGCAGAACAGCGAGAAGACTAAACAAGGCGACTCACAGCCTGTGAGGATGAAAGAGTCTGTGGGGATAAGCCAGGATGTACAACCTTAGCCACACATGATGTGGATGTAGGGGACTCCTTTCCTATAAAACAGTATCCTTAAGTCCAGAGAAACAGGCCCAGGTAAAAGCGGAAATCCAATACATGTTGGAAAACCACCTAATTGAACCCATCAAAGCAGCTGCAATTCCCCAGTAATATTAGTACCTAAGCCTGACGGTTCAGCTAAACTCTGCATGGACTACAGAAAGGTTAATGCAGTAACAAAGGCAGATTCCTACCCAATTCCTTGCTTGGAAGACTGTATTGAGAGTGGGGGCATTGCCACGTTTCTTACAAAAATAGATTTTTTTCAAGGGATACTGCTAAGTTCCTTTAACATTCCAAGCTAAAGAAATATCTGCCTATGTCACACCAGACAGTATTTTCCAATGCCAAGTGGTTCCATTTGGGCTTAAAAAAAAAATGCCCCAGCATCTTTCAGAGACTAATGAACCAAGTGGTAGCCAGTGTTCCTAACTATGTCGTTTTCCTTGATGATGTGCTGGTATACAGTGATACTTAGAAGGACCACTTGGAACAACTGGCAGCTCTGTTTAGAAAATTACAGTTGGCCTATTTGGTAATAAGCTTCGTGGGAAAATTTAAAAACCAGAATGCCAGACTATTCCGATGGAGTTTACTATTGCAACTTTATCACTTAAAGATTATCCACATTGCGGGCAAAAATAATGTAATTGCAGATGCTTTATCTAGAATCAAACTTTGCTTTGAGTTATCTGAACGCAAAGATGGTACAAAGCAGAATTGTATTAGCTACAGGTAAAGAATGAATGAGCATGAGTGTGGGAATGTGTTTTAAAATTTTTTCATTTATTTTTTCCACATTTTGTAATGAAACGCATTTAAAAATGGAATTTCATTCCACCAAGGGTGGAGGTGTTACAAGTGCTTCCATTTTTTGTTAAATTTTGTAGATTTGTGTTTTAAAACAGAAAAGGAGTCCATGGATTTTTTTTTTTACAAGGGTCACTGAGAGGTCTGGATTGTAAACAGTTACTGGAAAGCATCTGAAAATAATTACTCAGGAGGGGTTGTTTTGGACTTGGGGACAGATGTTTACAAGGAAGTGACAGGTCATGATTTATAGGGGTCAAGTGTAGTTAGGGAGCTGTGGGAGTCAGTGGGCTAAGAGTGAATTTTTGTTGATAGCCAATCCTGTAGGAAATTAAGGGTGCCTTAAAAAATTTCTTCGTTAATTAGGATAAAATGTTGAGGTAAGACATAATATAAAGTAATGTCAAGGTAGAGGAATTCAGGGAAGTAATGCCTCAAACCATGTGTGTCAGACAAAAGTCCTTGCAGAGACTTTAAACTGCATGTGTAAGCTGAGAACACAGGATGTTCTGAGGCTGCTGCAGATAAGCAACTAAATGTAACAGGTTGAGAAAATGGGATACTGAGATGATGAAGTTGTAATAGGCTACATGTCATCCTGCTCTGGTGAATCACCTAGGGATGGGCATGAATGGGCTCTAAGGAGGGGTTAATTGGATAAGAGCCAGGATAAAAGAGACCCTCCCGATCGAGTCTGTTTGGCAGAAAAGATAAGAAACAAGAAGTCAAGAGAGAGAGAAGTCTGAAGACTGTAGACCAAACGCTGCAAGAAAAAGACGTGTACTCTTCCATCCTGAACTAATACGGGAAGTGTATAGCCCACGTTAGACTGTAAATCGCTGCCCGAGTTTATTGAGTAAAACTTAATAAACTTGTTCTGACTTTGTCTCAATTAAGTGATTCACAACTGACCTTTTGTCACATCCAATCCTGTACTAGTAAGGGGGAGGAACCTTAAAACTGATTACAATACCCAGAAATGGAGATAGAGAACTCAAGGAAGGGAAGAGAAGAGCCAGGAATAGACCATTTGAAGGCAAGAAAACGGTGGAAATTGGAAGCAAAGTCAATGAAATTCTCGAATCCAGGGGATGAGCAGGAAGGTAGGAGGAGGTGTCAGTGTTGGCGTTTGGCCTCTGCAAGGTAGAGGTCGGCGTGCCAGACAACAACAGCACCACCTATGTCAGCAGCTTTGAAGACAGTATTAGAATTGGACCTGAGAGAACAGTGTTACAAGTTCTGAGCTTGGTCAAAGCGGTAGGTTTTAAGGTAAAGTTAAGTCAAGAGGTAACAAAGGCATGGATGAGGGTTTCAGCTGTAGATGAGCTGAAGTAGGGGCCTGTACTGCTCACACAAATAGAAACATAGAGAGTATTGTATCACTACTAATTCACACCTGAAACTGCCTCCAGTGGCTCCCAATAACGTTCAAAGAACTTAACTTGCAGAATTTTTCATTTAGGAGTAGAGGGAAATTGTGACCAGGGCATTGTAGGCTCATTCTCACTCCTCCTCTCGGCTTACTACAAGCAGGTTACCTGTCTGCCTTCTTAACCACAGGAGATGCATTGCCTGCCAAGACCAATAAGATAACCATATGTAAATAAATTTCACCATAAACAAAAATGTCACTATTTTATGCACATTCTATAGTTTTCTCCCAGACACGGAAAACATTAAGTAGAAGTCATAAGGTGAATCTTTAGAAGTTTAATGTCACAACATCAACTGCAAGATTTGATGCATAGAATGATTTCTTAATGTGTTCAGCCATTTATTTTGATGGTGTGTGTGTCATCATGCAGCAACATCCTTTGATTTTCTGAACAATAATATTGAGCCATACAATTTGATGGGCCATAACACCAATTTTTGTTTTACTGAATGCTAATGGAAATGCCATAATCTCGCATTTAGATATATCTATGCTGCTCTCATTAAAACTTGATTTGTAAATCACTCTAATGCACATTCCCTTTTTTTTTTCAACAGTTTGATTGTAAGAAATCTATGCTACTCATACTATTTTAATGATCACTTATCCCCCACCCTCAAAACCATGTTAAGTTAAATACTTTTTAATTGTGGTAACAAGCTTTCACTGATATTTGTGATAAATTGGTGCAAGCTGACCAAATATAATGGGGTATGTTCTTATGGTTTTTAATCTCATTTGAAATGAACAAATATGGACGCAAAATGAATTCCAGAGGCACACAAGTGACGTCCTTCACATCAGTTGTGTGTAGCACCAAGGAGCCCTAATATAACTGAAATAATGGGATCGGGGGAAAACTCTCCACTGGTTGGAGTCGTATCACGCACAAAGTAAAATGGTTGTAATTGTTGGAGGCCAATCATCTCAGCTCCAGGGCATTGCTGCAGGAGTTCCTCAGGGCAGTGTCTCAAGCCCAGCTAACTTTACCTTCATCAATGGCCATCCCTGCAGCATTGCACAGTGTTTAGCATGCTTCGCAATTTCTTATAATGAAGCATGCCTGAACAGGTTTGGGTTGAGAAGTGGCAAGTAACATGCATGCCACAGAAGTCATGGGCACTGACTATCTCCAGTAAGAGAAAGTTTAACATTCAATGGCACTACAATTGCTGAGGTCCCCATCATTAACAACTTGAGGACACCATTGATCTGAAGCTCAACTGGACAAGACAAGTAAATGCAGTGGCTACCATAGCAGGTCAGAAGCTGGATATTCTACAGCTAGTGGCTCACCTCCTGACTCCTCAAAGCCTTTACATCATCTGCAAGGCATGAAACATAAATTTGATGGCCTGAATGGGTGCAGCTGCAACAACACTCAAGATGTTTGACATCATCTGGGACAAATCAATCCGCTTGATTAGCCCTTCACCCACTAACTTAAATATCCACTTCCTCTACCACCAACATACTGTGTGTGCTATCTGCAGAGACTCATTGAGGTTTCTTCAGCAGCACTTGCCAAACCCACATAGTCCGTCACCCAGAAGGACAAGGACAGCAGGTGCATGGGAACGCCATCACTTCCAATATGCCCTCCAAGTCCATTTCAATCCTGACTTGGACTTATATTGCCATTCGTTCGTTGTTGTTGGATTAAATTCCTTGGAACTCCCTACCTAATAGCATTGTTTGCTGCAGTGGTTCATGAAGAAGGCCACCACCACTTTCTCGGGGACTACCTGCGTGCGATGCCCACACCCAAGAAAGAATTTTTTTTTTTAAAAAAGCAAAATTAAGCAATATTTCAATTACCCTATTGAAAAATTTATTTTTGTTTCTTTTAGCTTGCGATGTCTCAATGTATCTGCAAACAATCTGGTATCACTGCCTCCTAGCAGTGACACTGAAGACAGTCTCAGTGTGTTACAAGAGCTTTATTTAACAGGAAACAACCTGACTGATAAGTGTGTTCCAGTGCTGACTGGACACCCACGTCTCCGGGTCCTTCATATGGCTTACAACCAGCTTCAGTCCTTTCCAGCCAGGTAAAGCACTATTTCTCTTTGTATAGCACAGAATCAGTAACTTCAGCTAAAATCCATGGAATCATAAATTTGTTTTGAAACTTAGTTGAACAATTTAGAGGAGTGGATAGATAGTTCACAAATAAAAATATTGTAGCTCGATGACACATGATATTCAAAACTACCTGTGAAAAGCTAATTTGCTGTCAAGTGACTCCTGCTGAAAAATGCATATGTAGATATTAAGGGGAAGCTAGATAAGCACATGAGGGAGAAAAGGATAGAAGGATTAGTTGATAGTGTTAGATCAGAGGGTGGGAGGAGGCTAGTGTGGAGCATAAATATTGAGTCGAATGACCTGTTTCTGAGGTGTAAATTCTGTATAATTTTATGTAATATTGAATGATGACAGTTTCCAGCTTGGCTATGATGCCCTCTGTGTATTTGACACTTAAATACACTGAGGAATAGCTTTTTCTTTGGAAATATGAATTATCTTTGTGTTCTTCATTAGGTGAAGTTAAAAACTAGATCCACATTAAATTATTTGCATCAAACTGTATTGTACTTGTAAATGCTGTTTTAATACACACACAGTAATGTGATGAGCACTATTGTTGTGGAGTGCATTATTATGCGGATCAACTTTTGACTGTTGGTTCTCGGACAGTACACCTTTTATACTTTGAGTAATGAAAAATCTTAGGTTAGTAGTTATGTGCTCTGGTACAGAGTACGACTCTTTCAACACCCACATCAACAATCCTTTACAGTCTTTGTAGTTAAGGTTGCTGACTTTGCAAAAAACACCAATAATTCAGCAAAATTTAACAGTAAGGGCCTGATCTCACTAGGAATTGAGCGAAACTACCCAAATTCATTTCACTTAAGGACATCCACATAGTTTTCACATGTGGACCTTCAGAGAGAGAAGATATTCATTCTCTGTTGGATTCAAAGCAAGTTATCAGGTGTGAAAGGACAATTTACTAATCTCCTATACCATATCATGATTTGGCAATTTCACATGTTCGTTTCAATGGTGTTATTAAATTCTATCCCACTGGTATGCTAATTAGCTTTACTCTTTTCCTTCAGTAAGCTGTCAAAGCTAGAGTTACTAGAGGAGCTGAATCTAAGTGGGAACAAATTGAAGGCAGTTCCTACCACCATCACCAGTTGCAAGCGATTGCACACGCTCATCGTTCACTCCAACAGCATTGCCGTCTTTCCAGAGATCCTGCACTTACCTGAAATTAAGGTGCAAAATGTTGCCTGAGTGCTTCTGATGGTATTTTATGTGTATTGTATTCCCCCAGCACTACTTTTATTTTCTAGAATAGGGTATCTTTTTATACAAAGCCAGCATTTATATCTCCTCCATCTTCTCCATTACTATTTATGCCAATACTCTGTAATCATCACATTTCTTCACACGTATGCTCTATGCTCATATTGCCTTCTAATGATAGGTCGGTGGTATGGTTTGCACATGGTATCTTAGCGGATCCCTCTAATAAATTGCTGCTCATGTACACCAGAACACACTTCCGATTTCCTTATTCTAGCTATTTTTCCATCTGATGTAATAAATCTAAGTCGTCATGTTTCTTAATGAAACATTTGATGCAAGTAGAAGTTAAATTGGGAATTGCAATTTTAAACAACTTCATATATGTAGATTTTATTTTGGTTGCAGGGCTGTGGAATCTGGCTACTAATGAAAATTGAGTGCTGGCCTGCACAACACTGGGCTTTAGGCCAAGAGCTCTGTGGACAACAGCTCACTATAAATCATAATTAGCCTGTGCTTATAATCTCATAATGCAAATTGCATATTGTCATCTAATTTGACTTGGAGTGGAAAGTTAAAACTTTACACCTCTCACTGCTGCAGTTTGAATTAGTTAGATGGCAGCAAGCAGCTACTGCAGTGAACATTACAGCTTAAAATAATGCAGGCTTCCAGTCAATATTCTTTACCTAGTTGGATTTTGTTTGCTTTGTCTGTGAGTAATTTGACTTGAACTGTATTAAATAACTGTCGGGTTTATCTATTGATCATCCATTCTCTTCCTCTGTTGTTAAATGGTTAAACAAACATTGTTCGCTCACAGCTGATCCCAGTCTTACCACTAACTTATTAAACTCCAGTCTTCTTTGTTCTGGTTTAGCTAGTTGACCTCAGCTGTAATGAGCTTACAGAGATCTTGATGCCTGAGACCCTTCCGGCCACCTTGCAGGAGCTAGACTTGGCTGGCAACACAAACCTGGTCCTTGACCACAAAACCTTGGAGATATTCAGGTAGGTACCATCCTGTTCAGATACAGTGTCAATACAACTATACACAATAAATAAAAATAAATGCTGGAAACATTCAACAGGCCAGGTAGCATCAGTGAAGCTAGAAACTGATTTAACGTGTTGAATTTTTAGTGGTTGGTGGAGGCAGGACCAGAGGCAGGCAGGCTGGAATTTCCTATTGCTGGCCGGCATGCTAGTTTGCTAGCATGGTCCCATCTCTGAGCCATTTTTAAACAGACCGGGTCGGGGGCGAAACAGCTACCCCCTCCACAATGGTGGTCTAGCACCTGTGGACATTTTTATTTTTAAAAATTTTGAAACTGCTGAGAGGGCACCTCCATCTTGAGGTGCCCTCCTTCTCCCTTACTTGCATCAGCAGACTGCCGCACTGTCAGTGTTGGAGGGCGTCCTGTTGGCCCTCTAGTTTTGGGAGCCCGTCCATCATCCTTAATTGGATGGTGAGCATATCTTTTGGCCATTCTTTTGAAAATCATGTCTGGTGACTATTTCCGCCATGGTGTGGGGTTGGAACCTGGATTTGATCCTGACGTCGGTGTCCTGACCCCCAAGACAAAAACACTGCCCAGTGTTTCAGGTATAGCATTGGAAGATGTTAGAGATGAAAAGCTTTAAAGCAAGAACAGAGCCAGGGAAAAGGAAACAGGAAAAGAACGAAAGGGAGAGATCTGTGATAGGGTAGAGGGTAGGATTGATTAAATAACCAAAGTGATGATGTGACAAATATAGAAACTAAAGTGGATCCAGGGGAGGTGTAAGTAGTTATGACAGAATGGCAGAGCAGTGGGAAGAAACATACAAAATTTGGTAAAGAGGAGAAGGCTCCTGTGACCCAGGAATGTTGCGGAAGGAAGGCAGGTATACCTTGAGTGCAGACCATGTAGGACTCAACCTTACCAAAAGATTTTTGTGTGGCAATTTGTCAAAGGGATTTGGAAGTCTAGATGTATGTTCTTAACTGGGCTTCCAGCATGCACCAAATGGTAACTTTCTTAAAAAATTAAATTAATTTGATGAGACAGGACTTCTTTTAAAGAAACAGTGCTGCAATTCCTTTTTTAAAAAAAACTATAGTGGTGCTCATAAAGTATGTGTCTAATGATTCCTTGTCGAAACTTGCTTGTAACCAAGATAAACAAGTAAACTTGTGGTTTTCTGGTTCTGACTTCGTAGCCATTTAAAACCTCTGCCACATACTGAGTCCATCCAAAGTGGGCTTGATGGATCCTTCAATGACTGTATACAGTCCTTAATGACCATCTGACTAAAGCTGAAGAAGACCTTGCTATGCCTTCCACTGTCTGCTCTTACCTGTGTCTTTTTGACTGCTCTGATCGCAGCTTTTATTACTTTTAACTGAGTTTGATACATATCCCTATTCTCCTGAGAGTCATTTTCCTTAAACCTGTAAAAAAAAATCTGCAGTAGTCTAATTTGTCTTTGGAGTTAAACCAGAAACCTCTGAAGACTTGTGCTATTACTGTAGAATTAAAACAGAGTAGCACTAGGAAGAATTTTCTTTTTCCTCATGTGAAATGAGCAGATCCTTGTTACATTTTATGTGAAACATTAGGTTGTTACATCTGTGCTTGGCAACCAATTTCATCATTTGGAATGAAACATACCTTGCCTTTGGCTACATCATGGGTAGCACCAGCACTGCAAATTGGGAAAGTGTACATTCTACTGAGTTGCTCTCCCAAATAAGAAAAACATTGCATAAATTAGATGTTACAAAGGAAATGACAGAGATGTGGAAAATGGAAATAAAATGGCTCACTGTATGTATTTTCTTGTATTACAGTCATATCACTACCCTGAAAATCGATCAGAAGCCTTCTGTACCGATTAGTGATCCAGTAGGAGCTCCAACATTCTGGAGTCATGGCTATTCTGAAATGGCAGGACACAGAAACAAGTAAGTAAAGTTTGCCTGGTTACAGTTTGCTTTTTTGAGTTAAATATTGTAGGTTCATTTGTTCATTTTTCCAATGATGCACTACAAATTTTTATCCCTCTTTGTAATCTTCAACTTTCCATGGCATTTGACTTGATTTGACTTTTCCACCTTCCTTCTCTATAGTCAACATACAGGGAACAGCCAGTCTCTCTTTCCAGTACTACTTGTTCCAAGGAAGATAGCTCCAGCAGTGGTCAGCACTGGAGTTGCCCAAATCCCCTTATCCCTCATCTCTCATGCTCCTTCATTGCATGCAAACTCATGGAGACATTATCTGCAGCATAGGTCATTTTCTATATGTATACTGATGATACCCAGCTCTTTAATTCTGTGTTTTCAGACAGATCATCAAGCCTCTGCAACCTTCACTAACCTCTAACCTCTTCCAGAGATGCCTCGCTTGTGACAGAACTTTTATCATCAAAGTCCTATTCTCTGTAAATCACTGCCGACACCCCTTTATCATGCTACTTTCATCCGTTTCTTTCAAATCCTCCTTAAAATCTATCATTTTGACTGTGCACTTTCACCTCCTAATTATACTATTGCTTTAACTGTTCTTTGTTTTGCGAGATCCCTTGCAACTTCTTATGACATTAAAGGGACAATGCAAATGCAAGTTAAGCTGTAACTGGTATTGTTTACTGAATCTTAAAGGTTACAAAGGTAAGATATATGTAAACTTATCAGTGTGTCTCAGTCACCTCATTAACCCGTTGTGCACAGACTTGTATCTTCCTCTGCTTCAAATATTTTCCGTCTGTTGGGTGGGTTTAAATTAAATTGTCGGGGGTTGGGAACCTAAGAGGGAGTTCGGATGACGGGAAGCAAAATGGATAACAGGAAGTAGAGAAGTAGTAAGCAAAAATTGGAAGGCAGACAAGATGAAGGCAAACATCAGATAGGATCGGAATGAGGAATAATATTAAGACAAAGTTAAGGACACTCTATCTGAATGCACACAGCATTCGCAACAAGGTAGATGATTTGAAGGCACAAATAGAAGTAAATGGGTATGATTTTAATTGCCATTATGGAAACATGGTTCCAAGGTGACCAGGACTGGGAACTGAATATGCAGGGATATTTGTCATTTAGGAGGGGTAGGCGGAGGGGTAAAGGAGGTGGGGTAACGCTGTTAATAAGGGATGAGATCAGTTCATTAGTGAGAGAGGATCTTAGATCGAAGGAGCAAGATGTAGAATCAGTTTGGGTGGAGTTAAGAAACAGCAAAGGACAGCAAACATTGGTGGGAGTTGTTTACAGGCCACCAAACTGTAGTGGTAATATTAGGCACAATATAAATCAGGAAATTAGAGCTGCATGTAACATGGGCAATGCAGTAATAATGGGCAATTTTAATTTACATATAGATTGGGTAAACCTAATTAGCACTAATGCTGTGGAGAACGAATTCCTGCCGTGTGTGTGAGATGGGTTTCTGGAGCAGTACATTGAAGAACCAACTAGGAATCAGGCTATTTTAGATTTAGTATTATGCAATGAGAAAGGGCTAATTAATAACCTGCTGTAAAGGAGCCATTAGGAAATAGTGACCACAATATGATAGAATTCTACATTGTTTGAGACATATTTTATTCTAAAACTAGGGTCCTAAATCTGAACAAAGGAAACTATGACGGTATGAGGGGCAAGTTGGCTATGGTGGATTGGGAAAATACATTAAAAGGTTTGACGGTAGACAGGCAATGGCTAGTATTTATGGGCGGCGCAGTGGTTAGCACCGCAGCCTCACAGCTCCAGGGACCCGGGTTCAATTCTGGGTACTGCCTGTGTGGAGTTTGCAAGTTCTCCCTGTGTCTGCGTGGGTTTTCCCCGGGTGCTCCGGTTTCCTCCCACAGCCAAAGACTTGCAGGTGATAGGTAAATTGGCCATTGTAAATTGCCCCTAGTGTAGGTAGGTGATAGGGAATAAGGGATTACTGTAGGGTTAGTATAAATGGGTGGTTGTTGGTCGGCACAGACTCGGTGGGCCGAAGGGCCTGTTTCAGTGCTGTATCTCTAAATAAACTAAATAAGTATTACACGGTTTACAACAAATAAACATTCCTCTCAGACACAAAATCCCAACAGGAAAGGTGAATCAACCGTGGCTAGCAAAAGAAGTTAAGGATTGCATTAGGTCAAAGGAAGTGGCTTATAAGGTCGCCAGACAAAGTGGTAAGACAGAGGATTGGGGGCAATTTAGAGTCCAACAAAGGAGAACCAAGAAATTGATAAAGAAAAGGAAAAGAGATTATGAATCTAAGCTAGCTAGAAGCATAAAGGCGGACTGTAAAGGTTTCTTTAGATATTGTGGAAAGGAAACAATTAGCAAGGAAGAATGTGGGTCCATTGCAGGCGGAGACAGGAGAATTTGTATGGAGAATGAGGAAATGGCCGAGAGACTAAACAATTACTTTGTGTCTGCCTTCAGAAGGAAGACATAGAAAATCCCAGCGTATTGAACGAGGTGGCTATAGAGATAGTAGATGCATTAGTGGTTATCTTTCAAAATTCTTTAGATTCTGGAAGGGTTCCTGCAGACTGGAAAGTAGCAAATGTAACCCTACTATTTAAGAAGGGAGCAAGAGAGAAAACAGAGAACTACAGACCTGTTAGTTTGGCATCAGTGGTAGGGAAAATGTTAAGAATCTGTAATAAAGGATGAAATAACTGGACACTTGGAAAATAATGATATGACTGGGCAGAGTCAGCATGGATTTGTGAAAGGAAAATCATGTTTGACAAACCTGTTGGAGTTTTTTGAGGATGTTACTTGTAGCATAGATAAAGCAGAACCAGTGAACATGGTGTATTTGGATTTTCAGAAGGCATTTGATAAGGTCCCACACAGGAGGTTAGTAAACAAAACTAGAGCACAAGGGATTGGGGGCAATACACTGCAATGGATTCAGAATTGGTTAACAGACAGAAAGCAGGGAGTAGGAATAAATGGGTCATTCTCGGGATGGCAGGCTGTTAATAGCACGGATCAGTGCTTGGGCCACAGCTGTTTACAATCTATATAAATGATTTGGAAATGGGGACCAATTGTAACATTTCCAAATTTGCAGATATGACAAAACTAAGAGGGAATGTAAGTTGCGAGGAGGATGCAAGGAGGCTTCAGGGGGATTGGACAGGCTAAGTGAATGGGCAAGAACACGGGAGATGGAATATAATGTGAATAAGTGTCAAGTGATCCACTTTTGTAGAATAAACAGAAAGGCTGAATATTTCCCAGGGTGGAAAGGGCTATCACCAGGGGGCATAATTTTAAGGTGATTGGAGGAAGGTTTCGGGGAGATGTCAGAGGTAGGTTTTTTACACAGAGAGTGGTGGGTGCGTGGAATACGCTGCCAGCGGTGGCAGTAGAAGCAGATACATTAGGGGCATTTAAGCGACTCTTGGATAGGTACATGGATGATAGTAGAATAAAGGGTAGGTAGTTAGTTTGATCTTAGAGTAGGCTAAAGGTTCGGCACAATATCGTGGGCCGAAGGGCCTGTACTGTGCTGTACTGTTCTATGTTCTATTTCTTAAATGGAGAGAGGTTGGGAAGTGTTGATGTCCAAAGCGACCTGTGTGTCCTTGTTCATGAGTCACTAAAAGTTAGTATTCAGGTGCAGCAAACAATTAAGAAGGCGAATGGTATGTTGGCCTTCATTGCAAGGGGATTTGAGTACAGGAGTAAAGATGTATTGATTCAATTGTATAAAGCCTTGGTGATCCGCACCTGGAGTATTGTATACAGTTTTTGTATCCTTATCTAAGGAAGGATATACTTGCCATAGAGGGAGTGCAATGGAGGTTCACCAGACTAATCTCTGGGATGGCGGGATTGTCTTATGAGGAGAGATTCACCGAATCACAGAATAATACAGTGCAGAAGAGGCCCTTCAGCCCATCGAGTCTGCACCGATGCATTAAAACACCTGACCTGTCTACCTAATCCCATTTGCCAGCACTTGGCCCATAGCCTTGAATGTTATGATGTGCCAAGTGCTCATCCAGGTACTTTTTAAAGGATGTGAGGCAACCTGCCTCTACCACCCTCCCAGGCAGGGCATTCCAGACCGTCACCACCCTCTGGGTGAAAAAGTTCTTTCTCAAATCCCCCTTAAACCTCCCACCCCTCACCTTAAACTTGTGACCCCTCGTAACTGACCCTTCAACTAAGGGGAACAGCTGCTCCCTATCCACCCTGTCCATGCCCCTCATAATCTTGTACACCTCGATCAGGTCACCCCGCAGTCTTCCCTGCTCCAGTGAAAACAACCCAAGCCTATCCAACCTCTCTTCATAGCTTAAATGTTCCATCCCAGGCAACATCCTGGTGAATCGCCTCTGCACCCCCTCCAATGCAATCACATCCTTCCTATAATGTGGCGACCAGAATTGCACACAGTACTCCAGCTGTGGCCTTACCAAAGTTCTATACAACTCCAACATGACCTCCCTGCTTTTGTAATCTATGCCTCGATTGATAAAGGCAAGTGTCCCATATGCCTTTTTCACCACCCTATTAACCTGCCCTTCTGCCTTCAGAGATCTATGGACAAACACGCCAAGGTCCCTTTGTTCCTCGGAACTTCCCAGTGTCAGGCCATTCATTGAATACTTCCATGTCACATTACTCCTTCCAAAGTGTATCACCGCACACTTTTCAGCGTTAAATTCCATCTGCCACTTTTCTGCCCATTTGACCATCCCGTCTATATCTTCCCGTAACCGAAGACACTCCACCTCACTGTTAACCACTCGGCCAATCTTTGTGTCATCCGCGAACTTACTGATCCTACCCCCCACATAGTCATCTATGTCGTTTATATAAATGACAAACAATAGGGGACCCAGCACAGATCCCTGTGGTACGCCACTGGACACTGGCTTCCAGTCACTAAAACAGCCGTCTGTCATCACTCCCTGTCTCCTACAGCTCAGCCAATTTTGGATCCACCTTATCAAGTTACCTTGTATCCCATGTGCATTTGCTTTCTTGATAAGTCTCCCATGTGGGACCTTGTCAAAGGCTTTTCTGAAATCCATGTAAACTACATCAACTGCACTACCCTCATCTACACACATAGTCACATGCTCAAAAAATTCAATCAAATTTGTTAGGCATGACGTCCCTCTGACAAAGCCATGCTGTATTCCTAATCAAATTTTGCCTCTCCAAGTGGTGATAGATTCTCTCCTTCAGAGTTTTCTCCAATAGTTTCCCTACCACTGACGTGAGACTCACTGGTCTGTAGTTCCCTGGCTTATCTCGACAACCTTTCTTAAATAGTGGGACCACATTAGCTGTTCTCCAGTCCTCTGGCACCTCCCCCGTGGCCAGAGAGGAATTAAAAATTAGGGTCAGAGCCCCTGCAATCTCCACCCTCGCCTCCCACAGCATCCTGGGACACAAATTGTCCAGACCTGGAGATTTGTCCACTTTTAAGCCTTCCAAAACCTCCAATACCTTGTTACTCCCTATGACAATTTGCTCAAGAACCTCACAGTCTCTCTCTCTAAGTTCCATATCTACATCCTCTTTCTCTTGGGTGAAGACAGATGTGAAGTATTCGTTCAACACCCTACCAATGTCCTCTGGCCCCACCCACAAATTTCCCCCTTGGTCCCTAATGGGTCCTACTCTTTCCCTGGTTATCCTCTTCCCATTGATATACTTAGAATATCTTGGGATTTTCCTTACTTTTACCAGCCAGAGCTTTCTCATATCCCTACTTTGCTCTCCTAATTGCTTTCATAAGCTCCATCCCACACTTTCTGTACTCCACTAATGCTTCCATTGATTTGCTCTCCTTGTATTTGCTAAAAGTCTCTCTTTTCCTTCTCACCGTACCCTGAATGTTTCTGGTCATCCATGGCTCTCTGGGCTTGTTGCTCCTACCTATTACCCTAGAGGGAACATGTTGGGCCTGTACCCTCCCCATTTCCTTTTTGAATGCACCCCACTGCTCTTCTGTAGGTTTGCCGACAAGTAACTCTTTCCAGTCTACCTTGGCCAGATCCTGCCTTATTTTACTAAAATTCGCTCTCCCCCAATCAAAAACCTTTTTTTGCAACTTGTCTATTTCTTTCTCCATAACAGGCTTAAATTGTACCATGTTGTGGTCGCTATCACCAAAATGCACCCCCACCAACACATCAGCCACCTGTCCGGCTTCGTTCCCCACAATTAGGTCCAGCTCTGTACCCTCCCTTGTTGGATCCTCTACATATTGAGCTAAAAAGTTCTTTTGTATGCATTTTAAGAACTCCACTCCATCTAAGCCCTTAACATGATGACTATCCCAATTAACGTTGGGAAAGTTGAAATCATCTAATATAATCTACCCAGATTGCAGAAACTGGGCCTGTATTCTTTAGAGTTTTGAAGATTGAGAGGTGATCTCATTGAAACTTTCAGAATTCTTCCAGGGTGTGACAGGGTAGATGTGGATAGGATGTTTCCTTTGTCTGGTAAGTCTGGAACAAGGGGATACCGTCTCAGAATAAGGGGAAGGCCACTTAAGACTGAGATGAGGAGGAATTTCTTTACTCAGAGGGTGGTGAATCTATGGAATTCTCCACCCAGAGGGCTGTGGAAGCTCAATCATTGAACATGGGTGGCACAGTGGCGCAGTGGTTAGCACCACAGCCTCACAGCTCCAGCGACCCGGGTTCGGTTCTGGGTGCTGCCTGTGCAGAGTTTGCAAGTTCTCCCTGTGACCATGTGGGTTTCTGCCGGGTGCTCCGGTTTCCTCCCACAGCCAAAGACTTGCAAGTTGTTAGGTAAATTGGCCATTGTAAATTGCCCCTAGTGTAGGTAGGTGGTAGGAGAATTGAGGGAAGGTGGGGATGTGGTAGGGGACATGGGGCTAGCGTAGGATTAGTATAAATGGGTGGTTGATGGTCGGCACAGACTTGGTGGGCTGAAGGGCCTGTTTCAGTGCTGTATCTCTCTGTGACTCTATGTTCAAGGCCGAAACCGATAGATTTCTGAATACTAATGACATCAAGGGAAATGGGGATAATGGAGAAAAATAGCATAGAGGTAGATGATCAGCCATGATCTGTTTGAATGACGGAGCAGGCTCGAAATACCAAATGGCCAACTCCTCCTATTTCCTATGATCCTAAAAATTGCAAAGGCCTCTGCCTTAACCATTCCACGTGGCAAAGCATTCCATGCTCCAGCAGCCAGCTTGGTAAAGAAATTTCTCCTAAGCCCTGCTCTCAAATTCTTGTAACATTAATTGTGCCATTTCTTTGACCTTATCCATTTTGATGAAAGTTTTTATCAATGTATACTTTTAAACAGTGTTAACACCAGGCACCTGGTGTACTGGGCCAGTTATATCATATTGCAGTTAGTAACTAGTCCACTGCAATCTAAGTGCAGCTCTTTTCTGGGTATGTGAAAAATTAAAAGGAAAAAAAGCATAGTGATGTTGTCGAAGCTTTGCGTCTTGCGCACATCAGGGCTATACGCAAGAATAACCAATGTAAGGGAAAACAACCAATCAGCACTATCTTCTCATGCAGTGTAAGTTGTTGTTTTCCCTTACATTGCTTATTCTTGCATATTGTCCTGATGAGTACAAGACGAAAAGCTTCGGCAACATGTCTCTATTTTCAGCAATTTTCAAGTTCTGTACTACTAAATGACTATTTAAAAAAAAAAGCATAATTACAACATGATAAAATTTGATAGTGACATCTTGCCACAGTAAATACAAACCTCCACAGAAAACAGAAAAGCGGCTGCAGGAATAAATTGGACTAAACCGTTATTAGAATGGCTGAAAAACAATGACAGCTGCTTATAGTAAGGTTTGTGAAAGAATCTTTAAAAAAAAATTAAAATGAAAAAGCAGTTAAGTCACTAACTTAACTGAAGTCAAAAGCACTTTCTCCCATAATTAAAAACAATTGAATAGGTTATTCTTCAAAGCCAAATTTTGAAATGCATTATTTTAATTTTTTCATACTGAAGCCTTGCAAAAGATAAATTAAATCAGAATACCTATTTGTGACACTGTAAATCATTAAAAAGACAAGCTTGAGCAATTTTCATTAATATTTTTAAAGGGTTTTGATAGAACAAGTAGAGATAAATTATTTCTGCTGGCAAGTAGTTGAGTAACCAGAGGTTATCGATTTAAAATAACTGGCTAAAGAATTAGAGGGAAGTTTCTTCATACAGAGGGTTGCTAATATCTGGAAGGTACTACCTGAAAGGGTGGTGAAATCAGACCCCATTGTAACGTTTATAAGGTAATTGGACATACTTGAAGAGGACTAATTTGCAGGGTTGGGGGTGGGGGGGAAGCTGGAGGGCTGGGACTGTTTTTTCTAAGAGCTGGCACAGGCACAAATGGCTTCCTTCTGTGTTCTAAGATTCTATAACTCATGTAATGCTGAGCAATAACCTGCATGGTTATGTGGTGCCCACCCTAATAATTCCCACCATTACACTTTACCAAAATCCTGGTGACTGTGCATTTTTAGTTTTGTTTAGAGTTTGAGTATGAAAAGAATTAATAGATACTGACTATTTTCTCTTGTGTATTCCTTCCAGTGATCTTTTTTGAATTTTTCAGAATTGGAAATTGTTAGGCCTTACTCACTCTAAGCTGATTGCTATTCTGTATCTGTGTAGTGGCAAAATATGTGCCACAAACTGTCTTTAGATTGCACATATTCCTTTGTGATGTTCTCAGGCAATCACGAACATCAGTGTGTGTGTCAAATATAACTGGCCTTACCTAGGCAGATACATTAATGAAAATGAGTAAGGCAAAATATATGAGACTGTCTGTCTGGGAGCTATGCAGCAGACATGTTATAGTGAAGAGTGTATTGCAAAGTGTTTCTTCTGTCTTCTGTAAAACTGAGGGAACCATAAGTAACGTATGTTGTTGTCCAATGTGGTATGTCTAGTGCTATGAAGAAGATCAAGTGTACTGTATTTCCATATGTTATCTGATCAGACATACATTGGTCTCCTCGAAATTTGTGTTCGGATAAATACTATATGTTGCAACAGAAATATAAAGGCGTAAAGAGCAGTTGTTCAGATTGGAGGAAGGTAGAAAACTGTGTTCCACAAGGATTTGTGCTGGGACCACTGTTACTCAATTTACATTAATGTTTTGGACTTAGGAATAAGTAACTCAGGATCAGAATTTACAGGTGTTATCAAACTGGGGGTATAGCTAACACTGAGGGAGAATGCAATACAATCCTAGAAAATATTTTAAAACTTGCAGACTGGACAGTTGAATGGCAAATTAAGTTCCAACAGAGATAAATGTGAGGTGGTGCACTTTGGTGAAAAAGTGAAACATCACCTACACCTTGGTAAATGAGAAACTGAATATGCTAGAAGAGCAAATGGATCTAAAGATGCCAGGTAACAAGTCATCAAAAGCAGTATCGCAGGTGAGCCAAGTAATTTCAAATGCTAACAAAGCACTGGGATATATTTCTGAGGGTGTACAATTCTAAAACAGTGAAGTTAAATTAAACTTTTATCAAACCCTTGTCAGACTACAATGCTGCACAATTCTGGTCTCTATGTTAAACAGACACAGGTTTACTGAAGAATTTGCACAAGAGATTTACAAGAATGCTATCCAAACCAGTTGGGGCTTTTCTCTTTAGAAAAGAGAAGACTTACACGAGACCTATTAGAGATCTTTAAAATCATGGATGAGTTGAACTAAGTAGATATGGAGAGAATGTTTCCTGTTGTGAGAGAATCCAAAACTAGAGACCAGAAATGCAGGATACATGTTAACAATCCAGTAGGGAAATAAGGAGAAATATCTTATTCGGAGAGTTCGGATGTGGAACTCGCTACCACAGGAAGCGGTTGAGGCACATAGCTTAGATGCTTTCGAAAGGAAATTAGACAAGTACGTGAAAGAAAAAGAAGCAGGTAGTGCATCTCACTCTCCAACAGGTATTCAGTTCTGAATGCTGATGAGAGTGATGGTTCATCTGGGGAGTGCAGCTAGAGCCAAGTCCATGGCACTACTGGTGGCTCAGCTGCACAGTGGGGTACAGGGAAGGCTGTAAGAACCATAGTGATAGGTGATTCAATAGTCAGGGGAACAGACGGGCGTTTCTGTGGCCGCAGACATGAATCCATGATGGTTTGTTGCCTCCCTGGTGCCAGGGTCAAGGATTTCACTGAGCAGCTGCAGAGCATCCTGAAGGGGGAGGGTGAAGAGCCAGCTGTCGTGGTCCACATCAAAACCAATGACATAGGTAGAAAGAGGGATGTGGTCCTGCAGTCAGAATTAAGGGAGCTAGGTAAGAAATTAGCCTGCAGGACCTCAAAAGTAGTAATCTCTGGATTACTCCCAGTGCCAAGCGCAACTGAGTAGAGGATTAGAAGGATAAGACAGATGAACGCGTGGCTGGAAAGATGGCGCAGGAGGGAGGGCTTTAGATTTTTGGGACATTGCGACCGGCTTGGGGGAGATGGGGCCTGTACAGGCCAGACGGGTTGCACCTGAACAGAGCCAGGACTGAGTTCCTTGTGGGATGTTTTGCCAGTGCTGTTAGGGAGGGTTTAAACTAGTTTGGCAGGGGGATGTAGACCTGAGGGTAGACGCAGTTAAGACAAAATCAGAAATGAAAATGGAAGGCAGAAAATTAATGGATGAGTCTGGAAGACAGAGGAAAGAAAGGTTAGAAAATAAAAAAAAGAATTTGGCAGTGCTCAAGGGTTTCTATTTCAATGCACGGAGTACAGCAAATAAAGCAGATGGGCTGAGGGCACAGATAGACACGTGGCAGTATGATGTCATAGCTATTACGGAAACATAGTTTAAGGAGGGACAGGAATGGTAGCTGAACTTTCCTGGTTACAGGGCTTTTTAGATGCCATAGGGAGGGGGATAAGAAAGGAGGGGAGTGGCAATTTTGGTCAAAGAAACTATTACAGCCATGAGAAGGGATGATATGTTGGAAGGTTCATCAAATGAGGCCATATGGATTGAGCTAAGGAACAGAAAAGGGGCAATCACACTGCTGGGAGTGTACTATAGACCCCCAAACAATCAGAGGGAGATAGAAGAGCAGATATGTAGGCAAATCTCTGAGAAGTGCAAGAACAATAGGGCAGTATTAGGGGATTTTAGCTACCCCAATATTAACTGGGATAGTTTTAGTGCGAAAGGAATGGAGGGAGCAGAATTCTTGAGGTGCATTCAGGAGAACAGTTTGGCCAGTATGTAGCAAGTCCAACAAGAGAGGGTACAGTTTTAGACTTAGTTTTAGGTAATGAAGATGGGCAGGTGGAAGGAGTGGCAGTGGGAGAGCATTTTGGTGGTAGTGATCATAATTCAGTCAGATTTAACATAATTATGGAAAAGGACAAGAATAGAACAGGAGTTAGAATTCTCAATTGGGGCAAAGCCAATTTTACTAAGCAGAGGAGTGATTTAGCGAAAGTGGACTGAAAACAGTTACTTGAAAGTAAATCAGTGTCAGAGCAGTGGGTGGCATTCAAAGGGGAGATTCACGAGGTTCAGAGTAAACATGTTCCCACAAAGATAAAGGGTGTGACGGCCAAATCTAGAGCCCCATGAATGTCAAGGAGTATAAAGGGTAAGATGAGGAAGAAAAGGGAAAGCTTATGCCCGACACAGTGAACTCAGTACTACAGAAAACAGAGTATAGAAAGTGGAGGGGTGAAATCAAAAAGGAAATTAGGAATGCAAAGAGAGAACATGAAAAAATATTGGCAAGCAAAATCAAGGTGAACCCAAAGATGTTTTATCAATACATTGAGTAATAGGATAACCAAAGAAAGAGTAGAGCCCATAAAAGACCAAAAAGGTAACCTATGTGTAGGGGTGGAAGATGTTGGTATTGTTCTTAATGGAAACTTTGCATCTGTCTTCACAAAAGAGGGGGACGATGCAGATATTAAGGAAGAGGGGTATGAAGTATTGGATGTGATCAACATAGGGAGAGAGGACGTATTAATGGGACTAGCATCCTTGAAAGTTGATAAGTCAGTAGGGCCGGATGAAATGTACCCCAGGCTGTTAAAAGAAGCAGAAGAGGAAATAGCAGAAGGTCTGACCATCATTTTCCAGTCCTCACTGAATGCAGATGTGGTGCCAGAGGTTTGGAGGACTGCTCATGTTGTACCTCTGTTTAAAAAGGGAGCGAGGGATATACTGAATAATTACAGGCCAGTCAGTCTAACCTCAGTAGAGGGCAAATCATTGGAATCTATTCTAAGAGATGGGATAAACTGTCACTTAGGCACAGATTAATCAAGGATAATCAGCATGAATTTGCTAAAGGAACATCTTGTGTGACCAACTTGATCGAATTTTTTGAATAAGTAATAAAGAAGATAGATGAAGGTAGTGCAGTTGATGTGGTCGACATGGATTTTTAGCAAGGCTTTTGACAAGGTCCCACATGGCAGACTGGTTTAAAAAAATATCCTGTGGGATACAGGGAAATGCAGCAAAGTGGATACAAAATTGGCTCAGTGGCAGGAAACGAAGGGTAATTGTTGACGGGTGTTTTTGCGACTGGAGGGCTGTTAAAGTGGCGTTCCGCAGGGCTCAGTACTGGGTCCCCTCGATAAAAATTAACGATTTGGACGTAGATGTGGGGGGCATGATCAAAAAGTTTGCAGACGGCACAAAGATTGGCCGTGTGGTATATAGTGAGGAGGATAGCTTTGGGCTGCAGGAAGATATTGATGGTCTGGTCAGATGGGCAGAAAAGTGGCAAATGGAATTCAACCCGGAGAAGTGTGAGGTGATGCATTTAGGGAGGTCACACAAGGCAGAGGAATATACGATTAATGGGAAAATACTGAAAGATGTAGAGGAAGTCTGCGACCTTGGAGTAAATATCCACAGATCCCTGAAGGTAGCAGGACAGGGTCAATAAGGTGGTTAAGAAGACATATGGAATCCTTTCCTTTATTAGCCAAGGTATAGAATATAAGAGCAGGGAGGTTATGCTAGAACGGTATAAATCATTGGTTAGGCCACAACTTGAGTACTGTGCGCAATTCTGATCACCTCATTACAGAAAGGATATAATTGCACAAAAGAGGGTACAGAGGAGGTTACCAGGACTGGAAAAATGCAGCTATGAGGAAAGATTGGATAGGCTGGGGTTGTTCTCCTTGGAACAGAGAAGGCTGAGGGGAGATCTGATTGAAACGTACGAAATTTTGAGAGGCCTGGATAAAGTGCAGGTGAAGGGCCTATTTACCTTAGAGAGGACAGTGACGAGGGGGCATAGATTTATAGTGATTAGTAGAAAGATTAGAGGGGAAATGAGGAAAAGTTTTTTCACCCAGAGGGTGGTGGAGGTTTGGAACTCACTGCCTGAAAAGGTAGTTGAAACAGAAACCCTCAACTCATTCAAAATGAGTCTGGATATGCACCTCAAGTGCCATAATCTGCAGGGCTACGGACCAAATGCTGGAAGGTGGGATTAGAATAAGCGGATCGCTTTTTGGCTGGCACAGACATGATGGGCCAAGTGGCCTCTTTCTGTGCTGTAAACTTTTTATGATTCTATGAAAAGGGAAGAGAAAGATATACTGAAAGGCTAAGATAAAGTAGATGAAGTAGTAGTAGACCCATATGGAGTATAAACACCAGGACAGACTAGTTGGGCTGAATGGCCTGTTTCTGTGCTGTATATTCTGAGATGTTTTGCAAATGTGCTTCGTTATCTTAATTGAGTAGAGTTTAGTTAGATCAGAGTCTGAATAGTCTTTGAGAGAAATGGGCATTATGACCAGTTGAAGTTATGTCAAATGACATTTATGTTGCAATATGTCAGCATGTGAGAAGTGCTGGCTTTTCACTGTTTCCTCATGGATTGGCACTAAATTATTGCTCATTCTTAAACTTATATTTTGGATTTTCCAGGCTCTGTCTTTCAGTTCTTGCCCTGGATAGCTTTGGAGATAACCTGGAAGCGTTGTACGGTGTATTTGATGGAGATAGGAACATGGAAATCCCTCGTTTGTTGCAGTGCACTGTGGGAGATGTGTTGGCAGAAGAATTGCAGCAATCCAACATGGACAGTGTTTACATGACCCACACGTTCCTTGTCTCCCACAGGTGAGAAAGCTACAGCTACAATGTATGTAACCAGGTTCCAACTGTTCCAGATACCTAAATGGAGAAGTCTTTCTTATCATGAAACATTATTCATCCAGAAATGAATCTGGCCAATTGCCATTTTCCAAATAATGTTCCAAAGATGTAGGTTGGCTAACACTGACACGATGGCATATTGCCACAGAACAGTGGCAGACATAGGACAGCCAACAGGGCTGTCCATATAATGAAATATTACGGAAGATATTGTAATGTATCAATGAGTATTAGATAAATATAACACAAGAGCCAGCTTGCAATTCATGCAACTGTTGATTAGAATACGAGCTGTGGCCAACATACTAATGTACAGAGTAACTAAATTTCTTAGCCAGAGTTCAAGATGTCAGAAGAGGAAGTTGGGACTTAGTCTTTCTTAAAAAAAAAATCCATCTATTTCACCTTGTATGTATGTGGATGAATGAATCACTTTTCTAACAGCAGGAAAATGTTTAGAGGTGCATGGTTGGGCGGTTAAGGGAACAAAGAACAAAGCTGGGAATAATATGCTTTCAAATTGGCATGAGGTGTGCTGGGATCTTGATTAAACAATCAAATAATGATATAGAAATATAACCACTTGGTATGATATTCTTTGAAGCACTATTTGAAACTAGATAGCAAATTTCTCTTCCTTCACTCCCAGCAACATTTTACCAGGCCATGGTGGTAGGCTGGAAACTTGCTCCTTAATGTATGGCTCTGATTATGCCATCCTGGAACCTGTCACTAGGAGGCTATGTCCCAGCAATGATTCTTTCTCTTTTCCCTGAAGGTGGTAACTGGAAATAAGGAACTTTCAGAGCAAATAGAGCTGGCATTAGAAACTCAACAAAATGAGAAATTGATCTCTCTTTCAGCTACTTTGCACCACCTTCTGGTGTTCACCACCTCTGTTTTCATAGGTCCAGTTACTATTGTATCACAAATTGAAACTAAGTTTTAATCAGTTTAGTTATTTGGAAGATGAAGTGAAATATCATTACTGTTTATCAACCCTGCCAAGATCATGTCTTATTATTTCTGTATTAATCTAATTTTATGCTTGATCTAAGTTTACCTAATTAGGATATTGTATCTCATAACTAAATAAATAATATGTTAATGGTCGTTTGGTACAGAACTTGAGTATTGCTGAAAATAGAGACATGTTGTCGAAGCTTTTCGTCTTGCACTCATCAGGACAATCCACAAGAATACCAATGTAAGGGAAAACAACAACTTTATACTGTATGAGAAGAGAGTGCTGATTGGTTGGCAAGTGGACTGATTGATAGAGGCATTGCCATGGAGAATGCACCAGTTTATGGTGACTGACAGTTAACTGCCAAGCTTTGTTTGAAATTTAAACCAGGCAGCTTGACGATGATTGCCCTGAGGAATGAACCAGCGAATGGCTGTCTCTTATTTTGTTTAGCTGAAACAGGTGCAATATCTGTCTGCAAAGAACGAGGCCCTGTGGCGCACATGCGCCACACTGTAAGCCCTACTGACAATCTTAAATTGGTTGTCAGCGTAAATCTTCACACACCGAGGATTATTTAGCAAATGTTGTCCAATCGTGGAATCACATCTAATGTTAGACACTGTTCTGAGTTTTGCAAGCATGGGCTGGTTGGGTACGGCCTGTACCTTGGCCTTTGCGAACAGCATAAGGGACATGTTGTTTGACACGATCCGCCAGTCTTTGAGACATACAGCCTATATACTTAGCATCGCACTGGCATTGAAATTCATATATCTGACTGTATATCGCACAAACTTATGAACAGGCCTAAGGCCATCATTTTCAGCCCTGAAAAGTGCCCAGTCTACCTCAAATTACCCTGGAAGTTGTTGTTTTCCCTTACATTGGTATTCTTGCAGATTGTCCTGATAATTGCAAGATGAAAAGCCTCAACAACATGTCTCTATTTTCAGCAGTTCTCAAATAATATATTACTGAACCAAAAGCTACATTTAGATCATTTTGTTTTAAGATAGGAGATAGAATTCAAAAATTAGTGCAGTTGTCTTAGTAATACTTTGTTCCCTTCCTTTGTTTTTAAGAAAATTGGGAATGGTGGGACAGAAGTTGGGCTCTTCGGCTGTACTGTGTCACATTCGCCATGATCCCAGTGACCATAGCAGCTACTTCACTCTTACGGTGGCCAATGTTGGCAATTGCCAAGTGGTGTTATGCAGAGATGGACAGCCGCTGCCACTTTCAAAAGTGTTCAGTCTTGAGCAATGTGTTGAGGAACTGGAAAGAGTGAAACAACAAAAAGCTATTATAACTGAGGTAGGCTGCAGCTTTTAACTTGTTTTTAGCTTGCGACTACTGCCGCAAATACCCATTTGCTAATTTTGGAATCTCTATAGCATTTAATGTTCTTATCCAGATGTTGTATTATGCTAAAATAGTTTTGCAGTTTTTAATATGTGAATTGTATTATATATTTTGTTATCTTGTTTTATTAATAGTAAAAATTCTGTGGCCAATATATATTTGTTTATTTTCCTTAGGACAATAAAGTAAATGGTGTTACTTGTTGTACACGTTTGTTGGGCTGCACTTACCTCTTCCCATGGATCCTTCCAAGACCCCATGTTCACACTATATCACTTACTGCTCAGGATGAGTTCCTTATCTTGGGCAACAAGACGCTGTGGGAAAATTTGTCCCATGCTGAGGCAATAGAAGCAGTTCGGAATGTTCCTGATCCTTTAGCTGCAGCTAAGAAACTTTGCACGCTTACCCAGAGCTACGGTTGCCATGACAATGTTGGGGCTGTTGTAGTGTACTTGAGTATCGGGGAAGACAACTGTACATGTGAGGTACATGGAGTTCCGTTGCCTAGTCCGGGCGTATTTGCCCCTGTTAATACGATAGTAAAAGATAGTGCCCACTATTCTGTCACCCCATCGTCTAGTAGTGGTATAGCATCTGAATTTAACAGTGAGATGTCTGCTTCTGAAGTAAGCAGTGAAGTGGGATCTACAGCATCAGATGAGCAGCCAGCCACAAACCTGGAGGCTGGTACAGCCCCTCGTTCCGAACGCCGCTGCAGCCTCCATCCAAGCTCTTCCACTAGTATTTTCCAGCGGCAACTTTCCAGTGCAACATTCTCCAGCAACCACTCAGATAATGGCCTTGATAGTGATGATGACCAACCAGTAGAAGGGGTAATCTCTAATGGCAGCAAACTGGAAGTAGAGGTGGACATCCATTGTTTCCAGTACAAAGTTCCAGGAATCTCCACTATTTCACATGCCCATGATGAGGGATTGTTTGTTAGCATGTCTGAGGATGACAGTCCAGGAGCTTATTTAAAAGTACAGAGACAAAATGGTATGAACAGTGGGTCACTATTGACAATTAACAAGGAAGGAAGTGATCTGAAGAAGTCCTCGTCTGCATCAAACCTACAGGGTAAGAAATTTTCAAATGGATCTGTGGTCCCTCTTGAAAAAAGCCACAATGTTATTGAAGTAGCTACAGAGGCACCAAAGAAAAAATGTGGATATTTTGCAGCACCTGCACAGCCAGACCCAGAGGATCAGTTAATTGTACCACCAGACCTGGAAGAAGAGGTGAAAGAGCAAATGAAACAGCATCAGGATCCTGTTTCAGAAGCTGAATCCGAGAGAGACAGCAGATTTACCCATCAGGAGGTCTATGACACAGCTCTGTAGCACAGTCTTCTGGCATGGAATATCTGCTATACATTGTCATAATGAGGGTTAGGATAATATATTAGATATCTCTTGTACAAAAGATAATCTCATCAACTCTAAAGAATATTATTTAAATTGTACATAGATCAAAATAGAATTCAAGATGCTCAGCATATGTCAAAATCTACTTTGTGGTATTGGCATTGAACTCATGAGATTTTTAAGTAACCTTGTGATGGTTTTTGGTTGTCATTTTTAAACTAAAGCTGCATTATCCTTCTTGTGACATGAACATGTTGTAAAAATGATAAAAGTTGTATGGCATCCAATTTTACATACTACCGCCTGTGTAAAATGTTTACAAAGCTTTTTCATTTAAATGGACTGCATCTAAGTACATTTGAAAGTTTAAAAATAATAGCATTTCCAAGTAGGTGAATACAATTTCAGTGGTTTCAAGTTTCTTTGCACTGACCAAATTTTCCTTTGAGCTAAAATCAAGCAGCCTGAAAATCTCTTGATTTTTAAATCAGTAATACAAAAGAAGCAAAGTGACTGCAAAGTTTCCCAGTTTTTTTAATGAAACATTCAGTTGTGATGTCCATCAGGTTTGCATGGTTATGTGTGCTCTAATTATAATCTTTGCTGCTAAGCACTCCAAATAGCTGGGTGCCTAATGGGCTTGCCCCTGTTTTGAGCAACACAACCTTTTGAGGCATTCTGTTTAAGGAAGATGATCTTAGAGGTTCATAAAATTAAATTTCAAGTTAAAGCACAGTGATACTGCAGCTTTAAATTTAAAATTTGCAAACTTGATGTAAGTGCAGAGAAGGTTCTGAGTGAGGGTTGCCTTCATACAGTGTTGTGCTTTATGAAAACTGTTGACAGATCTCTATGTCTTTATCTTGCAATGAGTCCATCTGGCTTTTTCTTGTGCTCACAAATTTCCTGGATAAATATACCCTGAATTGTAGTTGATGATGAGAATTTGGCTATTTCATATTTAATTTGCATGTTTATAAAAAATTGTTTTCAGAAATTTGTTTTCCATAGTTATCTGTCAGGGGATCTTGGGTCTGCTCAAAGGATTAGACACATGTGCTTTGTCAATTTAAGGATATCTTTAATGACTTCAGAAATATATTTCATTATTTTGTAATACATTTGTGGAAGGGAGGAAATTGATGAGCATTGGTACTTGCAAAGAAAATGCTGCGTCATGTTGGTTTTGTCTGCTTGAAGTGATTTCAAACAAGTGAACTGAACTGCCACAATGTGGTACTGTTGATCACTAAAGTAGCATCGAGAGAACCAAGCTAAATTCTGGTTTTAATTTTAATTTGGTTGTGTTGTTAAGCTGGCAAGAATATTAAATTTGGAGTCTTCAGCGTCACCTGCATTTAGGTTAATGTTAATGAAATGGCAGAGAGCCATGAGTGAATTGAAGTTAGATTTGCTTTAGGCTTACAGCTTGAATGACTGGATTAGTTCAAGGGGTCTGCAGAGGTTCCTCTGAGTGGTAAGAAGTGATAGGAACATGCCAAGGGAAGCTAAGGTGAATAAAATCAATCTGAAATTTGCAGACTAAAGTGCTTGGACATTACAATGCCTAACTAGCCAATCTCTACAGGCAAGACTAAACTAGATCAGAATAATGAAGGATCATCAGATCAAACAGGAAAAGGTGCAGGATGCTTTACTAGGAATTGAATGATGGCATTGGATAACATTCACAGATTCTTGAGTAATTTAGCTGTTATCGTGATCAGCTTCGGTAAAGGTAGAAGTCCCACAGCTGGAAGAAAATTTGCCAACGTGTTCACTT
Organism: Heterodontus francisci; assembly: GCF_036365525.1. Lineage (NCBI taxonomy): Eukaryota > Metazoa > Chordata > Chondrichthyes > Heterodontiformes > Heterodontidae > Heterodontus > Heterodontus francisci. The sequence continues at coordinate 39,710,717 of NC_090387.1, forward strand.
TCATATTACCCCAAAAAAATTAAACAGAGGGCTAAAACTTAAAATTTTAAAATCAGTATCAGCTGCATCCCTGATTCAGAGTTGGATTTTCCTGTAGTTAGCCAAGTACTGTCACCCCTAGTGATGAGTGCAAGTGATGTCTCATAAATAGATGCAGTATTATTTATGTACAGAGATTTAGCCAGAGTACCATGCTGCCATTTTTTTGGTGGCCTGCCAACATTCCTACTGTGCCAGAAATTCCGAGGAAGCATGAAAGGGTGGGCAGTGTCAAGCTCCTGCTTCATTGCTGATAACTTCAATATAACCGTAGCAGGAAACCAGGCCGGACTGAATGGCATCCTTGCTGTTGTTCTGACTGCTGCTCTGTTTCTTTTAGTTTAAAATTCATAGAGTAACTATTTAGCCATTGACCCTTTATTTGCCATAACATTTCTGCTGCTACCGATCTTTTTTTTTAAGAGATACAGCACTGAAACAGGCCCTTCGGCCCACCGAGTCTGTGCCGACCATCAACCACCCATTTATACTAATCCTACACTTGGCATCAGGTGGCAGGACTATATCTCCAACACAGAAGTCCTTGAAGCGGCCAACACCCCCAGCTTATACACACTACTGAGTCAGCGGCGCTTGAGATGGCTTGGCCATGTGAGCCGCATGGAAGATGGCAGGATCCCCAAAGACACATTGTACAGCGAGCTCGCCACTGGTATCAGACCCACCGGCCGTCCATGTCTCCGTTATAAAGACGTCTGCAAACGCGACATGAAATCGTGTGACATTGATCACAAGTCGTGGGAGTCAGTTGCCAGCATTCGCCAGAGCTGGCGGGCAGCCATAAAGACAGGGCTAAATTGTGGCGAGTCGAAGAGACTTAGTAGTTGGCAGGAAAAAAGACAGAGGCGCAAGGGGAGAGCCAACTGTGCAACAGCCCCAACAAACAAATTTCTCTGCAGCACCTGTGGAAGAGCCTGTCACTCCAGAATTGGCCTTTATAGCCACTCCAGGCGCTGCTTCACAAACCACTGACCACCTCCAGGCGCGTATCCATTGTCTCTCGAGATAAGGAGGCCCAAAAGAAAAGAACACTAATCCGATATTCCTACCACATCCCCACCTGTCCCTATATTTCCCTGCCACCTACCTATACTAGGGGCAATTTATAATGGCCAATTTACCTACCAACCTGCAAGTCTTTTGGCTTGTGGGAGGAAACCGGAGCAACCGGAGAAAACCCACACAGACACAGGGAGAACTTGCAAACTCCACACAGGCAGCACCCAGAATTAAACCCGGGTCGCTGGAGCTGTGAGGCTGCGTTGCTAACCACTGTGCCGCCCGATCTGCTCAATCACACCCTCAGCTCCACCTTTGGTGCCTTTGTCCTCATTAAAATAATTGTGCGCTCTCACCCTGGTCATTCCCCCTGATATAGCTCCCACCTCTGCTCCTTGAAGTCCAAAGGACGTATAGTCTGAACATTTATGGAGGACAACTGATCAAGCCGTTCATTGCCACATCTGTCTGGACCACATAAAGCACTATCAGGTCCTGCTCTACTCTGCCAAAACTGTTCTCAATTCCAGGATTATTCTGGAATGCAAAGATAACCCACGGCTTCTTTTCAGCAGTAGTAACTGTCTTCTTAAACCCTTCTCCCCTGCCTCCTCCACCCTCCCCTCCAAAAACAAATGTGAGGCGCTCATGGATTTCTTTGTCACTGAAGTTGAGACCAGCCATTCACCTGCCTCTGCTGCCTCCTAACACACCGAACTAGCGTCCCTCCTATCCTAGCCCTGAACTTGCATCTTTCTCTGGTAGCTTTCATATCTTCCCTCATGTCCTCTCCAAGCTCAACTTGTCCATGAGAACCTCCTGCTGCTCCTTTGACCCTATTTGCACCAAACTGCTGACCATCCAACTTCCCTTCAAATCTGCTGTCATCAACTCCCTCCTCAAAAAACTTACTCTTGACCCCTTTGTCTTTGCAAACTACCATCCCATTTCCAACCACCCGTTCCTCTCCAAAGTCCTTGAACTTGTTGTCACTTCCAAAATCTGTGCCCATCTTTCCCACAACTCCATGTATACACCCCTGCAATCTGGTTTTCACCCCTGCCACAGCACTTAAATGGCCCTTATTAAAGTCACAAATGACATCCTATATGACTGTACCCACAGTAAATTATTCTTCCTCATCCTTCTTGGCCTGTCTGCTACCTTTGTAGAATTATAGAATGTCTACAGCACAGAAGGAGGCCATTCAGCCCGTCATGTCTTTGCTGGCTCGCTGCAAGAGCAACTCGCCTTGTCCCACTCCCCTGCCTTTTCCCTGTAGCCCTACAAATCTTTTCTCTCCAGATTATTGTCCAATTCTTTTTTGAAGGCCTCGATTGAATTTGCCTCCACCACACATTCAGGCAGAACATTCCAGATCCTAACCACTCGCTGCGCAAAGAAGTTGACCTCACATCCTCCTTCGAAGCATCTCCTCCATTGTCCAGCTGGTTGTGAATCTCCTCACCTGGTTCCATTATTCTCTATCCAGTATAAGCCAGAGAATCACCTACAATGGTTTCTCTTCCTGCTGTCACACCCTTACCTCTAAAGTCCCCCAAGGATCTATCCTTGGCTCTCTCCTATTGCTCATCTGCCCCTCTTCAACATTATCCAAAAACATATTGGGCTCCACACGTATGCTGACGATACCCAGCTCTACCTCACCATCGGCTCTCTCTACCCCTCCACTGCTTCTGATTTGTCATGCTGCTTGTCTGACATCCAGTGTTGGATGAGCAGAAATTACATATTGGGAAGGCCAAAGCCATTGCTTTCAGTGCTCTTCAAACTCCATTCCCTGGCCACTGTCTGAGATTAAGCATAACCTTGGCACCCCATTTGATCCTTTGCTGAGATACTGATCCCATATCCTCTCGATCACCAAGATTGCCTACTTCCACGTACATAACATCGCCCGTACCCCCACTACCTCAGCTCATTGTCTGATGAAATCTTTATCCATACCTTTATCACGTCTAGACTTGAAAAGTTTAACACTCTCCTGACCAGCCTCCCACCTTGCACCCTTTGTAATGAGCTCATCCAAAATTCTGCTGACAGTATCGTAATTTGCACCAAGTCCTGTTCACCCATCACCCTTGTGCTCGCTGACCTACAATGGCTCCTGGTCTGGCAATGCCTCAATTTTAAAATTCTCATCCTTATTTTCAAATCCATCCATGGCCTCACCCCTCCTCCAGCACTTACAACCCTCCTTGATCTCTGCACTCCTCCATTCTGGCCTCTTGCAAATCATTGATTTTGCTCCACTGTTGGTGACCATGCCTTCAGCTACCAATTCCCTAAGCTCTGGAATTTCCTCCCTAAACCACTCTGCCTCATTACCTCTCTCCTCTTTTAAGATGCTCCTTAAGACCTACCTCTTTGAGCAAGCTTTTGGTCATCTGTCCTAATGTTTCCTTATGCGGCTCAGTGTCATATTTTATATGATACCTCTCCTGTGAAGCGCCTTGGAAGGTTTTACTACTATGAAAGTTGTACTATGGAAGTGTTATATTGAATTTTTTTTTAAGTATGTACATGTTGGACAAGGGATGTAGGAGCTCATTATGTATTACAATGGCGACTGAAGAACTCTTGAATGATTTGGCTCAGCAGTTTACATTATACAGTTTATTAGGATATTTTGTTCTTGGTGAGACTAGTGAAAATTCAGCACTCAATGGTCAGCTAATGGCATGGGGTAGGAATAGCAGGAAAGGCTTATAAAGGAGCTTGGTAAATGTATAGTTTCCTCAGCCTACAGAGATTAAAAATTCAATATTGCATATCTTTTTCCTCTCCCCACCTCCAAAGAAGCAATCTCAAGATACAATGCTAAAAGAAACACGAATGGAGGTGGAATGAGCCAGAAAGCAAAAGTTGCCCGATGACTGTGCATGAATGTGCTTCCTGTTATAGCATGACCCTTGCAGACATTTAGGGTTCCAAATTTGATCCCATATGTATGTTGAATAAGTGGATCCCAATTAGGCTGGTGGTGGAGTGCGTTACAATTGGTCTCGGTGTCTTTTTTTTCATTCATGGGATGTCACTGGCTAGAGCAGCCTTTATTGCCCATCCCTAATTGTCCTTGAGAAGGTGGTGGTGAGCAGCATCCTTGTACCGCTGCAGTCCTTGGGGTGTAGGTACAACAACAGTGCTGTTAGCAAGTGTCCTAAGAAAGAAAAATTTTCCTTGGTTGTAATAGCGCCTCTAGAGTCAAATCTGTCAAACTCATAAACGACCACCTTCAAATTCCCCTCCCAGCCACACACCATCCTGACTAGGAACTATTTCGCCGTTCCTTCACTGTCACTGGGTCAAAATCCTGGAACTCCCTAACACCACTGTAGGTGTACCTACCCCGCATGGACTGCAGCAGTTCAAGAAAGTGGCTCACCGCCATCTTCTCGAGGGCAATTAGGGATGAAGAATAAATGCTGGCCCAGCCAGCGATACCCACATTCCATAGGAAAAAAAGACAATGTTTAAGAAAAAAATTGAAAGAGGGAGGAAAACTTGAAACTTCTTGTTTAGTTATGACGCCTTTATCTCTACCTTTTGTTTTAAATAGCACAATGTGTCTAATTCCATGAGTCTGTCTATAGCAAATTTAAGGCAATTGGACCAAAACAGAGGAATGTATTTGGCTTTTAAAAAACTTAGAAGTAGCCTTGCAGTGCAAAATACAGCAGTGCAATCATGCAATTTGGAGTTGAACGTCGTCGGGCAATGATGTGACATTGCAGGCGGGAACATAGATATTAATTCAAGATAAATGTAACAAGTGAATGCCAAATCTTTCTTGGTGAAGAATTAAGCTTTTGTTCTCCTACATGACTGATTGTGAGCACTGAGATTTTTCTTATGTAGATATTATGTATAGGACTGCTAGCACTGAATGATGTATCTAGCATGACCTTGACCTATACAGGATATGACTGTCTGGCATGTGGTAAATTTTCTGGGTACTATGGATATGGAATAATTTAAATCTATATGCATAAAAGGTGTAGTATTTTATTTAATGGGTTAGGTAGATATGATTTAAGGAAATGCACAAAATTGAAGATTGCTGAAAAAAAACACTAAAACTTCAACTGGGCCCCTCAGTTGTAATTTTTTTGTAGCTATATTTTATCCATCTATCTATAGTAATTACAACTGATTAGATAAATCTGTACATGTACAAGTATTTTCACCTGCCATGGTGAAGTAAGTTTGGTGTTTTTGATGAGTCTTAAATGTACACAGAGAGTAGTTCTGATGACATCTGAGAGACTGCAACCTGAAGCATTTCACAGTGCCATGGACACTAATGGCATCAAAGTATCAAAAGCTTATTTTCAAGAAATGTCCCATTATAATACACAGGTAGAAATAAAACCTTTAGCACTAGCTTATAAAACAAACAATGATTAATTTTAATAGAGTATACTGAGACAGCATATCCCAAAATTCACTGTAAATACAAAATGTAATGAAATTTCTAATTTTTTATGCAGCAAATCCTATTATATCAGAGAAGACTAATTTGTACATATTGCAGCATAGTCATATGAATGACATTAAATATGTCCATATAATTATATATTGATTATTGATTTATACGGTACAGTATTAAATAGTATATCATACATGCAAACATACTCCTGCACAAACACGGCAGGAAGGCAGCACATGTTAAGTTTGTCATTCACAATTTTAAAATAAGCATATATTCCTTTATCGTACTATAAAGTTGAATGGTACAATGGCAAGGGAATTCTGTAAAGGACTAATGATTTCAAAGTATTCTTTTGTCCTTTGAACAACTTTTTAGCTTGGAAAAAAAGCCTTTCATTTTGAGGCTTTGTTCAGCAATGTTGGCTCCAAAGGCAATTATTGTAACCTTTGTTCCTTCATGATGACTTTACTTGAACTTGCTAGATGTTTCTCCCATCTAGATCATATAAAATTTAAAATTTCTTCTTGTTAATCAGGTTTCTAGCCCTGTTTTTGCCTGGATATTGATTTGAAAACTTTTGCCTTCAGACTGTTGTGCATATTAAAATTGGTTGGAAAATGTGCAAGATGTAAAGTTTGATTTTGCAGAGAAGGATCAAAAGTTGAGAAATAGCCTTTGTCCCATCCTAGTTTTCACTATGTGATGAAATTTACACCATTCTGCTTGATCAAATGTTCTGTACAAACTGTTAAAGGAAAAACAAATAACTCCTAGGAGTGATGAAATTAATTGTGATTTAGTCACACCAATTTACTAATCTTCTCTGAGAGAATGTAGCCAATTCAAAAGCATTTCATTGTAAATACAATAGCACTTTCCTCGATCTTAACTGTTAAAATATTTTCATTTAAAAAGAGCTTTTTGTTGAGCTGTATATTTCTGATTTTGAGAAAAACTTGAAAAAAATATCTTGGTGAACTTTTCCGATTAAGACAATCAAATTGGTTAAGAGCATGTTCTCCCTTTACAAGAAAAACTTTTCAAGATAATTTCTGATGGGATTATATCGCTCTTCAAACTATATTTTACAGATATCCAAATTTAAAATAATGCTGAAATAATTAACCAATAGACCTTTGTAAGCTCAGATTTTTTAATGACATTTTTATGTTCTGATGAAGTTTGGTGACTTCGTCTAGCTCCCTGAGGGTAGATTTGTGTTGTAATCTGGAGGATAAAAGTGCTGCTAATTCCAAAGGAAATATGAGAGGGACTGCATTTTGGGGGCATGGACAATGGCACCACCAATAATTAACCTAGAAGTACCAAGGACCAAACATTGATGAGGGGAAAATTCCATCATGTTGTACTTTAATCCAAATAATTAGGGTGGAAATTCAATATTCTAAAAAATAATCATTTTCAAACTTATTTGTTTAAAATAATTCTTTGCAAATATTTAGTCGTTTAGTGGGATTTTTTATATAACCGTTTTAGTCTTCTCAAAATTGAATGCCATCATATCAAGCTCTTACAACTCTATATTTCCTTTTTTAGCAAAATGAAAAATAAGTCTGCAATTTCCATTTCTTAAATAAAATGTCTCCCATAAAGAATGCTGAAAATGTGTATAGAGAAAAAAATGTATCTGAAGGAGCCAACAAGTGAGATTTTTTTAAATTAAATTAACTCTTTGGAAAAATGTGTTTTTCTCCTGAACTTTGTTTACACTAAGTACATTAAAATGCAATTTGAGTCCAATTGTTAAATTAGGCTCTTGAACAAAACTGAAAGCTCCAGGTAATTATAAAGTCTTTCAGGCAGGACATTCCTGTAAGGAGGAAACTTAAAGGTGCTTGTAATTAACTGATTTCTGTTGAACAACAAAAGTATTGACGCAAGTTTTGTAAATTAATATCTTTGCAGGTACAGAACAACAGCAATTATATTGGTCCAAGTGAAATAGCTGTAACTAGATATCAAATTTACTTAATTTTTTATTTCATTGTACTTCAGTGGTGACTCTAACCCACCCACGTGATTTTGCTGCACCTGTGTGTGTGTCCTGATGCTGTGGAGGAAGTTTATCAACTGGTATGTTTTACTATGTTAAAGGTGCTTTATAAATACAAGTTGTTGTTGTGGTACAATCATTAGCAATGCATCTTAAACATACATTATGCTCACTGGAGCTTCAAATTGGAAGTCAGGGTCTCTTAAGTATCTCAGAGCAGTCAAAGTTCAATATATCTGGCACAAAAGTGCATTTGGATCATTTCAGTGGCATTAAATATGTGATATTTAGTCTAACCTTTTGGGAGTTTTCCTGGTAGAAAAATCAGGAAAATAATGTGCATGTCAGTAACTACCTTTTTAATGGTTTTTCTGTTATATAATTTTGGGGTAAGTAGTTTGCATTATAATGGGGATGTCGCCACAGTCACTGGTTCTTCCAGCTTTGATGGAGATTATCTACATTTTTGGCAATAGGTTTTACTCTTGTTTTTTCCTTAATGTTTAGACATTTATAGGGAAAATTGGAATGGGGATGAGATTTGTAGAATAACTTTCAGAACCATCATCTTTTTGACCAATAAAAAAAAATGTTTCACATAAATGAGTTTCAAAATATCTTGCTAACTTACAGGAATTGTTTTGTTTGCAAATTGCACCAATTTAGCAATTGCCTCTTTTAAGATACATACCCATTTTAAACATTCCTTTTTTGTCGAGCCATTTTCTTTCTTGTATTTCTTCCCATTATTACACACTGGGCTGAATTTTACCGGCCTGTCAATGCAGCGGGTTGCAGTGTGGAGGCCGGTAAAATGCTGTGGGGAGGGGCCCGCCGCATGTTACTGGCGGCGGGGGGGACATCAGTGCGGCACCCCGCCGCCAGGCGGCGGGCCCTTCATCTCCATATTAAAATGAACCCTAATGACACTTAAATTAACTTTCCTGCAGTTGGCGGCCGTCCCACGCCGATTTTACGGCTTCCGTTCGGCTTTCGCGCGCCTTTGGAACTCCATACGGAGTTCCGGGCGAGAACTTGGCGGGGAGAGGAATAAAATTTTCAGGGTGGAGGAGTGGGGAGAACGCTTTTGATTGGATGTTGGGAAGGGGGTGAAGGGCAAGAGATTGAAGGTTGGGGGGAAAGTTCAGGTGTTTGAAAAAGTCAATTCTGGCAATGAAATGACTGTTAGGGGGTTCAGAAGGGACCTCCATCATAATTTTTTTTATTTAATAAAGTATAACACTGATATCTCTTTAAATGTTAAAATTTCGCTGAAGGGCTTAGAGCCCTTTAAAAATGGCACCTGCCCATTGGCGCAGGATGCCGTTGCCAGGGACACGGAGGCTGCCCCCTCTATGTCATCGGGGGCAGCTGCTCCACCCCCTCTATTTAAATGAGCCCCTGCACATAATATCGCAGGGTCTCAGGGATGGCACATCCCCACGGGATGCACGCCATGTTTAGAGTGCGCCAGCACGAACTGCGGCACACTTATAAAATTCAGCCGTGTGTGTATATCCCTCTTTCAGCTTGAAAGGCAATCAGGGAAAGGGATTAGAGAATTCTCTGCAACTTAACCCTATGCAGAAGAGACTATCCTGATGATTCACATTTGATTTTTGAATTGTTACAAGAATATAAATATTAATTCAGAAACTACTGCTGGTTTGAATCTTCATTTACAATATCTGGCAGTTACACAGCATCCATGAATCCTAGTATTGTTTTCCAGACAGTTGATATTCAGACTGCCAATTGGTTTACTTTTCCTTGATTGTCATCAAGAAGCCAACTAGTATCACTAATGTGTCTTGTTGCAGACAGCGTAGTAATATGTTTTTGTTCAGTTATTAGTGGGCAATAATGAGCATTTTTTAAAATCAAGTTGATGATGACTCAACAACTACAACTTGCCATTTATATAATGCTTTTAACATAGAAAAACATTTCAAGGTGCTTCACAAAGGGGTAATTGGACAAAGTGGCATCACCATGCCAAAGAAAGAGATATTAGGAGGAGTAGCCAAACGCTTGACTAAAGAGATGGATTTTAAGAAGAATTTAAAAGGAGGAGGTGGAGGGGTTTAGGAAGGGAATTCAGAGTGTAGGCCTTGATAGCTTTAGTCTTGGCTCCCAAAGTTAGGGTAAAGGTGGGTACAAGATGGCAGAGTTGGACAAACTAAGACCTCTGGGAGAGTTGAGGAGGATAATGAGAGTAAAATGCACCATGATCACATTCACAGGGGGTGTCATTTGTGACTTTGATTCGGGCCGTTTCAAATCTGTGGCAGGGCATAAACAAGATTGGAGATATTCAAACATGGACTTAAGGAAAAGATGGGCACAAATTTGGGAGGTGACACATGTTCGCAGATTTTTAAGAGAAGAAAGTGGTTGGAGATGGAGCAGTAGTTTTCAAGGATAAAGGAATCGAAGGAAGGTTTTTATGAAGAGTTTTTAATGAGCAGTGTTTGTTAGAGGTGGTCTTGAAAGTGGAGGTGGCCTGGTATAGTACCTGAAGAAAGGGAACTATTTACAATGTAAGCTAGAATATGGCACGTGAAGAGAATTTAAGTAATCATAGTTTATTGGGAATGGGAGTCCGTGGAGCAGGAAATGGATCTCATGAACAAGATGAGCACAGAGAGGACATGGGGGAAAATGGGAGAAAAACATGGATTCGGGACTAGGGTAGGGTGAGGTTTGATTGGAGGTGGGAGAACCAGCAGAGACAGCTGAACATCTGGTTTCAAGCTTAGTTGTCAAAGGAGTCCATGAAGTCCTTGTACTTGGAGGTGACAGTGGAGAGCCAGTGACAAGGTTTAAGGAAATGGGTTATCTTTCAGTGCTATATTAACATTGTTGTACTAAAAATAAATTTAACTGAAGTACTTAAAGTTTTGATTTATTTGAACATGTTAGTCCTCTCAGTTGAGTGACCAAAAGTACTTTGCATATCCCTACCATTATAGGATTTTCATGCTCATTTGTTATTAAGCTGATGGAGGTCAAGAAAGTACCATGTTCAGTCCCTAGTTTATAATGGTTGACAATGCTCAGCTAAAGAAACCTATGTACCCGGCCTATGGAGAGGGAAAATAAATGGCAAAGGTTCCTACTCCTGAGCATTATCCACTAAGCCTGGATGGAAATTGCACATTTGGAAGTCTCATTTGTGATATCCAACTTTCAATCTAGCTTTTCCCCCCCACCCCCCCCCCCCGCACCCCACAACCAGTGCGCCCCCCCCCCCCCCCCCCTCCAAACAATATGATGGAATAACCTACTGTGATTGTCCACAGTCACATGAAAAGATGCCATTTTGGACAAGGTACTAGAGAAAGGAAGAAAATAACATGTTGAACAAATTAGCACAAAGCTGCAGTATTTTTCGTGGTGCAGCATTACAAAATGTTGTGCTACTGATTGTTTAAAAGAAAATAATGACTAAGCTGCAGAAGATTTATAGAAACATCAATAACATAATGCAAAAAACAAACTGGTTTCTCCTAGGTTAAAGTCTTGCTTATTCAAAACATTTAAATATCAATTACTGCATTTAAAACGTTTGTTACGTCATTGAGATTTTTTTTCAACCAGTATAAAAACTTTTTTTGATTCCACAGTTCTTCAGTTTTCAGAATTACAAACATCTACACTAGTTAGCTTTCCATTTCTAAGTTGTGAGTTCCTACCTTTTAATGTAGCCTCCTGAAGCTCACCCCGAATGGATTTCAATATGCCATTAAAGCTGCTTCAGTTGAATGTCATTTATCGCTTTGCTGCACTGAATAGAACTTGTGGACCATCACCTCCGTTAATCTCCACTTTTGGAAAAGCAGTTAAAATATTCAGACTCTAAATACATACCAAAGGGATATAGCAGCTCTTATTCATTTATTTTTACAGGTTGAGTGCAGCATAAGTTGAATGATTTTATTTTCCACATTGTTGGTATTTATTTGTATTGTATTAAATGTACCAGATACATTTTAAGGATTTTTTTGTAGAAGACTTTCAATACTACATTCAATGACAAAAATGTTTTCCTTCATTGTCTCAGTACAACTTGCCTTGATGTGATTACTATCCTGGAAACCTACACAAGTGGGGCATGCATTTAATGTTACTGTGAACTTATAATTTATGTAATTTAATTCATGCAGTGGTCATATTGCACATGGTTCAATCAGGACTGAAATATGACTGAAGTATATAAAATCTTTTAATGTATATGTATTTTAGCATGCAAAATTGTGCATAAAATGTAATAATGAAATTCTGTTCTGTTATTACTTAGTGTACTTTGTTTTCTCCATGCACATCATTGTACAGGTCTAAGGCACTTTGGAGAACTGAAGACTGGGTTTATGAGGATCAGTGATTCCCTTAGTTACCAGAATATGTTTCTTAAAGATGCTGCTATAGATTCGGGAGGATCCATTGTATTTTTGATTATCTGTCAAGCCAAAGTAGCAATAAAGATTTATACTGCATACAACATATGGCTATGAAATTTTATTCAAACTTAAATTAGGAGTTAGGTGTCAAGAGTGGTGCCAGACTTGTACAGATTTCCTCATATTGCCATTTGAAATTGAATTATATTCTAATTTTTCCCTGTGCCCTCCCAGACAATAAAATCTCACTTTTTCTCCCAATTCAAGTCTATACCACCATTCAGCTAATAGCAGGTACCCTGCTCCTAACAAAGTAAACACTTTGCTAGAGTATGAACTTAAAAAGAATATTAATGCGGTTGAGATAGAAAGGGTGAAAATATTTGACAAACTAGTAAAACTAAAAGAGGATAAAATCCCAGGTCCAGATGGTAAGCACCATGCATACTCAGGAAACTAGGGAGGAGATTGCAGGGGCACTACGAAAGTTCCATAGAAGAGGAGCTACTGCCAGAGGACCGGTGGACAGCCAAAGGAGGGTGATGGAATCTATAGACCTATCGAATCTATAGCTTAGTGTCAGTGGTAGGAAATATACTGGAATCTACGCTGAAAGAAGTGATAGGAGGATCCAGAGAGAAAATATAACTGAAAAATAGTATGGACACCAAAAGTCCAAGTCATGCTTAACTAACCGGATAGAATTCTTTAAAGAAGTAATGGAAAGAGTAGACAAGTGTAATACAGTGGATATCATATGCCTGGATCTTCAAAAGACCTTTGCTAAGGTACTACTAGGTAGCCTCATGACAAGGGTTAGGGAATGCAGAGTCAGCTGACAAATAGCTGAAAGGATAGAAAATCTGCTAAAAGAAATTGAAAGAGAGTAGGGGTAAAGGGTAGATTGGAGGAAGGTGTCAAGCAGTGTTCTGCAACCATTGTTGTTAATTTACATTGGCCCAGAATTTGTAGGGTTTTTGATGATGCACTGTCAGTGTTCACTGTCATTACCTCTCTGAATCTGACCGCAGCTTCAGCATTTAGTGCAAACGCAGATTAATATGGAAATCCTGAAGTTGCTTCATTGCAGGCTGCGCTGTGGACCCCATTCCCCTCGAAGCAGAAATCCATGAAATCAATTGATATGATGAGAAATTCCCCTTTTCTGCTCTCCTATCACTTAGAAACCCCATAAAATGCAACTAGGTTTTTTTTTAACTGTGATCTAAGTAATAACTACTGAACAACCAATTTGACCCTGAAAAAATAATTTTATATTTGTGGAATGTTATTAACTGTCTCCATTATGATTAATTACTAGATTTTAAAAATACTTTTTGAAGATTTTTCACAATATTTCAGCATCTACCTTAACCCATATGAATTTCCAACTTTTATCTTGCGCTCTAGTGATTTGATTGTGAGCGCTTTTCATTTCTTGGTTGGCTGGCTGTGAGAATTCTTTAATGTGATTGGCTTGTTGGACAGCTTGATGTCATCACTGCAGCTCAATGCTGGAAATCTACTAGACAGTGCTACAATCGCACATCGAGCGAGTTAAAGTTCTCACTAGAGATATTGTGAGGTCTCATCAAGGCTTTCTTCGAGGTCAGCAGTGAGCACCCTAGCTTTGCCATTGACCACAAAATTCGGGCCATTGATCAATTGGATTTGGGACCAGTAACTCATCAAAATTTGCAGATGATAGCAAACTGTGGGGTATAGCTAACACTGAGGTGAAATGTAGCAAAAGGCATTCGAAAACTTGTAGCCTGGGTAGTTAAGTGGCAAATTAACATGTATGTGTGAGATCATGCACTTTGGTAAGAAAAATAGTAGCATCACTTATACTTGAGAAAATAAGAAACTGAATTGGGTAGAACAAAGGGATCTTGGAATACAAGTCGTCGTCATGTGAAATACAAGTAAAAGTAGCATTGCAGTTAATAATGCATGTAAAGGTGTTAATAAAGCATTGGGATTTATTTCTAAGCAAATAGAGTTCAGAAGTAAAGTTCAATTAAACTTCTATAGGACCAGGTCATGCTTAAGAGTATAGTGCTTGCATATTCTTTTTATAGTATAGCGAATGTACAAAAAAGATTTGCAAGAATGACATCAGAACTGAAAGGTTACAGCTGTTCAGAAAGATTGAACATGTTGGGGATTTTTCTTCAGAAAAACAAAGGAGTTGGAGATCTGATAGGTCTTTTAAATTATGAATGGGTTGAACAAGGTAGATGTGGAGAGAATATTTGCATTTGTGGGAGAATCCAAAACTATAGGGGCCATGAATACAAGATAGTTAAAAAGAAATCCAATGGAAAAGTATGGAGAAAATCCTTTGCTCAGTGGTTAGAATGTCGAATTCACTATCATAGGAAGTGATTGAGGCAAATAACTTGTCTAATTTCCTTTTGTAAGTGTCTGAGTGTATGGGAGGAAAAGAATTCGAAAGATCTGCTGAAAGGTTGAGGTTTAGATAGATGGAATGGGAGGAGACATATGGAATATAAACAATAACACAGACTAGGTCGGCTGAATGGACTGCTGCTGTGCTGTAAAATCAAGGTGAACTTTTCAAGGGGAATGGAGCAAAGGAATCCATTATAAGATCAGCAAGCACTGTGGTAAGGAAAGGTAGGTCAGTATTAGGAAAGGGGTGGGAAAGGAATGTTGGATGATCCTTATCCCTTTACTATCAGATTTGTGAAAGCTAGAGACAGTAATATCTCTGATGATTAACTTTCTTTCAAAGCGTTTATCCTAAGATTATATACAGAGCAGTCCATGCCAGTCCCACTTCAAGAAACTTGTATGTAAAGAACTTCCCAGGAATCATAAGTGGTTGCCTATCCAGGCTGTCCATGATACCAAAGTCCCTAAACTATTTTATATCCATCTTTTATACTCTTTTAAATAAAACAAGCATACCACATCTAATTCTTGCTGAGTTTAACTTTGGTCATCTTATGACCCTTAGGTCAATGGACAGATTGTTGAATGCAACCATAGGTGGTCTCATCATTGTCAATAGTCTGTTCCATTGTCCAAAGTTTCATCCTTCTGCAAGGTTATTTTTGTCCTTGTGACAAAAAGATAAGGATCTGCAAGCATACAGCTTGAACTAATTCTGCCTACATTCACAATTCAGTCTTTGTTCTGTATTAAAACAATGCAAAACATAACCCTATTCTTAGAAGGAATAGAAGTAGGAGATGGGTCTTATTTATAATTATTACTGAGAATAATTCAGAATAAAATGGAAGATAGGGTAAGAGTTTATTTACTTAAGACCTGCAGAATTAATGGGCTGCATATACTGACACCACATGTCTGACCAGAATGGAGATGATTGGATAATTTCCAGGTCAATTATGCCTGGGAATCTCACTGATATAAGTAACCGGAATTAATTTTATGCACATAATTTGTACTTTGTAACTATCCTCCACTGACTGACTGGATTTTGCTGGAGAAATAATTTGTATTATGAACTATTCCCCACTCTGCATCTTGCTGGAGAAATAATTCTGCTGTACTTGAGAGTCTCAGTTGTGGTTTTGGTTATGAGTTTGGAGACTCTACGATAGTTTGAGTAAAATAACACCTCACAAGTCCTTCCCCAGCTCCAACTCGGTTGACAAAGCAGGGTCAATATTCACTCCACTGATTTAAAGTTCTTGGGCTTTTTAATTATGTCATGAAAACCCTATATGCCAAAGGGAAAATATTAATTTCATCAGTTGGAACCTTACATTAGACTTTTACTGGAAAATCTTACAAATAACTTTTTTTTTAAAAAAACTGGCAGCCAAGATGGCCACTGCAATTTACATTTGAAACACCAAAAGATTAAACTTGAGATGACGAGTCTCATTCAACCTAGCCAGAACAATGGGGTGCTCTCAGTAATTAAATTACCTAGAATGGCCTTATCAACATGGTTGTCAGGGCCATCTACACCCATTGACTTTGAAAGATCCAAGTGTGACTGGATGTCTTGAGGTGCAGCACCTTGAAACTCAGAGAAGACTCCAGAAAAACCTAATTTAAAAAAACAAAGGGGTTTGATGGAGTCATGTGACTGACCTGTGCAGCTCTGGAGAGACTGTAAGCTTTGTCATACAGAAAGCAGAGTAGAGTACTGAAAAGCCATCAACGAAGCAGGTCTCTCTCTCTCCCCAGCAAAGATCAGAGAAGACCTGGCTGCAACTGGGAAAGCCCCTCAAGCCTATAGACTGCCCCAGCCAGCAACTAGGGGACAAATATCAAACCCCTCTTCTGCCTTCAGGAGCCCTGAGAAAAGCAAGCCCACAACCGCATGTGGCCCAGCAAGGACTTCAGGTCTACAATTTCAACTGAGGACGATGGGACAAATATACCGTATTTAAATTCCATTTATTCCGGTCTTTAATCCAACCACCAAATTTGTTTTCCCTCTGTAATCTATTTGTATGTGTGTATGTGACTCTCGTGTGAATTTGTAGCATATTTTTAGTAATTTTACCAGGTTAGGGTGTTAACTTACCTCTTTCTTGTTTAAACTTGAGAAAACCTATCTGGTTCTTTTGCCATTACATTAAAGGAACAGGAGCAAGCGCTCACGGAGGTGGTAAGTTCAACCACTGTGTTAAGTTCAACCACTGTGTTTAAAAAAAAAGGATAAATCCTGTTACAGTCAAACCAGAGAAGGGGCAAAAGGGGAGCCTGAGACCCCCTCACCTGGCTGTAACTATTGGCTTCAATTGACTGCTGGTCACTGTTTTCTTCAATTAACTAATTACTGCAGTGAAACAGGACATTCCTGTATAGCTTCAATTGACTGCTGGTATCAGCAGATCAATGAATTAATTTTAAGTAATTGTAGCCACAGCAGGAGAAACTGACTTGGATCAGGCTTCAATTAATTGCTGTTCACTGCAGGTCAGGTGATGAATGTAGGATTAATGTGATCATAGGTGCCTGTAGCAGGGACTACTTCAGGTGAAGGACTTTTGAACTGGTTTAAAAGTTTAGAATCTTTAGCATGATTTCATTAGATTCTTCCCAGATTAAACTGATAACCTGGATAGAAATCATACAGAAACTCCAAGCCCTTGTCTTTAGAATATACTGCAAACTCTACACATATATGTGACAAGTTGCTGTAATAGGTTAGATTCATAAAACAAAAGCAGGTTAGCTCTAAAACATCCTGCATAATGCAGAACTGGTTAACACAAACTGGTTCAGCAAAATACTGCAGATGCTGGAAATCTGAAATAAAAACAGAAAGTGCTGGAAGTACTCAGCAGGTCAGGCAGTATCGATGGAAAGAGAAGCAGAGTTAATGTTTCGGGTGTGTGACTTTTCATTGGAACTGGCCAGAAATAAAAGGTAACCAAGGGGCTAATAAGAGTGAAGAACTTAAAGTAATTAATATCAGCAGAGAAAATTATTGGAGAAACGTAAAGGACTAAAAGCCAACAAACCCCCAGGACATACGAACTTGCGAATTAGGAGCAGGAGTAGGCCACTCGGCCCCTCGAGCCTGCTCTGCCATTCAACAAGGTCATGGCTGATCTGATTGCAACCTCAACTCCACATTCCCGCCTACGCCCAAGAACCTTTCACCCCCTTGCTTATCAAGAATCTATCTACCTCCGCCTTAAAAATATTCAAAGACTCTGCTTCCACCGTTTTTTGAGGAAGAGAATTCCAAAGATTCACGCCCCTCTGAGAAAAAAATTCCCCTCATCTCTGTCTTAAATGGGTGATCCCTTATTTTTAAACAGTGACCCCTAGTTGAGATTCTCCCACAACAGGAAACATCCTTTCTACATCCACCCTCTCAAGACCTCTCAGGAGCTTATCTGTTTCAATCAAGTCATCTCTTACTCTTCTAAACTCCATCGGATAGAAGCCTTGCCCATCCAACCTTCCCTTGTAAGACAGCCCACCCATTTTGGGTATTAGTCTAGTAAACCTTCTCTGAACTGCTTCCAATGCATTTACATCCTTCCTTAAATAACGAGACTAATACTATACACAATACTCCAGATGTGGTCTCACCAATGCCCTGTATAACTGAAGGATATCCTCCCTACTTTTGCATTCAGTTCCCCTCCCAATAAACTATAACATTCTATTAGCTTTCCTAATTACTTGCTGTACTTGCACAGTAACCTTTTGCAATTCATGCACTAGGACACCCAGATCCCTCTGCATTCAGAGCTCAGCAATCTCTCACCATTTAGATAATAACCTTTTTTATTCTTACTGCCAAAATGGACAATTCCACATTTTCCCACATTATACTCCATTTGCCAGATCTTTGCCCACTCACTATCTCACTGATGAAATCCATCAGGACCTGGGGACTTGTCAACCTGCAGCTCCAACAACTTGCTCAGTACCACTTACCAGGTGATTGTAATTTTCTTGAGTTCCTCCCTCCCTTCCATTTTCTGATTTACAGCTATTTCTGGAATGTTACTTGTATCCTCTATAAGAAAGACCGATGCAAAATACCTGTTCAATTCATCTGCCAAATCCTTATTTTCCATTATTAATTCCCCAGACTCACTTTCTATAGGGCCAGTGCTCAATTTGTTAACTCCTTTCTTTTTTAAATATCTATAGAACCTACCGTCTGTTTTTATATTTCTAGCTAGATTTCTCTCGTACTCTAATTTTTCCCTTCTTATTTGTCTTTTAGTCATTCTTTGCTGTTTTTTATATTCTGTCCAATCTTCTGACCTGCCAGCCATCTTTGCGCAATTAAGTTTTTTCTTTAATTTTGATGCTATCTTTAACTTTTTTAGTTAACCATGGATGATGGCTCCTCCCCTTATCTGCTGGTTTAGACCTGACAGCCTAAATCCTAGGCCTGAATTTTATTAGTGTGCTGCGCACCATGGTAGCGCACTTTCAACTCGGCAGCCATCCGATACGAAAGTGCCACCTAGGAGCCCCTGCGATATTATATGCGGAGGCTCATTTAAATGGAGGGGGTGGAGCGGCCGCCACCCGATGACATAGAGGGGGTGGCCACCGCGTCCCAGACAATGGCGACTGGCCTATTTTTAAAGGGCTGCAAACCCTTCGGAGAAATTTTAATTTTTAAAGTGATATTGCAAAGCATTATTTATTGAAACTTAAATAAATAATGGAGACCCTTTCCCATCCCCCCAATGTTTTTTTTACAGGGGACATTAGCAGAAAAAGAAATTTT
Source organism: Heterodontus francisci (assembly GCF_036365525.1). Classification (NCBI taxonomy): domain Eukaryota; kingdom Metazoa; phylum Chordata; class Chondrichthyes; order Heterodontiformes; family Heterodontidae; genus Heterodontus; species Heterodontus francisci. The sequence continues at coordinate 39,729,859 of NC_090387.1, forward strand.
ATTACCAACCTGCACTTGCCCCCCAACCTCTTAACGTTTGTCCTTCAACCCCTTCCCACCGTCCCCACATCCAATAAAAATTGTTTTCCCTGCTCCCCCACGCCTCCCGCCCTGAAAATTTTATTCCTCCCCCCCCACCAAGTTCTCGTCTCGGAATTCCATATATGGTGTTCCGAAGGCACATGAAGCACAAAAGGCGGGCGTAAAATTGGCGTGGGATGGCCTCCACCTGCAGGTAAGTACATTTACATCTTATTAATGTTAATTTAAATATGGAGATAAAGGGCCCGTCACCAGGCGACCAGTGGGCCGTACTGAGGTAATGTGCGGCAGGCCCTTCTCAACGTCGTGGATCAAGATGGGACTCTCCCCGCAGAATTTTACCGGCCCCCGCGCCACGATTCGCGGCGTCAAGGGGTCGGGAAAATTCAACCCCTAGGGTTCTAAAAGAGGTGGCTGCAGAGACTGGTTATGATTTTCCAAAATTCCCTAGATTCTAGAAAGGTCCCAACAGATTGGAAGTTTGCAAATGTAACGCAGCTATTCAAGAAAGGAGGAAGAAAGAAAACAAGGAACAACAGGCCAGTTAGCCTGACATCAGTCATTGGGCAAATGCTGTTATCTATTATTTAGGAAGTCTTAACAATGCACTTAGAAAATCCATAGTATTATCAGACAAAGTCAACATGGTTTTATGAAATGGAAATGATGTTTCTCAAATTTATTAGTCTTTTGAGGAAGTACCTAGCAGGGTAGATAAAGGGGAGCCAGTAGATGTAGTGTACTTGGATTTCCAAAAGGCATTTGATAAGGTGATATACCAAAGGCTAATATGCAAGATATAGGCTCATGGACTTGGTGGTAATATCTTAGTATGGAGTGAGGATTGGTTAATGGACAGGAAGCAGGGACTAGGAATAAACGGGGCAATTTCAAATTGGCAGGCTGTAACTAGTGGAGTGCTGCAAGGATCAGTGTTGGGGCCTCAGCTATTTACAATCTGTATTAATGACTTAGACAAAGACCGAGAGTAATGTATCCAAGTTTGCCGATGATACAATGCTAGGTTGGAATGTAAGCAGTGAACAGGTCACAAGGAGGCTGCAAAGAGATATAGACAGGTTATATGAGAGGACAACAAGATGCAGTTATATTTGGGGACATGTGAAGCTATTCACTTTAGTAATAGGAGAAAAGCAGGACTGCAAAGGCATATGCAGTATCCTGCTCACATTTGGCTGCCCTCAGAAGTTTCTCACCTTCCTCCGTCTATTCCACGATGACGTGCAAGCCATAATCCTCATCAATAGAATCACCATAGACCCTATCTCAGTCAAGACCACGGTCAAGCAAGGCCGTGTCATCGCGCCAACCCTCTTCATTTTTCTCACTGCAGTGCTACACCTCACCTCCAGTAAATTACCCGCAGTCGTGGAGATAATCTACAGAACAGATGGGAAACTGTTCAACCTACACTGCCTTCAATCCAATACCAAAATCACTTCAACCTCAGTCGTTGAGCTTTAGTATGCAGATGGTGCTTGTGTGTGCGCTCACTCTGAAACTGAGCTCCAAATCATTTTCAACTCCTTCTCCGAAGCAGATGAGAAAATGGTCTTTCACTAAGCACTCGGAAAATGAAGGTCCTCTTCCAACCAAGGTAAGGTAAGGTGCAGGAGGGTTAGCACCTACGGCAAAAGTGCGAGGAGAAATGCAGACTGGTTTCAACCTCATAATGAAGAGCTGGAACCTGTCATAGCCGCTAAGCGCATTGCACTGTTGAACTACAAGAAAGCCCCCAGCGAGTTAATATCCGTAGCACTTAAAACAGCCAGGAGCACTGCACAAAAGAACAGCCAGGCGCTGCGCAAACGACTACTGGCAACACCTATGCAGTCATATTCAACTGGCCTCAGACACCGGAAACATCAGAGGAATGTATGATGGCATTAAGAGAGCTCTTGGGCCAACCATCAAGAAGATCACCCCCCTCAAATCTAAATCGGGGACATAATCACTGACCAACGCAAACAAATGGACCGCTGGGTTGACCACTACCTAGAACTGTACTCCAGGGAGAATGTTGTCACTGAGACTGCCCTCAATGCAGCCCAGCCTCTACCAGTCATGGATGAGCTGGACATACAGCCAACCAAGTCGGAACTCAGTGATGCCATTGATTCTCTAGCCAGCGAAAAGCCCCTGGGAAGGACAGCATTACCCCTGAAATGATCAAGAGTTCCAAGCCTGCTATACTCTCAGCACTACATGAACTGCTATGCCTGTGCTGGGACGAGGGAGCAGTACCTCAGGACATGCGCGATGCCTCTATAAAAACAAAGGTGACCGAGGTGACTGCAACAACTACCGTGGAATCTCCCTGCTCAGCATAGTGGGGAAAGTCTTTGCTCGAGTCACTCTAAACAGGCTCCAGAAGCTGGCCGAGCACGTTTACCCTGAGGCACGGTGTGGCTTTCGTGCAGAGAGATTGACTGTTGACATGCTGTTCTCCCTTCGTCAGATACAGGAGAAATGCCGCGAACAACAGATGCCCCTCTACATTGCTTTCATTGATCTCACCAAAGCTTTTGTCCTCGTCAGCAGACGTGGTCTCTTCAGACTACTAGAAAAGATTGGATGCCCACCAAAGCTACTAAGTATCATCACCTCATTCCATGACAATATGAAAGGCACAATTCAACATGGTGGCTCCTCATCAGAGCCCTTTCCTATCCTGAGTGGCATGAAACAGGGCTGTGTTCTCGCACCCACACTTTTTGGGATTTTCTTCTCCCTACTGCTTTCACATGCGTTCAAGTCCTCGGAAGAAGGAATTTTCCTCCACTCAAAATCAGGGGGCAGGTTGTTCAACCTTGCCCGTCTAAGAGCGAAGTTCAAAGTACGGAAAATCCTCATCAGGGAACTCCTCTTTGCTGACGATGCTGCTTTAACATCTCACACTGAAGAGTGCCTGCAGAGTCTCATCGACAGGTTTGCGGCTGCCTGCAATGAATTTGGCCTAACCATCAGCCTCAAGAAAACGAACATCATGGGGCAGGATGTCAGAAATGCTCCATCCATCAATATTGGCGACCACGCTCTGGAAGTGGTTCAAGAGTTAACCTACCTAGGCTCAACTATCACCAGTAACCTGTCTCTAGATGCAGAAATCAACAAGCACATGGGAAAGGCTTCCACTGCTATGTCCAGACTGGCCAAGACAGTGTGGGAAAATGGCGCACTGACACGGAACACAAAAGTCCGAGTGTATCAAGCCTGTGTCCTCAGTACCTTGCTCTATGGCAGCGAGGCCTGGACAACGTATGTCAGCCACGAGCGACATCTCAATTCATTCCATCTTTGCTGCCTCCTGAGAATACTTGGCATCAGGTGGCAGGACCGTATCTCCAACACAGAAGTCCTCGAGGCAGCCAACATCCCCAGCTTATAAACACTACTGAGTCAGCGGCGCTTGAGATGGCTTGGCCATGTGAGCCGCATGGAAGATGGCAGGATCCCCAAAGACACATTGTACAGCGAGCTCGCCACTGGTATCAGACCCATCGGCCGTCCATGTCTCCGCTTTAAAGACGTCTGCAAACGCGACATGAAATCCTGTGACATTGATCACAAGTCGTGGGAGTCAGTTGCCAGCGTTCGCTAGAGCTGGCGGACAGCCATAAAGGCGGGGCTAAAGTGTGGTGAGTCGAAGAGACTTAGCAGTTGGCAGGAAGAAAGACAAAAGCGCAAGGGGAGAGCCAACTGTGTAACAGCCCCGACAATCAAATTTTTCTGCAGCACCTGTGGAAGAGCCTGACACTCTAGAATTGGCCTTTATAGCCACTCCAGGCGCTGCTCCACAAACCACTGACAACCTCCAGGCGCTTACCCATTGTCTCTCGAGATAAGGAGGCCAAAGGAGGAGGAAGGAGGGTTAGAGGGGATTTGCGGAAACAAATTTTCACCCAGAGGGTGGTTGGAATCTGGAACACACTGCCTGAAGAGGTGGTAGCGGCAGGAACCCTCACAACATTTAAGAAGTGTTTAGATGAGCACATGAAACGCCATAGCATACAAGGCTACGGGCCAAGTGCTGGAAAATGGGATTAGAATAGTTAGGTGCTTGATGGCCGGCACAGACACGATGGTCCAAAGGGCCTGTTTCTGTGCTGTATGACTCTATGAATAACCAGCTCCCACAGCACAACACCTTCCCTGTCAATCAAGATCAATGGCAAAATCCTGGAAAATATGGACCATTTTCCATGTCTTGGGAGCCTCCTCTCGGCAAAGGCAGACATAGACGATGAGGTTCATCATCGCCTCCAATGTGCCAGCTCAGCCTTTGGCCAACTGAGGAAGAGAGGATTTGAGGATCAGGATATCAGACCCAAGACTAAGATCATGGTTTACTGCACAGCAGTGATTCCTGTGCTCCTATTTGCTTTGGAGACTTGGACAACCTACAACAGGAACCTCAAAGCACTGGAGATGTACCACCAGAGCTGCCTCTGCAAGATCCTCTGAATCCAGTGGCAAGAAAGGTGGCCCAACAGCAGCGTCCTCTCCCAAACCAATCTGCCCAACTTCGAGGCGTTAATCATCCAAACCAGCTCCACTGGGTGGGTCATGTCATTAGCAGGCCTGACACCAGACTCCAAAGCAGCTGTTCTAATTTAGAGATGTCCTCAAAGCATTCCTGAAGAGATCAAACATGCCCATCGACTCGTGGGAGTCCCTGACTCCTGACCGTCCTAGATGGAGAAAGTTCATTCGGAAAGGCATCGTACACCTTGAGGGACTTTTTCGGGTTCTTGCAGAGGCAAAGTTGAGGCATCAGAGGGAGCGCACAAACCTCCAAACTACCCATCTACCTGATCCTTCAAGCACCACCTCCCCTTATGTGGCTGAGTTTGCAGATCATGTGTTGGACTTATCAGCCATCTCAGAACCCATCGTACTGGAGTGGAAGCAGGTCATCCTTGATCCCAAGGGACTGCCTAAGAAGAGAAGAAAAATAGAAAAGCAGGATTCTTTTTAAGAGTCCTGGAACTTCTAAATGTTGATGTTCAGGGAGACTTGAGTGTACAAGGAACATAGAAAGTTAGCCTGCAGGTACAGCAAGCAATTAGGAAGGCAAATGGCATATTGGCCTTTATTGCGAGGGGATTGGAGTACAAGAATAAGGAGGTCTTGCTAAAGTTGTACAGGGGTTTGGTGAGGCCACACCTGGAGTACTGTGTGCAATTTTGGTCTCCGGATTTAAGGATATACTTTATGACCACCCGCTCCAGTCAAAGCCCCCAATCAAAATATACGATTCTGATTGTGGTGGGAGCAACGCACTGTTAATTCAATCCCATTCCTCCACAAATCGCCTAACATATAATTTAAAACTTTCCAAATTAAAGAAAGACCCAGCCAATTTGTACCATCTATTAACCCCCGAATGAGGCTAACCAAACCAGGTGTCTTTAAATCAACAAATTAACTGTTTAATCAGAAAAACTAAATTCTTAAACACTAAGAAGATATAAACAGCATTTAAAATAGAACAAATTAGAATCCTTGCAAATTTCCAGTCCAATGTTGTTTGAAGTCCTCAAAGCCGTCCGATGGGGGAAAAAAGGTTCTTCCACAGTAGAACAGTCCATAGTCTAATTCCAGCAGTAAGTGATGCTTTCCTTCTCCAGCAATGGATTTCAACAAATTAACAACTTGCAAACACTTTCAATAGAAACAACCTGACTTTAGAGCTTTTGAGGGATAAAAGATTGTCACAGTCTAATTTCCCTTCCTTCAGTTTAAATGATCAGAGATCTCTGTTTTGGCTTGACATTTTTTTAGAAATGTGAGAGATAATAAATAAGCAGACTCTTCCTTCAGTTTAAATGGCTGAGAGCTCCTCTTTCAGGTGATAACACCAGCTGTCTGTCTGTCCTTAGTGTCCAGCTAGAACAGTCTGTTTTCAACTAAAAAGCCAGTTCAAAAGATAATTGCAACATTGTATATCTTTTCCTGGGTCCCTGAATGGCTGTTGCCGAGTAACCAGGATGCATTCTCTGAAGCTGGTTGGTTCCCTCTCCATATGGTTGTATCCAACGGCAACCAAAATGCACTTTATCGAACTCCTGAGGTTTGCTGGTTCTTAAAGCAGTATGGCTCCTTTTCCAGCCTTAAAGACACACCACATATTCCCTGGAGAAAAAAAACTACAGGACCATGACAACTTGCATTGGAGGCGGTACAGTGAAGATTCACTAGATTTGTTCCTGGGATGAAAGGGTTGTCCTATAATGAGAGGCTCAGTAAATTGGGCCTATGCTCTGAGCTTTAGAAGAATGAGAGGCAATCTCATAGAAATATAGAAGATTCTGAAAGGGCTTGACGGGGTAAACACTGAGAGGTTGTTTCCCCTAATTGGGAAATCTAGAACAAGAGGGCATAGTCTCAGGATAAGGGGTCAATCATTTAGAACTGAGATATGGGAGCAGAGTGGAGCAGCGGCTGGTGGACCTGTGAGGAAGCTGATCCGGAGCAGCAGCTGTAAATAAAGAGCGGGGCTCGAGGCCCTCATTCACTTACCTAGGAGCAGAGCGGAGTGGCAGCTGGAGGACCTGCGTGGAAGCTCATCCGGAGCGGCGGCAGACTGCTTGTGTCTCTCAGCGCGCACTGAGACTCGAAAAGAGGAAAGAAAACTTAGTGACATCATGGGAATTCTGCAAGGTGATTGGTTGGGTAAGTAACAGCTGTTAGTGCATTTAAATTGCTTAAAAAAGGGGAAAGTTTTTTTTTAAAAAAAACCTCAGGTGATAAGGTACTAAAGGGTGTTTTAAAAAATTTTTTTAAATTAGTGTAATTTATTAAAGACTTCAGATTGTACTGGGTAGTGTTTGGAGTAGAACAAGGCCCCGAGTGTGATTAGTATTTTTTAAAGGGAGTAACCAATTAATTTAAAGGTAAGTCATGGCAGGAGAGCTCAGCCCCATGGTATGCTCCACCTGCAGTATGTGGGAAATCAGGGACGCTTCCAGTGTCCCTGACAACCATGTGTGCAGGAAGTGTATCCATCTGCAGCTACCTGCAATATGGAGCTGGAGCTGCGGGTGGATTCACTGTGGAGCATCCGCGATGCTGAGGACGTCGTGGATAGCATATTTAGAGAGGTGGTCACACCGCAAGTAATGGCAGCACAGGCAGAAAAGGGATGGGTGACCACCAGGCGGAGTAGTAGGCGCAGGCTGGTAGTACAGAGTCCCCTGTGGCCATCCCCTCTCAAACAGATATACCGCTTTGGATACTGTTGGGGGGATGACCTCCCAGGGGAAAGCAGCAACAGCCAGATCTGTGGCACCAAGGATGGCTCTGCTGCACAGCAAGGCAGAAAAAGGAGTGGAAGAGCTATAGTGATAGGGAATTCTATCGTAAGGCATACAGATAGGCGTTTCTGTGGCCGCAAATGTGACTCCAGGATGGTATGTTGCCTCCCTGGTGCTAAGGTCAATGACGTCACGGAGCGGCTGCAGGACATTCTGAAGGGGGAGGGGGAGCAGCCAGAGGTTGTGGTACACATTGGTAACAACGACATAGGTAGAAAAAGGGATGAGGTCCTGCAACAAGAATTTAGGGAGCTAGGTAGCAGATTAAAAAGCAGGACCTCTAAGGTTGTAATCTCTGGATTACTCCCCGATGCCACGTGCTAGTGAGTTTAGAAATAGGAGGATAGAGCAGATGAATATGTGGCTGAGGAGATGGTGCAGGAGGGAGGGCTTTAGTTTCCTGGAACACTGGGTCTGTTTCTGGCAAAGGTGGAACCTGTACAAGGTGGACAGGTTGCACCTGAACCGGAATGGGACAAGCATCCTTGCTGGGAGATTTGCCAGTTCTGTTGGGTGGGGTTTAAACTAATTTGGCAGGGGGATGGGATACAGAGTGGAGATACAGTCGGGGTATAGAACAGAAAGTGAGTCTGCCTGGAAGGCAGAGCAAATATAGACCTGGTAAGGCACAAGGGAAAAATGCAAGGTTGGATTGCATCTATTTTAATGCAAGGAGTCTTACTAGTAAGGCAGATGAATTGAGGGCATTGATTAGCACATGGGAATATGATATTATTGCTATCACAGAGACATCGTTGAGGGAGGGACAGGACTGGCAGCTCAATATTCCAGGGTATAGAATCTTCAGTCGTGACAGGGGAGGGGATAAAAGAGGAGGTGGCATTGCACTGTTGATCAAGGAGTCAATTATTGCAGTAAGGAGGGATGATATCTTAGAAGGTTCCTCAAATGAGGCCATTTGGGTAGAATTTAAAAACAAAAAGGGGGCAATCACTTGGCTGGGTGTGTACTACAGGCCTCCAAACAGTCAGAAAGAGATGGAGGAGCAGATGTGTAGACAAATCTCAGAGAGGTGTAAAAATAATAGGGTAATAATAGGGGATTTCAACTTCCCCAATATTAACTGGGATAGTCAGTGCAAAAGGCTTAAAGGGGGCGGAATTCTTAAAAAGCATACAGGAGAGCTTTTTGAGCCAGTATGCAGAAAGTCCTACAAGAGAAGGGGCAGTACTAGACCTAATTCTAAGGAATGAAGCTGGTCAAGTGGTAGAAGTGTCAGTGGGGGAACATTTTGGGGATAGTGACCATAACTCTGCAAGATTTAAGGTAGTTATGGAAAAGGACAAAGATGGACCAGAAATAAAGGTACTGAATTGGGGGAAGGCCTATTTCAATATGATAAAACAGGATCTGACCAACGTGGACTGGGAGCAGCTACTTGTAGGAAAGTCTACATCATATCAGGAGGAGTCATTCAAAGAGGAAATTGTGAGAGTTCAGAGCCAAAATGTTCCCACTAAGGTGAAGGGTAGGACTAACAGGCCCGGGGAACCCTGGATGTCAAGGGATATAGAGGATTGGATCAGGAAAAAAAAGGAGGCTTATGGCAGATCCCAAGTGCTGAAAACAGCGGAGGCACTAGAGGAGTATAGAAGGTGTAGGATGGCACTTACAAAAGTAATTAGGAGAGTGAGGCAGAGACATGAAAAAACACTGGCGGGCAAGGTAAAGGAAAATCCCAAGGCGTTTTATAAGTATATTAAGGGTAAGAGGATGACCAGGGAAAGAGTAGGGCCCATTAGGGACCAACGTGGCAATCTTTGTGTGGAACCGGAGGACATAGGTGAGGTTTTAAATGATTACTTTTCATCGGTGTTCACTATGGAGAAGGACGATGTAGGTGCAGAGATCAGGGAAGGGGATTGTGATATACTCGAACATATTAGCATTGAAAGGGAGTATTAGTTGTTTTAGCGGACTTAAAAGTGGATAAATCCTCAGGCCCAGATGAGATGTATCCCAGGCTGTTATGTGAGGCAAGGGAGGAGATAGCAGGGATTTTGGCACAAATTTTCAAATCCTCTCTGGCCACAGGAGAGGTACCAGAGGACTGGAGGACAGCGAATGTGGTATCAATATTCAAGAAGGGTAGCAGGGATAAACCAGGTAATTACAGGCCAGTGAGTCTAACATCAGTGGTTGGGAAAATATTGGAAACAATTTTGAGGGAAAGGATTAATCTCCACTTGGAGAGGCAGGGATTAATCAGGGATAGTCAGCATGGCTTTGACAGGGGGAGATCGTGTCTAACAAACTTGATTGAATTTTTCGAGGAGGTGACTAGATGTGTCGATGAGTGTAAAGCAGTAGATGTAGAATACATGGATTTCAGTAAGGCTTTTGATAAGGTCCCACATGGGAGATTGGTTAAGACGTTAAGAGCCCATGGGATCCATGGCAATGTGGCAAATTGGATCCAAAATTGGCTTAGTGGCAGGAGACAGAGGGTGATGGTCAAGGGCTGTTTATGAGATTGGAAGCCTGTGACCAGTGGTGTACCACAGGGATCGGTGCTGGGACCCTTGCTGTTTGTAGTGTACATTAATTTAGACGTGAATATAGGAGGTATGATCAGTAAGTTTGCAGATGACACAAAAATTGGTGGTGTTGTAAATAGTGAGGAGGAAATCCTTAGATTACAGGGAGATATAGATGGGCTAGTAAGATGGATGGAGCAGTGGCAAATGGAATTTAATCTGAGAAGTGTAAGGTGATGCATTTTTGAAGGACTGATAAGACAAGGGAATATACAATGGATGGTAGGACCCTAGGAAGTACAGAGAATCAGAGGGACCTTGGTGTACTTGTCCATAGATCACGGAAGGCAGCAGCACAGGTAGATAAGGTGGTTAGGAAGGCATATGGGATATTTGCCTTTATTAGCTGAGGCATAGAATATAAGAGGAGGGAGGTTATGATGGAATTGTATAAAACGCTAGTTAGGCCACAGCTGGAGTACTGTGTACAGTTCTGGTCACCACAGTATAGATGTGATTGCACTGGAGAGGCTGCAGAGGAGATTCACCAGGACGTTGCCTGGGCTGGAGTATTTCAGCTATGGAGAGACTGAAAAGGCCAAGGTTGATTTCCTTGGAGCAGAGAAGGCTGAGGGGGGACATGATTGAGGTGTACAAGATTATGAGGGGCATTGATAGGTTAGATAGGAAGAAACTTTTTCCCTTAGCGGAGGGGTCAAGAACCAGGGGGCATAGATTTAGGGTAAGGGGCAGGAGGTTTAAGGGGGATTTGAGGAAAAAAAATTTCGCCCAACCGGTGGTTGGAATCTGGAACGCACTGCCTGAAGAGGTGGAGGAGGCAGGAACCCTCACAACATTTAAGAAGTATTTAGATGAGCACTTGAAATGCCATAGCATACAAGGCTACGGGCCAAGTGCTGGAAAATGGGATTAGAATAGTTGGGTGCTGGATGGCCGGCACAGACACGATGGGCCGAAGGGCCTGTTTCTGTGCTGTATAACTCTTTGATTCTATGAGGGGAAGTTTCTTCATTCAGGGGATTGTGTATCTTTGGAATTGTCTACCTCAGAGAGTTGTGGATGTTCCATTGTTGAGTATATTTAAGGCTGAGGTAGACAGATTTTTGGTCTTTCAGGGAGTCAAGGGATGTGGGGAGCGAGCAGGAAGGTGGAGTTGAGGCAGTAAATCTGTCATGAATGTATTGTGTGGCGAAGCAAGCTCGAGGTGCCAAATAGTCTACTTCTGCTCCTATTTCTTATGTCGACCAAATTCTGATCATTTCTTCTGAAGAAAACATGCTCAGCTGATTTTCCTAGTTTCCGTTTGTGTTTGCAATTCTGGCATTTGTTGGAATAACAGAATCAAAATCCTATCGGTTTTAAAAATGTTAGAGGAACGACCTTGTGTTTGTACTGAAGGTTCCAGCTTGCCTACATTAAAATCCTGCCTCACCCAAAAAGTTCTAGACTTCCTGTTAAGAAAACTTTTATTGTCCCATTAAAGTCAGTTCTGGTTGCCATTTTGCATTTCCAACCCGCACCGCGCACCCCCCCCACCCCCAACCTCACCTTTCCAATTTTTGACATCTCCTCTAGAATACAGTGATTAAAGCTAGGGCAAAGCCGTATGTTCAACTTGACATTCTTGCTATATAAATGTGTCCATTGAGTTTTTCCAGGTTATTTGACCAAATGCAGGGATCGCTTGTGAACTTGTCCTCATCTGATTTCTCTCTCTCTCTCTCTATGTATATGATTCCAGCAACATTCACTGATTAAACAAGAATAAAACTTCATCTTTTCCCTTTCCTCCCTCAAGTAACACTGAGGATAGCTGTAGTATCCACTGCTTCCAATTCAGCATTGATCGAAGATCAAATATGGGATCTTCACGCTCTGTATGGCTCGACCCCTCAACATGCATTTCTTTAATTTACTAAGCTATCTATGAAACGTCTTTAAAAATTCCTGTATAAATTGTCTGAAGAACCTTAATTATTTCTGTTTAGTTGCCCGACCTTTCGATAAAATTGTACTGCCAATACTGCACTGACACAATAAAATATGGCGAGGAGTATTCCAAAACAGGCTGCTGCTGCATCGGACCCAGCTAAATCACAGTTCATCCAGTTGAGACCATACCTTGCGTAGAGAAGTTCCCTCTCCTTACAAACATCTGTAGTATTAATCTGGAGGACAAAATACAAGTAAAGACCAACTGCTGCTGCATAACCCAAGGATGCTAACACATTGAATATGACTTCAAAAATCAACCACTGTAGAGACGTATTATGTAAAAGTTGAGCACTCTTAATCATAATACCAAGAGTGGTGACAAACATAGCAATAGTCACTCCAATGCCAGTGTAGAGTTCTGGTGCTCGCATTAAAATAAACTTCCGATCAAGCTTCTGCACTTGTTTCAGTGGCTCCCCTTCAAGTGGAGAATAGTCGCTGTTGATACTGAAGAAGCTTGTTGCCAGTCCACCATTACTGCTGTATCCTGAGAGAATTATGTATGATGCCACCACACACACCAACACCAGCATATTTAATATGACCTCCAGCATCTGAACTGTACCTGATAAGAAAGGAATAATGGGTGAGTGATCAATTTGGGTGTATTGTCATTCAAGTCCTATTTTCCTCTGCCCTATTCCTGTTGTAATCATTGAATGAAAGGATATTGGTCCCTCTTGTTTTTTATTTGGCTAAGTGATCTTAAGATGGAGCACTAGTTACTTGAATTAGATTGATCTGCCATGTCTGGTTGTGGACAGTCCTGTTAAAGGTGATTGAAGAATAGACATTGACAAAACTAAATAGACCTAAAACCATGTAGAAAATCCATTAAAAAGAAACACTCACCTACCCTCTAATCAAAAAGAAAGTACATATGGATAAATGGTATCAACAGAAGGTACTCTTACTCAACATTCACTTCATTTTAAAATAATCTTTCCAAAATATTCCTATTTGCCTGGCTTTTCAGTTTTTTGTCCATTAAGAGGTAAGAGTGAGTGGATGGATGGATTGTTCTGATGGAGGGCAAAAGCCCCCACACTGTTGTTCATTTTTCTCTCGTCTCAAATGAGTATTCATTGTTTTAACAAAAACTCAAAAACTGATTGAGAGAAAAACACAAGTCTCTTGTGCAGGTAGATCCTGTCTCTTTAAAAACATCTATGTTCAATTATATCCTCCTGTCTTGAGCTACTACATATTTTGCTCATCTCACCTAGTTTCCTTTGGGAGCGACCGAACGCAGATGAAACTCGGTAAATGTAGATTTCTCCAAACTCCTCATGACAGTTGAGCAAAACTCAAAATATCAATACAAGTTTAAAATTCATTTAACAACAACTCAGTTGTATTTTGCAGATACAACATGTCGGGTGGGAGCTGTTGTGCTCCATAATATTTTATTATGTGTCTCTATCTTAAATAATTCATTTTAACATTGCAGCTGCCATTGAAAATCTTGGCTATCAGGGCTCACATGATGCTCATCACCATCACATAACTTGTTCATGCAATTTGTACCAATCCTTTCACTGTACACGAGAGTACATGAAGTATGAAATTGAAGACTTCTTTCCATTTTCTATAAATAAAGAATGCTTGAAAACTTTTTACTAGTGCCTTATATAGGTCACTTTGATTTTTCGCAGAATTAAGTTAACTGTGGCTCTTCCGGTCTTCTCAATTAAACAAAATTGCATTGGATGTGTATTGGACATGTTTGTGCTTCAGATCATAAAGATAAGTGCAGAGAAAAGATGCTATTCAATCCATCCAACTCACTGTTCCACGGAAAGTGCAATCTGCCCAGCAATGTCTCTTTGAATGTCTCCATACTTTTTGACTCCAGTTCCCTACCAGGAAGACCAAACCAGAAATGAATCACTCTTCTTTGTATGAAGAAGTGCTTCTTGACCTTAGTCCTGAACTTGCCTTTTATCAGTTTATACTTTCTTGCACCTTGTCCTGCAGTTGTGGTTTAACTTGAAACAGTGCTCAGGATTAACATTTCCTATTCCATTTGATTTCTTATACATCTATGCGATCCCATTTCAATGCTCAAGAATACAAGCTTTTCTTAATTTTCTTCATAACCCGAGTACTTTGATCCTAGGGATCAACCTTGTGACTGTTTTGTGCATTGATTACATAATTTGAATGTTTCAACAACGACTTGCATTTATATAGAATGTTTAACGCAGTAAAATGCCTCAACGTGCTTCACAGAAGCATTATTTAGATTTAGATTTTTAGATTTAGAGATACAGCACTGAAACAGGCCCTTCGGCCCACCGAGTCTGTGCCGACCATTAACAACCCATTTATACTAATCCTACACTAATCCCATATTCCTACCACATCCTCACCTGTCCCTACCACCTACCTATACTAGGGGCAATTTATAATGGCCAATTTACCTATCAACCTGCAAGTCTTTTGGCTGTGGGAGGAAACCGGAGCACCCGGAGGAAACCCATGCAGACACAGGGAGAACTTGCAAACTCCACATAGGCAGTACCCAGAATTGAACCCGGGTCGCTGGAATTGTGAGGCTGCAGTGCTAACCACTGCGCCACTGTGCCGCCCACAAAATTTGACACCAAGCCACATAAGGAGATATTAGGACAGATGACCAAATGCTTGGTCAAAGAGGCAGTTTTAAAGGAGGAAAAAGAGGTGGAGAGGTTTAGGGAAGAAATTCTAGAGTTTAATGCCTAGACAGCTGAAGGCAAGGCCACCCATGGTGTAGTGAAAGCAATTGGAATTAGAATTAGAATTAGAACATTACAGCGCAGTACAGGCCCTTCGGCCCTCGATGTTGCGCCGACCTGTGAAACCATCTGACCTACACTATTCCATTTTCATCCATGTGTCTATCCAATGACCACTTAAATGCCCTTAAAGTTGGCGAATCTACTACTGTTGCAGGCAGGGCGTTCCACGCCCTTACTACTCTCTGAGTAAAGAAACTACCTCTCACATCTGTCCTATATCTATCACCCCTCAACTTGAAGCTATGTCCCCTCGTGTTTGCCATCACCATCCGAGGAAAAAGACGCTCACTATCCACCCTATCTAACCCTCTGATTATCTTATATGTCTCTATTAAGTCACCTCTCCTCCTCCTCCTCTCCAACGAAAACAACCTCAAGTCCCTCAGCCTTTCCTCGTAAGACCTTCCCTCCATACCAGGCAACATCCTAGTAAATCTCCTCTGCACCCTTTCCATAGCTTCCACATCCTTCCTATAATGCGGTGACCAGAACTGCACGCAATACTCCAAGTGCGGTCTCACCAGAGTTTTGTACAGCTGCAGCATGACCTCGTGGCTCCGAAACTCGACCCCCCTACTAATAAAAGCTAACACACCAGCCTTCTTAACAGCCCTATTAACCTGGGTAGCAACCTTCAGGGATTTATGCACCTGGACACCAAGATCTCTCTGTTCATCTACACTACCAAGAATCTTCCCATTAGCCCAGTACTCTACATTCCTGTTACTCCTTCCAAAGTGAATCACCTCACACTTTTCCACATTAAACTCCATTTGCCATCTCTCAGCCCAGCTCTGCAGCCTATCTATGTCCCTCTGTACCCTACAACATCCTTCGGCACTATCCACTACTCCACCGACCTTAGTGTCATCTGCAAATTTACTAACCCACCCTTCTACACCCTCTTCCAGGACATTTATAAAAATGACAAACAGCAGTGGCCCCAAAACAGATCCTTGCGGTACACCACTAGTAACTAAACTCCAGGATGAACATTTGCCATCAACCACCACCCTCTGTCTTCTTTCAGCTAGCCAATTTCTGATCCAAAGCACTAAATCACCTTCAACCCCATACTTCCGTATTTTCTGCAATAGCCTACCGTGGGGAACCTTATCAAACGCCTTACTGAAATCCATATACACCACATCCACTGCTTTACCCTCATCCACCTGTTTGGTCACCTTCTCGAAAAACTCAATAAGGTTTGTGAGGCACGACCTACCCGTCACAAAACCGTGCTGACTATCTCTAATGAACTTATTCTTTTCAAGATGATTATAAATCTTGTCTCTTATAACCTTTTCCAACATTTTACCCACAACCGAAGTAAGGCTCACAGGTCTATAATTACCAGGGCTGTCTCTACTCCCTTTCTTGAACAAGGGGACAACATTTGCTATCCTCCAGTCCTCCGGCACTACTCCTGTCGACAATGACGACATAAAGATCAAGGACAAAGGCTCTGCAATCTCCTCCCTAGCTTCCCAGAGAATCCTAGGATAAATCCCATCTGGCCCAGGGGACTTATCTATTTTCACACTTTCCAAAATTGCTAACACCTCCTCCTTGTGAACCTCAATCCCATCTAGCCTCGTAGCCTGAATCTCAGTATTCTCAACAACATTTTCTTTCTCTACTGTAAATACTGACGCAAAATATTCATTTACCACTTCCCCTATCTCCTCTGATTCCACACACAACTTCCCACTACTATCCTTGATTGGCCCTAATCTAACTCTAGTCATTCTTTTATTCCTGATATACCTATAGAAAGCCTTAGGGTTTTCCCTGATCCGATCCACCAATGACTTCTCGTGTCCTCTCCTTGCTCTTCTTAGCTCTCCCTTTAGATCCTTCCTGGCTAGCTTGTAGCTCTCAAGCGCCCTAACTGAGCCTTCACGTCTCATCCTAACATAAGCCGCCTTCTTCCTCTTGACAAGCGCTTCAACTTCTTTAGTAAACCACGGCTCCCTCGCACGACAACTTCCTCCCTGCCTCACAGGTACATACTTATCAAGGACACACAGTAGCTGCTCCTTGAATAAGCTCCACATTTCGATTGTTCCCATCCCCTGCAGTTTCCTTCCCCATCCTACGCATCCTAAATCTTGCCTAATCGCATCATAATTTCCTTTCCCCCAGCTATAATTCTTGCCCTGCGGTATATACCTGTCCCTGCCCATCGCTAAGGTAAACCTAACCGAATTGTGATCACTATCACCAAAGTGCTCACCTACATCTAAATCTAACACCTGGCCGGGTTCATTTCCCAGTACCAAATCCAATGTGGCATCGCCCCTGGTTGGCCTGTCTACATACTGTGTCAGAAAACCCTCCTGCACACACTGGACAAAAACTGACCCATCTAAAGTACTCGAACTATAGTATTTCCAGTCGATATTTGGAAAGTTAAAGTCCCCCATAACAACTACCCTGTTACTCTCGCCCCTGTCGAGAATCATCTTCGCTATCCTTTCCTCTACATCTCTGGAACTATTCGGAGGTCTATAAAAGACTCCCAACAGGGTAACCTCACCTCTCCTGTTTCTAACCTCGGCCCATACTACCTCAGTAGACGAGTCCTCAAACGTCCTTTCTGTCGCTGTAATACTCTCCTTGATTAACAATGCCACACCACCCCCTCTTTTACCATCTTCTCTGTTCTTACTGAAACATCTAAATCCCGGAATCTGCAACATCCATTCCTGCTCCTGCTCTACCCATGTCTCCGAAATGGCCACTACATCGAGATCCCAGGTACCAACCCATGCTGCAAGCTCACCCACCTTATTCCGGATGCTCCTGGCATTGAAATAGACACACTTTAAACCAGGTTCTTGCTTGCCAGTGCCCTCTTGCGTCCTTGTAACCATATCCCTGACCTCACTACTCTCAACATCCTGTACACTGGCACTACAATTTAGGTTCCCATTCCCCTGCTGAATTAGTTTAAACCCCCCCGAAGAGCACTAGCAAACCTCCCCCCCAGGATATTGGTACCCCTCTGGTTCAGGTGAAGACCATCCTGTTTGTAGAGGTCCCACCTACCCCAGAAAGAGCCCCAATTATCCAGGAAACCAAAACCCTCCCTCCTGCACCATCCCTGCAGCCACGTGTTCAACTCCTCTCTCTCCCTATTCCTCGCTTCGCTATCACGTGGCACGGGCAACAACCCAGAGATAACAACTCTGTTTGTTCTCGCTCTAAGCTTCCACCCTAGCTCCCTGAATTTCTGTCTTAAATCCCCATCTCTCTTCCTACCTATGTCGTTGGTGCCTATGTGGACCACGACTTGGGGCTGCTCCCCCTCCCCATTAAGGATCCCAAAAACACGATCCGAGACATCACGAACCCTGGCACCTGGGAGGCAACATACCAACCGTGAGTCTCTCTCGTTCCCACAGAACCTCCTATCTGTTCCCCTAACTATGGAGTCCCCAATGACTAATGTTCTGCTCCTCTTCCCCCTTCCCTTCTGAGCAACAGGGACAGACTCTGTGCCAGAGACCTGTACCCCATTGCTTACCCCTGGTAAGTCGTCCCCCGCAACAGTATCCAAAACGGTATACCTGTTGTTAAGGGAAACGGCCACAGGGGATCCCTGCACTGCCTGCTGGTTCCCTCTCCTTCCCCTGACGGTAACCCATCTACCTACTTCTTTTACCTGAGGTGTGACTACCTCCCCATAACTCCTCTCAATAACCTCCTCCGCCTCCCGAATGATCCGAAGTTCATCCAGCTCCAGCTCCAGTTCCCTAACGCGGTTCTCGAGGAGCTGGAGTTGGGTGCACTTCCAACAGATGCAGTCAGCAGGGACACTCTTGGCGACCCTTACCTCCCACATTCTGCAGGAGGAACATACAACTGCCTTAACCTCCATTCCCACTATTCCAAATTCCCAACAAATCTACTGAAAAACCAAAAACAAAAAGTCAAAACTTGTTAGGTTAGCAATCCAACGGACAGAACTTCTTAAATAAAAAGCTTACCTTATCAACACACCAGAGTCCTTTTTTTTTTGGTTAGAGGAGGAGGGTGGGTGGGAGACACTACACGTGTAGTGTCTCGGGTACAGCCACCACACAAATATATACTTTTTCCTTACCCAGCAGTCCCACTGAAATTGACTTCACAGCTGTAAGCCCGCTCACGCACCTCCGTTACTATCAAAGCTGCAGTCACCGAAACTAAAAGTATAAGAGATCAGAATTGGAGGAACGCAGAGATCTCAGAGGATTGTAGGGCTGAAAGAGGTTACAGAGATAGGGCCAATGCTATGGAGTGATTTCAATACAAGGATGAGAATTTTAAATTGAATTTTAGCAAGTTCGTAACAAGCATAGGCCTACACTGTTTGGCAATACACTCAAGAGAAATTGATTGAAACAAACAAATTTCATATTGGTTTAGTAGTTTAGTCTGAAGATTTGGAGCAGGAAATGATTTTAGAAATTATTTGAATTTTTCTCTGCTAATGGCATTAATTGCATCTAACCTCATGCAACATTACCGTTAGAATTAAACACTGCTGGGACCGCTGACAGATCAAAACAATGAATATCCTCTGTATTGACCATTAAACCATCATTAGAAAATAGGGCATCTGTTCACCTGTGGCTCAGAACTAGCCACCAATTTCTTTAACTGCGTATCACAGGCCAATTGGCTAAGGATGTGGTAGACCCAAATACTTTATTTAAAAAATCATTCTTGGGATATGGACATTGCTAGCAAGGCCAGCAATTATTGCCCCATCTCCAACTACCACTGAGAAGATGATGGTGGGCCACCTTCTTGAACTGCTGCAATCCATGTGGTAAAAGTATTCAGTATATGAACTTAGTGTGTGGCAGTGTCACAAAGATTCTCCATGGAGCAACTTCAAAGACTTCTTCTCACAACGAACAGGAGTTGCATGCAGCTCTTAGGCCAGGTTAAAATATTTAAATGCTATATTCAGCTAAAAACAAAACCTTGCCTGTTGTGGTTCAATAGAGAAATCACTGGCCCTGGACTAGCAGACCAAAGTTAACTTTGAAGCAAAAACAACTACTTATTAATGTGAAATTCATTGGATGGGAACATGGCATGCACTTCAAACATTTTCTTTTGCAAATCCTTTCAGAAGTAAGCATAATATGTTTGCTCATCTCCTTAATTACTATTGCTCCTTTTGTAAGCGGCAATACAGTTTCCTTAGTGACGTTTTCTTGCCACAATTCCATAATAACTTTTTTTTAGCAGATATTTCTGGGGCAAGAGGTGAAATAGGTGAAGTGAAATTAGGAAACACTTCGACACACAAAGCATGGTAGAAGTTTGGAACGCTGTTCTGCAAACAGCAGTTGATGCCAGATCAATTGTTAATTTTCAATCTGAGGTTGATAGATTTTTGTGAACCATAGGTATTAAGGGATATGGAACAAAGATAAGGAGTTAGGTCACAGCTCAGCCATGATCTCATTGAGGCAGAAGACTCGAGGGACTAAATGGTCAGCTTCTGTTGCTATGTTATACAATACTGTTTAGAGATATTTTATGTAAAATCTTCCACGGTTGATTTTGTTGAATTAGGGACAAATGTGGGTTTTCTTCCTTCCTGATGGAAAAGTCCAACCTCAAAGCTGATTCACAGTTGGACAAAAGCAAGTGATGAAAGAAGCAGGGAATTGTAGTCGGAGGGATCCTTATCAGTGCTGTAGAGAAATTCTGCTACAAGCAGTAAAACTGTCAAAACCCACAACAACATTGGGCGGCACAGTGGCGCAGTGGTTAGCACCACAGCCTCACAGCTCCAGCGACCCAGGTTCGGTTCTGGGTACTGCCTGTGTGGAGCTTGCAAGTTCTCCCTGTGACTGTGTGGGTTTCTGCCGGGTGCTCCGGTTTCCTCCCACAGCCAAAGACTTGCAGGTTTATAGGTAAATTGGCCATTGTAAATTGCCCCTAGTATAGGTAGGAGAATGGTGGGGATGTGGTAAGGGATATGGGATTAATGTAGGATTAGTATAAATGGGTGATTGTTGGTAGGCACAGACTCAGTGGGCCGAAGGGCCTGTTACAGTGCTGTATCTCTCTATGACTATAACATTAATCTTTTGTTCATGCAGACAAAATCCAGAATTTTCATCTTAGACCTTAAGCCTCACCAGCTGCTGACCACAGAAAAACAAACTCTTGAAGCACCATGTCAGTTAAGGAACAAAATAAGGATCTAGCCAGACCACTGGCACAGCAGAATGGGTAAGGCAGCATTTTGATCATCAAGTGTACTTCATATAACACTGTAAATAGTGAACTCACAAGTCCCAGCCAGAATGGAGTTGATTGGGTAACTCCACTGTCAATTATAGCTGGAGACTGCATTGCTATATGTGATGGGTATTGATTTTATGCACATAATTTGTATGATGTAACTATCTGCCACTCACTGCATTTTGCTGGAGTAATAACCCTATTTTATCAGAAGACTTTGTTGTATTTTCAGTCATGAGTCATTTGCTGTAATTTGTAGAGACTGTGTTTAAATAAACACTGTTTACTGTAAAATAGACTGTTCACTGACTCCTACCCTAGGTCTCATCCCCACCTCCAATTCACTAGCTGACATATGGGTCTGGAATCTGAAAGATAGTGGAGCAGGCTTTGCCATGGCTTTTTCACTCTCATTTGCATCACACTTCCCAGTTTCCCAGCCAATTGGAAAGCTTAGGTGTGATCATAACCCGCACCTTCACTATCAAGCCTCACTATTTAAATGGACCCTAACGGGACCAGAATGGATCCATGCAGCAACAGACACCAACTGTAATGATGGAGTCTCAATGTGGGAATGCTTCTCCCACCAGTTCTCTGAGGCATCCCTGGAGGTCATGCTATGGGCTGTTAGGGCCCGAAGAGGGATTCTCTTCCCAGCTGAGGGGAGGAAGAGGTCAGCCTCTGAAAGGCTTTGCTGGAAGTGACTGAAGAGGTCCATTGCTCATAGATACAGTGCCAGAAGAGGTTCAATGACCTCAGTGCCAACCCCCTCACTCTGATATCACGAACTTTCTCCTGCACAGCACTCCTCAGATCAACACGGCTTGCAGCTCCATCCATTCCTCTCTCTCAAGGCGCCTCCTCACATCTCCATCTGAACAGTCACCATTGACACTCACCTTCATCTTATTGCCATCTCACACCCATTTCTCAAAGTCACCCTCCATAAATGTTATCCCACTTGTCACATTCCATTTCAAACTCATAACTCAGTGCTTTCTCTCCTTGCAGAAAAGAGTGCAGAACTCCAGGGAGAGGCAGAGATTCGCGGTGGGGAGGGTGGGGGGGTGGGGACGTGGACCTTTCAGTAATCACCACCCTGATTGCTACGGAGGATGAAGCACTAGAAATCAGTGTACTGTCAGAGCACATGGCCATTGGAAGCACCATCCCTCCACCCTCCACCACCAGCCAAGTGCTGTCTGGCTCTTGGCTAGCAGGAAAGTGCAGGTAGATCATGTGAGGGAAAGGGCCAATGGAAGTGGGGGGCTCTGCTCAAGGCACTTCCACTCCTCCCCCCTTGCCGCCCCCCTCCCCAACATCAGCCTGTCCTGATAGTTGATTCTGCCCCTACACAGGTGCAGGTAGGACAGTCTTTAGTGGTGCCTTCACGGGATCCAAAGCCCAGAGGATGTTGTCCACAATATTCTCAGCAGTCAGAGCAGTGGAATGAACAATCTACCTCTAGCTCTACTGAAGTCATGGAGTAGCACCATGTAGAAGTAGTAGAAAAAGAAGGCCTTTGTAGATTTACTAGGGAGATCACTTGGGTGGTTAAAAGTGTGCTGATGTATCAAATCCATTGTCAATGTTTATGTACCATAAACATTTCAAGTTTACATTGTCCAGTCATTTCCATTGTTCCCTCTTGCTTGCCAATTGGACATCAGCCTTGAGGTAAATGGTATGACAGGAGTAGCAGACGAGCAGTGGAAGTGAAAGGATTATTGAATGTGGGACTCCTTTTGTTGGGGAAGAGGGCAGTAGGTTCATAGTTGGTGAGTCAAGTGGCTGCACAGTCTCATGTTAGCAGATTCATGCTTGTGTGAGGCCGTCCCAGGCATCTCTGGCAGCTAGTTGTGCGGCTACAGGGACCTTGACCACATTACGCTCCTCAGCCTCCTGCTGCTCCTCCTCTTCCTCCTCCAAAGATGCTGCAGCTCCAGTCCTCTCTGCTGCGCCATGTTAAGCAAGCCTCAACACACCATGATCATTCAGGACATTCTTTTTGGTGCATGCTGAAGAGTGCACCCAGATCTGTTCAGGCACCTGAAATGCATCTTCAGCAGCCCAATAGCTTGCTGAATTACCACTCTTGTGCTCAGGTGGCCTCTGTGCTACCTCTCCTGTCCCTCAGTGGCCAGGCTCCTCGCAGGTGTCATCAGCTACATCCTTAGAGGATACTCCTGTCTCCAAGGAGCCATCTAGTCACTCTGCTTGGAGCTTGGAACATTTGTGGGAGATTTGACTAGCATAGAATGAAGGCTTTGTGGCAGATTCCTGGGTATTTTGTGTAAAAAAAATTGGAAGTTCACGCAAACGAAGCAAAGGATTCATGAGAAATTTATTTACACAGCGTGTTGTTATGAGCTGGAATGTGCAACCTGATAGTGTGGTGGATACAGATTTAATAGTAGTCTTCAAATGGAAATTGGATAAATACTTGAATGAGAAAAAAATTACAGGCATATGGGGAGGAGCAGGGGAGTGGAGCTAACTGGATTGCTCTTTGAAAGTGCCGATGCAGACTCGATGATCCGACTAGCCTTGATGGGCCGACTAGCCGCCTCCTGTGTTGTACAATTCTATGACTCTTTGTTTCAAATGAGTGATTTCTAATTGATTTCCATCTGTAAGGACTTCAACAGTGCACCCTGTGGAAGAGCAGGGAACCACTGACATCAGCTTCTGGATTTCGGCATTTAACTGTGTGTGTGTGGGTGCCAATTGCCGTCAGTTTTACAGACTAATGATGACGAACGTGGAGTTTTGCCACCATTACAACTGCAAAATCTGGGTCAATGTGACAGATAATTCATCACAACGCCTTTAATGGCTCATTCCTGTATAGGACACAGCAACATAGAACTGAAAACCCCACATTTTTATTTGATGTAAAAGCAGACTGTCTGAAGATTATCCTTAATTAAAGAAAACATAAAATAATCCTTAATGGCTCAGAAAACAAATCTCACCTCTGTACAAAAAGCAAAATACTGCAGATGCTGAAAATCTGAAACCAAATCAGAAAATGCTGCAAATAGTTAGCAGGTCAGACAGTATCTCATTTGAGTCAAGCTTCAGGTGTGGACAATGATGGCTCCACATCTGAATTCTTATCTGCTTTGTTAACATCTTCCCAGCTGTACTGTTGCTTGACATCTACTACAAGACATTGCATTTTGAAGCAGCTATCACCAAGAGTAGTTCACATAGATTAACAAAGCAAGAACACGTTATGATTCTTTCTGCATTCCAGTATTCTTAGAAATAACAAATAAAAATCATGTTAGACAGCTGTTTTTCATTGGCCATGAAGCCTTTAGGTGTGACTGCATGCAGCTATTGCAATATTCCAAAGAAATGTTTGAATTCCTTTCACAGCTGACAAAGCTAAATTGATATTTATTAATAAAATCTTATGTGATGAAAGTTTTGCTAGTCAGTGATCGAATCAGTTTTAGTCACCATGACATTAAAAATTAGGATGAGAGGAGTTCAAAAGGACGAAAAAAGACTTGACCCCCCCCCCCCCCCCCAAGGGTAAAAAGAATGAACTATGGGGAAGGTTTTGTGAAACTTAAGCAGGTAATTAAGGGAGAAATTAATTGATGGATATAATATGGACAGAAATAAGGTAAAACTAAATTGTGACTTTAAATGGAAATGAGTAAATTTAGAAAAGTAAAGTTGGACCAGATATTATCAACAACTTTACTCCAAGTGATAAATTAACTGCCCAACAAGTAAATGGCAGCAAAACATTGGAGTTATTAAAAATATAGTTGGATGCCACAGCTGGGTCAAATATCCCAAATGGCGAGAGGCTATTTATCCTGGGTGACTTCAAGTTGGGGCAGACAGTGATTCATGGCCAACATGCCTTGGTCGTCATGGGGTGGGCAAAATCCATGATAATGGACAACGCCATCTTGAGCTTTGTGTGCTGAATGAACTCTGCGTCACTAACATCTTCTTCCAGGGCAGACATCGCCACAAGGTATCATGGCGTCACCCAAGGTCTAATCATTGGCACCAACTAGACCTAGTCATAACGAGGAGGCATGATCTGTCCAGTGTTCTTCACACCCAAACCTACCACAGCACAGGTTGTGACAACGACCACTCTCTTATCAGCAGCAGAGTGAAGGTGCACCCCCAAAGGTTCCACAGCTCCAAATACAATGGCTCACCATGCATCAACATCCCCTGCACAAGGAATGATGCCAAATACCAACATTTCACACTGTGTCTAAAATGCTTGCTACCCACCATTGCCTTAACGGGAAGCATGGATGCTGGCACTGATGAAGCTTGGAAGTCACTAAGCTCAATTGTCTATGAAGTAGCAGATGCATCATTTGGTAAAGGTGGAACCTGCAACAAGGGATGGTTTGAGACCAACTCAGCTGAACTGATATCTGTCATTGATGCAAAAAACAAAGCCTACATGATGCACAACATAAGCCCAACAACTAAGACACTGCATGACCTGAAAGTAACCAAGACAACTGTGCAAAGCAGAGGGAGACACTGCACAAAAAAACACTGGATCAACTTATGTCAAGAAATCCAAACTGCATGTGACAAAGGAAATCTATGAGCTACGTATGAAGGAATCAAGAGGGCGCTTGGTTCTGCCATCACCAAAGTTGCTCCCCTGAAGTTGGCAGATGGTGAAGTACTCACTGACAGAGGTAAACAGATGTCCCGTTGGGCTGAATGCTACTGTCAGCTGTACTCCTGTGAGTCAGACAACTCCCAGTCTGTGCTCGATGCTCTCCCGCAACCTCCGGTCATGGATGAGTTAGATGAAGAACCCTCTTCACTGGAGCTCGAGAAGGTCATAGACCGCCTAGCAAACAGAAGGACACTGGGCAAAGCGGACTCCCAGCCGACCTGCTCAAGCATGGAACATCCCATCTTTTGCCACATTTTTATGACCACCTCCTTCTCTGCCGGAAAGTAGGCTCTGTTCCACAGGAGATGTGTGACGCCAAAATCATCACACTATACCAAAACAAAGGTGACAGAAGAGACTGCAACAATTATAGGGGAATCTCACTCCTTCGTGTCACAGGGAAGGTCTTTGCTAGAGTTATACTTAAAATATTCCATTTACTTGCAGACCGAGTATATCCAGAAGTGCAGTGCAGTTTCTGTGCTGGCAGATCTGCTGTGGATATGATCTTCTCCATAAGACAGCTACAAGAGAAATGTTGCTCCCCTGAAGTTGGCAGATGGTGAAGTACTCACTGACAGAGGTAAACAGATGTCCCGCTGGGGTGAATGCTACTGTCAGCTGTACTCCTGTGAGTCAGACAACTCCCAGTCTGTGCTCGATGCTCTCCCGCAACCTCCGGTCATGGATGAGTTAGATGAAGAACCAACCCTCTTCACTGGAGCTCGAGAAGGTCATAGACCGCCTAGCAAACAGAAGGACACTGGGCAAAGAGTAAACCCCTTTACCTTACTTTGGTAGATCTCACTAAGGCATTCAACACCGTCAGCAGAGCAGGGCTGTACAAGATTTTGGGAAAAATTGGCTGTCCACCGAAGCGCCTCAGTCTCAACCGCTCCTTCCATGACAACATGCACTGCACTGTACAGTTTGATGGCTCCACTTCCAACAGTTTAGGAGTGAAGAATGGAGTGAAACAGGGTTGTATCCTAGCCCCCACAGTTTGACATCATCATCTTCATTCTCCTGACCTTCGCCTTCCCTGCAGATATGGAAGGAGTCAACTTGCGCACTAGGTCAGATGGCAAGCTCTACAATCTATCAAAGCTGAAAGTGAAGACAAAAACATATTGCGTCCTGATCAGAGAACTCCTCTACGCTGATGATGCTGTGCTAGTCGCTCACACGGAAACTCAGCTACAAAGACTCAAGGACTGTCTCTCCCGTACCTGTAATTTGTTCTCCTTGACTATAAGTGTCAAGAAAACTGTGGTCATGGGATAGGTGTTGCATCTCTGCCCCTGATTGCAATAAATAATAGCCCACTGGAAGTGGTTAGAAAATACTGCTACGTTGGGTCCATGGTGACAGACAGTCTGTCCCTTGATGCAGAGCTCGATACATGCATAGGGAAAGCAGCTACCATCTTTGGCCAACTTGCGAAACACACATGGGATAACACCAAGCTGACTCTTCGGACCAAGCTGATGGTTTACAAGGCCTGTGTTCTCAGCGCCTTGCAGTATGGCCATGAAACATGAGCGACTTACAGCTACCAGGAAAAAAAGCTCAATAATTTCCATCTGCACTGTCTGTGGCGTGTTATGGGTATATCCTGGCAGAACAAAATCATAAATGCAGCAGCCCTCTCAAAGGCAGAGCTCCCAAATTGTTGGTACTAATCAAACAGAGGTGGTTTCAGTGGATTAGACACATCTGCAGGATGGAAGACAGTCACGTATCCAAGGACCTTCTGTATAGTGAGGTAGCCAGGGCCAGACGACCAGTGGGGCACCCAAAGCTCAGCTTCAAGGATGCTTGCAAGCGTGACATGAAGGACCTAAATGTCGACTATTGCACTTGGGAGTCACTAGTTGCCAAAAGAGGGAAATGGCATCCTGTGGATTGGCATGCACTACCACGATGACCAGTTACAACAGCAGCTTGGCAACAGGTGCTAATGTGAAAAAAAACAACTCACAGCATCATTCAACAGCTTCACATTCAGCACTTGGGCAGAACCTGCCTCTCAAGGATTGACCTTCACAACCATCAACAAAGGTGCACCAAGAGAAGACACCCCACTTAAATAGACTGTTTGCTGCATGTCCATCATCCTTCATGGATGAAAGGATGCCAACCAACTGAAACGATTCAGCATTCACTTGGTGATTGTGTCTGTCAGTTGTTTTTGTCCAATGGATATGTGTTACCTTTGATGAGGTATGATAATGTGGAGCTGCTGTTAATACAACACTTTGAATTATATAGGTCAATATTAAATATGCATCATTCTTCTCATGGCTTTGTGCTGTTTCAACACATACTAATGAAATGATTTTCACAATAAACCCCAAAAATAAGGTGAAACGCAGTTGCATGTAGGACACGAAACTCAAATAACCCTCCCACATAGTTTGAATTTCCTGGCATTTGATTTGTCAAACAGCATGAAAATCAAAGGAAATTTGAAGGAGGATTCTACTGCTATCAGAAGGTAAACCAGTTTGAGTGTTCAGTACTTTAATTAAAAGTTTAATTATACAACAATAGTCAAGTAAACACAACCAGGATTTAATTTCAGTTCATGAGCCCCATTATTTTTTGTTTATTTATTAGTTTCAGTTTTATTTAATATATATCATCTTTTTTAAATTATTTATTTATTTTTTAACCATGTGTTCATAAACTTATTTTTCATGTTTTTGCTTTCGTACAGAGCTGTTCATTATTCTGCCATTAGCACTCTCTCTGGACTCAGGCTTTGTCTTTCGCTACAATTATTTAGCACTCCATTTGCATTCTGTTCCATGACATCTGTCATTTAATCTTTTCCCGCTTTGTCCTATCACAGTCCCCTTTCTTTTCATTCTACTTCTTCCCCCTCACTTGCTCAAAGACTGTTACATTTCTAACTTTTGTCAGTTCTGATGCAGGGTCACAGACATGAAACGTTAACTCTGTTTCTCTCTCCACAGATGCTCCCAGACCTGTTAAGTATTTCCGGCACTTTCTGTTCTCATTTCAGAGTTCCAGCATCCACAGTATTTTGCTCCTATTTTAGAATCCAAAGCAACTTAGTTTTCATGTTCAGCTAAGATTATAACACTGCAAACTGAAAAAGTTCTTCCTGAACCTAAATTGATTCCAGGATTCATGTTGGACAGATCCACACAAAAATGCCTGCTTTCAGGCTGCCTGCAATGATAGTTTTTAAGATGCAGGCTACGACCATAACACAACTGAAAGATGCTCAATTTCAGAAGTGTCATGCCATGATCCTCCTAGACCCGCCTCCGCCCGTTTCCGATAGTTCTATAAGACCACCAGATAAAGTGGCAGATCATTTGACCTCACTTTACATCCACCTCTGTAGATCCTAGAGGTAAAAGTTCCTTGTGGGTTACCAGTGAGTGCTAAGCAGAGTCATAATGTATATTTTGCAGCGAAATGCTCAAAACCATTCCCTCCCCTGCTTAAGCAGAACATGTTCACAATTTTATGCTTCAACACAAATTCTTGCAAATTAAAGTGGAAACTCCTGTGTTTAATGGTTAGCAGGAGACAAAAATTTGTTGAAGAATATGACTCTTTTCAACATTTACTGGCACATAGGATTTGTAGTCTCAGCATCAGAGAGAACAGGTGTGTGTAGATTTTTGGCTCTTGAGATTGTCAAATTCCACTCCTGTGTCATAAATGGAGGAATTCTAACCACAATCTATTAATATCACAGGATAAATTTGAACACAAAATGTCTGCATCCAGTCTGCCCCGAACCAGTATTTCTAAATAATAAAATGTAGCAACAAGCAGGGCTGGAGGCACAGGCAAGTCTGTATCTCTCTTCATAATGCTTAGGATTATGGAGAAATGTTTCAGTTGAATATACTCCTCTCCCCCTCACCCCTTTAAGTGAAATTGCAAGAGATCCTGCAAAGTGTTCAACTGTGTCCAATTTGGGAGTGTTCATACTGTGCTGAGTGACTACCATAGTTCTATTGTTATAAATCCAGACTGTTTGTCCTGTTAGGTGTACTAGCAGATAATGAGAACATCACAAATATACACATCAGTAAAATGTCAAATAGCAACTCATCGTGCCCATGTTGGTTACAGGTCCTCAATATGCAGCAGACTTGAATGGAAAGATCTGAAACTGCACTTGATTCTCTATATAGTGAGCCAAGGGAGGTACTAATCTGGCACATGTCACTTCTTCAATTTGAAAGGGAATAAACAATCAGAGAGCAAGTTATCCTGAGTTACTCGCATAGCTGTTTGATGCTTTACATGAATGGATTACCCGGTGCCGGTGTTCAGATGTTTGTCCTGTGCCAAAGGAATTATGCATGGTATGTGAAAATCTGAAATTTAAGAAAGCTACTAAAGTTTTAAAAATTAGATTTCGGAACTATTTATTAGCATACATCAGCTGTGTAATGGTACAACTTTGTCCTATTTTTTGACATCACTATTAATTCCATGCAATGCGGTTCCATTCTGTTGATGTCTCTAGTAATTTGAACAAAAACAAACACAAAGTGGATATTGCATGTAGTTTAATAATATTAAAAGCAATGTCTTATTTAACCAACCAGATCAATATAAAATACTGTTCAGAAATACATAGTATAATGTATAAAGTAGTTAAAGCTTAAAAAAATTATAAAAGTTAAGAACACAGAAACTCAAAATGCAATTCTTCACTAGTTATAAAGTCAGTAGCTTATAATAAGTGGAATAATTACAATGCAGCCTGACAATTTTTGACTCCATTTTGAATTTGTTCAGAATTTCAATCGTGCTTAATATCAGCTACAGCACTTGTGGATTTTTTTTTTTACTCTAGTATGTGAAGAGAGGAATGGAACACTTTTCTCATTTTTGTAGTTCCCAGCATTAAGTACTCTGACGTAAGGTAACAAAGGTCCCCGCCAATATCTTTAAACTCAATTTCAGGACATCCCACTAAATGATATTTCCAATTCTATCATTAAACAGCCTCTTGGCATAATGATTTAATGACAAATTATGGTCACTTTTGTGCTGTGGTTCACACCAGTAGGTTGATATAATTTAGATTACAGTTCCATAGTCTTGTTATCTTCAACAGGAAACTTTCACCCCGTCATTCAGGGACAAGTTCAAGCTCAGACTCCAGAGTTGAACAGAAAAATGTGCTAAACTCATTGAGCCACTTTGTTCCTTTTCTTAAAATAAAACTTCTGTCTTATTTTTCAGTTGGTTAAGTGAGAACAATGCACGGATCAATAGGACTAGTTTAAGGTGCTCAAAATCTGTCTGTAACAAGACCAGCTGTGTAACAATTAAAAGGAAACTGCTAAAATGGCCCATCTGACATTGGGGTTGGTTCATTTGTGCTTTCTTGAAATCTTAACCTGCAAAACAGCATTTAAATCCCATTCAGTTGATGCACAATTAACTGTGGAAGGAGGGATGTGTTTAATACTTCCCTCTGAACTGATGTGCACTTTTAACATACCTTTTCAGACTGTCACTCACCCGACTCCTTTTTGAGAGGAAAATGCCTGTTAATTGTCTCAACACAG
This sequence comes from Heterodontus francisci, assembly GCF_036365525.1. Lineage (NCBI taxonomy): Eukaryota > Metazoa > Chordata > Chondrichthyes > Heterodontiformes > Heterodontidae > Heterodontus > Heterodontus francisci. The sequence goes on from NC_090387.1 coordinate 39,761,044, forward strand.
AAATGTAAAACGTAAGTCAGCTACTACTTCTATTGTACTCCTCACTATATTCACCCGTAACATCAATTTGTGTGCGCTTTGTCTTTTGGCTACTTGAGTGCAAGATAGACCAATTCAAAAGCAGAAGTGATTGAAGTGATTTATATGCTCCCTCTCTGAAGGTAAAGGCATCTGCTGTAATATTTTACAACCATCTACCTTTGAGTACTTCAGCCTTGAGAATCTTAGTAACATTTATCAAGTTTGCTAATTATTGAGTAATGTATTAATAAATTCTGATGCTTCTTGGCACTATTGAAAAACTACAAAAGCCAAACCCAAAGAAACAACAGAAAGTCCATGATTGCACTATTCCGTTAAGACCATTTCTAGCTGCATTTGTGACATGACATTTTCATTATCTAAGTTCTATTCACTGTAACTCACAACTATAAAAGTATTTCATCCAAATTGAATGTTACAAAGATGTGAAATTTCATCTATTAGATGAAACAAAATAGTACAAATAGCTGTTTTCCTTATTTCTATGTCAGAGAATTGTATGCATATAGAGATGAATTAAGCCTTAAACAATTGTAGATTCTAGATAGACTTCTTCTCTCATACTTTTCAGTCTTCTAACTTTTCGAAATGCCAGAATTGCTGCTACTGCATTGAGCAAGTATACTATGATAGCAAGGCAGCCACACAGACCACCAACAATGTCAGCACCATGCAGACTACAGTTAAAGCCATCATACCCTTTACTTTTGTACATACCCTCCCTCTCTTTACACACTTCTGAATTATAGCCCGCAATCAGGTGTTGAAAGTAAAAATAAACAGCGGGTATATAGGCAAGCGCTATCGCTATATCCAGAGCACATTCAATAATCATCAAGAAGGGAAACCGCCAAGGTACCCGAGCCAAGCCTAAAACCAGCAAAAGGCATGCAAATGACATTAAAGCCCCACCATACGCCATTATGGCAATGACTGTAGGTAATTTTAACTGGTAAAACGCAACATCCAACTCGTTTACTTTTTTAGCCTCTTCTCCTTGAAATCCACTATAGGCTGATCCAAATGTGTAGTAGTAGAGACTTCCCAGGCTGGAGAGATCTGTGTAGCCCCCAGTGCCACTGTAGGAGATTGCCCCACACACCAGAATTAACAGATTCAGCAGCACCTCCACCAACTGACAGAGACCTGCAACAAAACAACCAAAACACAGCCAACTATTAACAACTAATCACTGAAACGTAACCCCTCAACTCTATCTGTAGAAATAACTTTGGACAGCTTGACAAACTTACTACAGAAAAAGTGTCAAAATAAAAAGAACTGGAGAATCTGTTTGCAATATTCACTTAATCTACTTCAAGACCTAATGTGCATCTTCCACATAAAGTGGATTTATGTATGGAGCAGAATTAAATAACCTTACCATGTTGGGTGGTTTAACAAGGTGCAATGGAGGCAGCTGCCTCATGAATTTGAATTTTTGAGTGCATGAATATTTGGGGGAAAAATTGTGCAGACTTAGCCAGCAAGTCAGAGGTGTCCCATTTCTATAAATGTTCTGATAATCCTGGTTCAGCAAGCAATAACTGAAAAACTCCTACATTACCAGAAGCAATCTGTGAAATGTAATTGCTGGTATTCTGTGTTGACTTTTTGGATCAATACAGAACGAACAGGTGGACCTAAAAACTTCTGTGTTGTATTGTAAATATTCAATCTATATGCATAAATAAAAGAGGCTACATCACAAGTCAGATAGTGCAGTGGTTAGTATCACATTCTAGCATACTAAAACTTGTAAGCTTGAAATTTAAGCTCTTAAAAAAAGTCAGCTTCCCATATCTATCTCAACTACTTTCAGTCAGCCTTCTGTCGTTGACCAGGCACTAACTCTCATCTAATGGGATGCAGGATTAGTAATCTTAAGGTGCTTTTATCTTCCTGGTAATAAAAATTGTGTTTCTGGAGACAGGTATAATAACCTGTCTTGCTGGCCCTCTCACCCAGTTTATTTTATCTCACCTAGCACCTGCCTCTATGCCCAGGATGCCAAGGAATATAGAGATCAGTTTTCTGTGCAAGAGCATTTAATATTTCTAATTAGCAGTCTTTCTTTCAATCTGAACATTTTAATTTGATACTACTAACATCATCATGTATGAAGGGTGTACAAAAAAGGGCATTAGAAAAGAATGGAAATTATTAAGGTTTATCTCCCCAGTACATCAGTAAAAAATTAGATCTTTAGACGATAAATGTAATGAATTACGTACTGGCTATATTCCAAAAATGTTCAAAATAAAAGTTCTGATTTTCTATACAATTATTGAACAAGAATCTATCCTTGACTCATCCCTAATTCTCATTTACATACTGCCCCCTCGGCAACATCATTTGAAAACACAGGTGCAGTTTCTACATGTACGCTGACAATACCCAGCTCTATCTCACCACCATCTCTCTTGGCTCTTCCACTGTCCCTAAGTTGTCAGACTAGATGTCCGACATCCAGTGCTGGATCAGTAGAAATATCCTCCAAATAAATATTGAAGCTATTGTCTTTGGTCCCAGTCACAAACTCTGTTCCCTCGCCAGACTCCATCTCTCTCCCTGGCAATTGTCTTGAGGCTGAATCAGACTGTTCTCAACCTTGGTGTCATATTTGACCCCGAGATGAGCTTCTGAGCACATATCCACACCACAACAAAGATGGCCTATTTCCACCTCTGTAACATTGTCTGACTGTACCTTAGCTAATCTGCTGCTGAAACCCTCATCCATGCCTTTGTTACATCTAGACTTGACTATTGCAACGCACAACTGGTTGGCCTCCCAAGTTCTACCCTCTGTAAACCTAAGCTCATCCAAAACTCTGCTGCCCATTTCCTAACTTGCACCAAATCTCGTTCATCCATCACATCTGTGCTTGCTGACCTACACTGGCTCCTGGTTAAGCAACTCATCAATTTTAATTTTTTCATCCTTGTTTTTAAATCACTCTGTGGCCTCTCCCCTCCCGACCTTTGTAATCTCCAACAGCCCTCCAACCCTCTTCCTTCTCCCAAATCTTGCTTCTTCAGCATGTCTGATTTTCATTGCTCTACCATTGGTGGCTGTGCCTTCCATTGCCAAGGCCCTAAGTTCTGGAATTCCCTCCCTTTCCATCTCTTTACCTCTCTTTCCTCCTTTAAGACACTCCTCAAAACCTACTTCTTTGAACATGCTTTTGGACATCTGCATTAATATCTCCTCCTTTGGCTCTGTATCAAACGTTGTTTTATAATGCTTCTGTGAAACACCTTGGGATCAACGTTCCCTCTAAGTTGTGTGGGTGTGCGACTACGCAGCAGTCCAGAACATACCACGTAGGGGACAAATAGGCTGTGCACAAGAAGTGGTCTCTTTAAGATGTGCGCTGTGTGGCAGTGTGGCAATCTTGAAGAGACAATGCAGTGCAATAAATGGGTCATGGACAGCAAAGGGATATTAGAGAGAACATTGCTTGGAATGTTTTATTACATTAAAGGTGCTACATAAATACAAGTTCTTGCTGGTGTTGACATGAATATTTTGAAATCAATGAGGAAGAGTTAAATGATGAGTTAAGAATACTGAACATTAACAAATTCCCTGAGCCAGATGGCATACATCCTAGCCAGGGCTTAAACACTTATTTTTTGGTTAGCTGGGTATGATATGCTTTGGAACCCATACCATGCTTCAGTGTCTCCAAACCAGGCTACTGAAAAATCCACAGTACTTTCTGTTTGCCACACTTCAGAAAGAGCATGCATAGTGTTACGACCAGGTGAGAAAGGGGTCTAGGGTTCCCTTTCAGCCTTCACCTGGTCTTACTGTAACAGGGTTTAATTTTGAACACACCGTGTTTTTAGCTCCCCCTTGGTGAATCCTTGTTCATCGCTTTTCAATTATAAGGCAAAGAAACCAGTACAAACAGGCTTTCTTAGGTTTAAAGAAGAAAAGTTAAAATTTATTAAACTTAAACTCTAATTCAGTTAATGCCTACGGATACGCGACACACTCATGCTAACATGCATATGCGATACACACATGCAAATAGAGACAGAAAAGAGCAGAAGAAAAATAAAGTGGAAAGGTTTGAGGCAATATCTGAAGAGTTTTTGTTACGGTTCTTTGAGCTCACTGTAGAGTCCTTGATTGTAGGAGATCTTGCTTTTCGTTGGGGCTCAGTATTCTTCTTAAACCTGTTCACTGTAGGAGACATTTCTCTCTTGGGGTTCATGGGTCAACACTAGATTCAGAGGTTTGTGAGAAAGAGATGGGAGCAAACAGGAGAGATCTTCTCAGTCCAGGAGCAAACAGACACTCTCAGTTCAAACTGTTTGTACAATTCAGAAAACCCCAGGTTGCCAAGCAGGTTAGCCATGTGACTAACTGGTCTGACCACGTCTTGGATTGTATCACCTTAGAAATCTCTGGAATGCTCCTCTTACACACAATACCTGATCAAGGTCCATTGTGGTTTGACTGTGTCAGGGAATGGTCCTTTGTCGTTCCAATCACTGTCTGCTAATATACAAATGTCTTTTCCAGCCGCGTCTTATCTGTTTAACAAGTCCTTTCTTCACTCCAGTAACAGTTTAAAATCAATATTCATAACAAAATTAATGTGCCTCATTCTTGGCAGGTGGGGGCCTAGCATGACAATATATTTAAAAAGTACCAAGAAGAGTAACAAGAATGATATCAATTATAAAGGGACACTACAAGGAAAGATTATAGAAGGTTTAACTTTTAGAAAAAATATGATTTGGGGGGGCAGGGGAGCTTTATTTAAATTTTAAATAACAAATAAGATGAATCTAGGTTAATATTTTTAAGGTCAATCAAGCCAGTAGATGATGATGATCTAAGTTTAGGTCATGTTAGGTAAAAATGGCAATTTAAATAAGGGATGCATTACTCCTGGTCTACATCAAAATTCTCTAGTTCTATTAACAGCACAAAAAAGCACTATTCTTATAAAAGAAACTAAATCATTGCAGTTTGCATCTTCTATGCATGCATACATTCTCTATCACTTCTCACTAAAATCTGTTGACAGAAAAATCAGAGCTGCAATGACCGACTAACATATTTGCATATATAACTGATCAGTATTATACACAGTAATTAACTTAAGTTCTATCTAAACATGCAAACTTGCATTTAACATAGAAAAAATGTTCCTGGGTAGAAGGAAGAAATTGGGATGCTGAGCAAAGGAGATACTACAAAGAAATGATCAAACGAGGTGGGCTTTAAGTAGGTCAAGAGAGGGATGGAGGTGGGGGGGGGGGGGAAGGGGCTAGGTATTGGAAGACATAGCTGTCAATGGTGAAGCATAGGGAGGGGTGCATACACAATGGGTTGGAGTCAAAGAGTTTGCGGAGGGGCTTTGTGCACTGTAAGTGGTCACTGAGATAAGGAGGGGCAAAGTCCTGAAGGAATTCAAACATACGGATGAGAATTTTAAATTTGAAGCAGTGGGGATCAAGAATCAATGGAGTTCAACGAGAAGAGATGATGGCCAAGTTGGACTTGGTGCAGGAAAAGGATACAAGCAGCAGAGTTTTTTTTTAATGAGCTGAAGCTTACAGAGGATGGAGATCGGAAACAAGCCAGGAGAGTATTAGTGTGGAGGTGACAAAGGCATGGCTGGGGGTTGCAGCAGCAAATGGATGGTGGCAAGAAATGTTATAGAAATGCAAATAGATAGTCTATGTGATGGATAGGATTTGAATAGGACACAGAGGGTGCTAGCAGTCCAGTGCCGACTCCACCCTACCTATGTCAACTTTATCCCATCACTGACTTTAACTCTGGACTCCCTCCTATTGTCTATTCTCTATACCTCGTTTACCACCAGGATATATGTATCCTAACAATTGCTACATAACCAGGCCTATAGAACTTGAGTTTTCTGTGTCCATTCGCGTGTGCATTTTGGCTGCTGCTCCAAATCCAAGCTCATCAGTTCTTTTTCCATTTTTTCTCCCTTTTTATACTTATTTTCCCTTTACCTCTCCTAGACCCCTCTATCCTGTTGTCATACCTCCTTTCTCCTCTCTCAGGTACTCTGTCCTCCCAAATCCCTCCACCAGTCCTTCAGCATTCCACAACAGTCTGACTCTCCTGGTGTCATTCCAGGCTCGACTCCATCTTAAGTTATCCTACAGTTTCCCCTGTTGGTATTCTCAAAAGGCCCACTGAATAACTTATCACTGTTGCCTTACGAGCAGCAACCCCAATTGCCACATCCTACTATCTCGGTGACCTTCCCACACATCACACCTGCTCAGGGCTAATCGGCTTTCCATCCAACTCACCCCTCTCAATGCTGACCATGTGGACTTTGCCAGTGGATCAGCTATCACTACCCCACTTCAGATTGCCCTCCAGAATGTTCATTCACTTGTGAACAAGGCCCTTGCCATCCATGAGCTTAATGTGGATGACTGCATCGACATCATGGCCTTGACTAAACCTGGCTGGGGGGGGGCTGATGACGCCTCCCCCCAAAATGAAGCCTCCTCGTCTGGCTATACCTTCCACCACTTGTCCCACCAATACTGTCGGTGGTGGTGTGGCTCTGATCACCAAATCACACCTTGGCGTGTCCCCTACTCCTCTGGTACTTTCTCTTCCTTTAAGCATCTCACCTTCTTCCATCCCCCTCATTTCTTACTTAAAATTCTCGTTGTCTACCGCCCACCCAAGTACCATAAATATTTTCTCACTGAGATAGCTTCACTGCTTTTGCTCTCATCGTCTGTACTGAGTGACTTCTCATCCTTGTGATTTCAACCTCCATCTCAATCCATGTTCTCTCCCTGAGTGCACTACTCTCCTGTCCTCCCATCCTTGCTTAATCTCTTCCTGCATATAAACTTCCCGACCCATATTCATGGCCACCCCCTTGACCTTGCCATCTCACGTGGCCTTGATACTCCCATTGTGTCAATCAAAGATAAAGGCCATCCCTGATCATTTCTTTGTAGCCCCCTCCGCACCTCCCCCTTCCCACTCTATTTTCTCTATCCAATCCCAGTAAAAGCTCTCTCCTAATTCACTTACAACTGCATTTCTATGATCCCAACTATCTAGTCTTTGACACGCCATTCACCACAACATTTCTGCAATTATTGATCTGCTCAATCACACCCTCACCTCCACCTTTGATGCCTTAGTCCCCATTAAAAATGTTACTCTCTCTTACCCTGGTCAGTCCTCCTGGAATGGCCCTCATCTCAACTCATTTAAGTCCAAGGGACGCAGACTTGAATAAATATGGTGAACAACTGGTTTTGTCATTCATCGTCTGATCTGGCTGAATCACATAAAGCCCTGTCGGATTGTGCTCTCTTCTGCCAAAACTGTTCACTATTCCAGGATCATCCAGCTTCTTTTCTCGACTGCAAATTGTCTTCTTAAACCCCTCGTCTCTGTCTCCTGTACCCTCACCTCCAACAAGTGAGAGGAGGTCATGGATGTCATGGATTTCTTTGTCACTAAGATTGAGACCATCTGATCAGCTGCCTCTTCAACCTCCCTCCCTTCCTCTAACCTACTGGGGCCAAACTTCCTCTAAGTTGGCCTTAATTTGTGTCTTTCTCTAGTTTCTTTCCTATCTCCCCTCATGCCCTCTTCAAGATCATCTTGTCCATTGCACCAACTTCCTGCTCCCTTGACCCTATGTCCACTAAATTGCTGACCACCCAACTTGACTTCCTGGTTCCCATGTTAGCTGATAGGTACTGCCCCCTCTCCTTCAAATCTGTCATTACCACGCCCACGCCTCAAAAAAACAATCCTTCACCCATCTGTCCTTGTAAACTATTTCCCCCATCTCATAGGGTAGGGTAAGCATAGTGGTTATGTTACTGGACTAGTAATCCAGAGGCATGGACTAATGATCCAGAAACATGAGTTCAAATCCCATCATGGCAGCTGAGGAATTTAAATTCAGTTAATTAAATAAATCTGGAATAAAAAGCTAGTGACAGTGAGTTACCAGATTGTCATAAAAACTCATCTGGTTCACTAATGTCCTTTATTAAAGGAAATCTGCTGTGCTTATCCAGTCTGGCCTAAGTGTGACTCCAGACCCATAGCAGAGTGGTTAACTTTTATCTGCAGTCTGAAATGGCTTAGCAAGCCACTCAGTTGTATCCAAGAAGTCAGTTCACCACCACCACCTTCTGAAGGGTGATTATTAATGGACAATAAATGTTGGCCTTGAAAGCAACACCCAAAAACAACCCTTCCCTCTCCTTGAACTTGCTGTCACCTCCCAAAGGCTTCCCAGACCTCCACGGCTCTTATTAGAGTCACAAATGGAATCTTGTGACTGCGACAAAGGTCATCTAATCTCCTCATCCTGCCTGCAGCCTTTGACACCATCCTACACCAATCCTACTACAATCGCCTGGTTCCATTTTTACCTATTCAGTCGGAGCCAGATAATGACCAGCAATGGTTTCTCTTCCAGCTCCCACACCACTGCCCCTGGTGTCCCCAAGTATCTATCCTTTACACCCTACTTCTCATCCACAAACTGCCCCTCGGTGACACCATCAGTTTCCACATGTATGCTGACAACATCCAGCTCTGCCTCACCACCAACTTTCTTCATTCCTCCACTGTCTTTAAATTGTCACACTGCTGATCCGACATCCAGTACTAGATGAGCAGAAATTTCTTCCAAATAAATATTGGGAATAAAATGAGATGCTGTTCATCGAGCTTGCGTTGATGTTCACTGGAACACTGCAGCAAGCCCAGAACAGAGATGTGAGTATGAGAGCAGGGGGGGTATGTTGAAATGGCAAGCAACCGGAAGCTTGGGGTCATGCTTTTGGACTGAGTGGAGGTATTCCGCAAAGTGGTCACCCAATCTGCGTTTGGTCTCCCCAATGTAGAGGAGACCACATTGTGAGCAATGAATACAGCATACTAAATTGAAAGAAGTACAAGTAAATGGCTGCTTCACCTGAAAGGAGTGTTTGGGGCCTTGGATAGTGAGGAGAGAGGAGGTAAAAGTGCAGGTATTACCTGTTCAGGTGCCGTGGGAAGGGGACGAGGTGGTGGGGGTAATGGAGGAGTGGACGAGGGTGTCGTTGAGGGAACAATCCCTTTGGAATGCTGACAAGGGAAGGGAGGGGAAGATGCGTTTGGTAGAGGCATCACGCTGGATGTGGCGGAAATGGCGGAGGATGATCCTTTGGATGTTGAGGCTGGTGGAGTGGAAAGTGAGGACAAGGGGAACCCTGTTGCTGTTCTGGGAGTGAGGGAAAGGGGTGAGGATAGAGGTGCGGGAAATGGGCCGGTCACGGTTGAGGGCCCTGTCAACCACAGTGGGGGGGGGGAAATCCTCAGTTGAGGAAAAAGGAAGACATTTCAGAAGCGCTGTCGTGGAAGGTTGCATCATCAGAGCATAACTAGGACTCATGCGGGTACCCATAGCAACCCCTTTTACTTGAAGGAAGTGAGTGGAGTTGTTCAATGTGAGAAGGAAGGTGGATGGGGACTGGTTAGGCCTCTGTTCAAGGAAGAAGCGGAGAGCCCTCAAACTGTCCTGGTGGGGGACGGAGGTGGAGAGAGATTGGACGTCCATAGTGAAGAGGTGGCGGTTTGGGTCAGGAAACTGGAAATTGTCAAAATGACGTAGAACGTCAGAACAGTCATGGATGTAGGTGGGAAGAAACTGGACTGGGGAGAAAAGATAGAGTCAAGATAGCAAGAAATAAGTTCAATGGGGCAGGAGCAGGCTGAAACAATGGGTCTGCCGGGACAGTCCTGTTTGTGGATTTTAGGAAGGAGGTAGAAGTGGGCTGTCTGGGGTTGCGGGACTATGAGGTTGGAAGCTGTAGAGGGAAGATCTCCAGAGGAGATGAGGTCAGTGACAGTCCTGTGGATAGTAGCTTGATGTTCAGTGGTGGGGTCATGGTCCAGGGGGAGGTAAGAAGAAGTGTCTGAGAGTAGGCACTGAGCCTCTGCAAGATAGAGGTCGGTACGCCAGACAACAACAGCACCACCCTTGTCTGCAGGTTTGATGACAATGTCGGGGTTAGACCTGAAAGAAGTTCAGAGGGAGACAGGTTAGACTGAGTGAGGGGGGCAGAGAAATTGAGACAGCCAATGTCTCGCGACAGTTTTCAATGAAAAGATCAAGAGTGGGTAATTGGCCAGAGGGAGGAGTCCAGGTGGAGGGAGAATGCTGGAGGCGGGTGAATGGGTCTGCTAGTCGGTGGAGGACTCCCAGTCAAAGAAGTGAGCCTGGAGGCGAATGCGACCGAAGAAGAGCTCAACATCATGCCGAGCATGAAATTCATTGATGTGGGAGCATAAGGGGATAAAACTGAGTCCTTTGCTGAGTACAGGACGTTCAGCGTCAGAGAGGGAAGGTCAGAGGGTACAGTGAATACACGGCAAGGAGTCAGATCAGAAGGGGTGGGGTCAGAGGGAAGTGAAGGGGAAGAAGGATCTGGAGGGACATTAGTCCCCATCAGCTGCTGGAGGTTGCGTTCCTTAACACCTGAAAGGAGAAAGAAAATTGGGAAGACCAAAGCCATTGTCTTCAGTCCTGCCACAACCCTGTTCCCCAGCTACAGACTCCATCTGTCTCCCTAGCAACTGTCTCAGGCTGAACCAGACTGTTTGCAATGCTTGTTTCATATTTGTCCCTGAGATCAGCTCTCGTCCACATATCCATGCCATTACTATGATGGCATATTTTCTACCTCTAACATCGTCCAAAACTGCTCTGACTTAGCCAATCTGCTCCTGAAACCTACAAGCTTTGGAATTAACAGTTCTAATGCACACCTGGCTGACCTCCTATGTTTTAGCCCCTGGAGCCTTGAGTTCATCCAAAACTCTGCTGCCCATGTCCTAACTCGCACAAAGTCCTATTCACCCATCATCCAGGTGCTCACGAAACTATACTGGCTCCAGGTTAAGCAACAACTTGACTTTAAAAGTCTTTTCCTCATTTTCAATTCTGTCCACAGCCCCTCCCTCTCTATCTCTGTAATCTCCAGCTCCACAGCCCTTTGAGGTATATGTGCTCTTCCAATTCTGGCCTCTTGAGCATTCCCAATTTGAATTGCTCCACCATTGGTGGCCATGCTTTCAGCTGCTAAGGCCCTAAGGTCTGGAATTCCCTTCCTAAACCTCTCTTTCTTCCTTTAAGAACTTTCTGAACAACTACCTCTTTGACAAAGCTTTTATCCATCTGCCCTAATATCTGCTGATGTGGATGAGTATCAAATTTTGTTTGCTATTGCTCCTGTGAATCACCTTGGGACCATTAACTTTGTTAAGGCGCTATATAAATATGAGTTTTTGTTGATGATAGTGGTTCAGACAGGGATGGAGTCATTGGCAAGGATAAGGAGCTTGTGGTGAGGCAATGGACAATGTCTGGATGTTAGGCCAGCACTCTGACTACACAGAGGCATTGGAGCAGTCAATATCAGTGGCAGAACTGCATGGCATTATTGTACTTGTGGAAACTGCCCACATATCTGTAGATGATGACACCAAGAGGGAGCATGTAGATGAAAAAAAGGAGTAGGCCAAGGAAGGATTCTTGAGGTGATGGTGCAGGGGTGGTAAGGGAAGTCATTTCCCCATGACAATTATTCAGATCCATTACGGGCCCACTATCATCATCTTCTTAGGCAGTCCCTCGGAAACGAGGATGACTTTCTTCCACTCCAGGGTTGTGGGTCCTTAGGTGATTGAATAGTCCAATTCTGGATCCACCCATTCTGCCACAGGTGGGGCAGGTGGTGTTTAGTGAGGTGAGTGGATGGGTTGCTTCAATTTGCGAACACTCCTCCCACTGTTTGCACTTGGTCACTGCCTGGAGATGTCGATGGTGTTCGAACTAGCTGGCATCGTCACGGATGCTTCTTCTCCATTTTGGGCGATCTCAAGCAAGAGATTCCCACGAATCAGTGCAGAGGTCACATTTTTTCAGGGAGACTTTAAGGACATCCTTGTAGCATTTCCTTTGCCCTCCTGGTAGCCTCTTGCCGTGACGGAGCTCGGAGTAGAAAGCTTGTTTTGGGAGTCTTGTGTCAAGCATGTGGACGATGTGGCCCACCCAGCATAACTGTCTAGCCCTGACCAGTGTCTCAATACTGGGGATGTTGGCCTGAGAGAGGACAGTGATATTGGAGCAACTGTCCTGCCACTGAATTTGCAGGATCTTGCGGAGGCACCGCTAGTGATATCTCTCCAGGGCTTTGAGATGTCTGCTGTACAGTGTCCATGTTTCCGATACATACAGGAGGGCAGGTAACACTTTGGCTCTGTAGACCATGAGCTTGGTGCCAGGTTTGAGGTCTTTGTCGTCAAACACTCTTTTCCTCAGACGACCGAAGGCTGCGCTGGCACACTGGAGGTGATATCATCGATATCATCCCTACCACAACACTCTACCTCATCTCCTTGAAGCTCCCTACAAGAGTAGATCTACTCTACAGGACGAGCGGGAAACTACTTAATCTGCGTCACCTCCAGTCCAGAACCAAGGCCACTCCAACCTCTGTCATCAAGCTGCAGTATGCTGACGACGCTTACATATGTGCACACTCAACAGGCTGAGCTTCAAACCCTCGTCGATGTATTTAAAGAGGCGTATGAAAGAATGGGTTTTAAGCTAAACATCTGGAAGACAAAGGTCCTCTACCAGCCTGCTCCCACAGCACAACACTGCCTCTGACTATCAAGATCCACGGTGAACCACTGGATAATGTGGATCACTTCTCATACATTGGCCCACTACATTTAGTGGGCAGTTGACTAATTTTAAATGTAATGATATTGTACTTTGCAGTGTTCTTCTAATATTTTCTAACAAGCATACTTAACAAGTATATTGCATTTCAGTAATATTTTGCCATATGGATGGGCACATCAGATAGCAGACTAGAAGGGATGATTATGTTGTACTTGAGGCATTGTAGGGAGACAGCGCAACTCGTGTGCTCGAGTTGTGCAGTCACATTGATGACTCTTGTACCCATTCTCTTTGCTGCCAATGGCATCTCTTCTGGCCAGAGCAAAATGTGAACAAAGAGTATTTACTGTTTTTAAGAGTGGTGCACATCATCAAAAGACATTGCGATAGATTTTCATCTTCACTGCATAGGCAAGAATCTAGCTCTTTGTAGACCCTGTCTGATTTTCATTCCATTGCAGCCACTGCCCAGGTGGTATCTCCAGAAGCAGCACTGCCCCAACCACAAACAAATAGAATTGGGCTTGCTGTTGGCACTGGACATGCTTTCTGGCTATGTGACTCAGACTGCTCATAGAGATTAGTCAATAGGGCAGCTACTTAGTCACAAGCTTCAACTTTAAAACAACTGTGCACTGTTTAACTCATTTTAGAATTCAACTGGATGATGCAGTAGGTTAGACACTGGATTTCATCTGTGTGACCATATTTCACATGCAGTGCAGAATGTGGATGAAGCTCTGTTCTGTTTGATGGGTGCTATGTAAGGGTTCTACGTAAAAGGAGCAGCCTCTATTAAGTGTCTAATGGAAATGGGATTGTAATCCAAAACTGCCCCTAATTGATAGGCCATTCGAAATAACAGCACGAATGGTGGCTGGTGTGAGAATTGGGAAAAAGTGTGATAATGGTGCAGTAGGAGTCCTCTTCTGAGGCACATTGTTAGGACAAAGTGGAGAGAGCTTTGCTCTCACCTGGCTCTGCTACACTGAAGCTGGAAGTGTTTTACGCGCGTAGGGCTTTGGGTCGGGACCCCAACGTCAGGGTTAAATGGGGGTCACAACCCCGCACTATGTGGGAAACAGTCACCGACAGTGACTTTCCCTGAATTGGCCAATTAGTAGCCAGAGGGTGGGCTCGCTGTCCAATTAAGGATGGCAGGCAGCCTCTCGAAGCTGGAGGGCCCTCTCTCCAACATTTTAAACTTTTAAATTAAAAAATGGAATCAGCAGCCAGGCTACCATTGTGGAGATGGAGCCCCTCCAAGGGCAGCCTGTGGCTACAGCTGTGACCAAGGAGGCAGGGGGGGCCTCAAAGCCAGTCTGGAGCACTGGCACTCGCTGTTTGCTGCTGGGAAACTGCCTCCAGGCAGCTGGCCTAGTCCCCAATGTCTCAGGGGACTCACAGGCTAACTGTAAAATTCTAGTCAGCCTCTGACAATAGGCCTTCGTAGGCCTTCAATTTCCCTTAATTGGTTACCCACCCCTACGGGTGGGTAGCCCTGCCAATCCCCATCCTGCATCCGGACAAATGGCTTGGGGGCAGGATGGTGCCAGCAAACTGGCGCGCCTCTGGAGGCGTGAATTTTCATGCCCGCCTGCCCCTGTACTCGCCCCCAACTGGATGCAAAAATCTTGCCCCTGGGTTTCTGAAATGGAAAATGTTTCATTCTTTAGCATCCCTCACTTTGTTCATCACAAAGAAGTTCAAAGTTTTGTACCTCCATGTCCTTTGATTCCCTGCCCTTTCTCCGAGGCTCGATCACTTAAAAACTGAATAATAGCTTATTTTTATTCAGAAACTTAACAGTGCCGAAAGAATGAGTCTCCTTTCACTTTGCAAGGAAAAAGCAAAAAAAATTAAAGATGCTGAAAATCTGAAACAAAGAACAGAAAATGTTGGAGATATCTAAGCAGTCAATCAGCATCTGTGGGGAGAATAGGCGTGTGGGCTTGAAGAAAAATGACTTGTATTTAAATAGCATCTTTCATGACCTCAGGATGTTCCAAAGCGCTTTAAAACCAATGAAGTACTTTTAAGTGTAGTCATTGTTGTAATGTAAGGAACTTGTTTAATCTCTTGACAAGTTTCTGACCGAACCTGCTGAGTGTCTCCAGCATTTTCAATTTTTGTTCCTTTTGCAAGGAATTGGCTAATTGGCTGGTGAGGTGGATAGAAGAGAAAGAATGTGGCCGACATACTGTGCTGCACCAGTGTGTCGTACTGTGGTCACATTAAGTTCATTTTGCACAATACTGCTTCACTATTACTAACCTTTAACAGGTTCTGCATAACAGGAAGACAACAATAGCTGAAGTGAATGTGCTGTAATGCAAGAGTCATGTGACTGGTACACACAACCAGTTAAACCAGAAATGCTGCATTCTTTCTAGTCCTGCTGATTTGCTCTGCCTCAATGTAGCAACTAAGAGCAGTTTCACTAATTTCTTTATACATTATCTGTGTGGTTCAAAACTGCTACACTATATATTTGAATTCCATATTGACAGCCATTTCAGCAGTCACTGCACGAAACGCCTTCATATTTGAGAGACTTGAGGTATTATATAAATCCAAGTTTTTTTTAAATTTATGTTATACGTTGCTTAAAAAGTGACCAATACAGATTGAACTCCATTACTTTTAAACTCTCTGTTAATTTGACATATAAATGATATTGGGAGCACTACGTTATAAACAAATACCAAATCTGGAAAGGAGGAATGGTGATTCAGTTCACTTTTATCATGTTAAGCAACAAGAATTTGGAATATTGAATGCATCTTTCTGATCTGTTTACTGTGAATGTGAAGCTCCTGCCAATGTGAACATTGATAGGTTTCATAACAAGGTTATGATTAACATGAATGTTACTAGTCTGCATGCCTCCAAATCTCTTCCAGTATTTGTTTAACAGCTTCAATTAGATCTACTTATAAATGGCTCCTGTTGATGTGGTTATATAATACCTCAAGTCTCTCAAATATGAAGGCGTTTCGTGCAGTGACTGCTGAAATGGCTGTCAATGAATTTGGCCTAACCATCAGCCTCAAGAAAACGAACATCATGGGGCAGGATGTCAGAAATGCTCCATCCATCAATATTGGCGACCACGCTCTGGAAGTGGTTCAAGAGTTCACCTACCTAGGCTCAACTATCACCAGTAACCTGTCTCTAGATGCAGAAATCAACAAGCGCATGGGTAAGGCTTCCACTGCTATGTTCAGACTGGCCAAGAGAGTGTGGGAAAATGGCGCACTGACACGGAACACAAAAGTCCGAGTGTATCAGGCCTGTGTCCTCAGTACCTTGCTCTACGGCAGCGAGGCCTGGACAACGTATGCCAGCCAAGAGCGACGTCTCAATTCATTCCATCTTCGCTGCCTTCGGAGAATACTTGGCATCAGGTGGCAGGACTATATCTCCAACACAGAAGTCCTTGAAGCGGCCAACATCCCCAGCTTATACACACTACTGAGTCAGCGGCGCTTGAGATGGCTTGGCCATGTGAGCCGCATGGAAGATGGCAGGATCCCCAAAGACACATTGTACAGCGAGCTCGCCACTGGTATCAGACCCACCGGCCGTCCATGTCTCCGTTATAAAGACGTCTGCAAACGCGACATGAAATCGTGTGACATTGATCACAAGTCGTGGGAGTCAGTTGCCAGCATTCGCCAGAGCTGGCGGGCAGCCATAAAGACAGGGCTAAATTGTGGCGAGTCGAAGAGACTTAGTAGTTGGCAGGAAAAAAGACAGAGGCGCAAGGGGAGAGCCAACTGTGCAACAGCCCCAACAAACAAATTTCTCTGCAGCACCTGTGGAAGAGCCTGTTACTCCAGAATTGGCCTTTAGAGCTACTCCAGGCGCTGCTTCACAAACCACTGACCACCTCCAGGCGCGTATCCATTGTCTCTCGAGATAAGGAGGCCCAAAAGAGAAAGATGTGGTTCAAAAGATGAACAGACAAAATCAAGTAGAAAGATATATTCAAGTGTCACTAATATAGAAGCAAAATATTGTGGATGCTGGAAATCTGAAATAAAAACAGAAAATTCTGGAAATACTCAGCAGGTCTGGCAGCATCTGTGGAGAGAGAAACAGAGTTAACGTTTCAAGTTGGATATGACTCTTCTTTGAATTCTATTTCTCTCTCCACAGATGCTGCCAGACCTGCTGAGTATTTCCAGCATTTTCTGTTTTTATTAAAATGTCACTCTTGTCTATTGACATGCATGCAGGTTTTTGCTTTACTTTTCTTCAAGTTTTTTTTGCTCTTTTTATCATCATGTAAAAAGCCAGGACTGACCATACCACTCCAAAGCATAAATGGGGAGGTTTCATCTATAAAGAGAAGAAACTAAATATTTCAGATTCATTCTGAGTGAGATGAAGGTATTAAAAAAAACTAGAAGGGCTGGTCGCACCCTTTAGAAACATGATGCTGGTCATGGAAAGGTCAGCTGCACACACCATACCAGCCCAAAAGCGAGGATGGGCAGAAAGGGCAATCAAGTAAAATATAACTACATCACATGAAATTTTTATAATTTAATTCTAGCATGTCAATATATGCTGTTTCTGTACCATCCAACTAAGCTATTTCCCTACATTACAACAGTGACTACACTTCAAAAGTCTGTCATGCACTTTGGTGCATCCTGAGGTTATAAAAGATGCTATATAAATGTAATTTTGTTCTTTTGACATAAACAGAGGTCCGTACTGATAACATTGTTGCGTAAAACTGTCTAGCACCTTTTAAAAATTTGACAACTTGATCAAAAATTTGACATGAATTTCTACTTTCACTTTATTTTCAGTTAGAACGGAGGACTGTATTAGGCAAGAACTTGCAGTTATATTGTACCTTTCTCATTCTCATGACACCCAAAATGCTTCACAATCACTAAATTACTTTTAAAGTGTAGTTACTGGTGTTTTATAGGCCAATGTGCTAGCCAATTTGTGCATGGTAAGATCTTCCAAATGACTAGTTCATCTGATTTTTTGATGATAATTGGGGAATGATATGTTGTCCAGAATATTAAAAACCTCCTCTGTTCTTCTTAAATAAAGGCAATGGGAAGTTTTATAATTATTTGGAACAGGCAGCCAGCCTCTGTTTAACATCCAAAAAACTGAACTCTGACAATACAGCAGTCCCACAATGCTTGGCTGAACTGTCAGCCGAGGGCATATGCTCAAGGACCCAGAATACGGCTGGAACCCACGTCCATCTGTCTTACAGTAAACAGTGGTACCACTGAGCCAAGGTGATACTTGCTTCACAGCCAAGGCAAAATAAACATTCTCAACACTTTGGAGAATTATTGTTATAAGCAGGAATTTGAACTGCTGGGAATTGTTTAGGATCAGTGTTGCAGCTTGACTGTCCTTATGCTAAAAATGCAAAGTACAAAAATTAAATAAGCACCTGGCTCTATGATAATTAAAATGCACTGTTGTAAATAATTTGAGGAATCTTCTCAAGGGCAATTAGGGATGGGCAATAAATGCTGGCCTAGCCAGCAATGCCCACATTCTGTGAAAGAATAAAAAAAATTGGATAATGTTGAATAATATGTAGATATTAATCTCCAAAAAAATAATTTTAAAGATAGCTGCTAATATAATTTAAGCCTTGCTCTACAAACCTTATATAAGCTGTAGCTGAAAATAATTGCTAGATTCATTTTCCAAGTACAATTTAAATGGATGGGATTCACGTATTGATCCATTTTCAAAGAAGCAAAGGCAGAAAAACAGCATTACGTCAGTCTTCAAACCTTCAAAGTTTACCATATTAAATCTGATCTTGCCAGCTTACCTCGATTTGTGCAGAGGTAGCGACAGCTGTAGCAATTTAGGATCCCCGCTGAATCTTCAGGCTCGAAGTAATGCATCTCAGATATTTTATCTTCAGTTATTACATATTCTGGTGGTGCGGTTTCAGCATAACTTTTAAAAAAGCAGAATAAAATTTTTGCTATATTGTACCCAGAAAGATCTGTTTTAAACAGGTAAATTAAGCTGAGATACTGTTCCAAAAAGGTGGGCTGTAAGATTTAACCACATTTAGATTTTCATATGAACTGGTTTAAAAAGTCTCAAATTTAGTTTTATCCTTATGAGATTTAAAAATGTTCCATTTAATTAATTAGAGTTAAGTCCTTTTAAAAGGTATACTTTCGGCCTCACTTTACAGCAGGGTCCCGCCACAAGGCCCCAACAATCTGCCTAATGTAACAACTCCTTCCCAGTATAATATTTTCTTTTCACACCAACATCGTTTGAGGGAAAATTCTAATTTAATGCTGACTCTTACTTGGACTTGTGCTGACTTAAGTTAGCTCCAGACTGATCTAATTCATTGGTCTTTGGCCTTCTGGCCATTAAAAGATCTTTTCCCCCTTTTATCAATCTGAGCTGCATTTGAACCTCAAGTTTTATTTCCACTTTTCTGCACATATTTAAGAAATGCAGAGATGAATGCACCAGATACTGAGAGACAAGGTCATCTGTCTGAGCCATATAGTTCAGAAAGGACCAAGGTTTGATTTTTAGATTGCACTGACTGAGCAGCAGCAGGAGATGAGCTACATTTGGCCACAGCGATCCTGAACATTGTACAGCTATTCCTACTGGGAGTATCTGTGTGCGTGTGTGTCTGCCAAGCGAAAACAGAATCAACTTCATTCATGATGTCCTACATTATGAAATGCACACTTTGCTGAACACAAATAGAACACATTTTTTCATTGCCCATTATTTTTCTCCTGAATTTACATTCCCATCTTACTTGTTATGTCTGTAGGGAACTTTCTCATCATGTGGTAAAGAAATCTCTTCATTTCTGTAACTCTGCTGCCGATTATCATGTGCTGAATTTTCATAAGTTTGAGAATGATGCTTTCTTTCTCGGTTGTAGTGATGGTCTTGATTCTCCCTTTTACGGTATTCCCTCTCTTTCCTGTGTTGGTCCTTTCTTGTATGATGCCCATCACTGTGGCCATCTCTAACATGAGATCTTTTCTCTTCTGATTTTTCCCGCCTTCTATCTCTGTCCCGATCCCTGTTTTGTTTAGAATAATCCCTTTCTCTGTGGTTTCTGCTGTCACCGTCCTGATCCTTGTGAGGATAGGAACGGTCATTGTGGTGACGGTGATCACGATGGCGCTCCTTGTTGGGATGATCTCTCTCAACTCTTGCTAAATTTTTCCCAGCCCTGTTTTCTGGATAGCTTGTTGACTGGGCCATCTTCTTTTAGAAACACCAAATCTTCTGCAGTTTGTTTTAAAAATTAAATCACGAGCATACCATTTCTAGTGAGGGCATTGGCCAAGACAATGTTGAGAGATTTGAAACCACAGGACAACCTATAGTTCTTGAAGATTTCTACTGAGTCCCAGAAGGTAAAATAATGGCAGCAAGAATCACACTGGAGATCAGCTTCATGCAAAATATCTGAAAGTATATTTGAAAGAAAATAAAACTCAAAACCTGGTTAGAACCTTAAAGCCAGTTACTAATTCTGTAGCAATTAACAAGTACAAAAAGTAGTTTTAAGCTCTGAACAGTTTAACCAACTCATTCCAGTCTGTAATAAAAGCAAAATACTGCGGATGCTGGAAATCTGAAATAAAAACAAGAAATGCTGGAACCACTCAGCAGGTCTGGCAGCATCTGTGGAAAGAGAAGCAGAGTTAACGTTTCGGGTCAGTGACCCTTTTTCGGAACTCCAGTTCCGAAGAAGGGTCACTGACCGGAAACGTTAACTCTGCTTTTTCCACAGATGCTGCCAGACCTGCTGAGTGGTTCCAACATTTCTTGTTTTCATTCCAGTCTGTATTGTTCGCATGCTTGCCCCAGAATAGTGTGGTAAGCACACTACCTGCACAAAAGTTCCTGCTCCTCCCAGTTCCACATTAAATTCACAAGCTACTGTCATCAACTGCTTACTCCCTCAATTGTTCGTTTATAGTTGTCAACTCTGGTTAGATGTATTCCTGCAGGTTTCATTGCATGATCTCCAGCCTCCAACTGTCCCACCCAGTAAAACAGCCTTTTTCTTATCTGCAATATTTTAATAATTAATAAATGTTCGAAGAAATTGAAAAAGAACTTTTTTTAATGTCCATATGATTTTTCTCCTGCATTGCTCACAGAAGTGTCCAGGAGATTAGTCATCAGCTCCTGGAGATCTCCGGGCAATCCTGGAGGGTTGACAAGCCTTTTGTTCCTCTTGCTGCTGCTGGGGCCATGACCAGCACCTGTAGTTCACCAGTAATAAGCAAATGAAGGAGGTGAACCAATTTCCCGTGGTCCTACCACTGGTCTCTCCTGTGTCCCAAATTGAAATTGATCCAATTGTTAGGCCATTAAATAAGGGCCTGTATTTAAATAACACCTTTCTTGACCTCAGGACAAACAAAGCGCTGTAAAGCCAATTAAACACTTTTGAAGTGTCGTCACTGTTGTAATGTAGGAAGTGTGGCAGTAAATTTGCACACAGCAAGATCCCACAAACAGCAAACTGATATTCAAATAATCTGCTCTTGTGATGTTGTTTGAGGGATAAATATTGACCAGGTCACCAGAGATAATGCTCCTGCTCTTCTTTGAAATAGTGCCGTGGGATCTTCGACATCCACTTGAGAGGGCAGCCAAGGCCTCGATTTTACACCTCATCTGAAAGACGGCACCTCCGATAGTGCAGCAACCCCTCACCCTCCATATTGCATACGAGTGTCAGCATAGATTCTTGTGCTCCAGTCTCTGGAGTGGGCCTTAAACCCACATCCTTCTGACTCAGAGGTGTTGCCAAGGGTGACACTCAAGTATAGTCTGCTATATGCCTCAATCTGGTTGGGGAGATGGTGGTAATGTCACTGAACTAGTAATTAAAAGGCCCAGGCTGATGCCCTGGGGCCATGGGTTCAAATCCCACTGTGTCAGCTGGGGGGGGGGGGGGGGGGGGGGTGGAATTTCAAGTTAATTACTTAAAATGTCTGGAATTGAAAGCTGTCTCAGTAATGGTGCCGTGAAACTATGATCAATTGTTGCAAAACCCCATCTGGTTCATTAATGTCCTTTCAGGAAGGAAATCTGCCATCTTTACCTGGTCTGGCCGACAGTTGACTCTTGACCCACAGCAATATGGTTGACTCTTATCCCTCCGAAATGGCCTAGCAAGCCACTCAGTTGTCAAGGGCAATTAGAGATGGGGGAAAAAATGCTGGCCTTGCCAGTGATGCCCACATCCCATGAAAGAATGATAAAAAAGCTGCGAGTGTTTAAATATGCACATACTGAGCGCCCTAAGCTGCTCCGTGGTTATCCCACACATATTGTATACACCAGGATAATAAAAGCAAAATACTGCGGATGCTGGAAATCTGAAACAAAAACAAGAAATGCTGGATTCGCTCAGCAGGTCTGGCAGCATCTGTGGAAAGAGAAGTAGAGTTAACGTTTCGGGTCAGTAACCCTTCTTCGGAACTGTATACACCAGGTCTGTGCTGTCTACAGATTTTTCATTCTCCGTCAGGTTAAAGTGTTAGAAATCCGCGCATGCCCAATATTAAAATAAGATTTAATTACATACATTATTTATTATTCTTTCAGTTAATGTGATAAATGAGTTGTAACGTTTACGGATTTTAAAGACTGTTCGTTATCATAGGTCTTATAACTAACTATGAAAGAGCAAAGTAGTGATTTTCTATTTATATCGTATTAAGAAAACAAAGAAGTTATTGGTGTCCTTTGCTTACAATTCGCGACATCTGTCACATACATTGCTGAAACTGACCCAATCTCCCTCCCAAATATAAAAGCTCTTACCAGCCGAGTTTTTTTCGGAGAGGTTGAGACGGGAACGTATCAGTCTTCTCACTCGATCACTGATGCTTTTCTGTAAAATGTTGACCACACCAAATGGTTGGAAATCCGACACCTCAGCACCTGACCGAAACTCGCTCTGGAGAAACTCGATACTCAGCCAAAACTTCCCCCAACCACAGCGAACTCCTTCCCGGTGATACCGCTGGACCCACGGGGAAAGGGGAGCAAAGAACTTATCCCATTGGATGTAACGAAGCATAAAATGGCACCTGGAATCACAAAATGCAAGAGTTTAGTCCTTGCTGAACATAGCCTTGGGGAAAGTTTACAAAGACTTCAATATGACTCATGGAATCATTACTTCTGCGCCAGTTGTGTTGGCAGCACAGACTAACATTCGTATTCACCAAAAGGGGCAGGGCGAAGAGGTGGGTCCCCAAAGCTACCTCAGCCAGAACAGGAATTGAACACGTGCTGTTAGTATTATTCTGAACCACATGATCGCTTCTCGGCCTTTTGGCTAAGATCAAGTGTAGTATCTGTTCTTATCAGTGCTTATTTGATTGAGAAGAGACCATGATCATTGCCTTTTGATCCTGGGGAAGCTTTGAGTAAAATGGCTATAACCAATTTTCGAGCTTCGGGCCAGGGAGTGCGCAACACCGTTCGGGTGGTCGTGAAGGACAAGGAAGGAGATGCACCGGTCGATCGCACCTTCTTCATCAAGAAAATTCTCTTCGATTGCTGCGGATTTCAAGCGACGGACGTCTTCTGCCTGCAGGATTTCCCCAGCAGTGGATACTTCGACGTGACGTTTCGGAACGTGGCGGGATGCATCAAGTTCCTGAAGGCGTTCAAGGAGAAAGGGGACCGGGCGCCACTGTCGATCCTCACAGCGGAGCCGCTCTTCACGCTTCCGTCACAACGGGACCGGGTGGTGACTATTCACCTCTACAACCCCCATGTTCCGGTGGTGGATGTACTCACCTTTCTCGCCAGGTACGTCGAGGTGGCCGGCAGCAGCACTGATGTCAAGGACCCCTTTGGGATTTGGACCAGCAAGCGGCAGGTCAAGGTGACCTTGAAGGTAGATCCCAGTGGAGCCATCATCCACCCTCCCTCCAGCTTCGCTATCGGGGGAAGTCGAGGCTTCTTGGTCTACGCTGGGCAGCCCAGAGTTTGCCGCACCTGTGGCAAATCTGGTCACATGGCAGCCAACTGCAGCACGGTTGTTTGCAAGAACTGCAAGGAGGAAGGCCATCAGACCAAGGACTGTAAGCAGACTAAGTGTTGCAACTTGTGCGGTGCGGCAGGCCATCTCTACAAGACCTGCCCCAAACGTTGTCTCAGCTATGCTCAGGCGGCAAGGTCCAAGGAATGGCCGGGCGAAGGTTCGACGAAGGCGTCCGCTGTTCGAAAGGAGACCAGCAACCTTCTCCGCAGTGAGGAACTTCAACCTGAGAAGGAAGGGGAGGCGGCTGAAACCAACGACCCAGCACCTACCCAGCGCCCGGAAACCCCTCCTCCACAGACAGAATCAATGGAGGAGGAGGCAGCAGATGGACAAACAGGTCAGTGGCAAGTGGTCCAGAGGAAAACCACAAAGAAAAAACATCCCAAAGCCACCACCCAAACCAGTGGCAAGAGGAGGCTCTCTTCTGAATCAGACTGCAACAACTCCTCTTCACTGGACGGGGAAATGCTGGAACGACAGCCCCTTCAAAAGAGGCGGCAGAACTCCGAGATGGATGATAAAGCATCCCAGCCCCCGGGCACTGGAAGCTGTGATGGGCCCGGCGTGCCCCAACCCCAATTCCCCACACGTAACGACGTGGCCAACGCATCTCAGCTCCGGGACACCGGGAGCAAAGACACGTCTGGCGCACCTGAGCTCCGGGAGACCGGGAGCTGTGATGTTTTCGAGGAGGAACAGATGGAAGCAGCTGAGGACAACCCAATGCTCTCTGCCTACAAGACCCCCCCGATGTCACCCGAGCGGCACAAACCCTGCATGAAAAATCAGGAGGGGTTTCTGAGCCCAACCAACGTGAAACTGCTTGCGCATACGATGGGTATGCAGGAACATCCCGAAAGGGAAGGACTGGGACTAGCGAGGACGAATGGTATGGGAAGCAACAACTAATTTTTAGTAAAAAATGGGTGTAAGAATTGCTTCCATTAATGTGCGTAGCATTAAATCTACTACGTGTTTCAACCTTGGATTACCTTGCCAAGGTCAAAGCTGACCTACTGTTTCTGCAGGAGTGTGGAATACCACACCTCAGCACCTACAGGCAGTGGTCGCGATGGTGGTCCCACGGGCCATCGATCTGGTCGGGGGTTAATGACTGCCGTTCCTCCGGCCTGGGTATTCTGCTGCGGGGAGGTAACTTCACCGTCTCCGAAGTTAAGGAGGTGGTGGGCGGCCGCCTCCTCGTAGCAGACATGATGTACAACAACGCTCCGCTCCGGTTGATCAACATGTACGCCCCGGTACAACGCAGCGAGCGGCTGACCGTCTTCCAGCAGCTCCCACTGCTGCTGGCGACGTCCAGGCCGGTCATCCTAGCCGGTGACTTCAACTGCATCATCGATGCGGCTGGACGATCCGGCAGTGACGACAGCAAACTGGACGCTACGTCCAGATTCCTAATAGAAACAGTTAAGGATGCCAAACTGCACGACGTCTTCAGCAAACCTGCAGACGGAGCGCAGCGCAGATACACATGGTCAAGATCGGACGGGTCTGCCTGTTCCAGGATTGACTTCCTGTTTGTGTCCCGTGCTGTCACGGTCGGATCCACCGACGTCAAGCCGGTGTTTTTCTCCGACCACTGCCTCTTACTGGCCGACTGTCACTTACAGGACGACCAGCGGGTTGGCAGAGGGACGTGGAAGCTCAATGCGACACTGCTGACCCCAGAGAACGTTGAGGAACTCAAAAGGGATTACAATGGTTGGAGGACCGTGAAACCCCTCTTTGAGTCTCCAGTTCACTGGTGGGAAGCGATTAAGGAGAACATCAAGAGGTTCTTCATCCACAAAGGTGTTCAGAAGGCGAGAGAGAGACAGAGGGAACTGTCCCGACTCCAGAAAATTATGCAAAATCTACTCCGGTTGCAGTCAATGGGGGTCGAGGTCAAGGAGGACCTCCAAGAGGTGAAGAGCCAGCAGGCCTCGCTCTTTGCCAAGGAGGCCTCCAAGATCATCTTCCGGTCCAGAGTCCGCTCCATCAAGCAGGATGAGACGTGCTCGCGTTACTTCTTCCAAAAGGTACAGAGAGAGAGCTCTGTTATCAGCAGCCTGAAGGAAGAAGATGGCTCGGTAACGTCTTCGCAGTCCGACATACTAAGGATCAGCAAATCCTTTTATGCTGGGCTGTATGACGCGAAGCCCACAGACAGCAGAGCCTCCCAGTCCTTCCTGTCATCTATCACAGAGGTCCTAGATGACAGCAGGAGGGAGAGACTGGACAAGCCGCTAACTCTGGACGAGCTGACAAAGGCCGTCGAGTCTTTCGAGACGAGTAAAACCCCCGGGAGCGACGGCTTACCGGTCGAGTTGTACTCGGCCCTGTGGGACTGGGTCGGCCCGGACCTGCTGGAAGTATACGAGAGTATGCTCCTGGCCGGCAGCATGTCAGAGACCATGAGAAAAGGCATCATCACACTCATTTACAAGCAGAAGGGGGAGAGGGCAGAAATCAGAAATTGGCGGCCCATCTCACTGCTTAATGTTGATTACAAGATTCTGTCCAAAGTCATAGCCAGTCGAGTCAAATCTGCTCTGGAGTTGGTGATTCACCCCGATCAGACCTGTACTGTACCCGGCAGGAAGATCTCTGATAGTCTCGCGCTACTCAGGGATACGATCGCCTACGTACGGGACAGGAGGGTGGACACCTGCCTCATCAGCCTGGACCAGGAGAAGGCTTTTGACAGGATATCGCACACCTACATGATGGACGTGCTTTCCAAAATGGGGTTTGGGGAGGGAATCTGCAATTGGATCCAACTGCTCTACACAAACATCAGTAGCGCAGTCTCAATCAACGGGTGGGAATCTGAAAGTTTCCCGATCAAATCTGGAGTCAGACAGGGCTGTCCTCTGTCCCCGGTCTTGTTTGTTTGCTGTATTGAACCCTTTGCTGAGTCTATTAGGAAGGATGCGAGCATAAGAGGGGTGACAATCCCAGGCAGCGGAGGCACTCAGGTCAAAACCTCCCTGTACATGGATGACGTCGCCGTCTTCTGCTCGGATCCGCTGTCCGTGCGCAGACTGATGAGCATCTGCGACCAGTTCGAACTGGCCTCGGGAGCCAAAGTTAACCACGGCAAGAGCGAGGCCATGTTCTTTGGGAACTGGGCTGACCGATCCTTTGTCCCCTTCACCGTCAGGTCAGATTACCTGAAGGTGCTGGGGATATGGTTCGGAAGTGCCGGGGCGTGCACCAAAACATGGGAGGAGCGAGTAGCCAAGGTACGACAAAAGTTGGGCATGTGGGGGCAGCGATCTCTCTCCATTGTGGGTAAGAACCTGGTCATCAGGTGCGAGGCGCTCACGTTGTTGCTCTACGTGGCGCACGTCTGGCCCATACCCCACTCCTGCGCCGTGGCAGTCACCCGAGCCATTTTCCGCTTCGTCTGGGGATCTAAAATGGACCGGGTCCGGAGGGACACGATGTTCAAATCTCTGGACATGGGCGGGAAAAATGTACCCAACGTGGCCCTCATCCTGATGACCACCTTCGTGTGCGGCTGCATCAAGCTGTGTGTAGATCCCCAGTACGCAAACTCCAAGTGTCACTACGTGCTGAGGTTCTATCTGTCCCCGGTGTTGCGAAGGATGGGCCTGGTCACATTGCCGCGGAACGCACCATGCAGTTGGGCGGCGCCGTACCACCTATCCTTCGTGGAGCAGTTTCTGCGGAAAAACACCTTTGACCACCGGTCCATCAGGCAGTGGTCTGCACGGAATGTCCTCAAGGCCCTACGGGAAAAGGAAACGGTGGATCCTGTCGGATGGTTCCCCGAGCAGACCGTCAAAGTCATTTGGCGGAATGCCTCATCACCAGAACTTTCAAACAAGCACCAAGACGTAGCTTGGCTGGTGGTGAGAAGGGCCCTCCCCGTCAGATCCTTCATGCACATCCGAAGTCTCGCCCCCTCCGCACAGTGCCCCCGTGTTGGCTGTGGTGGGGAAGAGACGGTCGCCCACCTCCTCCTGGAATGTGCCTTTGCAAAGCAGGTGTGGAAAGAGATGCAGTGGTTTTTGTCAAGGTTCATCCCAAGCAGCTCTGTAACACAGGAGTCTGTGCTCTTTGGGCTGTTCCCAGGGACGCACACCGAGACAAACATCAACTGCTGCTGGAGGACTATCAATTCGGTGAAAGACGCCCTTTGGTCTGCCCGAAACTTGCTGGTCTTCCAGCGCAAAGAGTTGTCCACCACCGAATGTTGCAGACTGGCACATTCCAAGGTCCAGGACTACGTGCTGAGGGACGCACTAAAGCTTGGGGCAGCCGCAGCAAAGGCTCAATGGGGAAAGACCACAGTGTAAGGTTCCCCCACCAAGCTGGACTGAGGGGCTGGATCCATGGGAAACCCCTCGAACTGTATCGTTAATATTCTGAATTGTTGTAAATGTAAAACTGTAATTGACATGACAATTGTGAAACGGAAGGGTTGGGAAGAAACTCATGACAGTATTGAAGGAAACTGATCTCCCTTGCAATGTTTGTATTTTTTGGTGCTGTTTGGAAACTGTTTGGCAATGTAATTTTTACAGATTTTTATGAATAAAGTATATTTTGGAAAAAAAAACATGCCAGTTCACTGCTGATCCTTAGTATGTCGGACTGCGAAGACGTTACCGAGCCAGCTTCTTCCTTCAGGCTGCTGATAACAGAGCTCTCTCTCTCTACCTTTTGGAAGAAGTAACGCGAGCACGTCTCATCCTGCTCGATGGAGCGGACTCTGGACCGGAAGATGATCTTGGAGGCCTCCTTGGCAAAGAGCGAGGCCTGCTGGCTCTTCACCTCTTGGAGGTCCTCCTTGACCTCGACCCCCATTGACTGCAACCGGAGTAGATTTTGCATAATTTTCTGGAGTCGGGACAGTTCCCTCTGTCTCTCTCTCGCCTTCTGAACACCTTTGTGGATGAAGAACCTCTTGATGTTCTCCTTTATCGCTTCCCACCAGTGAACTGGAGACTCAAAGAGGGGTTTCACGGTCCTCCAACCTTTGTAATCCCTTTTGAGTTCCTCAACGTTCTCTGGGGTCAGCAGTGTCGCATTGAGCTTCCACGTCCCTCTGCCAACCCGCTGGTCGTCCTGTAAGTGACAGTCGGCCAGTAAGAGGCAGTGGTCGGAGAAGAACACCGGCTTGACGTCGGTGGATCCGACCGTGACAGCACGGGACACAAACAGGAAGTCAATCCTGGAACGGGCAGACCCGTCCGATCTTGACCATGTGTATCTGCGCTGCGCTCCGTCTGCAGGTTTGCTGAAGACGTCGTGCAGTTTGGCATCTTTAACTGTTTCTATTAGGAATCTGGACGTAGCGTCCAGTTTGCTGTCGTCACTGCCGGATCGTCCAGCCGCATCGATGATGCAGTTGAAGTCACCGCCTAGGATGACCGGCCTGGACGTCGCCAGCAGCAGTGGGAGCTGCTGGAAGACGGTCAGCCGCTCGCTGCGTTGTACCGGGGCGTACACGTTGATCAACCGGAGCGGAGCGTTGTTGTACATCACGTCTGCTACGAGGAGGCGGCCGCCCACCACCTCCTTAACTTCGGAGATGGTGAAGTTACCTCCCCGCAGCAGAATACCCAGGCCGGAGGAACGGCAGTCATTACCCCCCGACCAGATCGATGGCCCGTGGGACCACCATCGCGACCACTGCCTGTAGGTGCTGAGGTGTGGTATTCCACACTCCTGCAGAAACAGTAGGTCAGCTTTGACCTTGGCAAGGTAATCCAAGGTTGAAACACATCGCGTAGTCGATTTAATGCTACGCACATTAATGGAAGCAATTCTTATACCCATTTTTTACTAAAAATTAGTTGTTGCTTCCCATACCATTTGTCCTCGCTAGTCCCAGTCCGTCCCCTTCGGGATGTTCCTGCATACCCATCGTATGCGCAAGCAGTTTCACGTTGGTTGGGCTCAGAAACCCCTCCTGATTTTTCATGCAGGGTTTGTGCCGCTCGGGTGACATCGGGGGGGTCTTGTAGGCCGACATACTAAGGATCAGCAAATCCTTTTATGCTGGGCTGTATGACGCGAAGCCCACAGACAGCAGAGCCTCCCAGTCCTTCCTGTCATCTATCACAGAGGTCCTAGATGACAGCAGGAGGGAGAGACTGGACAAGCCGCTAACTCTGGACGAGCTGACAAAGGCCGTCGAGTCTTTCGAGACGAGTAAAACCCCCGGGAGCGACGGCTTACCGGTCGAGTTGTACTCGGCCCTGTGGGACTGGGTCGGCCCGGACCTGCTGGAAGTATACGAGAGTATGCTCCTGGCCGGCAGCATGTCAGAGACCATGAGAAAAGGCATCATCACCCTCATTTACGAGCAGAAGGGGGAGAGGGCAGAAATCAGAAATTGGCGGCCCATCTCACTGCTTAATGTTGATTACAAGATTCTGTCCAAAGTCATAGCCAGTCGAGTCAAGTCTGCTCTGGAGTTGGTGATTCACCCCGATCAGACCTGTACTGTACCCGGCAGGAAGATCTCTGATAGTCTCGCGCTACTCAGGGATACGATCGGCTACGTACGGGACAGGAGGGTGGACACCTGCCTCATCAGCCTGGACCAGGAGAAGGCTTTTGACAGGATATCGCACACCTACATGATGGACGTGTTTTCCAAAATGGGGTTTGGGGAGGGAATCTGCAATTGGATCCAACTGCTCTACACAAACATCAGTAGCGCAGTCTCAATCAACGGGTGGGAATCTGAAAGTTTCCCGATCAAATCTGGAGTCAGACAGGGCTGTCCTCTGTCCCCGGTCTTGTTTGTTTGCTGTATTGAACCCTTTGCTGAGTCTATTAGGAAGGATGCGAGCATAAGAGGGGTGACAATCCCAGGCAGCGGAGGCACTCAGGTCAAAACCTCCCTGTACATGGATGACGTCGCCGTCTTCTGCTCGGATCCGCTGTCCGTGCACAGACTGATGAGCATCTGCGACCAGTTCGAACTGGCCTCGGGAGCCAAAGTCAACCACGGCAAGAGCGAGGCCATGTTCTTTGGGAACTGGGCTGACCGATCCTTTGTCCCCTTCACCGTCAGGTCAGATTACCTGAAGGTGCTGGGGATA
The DNA here is from genome assembly GCF_036365525.1 of Heterodontus francisci. Taxonomy (NCBI): domain Eukaryota; kingdom Metazoa; phylum Chordata; class Chondrichthyes; order Heterodontiformes; family Heterodontidae; genus Heterodontus; species Heterodontus francisci. The sequence continues at coordinate 39,791,984 of NC_090387.1, forward strand.
TGGTTCGGAAGGGCCGGGGCGTGCACCAAAACATGGGAGGAGCGAGTAGCCAAGGTACGACAAAAGTTGGGCACGTGGGGGCAGCGATCTCTCTCCATTGTGGGTAAGAACCTGGTCATCAGGTGCGAGGCGCTCACGTTGTTGCTCGACGTGGCGCAGGTCTGGCCCATACCCCACTCCTGCGCCGTGGCAGTCACCCGAGCCATTTTCCGCTTCGTCTGGGGATCTAAAATGGACCGGGTCCGGAGGGACACGATGTTCAAATCTCTGGACAAGGGCGGGAAAAATGTACCCAACGCGGCCCTCATCCTGATGACCACTTTCGTGTGCGGCTGCATCAAGCTGTGTGTAGATCCCCAGTACGCAAACTCCAAGTGTCACTACGTGCTGAGGTTCTATCTGTCCCCGGTGTTGCGAAGGATTGGCCTGGTCACATTGCCGCGGAACGCTCCATGCAGTTGGGCAGTGCCGTACCACCTATCCTTCGTGGAGCAGTTTCTGCGGGAAAACACCTTTGACCACCGGTCCATCAGGCAGTGGTCTGCACGGAATGTCCTCAAGGCCCTACGGGAAAAGGAAACGGTGGATCCTGTCGGATGGTTCCCCGAGCAGACCGTCAAAGTCATTTGGCAGAATGCCTCATCACCAGAACTTTCAAACAAGCACCAAGACGTAGCTTGGCTGGTGGTGAGAAGGGCCCTCCCCGTCAGATCCTTCATGCACACCCGAAGTCTCGCCCCCTCCGCACAGTGCCCCCGCGTTGGCTGTGGTGGGGAAGAGACGGTCGCCCACCTCCTCCTGGAATGTGCCTTTGCAAAGCAGGTGTGGAAAGAGATGCAGTGGTTTTTGTCAAGGTTCATCCCAAGCAGCTCTGTAACACAGGAGTCTGTGCTCTACGGGCTGTTCCCAGGGACGCACACCGAGACAAACATCAACTGCTGCTGGAGGACTATCAATTCGGTGAAAGACGCCCTTTGGTCTGCCCGAAACTTGCTGGTCTTCCAGCGCAAAGAGTTGTCCACCACCGAATGTTGCAGACTGGCACATTCCAAGGTCCAGGACTACATGTTGAGGGACGCACTAAAGCTTGGGGCAGCCGCAGCAAAGGCTCAATGGGGAAAGACCACAGTGTAAGGTTCCCCCACCAAGCTGGACTGAGGGGCTGGATCCATGGGAAACCCCTCGAACTGTATCGTTAATATTCTCAATTGCTGTAAATGTAAAACTGTAATTGACATGACAATTGTGAAACGGAAGGGTTGGGAAGAAACTCATGACAGTATTGAAGGAAACTGATCTACCTTGCAATGTTTGTATTTTTGGTGCTGTTTGGAAACTGTTTGGCAATGTAAGTTTTACAGATTTTTATGAATAAAGTATATTTTGGAAATAAAAAAAAAACATGCAAGCCATCACAGTGCAGGGGTGGGGTATGGGCCAGACCTGTGCCACGTACAGCAACAATGTGAGCGCCTTGCACCTGATGACCAGGTTCTTACCCACAATGGAGAGAGATCGCTGCCCCCACATGCTCAACTTTTGTTGTACCTTGGCTACTCACTCCTCCCAGGTTTTGGTGCACGCCCCGGCCATTCTGAACCATATCCCCAGCACCTTCAGGTAGTCTGACCTGACGGTGAAGGGAACAAAGGATCGGTCAGTCCAGTTCCCAAAGAACATGGCCTTGCTCTTGCCTTGTTGCTGTACATGGCGCAGGTCTGGCCCATACCCCACTCCTGCGCTGTGGTGGTCACCCGAGCCATTTTCCGCTTCATCTGGGGATCTAAAATGGACCGGGTCCAGAGGGACACGATGTTCAAATCTCTGGATAAGGGCGGGAAAAATGTACCCAACGTGACCCTCATCCTGATGACCACCTTCGTGTGCGGCTGCATCAAGCTGTGTGTGTAGAGCTCCAGTACGCAAACTCCAAGTGTCACTACGTGCTGAGGTTCTATCTGTCCCCGGTGTTGCGAAGGATGGGCCTGGGCACATTGCCACGGAACGCTCCATGCAGTTGGGCCGTGCCATACCACCTATCCTTCGTGGAGCAGTTTCTGCGGGAAAACACCTTTGACCACCGGTCCATCAGGCAGTGGGCTGCATGGAATGTCCTCAAGGCCCTACGGGAAAAGGAGACGGTGGATCCTGTCGGATGGTTCCCCGAGCAGACCGTCAAAGTCATTTGGCGGAATGCCTCATCACCAGAACTTTCAAACAAGCACCAAGACGTAGCTTGGCTGGTGGTGAGAAGGGCCCTCCCCGTCAGATCCTTCATGCACACCCGAAGTCTCGCCCCCTCTGCACAATGCACCTGTGGTGGCTGTGGTGGGGAAGAGACGGTCGCCCACCTCCTCCTGGAATGAATCTTCGCAAAGCAGGTGTGGAAAGAGATGCAGTGGGTTTTGTCGAGGTTGATCCCAAGCAGCTCTGTAACACAGGAGTCTGTGCTCTACGGGCTGTTCCCAGGGACAAACATCAACTGCTGCTGGAGGACTATCAATTCGGTGAAAGACGCCCTTTGGTCTGCCTGAAACCTGCTGGTTTTCCAGCGCAAACAGTTGTCCACCACCGAATGTTGCAGACTGGCACATTCCAAGGTCCAGGACTACGTGCTGAGGGACGCACTAAAGCTTGGGGCAGCCGCAGCAAAGGCTCAATGGGGAAAGACCACAGTGTAAGGTCCCCCCACCAAGCTGAACTGAGGGGCTGGATCCATGGGAAACCCCTCGAACTGTATCGTAAAAATTTTCATTTGCTGTAAAATGTAAAAATGTTAATGGCATGACAAATGAAATGGAAGGGTTGTGAGGCAACTCATGATTGTATTGAAGGAAACTGATCACCTTTGCACTGTTTGTATTTTTTGACTTGATGCTGTTTTAAAATGTTTGGGAATGTATTTTTTACAGATTTCTATGAATAAAGTATATTTTGGAAATTAAAAAAAAACATGCAAGCCATCAAGCCAACTAATTTAACCAGCCCAGAAGGAGACCATTTGGCCCATCGAGTCCAGACCAGCTCTTTGTAGAGCAACCCAATCAGTCCCATTCATCCGCTCTATCCCCATAACCCTGAAAGTTTACTTCCCCAAGGGCCCATCCAATTTCCTTTTGAAATCATTCATCGTCTCTGCTTCCACCACGTTCGTAGGCAGCGAGCTCCTAATCACTATCATTCGCTGCATAAAAAAGTTCTTCTTCACATCCCACTGCCCCCCAACCACTGCACCTCCTCCATCCAGCCCCGTCACCCCACCCCACCCCCGTCTCGCTTGTCCAAAACCTTAAATCTGTGTCCCCTAGTCCATGTACCATCAGTTAATGGGAACAGCTTTTCTTTGTCTACCCAACCTGTCATAATCTAGTACGCCTCGATCAAATCTCTCCTTAGTCTCCTTTGCTCCAAGGAGAACCCCAGCTTCTCCAACCTAACCTCATAGCTAAAATCCCTCATTCTTGGAACTATTCGGGTAAATTTCCTCTGCACCCTCTCAAGGACCCTCATATCTTTCCTAAAGTGTCGTGGCCAGAACTGGATGCAGTGCTCTAGTTGTGGCCTAACCTGAGCTTTATAAAGGTTCAGCAAAACTTCCCTGCTTTGTATTCAATGTCTCTGTTTATGAAGCCCAAGATCCCATGTGCTTTGCTAACTACTCTCTCAATATGACTTGAGGTATAGAATATAAGAGCAGGGAGATTATGATGGAGCTGTATAAAATGCTAGTTAAGCCACAGCTGGAGTACTGTGTACAGTTCTGGTCACCATACTATAGGAAGGATGTGATTGCACTGGAGAGGATGCAGAGGAGATTCACCAGGATGTTGCCTGGGCTGGAGCATTTCAGCTATGAAGAGAAACTGGATAGGGTTGTTTTCCTTTGAGCAGAGAAGGCTGAAGGGGGACCTGATTGAGGTATACAAAATTATGAGGGGCGTAGATAGGAAGAAACTTTTTCCCTTAGCAGAGGTGTCAATTATGATTTAGAGATACAGCACTGAAACAGGCCCTTCGGCCCACCGAGTCTGTGCCGACCATTAACCACCCATTTATACTAATCCTACACTAATCCCATATTCCTACCACATCCTCACCTGTCCCTATATTCCCCTACCACCTACCTATACTAGTGGCAATTTACAATGGCCAATTTACCTATCAACCTGCAAGTCTTTTGGCTGTGGGAGGAAACCGGAGCACCCGGAGGAAACCCACGCAGACACAGGGAGAACTTGCAAACTCCACACAGGCAGTACCCAGAATTGAACCTGGGTTGCTGGAGCTGTGAGGCTGCGGTGCTAACCACTTCGCCACTGTGGTAATCAGGGGGCATAGATTTAAGGTAAGGAGCAGGAGATTTAGAGGGGATTTGAGGAAAAAAAATTTCACCCAGAGGGTGGTTGCAATCTGGAATGCACTGCCTGAAGAGGTGGTAGAGGCAGGAACCCTCACAACATTTAAGAAATATTTAGATGAACACTTGAAACGCCATAGCATACAAAGCTACGGGCCAAGTGCTAGAAAATGGGATTAGAATAGATAGGTCTTTGACGGTCGGCACAGACATGATGGGCCAAAGGGCCTGTTTCTGTGCTGTATAACTCTATGACATTGGTCTCAGTCCTGTTGAGGTGCAACCTATCCCTTTTGAATAGATGCCTCCTGCCCCAGAACTGATCCCAAAGTCCCAAGAAACTGAAGCCCTCCCTCTTACATTATGCCTCCAGCCACGCATTTATCCTCCCTATCTTCCTATTTCTACTCTAGCTGGCATGTGGCACTGGGAGTAATCTGGAAATGACTACCTTTGAGGTTCTACTTTATAACATCCTCCCTAGCTCCAGAAAATCTGACCATAGGACCTTAATATCTTTATTATATTTTTTCATGGAATTTGAGCATCACAGGCAAGGCCAACATTTTTTGCCCATCCCTAACCGCCCTTAAGAAGGTGGTGGTGAGCCACCTTCTTGAACCGTTGCAGTCCATTTGGTGTAGGTACACCCACAATGCTGAGAGGAAAGGCGTTGCAGGTTTTGACCCAGCAACAGTGAAGGAATGGCGATATAGTTCCAAGTGAGGATGGTGTGTGGCTTGGAGGGGAACTTGCAGGTGGTGGTGTTCCCATCTGTCTGCTGCCCTTGTCCTTCTAGGTGGTAGAGGCCGTGGGTTTGGTAGGTGCTGTCGAAGGAGGCTTGGTGACATGTTCTGTCTATGTGGTTGGTACCGTGTGTATCAGAACCTCTGGTTCACTCACTTCCCCCTGCCGAATATTCTGCACCCTCTCCGTTATGTCCTTTACCCTGGCACCAGGGAGGCAACACACCATGCTAGACTCACGATGATGGCTATAGAAATGTCTGTCTGTCCCCCTAACTATGGAATCTCCTATAATGACTGAACTTCTACTCTTTGCTGTTCTCTCTTGTATAGTTCCTTCCTCATTGGTGCCATGGTCTGGACTGCACTCCTTCACATCGTCATCACTCCCAGCACTCTATAAAGCTGAGTATCGGTTTGAGAGTGGCACACACACTGAAGACTTCTTTACCTCCTGCCTCTTCCTACTTTTCCAGATGGCCACCTATCTACTATCCTGAACTCTCACTGCCTGTGGGGTGACCACCTCCTGAAAGGTACGAGCCAGGAAACTCTCATCCTCCCTGATGCTCCGCAGTGACTGCAGCAGTCCCTCAGTCTTGGAAATCCTGAGCTCGAGCTCAAGCAGCTGGAGACACTTCCTACACACGTGGTCATATGGCCCACACTTAAATACTTCATAAATAAATCCTGTGTTTAATGAAAACTCTAGTTGTACCTGTAAAAATGTTTCTCAGATTATTTGCCTTTACCTTCCTGCATTTCTGTGGTGGTGCTTGCTCATCTTCCTGGGCTCCTCTCAACTTATTGACTTGACTTGATGCCCCACCCTTGCCTGAAAGAGACTTCCAAACTGTGCATGTATGTGCGGACTCTGAGAGAAGACAGAAATCACCTTCATTCATGATATCCTGCATTATGAAAGTCCATTTCATGCATACATTGCTAAACACAAATGGCACATTTTTTCCTAGTGTTTACATTCTTATCTTGTTTGTTATGCCTGTGGGTGATTTACTCAACTGATAAAGAAATTTTATTTTGCATTAATTAACAATTGAATCCTGTGGTGAATACCCAAAAAGGGAGAGTGTAAGTCAGTTATGATCAGACTGTATAGTGCCCTGGTCAGAGCAGACCTTGAATACGTTGCCCAGTTCTGGTTGTCAAGAAACAAGTGAGAAAGTCAAGTTCTGTGGAGAAGAGATACAACACTGCCCCCGCCCACCCCCCCAATTTCCAGGACATGAGTTATAAGCTCAATTTGGAAAGGAGGCGTCCCACAGGTGACCTTAGAGAATTTTTTTTCGTTCATGGGATGTGGGTATTGCTGGCAAGGCCAACATTTATTGCCCATCCCTAATTGCCCTGGAGAAGGTGGCGGTGACCCACTTTTATGAACTCGTTAGATATGAGTTCCAGGATTTTGACCCAGCAACAGTGAAGAAACGGCGATACTGTTCCAAATCAGGATGGTGTATGACTTGGAGGAAAACTTGCAGGTAGTGGTGTTCTCATGCGGCTGCTGCACTGGTTCTTCTACATGATAGAGGTCGCGGGTTTGTGATGTGCTGTTGAGGGAGCATTGGTAAGTTGCTGCAGTGCATCTTGTAGATGGTACACACTGTTGCCATTGTGAGCCAGTGATGGAAGGACTGAATGTTTAAGGCGGTGGGTGGGGTGCTGATCAAGTGAACTGCTTTGTCCTGGATGGTATTGAGCTTCCTGAGTGTTGTTGGAGCTGCATTCATCTAGGCAAGTGAAGAGTACTCCATCCCATTCCTGATTTGTGTCTTGCAGATTGGGAACAGGCTTTGAGGAGTCTGGAAGTGAGTTACTCGCTGCAGAATTCCCAACCTCTGACCTGCTTTTGCAGTTACAGTATTTATGTGTCTGGTCCAGTTAAGATTCTGGTCAATGGTAACCCCCAGGATGTTGAAGGTGGGAGATTCTGCAATGGTATCATTGAATGTCAAGGGGAGGTGGTTAGATTCTCTGTTGTTGGAGATGGTCATTGCTTGTCACATGTGTGGCATGAATGTCACTTGCCACTTATCAGCCCAAGCCTGAATGTTGTCCAGGTTGTGCTGCATGTGGGCACAGACTGCTTCATTATCTGAGGAGTTGTGAATGGAATTGAACAGTGTGCAAACATCAGCGAACATCCCCACATCTGTCCTAATGATGGAGGGAAGGTCACTGATGAAGCAGCTGAAGAAGGTGAGCTTAGGACATTGCCCTGAGGAATTCCTTCAGCTATACGCTGGGGCTGAGATGATTGGCCTCCAGCAACCACAACCATCTTCATTTGTGCTAAATATGACTCCAGCCAGTGGAATTTTCCTACTGATTCCCATTGGCTTCAATTTTACTGGGGCTCCTTGTCAAATGTTCAAATGTTCCCTTGATGTCAAGGGCAGGCACTGTCACCTCACCTCTGGAATTCAGCTGTGTTATCCATGTCTGGACCCAGGCTGTTATGTGGTCTGGAGCTGAGTAGTCCTGGTGGAACTCACACTAAGCATCTGTGAATAGGTTATTAGTGAGTAAATGCCTTTTAATATCACTGTTAGCAATACCTTTCCAACATATTTCTGCTGATTGAGAGTAGACTGATGGTGTGGTAATTGGCTGGATTGATTTGTCTTGCTTTTTGTGGACACGACATACCTGGGCAATTTTGTACATTATTGGGTAGATGTCTGTGTTGTAGCTGTACTGGAATAGCTTGGCTAGGGGTGCAGCTAGTTCTGGATCACAAGTCTTCAGCACGACAGCTGGGATGTTGTTGCAGCCCACAATTTTTGCTGTATCCAGTGTGCTCAGTCATTTCTTGATATTGTTTCGACCAGGTGAAAGGGGTCTAGGGGTTCCCTCTCAATCTTTGCTTGGTTTAACCATAACAGGGTTTAATTTTAAAACACCGTGTTTTTAGCTCCCCCTCAGTGAATCCTTGTTCACTGCTCCAATTGTAAGGCAAAGAAATCAGACAGGTTTCCTTAGATTGAAACAAGAAAGGTGGAAGTTTATTAATCTTAAACTCAAATCCAGTTAACGACTACGAATATGCGATGCAACCATGCTAGCATGCATACGTGATAAACACACACGCAGATAGAGACAGAAAAAGTAGAAAAGAATAAAGGGGAAAAGTTTGAGGCAATATCTGGTAGTTACAGTCCTTTAAGTTCAATGTGGAGTCTTTAGTTGTCGGTAAGTCTTGCAATTCATTGGGGCCCAGTTCATGCTTCAACTTGTTTCGATGTTGGAGTCTTTTCTCTCCTGCAGTGTACATGTCTTCCATGTGTCCAGTGGCTTGGGGGAAAGCGCGAGAGAGAGAGAGACAGCCAGGCGAGAGACTTGATTGTTTCAGCTTCAGTTGTGAACGGCCCTGTGGCTAGTTCAAAAAACCTGGAGCAGCCAGTTAGTCATGTGACCAGCTGCTTTAACCAGTCCTGGCTTTGTGGATTGCATCATTTTAGCAGGCCCTGGAATGTGCTTCCTTACCCCTTCAATGTCTGGTGATCAAAATCCATTTGGGTTAATTGGAGCAGGGAATAGTCCTTTGTCTCCACAAGCAGCGTCTCTTAGTATACAAATGTCCTTCCAACCCAGTGTCTGGTGATCTTCAAACAAATAATTTCTTCACTCCAATAATAGTTTAAAATCAATGTTCATATGACAAAATTGATATTTCTCAGTCTTGACAGGTGGGGGTCTGCATGACACCTCCACACCCAGCGGAATGAAATGCGATTTTTAAAAAAGAGCATTTCATTAAAAGGGACTATGACTATGACTAGAGAGCAGATAAGGACAGGAACACACACATGCATCTCTCTCATTCATTCAGAACCCTAACAATTGTTACAGCCTGTCTTTTCATGGTAGCAGTGCTGTTGTAATGGCCCTTTTTGGCATCCCAATAAACATGTGGTTTTTGGGGAAATTTTTTCAGTTTGCACATTTCCATGACTACCTAAAGGGGTCTCTGTTCTTGTTGAGGTCTGCAGGGGGAGGGTTAGGTTTAATTATCCCTAGGTGGGAGTTCTGCTCAGGGGCAGCAGCAGTGGGCGGTTCCACTCTGAACTCTCTTTCAGTGCTTCGATGAATCAAGCAAGGGCTTTTCACCTCAGGGAATGGCTGGTTCCCTTTTTTCCTGACTGTGGGGGTGGATTCTTTGCTAATCTTCCCTTTTTTCTCTGGGACATACCTGCTTGCAGGTATTTGTCCAAATTCTACTGTACTCCCCTGCAGCACTTCGACCAAGTGAGGCATCACCCTCACAGTTTCTTTGCCCTCTTTAGGACTTTCTTTGTCTCTGCATGTGCCTGTAAATGATGTTAGCAATGCTGGTGGGGTGCTTCTAATGTCTGCATTTACATAGGAGGATGTGGGGTCTAATTTTTCAAACATTTCGGGGTTGGCTGACCGGACAGTAGGGTTTTTCATCTGGGATTCTTCCCAGATTTCCTTTAACCTGCCTTTTTGGTCCCTTTTCCCCCATTCCTTTCTAACGTGTTGCCAGCCTTGTGCCTGCCTGTCCCCTTTTGTTCTCAGCAAGGGTCCCTTACAGTTCACCAGCCCTCTGCTGGAGGGTCTTCCAGATGCCAATACAGGAATTAGGGCGTGCAGATTTCACTGTAGGTTGGGTTTTCCCCTCAACCTTGCACATGTGGCAACTCCTGCAGTACTCCACCACATCTTTGCGGAGATTTGGCCAGTCAAACTGCTGTCTTATGGGGACTTTGGTTTTTCATATACTGACTTGTACAGCCACTGCAATCTCATGGGCCATTCTTACTATTTCTCTCCGGTACTTCTGCAGCACCACTAACTGGTGAACCATTGTCCACTCCTTGCTCTCAGGTCTGTGAGGAGAGCTCCATTTCCTCATCAGTACCTCATTCTTTAAATAATAGCAATCAGGGACTCCCTCTGCTTCACTTTCAGAATGGGCAGCCTGTGCTAACTCTTTCAATACTGGGTCAGCTCACTGACCCTCAGCTAGGGAAGATTTATTTAACTCATTCCCTGGGTCTTCTAACTTACCAAAGAAAGTCTCGGACAGACAGTCCTGGTCATCTGCCTGCAGTGCCAATTCAGTCTCCTCTGGGGGGAGCTGATTTGATCATGGCCTCACTCATTACACATTCAGGGACACTGGAGGGGACTGTCTCCTGCCACTGCCCTGTTTCACTGGCCTCCTTCGGTCTCTGTTTCACTACTGAGGAAGCTACCACCTTCACCCCGCCAGATAATTACCTAGGAGCAGGTCAAGCCCGCCCACAAGAAAACTAGAGACAATCCCTATGGCCACTGGTCCTGAAACTAGGTCGCACTCCAAGTGCACCCGGTGTAAAGGTACAGGCATTCTGTGCCCTCCAATACCATTCACCACCATTCTGGAGTTTACTGCACTCTCTGGGGGAAAGGTCAGACCTTTTCCCAGTAAAAGGGATTTATTGGCCCCTGTGTCCCTGAGAATTACTATGGGCTTGCTGCCCCATTTAAGGGGTATGGGGTTACTCTCCTTTCAGACACAAAACCCTGATAATCCTCAGGAATCCTATTAAATTTTCCTGCATTTGCAGCCGTAAGCTTCCTGGGTCTCACTCTTACTGCAGTTAAAGCCACAGCTTGTTCTGCTGTGCTTTCCATCAGGGTCCCTTCTTCACTGAGTGGGTGAGCCCTGATTAACCCTACACATTTTCCCTTTAGTTTCCAGCAGTCAGATCTTAAATGCCTGCTTTATTACAATGGAAGCACTCAGGTCTCTGGGTCTCACTCCTACTTACAGCACCTTCCTTTTTGGCTGAAGGAGGGCCCCCTGTAGCTCCTGCTTTTCTTTCCCTCCCAGGACTACTTGGGCTTCTATCACCTTCCCACCCTTTGTCCTTTTTGGATTTGTGGGGGTGATTAGGAAAGGTTTTCCCCTGGGAAATTGACCTATAAATGAGAGCAAACTCATCGGCCAGGATTACTGCCTGCCGGGCTTTATGAGCCTTTTGTTCCTCCACATGTGTCTTTATGGAGAGTGGGAGAGAGTTTTTAAATTCCTCTAACAAAATTACGTCTCTGAGATTGTCATAGCTGAGCTGTACTTTAAGAGCCCTCAGCCACTGGTCAAAAGCCAGCTGGTTATTTCCCTAAAACTCCAGGTAAGTTTGATCAGCTTATTCTTGAGGACTCTAAACTTTTGGCAATAGGCTTCCGGTACTAACTCATATGCTCTAAGGATAGCATTTTTTGTCAGTTCATAATCTGATGAACTCTCATCTGGCAACATGGAATAAACCTCATGGGCTTTTCCTACTAATTTGCTCTGTAACAACAGAGTCAAAGCCTCAGCCGGCCACTTTATCTGCCTTGCCAGTTTTTCAAAAGATACAAAAAATGCTTCCACGTCTCCCTCATTGAATTTTGGGATCAGTTGGGAAAGTTTTAACAATCCTGTACCCAGCCCTGAATTACGCTCTTCCATATTGGCCATGCTTTCACTGGGGTTACTCTGTTGCCTCCTAGCTAACTCAAGCCGCTTCAGCTCTCTCTCTTCACATTCTTTCTGGAAGGTTCTTTCTCTTTCTCTCTCCTCTCTTCCTTTTTCTCTCTCCTGTCTCTCTCTTCCTTTCTCCTCTAATTCACTTTTCCTCTGTTCCAATTGTAGCTAGCAATACCCTGTTGGAGTCTACTTCTAATCCTGTTTCGACTTCTTCAGATTCAAGGGAAAAATGGTTGGCCACTAGTCTTAGGAGTTCAGACCTCCTATCCATGCCACGTACAGTGATCCCACACTGCTCAGCCATTTTCCTCAACTCCTCCATAGACAGTGCTTTTAACTTATCCCAAGTTACTTCACCCTGGCTTGGGGAGCTACTGGCTTCAGTCGCAGACATGTTAGTATTCTAGCACACACAACCACAAGAAAACATGTATTGAAATCTTTTTTCTTTTGCTTGGGATAATTTGGTTTCCCACTTCCAATTTCTCGTTTGTCTGTGGGTAAAATCCCGGATGAGCCCCCATATTTCTGTTATGACCAGGTGAGAAAGGGGTCTAGGGGTTCCCTCTCAGCCTTTGCCTGGTTTAACCATAACCGGGTTTAATTTTAAAAACACCGTGTTTTTAGCTCCCCCTCAGTGAATCCTTGTTCACTGCTTCAATTGTAAGGCAAAGAAATCAGACAGGTTTCCTTAGATTTAAACAAGAAAGGTAGAAATTTATTAATCTTAAACTCTAATCCGGTCAATGACTACGAATATGTGACACGACCACACTAGCATGCATACGCGATAAACACACACGCAAATGGAGACAGAAAAAGTAGAAAAGAATAAAGGGGAAAAGTTTGAGGCGATATCTGGTAGTTACAGTCCTTTAAGTTCAATGTGGAGTCTTTGGTTGCTGGTAAGTCTTGCAATTCATTGGGGCGCAGTTCAAGCTTCAACTTGTTTCGATGTCGGAGTCTTTTCTCTCTTGAGGTGTACATGTCCTCCATGGGTTCGGTGGCTTGGGAGAAAGTGAGAGAGAGAGAGAGACAGCCAGGTGAGAAACTTGCTTGTTTCAGCTTCAGTTACAAACTGCCTTCTGAATTCAAACTGTCCTGTGGCTAGTTCAAAAAACCTGGAGCAGCCAGTTAGTCATGTGACCAGCTGCTTTACCCAGTCCTGGCTTTGTGGATTGCATCATCTTAACAGGCCCTGGAATGTGCTTCCTTACCCCTTTAATGTCTGGTGTTCAAAATCCATTTGGGTTAATTGGAACAGGGAATAGTCCATTGTCTCCACAAGCAGCGTCTCTTAGTATGCAAATGTCCTTCCAGCCCAGTGTCTGGTGATCTTCAAACAAGTCATTTCACTCCAGCAACAATTTAAAATCAATGTTCATATGACAAAATTAATATGCCTCATTCTTGGCAGGTGGGTGTCTGCATAACAATATCATGTGAAATGATTCAAGTTGGCTGAAGAATGGCATTCATGATGCTGGGGATCTCAGGAAGAGACCAAGATGGATCATCCACTTGGCACTTCTGGCTGAAGATGATCACAAAGACTTCAGTCTTGTCTTTTGCCCTGACATGCTGGGCTCCGCCCTCATTGAGGGTGGTGATATTCAAGGAGCCTCCTCCTCCACTTAGTCGTTTAATTGTCCACCGTCATTCACAACTGGATGTGGCAGGACTGCAAAGCTTTGATCTGATTCGTTGGTTGTGATTAGCATTGTCTATCACATGTTGCTTCTGCTGTTTAGCATGCATGTAGTCCTATTTGTAGCTTCACCAGGTTGGCACCTCATTTTTAGGTATGCCTGGTGCTGCTGCTTGCATGCTGTCCTACACTCCTCATTGAAACAGGGTTGGCACCCTGGCTTGATGATAATGATAGAGTAAGAGATATGTCAGACCATGAGGTTGCAGATTGTTGTAGAATACAATTCTTTTGCTGCTGATGGCCCACAGCATCTCATGGATGTCCAGTTTAGAGCTGCTTGATCTGTACTGAATCTATCCTATTTAGTACAGTGGTCGTGCCACACAACATGATGGAAGGTATCATCAGCGTGAAGTCAGGACTTGTCTCCACAGGGAATGTGGGGTGGTCACTCCTACCAATACTGTCATGGAAAGATGCATCTGCAACAAGTAGATTAGTGAGGAATAGGTCAAACAGGTGTTTTTCCTTGTGTTGACTCTCACAACCTGCCGCAGGCCCAGTGTAGCAGATATGTCCTTCAGCACTTGGCCAGCTTGGTAGGTCATGGTACTGCCAAACAAAATTTTAGTCCCACAGCCAGAGTACATTCTGTGCACTTGCTATCTTAAGTGCTTCTTTTAAGTGATTCATCAGTTGAGAGAGGGCAGTAGGTGATAATCAGCAAGAAGTTTCCTTGCTCATGCTTGACCTGATGCAATGAGACTTCATGGGGTCCAGAGTTAATGTTGAGGCCTCCCTGACTATATACCATGTGCCAGCACCTCTGGGTCTGGTGGGTCTGTCCTGCCAGTTGACCAGGATATATGGAGATGATAATGGCGGAGTCTGGGACATTGGCTGAAAGGTATGATTCTTGTGATTATGTCTGTGCCAAGCTATTGCTTCACTCATCTGTGGGACAGCTCTTTTGGCACAAGTCCCAGATGTTAGCGAGGAAGACTTTGCAGGGTTGACTGGGCTTGGTGTGCCTTTGTCATATCTGGTGCCTAAGCTGATGCCGGGTTGTCCATCTGGTTTTATTCTTATTCAATATTTTCATAGCAGTTTGATGCAACTGAGTGACTTGCTAGGCCATTTCAGAGGGCATTTAAGAGTCAACCACATTGTTGTGAATCTGGAGTTAAATGTAGGCCAGACTGGGTAAGGATGATAGATTTCCTTCCCTAAAGGACATTAGTGAAACAGATGGGTTTTATGACAAGCTGGTAGTTTCATGGTCAGACTAGCTTTTTGTTCCAGATGTATTTAATTAAATTTAAATTCCCCAGCTGTTGTGGTAGGAATTGAACTCATATCTCTGACTTGTGCATTACTAGTCTTGTAACATAACCACTATGCTACCCTTCACAAGATAAAATTGCTAAAGATATGCAGGCAGTTAACCTAGAATGTTACTTTAAAATATACTGTGGGAGCAGACCAAGGGAACATTAGTAAAAGGTAACTTTAGGACAGATACCAGGAAATTCTTCACACAAGGAGAGATCAACATGTAGAGTAAACTTCCAGATAGAATAGTGGAGGGAGGAGAGTGGAATCATTTAACGGACAACAGAATGCTACAAATGAGGGTTGGGTGAATATTAAGATTGCTCTTGCTGGAGGAATTAAAATGGGTCAAAGTTCCTTCTTCATCTGCAATTATCTTGTAATCTAAAGAAAGCATGAGACAGATGCAATTCATGGAATAGCATAACCTCATAAGGTTTTAACTTCCACAGAGAACATATTCACATTTAAAGTTACTTAGGCCCACTGGCCACCCACTGCCCATGCTTGGAATTTGTTTTCATCAGTGAGCACTTGATCTTTGCTCAAATTTGGTTTCCAAATTCCTGAGTTTTCCGGATGTCAAGACACTTCTCCACTGACTACACTGTAAGATTTAGCTGCTGTGTCTCTCATCTACTATGTGATTGCTTAAATTTTAAGATTACTTTGTCTACCCTACAGGTCACCCTCACCGCTGCTGTTACCTGCTAATCTTATGACTGTCCTACTGGTTTTTCAGATTCAACCATCTGGCCAGAAATTCACCCTCCTGGGCTGTAGTCCATTCCTCTGTCACCTCTGAATCTTCAATTTTTCCATTATTTTTCTGCCCTGCGATCATTTCTGCTATTTCCTACACAATGCATTCTCTGATTCTCTATTCTTCAAGAAGCTTCTAGACTCACTGGCCCTCTGCACCCATCTCCCAACTTGGACATCTGTTTGTCGATGCTCCTAGCTGACTCTACTGCTATGGTCAAGTGAGGAGGGGTTGAGGGACTTCCCTCTTTTCCTTCCCCTTGTTAGACCACAAAAGGTATAATTCTTTCTTAAAGTTTATGTACTGGCCAATTCAGTAGGTGTTTGATTACTTACCTGCTTTGATCATAACAAGAACCAATCAGACAGGTTTTCTCGAGTTAACAAAGAAAGAGGTTAACTTTATTGTACCTAAACCATATCTCTGTAGAGTTGTGGCCAGTCAAAATGCTGTCTGATGTGGGCTTGGGTTTTTCTGATACTGACATGTCCAGCCATTGGAATATCGTAGACTATTCTCAATATTTCCCTATGGCACCTGGTCAGCACCACTACCTGGTGAACCACTGTCCACTCTTAGCCTGCAGGTCTGTGAGGAGGTCTCCACTTCCTCATCAGCACCTCATCCTTTAAATAATAGTACTCTGGAACTCCCTCTGCTTCAGCTTCAGTTTGGATAGTCTGTGCTAACTTTTTTAACCCTGGGTCCACTTGCTGAGCCTCGACCAGTGACGATCTGTTTAACCCATCCTTTGGATCTTCCAAGTTCCCAAAGAAGGTTTCAGATAACCAGACAATAGGTCATCTGTCTGCAGTGCCAGTTCAGCCTCGTCTGATGGAGCTTGTTTGGCCATGGACCGGGTCATCACACAGTCAGGAAAAATGCCAGAGACGTTTTCCCATAACTGTTCTGTCTCCCTGACCTCTTTCAATCTCTCTAAAACCATCACCTTCGCCCCCGCCAGATTATTACCCAGGAGCAGGTCAACCCCATCCATTGGTAAACTAGGGACAATCCCCACAGTTACCGTTCCTGAAAGAAGATCGTACTCCAGGTGCACCCAGTATAAAGGTATGGACATATACTTTCCTCCGATACCATTTACTAACACTCTAGCATTCAATGCACTCTCTGGGGTAAAGGTCATGCCTTTTCCCAGCAGAAGGGATTGGGTGGCCCCTGTATCCCTAAGTATGACTGTGGGCTTACTTGCCTCGCTCAAGGGGTATGGACATCACTTTTCCTCTGGACACAAAATCCAGGTAATTGTCAGGGATTTTGTTAAGTTTTCCCACACTCTCAGCGGTAAGTTTACTGGGTTTTACTGCCGCAGTTAAAACCACAGCCTGGTCCGCTGTGCTTTCCATCAGGGCCCCTTTTCTTGCACTGGTCTGGTGTACCCTGACTAATCCTATGGGTTTTCCCTGTAACTTCCAGCAGTCAGCTTGAAGGTGACCTGCCTTGTTACAATGGAAACATACAGTCTTTTGGGCATCACTCCTGTTCTCAGCACCTTCCTTTTTGGCCTAAGGAGGGCCCCCTGGGTTTCCAGCTCCCCATTCTTGTTCAGGGCTGTTCATCCTCCTATCACTCTCCCACCTTCTATCCTTTTCAGGTTTTTGGAGGTGACTAGGGAAGGGTTTCCCTTGGGGCAAGGGCTTGTGAATAAGTGTATAATTATCAGCCAGGATTGCTGTCTGCCTGGCTCTTGGAACCTTTTGTTCATCCACGTGAATTCTTATGGAAAGGGGAAGCGAGTTTTTTTAACTCCTTGAGGAGGATCACCTCTCTGAGGTTTTCATTGGTGGACTCTATCTTAAGTGCCCATATCCATCGGTTGAAAGCAAGTTGCTTAACCATTTCGAACTCAATTTAAGTTTGTTCCGGCTGCTTTTGGAGAGTTCAGAACTTTCGGCAGTACACCTCCAGTACTAGCTTGTATGCACCCAGGATAGCATTTTTAGTCATCTCATAACCTGATGAACTCTAATAGGCAACAGTGAATAAACCTCATGGGCTTTTCCTGTTAGTTTGCTCTACAATAAGTGTCCAGCTGTCTACTGGCCACTTCAACTGTTTTGCAAACTTTGCAAAACAGATGAAAATGCTTCCACATCCCCCTCATTGAACTTTGGTATCAATTGGGAGATCTTTAAGAGCTCAGCATCTGGTCCTGAGCTAAGGGTAACTCCCTCACTAAAGGTGCCGCGTTGCCTCCACTGGGTACATTGGGTTTCCTCCTATTCAGTTCGAGCTGCCTTAACTCCCTTTGGAAAGCTCTTTCTTTTTTCCTTTCCTCCCTTTCTTTTTCCCTTTCCTGGAATTCTCTCTCCTCTTTCTCTCTCTGGATAGCTCTTTCTTTCTCCCTTTCCTGGAAAGCTCTTTCTTTGTCCCTTTCCTGAAATCCTATCTGCTCTTTTTCCTTCTGGAATTGTAATTCTAGTCTCCTCTGTTCTTGTTGTAACTTAGCTTTGTCTGTTTCAGATTCTATGCCTGTCTCCGGTTCTTCAGTGTCAATTTTAAAATGGTTGGCCAGATGTTTTAGGATTTCAGGCTTCCTCGCTTTTGGACGTAGTAATCTCTAATTGCCCAGCTACATTCCTCAGCTCTTCAACAGATTTCTAACCTGGTCCAAGTTACTTCACTCTGTTCTGGGAAGGTACTGTCCTCGAATGTGGACATTTTAATACTCACCTACCTAGGCTCAACTATCACCAGTAACCTGTCTCTAGATGCAGAAATCAACAAGCGCATGGGTAAGGCTTCCACTGCTATGTTCAGACTGGCCAAGAGAGTGTGGGAAAATGGCGCACTGACACGGAACACAAAAGTCCGAGTGTATCAGGCCTGTGTCCTCAGTACCTTGCTCTACGGCAGCGAGGCCTGGACAACGTATGCCAGCCAAGAGCGACGTCTCAATTCATTCCATCTTCGCTGCCTTCGGAGAATACTTGGCATCAGGTGGCAGGACTATATCTCCAACACAGAAGTCCTTGAAGCGGCCAACATCCCCAGCTTATACACACTACTGAGTCAGCGGCGCTTGAGATGGCTTGGCCATGTGAGCCGCATGGAAGATGGCAGGATCCCCAAAGACACATTGTACAGCGAGCTCGCCACTGGTATCAGACCCACCGGCCGTCCATGTCTCCGTTATAAAGACGTCTGCAAACGCGACATGAAATCGTGTGACATTGATCACAAGTCGTGGGAGTCAGTTGCCAGCATTCGCCAGAGCTGGCGGGCAGCCATAAAGACAGGGCTAAATTGTGGCGAGTCGAAGAGACTTAGTAGTTGGCAGGAAAAAAGACAGAGGCGCAAGGGGAGAGCCAACTGTGCAACAGCCCCAACAAACAAATTTCTCTGCAGCACCTGTGGAAGAGCCTGTCACTCCAGAATTGGCCTTTATAGCCACTCCAGGCGCTGCTTCACAAACCACTGACCACCTCCAGGCGCGTATCCATTGTCTCTCGAGATAAGGAGGCCCAAAAGAAATACTCTAGCACTGAAAGCCACATGAAAACCTGTATTGAAGTTTTTAAATTATTGCTAGCAATCTGGTTTCCCACTTCCAATTTTAAGTTTGTCTTTGGCTTTGATCCCAGATGAGCCCCTAAATTTCTGTTAAAGTCAAGTGAGGAGGCGTTGAAGAACTTCTCTCTTTTCCCTCTCCTTGTTAGACCGCAACAGGTTTAATTCTTTCTTAAAGTGGATGTACTGGCCAATTCAGTAGGTATTTGATTGCTTACTTGCTATGATCAAAAGAACCAATCGGACAGGTTTCCTTGAGTTAATGCCATGCCACGCCACATAGTTGATCCATGAAAGCACCTGATGTACCTGCCAACACCAATCCCTGCCCTGTTAGGAACCTTTGAATAAATAAAGGGTTCAACTTTATTTATCACGTGGAAATAGGTATAGCTTATCATACGTTGCGTGATCCTCTGCTCCTGAGGATCTGTATGCACCGGAGCCAAAAATCAATAGGCAGGTGCGGTCCACGTAGAGGCTCCCAGTCATGGGCATCAGCCTCCGAGGGGAGCTCGCCATTACAGTCGCCGTGCATCTACAGGCCCCACATGACATGCCATCGGATGTCAGAGCATCAGTGCCAGAGGCGATTGTGCATGTAGATTAGATTAGATTAGAGATACAGCACTGAAACAGGCCCTTCGGCCCACCGAGTCTGTGCCGAACATCAACCACCCATTTATACTAATCCTACACTAATCCCATATTCCTACCAGACATCCCCACCTGTCTCTATATATTTCCCTACCACCTACCTATACTAGTGACAATTTATAATGGCCAATTTACCTACCAACCTGCAAGTCTTTTGGCTTGTGGGAGGAAACCGGAGCACCCGGAGGAAACCCACGCAGACACAGGGAGAACTTGCAAACTCCACACAGGCAGTACCCGGAATCGAACCCGGGTCCCTGGAGCTGTGAGGCTGCGGTGCTAACCACTGCGCCACTGTGATGGTGACACATCTCTATGCCCTGCTCAAAGATAACCTGCAGCCCATGGGCTTTGGTGGACATCCTATGCCTACGGTTCTCATAATGGCAGTAGTTCTCAGGTTTGACGCCTATGCAGCTTTTCAGGGGCTCACCGCAGACCTTTGTAGGGTCACACTGTCAGCAGTGCACCGCTGCATCAGGGAGGTAACTAATGCCCTGCACCAGAGGGCAAGTGAGTATTTCTGCTTCAGGATGGACTCTCACAGGCAGGCCCAGAGGGCTATCTGTTTCGGAACCATTGCCGGAGAACCATAGGTTTTAATGTTTATAGACTGCACCCATGTGGCCATCAGGCCTCCTGCCAGGCTACCACCTGCGGATGCCACCATTAAAGGAATCCTCTCAATCTAGAAGCTGGCATGTGATCACTGTAGATGCTTCATGCAAATCTGTGCCTGCTGCCATGACAACTGGATCCTGCGCCAGTCTCAGCTGCCATTGCTGTTCACTGAACTGGCTCAGATGGAGGGGTGGCTTCTTGGAGATAAGGGCTATCCCTTGCAGACATGGCTCCCGACACCAGTGAGAGACCCCACCACTGCTGCAGAGGAGAGATACAACGCCAGCCACTGAGCTACAAGAGCCACCATTCAGCAGGAGATCAGCATTGCTGAAAGAGCACCTCCAACGCCTGTATGGATAGGGTGATGCCCTATACTACGGGCTGAAAAGGCCAGCTCCTTTCTTTGCTGCTTTGCACAACTACGCACCCAGGCCTGGCGTGATGAGGAGAGACATCGACAGGATTCCTCCTCGGACTATGAGGATGCTGAGGACCTACAACATGAAAGGTGCATGGGAGGGCAGATGGCACTCAGGTTCTACATGCAGGGCTAGCAATGAGCTAGGGATGTACGGGAGTGGCTTATCAGACAAAGGCTCTCTGCTCCATAGGAACCGACATGAGCTCTGCAAGCCACACATCACCCTCGCTCATCTGCTGTGCACCAGTCCACATCTGCAGCATCCCTGTGTAAACCATTACAGGCAGTAGCTGACTGAGCTCATGTCCATGTCACTGTATCCATGGACACGCTCATGAGTAATGGTGGCATGGCAATGATGTTATTGCATACGTTGGCTCTCCTGAAGGGAACTCTTAATCTTAAGGGGTATAAAATAGTTCTGTGTCACATTAAATTATTTTTTGAACACCTCCCACTGATCTACTGTTGTTTTACCCATTTGCAGATTTGCCCAGTTTCCTGTGGACAGTCTGAGTCTCATCACATTGAAGTCAGCCTGACCTAAATATAGAATCTTTGTAGTTGTTTCACATTTTTCTCTTGGCATCCTCCACTCTTACTGCCTCATTACAGGCAGCAACCCAAACTGTCCCATACTACTCTCTCACCACCTTTCCCAATGAGGGCTAATCTTGACAATCTCCTTCCCATCCCATTTACCCCTCCCAGCACTGGCGTTGCGGTCTCAGCAAGTGGATCAGCTGTCACCAAGCCTCTCTGCATTTCCCTTCAGATGTTTATTCACATTTTTAATACTTGCGAGTCTTTCTTCATAGCCTATCCTAGCCTTTCTAATCTAATTTCTTCAAATTAAAGTAAGACTAGATCAATTAATTAGCATATAACTAAGGTCAGTTTGATCATTGACGATCAGTTTTCAATTAATTAATCAAATCCAGGGGATAAAATTAAAATTAAATAGCAAGGAATATTAACATTAAAGTGTTCTGAATTTTTCAGCAAATTAAAATCTAAGATATTTAGATAAGAGTTAAGTGAAAGCATTTCAGTTAACCTCCCTAATAAGTTAGTTCAGCACGGGAAGCAGCTGATTGGTGAGTAGCTGGTGAGTTTTTATTTTTAAGTTATAGGTTTAGGAGTCAAATAAAGAGAGGCATGGCAGGACAGCTTGGTCCCATGGAATGTGCATTCTGCTCCACAGGGGAACTCCAGGACACTTCTCATGTCCTGGACAACCACATGTGCAGGACGTGTCATCGGTTGCAGCACCTTGAGCTCCAGGTTTTGGAACTTGAGCAGCAGCTGGCATCATTGCAGCACATCCTCAAGGCAGAGAGTTTCGTGGATAATACATTTATAGATGTGGTCACCCTGCAGCTTATGTTAGCAGACAGAGAATGGGTGACTGCCAGGCAGTCAAGAAGGACCAGACAGGTAATGCAGGAGTCCCCTGAGTACATCCCAACCAGTACTTTCCAACCAGTATTCCATTCTGAATCCTGGTGTGAGTGATGGTTCCTCTAGGGTGTGCTACTAGAGCATAGTTCACGGCATCACAACTGGCTCAGCTCTACAGGGGGGCAGGAGTAAGATTGGAAAATCAATAGTTATAGGGGATTCGAGAGTTAAGGGAAGGGATACAAGTTTCTGTGGCTACAGACGTGAATCCAGGATGGTATGTTGCCTCCCTGGTGCCAGGGTCAAGAATGTCACTGAACAGCTGCAGAGCACTCTGAGGGGGGAGGGTGAACAGCCAACAGTCACAGTCCATATTGGTACCAATAACATAGGTGGAAAGAGGGATGAGGTCCTGCAGGCAGCGTTTAGGGATCGAGGAAAGAAACTAGCAAACAGGACCTCAAAGGTAGTAATCTCCGGATTACTTCTGGTACCACATGCAAATGAGTATAGAAATACAGAGATAAAGCTGATGAATGCGTGGGTGAAGAGATGATGCAGGAGGGAGGACTTTTAGGTTCCTGAGACATTGGGACACTTTGGGGGAGATGGGACCTGCACAGGCAGGTCGGGTTACACCTGAACAGAGCTGGGACCAATGTCCTTGTGGGGTGATTTGCTAGTGCTATTGGGGAAGGTTTAAACTAACTTGGCAGGGATGTGGGAACCAGAAGGTAATGTTAGAGAGGAAAACTGAACTGCACAAAGAATTGGAAGAAAAGATAGTTTGGGTACTATCAAGGTACATTCCCATGAGGGGGAAAGGTAGGGAAAACAAATCTAGAGCTCTCTGGATGGTAAAAGAGATAGACAGTAAGATGAAGCTGAAAAAGGGTGCATAGAACAGATGTCAGGTGGATAATACAATTGAGAATCAGACTAAATTTAGACGGTTCAAAGGGAACATGAAAAAAACAAATAAGAGAAACAGCGAGTATGAGAAGGGACTGGCATCTAACATAAAAGGGAATCCAAAAGTCTTCTATAGGCATATAAACAGTAAAAGGGTGGTAAAAAGAGGAGGGGTGATTAGGGACCTAAAAGGGAATTTAAGCATGGAGGCAGGGGCATGGCTGAGGTATTAAATGAGTACATTGCAGTTGTCTTTACCAAGGAAGAAAATGCTGCTCAAGTCATGGTGAAAGAGGAGGTAGTTGAGACACTGGATAGGCTAAAAATTGATAAAGAGAAGATATTAGATTGGGCTGGCTGTACTAGGACCAGATGAGATGCATCCAAGGATATTGAGGGAAGTAAGGGTGGAAATTGCAGAGGCACTGGCCATAATCTTCCAAACCTCCTTAGACACAGGGTTGGTGCCAGAGGACTGGAGAATTGCAAATGTTAAATGCTTGTTCAAAAAAAATGTGTAAGGATAAGCCCAG
This sequence comes from Heterodontus francisci, assembly GCF_036365525.1. Classification (NCBI taxonomy): domain Eukaryota; kingdom Metazoa; phylum Chordata; class Chondrichthyes; order Heterodontiformes; family Heterodontidae; genus Heterodontus; species Heterodontus francisci. The sequence goes on from NC_090387.1 coordinate 39,815,414, forward strand.
CAACTACAGTCAGTTTAGTCTCAGTAGTGCGAAAGCTTTTAGAAATGATAATTCGGGACAAAATTGACAGTCACTTGGACAAATGTGGATTAATTAAGGAAAGCCAGCACCGATTTGATAGGGCAAATTGTGTTTAACTAACTTGCTTGAACTTTTTGATGAGGTAACAGAGAGGGTTGATGAGCGTGATGCAGTTGATGTGGTTTACATGGACATCCAAAAGGCATTTGATAAAGTGCCACATAACAGGCTTGTCAGCAAAGTTACAGCCCATTGAATAAAAGGGACAGTGGCAGCATGGATACAAAATTGGATGAGTGATAGGAAACAGAGAGTAGTGGTGGAAGGTTGTTTCTCGGATTGGAGGAAGATATATAGTGGGGTTCCCCAGGGGTTGGTGTTCGGGCATCTGCTCTTCTTGATCTATATTAATGACCTCGACTCAATTTCAGGGCTCAATTTCAAAAATTGTGGATGATACAAAACCTGGAAGTACTGTGAACTGCTAAACTTCAAGAGGACATAGACAGGCTGGTGGACTGGCGGACAAGTGACAGATGAAATTTATTGCAGAGGGGTGTGAAGTGATTCATTTTAGTAGAAAGAATGAGGAGAGGCAGTCCAAAATAAAGGGTACAATTTTAAAGTGGGGTGCAGGAGCAGAGGGACCTCTGGGTATATGTGCACAAATTATTGAAGTGGCAAGGCAGGGTGCCAGTTCTGGGCACCATTCTTTAGGAAGGATATGAAGGCATTACAGAGGGTGCAGAAAAGATTCATGAGAATGGTTCCAGGGATAAGGATCTTCAGTTATGTGGATAGACTGGAAAAGCTGGGGCTGTTCTCCTTTAGAGAACAGAAGATCATAAGATGAGACTTGATAGAGGTGTTCATAATCATGAGGGATCTGGACAGAGTAGATTGATAGAAACTGTTTCTGTTGGTGGAAGGTTCGAGTACCAGAGGGCACCAATTGAAGATGATTGGCAAAAGAAGCAACAGAGACATGAGGAAAATCTTTTTTACACAGTGACTAGTTAGGATATAAATGTACTGCCTGAGAGTGTGATGGAGGCAGACTGAATCTTGGCTTTCAAAAGGGAATTGAATAATTACAGAACCACAGAATTGTTACAGTGGCCATTCGGTCCATCTTGTCTGCACTGGCTCTCCGTGTGAGCAATTCACATAGTACCATTCCCTTGCACATTCTTCCTTTGCAGATAACTATCTAATTCCCTTTTTTCATGACTCAATTGATCCTGCCTCCATCACAATCTCTGGCAGTGCATCCCAGACCTTAACCACTCGCTGCGTGAAAAAACTTTTCTTCATGTCGCAATTGCCAATTATCTTAAATCTGTGCCCTTTTATTCTTGATCCTTTCATGAGTGGGAAAAGATTTTCCCTGTCTGCTCTGTCCAGACCCCTCATGATTTTGAATATCTCTATCAAATTTCCTCTCAGCCTTCTCTTCTCCAAGAAAAGCAGTCCCAATCTATCTTCTTTAATGAAGTTCCTCATCCCTGGAACCATTCTTTTGAATATTTTCTACGCTTTCTCCAATGCCTTCACATCTTTCCTTAAATGCGGCTTCCAGAACTGGATGCAATACTCCAGTTGAGGCCGAACCAGTGTTTCATGAACATATGAATTAGGAGCAGAAGTAGGCCATTCTGCCCCTCGAGCCTGCTCTGCCATTCAATAAGATCATGGATGATCTGTTTGTGTTTCGAATTCCACACTTCCATCTATCACCGTTAACCTTTGATTCCCTTGCCTAACAAGAATCCATCCAACTCTGCCTTGAAAATATTCAATGACCCGTTTCCACCACCTTCTGAGGCAGAGAGTTCCAAAGTCGCACAACCCTCTGAGAGAAAAAATTTCTCCTCATCTCTGTCCTAAAAGGGCGACCCCTAATTTTAAAACAGCGCCTCCTAGTTCTGGACTCACCCACAAGAGGAAACATCCTTCCCACATCCACCTTGTCAAGACCATTCAGGATCTTATATACTTCAGTCAAGTCTCCCCAACCCCAGTGAAAACAAGCCCAGTATGTCCAACCTTTCCTGATGATAGCCTGCTCATTCCAGGTATCAATCTAGTAAACCTCCTCTGAATCGCCTCCAATGCATTTACATCCTCAAATAAGGAGACCAAAACTGCACACAGTATTTGAAATGTGGTCTCACAAAAGCCCTGTATAACTGAGGCATAACATCCTTACTTTTATTTTCAATTCCTCTCGCAATAAAGGATAGCATCATTAGCCTTCTTTATTACCTGCTGTACCTGCATACTAACTTTTTGTGACTCATGCACTAGAACACCCAGATCCCTCTGCATCCTGGAATTCTGCAGTCATTCTCCATTTAAATAATACTCTGATTTTTTTACTCTTCCTGCCAAAGTGAACAACTTCACATTTTCTCACATTATACTCCATCTGCCAGATTTTTGCCCATTCACTCAACCTATATATATTGGTCTACAATCTCCTTATGTCCTCTTCACAACAACCTAACTATCTTTGTGTCATCTGCAAATTTAGATACCATACCATTGCTCCTCTCATCTAAGTCATTGATATAAATTGTAAAAAGTTGAGGCCGCAGCACAGACCTCTGCGGGACTCCACTCGTCACATCCTGCCACTCAGAAAAGGACCCATTTATTCATACTCTCTGTTTTCTGCCAGCCAGCCAATCTTCTATCCATGCTAATATGTTACCCACTACACCATAAGCTCCTACACAGGGTTTCTTTTCAAGAGATGCAGACAGACGTAACACTTTTTCTGGGTCTTCCTCTCTGATCTCCAGGTAGGTCAAAAAAATCAAATTTCAAATGCGTGCTCTTTGTCTAACTCACTGGTATTTTAAAGGGTCCGAAGTGAAAGCAAAACCTTCCCCTGAACAGGTCACATGTCCAGACATAGAGTCTCCCTTGTCATTCAAAGAGTTGCTCTGAAGAGGTCAAACCCCTTGCTGGTATCCTTGAAATTGCCTGCTTTCCTGTCCTTGTATTTCAGCTTCCTTTCAAAACATCCAAAAATTGCAGCTATTTGTCAGTGTCAATGTCCACTGAAAAATCTTTTCCAGTTTTTTTGAAACACACATAATTCTAAATTTTTAATATAAAAATTAAAACCTTGTAACACCTCGGCAGTTGGTGAAATGAAACACCATTTTTGAATGCGTTTCATTACAATGTAAAAACAGAAGTTGAAAACATTTTAAACATATTTTGCACTCATGCCCCATTCACGCTACTTATGGTTAATACAATTTTGCTTTGTACCATCTTTATTCATGTAACTCAACAAAGTTAAATTCACGACAAAGCATCTGCGAAAACATTGTTTTTTCTTGAAATGTGTACAATCTTTAATTGATAAGGCTGTAATAGTAAACTCCATCAGAATATTCTAGCATTTTGGGTTTTAACTTTTTCCACAAAGGTTAATGGATTATGGTCAGTATATATCAGAGTTCCTCTGTAATCGTGGAGGACATATACTTCAAAATGTTTAAGAACCAACAATAGGCCTAACGTTTCCTTGTCCATGGTGGAATACTTTTTTTTGGTGGTGATGTAGTTTTTAAAAAAGTCTCCCACTGGTTTTTCTGTGCCCGATTCATCATCATGTAATAGGACTGCACCGACCCCCAGGTCACTAGCATTAATCGCTACCTTGAAGGGCTTTTTAAAATTTGGTGCAGCCAACACTGGTTCATTAGTAAAAATTGCCTTTAGCTTTTCAAAAGATGCCTGGCATTCCCCTGACCACACTACCTTGGTTTTCTTTTTCTGTAGCGAATTGGTTAGTGGAGCAGCTTATAAAAGTTTAACATAACCATCTTGCTCTTATACTCAATGCTCCTATTAATAAAGCCCAGGATACAGTATGCTTTATTAACTGCTCTCTCAATCTGTGCTGCAACCTTCAATGACTTATGCACATAAACACCCAGGTCCTTCTGTTCCTGCACCCCCTTTAGAATTGTACCCTTTCTTTTATATTGTCTCTCCATGTTCTTCCTACCAAAATGAATCACTTCACATTTCTCTGCATTGAACTTCATCTACCACCTGTCCGCCCATTCCACCGACTTGTCTATGGCCTTTTGAAGTTCCACACTATCGTCCTCACAGTTCACAATACTTCCAAGTTTCATATCATCTGCAAACTTTGAAATTGTGCCCTGTACACCAAGGTCTAGGTCATTAATATATATCAGCAAGAGCAAGTGTCCGAACACTGACCCCTGGGGAACACCACTACAAATCTTCTACCAGTCCAAAAAAACATCCATTAACCACTGCTCTCTGTTTCCTATCACTCAGCCAATTTTGTATCCATGTTGCTAATGTCCCTTTTATTCCATGAACTATAACTTTTGCTCAGAGGTCTGTTGTGCGGCACTGTATCAAATGCCTTTTGAAAGTCTATGTACAGCACATCAACAGCATTGTCCTCATCAACTCTCTCTGTTACCTCTTCAAAAAGCTTCACCAACTTAGTTAAACATGATTTTCCCTTAGGAAATCCATGCTGGCTTTCCTTAATTAACCTGCATTTGTCCAAGTGACTATTAATTTTGTTCCAAATTATTCTTTCTAGAAGCTTCCCGCAGAATGGGCAGAGAAGTGACAGATGGAATTTAATACTGACAAACGTGAGGTGATGCATTTTGGCAGAGAGGCAATATTTACTTAATGGCACCATTCTAAAGAGTGTTCAGGACAGAGGGACCTGGGGGTGCATGTGCATAGATCTTTGAAGGTAGCAGGACATATTGAGAGAGTGGTTAGTGTTACAAAAATGCTTCTTTTTCTTAATATTTTATTTTTTTAAGGACTTGTGTTAAAACTGAAAAGATTCCATGGATGTGTTTTTTAAAAATAAGTTCACCAACAAGATGTCGTTTGAGAATCAACTGTGCTAGAAACCACCTGTGGGCTGGGCTCTATGCAGCAGAGCCTGTGGTGATCTGGGGAAAAATTGTTACAGAGAAGCCACATGTCAAGCCTTATGGAGGTCAGGAGGTCGACTTTCTGTTTGGGGTTTGGATTGTTTTCAGTTAGTTGTGGTGTAAACTGTTTGAAGACAGTTGTTTTCCTGCTAAGGAAAAAGAAATCACCCAGCTCACCACCTTCTCTACCTTTTTGAAGAGATCCTGCCAAGATCCAGTGTGGGGAAAAAAAAAATCCCTGGTGCTGTGTAGCTCCCGAGGAGCTGGAAAAAAATCCTGCAATTCAAGTGTGTGCTGGCAGAAAAGCCTTGATGCCACTTTTTCCTAGAAAGCCTACTAGAATAATTCTCGACATTTTCAAAACAGACTGCTTCTTAAACGAACATAGTGACCCGTCCACCCAAATGCCAGACCAAAAAAGGGACAATTGATTTCCTTCCATATCTTCCTTTTTCATCAAGAATTAGCAAGTATTTGGCCAAAGTAGCTTTTTTTGTCTTTTTTTGTAACAGACCTCTGCAGAGTGAATTTCTGTATTTTTTCCTCTGTGTGTGTGTGTGTGTGTGTGTGTGTGTGTAGTTGGGGAATTTTAAAAAAAGGGAACTTTAAAATTTATTCAGTGTATTAATGCTTTGCTTCGTTACTGGTTAGGTCTTGTATTATAATCAACTGATAATTTTTTTGTTTGTTATAGAAACTTGGTTGGTGTATCTTCTGGGATAAAAGAAAGAATATATAATTGACTCTTCTTTCTTCCTCTGGATTTTTCGTGCTGCTTCTCATGTTTAATAGCTGTTCTTTTATACCCTTTTTCTCCTTTGAGCCTATGCGGCAACTGACAATCGCCTAGGCTATCCCACTCATTCTGTTTAATCATCATTTTTAAAAACTTTTAACATTAAATTTATGCTTAATTTTCTGGTATCACTTCGTTCCATTTTCTTGCCACTTAATTTTTCCTTGTCTAGAAACTTCATACAAACAGTTGTTACATGAGTTACATCAATGTCTTTTACTCTGGTGATAACAGATCTTAGAAGCTTTAAACCTTCTGTTTTAATTGTAACTCCTTAATGCTCTGTTCTACATTATCTGTCAGTTTCAAACATACCATTACATTTTTTTCATACTTAACTTAACTCAAGGTTAGTTTCTCGCTTCCAGTTTTTTTTTAACATAACCTTAGCTCAGCATCATGCTTGCTTCTCAAACTCATACCATGTTTAACTGAGGTTAGAACAAACAAAGAACAGTACAGCACAGGAACAGGCCATTCGGCCCTCCAAGCCTGCGCCGATCTTGATGCCTGCCGAAACTAACACCTTCTGCACTTCCGGGGCCCATATCCCTCTATTCCCTTCCTATTCATATATTTGTCAAGATGTCTCTTAAACGTTGCTATCGTATCTGCTTCCACCACCTCCCCTGGCAGCAAGTTCCAGGCACTCACCACCCTCTGTGTAAAAAACTTGCCTCGCACATCCCCTCTAAACTTTGCCCCTCGCACCTTAAACCTATGTCCCCTAGTAACTGACTCTTCCACCCTGGGAAAAAGCTTCTGACTACCCACTCTGTCCATGCTGCTCATAACTTTGTAAACCTCTATCATGTCGCCCCTCCACCTCCGTCGTTCCAGTGAAAACAATCCGAGTATTTCCAACCTCTCCTCATAGCTAATGCCCTCCAGACCAGGCAACATCGTGGTAAACCTCCTCTGTACCCTCTCCAAAGCCTCCACGCCCTTCTGGTAGTGTGGCGACCAGAATTGCACGCAATATTCTAAGTGTGGCCTAACTAAGGTTCTGTACAGCTGCAACATGACTTGCCAATTTTTATACTCTATGCCCTGACCGATGAAGGCAAGCATGCCGTATGCCTTCTTGACTACCTTATCCACCTACGTTGCCACTTTCAGTGACCTGGGGACCTGTACGCCCAGATCTCTCTGCCTGTCAATACTCCTAAGGATTCTGCCATTTACTGTATACTTCCGTTGCAAACCGTGGCTATTCAGGCCTATCCGTGACCGGCAGATTCTCCCACAGCGGGTGCAAGTGAAAATGTAGTCACTGCTGGGGGCAAATGGATCTATCTTTCTCCTCCTTTTCTCTTTCTCCTCCTTTTCTCTTTCATGCTGGTTCTTCGCTCAGACTCAAAGGTGCCTGTAGCCCTCCTGATGTAGCATCTCCAGGCATCACGATCTATGGGGAATAAGCCCATTTACCTCCTCTCTCCTCACTATCCAGGGCCTCAAACACTCCTTTCAGGTGAAGCAGCGATATACTTGCACTTCTTTTAATTTAGTATACTGTATTCGCTGCTCACAATGTGGCCTCCTCTACATTGGGGAGACCAAACGCAGACTGAGTGACCACTTTGTGGAACAACTCCGCTCAGTCTGTAAGCATGACCCAGAGCTTCTGGTTGCTTGCCATTTCAACACTCCCTCCTGCTCTCATGCTCACATCTCTGTCCTGGACTTGCTGCAGTGTTCCAGCGAACATCAACGCAAGCTTGAGGAACAGCACCTCATTTACCGATTAGGCACACTACAGCCTGCTGGACTGAACATTGAGTTCAATAATTTCAGAGCATGACAGGCCCCCCTTTTTATTTTTAGTTAATTTTTTCTTTTTGCTTTTTTATTTGTTTATTTTATTTTAGTTTGTTTCTACTGTGCCTACCCACTTTTTTTTAAATGTTTGTGCTTGGAGCTAGGGCTGTTCATTTTACAGTCAATTGACACCCTCTCTGTACTAATGCTTTGTCTTTCACCACACAATTAACATACCGTTTGTCTTTGTTCGATGACCTTCTGGTCAGTTATTCTCTGTGACCTTGTCCTATCAACACCTTTTCTTTTGTTATCTCTTGCCCCAACCCCACTTTACTTGCTTAAAACCTTTTACATTTCTAATATTTGCCAGTTCTGATGAAGGGTCACTGACCTCCACAGATGCTGCCAGACCTGCCGAGTATTTCCAGCATTTCTTGTTTCTATATCACGATCTATGGCCTGAGCTTCCCTCTGGTGATGGTCGATGTGGCACACAGAGAGGGACTTCTTCAGGGAGTCCTTGCAACGTTTGCATGGGACCCCTCTGTTCCTTTTACCCGTGGTCAGCTCTCCAGACAACACGATCTTGGGCAGGTGACTGTCGTCCATCTGGGCAATGTGACCCAACCAACGCGCTTGACTTTGCAGAATGATGGCCTCAATGCTGGTGATGTTTGTTGTTTCCAGGACTTCAAAGTTTGTGATGTGGTCCTGCCAGCGGATCTTGAGGATGCTGCGAAGGCAGCGCTGATGGAAACGCTCTAGAAGGTGTACATGACGGCGGTGTAGGACCCATGACTCGGCGCCATACAGAAGGGTAGTGAGGACTAGGGCTTTGTATACTTTGACTTTGGTGTGTGCTCTGAGGATGTGGTTGCTCCACACATGTTTGTAAGCCTGCCAAATGTACTGTTTCCTTTTGAGAGTCTATTGTCCACTTCCTTGTCTATGGTGGCATCAAATGAGATGATGCTCCCCAAATAAGTAAATTGCTTGATGGCATTTAGCCTGGTTCCCTCGATGATAATGCTTGGTGGTCTATACAGTGGCGCAGCGGTTAGCACCACAGCCTCACAGCTCCAGCAACCAAGGTCCAGTTCTGGGTACTGCCTGTGTGGAGTTTGCAAGTTCTCCCTGTGACTGTGTGGGTTTCCACTGGGTGCTCCAGTTTCCTCCCACAGTCAAAGACTTGCAGATTGACAGGTAAATTGGCCATTGTAAATTGCCCCTAGTGTAGGTAGGAGAATGGTGGGGATGTGGTAGGGTATATGGGATTAATGTAGGATTAGTATAAATGGGTGGTTGTTGGTCGGCACAGACTCGGTGGGCCGGAAGGCCTGTTTCAGTGCTGTATGACTCTCTATATTCTTCTTGTGGTGCAGGCTGATGCAGGACTTCAGTTTTCTTTAAACTGATTTGTAGTCTGAAGAGTTGTGCTGCCTTGGAAAAATGTGTTGTTATGTGTTGCAGGTCTGACTGACTGTGGGCCAGGAGAGCACGGTCATCGGTGAAAAGAAGTTCACAATGAGTTGAAGCAGTGAACTATCGTACAAGTAAAAGATGCAGGGGGAATATGAGGAAGCACTTTTTTAGGCAGTGGCTGATAATGACCTGGAACTCGCTGCCCACAAGGATGGTGGAAGCAGAGAGGATCAATCACTTCAGGAAGAAGATGGATGGCCACCTGAGAGAAAGCAGGGCTGCAGGGATCGAGCCGGGGAGTGGAACTAACTATGTAGCTCCGTGAAGAGTTGACTCGATGGGCCGTATGGCTGCCTTCTGTGCCATAAATGACTCTATGACTTTATGATCAAAGTTAAACTGACTGGCCTGTAGTTAGTGGGCTTATCTATGCACACTTTTTTGAACAAAAGTGTAACATTTGCAATTTTCCAGTCCTCTGGCACCACCCCTAAGGACGACTGGGAAATTATGGCCAGTGTCTCCACAATTTCCACTCTTACTTCCCTCAGTATCCTTGGATGCATCTCATCCAGTCCTGGTGCCTTATCAACTTTAAGTACAGACAGCCTATCTAATACCTCCTTATCAATTTTAAATCCTTCTAGTGTATTAATTACCTTCTCTTTCACCGTGACCTGGGTTGCATCTTCTTAGATTAGATTAGATTAGAGATACAGCACTGAAACAGGCCCTTCGGCCCACCGAGTCTGTGCCGAACATCAACCACCCATTTATACTAATCCTACACTAATCCCATATTCCTACCAAACATCCCCACCTGTCCCTATATTTCCCTACCACCTACCTATACTAGTGACAATTTATAATGGCCAATTTACCTATCAACCTGCAAGTCTTTTGGCTTGTGGGAGGAAACCGGAGCACCCGGAGAAAATCCACGCAGACACAGGGAGAACTTGCAAACTCCACACAGGCAGTACCCGGAATCGAACCCGGGTCCCTGGAGCTGTGAGGCTGCGGTGCTAACCACTGTGCCGCCCTGTGCTGCCCTTGGTAAAGACAGATGCAAAGTATTCATTTAATAACTCAGCTATGCCAACTGCCTCCATGCATAAATCCACATTCTGGACCCTAATTGGCCCCACTCTCCCTTTTACCAGCCTTTTACTCTTTATATGCCTATAGTCCGAGTGTATCAAGCTTGTGTCCTCAGTACCTTGCTCTATGGCAGCGAGGCCTGGACAACGTGTGTCAGCCTAGAGCGACGTCTCAACACATTCCATCTTCGCTGCCTCCGGAGAATACTTGGCATCAGGTGGCAGGACCGTATCTCCAACACAGAAGTCCTCGAGGCGGCCAACATCCCCAGCTTATGCACACTACTGAGTCAGTGGCGCTTGAGATGGCTTGGCCATGTGAGCCGCATGGAAGATGGCAGGATCCCCAAAGACACATTGTACAGCGAGCTCGCCACTGGTAACAGACCCGCCGGCCGTCCGTCCATGTCTCTGCTTTAAAGACGTCTGCAAACGCGACATGAAGTCCTGTGACATTGATCACAAGTCGTGGGAGTCAGTTGCTGGCGGGCAACCATAAAGGCGGGGCTAAAGTGTGGCGAATCGAAGAGACTTAGCAGTTGGCAGGAAAAAAGACAGAAGCGCAAGGGGAGAGCCAACTGTGTAACAGCCCCGACAACCAATTTTTTCTGCAGCACCTGTGCAAGAGTCTGTCACTCTAATATTGGCCTTTATAGCCACTCCAGGCGCTGCTCCACAAACCACTGACCACCTGCAGGCGCTTACCCATTGTCTCTCGAGACAAGGAGTCCAAAGAGATGCCTGTAGAAGACTTTGGAATTCCCTTTTATATCATAATTATCTGAACAGAAAAAATTTGCAGGGCTCTGGGGCAAAGGAGGGGGAATGGGATGAGGTACATTTCTCTTGCAGAGAATCAGCATGGACATGATGGGCTGAATGGCCTCCTTCTTTGCTGTAAACATTTTATGATTCTCTGAAACCATTTGCTAAGACCTTATCTAACTATCAAAGTACACAATCCGTGAAAGCCAGTGGTCACCCTATAAATAAGTTAACAATCACAAGCCCAAACTCAATGTGCTAGCTCCCCGCAGCGGAGAGCCAGACAAACAAATTGGGACAAAAACAAGAAATGCTGGAATCACTCAGCAGGTCTGGCAGCATCTGTGGAAAGAGAAGCAGAGTTAACTAGTTCCGAAGAAGGGTCACTGACCCGAAACGTTAACTCTGCTGCTCTTTCCACAGATGCTGCCAGACCTCCTGAGTGATTCCAGCATTTCTTGTTTTTGTTTCAGATTTCCAGCATCCGCAGTATTTTGCTTTTAAACAAAATTGGGAGATGAGCGATAGGAGAGAAAACCAATCAAATCTACCCCTTAGTTCCGGAACCGGTGCACGGCCGCCCCAATATGAGCCAATCAGCGGGACGAGTGGGCGGGATGTCTCCTCCTCCATTCATAGAGGAGGGCCTAGATTTAGAATGGCCTTTGTTGCTAAGATAAACAATGCCGGCTGTGATTGGATGGGTTGGCGCCCCTGAACCAATGGAATGAGGTTTTATTCAAAGATAGACGCAGACACCAAGTGTCCTTGGGAAGTTTTGGTGCGACGTTTTCGTGTGGCCTTTTATTTCTGATTATTTCGCAGGAGATGTTATACTAGCGGGTTAGGACAGAGTAGCAGGGTTTTCAACTCCAAGTCAAAATGACATTCAGGTTTCGAAGAAAGGATAAAATGCCGTTTGTAAGTGGAATCGTATTTCTTCTCCTTAATTATCTCAAAAGTAATGGATACGTCTCATGACAGCGATGCAGTTAATAACTGTTTCTAACCTAAGCATAGTCACTTTGTAAAGTGATGCTGTAGCTTTTTGTTCAATAATAGTTGCTTCTCGTATTGGAATCTTTATAACAAGATCAGGAAATTAGAGGCAACAATCTATCAAAGTGAATTTGTGAAAAAATATACTGCGTTATAGGAATTTGATGCATAATTCGTATTGCACGATTGAAATTGTTTTGGAGCAATGAAAGTTCAACTGAGTGATACAGCAAGAGAACTAGTTGGCTCTAAAGTGGATAGCTGGAGTTTGGTCAAAGTAAGAGTTTGATGCTGAGAAATACTTCAAATCTGCTGTCATTATTCCCTTCTCAAAAACCAACCCTTGACCCCTCTGTCTTTGCAAACTACCACCCCATCTCCAACCCCCCTTTCCTCTCCAACGTCCTTGAATATCTTGTCGCCTTCCAAATTGATGCCTGTCTTTCCCAGAACTTCACATTTGAATCCCTCCAATCAGGTTTCCATCCCTGCCACCGTACTGAAGCGGCTCTTATCGAATTCACTAATGACTAAGATGTCACTAATGACATCTTATTTGACAGACAAAGGTAAACTTTCCCTCTTCGTCTTTCTCAACCTGTTTGCAGCCTTTGACACCATTGACCACACCATCCTCCTCCAGTGCCTCTCCAACATTGTCCAGCTGGATGGGGCTGCACTCCCCTTGTTACACTCTAATCGTAGCCAGAGTATCACTTGTATTGGCTTCTCCTCTTGCTCCTGCACTGTTACCTCTGAGGTCGCCCAAATATCTATCCTTGGCCCCTCTCCTGTTTCTTGTCTATGTGCTGCCACTCAGTGACATCATCTGAAAACAGTGTGTTTCCACATGTACACTGAAGGTACCAAGCTCCACTTTGCCGCCATCGCTATTGATGCCCATGCTGTCTCTGAATTGTCAGATTGCTTTTCTGACGTCCAGTACTGGATGAGCAGAAATTTTCTCGAATTAACGCTGAACACACTCGTTTGCACAGTGTCCTATTTGACCCCAAGATGAGCTTCTGACCGCATATCTGTGTTATTCCTAAGACTGCCTGTTTCTACTTCTGTAACATTGCCTGACTCTGCCCAGTCTCAGCTCATCTGCTGTGGCAACCCTTTGTTATCTACAGGCGACTATTCCAGTGCAGCCCTAGCCAGCCTCCCACGTTCTATCCTCCATAAATTTGAGGAGCAAAACTCTGAGGCCCAAGTTCTACCTCTCACCAAGTCCTGTTCACCCATCGCACTTCTGCTCGGTGGCCCACATTGGCTTCCAGTTAAACAACACCTCTATTTTAAAATTCTCATCCTTGTTTTCAAATCTCTCCATAGCCTTGCCCCTCCTTATCTCCTCCAGCAGCATCATCCTCAGATATCCGTGCTCCTTGAATTCTGGTCTCTTGAGCATCTCTAATTTTATTTGCTCCTCCTTTGGTGGTAGTGCTTTCAGCTGCCAGGGCTCTAAGCGGTGGAATTCTCTCCCTAAACCTCTGTCTCTCTACGTCTCTTTCCTCCTTTAAGATACTCCTTAAAACCTATCTCTTTGACAAAGCTTTGATAATTTGCTGCAATATAAACTTCTGCAGATCAGTGTCATATTTTGCTTTATAATACTCCTGTGAAGTAAAGGCCTGCTACCTGACCCGAACCCGACGGGACCCGACGACGTGTGTTGGGTTCGGGTTGGGTCGCACTTCCAGGTCCGGCATTCAGGCTCAAGTCAGGTCGGGCCGGATCAGATGCACTCTATCACCACCTCAGGTAAGTGAGTTGAATGTTAATTTACTTTTTGGACTTTTAAAGGTGGTTTTGCTATAGTTATTTTAAGCTTGTGCAGGTAAGGAACAAAGTGGAAAAACGGAAGGTAGGTTAACTGATGATCGGGTGGGCCCAGGAAAAAATGGAAGGACTCTGGTCGGGTCGGGCTCGGGGTCGGATGGGGTTCTGTCAGGCTCAGGTTGGGTCTCATTTGCAAACCCGAGCAGGCCTTTACTGTGAAGCGTTTTGGAACGCTTCATGGTGTTATTAGTGCTATATTCGTACCAGTTGTTGTTGAGTTATTTAGAGTGTGTGGTTGTACAGTTTGAAGTCTTTGAAGTGTTCCAATTTAAGATGTTTCTAGATTCATGAACTAGTCACCAAGAATTGGACGAGGGCGGTACTGGAGAGTTGGGGTTTTAAAAGTTGGGACAACGTTTTCTTTTGTTCATTCGTGGGACATGGGCATCGCTGGCTAGGCCAGCATTTATTGCCCATCCCTAATTGTCCTTGGGAAGGTGGTGGTGAGCCGCTGCCTTAAACCACTGCAGTCCATGTGGGGTAGGTACACCCAGAGTGCTGTTAGGAAGGCATTTCAGGATTTTGACCCAGCGACAGGGAAGGAACAGCGATATAGTTCCAAATCAGGATGGTGTGTGGCTTGGAGGGGAACTTGCAGGTGGTGGTGTTCCCATGCATCTGCTGCCCTTGTCCTTCTAGGTGGTTGAGGTTGTGAGTTTGGAAGCTAGGTTTAGAGGTTCAAACTCAGCATTGAAATAGTGACTATGGGGATGATGGGTACAACATTCACAATGCGGGCAGTCGTGGATCTACAAAGTAAAATGGGTTTGCATTAAATATTAGATGGTCAAAGAGAGGAAAGCTGAGCTTGAGAGCCAGCTGATGACTGTTTATCCAACATTGCAGCCATTGGGAATTTGAGATTCAAGTCAGACTGGCTTTGTTAATGCTGCTTGTCAATCAATGCAGCATGTGGGCCTATTTTATTGGTGCCAGATACATAGTACTGTCAAGATCCCTGGCGGCTCTAGAAAAGATGATCTGTGGTCTCCCCACATTTGTTTTTTTATTTACTATTTTTTCTTTCTTTCGCTGTTAGCTTTTCTCAATTTTATTCTCCTACTGTGTCCATTACTCTCACTGTCTCCCTTTTCCTCTTTCTCACTCTGTTACTCTCTTGTGTTGTGTTACTGTTATCTTGTTTTTAAAAAATTATTCTTTGTGCTTTCGTGCCTCTCTTTCTCTGTTTATTTCTCCAGTCTTCCAACACCAGCCCAGTTCTTCTTCCCCGCTCCATCAGTGGTGGCTTTATCTTCAGCTGTTTTCAACCTCAGCATTGCTATCTCACCACTTCTCTCCTTGCTTTCAAAAACCTTCTTAAAGCCCTCAGCTTTGAACATGCTTTTGTCTCCTTACTCCCTGCACCTTTCATCCCTGCTTGCCACCACACTATAAACGCTGAAATTTTTCTCTGTGCATAATGATTGCTTGGGAAATGAAAGTTTTCTCTCTGCCCTTGCCGAAACCCCTGTATTAGGGGTTGGAGGGATAAATTATGAGGAACCACTAGGTAAGTGCATGATTAATGAATGGCAAATCCCTAAAATATATATATAGGATGTTAATCAAGGGTGTTTGGTAATGCTTTTTCCCTTTCATACACTTTCACGAGGGAATTAGGTTTTACATTTACCATTCATGTTTAAGATTTATAAAATGCTAAACAGACTCACTTTTGCATCATGTTACATACCCAATCCAAATTGTATTAACAATTCTACAAACCAATTATGATGTCAATGCAGTATAACACTACATGTCAACCTTCATGGATGAAATTGGATGCTTTTGTATCGACTAACACTATTTTGTTTAACAGCATCTGTTATAATCATAGTTGCAGCATTGAGATTTGCAGTAAATATTTCGTCTTTACATGTGTCAGAATATCTCAGCCTCAACTGAGATTTTGCTTATTGACAGAATTGAAGATGTCCGAGTTTGCAGTTGTACACTTTGTATTCAACATGTTGCTGACTTAGATCAGCATTCAACTATTATTCTGAGATAGGAACGTAATATATATGAACTCTTTCTTTTAGTAGCCTGGCTGCTGTAACATTGCTTTCCTCTGGGATGCCTAGCTTCTTACTTGGTCTAGAGACACAAGCTCTTAAACATTAATTGTGATATAATTTACAAGCTTTATGTTTGATTAAACGCTTAACCTTTTGCAGATCTGCTTTGAAAGTTCTTTCTAGACATTTTCCAAACACTTTTTTAAAGAATCTTCTTGGCGTTTTTCTCCTGTCTAGGATAGGGTGGGGGAAAAACATGGCTTTTATACCTTAAATTCAGCTAAGCCAATTGTGATGGATTCTGTGGTTTGCGAGAACAGTGGAGGGGTGTGTGCAGACTGTTGCCTGAACAGATTATTTGTTGAATTCTGTTAGGTGCACTGACTCTGGGTTCAAAGTTTGTTTTGAGACAGTCCCTAACTTAAAAGTGAAACTAAAAACTTCAAGGTTCTGGGGAGCCAGAACTGGTTGGAACCAGATAAGACAATCATATGACCAGAGACATGTAACTAGAGCTATCAAAGCTCAAATTAGAAGATTGCAGAGTTGAAGCAGGCTGCAGGCTGTTGGACAGACAAACTGCAGAGAGAGAAAGCTGAATCTGGGAATTGGCCACCAGCAAATATGTTATTGCAGTTGTTTTCAGTTACTTAAGGTAATAATGGTACAGCTATGCCATCAAGGCTGTCGTGAGCAGAAACAAAGAAGTTCTGGAGTGGTGTGCAGTTTTGGTGGAGACCGTACCTGTGGCGTTCGGATAATAATCAGCGACTGCATCTTGGAAAATGGGATCTGGAGGAAAAAGTTCAGAGTTCTGAAGGATTTTGTGGCTGTAACTGGTACCATATACACTGAGTTAACTGCCCAGTAAATCTGAGAGATTTGTCTTTGTTGTATCTGATAATTAATTTTGTAATCTGTAAATTACATATGTTTACTGTGATTTGTGTGTTATTTCATGTTTAATTTATGCTGATTTTGGTATGATAGAGGAAAAGTTATAAAAGTGAAATCTCGTCCATCTGTTTTTCTTTGGGGTGATTGGTAAATTTGGTCTTTTGGTTTGTTGATCTCCATGGGGATTATAACAAAGTGCATTTGAGATTTATCTTTGATAAATTAAGAGGATTAATTCAAAGTTGTCAGACACCATTATTGCAGGATGTCAGTTAGTTTGCTGTAAATCTGGTTCTACACTTAGTGTCTTGGTCACGAATTAAGCACGAGCTAAGATTGTGAATCCATTTGCCTCCAGATCCTTTCTTTTGTTTTCTTTGAAAGACCTTTTTAAACATTACTACGATCACCTGTACTGTAACAGTTGAGAGATCTTGTTCTGAGCTGAGAAGGGTCCATCTTCATTGCTTGCTGATAATACCAGGATTTATGCATGTTTTAAGTTGTATTTTTGCAGAATTCTAGAATTAATCTTTTTTGTTTACAGGGTATCTGTACCAAATTTTAGAATGGCCAGTTTTCCTAGTTCCCTTTTTTTCTCAAAAAGAGAAATTGTGGAGGGGACCCAGAATGGCACTTTCAAATACTTCAGTGTTGTAGATTAAGAAGGCACAGGTTTAACTTTGTGGTGGGCAAATTTAGGACAAACAGTGAAGTAGTTCTTTGGGCCTTCAGGGAGGAGGGGACAGTAGAGTCTGGTACAGCAGCTAATGAATTAGAAGACCTAGATAATATTTGAAAGTGGGTGGAACTGTGAGAGATGAAATTCAATACAGATAAGTGCAACAATGTTTTGTACATTGAAAGAAAAATTAGAGAGATATTGTTTCATTAACTGGGGAAGAGGCTGAAATATGAGGGAGTTATAGTAGATTTAAGACTGACTGACTAATTCTAGACATTGCAGAAAAGCAGACAGAATGCTAAGCTATGTTGCCAAATCAGTGGAGTCCGAGTTTGAGGCAATCATGCTGAGATTGTATCTTTTTTAAAAATTCTTTCACGAGCTGTGAGCTTTGCTGGCTAGGCCAGCATTTACTGCCCATCCCTATTTGCCTTGATGAGCTGCCTTCTAGAACAGCTACAGACCATGTGGTGTAGGTACACCCATAGCGCTGTTGGGAAGGAAGTTCCAGGATTTTGACCCAGTGACCGTGAAGGAACGACGATATAGTTCCAAGTCAGGATGGTGTGTAGTTTGGAGGGGAACTTTTGGTGGTGGTGTTCCCATGCATCTGCTGTCCTTGTCCTTCTAGGTGGTAGAGGTCACTGGTTTGAAAGGTGCTCTTAAAGGAGCCTTGGTGAGTTGCTGCATTGCATCTTGTAGATGGTACTGCTGCCGCTATGTGTCGGTGGTAAAGGGAGTGAATGTTGAAGGTGGTGGGTGGGGTGCCAATCAAGTGGACTGCTATGTTCTGGATGGTGTTGAGCTTCCCGAATGTTGTTGAAGCTGCACTCATTCAGACAAGTGGAGAGTATTCCATCCTACTCCTGACTTGTGCTTGTAGTTGTGTGGACAGGTTTTGGGGAGTCAGGAGATGTTACTTTCTGCAGAACTTCCAGCCTTTTGACCTGCTATTGTAGTCACAGTATTTATATGGCTGGTTCATTTCAGCTTCTGGTCAATGGTAACCCCCAGAATGTTGAAGGTGGGGGATTCAGCGATGGTAATGCGATTGAATATCAAGGGGAGATGGTTGGATTCTCTCTTGTTGGAGATGGTCATTGCCTGGCACTTGTGTGGCATGGATGTAACTTGCCACTTATCAGTCCAAGCCTGGATGTTGTCCAGGTCTTGCTGCATGTTGAAGTGCGCTGCTTCAGTATCTGAGGAGTCGCGAATGGTGCTGAACATTGTGCAATCATTAGCGAACATTCCCACTTTTGACCTTATGTTGGAGGGAAGGTCATTGTTGAAGCAACTGAAGATAGTTGGGCGTAGGACACTACCCTGAGGTACTCCTGTAGTGATGTTCTGAGACTGAGATGATTGTCTTGCAACAACCACAAGCATCTTACTTTGTGCTAGGTATGACTGCAACCAGTGGCGAGTCTTCCCCCTGATTCCCATTGCCTCCAGTTTTGCTCGGGCTCCTTGATGTCAAGGGCAGTCCCTCTCACCTCACCTTGTGAGTTCAGCTCTTTTTTATTTATTTATTTAGAGATACAGCACTGAAACAGGCTCTTCGGCCCACCGAGTCTGTGCCGACCAACAACCACCCATTTTTATACTAACCCGACAGTAATCCTATATTCCCTACCACCTACCTACACTAGGGGCAATTTACAACAGCCAATTTACCTATCACCTGCAAGTCTTTGGCGGTGGGAGGAAACCGGAGCACCCAGCGAAAACCCACGCGGTCACAGGGAGATCTTGCAAACTCCGCACAGACAGTACCCAGAATCGAACCCGGGTCCCTGCAGCTGTGTGGCTAATGTCCATGTTTGGTCCAGGACTGTAATGAGGTCAGGAGCTGAGTGGTCCTGGCGGAACCCAAACTGAGCGTCAATGAGCAGATTATTGCTGAGTAAGTGCTGCTTGATAGCATTGTATTTAAGGTTTAAGTATTTGAATTTTACAACTGCAGCAGAAAATCTTAGCTTATAACTTTAACATTTTAGTATTTCAGATTTACATGGTACTGATGACAGGCAATGATATTGGATAATAGAGCAGTTGATGCCAATTTCACTGGAGGCTGAATCTAAAAATTGCAGTTTTACATAATGGGACACATTTGAACTGATTTTGCAAAACTGAAATCCATTTGAACATTTCGGTTAAAGAAGAAATTTTTTCAGATACTGATCCAGTACTGTAACCTTAACTTTGTTAATTTTGAATATTTTGCCTGTATTATTTTTGTTTTTACTAACCAAATTTTTTGACCATTTGTCTAGAAACACATAGCTCATGGCTTGGTTCCTGCTGCCACTATAGCTCCCAGAGCCGCTGTTCCTCGCACCCCACCTCCTCGTAGCCCGGTCCCTTCTCCAGAAAGACCAAGGTACACTGTATACTCAGTTATATTTGTATTTTTGCATGCTCATTGTCCTAGAACATTAATTCAATAGACTTGGTTCATATAGTAGTTTCATCTAAGGTTTAAGTTAATTATTTGATCACTTTCAAAACAACATATTTTTAGATGCATTTTGACCTTGTCTGGTAATATTACTGGCTTGCATTAGTTACACCATACTTGGTTTGCTATCCTCGTGAATATATACATTTGTTAATTTATCTGAAATGACATTTTGCTTGAAATTGATGCATGTTGCTTAGATTATATGAAGAAAAAGATTATTAATTCATTAAGTCAGTGAGGATTCACCAGGACCAGATGTGATGCATCCACCCATACTGAGGGAAGTAAGGGTGGAAATTGTGGAGGAATCCTCCTTAGATACAAAGGTGGTGCCAGAGGACTGGAGAATAGCAAATGTTCAGAAAAGGGTGTAAGGAAGAGTCCAGAAACTACAGGCCAAGTCAATTTAACCTTGGTGGTGGGAAAGCTTTTTATAAACGATAATTTGGGACAACGTTAACAGTTACTTGGACAAATGTGGATTAATTAAGGAAAATCAGCACTGATTTGTAAAGTGCAAATCGTGTTTAACTTGCTTGCGTTTTTAATGAGGGTAATGAGGTTGATGTGTACATGGACTTCCAAAAGGCATTTGATAAAGTGCCACATAACCGGCATCGGCAAAGTTAGAGTCCATGGAATAAAAAGGACAGTAGTGGCATAGATACGAAATTGGCTGAGTGACTGGAGACAGAGTTGTGGTGAACAGTTGTTTTCGGACTGGAGGAAGGTATATAGTGGAGTTCCCCAGGGGTCAGAGTTAGGACCACTGCTTTTCATGAAATATATTAATGACCTAGACTTGGGTGTACAAGGCACAATTTCACAATCTGCAGGTGACACAAAACTTGTAAGTATTGTGAACTGTGAGAAGGATAGTGATAAACTTCAGGAGGAGGACATAGGCAGGCTGATTGAATAGGCATACGAATGGCAGATAAAATTTAATGCAGAGAAGTGTGAAGTGATTCATTTTGGTAGGAAGAACGCGGAGAGGCAATATAAAATAAAGGGTACAATTCTAAAGGGGGTGCCGGAGCAGAGGGACCTGGGGTATATGTGCACAAATCATTGAATGAGGCAGGGCAGGTTGAGAAAGTGGTTAATAAAGCATATGGGATCGTGGGCTTTATAAGTAGGCACATAAAATACAAAAGCAAGGAAGTTATGATAAACCTGTATAAAACACTGTTTGGCCTCAACTGGAGTAGTGTTTCCAATTCTGGGCACTACAATTTAGGAATGATGTAAAGGCATTAGAGAGGGTGCAGAAAAGATTCCTGAGAATGGTTCCAGGGATGCGGAACTTCAGTTACTTCAGGTTGGAGAAGCTGGGGCTGCTCTCCTTGGAGAAAAGAAGGTTAACAGGAGATTTGATAGAGGTGTCAAAATCCTGAGCGGTCTGGACAGAATAGAGGAGGAAAAATTGTTCCGTTGGCAGAAGGTTCGAGAACCAGAGGGCATTGATTTAAGGTGATTGGCAAAAGAAGCAACGGTGACATGAGGAAAACCTTTTTTTCTATGCAGTGAGTGGTTATGGTCTGGACTGCATTGCCTGAGATTCAATTCTGGCTTTCAAAAGAGAATTGGACAATTATCTGAAGAGAGAAAAAATGCAAGGCTATGTGGAAAGGGTGGGGGAGTGGGACTAGGTGAATTGCCCTTACAGAGAGCCGGCATGGATGCAAAGGGCCGAATGGCCGCCTTCTGTGCTGCAACCATTCTGTGATTCTGTCTAGTTTTGCCACTTTTTTTGTGGAGCATTTATAATATGCATATCTTAGTTGTTACCTGCTGTTGTATATTGTTGGGCAGCGTTGGAAAAATATCAATTCCTGTGTAGTTTAACTTTGTATTCGTCCAATAAATGTAACGTGTGAGGTCTGTAAAGGAGATGGAAATTCTAGTAGGGATAGATAAATGGCAGTTGAATTTCAGTGAATTCTGAATCTCTATTTGAATGTTCCATATTTGATTCTCACGAAGAAAATAAAAGATCTAGCTGTTGGAGGATGTTTCGAAGAAAGAGGTGGCGGGGGGCATTGTCAAAGAATTGTGATTGTCATTATCATCTGGTATGTTGCATAGTTGGAAAGACTTTGAATAATGGAAATTTGAGAATAAAATACGTGTGCAAGATTTCAGTTTGTAAAACATATGCGCTTATAGAGTGCAAAAAACTAAATTTTGGTAATTTTTTGTTCAGTGTCATCGTATCTTAAAACTATTCTCTCCTGAAGAATATTGCACTGTTCAGCATGTTTTGTTTCTGTTGTAAATTGAGTTCATTTTACTATTTCAGGTCAGCGTTGGCAGCAGTGATTTTAACTTCATGCTTGACTGGTCGTACAGTTGCCATTCCTCAACCTCATATGGCACAGCCTCGTCAAAGGTCCTATTCTGAAAGTGATGGCACATGTTCAGAACAAAGAAGCTTTCTTGAACCTTATGCCAGTGTGGCTGATTTAGGATTAAGGTATTGTACGGCTAATTCATAGCGTCTTAATTGAATGGTCTGTTCATTACAGTTGTAAATGCCTGTTCTTTTTTTAATTAACTTTTTTTAAAGAGAAGTGAGAAAACAAATTTGTTTGGGCATCATTAATTACTGACTCAAATTTTCCCTTATTTCTTTATCCTGTCTGTCTTTTCAGATTAAAATTGATTCCCATCCTAATCCACTCTCATGTATGGAAGTACAAATCTTCTCTTTTGTGGCGTGGCTCACAATGGTTGTTAGTTCTTACTGTAATGTGCACAAATACACTCTAAATTTAACTGTGTTTTCCTGTTTTATCAATTGCTAGATACTTGGAAGCTCTTTGTTCCAAAACTGGTGCAACCTTGCAAAGTGTCAAACAATACATATTCATGCTTCTCTTTCCACAGATGCTGCCAGACCTGCTGAGTGATTCCAGCATTTCTTGTTTTTGTTGTAATACATATTCATGCCTCCTTTGGTAATTCTCACTAAGTTCTTGTGGTCAGAGGGAGTTACTTGCTTTACTTCAAGTGTCTGCCTGCCGAGGAGATTATAAAGTCTGGTGGAAGAGTGGTGTACTGGGATGGGTAAGCCATGCTGCATCCCTCCTTGGAGACATCTGATAGCTGCTGTCACTGGCCCCATTGTGCTGCATGCAAACATTGTTTAGAAAAAGAAGTTAAAATCTTTTTTCAGGGTCCAGGCCATGATTCTGACCTGGATTCCTAGATGGTTTGACCAGGCACTGCTCCTCCTTTTGCTGAGTGGCCAGGAATCCAAGAACTCTGATGGTTTGAGGCCCTGGCCATGCTCTAGTCCTCTCTTGCACCAAAGGCATTGTAAGGGGTGTGCTGATGCTTTAGGTGCAAACATATGAATTAGGAGCAGGAGTAGGCCACTCAGCCCCTTAAGCCTGTTCTGCCATTCAATAGGATCATGGCTGACCTGATTGTAACACATTCCTACCTACCCCCCCATAACCTTTCACCCCCTTGCTTATCAAGAATCTATCTACCTCTGCCTTAAAAATATTTAAAGACTCTGCTTCCCCTGCCTTTTGAAGAAGAGAGTTCCAAAGACTCATGACCCTGGGAGAGAAAAAAATTCTTCTCATCTCTGTTTTAAATGGGCGACCCCTTATTTTTAAATAGTGATCCCTAGTTCTAGATTCTCCCATAAGGGGAAACATCCTGTCAAGACCCTCAGGATCTTAAATGTTTCAATCAAGTCGCCTCTTGCTGTTCTGAATTTAAGCAGATACAAGCCTAGCCTGTCCAGCCTTTCCGAGTAAGATAATCTGGCCATTCCAGGTATTTGTCGAGTAAACCTTCTCTGAACTGCTTCCAACGCATTTACGTCCTTCCTTAAATAAGGAGGCCAATACGTTACACAGTACTCCAGATGTGGTGTCACCAATGCCCTGTATAACTGAAGCATAACCTCCCGACTTTTGTGTTCAATTCCCCTCGCAATAAACGATAACATTCTTTTAGCTTTCCTAATTACTTGCTGTACCTGCATCCTGATCTTTTGCGATTCTTGTATTAGGGCACCCAGAACCCTGTGCATCTCCGAGCTCTGCAAATCTCTCACCATTTAGATAATATGCTTTTGTTATTGTTCCTGCCAAAATGAACAGTTTCACATTTTCCCGCATTATACTCCATTTGCCAGATCTTTTGCCCACTTGCTTAGCCTATCTATAATCCCTTTGCAACCTCCTTATGTCCTCTTCACAAGTTACTTTCCTACCTATCTTTGTGTCATCAGCAAATTTAGCAACCATACGTTCAGTCCCTTCATCCAAGTCATTTATATAAATTGTAAAAAGTTGAGGCCCCAGCACTGATTCCTGTGGCACACCACTTGTTGCATCTTGCCAATCAGAAAATGACCCATTTATGCCAACTGTTTTCTGTTAGCAAGCCAATGTGTTACCCCCTACACCATGAGCTTTTATTTTTCGCAATAACCTTTGATGTAGCACCTTTATCTGGAAATCCAAGTACAGTACATCCACCGGTTCCCCTGTATCCACAGTACATGTTACTACTTCAGAGATCCCAATAAATTGGTTAAATTCCCTTTCACAACACCATGTAGACTCTGCCTGATTACCTTGAATTTTTCTAAGTGCCCTGCTATAACGTCTTTAATAATAGCTAACATTTTCCCAAAGACAGATGTTAAGCTAACTGGCCTGTAGTTTCCTGCTTTCCATCTCTTCCCTTTTTGAATAAAGGAGTTGCATTCGCTGTTTTCCAATCTAATGGAACCTTGCCTGAATCTAGGGAATTTTGGAAAATTTAAATCAACACATCAACTATTTTCTGAGCCACTTCATTTAGGACCTAAGGTGAAGTCCATCAGGACCCGGGGACTTGTCAGCTCGCAGCTCCAACAATTTGCTCCGTTCCAAATCCCTGGTGATTGGTCAGCAAATAGAAGGAGCATGCACCACAAATGCTGTTCTTGGTTGTTAAGTAGCCTAACCAGCGGTCTGAAGGCCATCTTCCTGACTCTGTTGGTTGGGTTGGGTGGTGGGGAAATAAAAGACCTTTTTAAGCTACGTACTTGTAAGGCTGAACTGGAATGCAGTGCAAGCCTACGGGGTTCATAGCTCACTGGTGTCCTGGGCCATATTCCATTTTTATGTAATTTTTGGGTGGATATGTAGCATACCAGTGAAATGCTGTACATTATTGGTCATTTGGGAAAAGTTTATGAAAGGGTGGCCATGTTTATAAAATAAATATTCCTTTTATTTTGTGGATCTTAAACATTATATCAAGAACTATTCAATTTGTCGAAACCTATGTAACCAACTGTAGTTTTGAGAATTTTTTTTTCAATGCTGAAATGTCCCTTTGTTTGAAATCTAATGATATGGACGTACCAAGCTCCTTGGATTCCATGAAAAGATATTATACTGAAGGCTCCAATCATTGTCATCCTCTGTTAGTCTCATGATTTGAAATATTGTGATCAGTCGAGTCTTTGAATCTCTTCCTTGTTTTGTTTTAATGCTTGTTATCTATATACAGCAGTGGCTGCAGGACATTCTTCTGGGGGAGAGTGAACAGGCAGAGGTCATGGTCCACATTGGTAACAATGACATATGTAGGAAGAGGTATAAGGTCCTGAAAGCAGATTTAGGGAGCTAGGAAGGAAATTAAGAAGCAGGACTTCCAAAGCAGTAATGTCAGGATTACTCCCTGTGCTACGTACTAGTGAGCATAGGAATAGGAGGATTGCTCGATTGAACATGTGGCAGGAGAATTGGTGTAGGAGGGAGGGCATCAGATTTCTGAGGCATTGGAACCAGTCCTGGGGCAGATGGGACCTGTACAAGATGGACAGGCTACACCTTAACAGGACTGGAACTAATATCCTCACAGGGAGATTTGCTTGTGCTGTTGGGGAGGGTTTAAACTAGCTTGTCAGGGGGGTGGGAACCTGAGGGGTAGCTCAAATTGGAAGGAAGTAAAGCTGGTAACAGGAGGTAGAAAAGTAGCAAGTGACATTAGAAGGCAGGCGAAACAAAGGCGAGCATCAACTAGGCTTAGAATGCAGAATGTCAAGAAGACAAGGTTAAGGGCACTCTATCTGAATGCAAGCAGCATTCGCAACAAGGTAGATGATTTAAAGGCCCAAATAGGAGTAAATGGGCGTGATCTCATTGCCATAACGGAAACGTGCTCCAGGGTGACCAAGACTGGGAACTGAATATTCAAGGATATTCGACATTTAGGAACGACACGCAATAAGGAAAAGGAGGTGGTGTTGCGCTGATGATACGGGATGGGATCAGTACATTAGTAAGGGAGGATCTCAGATCGGAAGAACAAAATGTGGAATCTGGTTGGGTGGAGCTAAGAAACAGCAAGGGGCAGCAAACATTGGTTGGAGTTGTTTATAGGCGACCAAATAGTAGTGGTAGTGTGGGGCATGGCATTAATCAGGAGATTAAAGAAGCATGTAGCATGGGTAATACAGTAATCATGGGTGACTTCGATCTGCACATAGACTGGGCAAACCTAATGAGCACTAATGCTGTGGAGGACGAGTTTCTGGAGTGTGTTGGGGATGGTTTTCTAGAGCAATATGTTGAGGAACTGACTAGAGAACAGGCTATTTTAATCTAGTTTTAGGTAATGAGAAAGGGTGAATCAATCTTGTTAAAAAAACCTTGAGGGATGAATGACCATAATATGATAGAATTTTACAGTATGTTTGAAAGTGAAGTAGTTCAATCTGAAGCCAGGGTGTTAAATTTGAACAAAGGAAATTATGAAGGTATGAGGGGAAAATTGGCTCAGGTGGATTGGGAAAATACATTAGAAGGTATGACAGTACATAGGCAATGGATAGTCTTTAAAGAAATATTACATAGTTTACAGCAACTATACATTCCTTCAAGGCACAAAAGCCCCAAAAGTAAAGGCAGTCAACCGTGGATAACAAAGGAAGTTAAGGATTGTACAAGATCAAAGAAAAGGCCTATAAAGTTGCCAGAAATAGTAGTAAACCTGAGGATTGGGAGGATTTTAGATTACAGAAAAGGAGGACCAAGAAACTGATAAAGAAAGGGAGAATAGAATATGAATGTAAGCTAGCAAAAAATATAAAAACGGACTGTAAAAGCTTCTATAGGTACGTTAAAAAGGAAACGTTTGGCTAAGACAAATGTGGGTCCATTACAGGCAGAGTCAGGAGAATTCAGAATGGGGATTAGAGAAATAGCAGAGAAGCAAAATGATTACTTTGTGTCTGTCTTTACTGAGGAAGATACAAGAAATCTCCCAGAATTAGAGATCCAAGGGATTAGGGGAAATGATGAGTTGAAGGGAATTAGTATTAGTAAGAAGGTTGAAGGGCGAAGTAAGAAGGGAATTAGTATTAGTAAGAAGGGAGTAAACCCTAACAGAAAATCCGGAGCGGAACCCCGTAGGCGGTCATGTGTCACCTTTGGCATGTTTCCAGCAGTTCCTGCAGCCATACCGGTGCCAAACGTTGTGCTCTGCACTCCTTTGGACCCCACCAGAAAGGCCGAGAGGGGGGTTTTGACGCTTGGGCAACTCTCAACCTCCATACATTCGCCCAGGCATGCGCCATGGAGAGGTCACTCCATTGTTGCCTCACAGCGACCGAAACAACACGGAGGCAGCAGTTACGGGTTATAAGTCCAGCTCAATTGGCGTAGAGATTAGGTGCCACGGGTTGCCTTTGTCGGTGGGAGAGGTCATCGCACCTCACTGGACAGCAACCGCCCGCCTCAAACCGGGAAGCCCCCGGTCAATAAGGTTCTGTCCTGCCACAGTCCACCTGCTTCAATGGTGCTTGGAGCTCAGGGCCATTGCCCGAAAAGTGGACTGCAACACCGCACCAAACAGCACGAAAAAAGGAAAGAAGGTACCAGCCCTTCGTTTTGCAAGCTGGAATGTCAGAACTGTGTGTCCTGGCCTGTCGGAAGACCTTACACAAATCAACGATTCTCGGAAGACCGCCATCATTAACAACGAACTCAGTAGACTCGATGTAGACATCGCAGCACTTCAGGAGACACGCCTCCCTGCGAGTGGATCTCTAACCGAGCAACACTACACCACCTTCTGGCAGGGTAGGGATCCTGAAGAACCAAGACAGCATGGAGTGGGCTTTGCCATCAGAAACTCCTTGCTCAGCATGATAGAGCCTCCCTCAAATGGGTCGAAACGCATTGTCCATCCGACTGCTCACCGCCTCCGGTCCAGTACACCTACTCGGCATCTATGCTCCAACACTCTGCTCCCCACCTGAAGCTAAAGACCAGTTCTACGAGGAACTCCATAATATCATTAGTAGCATCCCCAACACCGAACACCTGTTCCTGCTGGAGGACTTTAATGCCAGGGTTGGGGCCGACCATGACTCATGGCCCTCCTGCCTTGGGCGCTATGGTGTTGGAAGGATGAATGAGAATGGACAGAGACTGCTTGAGTTGTGTACCTATCATAATCTCTCCATCACCAACTCGTTCTTTCACACTAAACCCTGTCACCAGGTTTCATGGAGGCACCCAAGATCACGTTGTTGGTACCAGCTGGACCTCATCGTCACAAGGTGAGCCTCCTTAAACAGTGTTCAAGTCACACGCAGCTTCCACAGTGCAGACTGCGACACCGACCACTCCCTGGTGTGCAGCAAGGTTAGACTCAAACCAAAGAAGCTGTATCACTCCAAGCAGAAGGGCCGTCTGCGCATCAACACGAGCAGGATTTTTCATCCACAGCTGTTACAAAAATTTCTAAATTCACTTGTAAAAGCCCTTCAAAACACTCCCACAGGGGATGCTGAGACCAAGTGGGCCCACATCAGAGACGCCATCTATGAGTCAGCTTTGACCACCTATGGCAAACGTGTGAAGAGAAATGCAGACTGGTTTCAATCTCATTTTGAAGAGCTGGAACCTGTCATAGCCGCTAAGCACATTGCACTGTTGAACTACAAGAAAGCCCCCAGCGAGTTAACATCCGTAGCACTTAAAGCAGCCAGAAGCACTGCACAAAGAACAGCCAGGCGCTGCGCAAATGATGACTGGCAACACCTATGCAGTCATATTTTGCTGGCCTCAGACCGGAAACATCAGAGGAATGTATGATGGCATTAAGAGAGCTTTTGGGCCAACCATCAAGAAGATCACCCCCCTCAAATCTAAATCAGGGGGCACAATCACTGACCAACGCAAACAAATGGACCGCTGGGTTGAGCACTACCTAGAAATGTACTCCAGGGAGAATGTTGTCACTGAGACCGCCCTCAATGCAGCCCAGCGTCTACCAGTCATGGATGAGCTGGACGTACAGCCAACAAAATTGGAACTCAGTGATGCCATTGATTCTCTAGCCAGCGGAAAAGCCCCTGGGAAGGACGGTATTACCCCTGAAATGATCAAGAGTGCCAAGCCTGCTATACTCTCAGCACTCCATGCACTGCTTTGCCTGTGCTGGGACGAGGGAGCAGTACCTCAGGACATGCGCGATGCCAATATCATCACCCTCTTTAAAAAAAAACAAAGGTGACCGCAGTGACTGCAACAACTACTGTGGAATCTCCCTGCTCAGCATAGTGGGGAAAGTCTTTGCTCGAGTCGCTTTAAACAGGCTCCAGAAGCTGGCCGAATGCGTCTACCCTGAGGCACAATGTGGCTTTCGTGCAGAGAGATCGACCATTGACATGCTGTTCTCCCTTCGTCAGATACAGGAGAAATGCCGCGAACAACAGATGCCCCTCTACGTTGCTTTCATTGATCTCACCAAAGCCTTTGACCTCGTCAGCAGACGTGGTCTCTTCAGACTACTAGAAAAGATCGGATGTCCACCAGAGCTGCTAAGTATCATCACCTCATTCCATGACCATATGAAAGGCACAATTCAGCATAGCGGCACCTCATCAGACCCCTTTCCTATCCTGAGTGGCGTGAAACAGGGCTGTGTTCTCGCACCCACACTGTTTGGGATTTTCTTCTCCCTGCTGCTCTCACATGCGTTCAAGTCTTCAGAAGAAGGAATTTTCCTCCACACAAGATCAGGGGGCAGGTTGTTCAAGGTTGCCCGTCTAAGAGCGAAGACCAAAGTACGGAAAGTCTTCATCAGGGAATTCCTCTTTGCTGACGATGCTGCTTTAACATCTCACACTGCAGAGTCTCATTGACAGGTTTGCGGCTGCCTGCAATGAATTTGGCCTAACCATCAGCCTCAAGAAAACGGACATCATGGGACAGGACGTCAGAAATGCTCCATCCATCAATATCATCACCACGCTCTGGAAGTGGTTCAAGAGTTCACCTACCTAGGCTTAACTATCACCAGTAACCTGTCTCTAGATGCAGAATTCAACAAGCGCATGGGAAAGGCTTCCACTGCTATGTCCAGACTGACCAAGAGAGTGTGGGAAAATGGCGCACTAACACGAAACACAAAAGTCCGAGTGTATCAAGCCTGTGTCCTCAGTACCTTGCTCTATGGCAGCGAGGCCTGGACAACGTATGTCAGCCAAGAGCGATGTCTCAATTCATTCCATCTTCGCTGCCTCCGGAGAATCCTTGGCATCAGGTGGCAGGACCATATCTCCAACACAGAAGTCCTCGAGGCAGCCAACATCCCCAGTTTATACACACTACTGAGTCAGCGGCGTTTGAGATGGCTTGGCCATGTGAGCCACATGGAAGATGGCAGGATTCCCAAAGACACATTGTACAGCGAGCTCGCCACTGGTAACAGACCCACCGGCCGTCCATGTCTGCGCTTTAAAGACGTCTGCAAACACGACATGAAGTCCTATGACATTGATCACAAGTCATGGGAGGCAGTTGCCAGCGATCGCCAGAGCTGGCGGGCAGCCATAAAGGCGGGGCTAAAGTGTGGCAAGTCGAAGAGACTTAGCAGTTGGCAGGAAAAAAGACAAGCACAAGGGGAGAGCCAACTGTGCAACAGCCCCGACAAACAATTTTTTCTGCAGCACCTGTGGAAGAGTCTGTCACTCTAATATTGGCCTTTATAGCCACTCCAGGCGCTGCTCCACAAACCACTGACCACCTCCAGGCGCCTACCCATTGTCTCTCGAGACAAGGAGGCCAAAGAAGAAGAAGAAGGTTGTATTGGAGAAATTAATGGGGCTGAAGGTTGGTAAGTCCTGATATTCTACATCCAAGAGTGTTGAAAGAGGTAGCTTTGGAGATAGTGGATCCATTGGTGATTATCTTACAAAATTCTATAGATTCTGGAGCAGTTCCTGCAGATTGGAAGGCCGCAAATGTCACCCCACTATTTAAGAAGGGAGGGAGAGAGAAAACAGGGAATTACAGACCTGTTAGCCTTACATCAGTCATTGGGAAAATGCTCGAACCTATTCTAAAGGATGTGAAAAATGGACACTTGGCTAATAATGATCTGATTGGCCATAGTCAACACTGATTTATGAATGGGAAATCATGTTTATTTAGCCTGTTGGAGTTTTTTTGAGGATGTTACTAACAGAATTGATAAAGGGGAGTTGGTGGACATGGTATACTTGGATTTTCAGATGGCTTTTGATAAAGTCCCCCACAGGAGATTGGTTAGCAAAATTAAAGTACATGGGATCGGAGGTAATCTCCTGGCATGGAGTAAGGATTAGTTAACAGGCAGAAAGCCGAGAGTAGGAGTAAATGGGTCATTCTTGCATTGTCAGGCTGTGACCAGTGGGGTACCTCAGGGATTAGTGGTGGGCCCCAGCTGTTTGCAATATATATGAATGATTTGGATACTGCGACTAAATGTAGTATTTCCAAGTTCGCCGATGGCACAAATCTAGGTGGGAATGTGTGTTGTGAGGAAGATGCAAAGCGGCTTCAAGGGGATTTGGACAGACTTAGTGAGTGGTCAAGAATGTGGCAGATAGAATATAATGTGGAAAAATGTGAAGTTATCCACTTTGGTAGGAGGAATAGATGTGCAGGGTATTTCTTAAATGGTAAGAAATTAGCAAGTGTAGATGTACAAAGGGACCTGGGTGTCCTTGTCAATAAGTCACTGAAAGCTAACATGCAGGTGCAGCAAGCAATTAGGAAGGCTAATGGTATGCTGGCCTTTATCGCAAGAGGATTTGTAGTGAAGTCTTGCTTCAATTGTATAGAACCTTGGTTAGACCACATCTGGAGTATTGTGTGCAGTTTTGGTCCCCTTACCTTAGGAAGGATATTATTACCATAGAGGGAGTGCAACAGAGGTTCACCATACTTGTTCCTGGGATGGCGGGACTGTCCTTTGAAGAGAGATTGGGGAAACTGGGCCTGTATTCTCTGGAGTTTTGAAGAATGAGAGGTGATCTCATTGAAACCTACAAAATACTTAAAGGGTTAGACACAGTAGATGCGGCTAAGATGTTTCCCCTGGTTGGGGTGTCTAGAACCAGGGGACACAATTTCAAAATAAAGGGGAAGACAGAGATGAGGAGAAATTTGTTTACTCAGAGGGTTGTGAATCTTTGGAATTCTCTACCCCAGAGTGCTGTGGAAGCTCAGTCATTGAGTATGATTAAAGCAGAGATTGACAGATTTCTAAATATAAATGACATAAGGGGATATGGGGATAGTGTGTGGAAAAAGGCATTGAAGTGGATGATCAGCCATGATCATGATGAATGGTGGGGTAGGCGCGATGGGCTGAATAGCCTGCTCCTACGTTCCTAAGTATTTGTGCATAATTTTAGCCTAACTTGCCTGACAGGACATTGACAATATCGGACTGGTTTTATACTCTGCTTAATTTTTCTTTGCATTAAAATTAATGGAAAGCAATAATCAGGCGGTGTGTAAGACAGGCGCCTGATCCAATCCTGTCAGTTTTCCATTGTTGGGTTAAAATTATTCGAAGAAGACTGCAATAAGCCTGTTTCACCTAATCATGCCCATTTCAGGTCTTTTGCCACTTTAATTCTTCTGTTAGTGAAATTAATTTTTCATTACCTTTTTAAGTATAATCAAAAACCTTTTTTCATATGGAGATAATTTCTTGGTATTTCCTCTCTTTGTGCAGCCTCTTGTTTCCTTCATGAGCCTTGTTGTACATTTGTCCTCTACGTGCATTGAGCAAAAAAAACTTCCAACTTAGACCTCTAGTCTAACCTTCAGCTTCACCGCTTCCTACATTGTGTCTTCATTAACCTACTGGAATAATGCGCTTATTGAATTTAACCTAGAAATTGGATTTAAAGATTCAAATAAGTGACCAGGTAGGGATAGGACTATTCATAATGTATTAGTGCACATAAGTGGGATTAAAAAAATGTTTTAAAATGAAAAGAAATTGTAACCTGGCAGTATTTCACTCCCATTCTGTGTTTCTCATTTATTTCTATGTAGAAAGACAATTTCTACTTTTCTCTTGCACCAACTAGTTCCTTTGCTGATATTTGGTAAGGGAGACTCAAATGGCAGTTTTCCATTTGAGGGAAATCAATGCAACTATGTGAGGGATAAATTCCCCTTTTAGTGAAAAACTGTAGAATGCAATTTTCCCCAAATTAATTAGATTGCATGGTCAAATGTCAGACATTTCAAGCCTCACCTTTCCTTGGTTTCTTTAGTGAGTTGTTGGAAAAATTATATGCTCTTTGTAATCATTGTTTAGTTAAGAGAAACCTCAGCAGTAAGTTGGGTAGAACTGGAACATTTTTTTTTCAGTTACATGGGTGGGAAGTACCTTAGATTAACAGTATTCCTTCCCTTGCCACTACATTCCCTTTATTGCATTCTTATTTCAGCAATTTGCTGAAATAAAAAGAATCTCTGGAACACTATGTGGCATGATTGAGAAGCTGGTTTAAGGCATGACTTGCTTACTGGTTGAAGGGTTCCTTTGCATCTTTTTTTATTCAAAACTCTTGAAACTGATGCATGCTTGTGAGTATCAAACTCTGGTATCTAATTCATTTTGCATGTTTTTCCCTCTACGTGTGTTAAGTACATTTTAAGCAGTTGTAGAAAATCTGTGACTGGTTTCATCAGTGATTTCTGTTCTCTTTGAAAAGGAATGAATGGCAACGTACTGTTAGGGGCAGGCCTCAACTACCACTGCCTTCTGATTCTGATGAAGAATATCACGAAGAAGAAGATGATGACGACCTAGATGTAGAACAGTTGTCCGTTAAAGCAGACGAACCACATTACTATGTACTAGAAAAAGAGGGAGAGGCACAGAGTAAAGAACCCATATATGCCATTCCTTACAAGGCGAAACAGGTGAATGTTTACATTTGATATATTGTTGGATATGAACTATATTTTGAAAGCTCAACATCTTATCCATAATAAGGATGGTTTTGAATCTCAATGTATAATTGACTACTGTACCACAGCCTTTACTTTTGAAATGGAGCAACCCTAAAATATCAAGATGAATTGTAAATCTGCAGAGTTTCATAGTAAAGTCTTGGGTGGCCTCCACCTTCACTCCTTCAAGTCCAAGGTGCACGGCCTGTTTAGCCATCCACCACAAGATTTGACTGGACAACACCATCCTTCTCTAACTTCAGTACTTCACTGAAACTGACAGCAGCCTCTGGGGTCCACACATGTGCAGAAGAACACAGAAATCCAGAAGTTGCTGTCAGTGATTCTATGCTTCTCCAGATGATACATGGTTGAGATCCCACCCATACTGCAATCAAAGGGAAATCATTGAACTGATGATAACTTTGACTCTTGCGCTGTTAGCCTGTTTAAAAAAAAACCTTGAAAAAGTTACACATTTGATAAATGAAGTGTAACTGGGCTTTTAATGGCGCACTGACATCATAATTACTGCTAAACACTTGCTGGCTCCGAAAAGCTAATTTTATATTTGTGGAATGTCAAATTTCTCCATTATGATCAAAAATTCCACATTTTAATTTTTTAAAAGTTTGTTTATCTTAATTTTAGCATCTGGCTTAATCCAATCCAATCACCATTTACTGTGCTATCTGAAACTTCAAAATTGAAGTAAAGGGATTCAGCGTGTTTAATTTCCAAGTTTGCTATCTGTGAGAATACTTCAATGTGATTGGCTGCTTGCTGACATCACTGCTGTTGCACACTTGGAGATTCCCTTGACTTGGTAGATTTAAACTGCTGTCGGGAAAGGGGATGTCTGCACCACAAAGATCACTAGATCTTTGTGAGCAGTTTTCTTTAAGGTCAGCGGCGAGCACTGCTGCTTCACAACTGACCAAACAAGTCAGGGCCATTGTCTTCATCCCTGAACGCAAACTCTATATCCTTGCCACTGATTCTGTCCTCCTCCTGAGCCATTATCTATACTATTCATAATTTTGTTCTATTCAATACGCAAGTTGAGTTTTTGACCCCATATCTTGTCCATTCCTAAACCTATCGCCTACTTCCATCTCTGTAACATTGTCTGCTTCTGCCCTATTTGTTACCTACTGCTGAAACCTTTCTGTAATCCATTTTGTAATCCTCACGATTTGACAATTGCAATGTTCTCCTCGCCAGCTTCAGCTCATTCAAACACTGTTGTCTGTATCCTATCCTGCCTCCAGGAGTCTTGAAGGCTGTAACAAAAACAGAAAATGCTGGAAATATTCAGTAGGTTAGGCAGCATCTGTAGAGAGAGAAACAGAGTTAATGTTTCGGGTCTGTGACCTTTCATCAGACCAGCCAGAGGCTTCTTGCCACAAAAAACATGGGGAAACTGAAAAATATGCTGAGGGCTGCCAGGGGCTAGGCCCACTGTCAGCTTCTGGTGCTCCTGAATTTGAATACCTTTCCAGTGTGAACCTGAAGAAAAACTAGCAAAACAAGTGCCTCCTCCTGGCTATACTGTAGTGAGAACATTTTAGAGTCTTTACTTGATAAAATGGGTAGAAGCAGCCAGCACAGATTTTGGAAGGGATGATGGTGCTTGATAAATTTCATTGAATTCTTCAAGGAGCTAGCAGATATAATAGATGGTGAAAATACAACGGATGTGGTGCACGTGGACTTTCAGGAAATCTTTGGCAAGGTACCAAATGGACGATTATTAGGGAAGATTAAGGTGTCTAAATTTAGGGGGTCTGATGCAACCTGGATTAAAAAATGGTTAGCAGGAAGAAAAGAAAGTAAAAGTTCAAGACTTTCTTTTGACTAGTTGGAAGTGGTTAGTGGTGTCTCACAGGTTTCAGTTCTAGAGTCACTTTTGTTCACTGTATATCCATGATTTTAGATATAGGTCTGATGGGATGGTGTCAGAATTTGCAGGTGATATTGAAACAGGAAATCTGGTTAATTATTTAGAAGATTTAAAAATAACTGTGAGGGGATGTTAAGATGGGCTAAAAAGTGGCATATAAAATTCAATGTCAGTAATTATGAGGTGATAAATTTTGGTGAAATAAGTTATGGCACTAATTATACTCTAAATGGAAGTAGACTTGGTCTTGTGGAAAAGCACAGGGACATGAGGTATAGGTTCCCCTCAGGTTTCTAACGCTGTGGAAAATAAAGCTAATTGAATTCAATCTCCAGCGTATAGAATATAAAAGCCAAGAGGTAATGATGAACCTACATAAAACTTTAATAAGACCTCAGTTAGAGTACTATGTACAGTATTGGGCTGCAAGCTACAGAAAAGATATTGAGGCTTTAGACGAGGTAGAATGCCGATTCACTTGCATGCTGCCTGGTGTGAAGTAATACAAATTGTTATGAAAGTGATTCTGTTTTTGGTAAAATATTTTTTGAGGAATTCATAGTCAACCTGAAGAAATATTGGACCTGTTTCTTTTCCAAGAGGACACTGTAGCCCACTAAAGTAAGGTTGGGGCTTTATCACAGAATCATTACAGTGCAGAAGGAGGCCATTCGGCCCATCATGTCCGCACTGGCTCTCCGAAAGAGCAATTCACTCTGCATTCCCCTGCCTTCTCCCCATAACCCTATACATTCTTCCTTTTCACGTGACTGTCTCATTCCCTTTTGAATGCTTCAATTGAACCTGCCTCCACCCCACACTCAGGCAGAGCATTCCAGACCTTAACGGCTGGCTGCGTGAAAACGTTTTTCCTCATCTGACTTCTGCTTCTCTTACCAAATATTTTAAATCTGTGCCCTCTCGTTATCGATCCTTTCATGGGTGGGAACAATTTCTCTCTATTTACTCTGTCCAGACCCCTCATGATTTTGAATGCCTCAGATCACCTCTCTGCCTTCTCTTCTCCAAGGAAAACAGTCCTAACTTCTCCAATCTATCTTCATAACTGAAATTCCTCATCCCTTGAACCATTCTTGTGAATCATTTCTGTACTCTCTCCAGTGCCTCTCATCTTTCCTACAGTGCAGCGCCCAGAACTGGATGCAGTACTCCAGCTGAGACCGAACTAGTGTCTTATACAAGTTCAACATAACATCCTTGCTCTTGTACACTATGCCCCTATTAATAAAGCCCAGGATACTGTATGCTTTATTAACCACGCTCTCAACCTGTCCTGCCACCTTCAATGACTTATGCACATATACACCCAGGTCCCTCTGCTCCTGTATCCCCTTTAGAATTGTACCCTTTATTCTATATTGTCTCTCCATGTTCTTCCTACCAAAATGAATCACTTCACATTTCTCTGCATTGAACTTCATCTGCCACCTGTCTTCCCATTCCATCAACTTGTCTATGTCCTTTTGAAGTTCTGCACTATCCTCCTCACTGTTCACAATGTTTCCAAGTTTCATATCGTCTGCAAACTTTGAAATTGTGCCCTGTACACCAAGGTCTAAGTCATTAATATATATCAGGAAAAGCAAGGGTCTCAACACTGATCCCTGGGGAACTCCACAACAAACCTTCCTCCAGCCCGAAAAAATTCATTAACCACTACTGTTTGTTTCCTGTCACTCAGCCAATCTTGTATCCATGTTGCTACCGGTCCTTTTATTCCATGAGCTACAAGTTTGCTCACAAGTCTGTTGTGCGGCACTGTATCAAAAGCCTTTTGAAGGTCCATGTACACCACATCAACAGCATTGCCCTCATCAACCCTCTCTGTTACCTCCTCAAAAAAACTCCAGCAAGTTAGTTAAACATGATTTTCCCTTAAGAAATCCGTGTTGACTTTCTTCAGTTAACTCGCATTTGTCCATGTGCCTATTGATTTTGTCCCAAATTGTTTTTTTCTAGAAGTTTTTCCATCACCGAGGTTAAACTGACTGGCAATTCTCCAGTCCTCTGGCACCACCCCCAAGATTAAGGAAGACTGAATAATTATGGCCAGTGCCTCTGCGATTTCCACCCTCACTTCCCTCCTTATCCTTGGATGCATCTCATCCGGTCCTGGTGTTTTATCCACTTTACGTACAGGCAGCCTATCTAATACTTCCTCTTGATCGATTTTAAACCCCTTCAGCATCTGACTAACCTCCTCTTTCAACATTGCCTGGGTTGCATCTTCCTCCTTGGTAAAGACAGATGCAAAGTATTCATTTAATACCTCAGCTGTGCCCTCTGCCTCCATGTGTAAATCCCCTTTCTGGTCCATTATTGGCCCCACTCCTCCTTTTACTACCCTTTTACTACTTATACGCCTATAGAAAACTTTGGGATTTCCGTTTAATGCTAGCTGCCAATCTCTTTTCGTGCTCTCTCTTTGTTTCTCTTCTTTGCTTTTTCACTTCCCCTCTGGACCTTTTATGTTCAGCCTGGTTCTCAATAGTATTTTCTACCTGGCATCTATCATAAGCACACTTTTTCTTCATCTTATTCTCTTTATGACACTGTACTAGTGCCTAGAGGGCAAATTACTCTGAAAGCCCAATGCAATGACAAGAACGAAGATCTGGACTTCCAGATCATGGACAGCAAGCAAAAGCCACTCATCTCAGCTGGAACAAGTCTAAAGCTTGAACTGGTAACCCGCAACGTGTCGCAGTGCACTAAACCATTGACCGCGGAACAGATCCTAGAAGATTACAATGATGTGTTTACAGGTTTAGGATGTCTTCCTGGAGAATATCATCTTGAAGTAGATGAGAGGGTAAGACCAATTCAGCATCTGCCAGGGAAAGTTCCAGCTGCTCTAGGGCAGTCTGACAGATAAGATAGAAGAGCTGGTAAGGAAGGGAGCAATCAAGAGAGTGATAACCCCGACAAAATGGATTAGCAACATGGTAGCAGTGAAACAACCCGGAAAGCTGAGAGTGTGCATTGACCCAAAGGGTCTAAATAAAGCTCTGACGAGATCTCCCCATCCCATGCCAACCATCGAAGGAATTTTGCCACAACTTGCAAAGGTAAATATCTTAATTGCCCTGGATGCGAAGGATGGTTACTGGCAAGTGAAGCTGGATGAAAGCAGCAGCTTTCTAACTACATTCTGGATGCTGTTTGGGAGATACAGATGGTTGTGCATTCCGTTCTGCATTTCCATGGCTCCAGAGGAGTATCAATGCAGACAGCATGAGATAGTTAGCAGTCTTCCTGGAGTGGAAGCTAAAGTGGATGATCTGCTAGCTGATGGATGTGGGGACGCAATGGAAGAAGCCATTGCTGACCACGATCAAAATCTAGTGCGACTGTTAGACAGATCTCCCCAGATGAACCTGAAGCTGAACAAAAAAAAAATTGCAATTAAAGTTGCCCGAAGTCAAGTATATAGGTCATGTACTGACAGCAAATGTTCTTTGCTCAGATCCCGAAAAGGTGAGAGCAGTAGCAGCGATCAGTGACCGGATGTAAAAGCAGTGCAATGATTTGTTGGATTCGTCAACTATTTAGCAAAATTCTTGCCCAGTTTGTCATCGGAATGTCAACTATTATGCCAGCTCACTGCTAAGGACATGCAGTAGTATTGGGGCACAACAAGAAGCAGCATTCACTACAATCAAGCAACCCTTGACGGCAACGCCAGTGCTGAAATACTATGACGTAAATGATGAAGTCACCCTGCAGTGTGACACCAGTGAGACAGGACTTGGAGCAACTCTAATGCCGCAAGAACAACCGGTTGCATTTGCATCCAGGGCTTTAACGCAAACGGAACAAAGCCATGCTCCGATCAAGTGTC
The DNA here is from genome assembly GCF_036365525.1 of Heterodontus francisci. Taxonomy (NCBI): domain Eukaryota; kingdom Metazoa; phylum Chordata; class Chondrichthyes; order Heterodontiformes; family Heterodontidae; genus Heterodontus; species Heterodontus francisci. The sequence goes on from NC_090387.1 coordinate 39,855,186, forward strand.
TGGCCATTGTGTTTGCTTGTGAACATTTTCATCAGTACCTACTTGGAAGAGACAAAGTGACACTCGAGTCCAACCACAAGCCACTTCCAAGCATTTTCCTCAAGCTGCTACTATCTGCTTCAAAGTGTCTGCAAAGAATGTTACTCCAGTGAGAGATATCATCTGGCCATGACATATAAGCGAAGGAAACAGATGTACATCGCTGACAAAGTACAGGCCATTCGGCCCTCCAAACCTGCGCCAATCTTGATGCCTGCCTAAACTAAAACCTTCTGCACTTCCGGGGACTGTATCCCTCTATTCGCATCCTATTCATGTATTTGTCAAGATGCCTCTTAAACGTCATTATCGTACCTGCTTCCACCACCTCCCCCGGCAGCAAGTTCCAGGCACTCACCACCCTCTGTGTAAAGAACTTGCCTCGCATATCCCCTCTAAACTTTGCCCCTCTCACCTTAAACCTATGTCCCCTAGTAACTGACTCTTCCACCCTGGGAAAAAGCTTCTGACTATCCACTCTGTCCATGCCGCTCATAACTTTGTAAACCTCTATAATGTCACCCCTCCACCTCCGTCGTTCCAGTGAAAACAATCCGAGTTTATCCAACCTCTCCTCATAGCTAATGCCCTCCAGACCAGGCAACATCCTGGTAAACCTCTTCTGTACCCTCTCCAAAGCCTCCACGTCCTTCTGGCAATGTGGCGACCAGAATTGCATGCAATATTTTAAGTGTGGCCTAACTAAAGTTTTGTACAGTTGCAGCATGCTGTCGGGAGAGCTGAACTCCCTATGAAGAAAGTAGAGGATGTTATGACAGAGTGCGAAATCTTTCAGATCCAATGTGAAGCTGCAGCTCGACATGCTCCGGAGGTCATCAAGCCAGCAGCGACATTGAATCTGACAGACAAGCGCATTGCTCAAATCAAGCGAACTACCCAACAAGATGCAACTCTCCAAGCGTTGCAAAAAGCAGTGATGAAAGGATGGTCTGAAAGCATCAAGGACACTCCTGTGGTCACGAGCATATTGGGCATACAGAGATGAATTGACAGCCCAAGATGGCATTGTGTACAAAGGAAATCGTCATTATACATAAGGAGTTGAGAGGAGAGATGCTAAAGTGTATCCATGCAAGCCACCAAGGAATTGAGTTGTGTCTGAGGAAGGCAAGAGAAGTGCTCTACTGGCCAAACATGAGCAATGAAATCAAGGATCACATCAGCCAGCACCGTGTGTGTAACGACTACCAAGCTAAGCAAGCTAAAGAGCTGCTGATGCCACATGACATCCCAGACAGACCATGGATGAAGCTGCGAGTAAACCTCTTCACTCTCACAGGAACTGCTTATTTTGTCACCATAGACTACTATTCTTACTACTGGGAGGTAGACCAGCTGACTTCAACAACTACCAATGAGATTGTAGAAGGCCTGAAAGCACCCTTCGGTCGTTATGGCATTCCAGACATTGTGATGACTGACAATGGCCCTCAGTTCACGAATGAAGAATTCAGCTGCTTCATAAAGGATTGGGAAATTCAAAACCATACTACTTCTCCACACTATCCCCAGTCAAATGGAAAGGCTGAGGCAGCAATGAAAATTGTCAAAGGAATCATAAAGAAATTGAGCAAACCCAGCACAGATATAGACAAGGCAATTCTGGAGTGGAGAAACACACCGACCAAAGGCATGGAAAGTAGTCCAATGCAAAGAGTAACAAAATCAAGGTGAAACAGCAGAAAGCCAAATTTCATTTTATTTTGACAAAATTGCCAAACCATTGCCAGAATTGAGCACTGGAGAGCCAGTCTGGATACAAACCTTCAACGCTCTCAATAAGAGTCCGCCCGAGTGGAAACTTGGGACCTGCGTAGAGCAGTTGTCACTGCGATCATACATGATGGAAGTGAGCGACCAGATATACCATCTCAACCGCAGGCACTTACTCACAACTGGAGAAGTTCATTGCAGGAAGATGTGAACGCACCATCTGCACAGACCGTAGATCAACAATGAGTCCCAGATGTCCACGGCACCCCAACAACGGAAATGGAACAGTTACCGTGGGAACAACAAGTGACACAGGAACGACACTCCCCAGAGAAGGAAAATCACCCAGATGAGCAGCCAACGACAACATGCATGCGCATCATTAAGAGACCGGCACGATTTAAAGACATGCATTGCACAGACGAGAGTAACACTGCTAATGCATGAACAGTTGTGTGCATAGTGGGTAACTTGGGCAACTCACCGTGTAAATGATAATGCATGCATTTTTTGGGTTTTTTTTATATGAAAAGGGGAATGTTTGGGATAGCAATGCAATACTGTACTAATGTGCCTCCTGGCTTGCCATAGTCATGTGACTTCTAGCATGAGGCACTCACTGCAGGCATCTATGAGAAGGCAGTTCAATAAAGATACAGTACAAGCAAGATGGTTGTCCTGTAAGCTTGTAACAGAAAGGATCCCAAGGCACTAATCAAAGAAGAGCAAGGTGTCTTGGTGTCCTGGCCAACCTGCTTTCCTTAACTAACACCACCAAAAATAGATTAAGTGCTCATAAATCTAATTGTTGTTTATGGGACCTTGGTGTGTGCAAGTGGTTACTGTGTTTTGCCTACACAACTGTAACTGCATTTAATTGAAGAACTTTGGAATGCTTCTGATGAGTATGATAAGGCACTGTGTAGTTGTAAGGTCATGCTTTCTTATTGCATAACATTTCAGCTTATGTTCAGCATTTTTGATGTAAATCAAAATTTTACTACCGGCTGGATTTTGCTGTTAGTGGGGAACGAACAACACCAGCTTTTTGTTGCACTTGCCCATAGACTTTTTATGGGATTTCGCAATGGAAGGTTATGTCATCAACCTTTTTTTTATTTGTTCATTTGGATGTGGGTGTCGCTGGCTAGGCCAGCATTTATTGCCCATCCCTAATTGCCCTCGAGAAGGTGGTGGCGAGCTGCCTTCTTGAACCACTGCAGTCCATATGGGGTAGGTACACCAACAGTGCTGTTCGGAAGGGAGTTCCAGGATTTTGACCCAGCGACAGTGAAGGAACAGTGATTTAGTTCCAAGTCAGGATAGTGTGTGAACTGGAGGGGAACTTGCAGGTGGTTTTGTTCACCTGCATCTGCTGCCCTTGTCCTTCTAGGTGGTAGAGGTCGTGGGTTTGGAAGGTGCTGTCTAAGGAGCCTTGGTGCATTGCTGCAGTGCATTTTGTAGATGGTACACACTGCTGCCACTGTGCACCAGTGGTGGAGGGAGTGAATGTTTGTGGATGGTGTGCCAATCAAGCAGGCTGCTTTGTCCTGGATGATGTCGAGTTTCTTGAGTGTTGTTGGAGCTGCACCCATCCAGGCAAGTGGAGAGCATTCCATCTTGCTCCCGACTTGTGCCTCGTAGATGGTGGCTAGGCTTTGGGGAGTCAGGAGGTGAATTCCTCGCCGCAGGATTCCTAGCCTCTGACCTGCTCTTGTAGCCACGGTATTTATATAGCTATTCTAGTTCAGTTTCTGGTCAATGGTAACCCCCCCAGGATGCTGTTAGTGGGGGATTCAGCAATGGTAATGCCATTGAATGCCAAGGGGAGATGGTTAGATTCACTCTTGTTGGAGTTGGTCTTTGCCTGGCACTTGTGTAACGCGAATGTTGCTTGTCACTTATCAGCCCAAGCCTGGATATTGTCCGGGTCTTGCTGCATTTCTACACGGACTGCTTCAGTATCTGAGGAGTCGCGAATGGTGCTGAACATTGTGCAATCATCAGAGAACATCCCCACTTCTGACCTTTTATGATTGAAGGAATGTCATTGATGAAACAGCTGAAAATGGTTGGGTCTAGGACACTACCTTGAGGAACTCCTGCAGTGATGTCCTGTTGCGGAGGTGATTGATCTCCAACAACCACAACCATCTTCCTTTGCACTAGGTATGACTCCAACCAGTGGAGAGTTTTCCTCCTGATTCCCATTGACTCCAGTTTTGCTAGGGCTCCTTGATGCCATACTCTGGTAAATGCTGCCTTGATGTCAAGGGCAGTCACTCTCACCTCACCTCTGGAGTTCACCTCTTTTGTCCATGTTTGTACCAAGGTTGTAATGAGGTCAGAAGCTGAGTAACCCTGGCGGAACCCAAACTGAGCATCAGTGAGCAAGTTATTGCTAAGCAAGTGCTGCTTGAAAGCACTGTCGATGACACCTTCCATCACTTTACTGATTGAGAGTAGACTGATGGGTGGTGATATGTTGGTTTGGACCTGTCCTGCTTTTTGTGTACAGGACACAGCTGGGCAATTTTCCACATTGCCAGGTAGATGCCAGTGTTGTCGCTGTACTGAAACAGCTTGGCTCAGGGCGTGGTAAGTTGTGGAGCACAGGTCTTCAGTACTATTGCCGGAATGTTGCCAGGCCCATAGCCTTTGCAGTATCCAGTGTCTTCAGTCATTTCTTGATATTACACGGAGTGAATCAGATTTGCTGAAGTCTGGCATCTGTGATGCTGGGGTCTTCAGTAGGAGGTCGGGATGGATCATCCACTTGACACTTTTGGCTGAAGATTGTTGCAAATGCTTCTGCCTTATCTTTTGCACTGATGTGCTGTGTTTCCCCCGTCATTGAGGATGGGGATATTTATGGAGCCACCTCCTCCTGTTCGTTGTTTAATTGTCCACCATCATTCACGACTGGATGTAGCAGGACTGCAGAGCTTCGATCTGATCTGTTGGTTATGGGATCGCTTAGCTCTATCTATTGCAAGCTGCTTATGCTGTTTGGCATGCAAGTAGTCCTGGGTTGTATCTTCACCAGATTGACACCTCATTTTGAGGTATGCCTGGTGCTGCTCCTGGCATGCCCTCCTGCACTCTTCTTTGAACCAGGGGTTGGTCCCCCAGCTTGATGGTAATGGTAGAGTGGGGGATATGCTGGGCCATGAGGTTACAGATTGTGGTTGAGTACAATTCTGCTGCTGCTGATGGCCCACAGCACCTCATGGATGCCCAGTTTTGCATTGCTAGATCTGTTTGAAATCTATTCCATTTTAGCACGATGGTAGTGCCACACAACACGATGGAGGGTATCCTCAGTATGAAGATGGGACTTTGTTTCCATAAGGACTGTGCGGTGGTTACTCCTACCAATACTGTCATGGACAGTTGCATCTGCAGCAGGCAGATTGGTGAGGATGAGGTCAAGTATATTTTTCCCTCTTGGTTCCCTTACCACCTGCCACAGATCCAGTCTATCAGCCATGTCCTTTAGGACTCAGTCAGTAGTGGTGCTACCGAACCACTCTTGGTAATTGAAATTGAAGTCCCCCACCCAGAGTACATTCTGTGCTCTTGCCACTCTCTGCTTCCTCCAAATGCTGTTCAACATGGAGGACTACTGATTCATCAGCCTAAGGGGGTTGACAGTAGGTGGTAATCAGCAGGAGGTTTCCTTGACCACTTTTGGCCTGATGCCATGAGACTTCATGGGGTCTAGAGTCGATGTTGAGGACTCCCAGGGCAACTCCCTCCTGTCTGTATACCACTGTGCTGCCACCTCTGCCCTGCTGGTGGGACAGGACATAACCAGGGATGGTAATGGCAGTGTCTGGGACATTGTAAGTTATGATTTGGTGAGTATGACTGTGTCAGGCTGTTGCTTGACTGGTCTGTGGGACAGCTTGCCCAACTTTGGCACAAGCCCCCAGATGTTAGTAAGTAGGACTTTGCAGGGTCGACAGGGCTGTGTTTGCCCTAGTCATTTCTGGTTCCTAGGTCGTTGCTGGGTGGTCCGTCTGGTTTCAATCCTTATTGACTTCGTAGCGGTTAGGTACAACTGATGGCTTGCGAGGGCATTGCAGAGTCAACCACATTGCTGTGGGTCTGGAGTTCTATGTAAGCTAGACTAGGTAAGGACAGGAGATTTCTTTTCCTAAAGGACATTAATGGACCAGCTGTGTTTTTACAATGGTTTCATGGCCATCATTAGACTAGCTTTTTAATTCCAGATTTATTAATTGAATTCAAATCCCACCACCTGCTTTGGTGGGATTCGAACTCATGTCCACCGAGCAATACCCTGGGTTTCTGGGTTACTAGTCCAGTGAGAATACCACTTCGCCGCCACCACCTCCCCTCTCTAAGCATCTGCGACCTGTATGAACATGGCAAGCAACTGTGTATTTCCTGAGCCAGCCAGATGGAATAATTGCTAATGAGCAACACAGTCTGACCCCTGAAGTGTCAGTTAGGATATTTAATTTAATGTTAAATCAGATACTAAAAGCAACATAAAGAGGAGGAAAGAAAGATTAGATTGAGGGAGAGAAAGAAATGAGAAGAAAAGAAAAGGTTTAAAACTAATTAAATATTTTAATGTTTTTAAATCTCCAACAATAATTAGAACCTGAAGGAATGAGACTCCTTTGCAGAAAGGTCATTTGGCAGAAATTAAAAATAATGCCACTAGAAGGGTACTTACACTGGAATGTCCAAGCCTTAATTTTCTCTGGCGAGTTTAATGAGGATATGTCAGGTAAGTACATCAACATCAGGCTGTTCCAAGCATTTTAATGGCAAATCTCTTAGTGAGACGCCATTCTTTCTCAACTTGTGGAGGAGCTGGGCATCTCGGACAGCAACTTCTTGATATATGCATTAAATGTACATGTACATTTGCTGGAAGTTTCTGTCTGATTTATACTTTAATAATGGTGAGCGCTGTTAGTCTCACCGTTGGTTTTATTGCAAGTATCACCCAATGTGTCCAGTTATAGCTCATTTGCTAAGAGGTCAGTAGAGGTAAAATGAAATGTTACTATAATTTGTCACCTTTAGTAAGAAAGAAACATTTAGGTGAAGAATGTTGTAATTTTTCTATTTGCTTGAATTGTTCAGTTTTAAAGTCAACCTGTATGTTTTGGAGTGTTTTTCTGAAGTTTTATTTTGCCTAACGTAGTGCTGCTCGGAGGGGTGGGGCACTTTTGCATCAATATAATTGATGTCTTCTTCTGGTCACAATAATATATTTGTATTGTTTGTGCAAAGTCTGGAGTTTTTGGGATTTTGATATTAATTTTTGAGAAATTTAATACTTTTCTGAACCTGATTAATTTTCTCTTTTATGCATTTTTTTTTATTAAGGATGAAACCCCACTATCTGTGAGCAGTGAAATGACTGAGATTTCTTCCTGTGATGTAGCATCTGTCACTCTGATACGTGAACCAAAACCTGGACAAGTTAGAGGTAAACAAAAGTAGTTACTTCAGTAATGACTTTGACAACATTTTGGACTCTACTTTTAGATTTGTGGGTAAAGGCACTTTGAGTCATAACCCTGAACTGTAGTTATACAATAATCAGATCTGTTACTTATTAACTTGCTGCCTGTGGTAGTCAAACTGCTTTATCATATCCATCAGAAACATCCCTAAGTTATTCCTATACAGTAGGAGATTAGTTGAAGTAGTCCAAATATACTGCTGTAACAATACTACTTGAGCTATGCAAAAGAATGTGTTTTATAGTTCTGTGGTGGCAAATGTAAGCATGATTTATTTATCTGAATTGTATATTCTAGGGGAGGTATACATACAAATATTAAATTAAGATAAATAGCTGATCAGTTTATAGTGTACAAAATTAATGAAGTTTTAGAAATTTTTACTTGGACCAGCAATAGGAAGCTTTGTAAGCTGGGCATTTTTAGCCTGTTAAAATCCACCAGGACCCCTATGCATACATGGGAGAATGTAAGCCTTGATCTAAGCTGCAACCTTGTCACTTTTTCCATTCCCACTCATCAGCCACTGTCTCGGGGTTAATTAGATAGTTGACAACTTTGGCTCTTGCTTGACCTTAAGATTAGTGTCAGGCAATATAAAATCTCCACCACAAAGAGTGCTTACTTCCAATTCAACATTGCTTGTCTCAAACCCTACCTCTGCCTCTCTACTGCTAGAATCTTCATACCTTTTTGTCGCCTCTAGATTTAACTATTCCATCACTCTCCTTCCTCCAACAAGCTGTAACTTAGCACATGTAACCTGTGCTACGCTAAGTCCCATTTGTCCATTGTTCCTGTTCTCACTGATCTACATTGGCCCTCTGCCCCACTTAAATTTAAATGTTTACCCTTGTCATTAAATTGGACCTTGGTCCAATCCACTTTTGCAAACTCTTCCAGCACTGTATCTTTCCTCCCTGAACACTCCATCTCTCTAGTGGAGCCCCCACACCTTTCATCCCTCCATCAGTAGGTGAACCTTTATTTTCCTACTCATGAATTTCTTTCACTAAATCTCTCCAGCACTCTATCTCCTGCTCTTCCTTTTATAAATCTTCTTAAAACCCATCTCTTTTCGCCAGCCCTTCTAATCTCTCCTATCCTGGATTGGTGTTTTTGTTTGTGCTTGTGGGATGATCTTTATGTTAAAGAGCTATGTAAATGCAAGTTGTTGTTGTGACCTGCATCAAAGTTCTTTGGGCTTGGATAAAGAAAGGGTATTCATACAGGGAGAGCTGTCAGACACTGAACTAATCTAACTGCTTATTTTAACTTGTGCTTTTGGTTATAACACTGTAGTTTCACATGATTTTCAGAAACCTGTGCTTATTTTTTGTGATTGTTAGTCACAATGCTCTTTTTGTAGTGCGCTGTGGTAATGTCTTAGTGATTCACTACGTTTATATGCCGGATTTATTCTAGTGCTGATAAATCATCTCTCATAATTTTCCCTGATGCTGTCATCTGACTCTGTGACAAATCTGATCTCTTAATCTCATTTTTAATTTGTTATATTTCTTCCTGGAACTCCCTGTCGTCTTTTTTGTTTTTCTTTTGAAGTGCAAGTGTTGTGTACGTGTTTCATTTAAAGATTGATCTTCAGGATTGCATCTTATTATTTCCGAAAATAAGGATAGATCTACAGACAGAAATAAGTTGATGCTATCTAGGGAATATTCATCTATGGCCAAAATAGGTTTTATGTTTTAATGCAAAGCACCCAATTGTTGTCAGGTAATTGTAATTTTCAACTAAATGGAAAAACTGAACTCAAAAGCATAATTTTGATTATAATCCTCATTCTAAAACCGCAAAATTAATTTTCTCAGTGTGGCTTGAAATTCACCTACTTTGGGCATTAAGTGATGATGATGTGGCAAAAAGAAAGCTGACTTACGAGAAGCACATTGTCGAATCTAATGTCTTTCAGTTTAACCTTTGACATTTTGTTTTAATTTGTTCAATTTTTATGAGGGTAATGTTAATATCTTGTAATATTTTTGGCCCATTCAGATGGCATTTAAACTTAGCTAAAAATAATTTGAAGAAAACATACGAATTAGGAACAGGAGTAGGCCACTCAAGCCTGCTCCGTCATTCAATAAGTTCATGGCTGAACTGATTACTCTACATTTCCACCTAACCCCGTTCACTTTCATTAATTCTGAGGAGTTTATCTGTGCAAGGCTATGACTATTTTTAGGATACATGCAACATCCCTCCATAGACTAATTTTTAAGAGTTAATAGCATTCTGACTATTCTGACTAGCAAATTGACTCAAAGTAATTTTAATCTCATTGATTGCTCTTTAGTTCCTCTTCTGTATACTTCATTAGCTAATAACTTTGTTCTGTATGCTATTATATATTGTTGAAATACAGTTACCATTCGTAATTTGCTCGAGGGTGATTACTGATTTTACAATCAGTAACTTTTTTTTTGTGAATTTGTCAATGGATAGTATAGTAAGGCCTCTTAACTGAGAGATCTGAGAAACTGGTATTGTTTTGCATTTTATGATCCTGTAGACCCATTTTTGTTCTTTAAGACTGTTTTTAAAAAAAAAAATGTGTATTGAAACTCTTTCTTGGGGCCTGTACTTTCTGTTCACGAGCCTTGCATCTTGTCATGATTTATGGTCACATTTTTTAAAATCTACATATAAGACTGGAAAAATCAGATGGGCAAAGGTAGCCTAGATGAGAAGTTCATAGAATGTTTTCGGGATAGTTTCTTAGAACAGCATAAGATAGGATTAATTGACCTCATAGTGAAGGTGCTCCTAGGTAGCAGCGATTGAAAATAAGGAGATGGCAGATGAATTGAACAGGTATTTTGCATCAGGTCTTCATTATAGATGATATGATAACATCCCAGAAATAGCTGTAAATCAGGAAATGGAAGGGAGGGAGGAACGTGAGAAAATTACAATCACCAGGGAAGTGGTACTGAGCAAATTGTTAGAGCTGCGGGCTGACAAGTCTCTGGGTCCTGATGGACTTCATCCTAGGGTCTTCAAAGAAGTGGCTTGTGAGATTGTTGATGAGTCGGTTTTAATTTTCCAAAATTCTCTAGATTCTGGGAAGGTTCCATTAGATTGGAAAATAGCCAATGTAACTCCTTTATTCAAAAAGGGACGGAGACAGAAAGCAGGAAACTACAGGCCAGTTAGCTTAACATCTGTCATGGGGAAAATGTTAGAAGCTATTATTAAAGACGTTCTAGCAGCTGTCATGAGGACCCCCACCTGCCAATACTGAGGCATATTAATTTCGTCACATGAACATCAATTTTAAACTGTTGCTGGAGTGAAGAGATGACTTGTTTAAAGTCTTGTTTAAAGAGATCAGCAGTGGCTGGAAGAACATTTGCATACTAAGAGACAATCGCCTAGGAGACAGTGGGAACTGCTCACTGATTCAGTTAACAGAGATTGGTCTGGGCAGTGGTGATCCGCATCTTGTCAGTGTAAGACAGCACTACACGCCCCCCCACAGAGAGCTTTGGAATCCATTTGCTGAAAAAACTTAAGTCACATGATTAACCTGCTGGCCAACTTGGAGGTTTGAATTGAGCTTACCAGTTTGGTCAGAGTGCAGATTGTAACTGAACATGGAACAAGATCACCTCTCTCCTGGCTGGCTCTTGCTCGCTTCCTCACAGGCCTCCGGACCCACTGAAGACACGCAAACCTCTAGAGAGAAAAGACTCCTACATCGAAACAAGTTAAAGCGTGGACTGGGCCCCAATGAACAGCAAGACTTACTGGCAACCAAAGACTCCACATTGAACTTAAAGGACCGTAAATAACTACCAGATATTGCCTCAAACTTTCCCCTTTATTCTTGCTACTTTATCTGTCTCTATATCTGCGTGTGCATTTATCGCATATGCATGCTAGCGTGGTGGCATCGCGTATTCGTAGACGTTAACCAAATTAGAGTTTAAGATGAATAAACTTCTACCTTTCTTGTTTAAATCTAAGGAAACCTGTCTGATTTGATTTCTTTGCCTTGTAATTGGAAAGCAGTGAACAATGATTCACTGAGGGGGAGCTAAAAACACGGTGTTTTTAAAAATTAAACCCTGTTATGGTTAAACCAGGTAAAGGCTGAGAGGGAACCCCAAGACCCCTTCTCACCTGGTCGTAACACAGGGCATTTAGAAAAATTTAAGGTAATCCGGTAGAGTCAACATGGTTTTGTGAAAGGGAAGTCATGTTTAACCAATTTATTGGAGTTCTCTGAAGTAACGTGCTGTGATAAAGGGGGACCGGTGGATGTACTGTACTTAGATTTCCAAAAGGCGTTTGAGAAGGTGCTATATCAAAGATTATTGTGGAAAATAAAAGCTCATGGTGTAGGGGGTAACCTATCCATGGCCAATATAAGATTGAACAAAGAACAAAGAAAATTACAGCTGAGGAACAGGCCCTTCGGCCCTCCAAGCCTGCGCCGATCCAGATCCTCTATCTAAACATGTCGCCTATTTTCTAAGGGTCTGTGTCTCTTTACTTCCTGCCCATTCATGTATCTGTCTAGATACATCTTAAAAGACGCTATCGTGCCCGCATCTACCACCTCCGCTGGCAACGCGTTCCAGGCACCCACCACCCTCTGCGTAAAGAACTTTCCATGCATATCCCCCCTAAACTTTTCCCCTTTCACTTTGAACTCGTGTCCCCTAGTTTTTGAATCCCCCACTCTGGGAAAAAGCTAAGGGAAACAAAGTAGGCATAACTGGATCAGTTTCTGGTTGGCAAGATGTAACAAGTGGTATGCTGCAGGAATCAGTGCTGGGGCCTCAACTTTTTACAATTTATTTAAATGACTTGGATGAAGGGACTGAAGGTATGGTTGCTAAATTTGCTGATGACACAAAGATAGATAGGAAAGTAAGTTGTGAAGAGGACATGAGGTTACAAAGGGATATAAATGGGTTAAGTGAGTGGGCAAAGATCTGGCAAATAGAGTATAATGTGGGAGAATGTGAAATTGTCTATTTTGGCAGGAAGAATAAAAAAGAAGCATATTATCTAAATGATGAGAGATTGCAGAGCTCTGAGATGCAGAGGGATCTGGGTGTCAGTGCATGAATCCCAAAAGGTTAGTATGGTACAGCAAGTAATTAGGAAAGCTAATAGAATGTTATCATTTATTGTGAGAGGAATTGAATACAAAAGGTGTTGCTGTGGGTACCCGCATGGGTCCTAGTTATGCCTGTCTTTTTGTGGGAGATGTCGAACATTCCTTGTTCCAGTCCTACTCGGCCCCCCTCCCCCAACTCTTTTTCCGGTACATTGATGACTGTATCAATGCCGTTTCCTGCTCCTGCCCGGAGCTGGAAAACTTTATCAATTCTGCTTCTAATTTCCACCCTTCTTTCACCTTTTACTAGATCCATCTCTGACACTTCCCTTCCCTTCCTCGACTTCTCTGTCTCCATCTCTGGGGATAGGCTGTCTACTAATATTCATTATAAGCCCACCAACTTCCACAGCTACCTGGACTACACTGTTTCTCCGTCTCTGACGCATCTGTTCTGATGATGCTACCTTCCATGACAGCGCTTCTGATATGTCTTCCTTTTTCCTCAACGGAGGATTTCCCTCCCACTGTGGTTGACAGGGCCCTCAACCATGTCTGGCCCATTTCCTGCACCTCTGCCCTCACCCCTTCCTCTCCCTCCCAGAATCGTGACAGGGTTCCCCTTATCCTCACTTTCCACCCCACCAGCCTCCACATCCAAAAGATCATCCTCCGCCATTTCCGCCACCTCCAGCGTGATGCCACTACCAAACACATCTTCCCCTCTTTTCCCCTGTCAGCATTCCGAAGGGATCGTTCCCTCCACGACACCCTGGTCTACTCCAACACTACCACCACCGCCTCGTCCCCTTCCCACGGCACCTTCCCCTGCAATCGCAGGAGGTGTAATACCTGCCCATTTACCTCCTCTCTGCTCACTATCCAAGGCCCCAAACGCTCCTTTCAGGTGAAGCAGCGATTTACTTGTACTTCTTTCAATTTAGTATGCTGTAGTCGCTGCTCTCAATGCGGTCTCCTCTACATTGGCGAGACCAAATGCAGACTGGGTAACCACTTTGCAGAACACCTCCAGTCAGTCCGAAAGCATGACCCCAAGCTTCCGGTTGCTGGCCATTTCAATACACCCCCCTGCTCACATCTCTGTCCTGGGCTTGCTGCAGTGTTCCAGTGAACATCGATGCAAGCCTGAGGAACAACACCTCATTTACTAGTTAGGCACGCAACAGCCTGCCGGACTGAACATTGTGTTCAATAATTTCAGAGCATGACGGGCCGCCCTTTTTATTTTTAGTTTTTTTTTCTTTTTTGTTTTATTTTATTTAGCTTGAGTAGTGTTTCTACTGTGCCTACCCACTTTTTTTTCACGTTTGTGGCCAGGTTGCTCAGTTTTCTGTCCATTCACACCCTCTGTACTAATGCCTTGTCTTTCAGCACACCATTAACATACCATTTGCCTTTGCTCCTTGACCTTCTGGTCAGTTATTCTCTGTGACTTTGTCCTATCAACAGCTCTTTTATCTCTTGCCCCACCCCTGCTTTATTTGCTTAAAACCTTTTACATTTCTAATATCTTCGGCTTCTCTCTCCACAGATGCTGCCAGACCTGCTGAGTATTTCCAGCATTTCTTGTTTGTGTTACAAAAGTAGGGAGGTTGTGCTTCAGCTATACAGGGCATTGGTGAGACCACATCTGGAGTACTATGTACAGTATTAGCCTCCTTATTTAAGAAAGGACGTAAATGCATTGGAAGCAGTTCAGAGATATATTTAGTGTATATTTAGTGTATTTATTTAGCTGCATCGGACACAATCTTTCCTTCTACCTACCTAAAATGGGTGGGTTGTCTTATGAGGAAAGGTTGGACAGGCTAGGCTTGTATCCGCTGGAGTTTAGAAGAGTAAGAGGCAACTTGATTGAAACATGCAAGATCCTACGAGGTCTTGACAGGGTGGATGTGGAAAGGATATTTTCTTCTTGAGAGAATCTCAATTAGGGGTCATTGCTTTAAAAATAAGGGGTTGTAACTTTAAGACAGAGATGTGGGGAATTTTTTTCTGAGGGTCTTGAGTCTTTGGAACTCTCTTCCTCAAAAAGCGGTGGTAGATAGATTCTTGATAAGCAAGAGGGTGAAAGGTTATTGGGGGTAGGCGGCAATGTGGAGTCGAGTTTACAATCAAATCGGCCATGATCTTGTTGAATGGCGGAGCAGGCTCGAGGGGCCGAGTGGCCGACTCCTACTCCTTGTTCGTATGTTGTGTCAACATTCATTATTGTAAGTCGCTGTGTCGTTTCCCCACTCAACTGTTAGTCTTAATGCAATCTTTGGCCACTAGGTGGGGCTGTAGAGTGAGTTTATGAACAATGTCATCCAATTCCATCACCATCTTGTACTCAAAAAAACTTACATTTATCAACTGATCATAGGCAGTTTGTTAGTTGTTTTTGAAAATCTTCATTTTTCCTCTTCCAGAACAATCTCCAGTTCAAGCACCTAAGGTAAGAAAGACAAAAATGTTAGCAGTTGTCCCTACCATTTTTCTTCAGAGGATAATGATGAGAAACATCAAACTTTTTTCTCAATTTTCAAACGCAATCATGTTGACTCAGAAATTATGAAGAGTTTTATTATCCTCTAACCATTTTATAATACATGAGTTAACCATTGTTTTAAATAATAAAGAAAAATATTTGATACGCATTCATATGACAACATTGTTTACAGTAATGTGGCCTTTGAAGAATATTTCTTTGGTAAGTTATTGAACAACAAAAGATTTAGAACAGTCCGCCGATCATCTGAAGGGGTTTGAATGTTATGAAAAATATGTAATATTTGCAAAGGGAAGCAGGCCAGGTTAAAGTGGTAATAGTTCAAGCAGTATATGGAGGAAATTGGTTTTGTGAAAAGTTTTTGAAGTATTCGTTTTTGTTTCCAGGGACAACAAGTAATTAAAAAGGAACAGACAGATCCAGAGTTCAGCCCAATTCCAGGTAATGTTGTCAGTCAGTGTCTTTTGTACCTCACATCTTGGTTTGATTAACTGTATTGCACTGAAGCCTGCCTTTTAGGTACAATATCAGAAATTAGTATTAATGCACCAATGTGAAAGATCAAAAAAATCCTGCACCAAATTAATCATAACACTGCAGAATAACATAATAGGCAGACAGAATAAATGTAACTTGTTTTCAAGATTGATATAAGATGGGGACAGGGCAATGGTAGGATATCTAGGCACTGGAGTTGGTTTTGGTGTACACAGCAGGAGGAGGTACAACTTACAAACGAGGCACAGACTGAGGTGCTGCATATCCAAAGAGCAGGTTTAACTAGAAGAGTTTTACAGGATAAGGAGAATTAAGATGGGCTGATAGGGAAAAAAAATATGACTTATAAAGTGTCTTTAACATAGGATTTCAGAAGGGAGGTGGACATGGAGAGTGAAATCAGAGTTGACTGAAGGAGTAGGATTTGATGAAGCTTTTTAAAATGAATGGTGATGTGACAGGATGGAGGGATTTGAGAACCTTCCAGAATGTAAGTATGTGATCACTGAAGGCTCTGCTACTGATGTGGAATAGATTTGGGTGGTTTGTGTAGAAGACCAAAATTGGAAGAATAACCATTTACAGACCCACCTCGCATAACAAGCACCCTCTGCTGTAAAGAAAATGGAGACTATAGCAAATGTCTGAAGTTACTAAAGTAATGTTCAGAGGGCAGAAGACGATCATACAGAAAAAGACGATACTGTTCCCTAAACTTGTGAACTCCATTGAAACACTGTAGGAGACAGAAGTCAGAGTTGAAATGGAGGGGGTGGGGTGCAGAAATTGAAGTGGCAAGACAAAGTCAGGACCACTCGTGGAAAGGATGATGCACCTTAACCTGAATTTGGCCTTCCCTCTGTCGAGGAGACCTGAATATGAGTAGTGCATGCAATATTACAGCTTGTAGGAAATAGAAGTGAATTGTTGCCTCAAATTGATAGAATATTATGACCTTCAACAATGGTGTGAAAGGAAAGAAAGAAAAGAAAGACTTGCATTTATATAGCGCCTTTCAAGAAGGCAGTCAATTGATAAACATATCCAAAGGTCATTTAAACAGCAATTCTCTGGCTATGATTAATACAGTAGCTGATTCTCTGCTCTCTTTTCCCTTTTCTTATATTTCTCTTTTTTTTGTAACCTTACCAATAATGCCTGCTTAGCCTTCAGTTCCAATGAAGGGTGTACACCTCTTGCCTTTGGAGATACTAACTGATCTACTGTGCATTTCCAGCATTTTTTGCTTTTATTTCCAAGTAATCACAATGTATGTGGTTTTATGTTACAGCAAAACATTTTCATTGGAAAAAATAATTAACTGTTAGTGTAGTAGAAAGAAGTTGTAGTTACATCTTAAAACGATAACTCTTCCTCCCTTCCCTCCTGCACCTGATCCTTCATTGTCCTTATGCATGTTAACATGCCTTTTTAAAAATTCTGTTGTAACTGCTATGACATTTTGCGTCCTTTTCCATTAAAGCTTGATTGCTAAAAATTTAAAGTGTTCGTTTACATGCTAATGGAAACTGATGTGATTGATACCTGCTTGCTGTGTGTTGTAAATTGTTATTATTTACACTGGTTCAGGAAAGGTTGTCTTCAAATAGTATCTTCAGTATGAGCAACAGAGATGCAATTGCTGCTTTTGATAACATCATGTTTTTAGGTTTGAAGGACAGCACGAGTGTTGAAAGTCCCAGAACACCATCTGCTGTAACTCAAAAAAAGAAAAAAGCAAAGATAAAAATTATTTCAGAGACCAAATCAGGTGGGAGAACAATTTAAATAATCAAATGGACAGTATTAAGCAAACTGTCTTATATGTACCATTGTTGGATGAGCATTTATATTGATTTTGCCTTGGTTATATTATTATTCCATGTTCCCAGCAGAGGCAACTAGACTGCAGTTATTAACTTGGAACCCTTTTTTTTTTTCCTTTGACCATGAACAGTGGGACCAGTTGTGATGCCCTTGCTGCTACTGACTTGTGATTAGTTAGCACAGACCAAAGATTGAAACTTGTACCGTTCTGATGTGGAATGATGGAACATGTCACATTCAATGTACTTAATACAACATGTTCCTGATATTAGTCATTCCATCACGTACATTGATTCGAGCCTATGGATTTTCATAGTGGAATGCAGGAAAAATTCAAGAGGGCAAGTTGCTTTTGTGGATGTTGTCTTTGTTTTCCAGTTCTTTTGACCATGGATACAGGAAAAAGGGAAACAAAATGATTTGTTTAAAAAGTGGGAGGAATTAAATAGAATGAAGTAGTAGAATTTTGGGCATTGATTATAGCTTGTCAAATATTTTTTGTACTACTTGAGAATGTTGTACGGTTATATTTTCTCACATTTCCCTTTCTAAGTATAGCATGGGTTAATCCAAACTGATTTCCTTCTAACCAAGTCTTTTCCCTATATAAGAAGCTCAGGCCAAAAATGGTACTTATTTTTGGAATGTATAACACCAGGTGTTTTGGCAGTTGTAGATAAATTGTTTGAAGTGGACAATACCCAGATATAAATTATGATTGAATTCTGTTCAAGGATGACTGAAAAATGCATTGCTTTAAACTGAATGCACACTAATGTCCAGAGACTAGCCCATAGATCAACATTTTTAGGGCCCAGTTGTTATGATCACATTCTAACTGTAAAAAGAACTTCCATCATTTTTGTTTAAGAAATGTTAGTGAGAAATAAAATATGAAATGAGCAGGAAGCTTTGTAAGGTTTAGGTGACTGAAATCCTTGTGTCCTCTGAGATTGTGAAGACTGCAGTCTTGAGGAAAAAATGTGGCCATTATCAGAAATTAAGGTTATTAACTTATTTAAATGATCACCAAATATGTTTCAAGCTTGTTGCAATAACTACTGTATCACATACTTTGTAAAGCCCTGAAGGTTATCTTGAGTACTTATTTTGAGTGTTGATAAATATTAATCCATCTATACACAGATTAATTAGTAACTCAACTGATGATTGTATTTTAAAAATGACCATTAATTTATATTATATTCATAGTTGTTGACTTACGTTAAGCAATATTTCTCCATATGAATATACCCAGTTCTCTTTAAGAAGATCATGGAATCTATTTCAGCATCCTCTGAACTCTAAATCTTGGATTGCGTTGTGGTCGGTCTTTATCCTCTGCTTGGAGTTCAATCACAAAGGATTTTTAAAAAATTCATTCACTGGATGTGGGCGTCACTGGCAAGACCATCATTTATTGCCCAGGATGTTAATGGAAAGTCAAGGAGTGAACTGTCTGATTCAGCCTTAGACGGTTTCCAGGGAGAGGAATGAGTTTGATCGTGAGGGAGCAGAGTTTATGGCAGAAGACAACAACTTCAGTCTTCCCAAAATTTTATTGAAAGAAATTTCTGCTTATCTAGTCCTGGATGTCGGACAAGCAGTCTGACAATTTAGAGACAGTGGAGGGGTCAAGAGAGATAGTGGTGAGGTAAAATTGGGTGTTTTCAATGTACATGTGAAAACTGATATGTTTTTGGATGTTGTCATTGAGGGACAACATGTAGGTGAGCAATAGGGGGCCACGGACAGATTCTTGGAGGACACTATAGATAACTTTGGGGGAATGGGAAGAGAAACCATGATGACGATTCTCTGGCTATGATTACATGGATAAGATGTAACCAGAAGAATGCAGTCCCACTCAGCTGGATGACAGTGGGGAGGCACTGAGGAGAATGGTGTGCACAACTGCATCAAAGGCTGCAGAAAGGAGGGATAGTTTTCCTTTGCCATAGTCATATAGGATGTAATTTGTGACTTTGAGGCCGTTTTGGTAGTGGGGCAGGCACAGAAACCAGATTGGTGGGATTCAAGCACTGAGTTCTGGGAAAGATGCGCACATATTTGGGAGACGACAGCATGTTCAAGGACTTTGGAAGGGAAAGGGAGGTTGGAGACGGACAATAATTTGCAAGGGTTGAAGGGTCGAGCGATTTTCTTTTGAGGAGGGTAATGACGGAAGATCTGAAGGCGCGGGGGACTGGTCCTGAGGAGAGAGATCTGTTAACAATGTCAGTTAACATGGAATCCAGGATGGGAAGTTGGGTGGTCAGTAGTTTAGTGGCATAGGGTCAAGAGAACAGGAGGTGATGTCATGGATAAGATGAGCTCGGGGAGGGCGTGAGGTGAGATAGGAGAGAAACTGGAGGAAGATAAAAATTCAGGGCTAGGGCAGGGGAGAGCCTTAGAAGAAGTTTAGCCTGGTGGGCTATGGAAAGGGAGGGAAGTGGCAGAGGTAATTGATTGGATTGTCTCAATCTTGGTGACAAAGAAATAACACAGCTAGTGGGGAAAATAGACTCTTAAGCATGTATTCCAAGAGGGTAAATTTATTGATCTGTTTCACCCTGCTGTACTCTACTGTATACATAGACATATGAATATTACTAAGCTTAGAAAAATCAGTATAGTTCAGTAGTTTTTAAAAAAAAAATGTTTTTTGCCTTGTGGGGGAGAGGACAAAAGGACCTGACAAAGAAACCTCTGATGGATTATGTTGGCAAATAGCTGTCCTTTCTATTGGTTACAAATGTAAAAGCATTACTCTCTTCTCTTTGAACAAATTTCCAGGTGATTTGTTTCTAGACATTTTGTGTGTTTCTTTTGAATTATGAATACTTGTTTTCCCAGTTGTTCCTTATTTCACATTTCACCCAAGCTTCGTATTCAAGAAAGGTACAAAAAATTAACCAAATCCATACCAGTGTTAACCTAATTGACTATCCTTTGTAATGTTATATTCTTAATACGTAATAGTAACAGAGTTGTACACATTTAAAAAAAATGCCCTAATTGAAAGAAATCAAAATTTAAATTCGCAAAGGCTGGTGGAAAGAGGATGGCAAATCCAGTTGATTTGCAAATGTCACTCTTCATGGTTGCTAAAAAATTTTGTTATTGGGGAATTTTAGTGAATAAATTTATTTGTTTGAGAAATGGATGTCGCTGGTAAGGCCAGCATTTATTACCTGTTCCTAATTGCCCTTGAGAAGGAGATGGTGAGCTGCCTTCTTGATCTGCTGCAGTCCATGTGTGTATGTACACCCACTGTGTTAGGTAGGAAGTTCTAGGCTTTTGACCTAGCAACAGTGAAGAAATGGCAATATAGTTCCAAGTTGGGCTGGTGTGTGACTTGGAGAGGATCCTGCAGGTAGTGGTGTTCCAATATGCTTGGTGCCCTTGTTCTGCTAGGTGGTAGATTTTGCAGGTTTGGAAGGTGCTGTTGAAGAAGCCTTGGTGAATTGTTTTAGTGTACCTTGCAGATGGTACATACTGCTGCACTGTGTGCTGGTGTTGGAGGAAGTGAATGTTTAGGATGGGTTGCCAGTTAAGTGGGTTGCTTTGTCCTGGATGGTGCCGAGCTTGTGTGTTCTTGGAGCTGCACTCATCCAGGCAAGTTGAGAGTGTTCCATCATGCTCCTGACTTCTGCCTTGTAGATAGGGGACAGGCTTTGAGGAGTCAGGAGATGAGTCACTCACTGCAGATTACTGAGCCTCTGACCTGCTCTTGTAGCCACAGCTTCAGTCAGTTTCTGGTCAATGGTGGCCTCCAGGATCTGGATGGTGGGGGATTCAGCAGTGGTAATGACCTTGAACGTTAAGGGGAGATGGTTAATTCTCCCTCTCTCCCGCGCACTCTCTCGCTCTCTGTGTTTGGAGACGGTTGTTGCCTGTCACTTGTGTGGCACAAATGTTACTTGCTACTTATCAGCCCAAGCTTGAATGTTGTCCAGGTCTTGCTGCATGTGGTACGGACAGCTTCATTATCTGAAGGGTGACTTAACCTTCTATGAATCATTAATTTTGTACTTCAGCCTGTTACATAAATCTGAGCATTTGAATTTGATAGTCATTTCACAGACTTTTTTCTGTAATAATGCAATTCAAATATTAAATCCTTTGTGTTGAAGACCAATCAGACATTTATATCAGGATAACTAGAATTTTTTGTAACCGACCTCCACTTTTGTACGTTGTTTATTGCTGCATGTTCTCTTCCAACTAAGCTGGAGTCTTTGCATAATTGTTAACAATGCTACTTTACAACTCTAAAAGAATGAATTTCAGCAGTATAGAATATGTAAAGCCAGTTTTGCGCCTCTTGCGTTGCACTCTGTCAGCATTGTTGAGAAATTAATGAAATCCAGCCATTGAAGTGAGCAAATTACAATGTAGGTGAACCTGGAATTCCAGCTTACTATCTTCTAGTTGGTAGCTGAGTGTTCAGCTGGTTTAAGTGACTCACCTGCAACACCTCCCACCGCCCACCCTGGGCAAAAGAATCAATGTTCCACTGTGATAACTAGTCATGTATTGAATTATGTCAAATGACTTTACAAATGACAGCTTGTAAAGGACTGTTGGTTGTGAATTGGATGATTAACAAATGCTAATGGCCTACATACAATCTGTTTTGACAGGTTTAATTGGCTGACTTGTAAAAAAAAAACTTATTTTTTATCTTGCTTCGTAATCTGGGATATACATAAATAAGTTCTCAACTACAATCTAAGAAAGTAATCCTTGTGAAGTAAGATTTTAGTTGTATGTTTTTAGCTAGACTGACTTAGATTGGCATTTTTTTCTTTATCGAAATGGTCCTTTTGAATTCTATGCAGACAGTAAGTACATTAAACAATTTCAGTTTGTTTTATCGACTATTACATTTGGAACTGGAGAAAACATTTTTCATTTGTGTAGAATGCAATGCATATAGTATTCCAAAAACAATTTTAACATATATTAGTCACACAAATCTACAGTACAACAGAAATAACTTCATAAAAGCTATGCAATAAAATATGAAAGTGATTTAGCTGGACCTAAAATTTTCAGATGCTCTATATGCGTTTGAATTATTTCTATTGACTTACATAATTAAGATATTGATATTTTTTGTTTTGGAGTGTTTAATGTGAATTGCTCTCATTTGTGGTACTGCAGATTTAACAGCTGAAGCTAGCCGAGAGCTGATGGAGATCCGAAAGGAGCTGTTACAAGAACTAAAAGAAAGAAACCAGACATTGGTTTCTGAAAATCAGGTCATTTCCCACCAGGCTCACAGCCTGATGCAACGGCTGGAAGGGATGCAGCTTAAAGTGGAGCGACTGGAAAAAGAAAATCAAAAGCAGCAAGAAGCTGAGGATAGCCAACCAAGGGAAGGTTGGAAATATTGTCCATCTTTCAATAATAGAGCTGCTGCTAAATGATTTAAAACTTTAACTTCGAGTAAATTGTTTATTGGTAAACATGTATTTTTTTATTCTGAAGATGCTGATTTATGCCTTTGCTTGAGCATAATAGAAAACTGTTTTCATCTTTAGCAAAGATTTTTTTTTATACATTTAGTGACACTTGAACAAATATCAAAACTTCTTTCAATTTTCTAATTAACTTTTCTAGTTGAAAAAACAGAACTGCTGTCACTTAGGCAACAAGCTCAGGAACTGGTGGATGAAAATGATGCCTTGAAAATGACCATCCATCGCTTAAATGTAGAACTAAGCCACTATCAAACCAAATACAGACATGTGCATGAAGAGGTAAAAGAAAAGTAATGCTAAATATAGAATCGTTATCTTTTTCCCCCTTTTTTACATACGACTCTTCAATGAGTTCAGTAACATGCAAGTCTTTTCCCCTGCGCCATTGAAAATTGCTGATCAAATAAAT
Organism: Heterodontus francisci; assembly: GCF_036365525.1. NCBI lineage: Eukaryota > Metazoa > Chordata > Chondrichthyes > Heterodontiformes > Heterodontidae > Heterodontus > Heterodontus francisci. The sequence goes on from NC_090387.1 coordinate 39,878,296, forward strand.
TTGCATTCCTGCTGTTGCCTACTCTTTATCCAAAAGAGTATGTTAATGCACACAGATGTCAGACAGCAGCCGTAATTCTTTTACAGGTGCAAAACAATCTTAATATTCAATCTGAAACAGACTGGCATATTCCCTGACCAAACACCACTGGCTGCATAAGACTTGCACGTCAGGAGTGAGCAGCAGTGACCAATTGCACTTTTTTTCCAAGCTATACAAATGTATTGTATCCTTATTTTCATCCCCATGCAACCAATAAGGTCTATGCTTCCTGGACATCTATATATTTTGGCATCTATCTCAGTGTAGGTCTTACAATCTAACTCAGTTCAACGGGAGTTCTCTTCATGAGAGAGATTCAAGTTGGTCTTTGACTGCATGCCACAGCTAGCAGATACCAGGAAGCACGTGCAGATAATGTTCTATGAGTTTATCCCACTCCTCCATTGCTCCATATGAAACACGTGTTTCTTCTCTTCAGATTTTGATGAAGTTTTTGTAAGTGGTAGAATAGATGCGTGCATCTGTAATAAAAATCTGCTTTTGGGATATGAGGTATTTTGCAGCTATTGTTAGCTTGAAGTTGGATGTGTTGTTGGATAAAGATGTAATGGCATGGTTTTTTTCTGGTGTCTTTTATGTCAGGATTATGGCCAAGAGAATACTGCGATGTTGAGCAACAAAGGGCTGGAAAGGTGGGAAATTGTGAAGCAGAGGTGATGTGGGGTGATTTCAGGGGAACCGAAGTCTGATTAGCCACTTACGGACAGCCTGTCTGGAGCAATGGGATCCTGAATGCCTCCTCCCTTTGTCTCCCCTTTTGCGTCTGTCCCCAGCCCCCCACCCCACTGCTTTGGCTTGGGTCGATATTATAATCTCCATGTCAGTATTTGAGGAATAGCCGAGGATTCCCATCATCTTGGGCAGCACTCGAGCAAAATTAGATTGTTAACTGGTCAATCATTTGATTGCTCTCACTGAATGGCTGCTGTACGTGCCTACATAAGTCATTGCACTTCAAAGGGAATTCACTATATGAAGCATTTGATAATATTTCAAGGTGATGTATAAATACAAGCATGCAGAGGATAGGATGTGTTTAAAATCTGTGTTAAATTTGAGATTTCCTGTTAGACCTATTTTGTTTTGTCATGATTTAGTATCGTCCTTTGTGATATTTGGCAATGCTTAAAGGTAACACCCAGGTCTATTATTTTTATTGGACAATGTTGAGTCTGCTGTCTCTTTTCACCAGAGGTTTCTTGTCCAACAACTTTTTTTTAATCCCCAAAGATGTCTTGACTGCTATCCCTTTTTTCAATTCCTGCTTGCAACTTTTTTTAATCCTCCAGTCATCACCCAGAATTTAGCTATCTCACCCTACATATCCCTAGTCCTTGCCACTCACATCTCCCTAAATAATAATTCCTCTGCCCTTCACTGCATGCTACCTGTTTTCTTTCACTGCTATACCTAAATTATCGCCTATTGCCAAAAAACCTGAATACTTTCCTTGCCAGTACTAATGGCTATCGCAACTAATTTCTGCAGCTCACTTAATTACTCCTACAGTCCTTCCAAGCCCTTACAAACTAAATAACCAAGCCATATTGTCTCACTGAGAATAACCAGTGTTGCACCCAATGTTATAATCAAAAAAGCCAGTTGTTGAGATTAGTACTGGAACTAATCTTTTCTCAATTTCTCTAATATTTATTTACAAAGTGAAACATTACAAGCATACACCTCCTAACTAAACCACACCACAGATTCAATCAGTGTCACTTTATATCTGCTCAAGTGAAATCCCGATTAATGCCCTCCACCTGCATGTTATTAAACACAATTGATCTACAATTAACACCAGATCCACTTTCTTCCAAAAGAACATATCCTCATGTATTGTGGACAACACCATGAGAGACTTGCTAGTCTAAATGAAAAAAAGAATTCTGAGCATTACTATCTCTTGCATTTATTTCAGAAATCGCGCAGTACTGGTCTTCCAGCATCAGGGCCACCACCGCCCTGGCTTGTAAGTATATGGTAAAATTTTAGGTTTTAAAAAAGTTTAGTTTGACTTAAGTAATTTATAAATATTCATTTTGTAATTGGATTTTTAACCTAGCCATGTTTTAGAATCAAAAAAAAATTGTAACGACTTCAGGAAGGTGTATGCCGCATAATTTTGATGCATTCCCATGAACTCTGATGTAAAGCCATGTCCTAGTTTCTAATATGTTGCAGATAGCAACACGGATGACTGTGGAAGGAGGCCATTTGGCTCATCGAGTCCATGGCGGCTCTCTGTAGAGCAATCCAGTCAGTCCATTCCTTTTTCCCTTTTATCAAGTGTATATTTGGTGATTTCTCATCACTCATACGCATGTCACCCTAAAGAACACTGCACCTGCAAGGTACCGTATTGAATGTTACTGTCTGGTTACTTTTTCAATATACTAGAATTAGTGTGAGTGTCGCGATTATGATTATTTCAGGACCAGCTACTGTCCCCTAGAACTAACACAACAAAAAACCTGATAAGGTATTCAGGATGATGTCTTTTTTTTTGCAGTGTCTCAATTTTTTATACACGCACCCACATACACATATCACAGCAATATATATGTGTATTGAAAATTACTACTTAGATTGGGCGATAGTGCAAAATGAACAATAGCAGATCAGCCAAGCACTTTATCCTCTGCCCACATTATACCCACACCTTTACAGCCTGCCAGGTAGTATTCAATGTTTTTTTATACCCAGTTTATCAGTAAATAAATGCCTTCTCTTTCTGATAATACTCATGCATGCATATGATTAAATTTGCATACAGAAATATTCCAGTACGCAAATGGGATTCAACATTTTCTTGCTGTGAAATGTTTTAACTTGCAAGAAGTAACTGCTCAATAGAAGATTGGTTAGCTAACAGGAAACAAAGAGTAGGCATAAATGAGTCATTTTCTGGTTGGCAAGATGTAACTAGTGGTGTGCCACAGGGATCTGTGCTGGGGCCCCAACTTTTTACAATTTATATAAATGACTTGGATGAAGTGACCGAGGGTATGGTTGCTAAATTTGCTGATGACACAGATAGGTAGAAGAGGACATGAGGCTACAAAGGGATATAGATAGGTTCAGTGAGTGGGCAAAGACCTGGAGAATTGAGTAGAATGTGGGAAAGTGGGAAATTGTGCACTTTGGCAGGAACAATAACAAAGAAGCATATTATCTAAATGGTGAGAGATTGCAGAGTTCTGAGATGCAGCGGGATCTGGGTGTCCTAGTGCATGAATCACAAAAGGTTAGTGTTCAGGTACAGCACGTAATTAGGAAAGCTAATAGAATGTTATTGTTTATCGCGAGGGGAATTGAATATAAAAGTAGGGAGGTTATGCTTCAGCTATACAGGGCATTGGTGAGACCACATCTGGAGTACTGTGTACAGTACTGGTCTCCTTATTTAAGGAAGGATGTAAATATGTTGGAGGCAGTACAGAGAAGTTTTACTAGACTAATACCTTGAATGGGTGGGCTATCTTATGAGGAAAGATTGGACAGACTAGGCATGTATCTGCTGGAATTTAGAAGAGTAAGAGACGACTTGATTGAAACATAGAAGATCCTGAGGGGTCTTGACAGGGTGGATGTGGAAAGTATGTTTCCCCTTGTGGGAGAATCTCAAACCAGGGGTCACTGTTTAAAAATAAGGGGTTGCCCATTTAAGACAGAGATGAGGAGAAATTTTTTCTCTGAGGGTCGTGAGTCTTTGGAATTCACTTCCTTAAAAGGCAGTGGAAGCAGAGACTTTGAATATTTTTAAGGCAGAGGTAGATAGATTCTTGATAAGCAAGGGGGTGGAAGGATATCAGGGGTAGGTGGAAATGTGGAGTAATCAGTTCAGCCATGAACTTATTGAATGACAGAGCATGCTCAAGGGGTCGAGTGGCCTACTGCTGCTCCTAATTCATATGTTCGTATGATCCTTCATTTTTCAAAGATAAGATAGTGGAGGTGTAGTAAACTGATTACTTACAAGAAATAAATCCAAACATGGTCATTCCACAATACCACAATGTTGTATTATCACCAGCATCCAACAGTGGGGTCAAATCACATAAATAAAAGCGAAATACTGCAGATGCTGAAATCTGAAATAAAAACGGAAAGTGCTGGAAATACTGAGCAGGTTTGGCACCATCTGTGGAGAACGAAACGGAGTTAACATTTCGAACTGGTTGACTCTTCAGTTCTGAAGAAAAGTCATATCTGACACAAAACGTTAACTCTGTTGCTCTCAAAACACATCAAGCTTGCTCTGCATACGTAGTGAGCTCTAGTTCTAACATTGTGGTATCTGTCTAATTCAAGTAGGTGCAAATTGTACATAGAGGTGCTTCCACAGTTTCCCCTAACTATTGTGGAATTCTATCCCTAGAATTAATGCTTACATTACTTAATATTAAATCTTGTAATCTGTAATCAGAAGTTAACCTTTGCCTACTCTTATTACTTTTGACAGAGATTGCAACAACCCACTCCAAACTAGTATGCACCTTTTTCTATTTGTACTTGCCCAGTACTTATGAATATATGAAGTATGAACATACAAAATTGATGGGCAGGCAAAGACCAGCTAGTCCATCAATCCTGCCCCACATGATGAGGGCTGGAGCATCACAACTAAACACTTCTTTAGCCACGCCCTGACCCACCTGTGACCATGTAATCTCCTGCGAGAGGCAATTTAATTAAGATGTTCCCCATGCATGTGTTTCAGTCAGTACAGTGTAAAATAATCATTCTAATCCCTTTTTTTCCTGGATGATCTAAATTTATAGTAAAATTAATTTCAATTTGTCTCAGGTGGACATGAAGTACTTGTCGCCCCTTCTTTTGGCCTACGAAGACCGATTACGGGAAAAGGATGCTGCAGTGCAAGCACATGAGGTACACTGGTGATAGAGTACAAAACGTTTAATAAGACTTCCGAAGGATTCCATCCTGCTTTTTTATTAATCCTGTGATCCTCCCACGAATCTCATACACGTTAGGCAAGTGACCTGCACGGAGACTTCTGCTAGGTGATGTACAAATGGCGCAAGGTGACATACTTTGTTCTGCTTCACACTCTGGTGGATAGGAGCTTGTCTTTTGCATACTGCCTTGTCTACCAGGAAAGTTATGGAAAATGATGTGGACAATCTATGTATAACAGGCAATTCTATTACTCTAGCACAGTGCCTTGGTCTTTGTATTAGTTTTAAAATTCGGGGCTCCAATTTTTTTTTTGACTGTTTCTGTGACACATTAGCCTGAATTTTCCCAGTTGGGTTGTGATCCCGATGTCTGCCTCAAATCTGGGTTGGGAACCTGGAAATGGCTATGGCAGGACGTCGGTCGGTGGGCAGACCATAAAAGTTGGAGGCGTGATATGAGGGCCCCTAGTTTTGTCCAGCCAGTAGCACCACCAGGAGAGGTGGACTCTGCTAAGACAGGCAGGAGACAGTGAGGGCGTCTCATACTGGAGGCACTCTCTGCAGCGTTGTGAAAAATTAACCGTTATGGATAGCCACTGTTGTTAGGTCATCATTGTGGAAGAGGAGCTCCTCCACTGAATGGCTTGCGGCTGTGGCTGTTGCATCCCTGCGAGTCCGTGCTGGGTTGATCGAGTGGAGGCGTCAATGGGCCCACAGCCTGCCGCCAATAGGTTGCCTGTCATTGCCTACTGGCTGGAGCTTAGTGGAGGGCCTGTTCCCCATTGGGAAAATCTTGGTGACGCCATCAACGTTTCCCCAGTTGGCCCATTAATGGGCCTAAGTGGCTATCTGCCACTGCCGCGCAGGTAGCTATGTTGGCCCTGACTCTGGCAAGATCGCTCTGAGGCAGGAATGTGTCAGTAACCTGACGGCCATTTTGCAACTTTGCTCTGGTCCTGCCTCCTAACCCGCCTCTGAGAGCCTGGAAAAATTAGCCCATTATCTCTCATACACTGTGTAAGATTTGGCACAGGTGATCACTCCATCCTTTTCCACCTTCTCTTCTCTGGTTTACCTCTGTGATATCACCCTCAGTTGTTTCCAATCCTGCCTGTTCTCAGTAGTCAGCATGTCGTCTGCATTGGCTTCTTCTATCACCTCACACGGCCACCTCAGGAATGCCTTTTCTCCTCCCCACTGCTGCTGAAATACTCATTCATGCCCTTGTCACTTGCGGAATTGACTTGCTGACTTCCTGTGCTCCACCCTGCATAAACTCAATTATCTCCAGAACATTGCCACCCTCATTGTGTCTTACCCTAAGTTCCTTTTCCTGACACTTTTCTCCTTACTAACCTTTGTTGGCTTCCAGTTCCCCAGTGAATTGAATATTAATTATTCTTTGTTTACAAATCCTTTCACAGTTTGTCCCACCCTATCTATACAACCTCCTGCAGTCCTACATGTCCTCTACCCTTCTGACTTTGGCCTCCTTTTACATCTTTCCTCAAGTCTACCTTCAATGGCAGAGCCTTTTACCTTTTGTCCCCTCCATTCTGGAACTCTCCTTAAAACTTCCCTTGCTACCTCTCTCGCCCATCAAAAACTTCTCAAAACCTACCTATTCAGCTGTTTCCCCCCCCCCCCCCCACCGCTTTTCCTCACTACTTCTTGGCGTTGTTTCTACCTTTACAAAATTTAATATGTACAGGCTCTAATATAAATTTTTTAAATAAGTATTCTTATAAAGTGACTAAAATTAACATTGCCAAATAGTTGATCCTGATTAAGTTCTTTTTTCTACTTAATAGTTACATTAGGGAAACACTTAGACTCTGGAATCAATACAGATGTTTATTTGAAGCAAAGTTTTGTTGCTTTGCTGTCTTTAGTTATTCCTGATTGCTGCAGCTGATCATTGTGAATTCTTATTCACTTTCAGAAGGAAATGAAAAATTTTAGAGCTCGAGTGGAAGAGGTGGTAAAGGAGAATAAACAGCTTCATCAGCAGCGTGAGAGGAGTGGTGCTGTTAGCAGCAAAGAGTGGTATGTCCTGCTAAATAAAACTACACTGCACCAGCTTTGAATTACAATCAATATAGCCTGTTAGACCTTTACCAGTACCCTGCAGATTAGCAGAAAATAGTACTCATACTGGGTTTAGCATAATGGCTCTGAAATTCCACAAGGCAAATTGTGTTGGCTTTGCACCCCTGAATCAGCACTTAAACTACAGTGTTCTGAAATGCTGAACCCATCAAAATTTGCAGGCTAGCTCATTTATATGTGCATTGGTGGTTTTGTAGCACAAATCCTGTGCAAAAGTAGGAATACTGTGTTAGATACATTCTGAAATTGGAATGCAGTCTTCCAAAAGGCAAATCTGGCTGAAAAGTGCAGCAGAAAGCTCGGGGAGTAGGATGTAAGCGGCAGAATGCTTGGGTCATTGAATTGACTGCACTCGCATAGCTGGATTGGATCATTTCACTGATTTTGTGCTGTCTTCTACTGCAATATTTAGTAGAGGTAGCCAAAAGAAAGGCATTTGCGGGGCAGAAAAATCCACAATTTCAATGAGACCCTCCTGAATGAGATTCAACAAAGGAGAGAGACTGCTGTGTCTCTATTGGAGGAAACTTCAAAAAAGTATGCCTCGTGCCATGTGGCAGTGATGCTGAATGTCACCCCTCTAACCCCAGAACTGCAGACCATTGCTTCAAGATATTCAGTGGCCTCTATGGAAGGCAAGATAACACTTGGTTGCTCTCCCTTTTCTTCCTTGGGTGCTCTTTACCCTCTGAAACTAACAGCTGCAGCACACGCACTGTGATTAAGGGGGACATGAGCTGGGGATATTACAGGATGTGTTGCTGTATCCTCTAATAATTACTTGTATACAGAATCTCAAAACCCCTTCCTGCCCTTGAACAAGATGATACAAGCCAATCTGTTATAGCAGTTGTCTGATGTCACTGGGAGGACATCACTCAGCTGCTAGCACCTTCAAATTCACTCAGTTGGATTGCGGGAGAAACCTGAGCACAATGCCTGCAAAAGGCACTGCAATGGATGGGGCCATTCTTGATCTTATATGTGTATATATTATCACCTGGTGTCTCTGTGCCTTGATGTATGCAGTCAATCATACCCTGAATGCAAGAAGTGCCAGCCGCTGCAGTAAATCCTTGAACCCTGTCCTGTTTAGTTTAGTTTAGAGATACAGCACTGAAACAGGTCCTTCGGCCCACCGAGTCTGTGCCGACCATCAACCACCCATTTATACTAATCCTACACTAATTCTATATTCCTACCACATCCCCATCTGTCCCTATATTTCCCTACCACCTACCTATACTAGGGACAATTTATAATGGCCAATTAACCTATCAACCTGCAAGTCTTTGGCATGTGGGAGGAAACCGGAGCACCCGGAGGAAACCCACGCAGACACAGGGAGAACTTGCAAACTCCACACAGGCAGTACCCAGAATTGAACCCGGGTCGCTGGAGCTGTGAGGCTGAAGTGCTAACCACTGCGCCACTGTGCCGCCCTGTTGACTGTCAAGGTCATTGGGGAAGGAGATGCACTGCTTTGCCCTGGCGAACAGGGTTCAGATCACCTTAATGACACTGCCGTGCACTGTAGACTGTGATATGTCATTGATGTTTCTTGTAATAGCATAAAACGATCTAGTAGTGAAAAGATGCAGTACTGTGGTGACTTTGAAAGCCACTGGTAAGCCCGCCCCCACCTTGTTGAGTAGGCAACAAACTTTGTTCCAGATGGTTGCAGTGCTCTACAGCAGCCTGCCTGGCGAAGCACAACCTCCTCATTGCACTGCTGCTCAAATTGGTTCAAAAAGATTACTCAGCCTGTAGACTGAATGCTGGGTATGACTTGCTGTCTTCCCAGAGGCTCAGCTGCTCATGATGGTTGCTGAGTTTGCTGCTGCACCTCTAACTGTTCTTTTATTCAGAAAGAATAAATAAAAGCCCCCATAATCAAGTAAGGTTTACTGAGGGTGATAATGACAGTAGATAGTGATGTGATCAATCTGAAAGCTAGAAAATCCCCTAGCAATGTAGACAGCAAAAAGACCCTGTGATCCAAGGAGCTGCACTAATTTGCTGGTGGTTCTGTGACTGGGCGAGAATTCATCAGTGTTAGGTTAAATGGCAAATGTGTCTGGATTACTTCATTGAGGCATGACTTTTAGGTTTTAATTAGGCCTGCGCCTGCCTATGGCAAGCACCTGTTTGGAATGGAAAACATAGTTAAAGTAGCGACCAACGTGTGTGTTTTGGAAACAGTGTGGTGAATACAGATTTTAACCTCCCCATGCACTGTTCTCCCTGGGCAGAGAGGGTTAAATTCAGACTCTTATCTCTAAATCAAAAATTTAGTTAAGCTAGTTTGTCAGTACGAAAGTGTTTTTTATTCGTTCGCAGGATGTGGGCATTGATGGCTAGGCCAGCATTTATTGCCCATCCCTAATTGCCCTTGAGAAGGTGGTGGTGAGCCGTTGCCTTGAACCGCTGCAGTCCATGGGGGGTAGGTACACCAACTGTGCTGTTAGGAAGGGAGTTCCAGGATTTTGACCCAGTGACAGTGAAGGAACGGTGATATAGTTCCAAGTTGGGATGGTGTGTAGCTTGCAGGGGAACTTGCAGGTGGTGGTGTTCCCATGCATTTGCTGCCCTTGTCCTTCTAGGTGGTAGAGGTCATGGGTTTGGAAGGTGCTGTCTAAGGAGCCTTGGTGCGTTGCTGCAGTGCATCTTGTAGATGGTACACACTACTGCCACTGTGCGTCGGTGGTGGAGGGAGTAAATGTTTGTGGATGGGGTGCCAATCAAGCGGGCTGCTTTGTCCTGGATGATGTCGAGCTTCTTGAGTGTTGTTGGAGCTGCACCCATCCAGGCAAGTGGAGAGTATTTCATCACACTCCTGACTTGTGCCTTCCTTGTAGGTAGTGGACAAGCTTTGGGGAGTCAGGAGGTGAGTTACTCGCTGCAGGATTCCCAGCCTCCGACCTGCTCTTGTTGCCACGGTATTTATATGGCTACTCCAGTTCAGTTTCTGGTCAATGGTAACCCCCAGGATGTTGAAGGTGGGATATTCAACGATCATAATGCCATTAAATGTCAAGGGGAGATGGTTAGATTTTCTCTCGTTTGAAATACCCATTGCCTGGCACTTGTGTGGTGCGAATTGCCACTTGTCAGCCCAAGCCTGGATATTGTCCAGGTCTTGCTGCATTTCTACACGGACTGTTTCAGTATCTGAGGAGTTGCGAACGGTGTTAAACATTGTGCTATCATCAGTGAACGTCCTCACTTCTGACCTTATGATTGAAGGAAGGTCGTTGATGAAGCAGCTGAAGACATTAGGGCCTAGAACACTACCCTGAGGAACTCCTGCAGTGATGTCTTGGAGTTGAGATGATTGACCTCCAACAACCGCAGTCATCTTCCTTTCCACTACGTATGACTCCAACCAGCGGAGAGTTTTGCCCCTGATTCCGATTGACTCCAGTTTTGCTAGGGCTCCTTGATGCCGTACTCGGTCAACTGCTGCCTTGATGTCAAGGGCGGTCACTCTCACCTCACCTCTGGAGTTCACCTCTTTTGTCCATGTTTGAACCAAGGCTGTAATGAGGTCAGGAGCTGAGTAGCCCTGGAGGAACCCAAACTGAGTGTCACTGAGCAGGTTATTGTTGAGCAAGTGATGATTATGTGCGTGTAATATTCCCAAGTTGTTTTCTAATAGATTCTGACCATGAAAGTGTGTAGTGCCACGTTTGCTGGCAGTATGGAAGTCCTGAAGACTTAAAATAGTGAACCGCACTGCTGGCCACTTGCAGTGCAGCCTGCCCGCACCCCATACTGGGATGGGTGCTAGTACGGATGTGCCATGCACGCACCAGTAGCGTTAGGAGTGGTCAGATTGTGACGTCAATCAGCTGTTTGGCCATTTTTCAGACTTGGACTCCTTTGGCCCCGTGAACGTCTGTGCTAATCACTCTTCAGCTGCACAAGGTACCCCAGCTTGTGTTATTTAAAGGGGCAGTCATCCCAACTTGCTGGTGAGGTGCTTTTGATTTACTTCTGCTGTGGAGGAGTTTGTGGCTTGTTTTTCGTGGTCTGTTGGTGAGTTGCTGTATCCAATCAGGGAGGGCAGAGGATTTGATCACCCAAGCGTTCAAGAGGTATGGGGGCTGTAGTTGCTGTGTCTCTGGGTTTGTAACACGCCAAGAAATAGAACAGAGGCTGCAAAGATGGGAAGCTCTGAAGAGCAAGGATGAGGAGAGCTCGCCACAGAGGACCATATCCACCACGGTTTTTTAGAGAATACTTCTCATGCCTCCACCTCACTCAGGAGTGGCTCAGTTTCAACAAGGAGGTGGTCACTGAACAGTGCCACCTCCTTCGACAGGACCTGGAACCTAACAGCAGAGCAAGGGCGATGCTGCCAATAGCCGTAAAGGTCACAGTCGTATTAAAATTCTGTGTGACCAGATCATTTCAGGCGAGAGCAGGTGACATATTCATTATCTCCCAGTATGCCGTCCATTGCTGCAGCTGGAAGTTGACGGAGGCCATATATGTGAAGTTATTCCTAAGCGGGATGAGAGAACATGTGGCTTTGGTAGGGTAGCAGGATTCCAATGGTGCAGGGAGCCGTCGACTGCGCACACGTCACTCTGCAGGTCCCATATCAACAGGGAGGGGTACAGGAATGACCAAGACTACCATTCCGTCAATGTGCAGTTGGTGTGTGACAATGCACAAACCATCATGTTGAGGAATGCCTGCTATCCTGGCAACAGCCAAATTTGGACCTCCACGATGAACCAGAGAATGGCTGCTCAGAGACTAGGCATACCCCCTGTACACCTTACTGATGACCTTCCCCCACCCCACCTGACACCCGACCAAACGAGGACAATGAGAGTGTAATGAAAGCCGTGGAGCAGATCAACAGCATACTGAAGCAATGCTTCTGCTGCCTGGACCGCTCAGGGTAGCCTTCCAGTGCATGTCGTAACATGTCCCCAACTTCATGCTGTGCTGTGTCCTCCACAACATTGCCATCATGAGGGTGGCGCCATTGCTCCTGGCATCCTGAAGCCACCTTGGGAGGAGAAAGAGAAGCAGGAAGAGAGGGGCTGGGAGGATACATGGGGACTCCTTTGTTCCAGACAGGCTGTCAGACGGCAGCTGTTCAGACTCTGCGTCCCATAGAAAAACTTGTCTTTGCCACCATGACTCCACTTTACCAGCCATCTGGGACACCCCATCATAGCTTCCCCTTGGCCAAGGTACTGCGATAAAAGCAACCAACAATAACCTTACCAAAGCATTTTTATCCAAAAACACATCCACTTAGATAACAGAAGTGAATTATTCACCCTTGTGCATTCCTTTTGTGCCTGACTTGCGGTTGCCTTTGCCACCTGTAGTGCTTCTATGCATTACTACCCCAGTGGCTCCATCATGGCTGGTGGAAGGCTGCTGAGTTTCACTGGGAGAAGTTTCAGATGGCCTTGCAGTACTCCTTTGAGCAGCTCTGGGCCTTGAGGCTCTGGCTTCGGACTGCATTACCTCATGCAACATCAGGAGCACTGGCAGAGTGGCTGTGGTGGGAGCATGAACGCTGTCGTGCTGAGAGAGGGCAGCAGGTTCATACACCACAGAACACTGGCACTCACTCAGGATGGCACCCCACCTAGTAATCTGTTAGAGCACAGATTGCTAGACTGCCACGAAAGCCTACATGCCCCTTTGAGCACTGAAATCTATAGCCATCATGGCAGCAATTTGAGCCTGCATGGCAGTCAGCATGGATCTCATAACATGCACTTGAGCTTCCACTGCATCACTGTGACATTGGGTGGCTTCCACCTCTGCTGCAGTGGAAGCTGAGATAGATGCTGCATCATGGCTGGGTCCGCAAGTGCTGTCATGGAGTGGCCACCACTTACACGCTGGAAAGAATGGCCTCCAAACTCTGGGCAATGCCCTCTGCCATGTTGGAGCCAGACTCCCCAATGCCTTTTGACAGTGGCGGGAAGCTCTCTGGCAGGCCTGCCAATGTGCTAAGCATCTCGGTGTGCATCCTATTGGAGTTCTCTTGTATGCAGCCATATCAAAGTCCTCATCTGTGTCCCCTGTAGCAGAACTTGTAGGTGACCTTGCCTTCTGGTGAGCTGGTGTACGAGTTAACCTTTCCTCCCTGGCCTGGCTGTAACCCACTTGTGCTCAGTGACTCACCATGTGCAAGTTCACATTGTGCCAGTATAGAAGCTGGTGGCTGCGAGCATAAGATCAAGTGACTGTGCTTCTTTATCTGCTGCTCTTTGTCCCTCCTGAGGCTGCTGTGGCTGGGCAGGGACAGTTCTTGAGTTGCTGAAAGCAGGAAGTCAGAAGGGGAGGGGTGAGGTGGAAAGCAAGAGGTTCATGATCACACCATCTGCAGCTTGTACTTCATGCCAGATAGCAGAATGAGCATGAGGTGAGATTGAAAAGGGGCATAGGCAGGAATGTACCATCATCCTGAATGTTCTTGGCAATGCTGGATGCAAGCGGCTCTGTTGCAGCTGGACCCGTGACGTGGAGCGCCATCTCCCTAGGTCTCATAGGATGCAGTTGTGCCTGTCCCCTGCTGTTTCTGCTCCCTTCTAGTTCATGCCACCTTGACCAGCAAGAGAGAGGGAAGAATCTCAGTCATTCTGTTGCACTGTGCTTGGGTGGTGATCCTGCCATGACTGAATAGCTAGAGGTATGTGAAGGCACCAAAAGGTAGGTGTGAGGCTGGTATCATTGCAAGGTGTGTAAGGGTGGGGTGGAGTATGTGAGTCCTGAATGTTAGGGACTGTTGCTGGGTAAGTGATGGAGATGTGGTGCATCGAGCAGTCTGAGAGGTTGATAATGTGACGGGTAGGAGATATCCTTTGAAAATGCATTCAATGACCTTGGCCACCCGTGCGAGGTCATTGAACTTTTTCCAACACTGCTGCCAGGTCCTTGTCGCCAGAATCTCTGCATTGACCACTTGCTGCCAGTCCCTTTGAATGCGTTCCTTGGCAGCCTCCTGAACACTTTCTGCAGAAACATGGCCTCTCTCCTGTCAACTTCCATGACAAAGGCCTCCAGCGCTGTGTCTGTGAACCTGGGTGCCCTCTCTCTGATCTAGTTTCTTTGCTTTCAATTACAGCCATTGGCAGTATAGGCAGTTAGCATCTTTCTATCAGTGCAGCTCTCCTTGTAGAGGGGCAGACTGCCTTTAAGAGCAGGAGGCTAGCTGGAATATGTGCTCGCCTTGCACACTGTAGAGACCCCTGATGAGCAGGCAGGCAGGCAGCCAGCCAGCCAGCAGCAAGAGTTCCGCTCAGCTGCAATGCTACAATCAGGCAAATGCCTGAATGGCACCAGGTGCTGGTGGGTCGTGAATCATGACCCCCCTACCCGAAAATGCATGCATACCAATTTTTAGCTTTCCTATATCAACTGATTGACCAGTAATGTAATGTGTTTATCACAGACAAATCAGCTACAAGGATCTCAAAACATGGCCATTATATTTTCACACCAGAAACTGAAAATTTAGGCTGAAATAGCTCTATTTAAAAGTTGTAGCTGAAAGTTTAAATAAGTTGATGTCGCTGTAAACATTTAACAATTCACATTCTGCGCCCTACTCCAGAGTACAAAATGTAGTCTCATATTTCAGTGCAATACTGAGGAAGCATTGCACTGTTGGAGGTGTTGTCTTTTTGGATGAGTGAATAAACCGAGACCTCATCTGCCTTTTCGAAGAAGAGCAGGGGAGTCCTCCCTGGTGTCCTAGCCAATATTTATCTCTCAAACATCGTCACTGGAACAGATTATCTTGTCGTTATCACATTGCTGTTTGTGGGACCTTGCTGCGTGCAAATTGGTTGCTCGTTCGCTACATTACATCTGTGACTACACTTTAAAAGTACTTTAATGGCTGTAAAGCACTTTGGAATGTCCCGAGTTCTTGAAAGCCAGTATATAAATACAATTTTTTTTCAACAAAGTTGAAGGCCTAAGTCTACTCAACCTGATTTCGGGTTCTAGCTATGAGCAGTGTGGAGGGAGGTTAACTGGAGTTCAGAAAAAGTACCCAAATGTGAAACTGTTAGTTCCTGATTTCAGTTTGTAATAGATGGAAACCTTACTGAAACAATTAATAATGGTTTCTTTCAATAGTTATTTTGTGGTATAATAGTTTGACTGTTTTGTAAATAAAACATTTCCAGCTGGAGTTAAACGGGGAATATGCTTGTTTGAATAAGTCATGAAACTGCAGTTTCTCCCAGTTGATCATTTTCGCAAAACCCATATGTTACTGATGTCTTACATCTTTAAACCATTTATTTGCATAAAATTATCATACATTCACATGTAATGGCAGTTTAGTTGCCTACCATAGGATATTTTGAAATTAAAAATATAAGCCTATTTAAAAAACAAAATGAAATTAAAGCTCTTCATATGCCGTTTGAGTAATGTTGCTTCTGGTTTCCAGCTCAAGGTGCTAGATAAAGCACAGTTATTGAGAGTTCTTTCAGTTTTGTTTGTCCTTCCAGGCATCAGTTGCAGGATCAGGCAAAGTTGGTTTTGGAGGAAAACCAAATCTTGATGGAGCAGCTTGAGGTACAGCAAGCCAAAGGAAAAAGCAGTCACAACAGACACGTGCAGGAAGGTGAGCCCAGGTGAAATACAAGAGGATTCTGATAATTTTAATTAACTCTTCCTTATTTTAATACCTGGCCCAACTATCCACTTGGATTTCTTGAAGACCTTTCCTTGCTATAATGTGATTTACTTAACCTCCCCTCTCTCTCTGCAAGATAATTGTCAATGAGTAGACTCCAGATTATCCCCTCCTTTCTGCCAGATTTATCCCAAAACTGCTTTTTCATCAAAAAATGTTCCCTTCATATTTTCTTAGCGGTTTCCCTTGACTTTTAAAAAAATTTGTTTTTAAAATATTCCTTCAGCTATGCCTTACAGTTTCCAACTCAGTTGGGAGGGTTTAAACTGGATTGTCAGGGGGATAGGAACCTGAGAGGGAGCTCAGATTGGAGGGAAGCAAAACTGGTAACTTGTCAGGTGTGTGGGGACCAGGACCTAATATCAAAGGAATACCAAGGTGCACAGAATACTGGGGGTGACAGACAGCACTAGAGTAGGGAATAGTAAGTTATTAGGTGGGGTCAGAGAAAGTAATAAAGTCTAGATCAGGGTTAATGTGCATGTATGTGAATGCATGGAGTGTGGTAAATAAGATTGGTGAGGTACAGGCACTGATGACAATGTGGAAGTATGATGTGGCTATAATAGGGACCTGGCTCAAAGAAGGGCAGGACTGGGTGTTAAATATTCCTGGATACAAGATGTTCCGGAAAGATAGAAAAGGGGGAAAAAAAGGGGAGGGGTGGTGGTTTTGATGGAGAGCATTGCAGTGTTGGTGAAAAAGGGTGTCCCAGAGGGGTCAAGAACAGAATCAATTTGGCTAGAGCTCAGGAACAAAAGAAGTGCACTTCATGTTGCTTGGTGTTGTCTGTGGGCCACCAGCTAGTGGGAGGGATGTGGAGGAACAAATTTGCAAGGAAATTAGAGAGGTGCAAAAATTTATCGGGTAGTTATAATGGGGGACTGCAATTATGCAAACATAGACTGAGATAGTAGTAGTGTAAAGTGCAGTGAGGGCATGAGTTCAGAGAGTGTGTTCAGGCAAATATTCTACAGTATGTTGCTAGTCTAATGAGAAAGGAGGCACTGCTGGACCTGGTTCTTGGCAATGAGGTGGACCAAGTGGATCAAGTATCAGTAGGAAAGCACTTGGGGGATAGTGATCATTGTATCTTAAGATTTAGGCTATGGAAAAGGACAAAGAACAAGCCAGAGTAAGAATAATTAACTGGGGGAGAGCCAACTTCAATGGGGTAAGAATGGAGCTGGGGGTGAATAAATTGGGTCAAAAGTTGGCAGGAAAAACAGTAGCTGAACAATGGGTTACCTTCAAAGAGATAGCTCGGGCACAGTCAAGGTATGTTCCCTCAAAGGGGAAAATTTGGGCAAACAAATCCAGAGCTTCCTGGATGACAAAAGAGGTCGAGATTAAGATAAAGAAGTAAAAGTGTGCTTATGACAAGCCAGGTAGAAAATACTATTGAGAACCAGGCTGAATATAGAAAGTCCAGAGGGGAAGTGTAAAAGCAAATAAGAGAAGCAAAGAGAGAGCATGAAAAGAGACTCACAGTTAGCATTAAAGGGAATCCCACAGTTTTCAATAGACATATAAATAGTGAAAGGAGGAGTGGGGCCTATTAGGGACCAGAAAGGGGATTTACAAATGAAGGCAGAGGACATAGCTGAGGTATTAAATGAATACTTTGCATCTGTCTTTACCAAGGAAGAAGGTGCAACCCAGACAATGGTGAAAGAGGAGGTAATACAGTCACTAGAAGAGTTTAAAATTGATAAAGAGGGCATATTAGATAGGCTGGCTGTACTTAAAGTGGATAAAGCACCAAAACCAGATGAGATGCATCCGAGCATACTGAGGGAAGTGAGGGTGGAAATTGCAGAGGCATTGGCCCTAATTTTTCAGTCTTCCATAGACGCGGGGATGGTGCCAGAGAACTAGAGAATTGCAAATGTTACACCCTTGTTCAAAAAAGGGTGTACAGTAAAGCCCAGCAACTACAGGCCAGTCAGTCAGGGGAGGCGGTGGCGTAGTGGTATTGCCACTGGACTAGTAACCCAGAGACCCAGGGTATTGCTCTGGGGACATTGGTTCAAATCCCACCATAGCAGAAGGTGGAATTTGAATTTAATTAATAAACCTGGAATTAAAAAGCTAGTCTAATGATGGCTGTTGTAAAAGGGTTGTCGACTGTTGTAAAAATCCATCTGGATCACTAATCTCCTTTTAGGGAAGGAAATCTGCTGTCCTTACCTGGTCTGGCCGACATGTGACTCCAGACCCACAGCAATGTGGTTGACTCTTACATGCCCTCTGAAAAGGCCTAGCAAGCCACTCAGTTGTATCTAACCGCTACAAAGTCAATAAAAAGGAATGAAACCAGACGGACCATCCGGCATCGACCTAGGCACCGGAAACGACAACGGCAAACCCAGCCCTGTCGACCCTGCAAAGTCCTCCTTACTAACATCTGGGGGCTTGTGCCAAAGTTGGGAGAGCAACAGCCTGACATAGTCATACTCACGGAATCATACCTTACATACAATGTCCCAGACACTGCCATCACCATCCCCGGGTATGTCCTGTCCCACCGGCAGGACAGACCCAGCAGAGGTGGCGGCACAGTGGTATACAGTAGGGAGGCAGTTACCCTGGGAGTCCTCAACATTGACTCTGGACCCCATGAAGTCTGATGGCATCAGGTCAAACATGGATAAGGAAACCTGCTGATTACCACCTATTGCCCGACCTCAGCTGATGAGTCAGTCCTCCTCCATGATGAACAGCACTTGGAAGCACTGAGGGTGACAAGAGCACAGAATGTACTCTGGGTGGGGGACTTCAATGTCCATCACCAAGAGTGGCTCGGTAGCACCACTACTGACCGAGCTGGCCGAGTCCTAAAGGACATAGCTGCTAGACTGGGTATGCGGCAGTTGGTGAGGGAACCAACAAGAGGGGAAAACATACTTGACCTCGTCCTTACCAATCTGCCTGCCATGATGCATCTGTCCATGACCGTGTTGGTAGAAGTGACCATCGCACAGTCGTTATGGAGAAGAAGTCCCGCCTTCACATTGAGGATACCCTCCTTCGTGTTGTGTGGCACTACCACCGTGCTAAATGGGATAGATTTCGAACAGATCTAGCAATGCAAAACTGGGCATCCATGAGGCGCTGTGGGCCATCAGCCGCAGCAGAATTGTATTCAACCACAATCTGTAACCTCATGGCCCGGCATATTCCCCACTCTACCGTTACCATCAAGCCAGAAGACCAACCCTGGTTCAATGAAGAGTGCAGGAGTGCATGCCAGGAGCAGCACCAGGCATACCTCAAAATGAGGTGTCAACCTGGTGAAGCTATCTGCGTATCAAACTGCATAAGCAGCATGCGATAGACAGAGCTAAGCAATCCCATAACCAACAGATATGATCTAAGCTCTGCAGTCCTGCCACATCCAGCCGTGAATAGTGGTGGACAATTAAACAACTAACTGGAGGAGGTGGCTCCACAAATAACCCCATCCTCAATGATGGGGGAGCCCCGCACATCAGTGCGAAAGATAAGGCTGAAGCATTTGCAACAACCTTCAGCCAGAAGTGCCGAGTTGATAATCCATCTCTACTTCCTCCTGAAGTCCCCAGCATCACAGATGCCAGACTTCAGCCAATTCGATTCACTCCGCGTGTTATCAAGAAACGACTGAAGGCACTGGATTCTGCAAAGGTTATGGGCCCTGACAATATTCCGGCAATAGTACTGAAGACCTGTGCTCCAGAACTTGCCGCGCCCGTTGCCAAGCTGTTCCAGTACAGCTACAACACTGGCATCTACCCTGCAATGTGGAAAATTGCCCAGGTCTGTCCTGGACACAAAGAGCAGGACAAGTCCAACCCGGCCAATTACCGCCCCATCAGCCTACTCTCAATCATCAGTAAAGTGATGGAAGGTGTCCTCAACAGTGCTATCAAGCGGCACTTGCTCAGCAATAACCTGCTCAGTGACGCTCAGTTTGGGTTCTACTAGGGCCACTCAGCTCCTGACCTCATTACGGCCTTGGTTCAAACGTGGACAAAAGAGCTGAACTCAAGAGGTGAGGTGAGAGTGACTGCCCTTGACATCAAGGCAGCATTTGACCCTGTATGGCATCAAGGAGCCCTAGCAAAACTGGAGTTAAAGGGAATCAGGGGGGAAACCCTCTGGCTGGAGTTATACCTAGGGCACAGGAAGATGGTTGTGGTTGTTGGAGGTCAGTCATCTGAGCTCCAGGACATCACTGCAGGAGTTCCTCAGCGTAGTGTCCTAGGCCCAACCATTTTCAGCTGCTTCATCAATGACCTTCCTTCAATCATAAGGTCAGAAGTGGGGATGTTCGCTGATGATTGCACAATGTTCAGCACCATTCATGACTCCTCAGATACTGAAGCAGTCCGTGTAGAAATGCAGCAAGACCTGGACAATATCCAGGCTTGGGCTGATAAGCAGCAAGTAATATTCGCACCACACAGTGCCAGGTAATGACCATCTCCAACAAAAGCGAATCTAACCATCTCCCCTTGACATTCAATGGCATTACCATCGCTGAATCCCCCACTATCAACATCCTCGGGGCTACCATTGACCAGAAACTGAACTGGAATAGCCATATAAATACCGTGGCTGTAAGAGCAGGTAAGAGGCTAGGAATCCTGCGGCAGGTAACTCACCTCCTGACTCCCCAAAGCCTGTCCACCATCTACAAGGCACAAGTCAGGAGTGTGATGGAATACTCTCCACTTGCTTGGATGGATGCAGCTCCAACAACACTCAATAAGCTCGACACCATCCAGGACAAAGCAGCCTGCTTGATTGGCACCCCATCCACAAACATTAAGGAAAGCCAGCATGGATTTCTTAAGGGAAAATCATGTTTATCTAACTTGCTGGAGTTTTTTTGAGGAGGTAACAGAGAGGGTTGATGTGTACATGGACTTTCAAAAGACGTTTGAAACAGTGCCACACAGCAGACTTGTGAGCATGGTTATAGCTCATGGAATAAAAGTGATAGTAGCAACATAGAAACGGAAATGGCTGAGTGACAGGAAACAAAGAGTAGTGATTAATGGATGCTTTTCGGGCTGGAAGAAGGTTTGATTAGATTAGAGATACAGCACTGAAACAGGCCCTTCGGCCCACCGAGTCTGTGCCGAACATCAACCACCCATTTATACTAATCCTACACTAATCCCATATTCCTACCAAACATCCCCACCTGTCCCTATATTTCCCTACCACCTACCTATACTAGTGACAATTTATAATGGCCAATTTACCTATCAACCTGCAAGTCTTTTGGCTTGTGGGAGGAAACCGGAGCACCCGGAGAAAACCCACACAAACACAGGGAGAACTTGCAAACTCCACACAGGCAGTACCCGGAATCGAACCCGGGTCCCTGGAGCTGTGAGGCTGCGGTGCTAACCACTGCGCCACTGTGCCGCCCTTATATAGCAGCAAATTATCAAAGCTTTGTCAAAGAGATAGGTTTTAAGGAGTATCATTAAAGGAGGAAAGAGACGTAGAGAGACAGAGGTTTAGGGAGAGAATTCCACAGCTTAGAGCCCTGGCAGCTGAAAGCACTACCACCAATGGAGGAGCAAATAAAATTAGAGATGCTCAAGAGACCAGAATTCAAGGAGCACGGATATCTGAGGATGATGCTGCTGGAGGAGATAAGGAGGGGCAAGGCTATGGAGAGATTTGAAAACAAGGATGAGAATTTTAAAATAGAGGTGTTGTTTAACTGGAAGCCAATGTGGGCCACCGAGCAGAAGTGCGATGGGTGAACAGGACTTGGTGAGAGGTAGAACTTGGGCCTCAGAGTTTTGCTCCTCAAATTTATGGAGGATAGAACGTGGGAGGCTGGCTAGGGCTGCACTGGAGTAGTCGCCTGTAGATAACAAAGGGTTCCCACAGCAGATGAGCTGAGACTGGGCAGAGTCAGGCAGTGTTACAGAAGTAGAAACAGGCAGTCTTAGTAATAACACAGATATGTGGTCAGAAGCTCATCTTGGGGTCAAATAGGACACTGTGCAAACGAGTGTGTTCAGCCTCAGACAGTTGCCATGGAAAGGGATGGGGTTGGTAGCGAGGGAATGGAGTTTGTAGCAGGGACCAAAGGCAATAATTTCAGGCTTCACAATATTTAATTCGAGAAAATTTCTGCTCATCCAGTACTGGACATCAGAAAAGCAATCTGACAATTCAGAGACAGCATGGGCATCAAAAGCGATGGTGGCAAAGTGGAGCTTGGTACCTTCAGTGTACATATGGAAACACACTGTGTTTTCAGATGATGTCACTGAGTGGCAGCACATAGACAAGAAACAGGAGAGGGGCCAAGGATAGATATTTGGGCGACCTCAGAGGTAACAGTGCAGGAGCAAGAAGAGAAGCCAATACAAGTGATACTCTGGCTACGATTAGAGTGTAACAAGGGGAGTGCAGCCCCATCCAGCTGGACAATGGTGGAGAGGCACTGGAGGAGGATGGTGTGGTCAATGGTGTCAAAGGCTGCAAACAGGTTGAGAAAGACGAAGAGGGAAAGTTTACCTTTGTCTGTCAAATAAGATGTCATTAGTGACATCTTAGTCATTAGTGAATTCGATAAGAGCCGCTTCAGTACGGTGGCAGGGATGGAAACCTGATTGGAGGGATTCAAATGTTTGTAGTGGAGTTCCCAGGGGGTCAGTGTTGGGACCCTTGCTTTTCCTGATTATATATTAATACCCTAGACCTTGGTGTACAGGGCACATTTCAAAGTTTGCAGATGATATGAAACCTGGAAGCATTGTGAACTGTGAGGAGGACAATGTAGAAATCCCAAAGGACATAGACAAGTTGGTAGAATGGACAGAGAAATGTGAAGTGATTCATTTTGGTAGGAAGAACATGGAGAGACAATATAGAATAAAGGGTACAATTCTAAAGTGGGTGCAGGAGCAGAGGGACCTGGGTGTATATGTGCATAAGTCATTGAAGGTGGCAGGATAGGTTGAGAGAGCGGTTAATAAAGCATACAGTATCCTGGGCTTTATTAATAGGGGCATAGAGTACATGAGCAAGGAGGTTATGTTGAACTTGTATAAGATCCTGGTTCAGCCTCAGCTGGAGTATTGCGTCCAGTTCTGGGCGCCGCACTTTAGGAAAGATGTGAGGCATTGGAGAGAGTACAGAAGAGAGTCATGAGGATGGTTCCAGGGGTGAGGAATTTCAGTTATGACTGTTTTTTCCTTGGAGAAGAGAAGGCTGAGGGGTGATTTGATAGAGGTATTCAAAATCCTGAGGGTTCTGGACAGAGTAGACCGAGAGAAACTATTCCCACTCATGAAAGGATAGAGAATGAGAGGGCACGGATTTAAAGTATTTGGTAAGAGAAGCAAAAGTGACATGAGGAAAAACTTTTTCACGCAGCGAGTGGTTAAGGTCTGGAATGCACTGCCTGTGAGTCTGGTGGAGGCAGGTTCAATTGAAGTGTTCAAAAGGGAATTAGACTGTTAGATAAAAAGGAAGAATGTGCAGGGTTATGGAGAGAAGGCGGAGGATTGGAACTGAGTGAATTGTTATTTCAGAAAGCTGGTGCGGACACGGTGGGCCAAATGGACGCCTTCTGCACTGTAACAGTTCTGAGTTGTACAGCAGACCTTGGTACATGTCGTTGCATTGCATACTTCAGTGTTATAATACTTCAGAAGCGTGATCCATCCTGCACCATTATCCCATACTCTCATTTGGCTTTGGCTTCAAGTTTGGTCCGTCATGTTCTGGAGCTTTTCCTGCTATTGGTCTCCACTTTGGCTTCCCATAAAGCTCAGATTAACTTTTCTAAAAAATATTTTTTTTCTTTTGATGTTAGTGTCAAAATTGACTAAACAATTAATGCTGCTGGAGGCAGAGAAACAAACGCAACAAAAAGAGTTGCATGAGACTCAACAAGAGCTGAAGAACATTTGCTCAAAGTACGACCAACTAAAAGCAAACCTTGATGACAAAATGGGAGTTGATGAGCATACCACAATGGTGAATGATCTCAAAAGGTATATATTTATTTTTAAATTTGCTGAAATGCTTAAGCTTTGCATATGGAAACTGGGATCCTTCAGGTTTGCATATAAAATTGGGAGGGATGTATTGAAGAAGTAATGAAAAAAAATTATTATAACTTTTAAGTCAGCATGTTGTCATATTGCTGTCGGATAAATGGGCTTGATCACGGTATGGTGGTGATACGGAAACTTTAAAAAAAAACTAGTTAAACTTATCGGAATTTCAAACAAACCGTGTCAAATTCTTAAATAAAACTAGGAAATTATGGGGACATACATCAGGTCTGCTGGTACCTGTAAATGTAGAAGCTAGGTTAACAATTCAAGTGTAGAATCTTCCCATGACCAAATGTTGTTGCTCTTGTCTGTACTTTCTTTTTGAAGGACAGTTGTCTGAAATTGCACAAGGTATTCTTAATGTGGTCTTACCAATGCAGGGTGAAAGTATTAACTTGGAATCAAATGAATAGCTTTGCTTTCATTGACTAGATTCATTTAAAGATTGTGATCACACACAAATCCTTTCCTTCCAAAATAGTATCTGCCTGTTGGGTGACCTCGATTCACCTTGCAATATGCATTAGCTTTATTTATCTACAATAAGATTTATTTGCCTTTCCTTAGTCCATCTCCTCTATTTGTTCACGTCCCTTTTGAATAGTATTGATTTCCTTTAAATTTGCTACCTGGCCATCTAGCTTGGAGTTTTCAGCAAATGTTATATTACTAGAAATATCTAAAACCAATGTCCTCAGACTAAACAAGTGTAACACCTAGATCAATTAGCAAACAAGTCAAAAGTGAAATAGAGGAAAAATGACCGTATGTATGTTGCAGGTAAGAATTGGATGGAGTCACAGTATAAACATAAGAACATTCAGAAATATGTTAAGAGTGATTAGAGGGGCAGGGAGATCTAGACAAAAGCCTACCTGCAAGCACAAAACATAACAGTAAA
This sequence comes from Heterodontus francisci, assembly GCF_036365525.1. Taxonomy (NCBI): domain Eukaryota; kingdom Metazoa; phylum Chordata; class Chondrichthyes; order Heterodontiformes; family Heterodontidae; genus Heterodontus; species Heterodontus francisci. The sequence goes on from NC_090387.1 coordinate 39,903,064, forward strand.
ATGTTCCTTCAGCAATTCAATAATAAGAGGTTAGGCAGAAAAGAGATGAGAACCTTAAAGACTTAAAACAAAGGATGAGCACAAAACACTAGTTTAGCTCCAGCTGGAGTATTGTATCCAGTTCTGGGCACTACACTTCAGGAATGAGGTGCAGGCTTTGGAGAGGGTACAGAAGAGATTTATAGACTCATGGAGAGATACAGCACCAAAACAGGCCCTTCGGCCCAACGAGTCGCGCCGACCATCAACCACCCATTTATACTAATCCTATATTAATCCCATTTTCCCTCACATCCCCACCTTCCCTCAATTCTCCTACCACCTACCTACACTAGAGGCAATTTTTACAATGGTCAATTTACGTATAAACCCGCAAGTCTTTGGCATGTGGGAGGAAACCGGAGCACCCGGAGGAAACCCACGCGGTCACAGGGAGAACTTGCAAACTCCACACAGGCAGTACCCAGAACCGAACCCGGGTCACTGGAGCTGTGAGGCTGCGCTGCTAGCCACTGCGCCGCCTTTGATTCCAGGGATGAGTGATTACAGATATGTGGATAGACTAGAGAAGATGCATTTGCTGTCCTTGGAGCAGAGATGGCTAAAAGGAGATTTGATAGAGGTGTTTAAAATCATGAAGGATTTAGGTAGAATGAATAATGAGGAACTGTTGCCAAAGGCTAAAGGGCCAATAATGAGAGGGCACAGATTTCAGGTGATTGGCAAAAGAACCAAAGACAACATGAGGAAAAGCTTTTACACGCAATGAGTGTCTCGGATTTGGAATGCACTGCCTGATGGGGTGATGGATACAGATTCAATAGGACCCTTCAAAAGGAAATCAGATGAGAACAGGGGACTGGAACTAACTGGATTGCTCTTCAAACGTTCCAGTGCAAACTTGTTGGGCCAAATAGCTGCCTTCTTTGTTGTACTATTCTATGAAAATAATAAACATTCTGAATGATTACATACTCCAGATATCTGCAAGGGAAGTTAAACAGAGTTAATCCAGGCAAAATTAATTTCTTTGATGTAAGTTATAGCAAAAAGTAATTAATACCCAGGTCTAGATGATATTTACCTCAGTGACAAAAAACACCAAGGAGTAGAATTATGAGCCATTGACAGTCAATATGAAGGATTCACTGCATACTGGATAAGTACTAGTAGTTTGAAATGAGACCACTCAATATGGTGCCCATGGTCAAAAAATGCGACAGATCAAACGGGCAACTACAGACCACTGGCGTTGCTTCAATCCCAGGTAAAATAATGGAATTGATTATCTGGTGTACATCTGAATGATTTGGAACTAAAAATTCATGTCAAGGAACATTAAAATCAATTTCTAAGTACCAATTTTAAAAAAAGCCTTATTTTTAGTGGAAAAAATTGGCAGGAAAAGCTGGATTCCATGAACTCTGGTAAATTTGGAAAAAATTAGTAAAGATTTTTTTTTTATTTTGAGCATTGCTAAAGTTCAAGAAAGTAAGGAACTTGGAAAAAGAGCATAGTTAAACATTTATTTAAAGTTGGTGTACACCGTTTTCACAGGACTAGCCATAGGCTCACACTCAAACCCCAGATACAAAGTAAAATTTGAAGAACCTATGTTTGTTAGGGCTCTAGCTGTTTAACTGCCATGAATGGTGTTTTCAGTAAAGAATGCCTTGGTGTGCTACCTGAGACAGTCTATCAGTGCGGTAATTGTTTTTCTTCTCGCTGTGTAGAAAACTGCAGCTGGAGCAAGAGAAACAGAAAGTAGAAGTGGAAGAATTGATGGGAAGAATTGCATCTTTGCAAGCTGAGAAAAAGAGCCTACTCTTCGAAAAGACAGAATTAATAACTGACAATAAGACTTTAGAAGCAGAACTGCAGGTAGCACAGAAGTCAAACAGGTACAATACATATATAGGTATTCAGTAAATGTGCATTGAACTATAACTACATTCTACTGAGACAATTAAAACTTTTAAATTTAAAATTTAATTCCCATCTGGTAAACATTTTGAAAGGTATTGTTATGCATTCTTTATATTGTTATATCTGATTTTGTTTGATCAATTTCACTTTTTTTTGTCCCCTACAGCCCTAAAGGTGCTGGCACGCGATGGAGTATAGTTAATTTGTGCAGACAACCTTAATATACCTTGCCCACATAGCCATTCTTCACATAATATTGTAGGCCATTATGGTTGTGCATGGTTCTGTCTTCACCTGACAACCACCTGTTTGTATAACTCTGTGGCTCGCCAGGCTCTAAGAAGGCATAGAGAGTCAGATGTATGCCACGTGGGTCAAAGTGTTAGGTCCCTTTCGCTGAAGCATACTACTGAACCATTTGAGATTTTGTACAACATGTTATGATGGGATTTGAACCCAAGCCTTCAGGTTACTAATCTTGTGCTATAACCACTGAAGCTGCAACAAGCAGGAAGATATTTCAAAGCACTCCACATTGAGGAGAAAAATCGTGGATACTAATTATGGGGTGAATCTGCAAAGGGGGCCAAAGATGCAGTCTTAAAGAAGAGGCCTGAGGAGTTGTGATGACAGGGAGGGAAATAGCGTGGCGTAAGGATCAAGGCAGTGAGTTCTAAAGAGCAGAGATGCAGTAGCTGAAAGAACCGCTGCTAATTATGTAGAGGAGAACCTAGAATTTAAGGATCAGAGGATTCATGTCGAGTTATGGCTGGAAGAAATTGTTAAGTTAGGTTGGGGTAAAGTCGTCAGAAGGAAAATAATGGCAAGTCACTTACAAGTCAGTTCATTATGGCATGGGGATCTAGTGGAACATGAAAGGGTGGGAATGATAGGGTTTTGGGACATTGTGGAGGTGAGGATATCTGCTATGGCATTCTGAATGACCTGCAATTTATGGAGAGGGGTAAGGGGCTTAGCCAGGAGCACATTAGAGGAGTTGACCCCTAAGGTGATAAAGGAATAGAAATGGGGGAATTTTAACCCCCAAGGACAGATGGGTTTGTGACATGTAGGTAGGTTAAAATATCAACAATAGGAAAGTTGACCCCAACCCACCTCCAACTTCAGTACTTTTAATGTTTGTTTGTACCTGTCCTCTTCTATAGTTATTCTAAACTTGATGGAATGATGAGCACTGTTCTCCCAAATGCTCTCCCATTGAATGCTGCTCCATTTCATTCTCCAGAACTAGATCCAAAACTACTTCCTTACTCATTGGGCTGGAAACTCATTGATCAGGAAAGTTCTCTTGTACACATTTCAGGAATTCCTCCTCTTTTCCCTTTACGCTGTTACTATCCCAGTCGATATTCGGATTATTGAAGTCTCATTATCATTATAGAGTCATTTATGACATAGAAGGTGGCCATTCGGTCGGTCGAGTCCATGCCAGCTCTCCATGGAGCAGTGCAATCGTCCCCACCCCCGCCCCCCCAATCCCTCTAGCCCTGCAAGTTTATTTCCTTCATGTGCCATCCAATTTTTTTTTTGAAATCATTGATTGTCTCCGCTTCCCCCACCCTCGTGGACAGCGAGTTCCAGGTCATTACCACTTGCTGCGTTTTTAAAAAAAAGGTTGGTTCTTCACATTCTTTGATCTCTTGCCCAGAACCTTCGTTCTGTGTTCCCTAGTCCATGTACACAATTTTTCCTTGTCTATCTTATCTAAGCCTGTCATAATCTTGTACACCTCTGTCAAATTTCCACTTAATCTTCTTTGCTTCAGAGAGAACAACTGCAGCTTCTCCAACCTAACCTTGTAACTAAAATTCCCCATCCCTGGAACCATTTTGGTAAACCACCTCTGCACTGTCTCTGACCCTCACATCCTTCCTAAAGTGTGGTACTGCAGCTGGGGCCTAACCAGAACTTTATAAAGGTTCAGCATAATTTCTACTTTTATGTTCTTTGCCTCTACTTATGAAGCTCAGGATCTCTGATGCTTTACTAACCACTCTCTCAGTATGTCCTTCCACCTTCAAAGTTCGATGCACATGCACCCCCAGATTCCTCTGTTCCTTTAGAAGTGTGCCATTATGTCTATATTGCTTCACCCTATGCCTTCTTCCAAAATCTCTCACTTGTCTGTATTAAATTCCATCTGACATTTGTCTGCCCATTCTGCTAGCCTATCTATGACCTGGTGCAGGCGGTTCCTATCATCCTCACTGTTTGCCATTCTTCCGAGTTTAGTATCATCGGCAAATTTTGAAATTCTTCTCTGTCCCACCCCCGCTTCCTTTAGCAACCTGGGGTGCTAAGGATAGCCAGCCTTTCCAGTACTTCCTCCCTCTCAATTTTTACCCTATCTATTGCCTCTACTCTCTCTGCTTCTACTGATATTTTGTCAGATTCCTCTTCCTTAGTAAACACTGATACAAAGTACTCATTAGGTATTCTAGCCTTCCCCTGTGCCTCTAATTTTATAATAGCCTCTTTATCCCTAATAGGCCTCACTCCACCTCTTACTACCCGCTTACTATTTACATGCCATCGAAGATTTTTGAGTTCCCTTTTATGCTACTCTGTAGTTCTTTCATCTTTCTGTAATTTGTCTGCAAATTTGCTCTTCTATCTGCTTCCCACTATTTGGTGGCCTCTAGTATACACCCAGTAGTGTTTTATCTCCTCTATTGTTCATTAATTCTAATCTCTGTCTTCAGCCCTCCAACTGTCATCCAACTCCAGTGCTGTGATATTTCCTTGATCAATATTACCACCCAGCTCCTCTTTTTTTTTCTTTTCCCTTCCCTATCTTTCCTGAATACCCTATAGCCAGGAATATCAAGTTCCCAAACCTCCCCTCTTTGAGCCATGTCTGCTATTGCTGCTTTACTATAGTACCATGTGGCAACTTGTGCCGACAGTTTACCAACTTTATTTACCATGCATTTACGTACATGTACTCTGAGCCCATCTCCCAAGACTGTTTGCAACTTCTTCCCTAAAAAAAAACACACCCAATATTTGATTTTGGTTTCAGTGACGAAATGCTCCTAACATAACCTACCCGATTGCAACGCCTGGCGCCTTATAATGTATACAGACTGAGTCCATCTTGACTTTATCAACTACAACAATCCGTTTGCAGTTCCTGGCTTGTATTTAATCTTTCCAATTTGTTGATATCAAAACCTAATCAGGATCGACTGCAACCAAAATGATGGGTATATAACACACTAGTTATACCAATGTTTTATACAGTTGCATCATAACTTCCTTTTTGTACTATATGCCCCTATTTATAAAGCCCAGGATGTTATATTCCATAAAACTTGTTGAAGGATTGTGCTGGAGCCAATCTTTACTCAGTCTCGCAGTTATAAAAAGATTACCAACATGTAGCTCCTCACTCAAACCATCACCCATTTTCAGTAAGTGTCTCCTTATATACTCAAGTAAGACTTTAATTAACACCCTCCATCTTATGATTAAACGCAATTAACACAAGATCCTGTATACTTTATTAACCACTTTTTCAGCCTGCCTGCCACCTTCAATGATTTGTGCACATATGCCCCCAGGTCTGCTCCTGCACGCCACCTTCTGAATTGGATCAATTTTGAGGGTAGGAAAGGGGGGAAAAAAAAAAGGGGCTGGGTGAAAATATCGATCAAGGAAACTATTACAGCACTGTAGTTGGATGACAGTTGTGGGGCTGAAGACCGAGATTAGAATTAATGAACATTACTGGGTGTATACTATAGGCCACCAGAAGCAGATAGAAGAGCAAATTTGCAGACAAATTACAGAAAGATTCAAGAACGACAGAGTAGCATAAATTTGTTTCAATTTATGTTGCCTCTCATTCTTCCGAGCAAAATGAAGCACTTCACAATTCACTGCATTAAATTTCATCAGCCGCTTGTTCGCCAAGTTCACCATCCTGACTTGATGTTTATCACAATCCTCCTCGCAGTTTACAATATTTCCAAGTTTTGTGTCATTTGCATATCTCTCGGCCCGCGCTCGCTCACTCTGCCCGCCCTCCCCCCCTCGGCCCGCCCTACCCCCCTCGGCCCGTGCAAGCGTTCTCGGCCCGCCTTCCCCCCCCTCTGCCCGCCCTCGGCCCGCGCTCCCTCCCTCCGCCCGCCCACCCTCCCTCCCTCCGCCCGCCCGCCCTCCCTCCCTCCGCCCGCCCGCCCTCCGCCTTCCCTCCCTCCCTCCCTCCCTGCCCTCCCTCTCTCCCTCCTGCCCTACCGCCCACCCTCCCACCGCCCGCCCGCCCTTCCCCCCCCTCCCTCAGCCCGCCCTCCCTCCCCCTCCCTCAGCCCGCCCTCCCTCCCTCCCTCAGCCCGCCCTCCCTCCCTCCCTCCCTCAGCCCGCCCTCCCTCCCTCCCTCAGCCCGCCCGCCCGCCCTCCGCCCTCCCTCCCACCGCCCGCCCTCCCACATGTCTACAAGAAGCTGGAGTCAGGAACTTAGATTTCAGGGAGGTCCTACGGCTGAAGGAGGTTTCAGAGATTGAGGGGTGAAACCATGGTGGGATTTAAATATAGAAAATGAAGAGGACTGGAGGACAGCTAACATCATACTGTTTAAAAAGAGAGAAAGAGATAGACTGGATAATTTCAAATTTGAGGGATTGGGGAGCTAGGAGCCAATGTATGTTGGTGACATAGACAAATGGGACTTAGAAACATAGAACTTGGCTCAGGGTAGGATATGAATAGAATGTTAGATGAGCTGAAGTTTTGTTGGAGGCTGTGAGGCTTGTCGGGAGAGCATTTGAGTTATTGGGCTGAATTTTCCTGGCCCTGTGGTGGCAGGCTTGGACACGGGGCGGGAGCCGCGGGGTTGGCAGGAAAATAGTGAGAAGCCGCATCGGGACAGTTCCCCGAAGCATTCCCACCACTGGGGAATTTTCCTAGGGGTGGAGTGGGAAGCAAATCGGCTGCGCGCTCCTTGGAGATGGGCAACCAATTTGCATTGTAAAGGCCTCAATTAGGGGCCATTTTATGGCCTACCTGCCATATTTCCATTGGCAGAGCAGCCCCCCCCCCCCGCCCCCCCAGTCGCATGTGGAGGCCGCCAACTTAATGGAGGCAGCCTCGCTGTGGCAGGCTGAGGGAAGCCATTGGACCCAGAGGCTCCATACCACAAAGAGGGGCTTCGTTCACCAAAGGCTGCAATTGCAGCCAAGACCGATCCAGTGGAGGGGTTTCCCCTCCACCCCTATTCATCAACTGGTCAATATCCCAGCTTATTTAATTACTTATGTGCAGGCCAATGAGGGCGCCTCCATGTTGAGGCAGGTCGAGGACCGCGAGAACGCAACAGCAGTGCCCACCTCTACCAGTGGGACTGCATCGAGAGCCCACCTACCTGCCATTCTCAACAGGTTGGTGAACTCGGAGATGGCCAATTAGGAGGCTGCCTCCCAGAATATTGCAACACCAGCTTTTCTGCCAGCAAGTGCGGGTTCAGAGGCCGCCATTTGGTCCTGACATCAGGGTCCCGAAGCCCACCGGAAAGTCTGGAGGTGACAACAGCATCAATGAGGGCTTTAGCAGCTGATGGGCTGAAGTAGGGGTGGAGTTGGGTGATATTAGAGCTGGAACTAGGTGGTTTTCATGATGGAGATGACATGGAGTCTGCATTTCAAAATGGAAAGCACCGTTGGATGTCCTGAGGTCATGATAAGTTTCTATACGAACGTATTCTTTTTACTCACTACTTTATCCTGTTTAATGACTTCTGAAATAAGATATAGACCTAAGTTTCTTGAGCACACACCAGTATTAATTTGGACAGTTAAATTAGGATAAAGAAAAGTTCTATTTAAACACCCACCTAAATCAATAAAAACAGGTGTAATTATCTAATTTACATTTTTCACTGATTATGGTTCAAATGTGGCCACCTACACTACTACTTTGCAGTATATGAAAGTGTAAAAAGAGGTTGCATGTGGGAAATACATTAATTGAATTTTACAAGAGTGGGTTAACATAAATAATCTGGTTCACAGGCTAGCACAGAAAAAGATTGGTCTTCTGAAACAGCAAACAGAAGAAGCTATGGAGAAAGAAGTAGCAGCTCACCAGTATCTGGCAAACTTGATTAGTCTTGCTGAAAAGGCAGCTCACGAACGTGACCAGCTTGTACATGTGGTGAGTAATATTTAAGATTCTTCCTCTGGAGAACACACGCCTGTCAAATGTTTTTTGATGGATGGTGGGGGGAGTTAAGGTATCGGAATTGAGCAACCTTACTCCATACCTGGTGTTTAAGTGGAAAAATCAGGACGTCTTCAGCATCACAACTTAAACATAACGGCATGTGAAGGGGAGGCCTGGCAGCAGATCTGAGGCAGGAGGTCCCTGCTGCATAAGTACCCCAAAGGAGCAGGTTTGGTTTGGTTTGCCCCCAGCCCAGATGGTGGCCCCAGTCGTTCCACCATCCCACCCTGTCTCCACCCACTGATGACCCCAGCCTGTAACTTCAGCCTCCTGTCGCTACCTACCGCTGGCCAGCTGTGGGGTTTCAGTCGGTCCAGAATTATTCAAAGGAGTTCTCTGCTATTAAGATTAGCAGGGCCTTGTCCCTGGCCTTGGCCGGTTCTTTACCTGCTACCAGGCTCCCTAAATCTGCCCCGCCTCCTCGTTCACATCAATGTCCTAGTCCAGTGAAATATTTTTACTTCTAAAGCATTGCAATTTATTTTACTGAGCTACTTTTAAGTCAATATCCCCTGCAGCACCTATCAAGTTTTACATTTCAACCTCGTTTTCTTGGCTGTGTTTTCCACTGTTGTTGATTCTATTCTCCTCCCTTCCTTAGCTTGCAGTAGTCTTTCTTGATTCTATTACTATCTGTCTCAACATTTTCTCCAAGGCTTCTTTTACTGTCTCTACATGATTCTCCTCTGGCATGCCCTAGTGTTCCATCCTACTCCTATTTGTATGCTGGCCATCTAGCTAGCTTCTATGTCATCAATGCCAAATCCTGCCTGTACCAATATCATGATTCAATAGCTACTTCTCTACTGTCTGACTCCCTAGCCAACATCAAGACCCGATTGAATCAACATTAAATAGACTGAAGCCATTTTGGACAATTCTTGCCAGCACCTGTTTGCCAGGGGAGCATCACATTCATCACCTCTAGGATAGATTACTACAATTCTTCCAATGTCAACTCCATAAAATTCAACTTACATTCAGAAATCTGTTGCACAAGGCCCACTTACCCATCAATTCCTGACCTCAGGAAATCAAATTTAACATCTTCAAGTCTCTCCATGGCTGTTTTCCTCATTTTCTGTGTAATCTTGTGCCCTATCTGACAGCTAACAACTTCTTGCTTTTCTAACTTTGATTTGCTACATTTTTCCTGCTTGCATTTCATCATTTAAATGCATCCTTTCAGACACCTACGTTTCTATGAACTACTTTGCCTTTTGCTGTTCCGTCTCATCCATTTTGGTACGCTGGTGCACTCAGTTGTCTTCAGTATTAACTTACAGAACATCCTTGCTTTTTTTTTGTTACTTTTAATAATTTGCATGTGGAAGAAATTCTAACCAGTTATTGAATAAATTTTTTGAGCAACAGATTATTTAGATTTAGATGTGTTCAAACGTTACAACTCTTAAGTTTTCAGTATCTTTTTTGCAACTTTTCTCCCCTTCCCTTCCAAGAAGGTTGAGTTGATTTCTTCGTAGGTATGTTCAACTTAGTTATTAATCATGTTTAGCCTTAACAGTGAATATTGAAAGCTACAGAACCAAGGGACTGACCCTACCCTTGATCAAAGCAACTCCCTTCTCCCCACTCCCACCCCCCATCCCTCCTCCGCAGCACACGCACACCCATACAGAAACTAACTTAGAGAAAATGTATCTGGACAGTGAATGGGAGTGAATATGCAGACTAATTTTCTAGTCCCTCCTTAACTTAGTGCTGAGGTTAAATGTAACACTTTTACACCTGCTCTGCCTGAGATTAGCTAACCTAGTATAGCTTCCAAACCTTGGAATCTCCTAGTCTATGTAGCTCAACTAGCTGGCTTTTTAAAAGAACTTTACTTGCCTTAATCTTTGTTTTTTTTTGCCCTCTTCACCCATTTTTCTTTCAAAGCTTTTAGTGCTCAAGTCTTAATTATTCCTTTGCACTTTCTGCTACAGACCAAAAGCCTAGCAAATGAGAAGCATGGAGTTTTAAACAAGATTGTGGCAGGCAATGTGCGTTTGGGCAAGTTGGAGGAGCAAGTAAAGGTATGAGTGGCTTCAGTTTTCCATTCAACTGTATAAGTTAACTTGAGGTTATACTGATTTGAGTTCCTTAACAGGAGGAGATAGTGTCATAAATTGGATATGACATTAATTGAGTTCCATTGTATTGTTAATAATATAGTATGTCTTTTTCCATATGTAATCTAACTGGCTTCATTGCTGAGCATTATTCTCAGATAAATTGTCACTTAATTTTGTTTCTGACAACAGGTGTAGAATGTGACCATTCTATAAGAAATTGCAATTAAGTTATTAGATTATTTTAATTGGAACTTTTAGGAGTTAATATGAACTATAAGTTGTATGTTAATACTGATAAATATTTGCACTTTTTATCAACTCTTTGGCTTGGATTTTGCAGTAGTTATGCCAGTGAAACTGTCAGTCTTCGCTGTCATTACTCCTCTGAAACGGACAGCAACTTCTGGACTCTCATGCGCAGTTAAATACAGAAATTCAGAAGCTGCTTTTGGTGATTTCTATGTTTCTCCATAGGGTTTGTTGCTGAAGTCCCCTCAGACTGCAATCAAGTAGAATTGACTGAACTGATGAAAACTTGCCTTTTACACCTTAATCTTGCTGTAAAAACCATTGAAAAAGTTACACCTTATTGAATCAAGGGCAATTAGGGATGGGCAATAAATGCTGGCCTAGCCAGAGACGTCCACATCCACCCGAATGAATAAAAAAAGGTGTAACTGGGTTTTTAATAGTGTATTAAGTTCATAATTACTGATGAGCAACCTCACTGTCCCTGAAAAACTAATTTTATATTTGTGCAATGTTAGATTTTCCCTTTATATTAAAAAAACAAACTTAAAATATGGTTTCATGCTTCTAAATTTTTTTTAAAGGTTTGTTTCTGATATTTTAGCTTCTATCTTAATTCTATGTGTATGCTCCAGTCATTTATTTCACTCTCTAAAATTTTTAATTAAAAGTGAAAAATTCAGTGCATTTAATTCCTGGTTTACTGTCTGTTAGAATACTTCAGTGGCTTTTGGACACCTGGAGATCCCTTTGACTTGGTAGCAGATTCAAACTGATGTTGGGAAAGGGGAAATTCACACCACGGAGATTGCTAGATCTTTGCAGGCAGCTTTCTTCGAAGCCAGTGGTAAGCGCTGTCGCTTCGCTGGTGATCACGAAATTTGGACCTTTTTGATTTAATGAAAATGTTCTTGGAAGTAGCAATGTAGAGAGATAACTACTCACTCTTTTCCTGTCCAGTTAACTTAAGAGCTGACAAAATATAACCCTTCCAGAACTGCACAAAAATATTACAGCAAGATATGTATTTTTTAATTTGTTCAGAGAATACTGTGCTATGTATGCATTCTTGTAAACCTGCTGTAAAGTACCACCATGTCAGGCTCCTAACCCTTTAGAACTGGCTCACAGCTTCCCTTTGCCTCAATGTGGGCACCTTTCACTGCATTCATTATGACACGCACTGTCACTATACTTCAGTAGCCAACCAAGCTAACCTGGATTCCTCTCTAGGTGTCTTGCCCACCACCTCACTATTCTGGGGAAATCTTTTTAACCTAGTTCCCATTGTACTCTGGTATGTTTACTCCAATCACATCCCCAGCAAGTTTTTTGTAATTGCCCCAGCAAATCTCCAGTTTTCCTCCCCATTTGTATTGTCTTCGAAATGTCCCCTCTTTCACAAGCAAGGCTCTACCCATCTATAGCGTCCTCCTCACACAGCAAACTGATATCCTGGTCCTTAATGAAACCTATCTCGCCAATCATGACTCTGACCCCTAGAAAACTGCTTTCTTCCATTTTGAAACCTTGCTGCTACCTTTCCCGCACTGCTGACAAACTTCCAGCTCGTGTCTTCATCTCTTTGAGATGGACTTCTGTATTCTTGTTCTGCTGAACCATATCCACACTACACAAATTACAACCTTAAAGTGAGTCACTAGAGCTACACAGAAGAGAAATGAAGACTTCAAATTGTGAAGCAAAAGAAACCAGCAAAATGAATAAAATTTCGAAATGATAAATTTATTTTTGAAGAATACAGAGGCAGGATGGGGAAGTCATAGAGTCATAGAGAGATACAGCACTGAAACAGGCCCTTTGGCCCGCCGAGTCTGTGCCGACCAACAACCACCCATTTATACTAATCCTACATTAATCCCATATTCCCTACCACATCCCCACCATTCTCCTACCACCTATCTACCTACTATTTAAATAAAAAGTATTCCCTCTTCCTTTAATTGCACAGGAGCTCCAATGTGGTCGAGGCCCACTCCTTTTTGTTACACCTTAACTGGATAGTTTGTTTCGAGGCATTCTAAACAGCAGTTTTATCAAGTTTGCCCCTTGTTTTTTCCCTACAGTGATAAAACTAAGACTATGAAACTCAGTAGTGTAGAATTGTGGGCCTAGACCATGTCTGCGATGCCACATGTTGGTACTCCAGTGTCTTGTGTTGTCCTTGGCCTCAACTATGAGTTGAGGATTCCATAAGAAAGTTTGTACAGAGAAGAATGGGTCCATCGGTTTCATTAGCAACAGATATTATAAGCTGACCTGAGTATTTCCAGCATTTTCTGTCTTTATCTCAGATTTCCAACATCTGCAGTATTTTGCTCCTGTAATTTCATTAGTTTGATTCCTGACCTTTTACTGGGAGCTAGGTAGAGAGTAGAAGTTATTGCGGCTAATTTAGTGCTGTCTTTCTTTCTGACTTTCACAAGAGTATTGGAGCATTTTGCCTTGACTTGAATATAAATTTAAATGGCAAGATGCATGGTATTGCCCAATGAGTTGGACTGCTTTTCCCTGTATCATATCAATTCATCACTGCTGAGCCCTTCAAATTTTCCTGAGCTCATCAGGTGTAGATTGATTATGTGAATGCGGCCATGTTTTTGTTTCCTGAGACCTCGCTATACTTACAGGTGGAATTTTATGCTCTCCCCGGCTCCAAACCTGCTGCGGGGAGAGCATAAAATTGAGCGGGATGGTGTTGGGGGGGAGGACCCAGCCACCATCCCACCAGTCCTGAAATTTAGTCTGGGGCAAGAAGGCCTGTGAGGCCCTTAACTGGGTAATTAATCCTGAAATAAGGGCCTCATCCCGCTGTAGCTGTATTACCCGTGCGGCGGGTGGCCCTGTCGCCGTACGGCACAAAAAACAGTGCGGGCTTCTTTCCGGCTGCAGGTGGGTGGAGGTCCCTCGTTCAAAGGCCCTTAGTGCCTGAACGAGGGACCTGCCATCAGCAAGAGGGGGGCCCACTGAGGGCCACCCCTCTGCCCTTGCTGTCGATATCCTTTCTCTTTCCCACCCACCACCCCCCCAACACCCCACGAGACCCCTCCTGCCCTGACCTACCTTAAGCCTGGTTCCAGCACCGCTCCTTGGTGTCTGGTCGCTGCAGCTACAGCAGCAGCCACTGCCTCTGCAGTAGTGCTGCAGTTGTTGGCCTCTGGCGGACAGCTCTGCAAGGCCGGGACTACTGGCCACGGGGTCCTAAATCCTATGGAAGGCTCGCCGCTAGTTAAGTACCTGATTGGCGCTAAATTCGACAGGTCTTCCATGCAAGAGGCAACGCGGAGATCTTGGCATCTGTTTCCCCCACATCGAGACCCCTGCCCCAACATAACATTCCACCCATAAATTATCTTTGTTAAAATTTCCACAGCTGTTCTAATTTTAATGTATTGCATAGATTTTCAAACTGAGACCCTTGGGCAAATGGGGATCATACAGGCATCCAAGTGGATCTTGGAGTTATTCAAATTTATGTCCATTTTATTCTGGTTAAAATATGATGTGTTTTTTTGAGAATTCTGCATACTATATTTTTTCTGTGTTGACTTACTCTGATAATTTTTTAGCTATGTACTAATCAAATTTTCTGTGATATTAGCATTGTTTTCATTGGATTACTAAGGGGCCCCCAAGAGTACCTGTTTTCGCAGGTGATTCTCAGAGTGTCTCACTGTTGCAGGGTCCATGGAATAAAAGGGGCAGTAGCAACATGGATACAAAGTTGGCTGAGTGACAGGAAACAGAGAGAAGTGGTTGCTTGTATATTATGTGAGTGTTTAATTATATTCAGGTGCTGGGGATTCACTTGGTGCTCCTCTATCTATATTTATAAAAGGGCAGACTGAAACTGTGGTTATTGTGTTTGGAAGTGCATATTTGTAATGTGTATCAGTGTAAGTAAAAGCTTATAAAGTTTAAAATTAGTCTTCAGTTCTATCCTTCACTGCCTGGCTTTCTGAAGTAAAACATTGTGAACTTTTTTCAAACTGGAGGAAGGTGTACACTGGTGTTCCCCAGGAGTCGGTATGAGGATCACTTTCCTTGATGTACATTTATGACTTAGATTTGGGTGTACAGGGCACAGTTCCAAAGTTTGGAAGTATCCTGAGCTACGAGGAGGTTAGTGATAGACTTCAAGAGGACTTAAAGAGGCTGATGGAACGGGCAGGCACATGGCATTGAAATATAACGCGCAGAAGTGCAAAGTGATAAGTTTTGCTCAGAAGAATGAGGTGAGGCAATATAAACTAAAGGATACAATTTTAAAGAGGGTGCAGGAAGAGAGATACTTTGGGGGTATATGTGCACAAATCATTGAAAGAGGCAGGGCAGGCTGAGAAACTGGTTAAAAAGCTTTATTAAAAGAGATGTAGAGTACAAAAGCTAAGAAGTGATGATGTCAAGATCATACAATTGCCGCACACAGTTTCTCTTACATTATTCCTTCAATAGAAATTTTCCTGTTGATTTCAGCAATTTGTTACAACCAGGGTGGGAGTATTGCACTGTTAGGTCCCACTACTCCACAGATCACAGCATATTAAGGCACAGTAAAGTTTCCCACCTATCGGAAAATAGCCAAATTAAACACACTATTTATCCCCCACAATACAGCACACCAAACCAGGTTTCTTTGAACAACAACATTAACTATTTATTAATAAACTAAATCTTAAACAATAATGAGATAAATCTGTATATGAAAAGATGTTATAACTCCTTATTCTTCCTAACCCTCATGCACACATTCATATATTCAAAAACCGGCTAACCAGGGGAAAAAGGCTTTTCTCTTTACAGCTGTTTCTTGGGAATAATAAAGTAACTGTAAAGCTCTGGTAGGATATTTCTGGGTCGGTGAGGTGTCCTAGAGTCGATGTCACTCCAGACGAGGTTAATGAACAGTCTATGATGGGTAACTCTTCAAGTCAATTCGTCTGCAGCAGGCATCTCACAGAGCTTTTAGAAAAAGGTGTAGCAACAGATCTACTTGGACTTTGAAGTAGCAGTCTAACAATGGAAGCTTTCTTGATCTTTCAGGATCTCCCAAAACGCAAGAGGCAACAGGAATCACTCCTGAGGCAGAAATTTTTCAGAGACTGGAGGCAATAGGAATTTGCTACCTTTTAAAACGCAAGGCTTCCTCTCAGCAAAGGAGCCTTTCTCCACAGAGAGCAGAAACTCTTCTTTTCCTGGGTCTTTTCCTCTCCAGGGGTCTTTTCTGTCTCCAGGTAGACCACAGCCACCACCTCAAATGTAGTATTTCTTTTTACAAGAGAGGCAAACCTTTTTCAGAGAATAGGTCTTTTTTTCTCTGGACTGCAAACACAGGTTAGAACAAAGAGTTAGAACAGGGCCAATCAAGGATAGTAGTGGGAAGTTGTGTGCGGAATCAGAGGAGATAGGGGAAGCGTTAAATGAATATTTTTCGTCAGTATTTACAGTAGAGAAAGAAAATGTTGCCGAGGAGATTACTGAGATACAGCCTACTAGGCTAGATGGGATTGAGATTCACAAGGAGGAGGTGTTAGCAATTTTGGAAAGAGTGAAAATAGATAAGTCCCCTGGGCCAGATGGGATTTATCCTAGGATTCTCTGGGAAGCCAGGGAGGAGATTGCAGAGCCGTTGTTGATCTTTATGTCGTCATTGTCGACAGGAGGAGTGCCGGAGGACTGGAGGATAGCAAATGTTGTCCCCTTGTTCAAGAAGGGGCGTAGAGACAGCCCTGGTAATTATAGACCTGTGAGCCTTACTTCGGTTGTGGGTAAAATGTTGGAAAGGGTTATAAGAGATAGGATTTATAATCATCTTGAAAAGAATAAGTTCATTTGCGATAGTCAGCACGGTTTTGTGAAAGGTAGGTCGTGCCTCACAAACCTTATTGAGTTTTTCGAGAAGGTGACCAAACAGGTGGATGAGGGTAAAGCCGTGGATGTGGTGTATATGGATTTCAGTAAGGCGTTTGATAAGGTTCCCCACGGTAGGCTATTGCAGAAAATACGGAAGTATGGGGTTGAAGGTGATTTAGAGCTTTGGATCAGAAATTGGCTAGCTGAAAGAAGACAGAGGGTGGTGGTTGATGGCAAATGTTCATCCTGGAGTTTAGTTACTAGTGGTGTACCGCAAGGTTCTGTTTTGGGGCCACTGCTGTTTGTCATTTTTATAAATGACCTGGATGAGGGTGTAGAAGGGTGGGTTAGTAAATTTGCAGATGACACGAAGGTCGGTGGAGTTGTGGATAGTGTCGAAGGGTGTTGTAGGGTACAGAGGGACATGGATAGGCTGCAGAGCTGGGCTGAGAGATGGCAAATGGAGTTTAATGCAGAGAAGTGTGAGGTGATTCACTTTGGAAGGAGTAACAGCAATGCAGAGTACTGGGCTAATGGGAAGATTCTTGGTAGTGTAGATGAGCAGAGAGATCTTGGTGTCCAGGTACATAAATCCCTGAAAGTTGCTACCCAGGTTAATAGGGCTGTTAAGAAGGCATATGGTGTGTTAGCTTTTATTAGTAGGGGGATCGAGTTTCGGAGCCACGAGGTCATGATGCAGCTGTACAAAACTCTGGTGCGGCCGCACCTGGAGTATTGCGTGCAGTTCTGGTCACCGCATTATAGGAAGGATGTGGAAGCTTTGGAAAGGGTGCAGAGGAGATTTACTAGCATGTTGCCTGGTATGGAAGGAAGGTCTTACGAGGAAAGGCTGAGGGACTTGGGGTTGTTTTCGTTAGAGAGAAGGAGGAGGAGAGGTGACTTAATAGAGACATACAAGATAATCAGAGGGTTAGATAGGGTGGATAGTGAGAGTCTTTTTCCTCGGATGATGATGGCAAACACGAGGGGACATAGCTTTAAGTTGAGGGGTGAAAGATATAGGACAGATGTTAGAGGTAGTTTCTTTACTCAGAGAGTAGTAGGGGCGTGGAACGCCCTGCCTGCAACAGTAGTAGACTCGCCAACTTTAAGGGCATTTAAGTGGTCATTGGATAGACATATGGATGAAAATGGAATAGTGTAGGTCAGATGATCGGCGCAACATCGAGGGCCGAAGGGCCTGTACTGCGCTGTAATGTTCTAATATCTAACAGGTGCCAGCCAGCTCACTGCTACCTGCTTCCAGCTCCCTGGTCTTTTTCACACAGAAAAACTGAAACTAAAGCCCTAGCAATAAGTCATGTGACAGTCGTAAATCTTCCTGTCATTTCCCTGTTGAGCTGCTTGGAAATATGTGCCTTGCAGTCTATGTATTCAGTTCAAACACCAAGTTTCAGCATTCAATGTTCACAGAAAATCCTTTTTCTCAGTCTTTAAAAGCACACAGAATTCTTAGCTTTCAAAAAGAACAAAGCTCTTGTGACAATTAATTGTGTTTGTGTTGTTCCCTCAGCCACATGCCCTGGGTTTGATCCTCATGCGTCTCATACTCGCTCGTCCTGCAAAATCTCGTCGATATCAAAGTGGCCTTTTTCACCCCTGCCCACCGCCATACTTTCTTAACCCACCCTGGTCTGCCATTAGAAAGATTACAATGCACATTGTACATCAAAATATTGATTATTTAAAACCTTTATCTCATCTTTTTACACTGAGAATCTGCTGTAGCATGCCTTTAAGTGGGTATGTCCATCACCTGTATACATCATCAGACAGGATATGATATCATCTGTCACATGGTGCAGTAGTTGGAATGTTAGTTGACCAAGCAAGACGTACTAGTAAGACCTCACCAGCAATGTGTATATGCTATTGTAATCTTCGAATAAAGAACTCACAGTTTATTTCACCAGTCCTACTTGAGTGATCGGTGAGTTTGTGTTTGAAGAAAGAAGGAAACACAATATGATGGCAGCTAATGGGATTTCGAAGATTTTGAACTTTTAAGGCACTTTGGGAGAGCATCAAATTTAACTTGGGACTACACCAGCAGTCTGTGAGGGAAGCAGTAGCTGTGAACAGTGCTTCATCTCTTGGAGCTCTAACAGCAGGCAGTACTCTGTTGGGAACAGTGAGTAACTATACAAAGAGGCCACTGGTTTGGTAGCAAAGGGGTGCGATCAGTTGATTTGGATCAGTCCAGTGCAGGTTGATTTAAAGGCAGGCTTAAAAAAGACTGGAAAAAGTCATTGTGGCTATTTGGGATGTCATGGTGCTGTTTGCCCAAAACATTGCTTTGTGGGCGTGGCCTGAAAAAGCTCACAGAAGGGAGCAACAGCACCATAGAGTTCAGAAACAGGGCATGGCAAGTAAAAGTATTGAAGGCTGCCAGATCTGCAACACATTGAAACCTTTCCGTGGAGGAAAGCTTCTCTCTACCTAGGAAATCACAGAAAATCCCGGGAACATCAGCAAAATGTCAGTAAAATCCCCATGTATGAATTGGAAAGCAGCAGATATTCTTTCTGAATTCGAACTTTTCAAACAAAGAATAGAATTATGGTTCCTTGATTTGGCTGCATCAGAACCAGGTAAACAAGCAGTCAAAATTAAGATAGCTATCGGAAACGAGGGGCTCCATGGGCTGAATGTCTCGGGCTTATCGGAAAGAGATCAGAAAGACCCTAAGAAAATATGGGCCACACTAAAAGACCAACAACATGTGGAAGTCAATTTCGGGATACATTGGTTGGGATTTATATTATATTTATGTTATCGACCAATTTGTCAGTCGCTGCAGGGACAAAGGCAGGGTCTGCGACTTTTCTGAAGGTGAGTTATCTGAAAGAATTGCAGAGCTAGTGTCAACATTCATTGAAGCTTTTCGAAGGACCTCCCTAGAAAAGCCAAAAGGGCTTGACATTGAAACTTTATTAAAAGACGGTGTAAATACGAAGCTATCCTTGCAGGCACTAGGTGTGGCTTCAATTATTGGCACAGTAGCCAAGATGGTGAAACTGAAACTGAACAAGCCATGTGAAAGATGTGGACTACTTCATCCACCAAGAAGCTGTCTAGCATACCAGGATCACTAAGGCATGTGGCATTAAAGGACATGGGGTATGCAGCGTATGTAACCCAGTTCAGAAACTGTGGCAAGAAGTCACCGCAAGCCGCAAACAAGTAGAAAACATATGCAACACATGGACAGCAGCACAGAGTGCCAAGCAAAGGAGCGAGTGCATACATAAAGTCACCAACACAGCAGACAGCATGGAAAATTATGATGGCCATGTTCTTGCAAAGGAGAACAAGAAAACATTTCATACTGTAAACATTACCAGGTCCATAGATGCAATTGCACTCCTGGAAGCATTTTCAACCATTAATATATATATATATTTTTATTCATTCATGGGCGCCACTGGCTATGCCAGCATTTATTGCCCATCCCTAATTGCCCTTGAGAAGGTGGTGGTGAGCTGCCTTGAACCGCTGCAGTCCATTTGGGGTAGGTATACCCACAGTGCTGTTAGGAAGGGAGTTCCAGGATTTTGACCTAGCGACAGTGAAGGAACGGCGATATAGTTCCAAGTCAGGATGGTGTGTGACTTGGAGGGGAACTTGCAGGTGGTGGTGTTCCCATGTATTTGCTGACCTTGTCCTTCTAGTTGGTAGAGGTCGCGGGTTTGGAAGGTGCTGTCTAAGGAGCCTTGGTGCGTTGCTGCAGTGCATCTTGTAGATGGTACACACTGCTGCCACTGTGCGTCGGTGGTGGAGGGAGTGAATGTTTGTAGATGGTGTGCCAATCAAGCGGGCTGCTTCTTGAGTGTTGTTGGAGCTGCACCCATCCAGGCAAGTGGAGAGTATTCCATCACACTCCTGACTTGTGTCTTGTAGATGGTGGATAGGCTTTGGGGAGTCAGGAGGTGAGTTACTCGCCTGAGGATTCCTAGCCTCTGACCTGCTCTTGTAGCCACGGTATTTATATGGCTACTCCAGTTCAGTTTCTGGTCATTGGTAGCCCCTAGGATGTTGATAGTGGGGGATTCAGCGATGGTAATGCCGTTGAATGTCAAGGGGAGATGGTTAGGTTCTCTCTTGTTGGAGATGGTCATTGCCTGGCACTTGTGTGGCGCGAATGTTACTTGCCACTTATCAGCCCAAGCCTGGATATTGTCCAGGTCTTGCTGCATTTCTACACGGACTGCTTCAGTATCTGAGGAGTCAGGAATGGTGCGGAACATTGTGCAATCATCAGCGAACATCCCCACTTCTGACCTTATGATTGAAGGAAGGTCATTGATGAAGCAGCTGAAGACATTAGGGCCTAGAACACTACCCTGAGGAACCCCTGCAGTGATGTCCTGGAGCTCAGATGATTGACCTCCAACAACCACAACCATCTTCCTTTGCACGAGGTATGACTCCAGCCAGCGGATGGTTTTCCCCCTGATTCCCATTGACTTCAGTTTTGCTAGGGCTCCTTGATGCCATACTCGTTCAAATGCTGCCTTGATGTCAAGGGCAGTCACTCTCACCTCACCTCTTGAGTTCAGCTGTTTTGTCCATGTTTGAACCAAGGCTGTAATGAGGTCAGGAGCTGAGTGGCCCTGTCGGAACCCAAACTGAGCGTCACTGAGCAGGTTATTGCTAAGCAGGTGCTGCTTGATGGCACTGTTGATGACACCTTCCATCACTTTACTGATGATTGAGAGTAGGCTGATGGGATGGTAATTGGCCGGGTTGGACTTGTCCTGCTCTTTGTGTACAGGACAGACCTGGGCAATTTTCCACATTGCAGGGTAGATGCCAGTGTTGTAGCTGTACTGGAACAGCTTGGCTAGAGGCGCGGCAAGTTCTGGAGCACAAGTCTTCAGTACTATTGCCGGAATATTGTCAGGGCCCATAGCTTTTGCAGTATCCAGTGCCTTCAGTCGTTACTTGATATCACGCGGAGTGAATCGAATTGGCTGAAGTCTGGCATCTGTGATGTTAGGGTCTTCAGGAGGAGGCTGAGATGGATCATCAACTCGGCACTTCTGGCTGAAGATCGTTGCAAATGCTTCAGCCATATCTTTCGCACTGATGTGCTAGGCACTCCCATCATTGAGGATGGAGATATTTGTGGAGCCACCCCCTCCAGTTAGTTGTTTAATTGTCCACCACCATTCACGGCTGGATGTGGCAGGACTGCAGAGCTTAGATCTGATCCGTTGGTTATGGGATCGCTTAGCTCTGTCTATCGCATGCTTCTTACGCAGTTTGGCATGCAAGTAGTCCTGGGTTGTAGCTTCACCAGGTTGACACCTCATTTTGAGGTATGCCTGGTGCTGCTCCTGGCATGCCCTCCTGCACTCTTCTTTGAACCAGGGTTGGTCTCCTGGCTTGATGGTGATGGTAGAGTGGGAGATATGCCGGGCCATGAGGTTACAGATTGTGGTTGAGTACAATTCTGCTGCTGCTGACCCTTGGCGCGTCATGGATGCCCAGTTTTGCATTTCTAGATATGTTCGAAATCTATCCCATTTAGCACGGTGATAGTGCCACACAACATGATGGATGGTATCCTCAGTGTGAAGGCGGGACTTCGTCTCCACAAGTGCTGTGTGGTGGTCACTCCAACCAATACTGTCATGGACAGGAGCATCTGCAGCAGGCAGATTGGTGAGGACGAGGTCAAGTATGTTTTTCCCACGTGTTGGTTCCCCCACCACCTGCCACAGACCCATCTAGCAGATATGTCCTTTAGGACTTGGCCAGCTCGGTCAGTAGAGGTGCTACCGAGCCACTCTTGGTGATGGACATTGAAGTCCCCCACCCAGAGTACATTTTGTGCCCTTGCCACCCTCAGTGCTTCCTCCAAGTGCTGTTCAACATGGAGGAGTACTGAGTCATCAGTTGAGGGAGGGCGGTAGGTGGTAATCAGCAGGAGGTTTCCTTATCCATGTTTGACCTGATGCCATGGACTTCATGGGGTCTGGAGTCAATGTTGAGGACTCCCATGGCAACTCCCTCCCTACTGTGTACCACTGCCACCACCTCTGGTGGGTCTGTTCTACTGGTGGGACATGACATACCCGGGGATGGTGATGGCAGTGTGTGGGACATTGTCTGTAAGGTATGATTCCGGGAGTATGACTATGTCAGGCTGTTGCTTGACTAGTCTGTGGGACTGCTCTCCCAACTTTGGCACAAGCCCCCTGATGTTAGTAAGGAGGACTTTGCAGGGTCGACAGGGCTAGGTTTGCCTTTGTCGTTTCCGGTGCCTAGGTCGATGCCGGGTGGTCCGTCTGGTTTCATTCCTTTTTATTGACTTCGTAGCGGTTAGGTACAACTGAATGGCTTGCTGGGCCATTTCAGAGGGCATGTAAGAGTTAACCACATTGCTGTGGGTCTGGAGTCACATGTAGGCCAGACCAGGTACGGACAGCAGATTTCCTTCCCTCAAGGTCATTAGTGAACCAGATGGGTTTTTACAACAATCGACAATGGTTTCATGGCCATCATTAGACCAGCTTTTAATTCCAGATTTATTAATTAAATTCAAATTCCACCTTCTGCTGTGGTGGGATTCGAACCCATGTCCCCAGAGAAATAACCTGGGTCTCTGGGTTACTAATCCAGTGATAATACCACTACGCCACCGCCTACCCCTATATTGTATGCCCTAGGAAGATTGGAAAGCACACATTGAGCTCCAAAATTGACACCGGGATGAGCGACATTATCCTTCCCCTCAGGATACTGAAGAATATGTACTTCCAACATTGGAAGGCAATGGTACAACTAACTACTGCTCGGTTAACTGCATATAATGGAACTGCGATTCATTGTATTGGTATGGTAACACTGAAGTGCAGCTACAATCAATTGGCATGGTTGTCACAGGTCTTTTATCTTGTCGATACACAGGGTCCAACTTTAGCAGGCCTACCAGTTTGTGGAGACCTTAAACTTGTTACCATGCATGGGATCAACAAGGTACCAGTGGGTATACCAGCTATCAAGAACAACCCCCATTGAGTCAGTCATCAACTTGAAATCTAAATACCCAGACGGGTTCGATACAATCGGCAGTTTTAAAGGGGCTGCTGTCTTACACCTATGAGTACATGCAATTCCATCAATAGACCCTCCGAGAAAATGCAGCATTCATACCCAAGGCAAATTAAAAGTCGAACTGGACAAAATGGAGCAAGATGATATTATCCATAAAGTACAACAGCACACTGACAGGTGCAGTTTGAATACATGCATGGTAAAGAAGGGCAGAATGATCATGGTAAGTCTCGACCCAAGACGTCTTAACCGAGCATTGAAAAGATGCAGTATTCCAATATTGGAGGAATTGAATCCAAAGTTCACCTGTGTGAAACTATTCTCCAATTTGGATGCTAAAAACAGTTACTCGTCTGGCCATCTGGCAGAAGACTCACAGGAGTTGACAACATTTTGGACACTGTTCGGAAGGTACTGTTTTCAAAGATTGCCTTTTGGATTATAAATCCGCCAGGACTTGTTCCAACAGTATGTGGACTAAATCCCTGGAGAGGTGTCAGGATTCATTTGCATCACTAATGATATTGCCGTGGTTGGCACGACGAAGGAAGAACACAAACTCAATTTACACTTTTTAATGGAGGCAGCACAACGTGAAGGCCTTGCCTTCAATAGTCAAAAATGTGAGGTGAATGTGCATGACATTAACTTTTTTGGTTCTATATATTCGAGCGACTGTATTCATCTGGATCCAAGCAAATTGGAGGGCGTGCTGTCCATGCCATCTCCACTGGACAGGGAGGATCCACAGCATTGTCTGGAATTGTTTAACGTCCTTACACCATACATTCACAACTTTGCTCAGAAGGCATCGTCGCTCAAGGAGCTATTGAGGAAGGAAGTCCCATTCATATGTCAAGAGGACCATCAGCACATGTTTGAGGTGTTAAGTCACAATCAGAGGAAACATCCTCACTCCAGTTTTACGACCCAAGGAAAGAAAGAAGGTAGGCACATCACAAAAGAGGCTCAGAGCTTGCATTCTGCAAGATGGAAAACCCATTGCATTTGGATCAAAGACTTATCTTCAGCGTAAGTGAACAATTCCAATGTAGAGCAAGATACACTAGCTCTAGTATTTGGCGTAACACAGTTTGTTTGGAAAGAAATTTGTTGTGGAAACAGACCACAAACCCCTTGAAATTATATGGAGAAAACAGTTAATAATAAAAACAGAAAGTGCTGGCAATACTCAGCCGGTCTGGCAGCATCTGTGGAGAGAGAAGCAGAGTTAACGTTTCAGGTCTGTGACATTTTTATCAGAACTCTTGAGTTCTGATGAAAGGTTACAGACCTGAAATGTTAACTCTGCTTCTCTCTCCACAAATGCTGCCAGATGTGCAAGGTATTTCCAGCACTTTGTTTTTACTTCAGATTTCCAGCATCCGCAGTGTTTAACTTTTGGCGCAAACCATTAGCAAGCTCACCATCTAGGTTGTGACAATTGTTGATCAAAATTTAAAGATATGATTGCGACGTTCGCTGCAAGTCAGGCAACTTGATGGTTACATCAGACACCTTGAGCAGGTCACTGAATCCATTAAAGACTGTGGATGTTTCATTGGATCTGCAAGTCGATTTACTAGATATAGAAGTCGAAGATGTGCTACAAGTCGATTTGATGAAATTTGGGCAACATGAATGTCAACAATTGCAAGAAGAGACATCTAAAGGCCCAGAATTCCAGGAACTATGACACATAATCGAAGGTTGGCCTGATGCTCTACAAGAAGTCCAGGAAACATTAAGACCATTTTGGGCCTACCCAGATGAACTGGGAATATCCAGAGGCATAATATGCAAGGGTAGACAGGTTCTAATACCTCAGTCATTCCAACTAGACATTCTGATGCAATTATACCAGGCTCTCACAGGCATTGAGCGCACTAGATGTCTGTTGAGAGAAAATATATACTGGTCAGTGATCCGCAGTGATATAGGGAAGACTGTGAGAAGCATGTCTGACATCAGCCAAGCCAGCCCAAGGAGCCATTGATACCTGAAGGATGAACAACACACAGGTGGGAAAGCAGGTTGTGAGGACACAAAGTCTGTAAAGGGATATAGAGAGTTTAAGTGAGTAGGCAAAAATTTGGCAGGGGTGCAGTAACTTAAAGGGGACAACTTGTGCACAGCCTGTGTTGGGATTTTTGGGTTCCTGTGCAGCTAAAAAAGAGCATTGCTTGTAACCTGATTTTTAATATTGGTCAAGTAAGTGATATTGTCATGTGCCTGGGATACACATATGAAGGAGAAAAATGCCATATAGGGCTTTAGTACTTATTTAGCTGCCCAATTATCACTCTTGGTATGACAACCGTTCTTTGTTAAAGATGACTGTCTAGAGAACCAGAAAATGAAAATAACTAGTAAGCCCTGTTGTGTTAGATTTTTCTTTATTAGAGAAAATTCACTATTAAAAGCAGGTTATTGTGTGAAAAGGTTATAGTCTACAGAAAATGTTGTTAATCCTAAACAATTCATCAAGATTATTGACAAAATCTTAAAAAAATCAATTGCTATGCAAGGCTATGGTGTTGCATGAAAATCTATAGACTGATCTAAACTGCATTAAAAACAGGAGGGCTATAATTTTGTTGTACCGTTGATACCTAGATTTGTTTAGAAATGTGATTAAATGTTGGGGACACAAAAGGCTATAAAAGAAAATATGAAAAATCAATTACTTGCATGGGTTAAATAATTTTCATTTGGTATTGTTGGTACCCAAGTCTTCACATTTGATCAGTTGATTAACAGAAATGTATTTGTGCCACTTGATTCACATAGTAATGTAACTTGTGTACACAAGTGCTTATGGTATAAATAGAATACAAAATAGGCAACTGCAATACTTTTTTCCCCACTTGTGAGGAATACCTTCATAATACTTTACTCATGAGTCAACCCATCTTCCTCATTCATGGAATGAAAAGGATATTCCAGGCATTCATTCATTAGCCTCTCTGTCAAATACACAAAAATGGAAAGTAATATTCTTGTTCAACATGGCAATCCTTTACCACACTAAAATATAGAAAATTATTTTTATTTAGGAAAAAAGCCATTTAGAAATATTTTTCTACTTTTTGAATCAATGCAAATATTGGAGAAGTAAAAATTAAAACCTAATCTGAAGCAACCAATTCATTTATCTTGTGATAAACCAGAGCACAGGAAGAGGAGTAGGCCATTCAGCCTACTCTGCTCTAGCTTTCCTTCAATTATATTAGATCATGGCTGATCTGTACCTCAACTCCATTAACCCACTTTTGCTCCATATCCCTTGACACACTAACGTAACCTTGCAAAGTTTTTAAATAAATATATTAAAGTTAAATGAGTCATTAAGGAGAATGAGAACCTATTAAAACATGTGCAAGTTAGACTATAATGGACAATAAGGAAACTGCAGCCTTGTTAAATGAGTACTTTGTCCTTTTCCTCTATTGTGAAAATGAACACAAAGTATCAGCAGTATGTGGGAACCTAAAAATACATTGAGGGGAGGAATGTAATGGATTTAATGAAGTATAAAATGGTAGTGGAGAAAATAATGGGATTTAAGATAGACAAATCTCCTGGACCTATTGGTTTCCACCCCAGGGTGGTTGGGAGGTAGAGACCGAAAGTAGAGATAAAGGAAATGTTCTTCGGCTGAATGTGACAGTGGTGTTCCCCAGGGATCTCTACTCAGGTCTCAGCTTTTCACCATATATAAATGACTTGGATGCAGGAATAGAGAGTTATCGATCAAAGTTTGTAGATGACACTAAGTTAGGAGGCACAGGAACATATAACAGGACATAAACAGACTAAGTGAGAGGACAGAATTGTGGCAAATGGAATTCAATGGGGACTGAAATCACCCAATTTGGATCCAAGAAAGACACATTGGATTTTTTAAAATAATTGAGCTGTGCAGGATCATAGGGATTTAGGCATCTGTGTGTACAAACCACTAAAAGCTAGTGACAGGTACAAAAAGTAATCAAAAAGGTTGACTGAATACTGACCTTTACCTCAAGGGGATTGGAATACAAAAATGAGAAAGTGATGCTTGTATGGAACCTAAATGGAGTACTGCATTGAGTTTGGACACCACACCTCAGGAAGGATACACTGGCTTTAGACAGGTTACAGTGTAGATTCTATACTGATACCTGGGGCGAAAGGGTTAAATTATAAGGATAGGTTGTCTAAACTGGGTTTGTATTCCCTTGAGTTTAGAAGACTGAGGGGTGATCTAATTGAGGTGCTTAAGATGACAAAGGAAAAATGATAATAGGGAAATATTCTCCAGTGGAGGATTCCAGAATAAAGGGGCATAATCTTATGGAACTTTCCTGTGTGCAAATTGGCTGCTGTATTTTCCATATTACAACAGTGCCTGTACTTCAAAAATACTGAATTGGCTATAAAGCTCTTTGAGACATCCTGAGGCCATGTAAGGTGCTATGTAAATGCAACTCTTTCTTTAAAATGAGAGCTAGAATATTTAGGAGTAAAATCAGGAAGCATTTTTCCACACAAAAGGTGATGGAAATTTGGAACTGTCTCCCCAGAAGCCTGTGAATATTTGGTTAAGTGGTTAACTATAGCCACAAGCACATTTGTTTAGGGTCTTGGATGAATCCATTATTTTGTTGTATTCTTAGATAGGGGTTGTTAGCTTCTGGGTGAGCAATCACATATACCTTGACAGAGGCACTGACAAAAACCATAGATCAAGCAAACAGTCAGACTGGAAGGAACAAGACTGACGCACACAATACCCAGAGTCACTTTTTGGATTACCAGAAGATAAATTCCAAGTGGCAGTGAGCTGAAATAAAAGAAACCTAACAGCCACACTAGTATTCTTGGCACACGGTTACAAATTTTAGAGAACACATCTTGATCAATCCTGCTTTGGGATGTAACGGACAGTGTGTCAAGACTGTGATCTGTATAATAGTCAGAGGTGGTATGTCTGCTTGGAGTCCTCGGGGAATTCCTTTGTACCTCCCTTATAGTAATAACTAAGCAGTTAGAAGAACCAAGGGTTGAACTGGAGGAAGTCAAGTTCTTTGGTGTTAAAACTACCTCTTTGCAACCTGAATTCCATGTTGTCCTGTCCTTTGCTGTTAGTTTACACATGATGTTTGTATCATCAGGAAGACTTGCAATTTCATCCTCATGGACCTCTGTCTCATGGCGACAGAAGGGACAACTAATGCAGTGGGAACCATCACTGATATCTAGGATTTTGTTTAGACATTTTGCACATACTCTGTGTAAACAGTCCAAAATCTTAGGCTTTCGGCTATGGCCGTTGTACCTTTGGTAACAGATTTTACATTCCAGTTCAGTAGTTGAAATGTTTCCATCTCCGTCTGTGTGAGTGCAGTTCATCTTTACATCAAAAACACTGGGGAAAGAGAAAAAAACATGTAATACAAAAGAGCAGTTCAATTCTGGAGATAAAATGCATAGTTTATTCTCATTAGTCCATAATAGAGACCGATCCAAATAGTTAACCATGTAATTAAACAATATATTCTGTATAAATACTCGAGCTGGAAACCATGGTTTTGAACTTTAGCTAACTGATCTATCCTTGGTTCCCTCCTACTGAATACTATTATGTTCTTTGATTATACTTTCTTTTGAAGAAAATATTGGTGGATGTACGTGATTTGGAAGTAGTCAATATTTTAATTTTCTTAAAGTAACACCTGTGCTAAAATAGGCTATGCCTTCACGTTAATAGTCTCGCGGGATGCTTGTAGCTAATCAGAAGATAGACTGTTCACAGGTATGACTAGATTTATGACACCATTTGTATTGTCTATTAACGACTAAAATACAGTTTATGACCACTGTGATAGGCTACAGTAACATGTAGAATTTTTTATTGCGCCAGGTTACTCTGACTAGTATTGCAGTTAGGCTATACCAGTTTTATTTAATTATAACTTGTGATAAATGTAGCGCTAAGCATGAAATTGTCCACACAAGCTATTTAGTTTACTTATACTAAATATCATTCATGTTCAGCTTGGATTTTTTTCAAATTTTCAGTATTTAAGAAATTTGACCAGCTGCTGTGTAAAAAAAAAAAAGGTTGCGTATGCTGACAAAGCAACCACTAGGTGGCGCTGCAGTGGCACATGCACAAATGCAGCCTGTGCCACTAAAACGTCACAGTCTGCGACGTAAGGCAGCTTCCTGGACTAAAGATGGCGCTGCTCAAATAATCACACGAAGACAACCTAAACACATGGCAGGACACAATGGCCAGAGTGAGCGAGCGGGCGGGTCGGGGAGCGAGCGGGCAGGCCGGGGAGAGAGCGAGCGGGCAGACGTGGGGAGAGCGGACGGGCCGGGGAGAGAGCGAGCGGGTGGACGTGGGGGGAAAGCAAGCGAGCGGGGCGGGGGAGAGCGCACCCGCCACCACCAAGCTCTCTCCCTGCTTCCCCCACCCCCGTGCTTGCCCTGCGTTAGGCGATGATGTCATTCGCACATGCGCCAACCATTCCTGGCAATGCGGAACGCAGCGCATGCGCAGAGAGTATGAGCCAATCTGCACGTGTGCGCATTTTGGCGCAGTCTGATGACGTCAGCTGCCAGCCGTGTTGTCAGTAATCACTTTGAAAAAAAAAATTGTTCCTTACCAGCAAGCTTGGGCTTTACTTACATTGTACCTTGTGGTACTCGAATTTAACTGATTTGTGTCTATGGGCTTGAATTTGATGAAAATATGTCTGCACAATTCAAATTGACTAAAATCCAAATTGCAGCAAGTTTTTCAGTTCTTGTTTGAGCATTTTATTTGTTTACTAATATAGCAAAGTGCAGATGTCTCGAGCAAAAGTCAATTGCTGCTGCGTGTTTACCTGCAGGTACGTTTCTGACCATGCCGGCTGAATGTTCTTTCAAATAGCAATGAGTACATAGCTTATTATTAGATTATTTTCTACTGTCTACAAATAAGGATTTTTCTTCTTTCTTGGGATGTGGGCATCATTGGCAAAGCCAGCATTTGTTTCCCATCCCTAATTACCCTTGCCCTTGATCTGAGTGGCTTGTTAGGCCATTTCAGAGGGCAGTTGAGAGTCAACCACATTGCTATGGGTCTGGAGTCATATGTAGGCTGATGTCCTTCCCTGGAGGACATTAATGAACCAAATGGGTTTTTACAACAATCGATGATAGTTTCATGGTACTATTATTGAGACTAGCTTTCAATTCCAGATTTTAATTAATTGAATTTAAATTCTACAAGTTGCCGAGGTGGGATTTGAACCTGTGTCCCCAGGGCTCTGGATTACTGGTCCAGTGACAATACCATTACACCACCATCACCCCCTTTAAGAATGTTCATGGTTTCTCGTGATGTAACTTGAGAATAATATGCAATTTCGATGTTTACGTTACCTGACATGTCCTTTAAGGCCACTGCTCTAGTAGTTACTGTGGGAATTCTGGTAATTTTAGGTGCTTGTAAATCCCATAGATCAATTAGAAGTCAGTAAATTGTTTGTAAATCTGAGGCTGCAGAATGAAATGTGTGACTTTTTCCCTTGGTTTAAGATTGTTTTGCATTTATAATGAATTGTGACAATTGGTTTAGATGGGCACGCACTGGATGCAAGTTTGGTCTCCCAGGGCCACTTGGCTCCAAACATGGACACGAACTAAGTTCCAGAGGTGAGATGCAAGTGACTGCCTTTGGCATAAAGGCAGTATTCGGGCAAGTGTGGCACCAACGAACCCTAGTGAAACTGAAGACAATGGGGTCAGGAGAAATCTCTCCAGTTTCTGGAGCCATGCCTGGAAAAAGGAGTTCCTCAGGGAAATGGTCTAGGCCCAGTTATTTGCAGCTGCTTCGTCAATTAGCTTCCCTCTGACATAAGGTCAGAGGCGGGGCAGTTTGCTGATGAGTGAACAGTGTTCAGCTCCATTCATAATTGCTCAGATAATGAAGCAATCTATACCTGCATGCTTCAAAACCTGCACAATGTCCAGGTCCAGGCTTGGGCTGATGAGTGGCAATTAACATTTTGCGCCACACAAGTGTTAGGCGTGATCACCTTCATCTTCAACAAGAGAGAGTCTAACCACCTGCACTTGGTATTTAATGGCATCACCATCGTCAAGTCAGGGCAAGCTAAATAAATACGAGGGAGAAAGGAATAGAAAGTTATGCTGATAGGGTTAGTTGAGTTTGGGCTGAGAGGAGGCTCGTTTGGAGCATAAACACCTGCATAGTCCACTTGTGCCAAATGGCCTGTTCCTGTAATGTAAATTCAATGCATCCGCCAACATTAACATCCTGGGTGGGTCAGTGGTGGGGTCGGGGTGGAGGGGTGGTGGTCACAATTGACCAGAAGCAACTGGAATAGCCACAGAAATACTGTGGCTGCTGTAACAGGTCAGAGGCTGGGTATTCTACATCAAGTGGCTCACCTCCTGACTACCCAAAGCCTCTCCAGAATCTACAAGTCACGAATGTGATGGAATACCCTCCACTTGATTGGATGGGTGTAGTTGCAACATCAGTTCAGAATCTCAGCACCATCCAGGACAAAGCAGTCTAGTTAATCATCACCCTATCCACAACCTTCAACGTCCATTCCCTCCTGGGGCTACGTTCAGAAATTAGTTTCCACAGGTAGATGGTACTGATGATTAAACATTGGACATAAGCACATGGCAGCAACATAGCCACCTTGGATGGAGTGAAAATCTGTGGTCCAGGACTTAGTCATGCACAGATATAAAATTGTTAGTGTGAACTCATGTGCTTTGTGAGCTCATTTTCTGTAAAGAATTATAAAGGAGTTAGTGCAAGCTGTGCTAATTGCTTAAAAAAAAGCTAATACATAAAGGAGCATGTTTACTGGTGCTGCCCAACGCTATAGCGAGACAAGTTAGGGCATTTTAAAAGTCCATTATATAGTAATTACCAGTCAGCAACTCATATCTGCAGTTCAGATTCCTGCCAAGCTGAGCTGTACTCACTTCCTGGTTTTTGCCTGTTGGAACAGCAACAGTTTTGCCTACGAGAGAGCGGTAGGTACAGGCATAGACAAAAATGTCTTGCAAAAGTTAAAAATATGAATAGTAGATGGGGAGGGAAGCATCCCGACTGTCTGAACATTTAAATTGAGATTAGGTGGGATTATAAAGTACTCTTGTGTTATTACATTATACTGGATTTAGATAGGTGGAGGTTTTGTCTTACTATGACTTTTGTCCAAGCACTACCAAAGGGGAGCTGTATATTTTGAGGGTTTTGTGTCTGATTTGTTGTTTTCCCATTTAATGTTGTAGAGATGTTGCATTATGGTGCAGGCAAATGATGTTTAGGCACATTGGCTCAGCTTTGTATGAGGATATTGTGGTCTTGGATTAATATTCTACCCACAAATATTCTTTATTATGAGAGTTTGTTTCAAATCCAGGTTCACTGCTGGAATGAGAACAGACTAAATCATCTGATGAAAAGGTACAAAAGTTTGGTTTAAAATTTCAATTATCTCAAAAATAATTGGTTAGATTTTTTACAGTCACACCTAGAAGCAGCAGCAAAGACAATAAAAAAAGATTTCATTGTCGCTCTGCAAACGCCGTCGCCTTTGTAGCATTTGAGAGAGCTGCTGATTTATTAAACATAAAACAATTTTGTATAGGTAAGATTTATAGATTTAAGTTCCTAAGGACATTTATCAATATTTTGGCATAACACTTTGACATCACACTTTGATGAACCAATCAAATAATTCAAAATGCTTTTGAAAATAATTGCATTTGCCATCTTTTCGGCGTAATTTAAATTCCTACTGCCCAAAATAAAGTTTTAAATAAAAAAATATTTTTACCTTACAACAGCAGTTTGGATCCTTCAACCAAATCTATGTATTCTGAACATGTGCAGTTTGCAGAATTTCCCAGCATGCATCAACATGACTTGAAAGGTAGAAAGTGCATCCTTCAACCTGCAAGCATTTGAGAATTTCTTTGCTTCTTTACAAAAGTCTGTGAAAGGAACTGAGGATTGAATTCTCAGAGCTGTTTCTTAAAACCTCAGCGTTAACAACAAATATTGTGTTCTAATAAGAGCTACTCAAACACACGCCTGTGCATTGAGCAGTTCACATTAAGATACTATATAGGCAAACTCAAATCAAAACATCACTTACTGCATCTGCGGGAAGTGCACCCAACTCCAGCTCCTCGAGAACCGCGTTAGGGAACTGGAACTGGAGCTGGATGAACTTCGGATCATTCGGGAGGCGGAGGGGGTTATTGAGAGGAGTTATGGGGAGGTAGTCACACCTCAGGTAAAAGAAGTAGGTAGATGGGTTACTGTCAGGGGAAGGAGAGGGAACCAGCAGGCAGTGCAGAAATCCCCTGTGGCCGTTTCCCTCAACAACAGGTATACCGTTTTGGATACTGTTGCGGGGAACGACTTACCAGGGGTAAGCAATGGGGTACAGGTCTCTGGCACAGAGTCTGTTCCTGTTGCTCAGAAGGGAAGGGGGAAGAGGAGCAGAGCATTAGTCATCGGGGACTCCATAGTTAGGGGAACAGATAGCAGGTTCTGTGGGAATGAGAGAGACTCACGGTTGGTGTGTTGCCTCCCAGGTGCCAGGGTTTGTGATGTCTCGGATCGTGTTTTTGGGATCCTTAAGGGGGAGGGGGAGCAGCCCCAAGTCGTGGTCCACATAGGCACCAACGACATAGGTAGGAAGAGAGATGGGGATTTAAGGCAGAAATTCAGGGAGCTAGGGTGGAAGCTTAGAGCGAGAACAAACAGAGTTGTTATCTCTGGGTTGTTGCCCGTGCCACGTGATAGCGAAGCGAGGAATAGGGAGAGAGAGGAGTTGAACACGTGGCTGCAGGGATGGTGTAGGAGGGAGGGTTTTGGTTTCCTGGATAATTGGGGCTCTTTCTGGGGTAGGTGGGACCTCGACAAACAGGCTGGTCTTCACCTGAACCAGAGGGGTACCAATATCCTGGGGGGGAGATTTGCTAGTGCTCTTCGGGGGAGTTTAAACTAATTCAGCAGGGGAATGGGAACCTAAATTGTAGTTCCAGTGTACAGGATGTTGAGAGTAGTGAGGTCAGGGATAAGGTTACAAGGACGCAAGAGGGCACTGGCAAGCAAGAACTTGGTTTAAAGTGTGTCTACTTCAACGCCAGGAGCATCCGGAATAAGGTGGGAGAGCTTGCAGCATGGGTTGGTACCTGGGATCTCGATGTAGTGGCCATTTCGGAGACATGGGTAGAGCAGGGGCAGGAATGGATGTTGCAGGTTCCGGGATTTAGATGTTTCAGTAAGAACAGAGAAGATGGTAAAAGAGGGGGGGGTGTGGCATTGTTAATCAAGGAGAGTATTACAGCGGCAGAAATGACGTTTGAGGACTCGTCTACTGAGGTAGTATGGGCCGAGGTTAGAAACAGGAGAGGGGAGGTCACCCTGTTGGGAGTCTTCTATAGACCTCCGAATAGTTCCAGAGATGTGGAGGAAAGGATAGCGAAGATGATTCTCGACAGGGGCGAGAGTAACAGGGTAGTTGTTATGGGGGACTTTAACTTTCCAAATATTGACTGGAAATACTATAGTTCGAGTACTTTAGATGGGTCAGTTTTTGTCCAGTGTGTGCAGGAGGGTTTTCTGACACAGTATGTAGACAGGCCAACCAGGGGCGATGCCACATTGGATTTGGTACTGGGTAATGAATCCAGCCAGGTGTTAGATTTAGATGTAGGTGAGCACTTTGGTGATAGTGATCACAATTCGGTTAGGTTTACCTTAGCGATGGGCAGGGACAGGTATATACCGCAGGGCAAGAATTATAGCTGGGGGAAAGGAAATTATGATGCGATTAGGCAAGATTTGGGATGCGTAGGATGGGGAAGGAAACTGCAGGGGATGGGCACAATCGAAATGTGGAGCTTATTCAAGGAGCAGCTACTGCGTGTCCTTGATAAGTATGTACCTGTGAGGCAGGGAGGAAGTTGTCGAGCGAGGGAGCCGTGTTTTACTAAAGAAGTTGAAGCGCTTGTCAAGAGGAAGAAGGCAGCTTATGTTAGGATGAGACGTGAAGGCTCAGTTAGGGCGCTTGAGAGTTACAAGCTAGCCAGGAAGGATCTAAAGGGAGAGCTAAGAAGAGCAAGGAGAGGACACGAGAAATCATTGGCGGATAGGATCAGGGAAAACCCTAAGGCTTTCTATAGGTATATCAGGAATAAAAGAATGACCAGGGTTAGATTAGGGCCAATCAAGGATAGTAGTGGGAAGTTGTGTGTGGAATAGGAGGAGATAGGGGAAGCGTTAAATGAATATTTTGCATCAGTATTTACAGTAGAGAAAGAAAATGTTGTCGAGGAGAATACTGAGATTCAGACTACTAGGCTAGATGGGATTGAGGTTCACGAGGAGGTGTTAGCAATTTTGGAAAGTGTGAAAATAGATAAGTCCCCTGGGCCAGATGGGATTTATCCTAGGATTCTCTGGGAAGCCAGGGAGGAGATTGCAGAGCCTTTGTCCTTGATCTTTATGTCGTCATTGTCGACAGGAATAGTGCCGGAAGACTGGAGGATAGCAAACGTTGTCCCCTTGTTCAAGAAGGGGAGTAGAGACAGCCCTGGTAATTATAGACCTATGAGCCGTACTTGGGTTGTGGGTAAAATGTTGGAAAAGGTTATAAGAGACAGGATTTATAATCATTTTGAAAAGAATAAGTTCATTAGCGATAGTCAGCACGGTTTTGTGAAGGGTAGGTCGTGCCTCACAAACCTTATTGAGTTTTTCGAGAAGGTGACCAAACAGGTGGATGAGGGTAAAGCAGTGGATGTGGTGTATATGGATTTGATAAGGTTCCCCACGGTAGGCTATTGCAGAAAATACGGAAGTATGGGGTTGAAGGTGATTTAGAGCTTTGGATCAGAAATTGGCTAGCTGAAAGAAGACAGAGGGTGGTTTTTGATGGCAAATGTTCATCCTGGAGTTTAGTTACTAGTGGTGTACCGCAAGGATCTGTTTTGGGGCCACTGCTGTTTGTCATTTTTATAAATGACCTGGAAGAGGGTGTAGAAGGGTGGGTTAGTAAATTTGCGGATGACACGAAGGTCGGTGGAGTTGTGGATAGTGCCGAAGGATGTTGTAGGGTACAGAGGGACATAGATAGGCTGCAGAGCTGGGCTGAGAGATGGCAAATGGAGTTTAATGCGGAAAAGTGTGAGGTGATTCACTTTGGAAGGAGTAACAGGAATGCAGAGTACTGGGCTAATGGGAAGGTTCTTGGTAGTGTAGATGAACAGAGAGATCTTGGTGTCCAGGTACATAAATCCCTGAAAGTTGCTACCCAGGTTAATAGGGCTGTTAAGAAGGCATATGGTGTGTTAGCTTTTATTAGTAGGGGGATCGAGTTTCGGAGCCACGAGGTCATGCTGCAGTTGTACAAAACTCTGGTGAGACCGCACCTGGAGTATTGCGTGCAGTTCTGGTCACCGCATTATAGGAAGGATGTGGAAGCTTTGGAAAGGGTGCAGAGGAGATTTACTAGGATGTTGCCTGGTATGGAGGGAAGGTCTTACGAGGAAAGGCTGAGGGACTTGAGGTTGTTTTCGTTGGAGAGAAAGAGGAGGAGAGGTGACTTAATAGAGACATATAAGATAATCAGAGGGTTAGATAGGGTGGATAGTGAGAGTCTTTTTCCTCGGATGGTGATGGCAAACACGAGGGGGCATAGCTTTAAGTTGAGGGGTGATAGATATAGGACAGATGTTAGAGGTAGTTTCTTTACTCAGAGAGTAGTAGGGGCGTGGAACGCCCTGCCTGCAACAGTAGTAGACCCGCCAACTTTAAGGGCATTTAAGTGGTCATTGGATAGACATATGGATGAAAATGGAATAGTGTAGGTCAGATGGTTTCACAGGTCGGCGCATCATCGAGGGCCGAAGGGCCTGTACTGCGCTGTAATATTCTAATTCTAATACTCTGCCCGAAATACATTTTTGAACAAAACTTCAGAGCACCCCCTAATCTGTTGATTCAGTGTACCTCAACTCCACCGATTATCCATCTTTATGGCTTTCTGACTGAGATCCCAAGACAATTACAGATAGAGGTTAGAGTCATAGAGAGATACAGCACTGAAACAGGCCCTTCGGCCCACCGAGTCTGCTGACCAACAACCACCTATTTATACTAATCCTACATTAATCCCATATTCCCTACCATTCTCCAACTACCTACCTACACTAGGGGCAATTTACAATGGCCAATTTACTTATCAACCTGCAAGTCTTTGGCTGTGGGAGGAAACCAGAGCACCCGGCGGAAACCCACATGGTCACAGGGAGAACTTGCAAACTCCACACTGGCAGTACCCAGAACTGAACCCGGGTCGCTGGAGCTGTGAGGCTGTGGTACTAACCACTGCGTCACTGTGCCGCCCATGAGGATGAGGAAGGCTTTTTGGTCAATCTTAATTCATCCATCCACAATGGTCCTAAAGTTTCCCCACTGAAGCATCAATTGGTTTTTAAATGATTCCAGAGTTTTCACCTCTATCCAGCATTCCGATCCATCCAGAAGTCTGTTCCAAGTGTTGATCACTCTTTGCTCTAGAAATTGGACTGACCATTTGGGTATGCGGGGTTGTAGTTTTCTCATTCCCCGTTGTTCCTCCCGCCTCCCCCCACAACATACCTGATTAGTGAGGCACAAAAATTTCCAAAAATTGAGCCTCATTTCAGTAATGCTGGTGAAGTATAAAGAGTCCATTGATGACGAGGACTCCCAAATGTGGGCCACTGCTAGTTTCGCAGCGCCGTTCACATAATTGTTGTCAGAGATTGGAGCCTGGATCGGGCTCCAGATGGCAAGCTGGCACAGGTTTGTGGGTGCAGTCTGTGGCATCTTGCAGCCTGGGGAAGCCTGACATGTAGATGGCCTAGCGCTCTCTCATCTTGCTTTGCTCTATTGATGCGTAGTGAGATGTAGGTATTCCTCTTGGTGTAGAGAGAGCATCAGTGACCTCTCTGATACTGCAAACTGGGAATTGTTGCTGATGTCACTTTCTGCAGCCTGTGTCATAAAAGTTAAGTCCACTGTGACCTTGACAGGCACAGGCAGTGCTGTCCATGCCCTGGTTCTAGGCTCAAGTTGTGGCTGCAGCAGGTGACATAGCATCCTTGGCGAAGCAAAGTTAACTCATACATTGCTCCTCAGTAAAGTTAATGTAGGAGAAGTACTTCCTGAACACCCACTGTGGTTAAGGCTTCCTGCATAATGCCAT
The DNA here is from genome assembly GCF_036365525.1 of Heterodontus francisci. Lineage (NCBI taxonomy): Eukaryota > Metazoa > Chordata > Chondrichthyes > Heterodontiformes > Heterodontidae > Heterodontus > Heterodontus francisci. Next base: position 39,941,807 of record NC_090387.1, read on the forward strand.
TCTCCTCCCTCTTGTAGCAGCTGCTCCTCCTTTCTGCTGCCTTCCTTGCTGCCCTCCTTTTCCAGCCCCTTAGGCAGATTTTTAGAGCGCCCATGAATGCTAATAAAGCACCCAACAGCAGTGCAACACCAGCAAAATCTTCTACCGTCAAAGTGAGCTATCTGTACTGAGAAAACAAACGGCCTGAAATGATAAACCAACAACTAGCTAAGTGCTGTATGATCCCTTTAAATAACACTGCTGAAGTGTCCTTCCTATCTTAGTGTCACCAGTTGCTGGGCGATTTTAGCACATGGCGAGTCAGATGCTGGGACATACCAAAATTAGAAAAGGACCCTCCAAGAAGTGCAGGATCCTAATTTGTATCAGGACTTCAGTGTTTTCCATAATTGCACTTTGGTTGCCTATGAAAATGCCCGACCAATATGGCAGGCAGCGCCCTTCCGGCTTGAAATAAGCACACTTTCTGCCTGCAATATTGGAGGCTTGGGAGGCCATTTAGCACCCAGAAAACTGGTGCAGCATGATCAAATTTCTCAGCCTAGGTATCTACAGTCTTTCTTGATGATGTGAATCTCTTACAGTGGGTGGATCAGTCTTGTGGCTGTTCTTCACATTGCCTCCAACACTTGAATATCTGCATTGTGCCTCGATCATCAGAACTGGATACAGTACTCAAGACGAACGCACTTGATTATGACTTTCTCTCACTTATACTATTTTGCCTGTAATTCAATACTGTATTGGTTGGATATGTGGTTGTGATTGTAACTTTTGTGGCCGGATAAGAAACCGGTTACAGTGAATCGGTAGCCCGTTTTACACCTGCCCTGATTTTCTTTTCCATTCAGGTCAATGATGTACATAGTTATGAAGCACATTTACCAGCTGTGACTCAAAACCACTTAGGGATTCCTAAATTGTATGAGGTTAATTAAAGTCACCTATTAAAACAACTTTTCTGTTCTCTAGTATCCTTTCTATCTCTTCATAGAGCAGGGGTGTCAAACTAATTTTATATGGTGGACTTGATCTGATATTCTGGCACTTGATGTGGGCCACATTAAACAAAAGTTGTTAAATTAGAAATAGACTATATTACTATTTATTTATGTTTAGAAATACTTCCATAAAACCCACATGCTTTCAAATGGCTTTCTGCAGCTTGATTCTTATTCTGATGATTATGCTAAATTGATGCCAGCATAGTATAACTTTCAGTTCATGTCGATGGCTAGTAAAAAAACAGCTTAAATTGTTGAATCACGGATAGTTTTACAAATGTAAATATGGTTACTTTTATGGTACTTCTTTGGTAGAGAATCGGTTGCTTTGTTTTATTCATACAACCAAAGGTACTGAAATGTAACCTTCAAGTGGCTTTGCCATTGGGCAATTCCGACCAGCATTATATCTAAGTTAGAAAAAAGGTTTTGCCCATTTAGTGAATACTTAAGTATTTATACAAATTGGAATTAATGCTTTTTGACATGAGCTTCAAGTGTAACAGGAGCAGTATTTGTCTTGTGCAGACCCCATGCAAACATTCGTTTTAGAACACCTACATTTTACTGGACTGGAATGAAAACATTAGTCCAATCAGGTGCGACAGACCTTTGGCTAGTTTGTGAGATCTTGTGAGCCGATGATGAATGGCTTGAAGTCCAAATATATGCAATTGTTACTGTTACAGAGACGAGCCCACACCTTCCTGGTCTGAAATGTATGGTGACTCAGGTATTGCCGCAGCTCTGATCCTTACAATGCGGGTGTCCTGGGTCCAGCTGCGACCGTTTCCTGTGAGCCAAAGTAAGCCATGGAATTCTATGGCTCTTTATAAAGCAGTGGCCTTAATGATCGCCTACATTTGGGCTCGAGGTTTAGCCCTCAGGTCGAGCATGAGTACTTTGTTTCAACCTAGCTTGTTGCATGTTTCCCTCTGCAGCTTTGATTGGCAACTTGTCAGGCAAAATCAGCTCCGTCCCTTTATAATTGGCTGAAATCATTTTTAATCACGAAGCACTAGCCAGCAGGTTAGCTTGGATTTTTTTTCATACTGCAGATGTTTAAGTAGAAGAATTTATTCTGTCTCCGAAGAGGCCCTGACATGTATGGCTACACAAACCTCCTTTTTCTATTTGCTCTGTTGGTGTTTATGTCATAGAGTCAAAGAGTTATACAGCACAGAAACAGGCCCTTCGGCCCATCGTGTCTATGCCAGCCATCAAGCACCTATCTATTCTAATCCCATTTTCTAGCACTTGGTCCGTAGCCTTGTATGCTATGGCATTTCAAGTGCTCATCTAAATATTTCTTAAATGTTGTGAGGGTTCCTGCCTCTACCACCCCTTCAGGCAGTGTGTTCCAAATTGCAACCACCCTCTGGGTGAAAAAATGTTTCCTCAAATCCCCTCTAAACCTCCTGCTCCTTTACTTAAATCTATGTCCCCTGGTCATTGACAGCTCTGCTAAGGAAAAAAAATTCTTCCTATCCACCCTGTCTATGCCCCTCATAATTTTGTATACCTCTATCAGGTCTCCCCTCAGCCTTCTCTGTTCTAAAGAAAACAACCCTAGCCTTTTCAGTCTCTCTTCATAGCTGAAATGCTCCAGCCCAGGCAACATCCTGCTGAATCTCCTCTGCACCTTCTCCAGTGCAATCACATCCTTCCTATAGTGTGGCGACCAGAACTGTACACAGTACTCCAGCTGTGGCCTAACTAGCATTTTATACAGCTCCATCATAACCTCCCTGCTCTTCTATGCCTTGGCTAATAAAGGCAAGTATCCCATATGCCTTCCTAACCACCTTATCAACCTGTGCTGCTGCCTTCAATGATCTATGAACAAGTTCACCAAGGTCCCTCTGATCCTCTGTACTTCCTAGGGTCCTACCACCAATTGTACATTCCCTTGCTTTGTTAATCCTCCCAAAATGCATCACCTCAAACTTCTCAGAATTAAATTCCATTTGCCACTGCTCCGCCCATCTTACCAGCCCATCTATATCGTCCTGTAATCTAAGGCTTTCCTCCTCACTATTTACGACACCACCAATTTTTGTATCATCTGTGAACTTACTGATCATACCTCCTATATTCACGTCTAAATCATTAATGATTATGGGTACAGGGAACTCCATAGTCATTGTTTATTTCGGCGTGAACAAGGCTGCTAATACAGTACCATTGCAGGAAAGGAATTGAAGGGTTGTTTTGCATGGAGCTGCTTCAGGATAGTGCTGAGAAACTAGTTTGGAACTCCAAGAATCATTGCTAAGAGCATTGCAATTTGTGCTGCATAGCAATGATGTGGAATAATGAATGAGGAGGTAGTTGTGATACTGGATGGGCTAAAAATTGCTAAGTAGGAGGTATTAGAAGGGCTGGCTGTACTTAAAATTGATAAGTCACCAGGACCAGATAGGATGCATCTCAGAGGGCTGAAGGAAGTAAGAGTGGAAATTGCAGAGGCACTGGCCAAAATCTTCCAATCCTCCTTAGAGGGATGGAGCCAGAGGATTTGAAAATTGTATTTGTTACACCCTTGTTCAAAAAAGGATGTAAGGAAAACCCAGCAACTACAGGCCAGTCCTCCGTGGCGGGGAAGCTTTAAGAAACGATAATCCAGGACAAAATTAACAGTTGCTTGGACAAGTGTAGATTAATTAAGGAAAGCCATAATGGATTTGTTAAAGGCAAATTGTGTTTAACTAATTTGATTGAGTTTTTTGATGAAGTAACAGAGGGAGTTGGTCAGGGTAATGCGGTTGATGTGGTCTATATAAGTTCTTCCAAAAGGTGTTTGATAAAGTGCCACATAATAGGCTTGGCAGCAAAGTTGAAGCCCATGGAATAAAAGGGACAGTGGCGGCATGGATGTGAAGTTGGCTGAGTGACAGGAAACTGAGCAATGATGAACAGTTGTTTTGTGGACTGGAGGAAGGTATACTGTGGGGTTCCCCAGAGGTTGCTATTAGGACTGCCTCTTTTCTTGATCTATATTAATGACTTAGACTTGGGTGTACAGGGCACAATATCCAAACTTGCAGATGATACAAATCTTGGAAATATCGTGAGGAGGTTAGTGATGAACTTCAAGAGGACTTAGGCTGGTTGAATGGGCGGACATGTGGCAGATGGAATTTAATGCAGAGAAGTGTGAAGTGCATTTTGGTAGGAAGAACGAGAAGAAAGGGTTCAAGAACCGAGAGACTTGAGGCTATATTTGCACAAATCATTGAAGATGACTGAGCAGGTTGAGAAATTGGTAAAAAGGCATCTAGGGTCCTGGGTTTTATAAATAGAGGCATAGAGTACAAAAGCAAAGATTTTATGATCAACCTTTTATCAAACACTGGTTCGGCCTCAATTGGAGTATTGTGTCCATTTCTGGGCACGGCTCTTTAGGAAGGATGTAAAGGCTTTAGAATGCAAAAAAGATTTACGAGAATGGTTCCAGGGATTAGTGACTTTCGTTACGTGGATAGATTGGAGAAGCTGGGGTTGTGTTCCCTCGAGAAGAGGAGATTTGATGGAGGTGTACAAAATTGAGGGGTCCGGACCGAGTAGATAAAGAGAAACTGTTCCCATTGGCAAAAGGTCTGGAATCTGATCACACCGATTTAAGGTGATTGTCTTTGGTTCTTTTGCCAATGTGAGAAAAACCTTTTTATGCAGTGAGTGCTTAGGATCTGGAATGCACTACCTGAGACTGTGATGGAGGCAGATTCAATTGTGGCTTTCAAAAGGGATTTGGATTATTATCTGAACAGGAAGAAAAATTGCAAGGATATGGAAGGAAGGGCAGGGAGTGGGACGAGCTAAATTGGTCTTGCAGAGAGCCAGCACAGACACAGTGGGCCAAATGGCCTCCTTAGGTGCAATAACCATTCTCTGATTTTTAAATGGAGATGACGACAAAAGTGTCAATTTGTGATGACGCCAAAATGTGGAGAGTGACACTGCAAACAATCAAGCCCAGGTCGATTAGGTGCAGAATGATCTGACTAGATTAGGAAATGGCAAATTAAATTCAATGTTAGCAAGTGTAAAGTGATGAAATTAGGGAAGGTACTAAACATTGGAACTGTAAACCAAATGATGTTGTTCAACAGGGCACAGCATAAGAAAGGGATGTGGAAGTGTTGAACAGATTGTTGCAACCATCTACACCGTGCAGCAGCAGTTGCTAAGTTGAAGAGGATTTTGAGTTGTCTAATGTACTGGTTGAGAACATAAACTGCAGAATGTATTATTGAACCCATCCAAACCATTGGTTCATCCCCATTCTGAATACTGTTTGTAGTTCCAGTCATCATATTACAGGAAGGCTGTCTTAGAACATAAGAAGAGTAGGCAATTCAGCCCCTCGAGCCTGCTTCGCCATTCAATACGATCATGGCTGATCTCATCAACTCCACTTACCTGCCCGTTCTCCATAACCCTTCAACCCATTACTAATTAAAAATCTGTCTATCTCCTCGAATTTACCCAATGTCCCAGCATCCACTGCACTCTGGGTTAGTGAATTCCACAGATTCACGACCCTTTGAGAGAAGTAATTTCTCCTCATCTCTGTTTTACATCTGCTACCCCTTATCATAAAACTATGACTTCTCGTTCTAGATTGCCCCACAAGAGAAAACTTCCCCTCTCTGCCTACTTTGTCAATCCCCTTAATCATCTTATATACCTCAATTTAGATCTCCTCTCATTCTTCTAAATTCCAGAGTAAATGCCTAAACTGCTCAATCTCTCTTCATAAGACAAGCCCCCCCCCCCCCCCCCATCTCTGCATTCAATCTAGTGAACCTCCTCTGAACTGCTTCCAATGCAACTACATCCTTTCTCAAGTAAGGGGATCAAAACTGTATGCAATACTGCAGGTGCGGTCTCACAAATGCCTTGTACAGTTGCAGCAACACTTCCCTACTTTTATACTCTATTCCTTTAGCAATAAATGTCAAAATTCCATTTGCCTTCCTTATCACCTGCTGTACCTGCAAACTAGTTTTCTGCGATTCTTGCACGAGGACACCCAGATCCCTCTGCACCGAAGCACTCTGAAGTTTCTCTCCATTTAGATAATTGGATAACTTCACACTTATCCAGGTTAAAATCCATCTGCCAAACTTTGGCCCATTTATCTAATCTATCATATCCATTTGTAAATTTTTTATTTCTTTATTGCAACTTACTTTCCCACCTATTTTAGTGTCATCTGCAAATTTGTCTATAGTACCTTCTATTCCTACATCCAAGTCATTGGCACTGAAATAGCAGCAGCAAAGGGTTACTCAGTTGACATCTGGCATCAGACACCTGAGAAGTTGAATTTACTTGCATATTAGAAGAGGTGATTGTGACGGTATCTTTAAGCATTCAAGATCCTTAAAGATATCAACAAATTGAGCCTTGAGAAGCTGTTTACGCTGGTGACAACAAGAGGACTTGGAATGGAACACAAAAAAAAAAGTATGGCTGGTTCACACATATTGGGATTGAATTTTGAAGTGACCTCTTCCATTGGGCGGGAGGCAGGCAGAGCAAACCCACTGCCTGCCTGATGGAAGTGGTCAGAGGCCCTGACCCATTTTCATGTTCGGACCTCACTTGAGTTTCGCTGGTGAGTTGTTAGTACTTTTGGCAGCTGCAAAATAGATCCCAGCTGCTGCAGGTAAGTAAAGTGGGAGGGCCACAGAGGATTGGGCATCTGGGGGAGAGGAACTGATTTTTGTGGGGACAGGAGGAGCATTAGCAAGTTGGCTCCATTGTTTGGAATGGACTGGCAGGGGAGACGATTATGGTTGGTAGTAATTGTAAGAGATAGTTGGGCAGGCATTTGGAGAGAAAATAATTTGAGATCTATAGGTGACATTGTATTCTATTGTTGAATTTTGAGGGTGGACAGAATCACCACAGAGGCCTTTTTTGATCCTGCACATTCTTATGTTCCTATGGCTCAGTTGTAGCACTCTTGCCTTTGAGTTGAAATTTTGTGGGTTCAAGCCCCACTCTGGAGACTTGAACAAAAAAGCTGCGTTGAGGGAGTACTGTACTGTTGCAGGTGCTGTCTTTTGCATCACCATGACACTATTTGAAGGTGCTCTCAGTACTTGAACTCTGTCAACTGAACAAACCTGTTCATCTGGCAACATTTATCCCTCATGCAGTATCACCCCAAACATATTATCTAATCATTTATCTCATTGCTATTTATGGGACTTTGCGACACACATATTGACTGCTGTGTTTTCTTACATTACAGCTGTGATTGTGCTTGAAAAATGTACTTCATTAGCTGTGAAGCGCTGAATCATCCTAAGGACTGGAAATGGCACTATATAAATTCTATATGACTACTGAATGTGTTTTTTTATGAAGTCATGACTCTTTTACTGTCTTTGAGGACTGTCATCAGCACTAAGTTAGAGTTATAAAATTATTTTTGACTGTTTTATTCGTTGATGTCAGGAGGCACCATTCAAGCAGAGTGAGCTAAACGCTGATCTTAATTTCTTTCCTTCCTCTCAAAGATCTCTTCCTTCTAAGTAGTGCTCCAACTAGTGCCTGAATTGAGAACTAGCTGAACTCAACTGAGGCAAACCTGTTAAACTGGCATGTAGCCTTTTGACCTTCTGGTTGATGTATTTTAGCTCAACTTGGAACTTGGTTCCAGTATGTCTTTACCAAGGCTTGCTAACAATAGAGGAGCCAAAAATAGATACAAAACAAGTTAATATGATATTTCCATGTTTCTAATTATTTTTATGTGGCTGCCTTATTTCATAACTATGCATAATTGTTTGTTTACGGTCTGTGATCGTGCTTGGTGACTGCACCTCACTAGATAACAAATTGTATAGTATTGGTCCCATTTATGTGAAGGCAGCTTTGTTGGAGACAGATCTCAAAGGCTGTATCAATCTGATGCATTTATCATGAGCTTGAATATTGTACAATTTCATGTTGGTTATTCAAAAGTGATATTTAGCATTTATTTAATGTTTACTTGATAGGAAACATGAATTCTACAGAATGTGGATTTAACCATCAGGATGTTATGAAACTAAAATATTTTGATTTTTAATCTGTAGTCCTAATGGTTTTATTACCCTTCCATCAGTAATCCTTAATTTGCCTAAAGCAGCTGTTTCATTGCATTGTTTTTAAAGAATCATATTTTTGATGGATCTCTTCTGTCTATTTTTTTAAAATAATGTAGAAAAATCACCCATAGTATTATAGATACAGCAAGGCAAACACATCACCACCATAAATGCTTTTATTTAGCAGTTTGTGGAAAACAAGAATGTTTAAACCTGAAAAGGTTAAAGAAAATAAGTTTAAAGTAAGATACTAGATTTAGTTACAATTGAAACCTTTGTCTGCTGGCTACACACTCCCATGTGAATATTTTATTTAAAATAAACCTTACATACAGATAATAACAAAGCGTACCTGATCATGCCTTCATCGTCTTCAAAAGCTTTCATTTCAGACTGGGAAAATGTTTTTCTGCAGGTAATCCACAGGCCAGCAGTTTATCATTGTATTGGCAGTAAGTACCTATTGTACAACAGTGAAATGATAATAACTGTATGATTCCATTAACTCTCACAGGTATACAAAACAAAAGCTGCAGTGAAGCTTGGCGACATTAACAACCGTATGAAGGAACAAGAAGAGGATTTTGCCAGAAGGACTGCTCAGTACCAGCGGGAAATACGGCATCTCCAGCAGCTACTGAAGGACAAGCAGGAAATCCTTGATGGACTGCTTGAACAGCAAAGGTAAAGCAGTCATAGGCAAAACAAGCCAATTAGAGCAGACTGGTAGATAGGAAGATGCACAGCTGCAGGCTCTTGTATTCCATTATGCTCATCTGGTGCCTTTTTGGATGGTTTACTTTTAACACATTACATTTGACGTAAACACGCATAAACAAATGGCAGAAGTCAAAATTCGGTTATCTTGGTTTTAATGATTTTTTCCCCCTTTTTGACTGCAGAATCCACTGCAGGACCTGTTTCAAGATTTGTAGCTGCTGCTTTCTTCTTCCTGCTGTCACCACATAGATTAATTGTTAGAAATATAATTTGTGAACTAAGATAAGCAATAGCCATAATCTAACATACAGGCTCTAGTTTTATACTGTTGCTTGCAATGGTGAATTTTTCCTTGATTTAATAATCTGTTGCAGTAAAATTATCTGTTTGTTCAATGTTGTCAGCTCTATAATATTGATTGAAGCAGTGCGCAATGAAATAGTCAGTTAATCCTCTCATTTGAGATAGAGTGCGGAAGAACAGAGACAACCACCAAACATCATTCATATAATACATCTTGGCAGTGACTAGGATGTTGAAGAGAGAGCTGAGACTAACAACTGAAGTCGTCCTTGCATAACAGAGGTTGTGATTGTGAGAAGAATGCAATCCTGTTTCCAGCGATACTTGTCAGCAGCGATTTGCATCCTATTGGCAGCTGTGCAGTGCAGCCCCATTATCTGCAGAACGAGAGAGAGAGGAATGAAACAGACCTAATCACCATCTTCAGAGCTCTTCATCAGATAATAGGTTAAAATATTTCCAGAGCTGAATCCAAGCTGCCAGGTTGCTGTAGTTACTGAACCATTTAGTAGTTTAAAGCAGCAACCACTGCCTGAAGAGCCAATTATAGGGATTAAATGAATAATTAATAACAGTACAATGGATAACCGATTTTTAAAATATATATTTAACACTTTGCCGGGAGTTGCTGAACATTTTTGAGTATTTAGGCCATTTTAATCTGTACAAACTTACTAGTGCTCTTATTTTTAATAAGAACAATATACATTATTAAAAATACTTAATTAGTAATGTGGGCTGGAAAATATTTATATGCCTTGAACAGCATGTGTTCCTGTGAAGCTAGGTTATATATTTCTATATTGCATATTTAAGTACTAAAATATAATTGGCAGATACAATTGTGAGCTGTCAGCTGTAGCTAAATATATAATTCCCTGGAAGTCTGAGTGCAAATAGAACATTGGAACAGGAGTAGGCCACTTATCCCCTTGAGCCTGTTCTGCCATTTAATGAGATCATGGCTGATCTTTGATCTAACTCCATACACCTTCCTTTGCCCCATATCCCTTAATACCATCTATCAATCTCAGATTTAAAATTAACAACTGATCTAGCATCAATTTCTGTTTGCAGAAGAGAGTTTAAAACTTCTACCACTCATTGTGTGTAGAAGTGTTTCCTAAGTTCACCCCAGAAAGGTCTGGCTGTAATTTGTAGACTATTTCCCCTTAGTCGTAAACTCCCCAAACAGCAGAAATAGTTTCCCTATCTACCCTAAATGTTCTCCTGAAAATCTTAAACTTCAATCAAATTGCCCCTTAACCAAATTCCAGGGAATGCAACTCTAGTTTGTGTAATCTCTCCCAATTTAACCCTTGGATTCCAGGTATCATTTTGGTAAATCTACACTGCACTCCCTCCAAGGCCACGATAGTTTTCCTGAGGTGTGATCCCCAGAACTGCGCACAGTACTCCAGGTGTGGTCTAATCAGGGCTCTGTAGACCTAGAGTCATTATGGAACAGAAGGAAGCCATTTGGCCCATCAAGTCCATGCAGGTTCTCTGTAGAGCAATGCAGTCAGTCCCATACCCTGCTGTATTCCCATAGCCCTGCAAGTTTATTTCCTTCATGTCCGTCTAATTTCCTTTGAAATCATTCATCGTCTCCACTTCCACCACCCTCGTAGGCAGCAAGTGCCTGGTCATTACCACTTACTGTATAAAAAAGTTCCTCCTCATGTTTCCACCCCCCCCCCCACATCCTGCATTTATTGCCAAAAGCTTAAATCTGTGTCCTATGGTCCTTGTACCATCAGCTGACGGGAACAGCTTTTTGTCTACTTTATCTAAACCAGTCATAATCTTTCCCTCCCAATCAAATCTCCCCTCAGCCTCCTTTGCTCCAAGGAGAACAACTCCAGCTTCTCCAATCTATCCTTGTAATTAAAATCTCCCATTCCTGGAAACATTCTGGTAACTCTCCTCTGCACCCTCTGAAGGATCTTCACATCTTTCCTAAAGTGTGGTGACCAGAACTGGCACAATACTCTAGTCGTGGCCTAACCAGAGCTTTATAAAGGTTCAGCATAACTTTCCTACTTTTGTGATCAATACCTCAAGAAGGTCATAAGGTCATACGAACTAGTCGCAGGAGTAGGCAATTCAGCCCCTCGAGCCTGCTCCGCCATTCAATACGATCATGGCTGATCTCATCTCGGCTTCAACTCCACTTTCCTGCCCATTCTTCATAACCCTTCAACCCTTTACTAATTACAAATCTGTCTATCTCCTCCAAGCCGAAGATACCATCTGCTTTGCTAACTACTCTCTCAATATGCTCTGCCATCTTCAAAGATCTATGCATGTGGATCCGCAGGTCCCTCTGTCCCTGTACACTGTTTAGAACTGTGCCATTTAGTCTATATTGCTGCTCGCTATCCCTTCTGGCAAAATGCATCACCTTGTACTTCTCTATATTAAATCCATCTGCCACTTGTCTGCCCATTCTGCTATGCCCTGTTGCTGTTGATTGGTATCATCCTCACTGTTTGCCAAGTATATCCAAATATGGTATCATCAACAAATTTTGAAATTTTACTCTGTGTTCCTGTATCCAAGTCAATTATATAAATCAAAAAAACAGTGGTCCTAGCACTGACATTTGGGGAACACCACTGTTTACCATCCTCCATTCTGAAAAATAACCATTTACCATGACTCGTCTTTTTCTGTCCCGAAGCCAATTTTTTTATCCAAGCTCACCCTGACCCTCCTGTTGCATGAGCCTCAATTTTGTTAACTAGCCTTTTATGTGGTACTTCGCTCATCGAACACTGTCTTAAAATTCATGCAGACAACATCTAATGCTTTCGCTTCATCAACCTTCTCTGTTATGTCATCAAAAAATTCAATTAGATTAGTCAAGGGCAATCTGCATTTTACAAATCCATGCTGGCTCTCCAAGTGGCTGTACCATAATTTCTACTCTCTTGTTTTCTAGTCCTCTAGATATAAAGGCCAACATTCTATTAGTCATTTTGATTATTTTCTATATCTTTACATGAGATTTTAATATATGTATCTGGACCCCCCCCCCCCCCCCCCCCCCACCCAAGACATCTACTGCTAGTATTTCACCATTTAGAAAGTACTGTACCTCTCATTTGCCTACATTGATATCCAGTTTGCCAGAGTCCTACCCATTCACTTAACATATCAATATCTTTGTAATTTTGTGCTTCTATCTGCACTGTTTACAACTGTTTATCTTTGTGTCATCAACAGATTAGGATATGCAGTTTTCCATCCCATCGACTTAGTTGTTAATTAATATGGTGTATAGTTGCGGCCCCAACACAGAACTTCATGGGACACCACTAGTCACATCCTGCCAATTACGCCGTTTAGGTTGGCTTCCTAACCAGGTCAATAATGTGCAATACATTCCTTCAACTTTAGCTAATAGTTTCTTAGGAGGGACTTTCTCAAACACCTTCTGGAAGTCCATATAAATCACATCTATAGACATTCCCCTGCCCACAAACTTTGTCACCTCTTCAAAAAACTTAATCAGGTTTGTCCGGCATTACCTACCCTTTGAAGATCCATGCTGGCTGTCTCTGAGCAGCTGAAAATTTAGGGTGTTCAGTCACTATACTTATTTAAAACTCTAGTAATTTCCTGACTACAAATGTTAGGCTAACTGGTCTATAATTCCCTGGTTTCCCCCTCTCACCTTTCTTAAATTAATGGAGTAACATGCACAATTTGCCAATGTAAAGGAACAGTTCCCAAATCGAGAGAATGTCAGAAGATTATAGTTAAGGCACAGCAATGTTCTCACCTACTTCCTTTACAATCCTGGGATGTAAACCATCTCATCCTAGGGTTGGTCATTTAATAGTGCCATTATTTTCATGACTTTTCTTTGCTTACGTTAATTTTGGTGAGTCACTGTTCCGGATTCACTATTAGTTTCCTTGGGATGTATGACATGCTGACCTTGTCTACTGTAAATACTGACACAAAGTGATTATTCAACGTGTCTGCCATTTCCTTATTTTCATTGACAATATCACCGTTATCAGTTTTCAAGGGGCCTATATTGTTCCTGACCACCCTCTTTCCGAATACAATTAAAAATGTTTTGATTTGTATAAAGCTTGCAGGTTTCTTTTCATTCTCTTTTTTTGTAGCTCTTGCCATCTGTTTCGTCTCTCTCCCATTTGCCAGGATCTGTGCTACTTCGAGCATTTTTGTATGCTCTTTTAGGTTGTCTCTTGCCTCTTTAGTCACCCATGGTTTTTATTGGCAAGTAGAGTTCTTGTGATACAGAACCACTTTATACTCCTTAGAGGCATTAAATTCTTTGTACATCTCCCACTGATTTCCTGTGTTTTTACCCATTAGCAGATTTGTCAAGTTTAATGTGGACAGTCTCCTTTGAAAATTACTATTGAATCTGCTGCCACCAACCTACCAACCTTTCAGGCAGCACATTCCAGATCATCATAAATCACTGCAAAAAGCACGTTCTCCTCATCTGGTTCTTTTGCTAATTCTTCAAATTCTCAGTTACCAACCCACCTGCCAGTAAAAACAGTTTTACCTTACTTACTGTATCAAAATCCCTCATAAATTTAAACACCTCTATTAAATCTCCCCTTAACCTTCTCCACTCTAAGGAGAACAATCCCTGCTTCTTTAATCTAGGAACATAGGAGCAGGAATAGGCCATTCAGCCCCTCAGCCTGTTCCGCCATTCAGTGAGATCATGGCTGATCCGCAGCCTAACTCCATATACCTGCCTTTGGCCCATATCCCTTAATATCTTTGCTTAACAAAAATCTGTCTAGCTCAGATTTAAAATTAACAACTTCAGCTGCTGTTTGTGGGAGAGAGTTCCAAACCTCTACCACCCTTTGCGTGAAGAAGTGCTTCCTAACATCTCTTCTGAACGGTCTGGTCCTAATTTTTAGACTATGCCCCCTAGTTTTAGAATCTCCAACCAGTGGAAATAGTTCATCTTTATCTAGCCTGTCTTTTCCTGTTAATATCTTGAAGACTTCAATCAGATCACCCCTTAACCTTCTAAATTCTAGTGAAAACAGGCCTAATTTGTGTAATCTCGCCTCATAACTTAACTCCTGTAGTCCAGGTATCATTCTTGTAAACCTACGTTGCACTCCCTCCAAGGCCAATATATCCTTTCTAAGGTGTGGTGCCCAGAACTGCTCACAGTACTCCAAGTGGGGTCTAATCAGGGTTCTGTACAGCTGCAGGATAACCTCTGTCTTTATACTCCAATCCTCTAGATATAAAGGCTAGCATTCCATTAGCCTTTTTGATTATTTTCTACACTTGCTTGTGGCGTTTTAAAGATCTGTGCACCTGAACCCCCAAGTCTCTTTGGTCATCCACTGTACTTAACCTCTTCCCATTTAGAAAGTACCCTGCTCTATCCTTTTTTGGTCCAAAATGGATAACCTCACACATGCCCGCATTGAAATCCATCTGCCACAGTTTTGCCCACTCACCTAGTCTGTCAATATCTCTTTGCAATTTTATGCTATCATCTAAACTGTCTATAATGCCACCTAACTTTGTATCATCAGCAACTTTGGATATATGACTTACTATACCATCATCCAAATTGTTAATGAATAATGTGAATAATCTTGCCACATAACTGAACTACCTCATGCATGCTATCATTTGGGTAAATATCTTCTGCACCCTCTCCAAGGCCTTAACATCTTTAGTGGTTTGTGACACACAGAATTGGACATAATACTCCAGTTGAGGCATAAATAGTAATTTGTAAAGGTTCACCATAATTTTCATGCTTTTGTACTCTGCCTCTATAAAGGCATGGATCCCATAAGATAAAACCTTAATGGCCAAAAGGTTTTTGGATTTTATAGTTATGGACATAGAATACAAGAGCAAAGAAATAATAAATTTGAAGAAAACATTGGTTAGGCCACAGTTCGAGTACTGTGTGTTATTTTGGGCACCCCATTATAGAAAGTGTACTGAAACCAGAGACTGTACAATATTAATTCACCAGAATGATACCAGGGATGAGAAACTGTAATTATGATAGACTTTAGTTACTAGCACCTGGAATTTCTGCCAGGGTTTTTCTGATCTCCTGTTATAACTTTGGCAGACCAGCAGACCTCCTAGAGAAATGACCTTCTAAAGCTTTTGCCTTACTCCCTCCATAATATCCTCAAGGCCTATAATCCTATACACAGCCTCTAGTTCTCCAACATCAGTTTATTTCTCATTCACTGCTCCCTTATTGGCAGCCCCTTCTCCATCCACCTTGCTCCCTCACAACATCTCCACTTTGCCATTTCCTTCCTAGCAATAATTTTGCTTTGTTTCCATGCTAAGTGTGGTTCTGTAGTGCTAATATCCAGTATCTTGTACGAGTGTCAGTCAAGACACAGTTTTGGTGGGCACTTGCACCTTGTGGTATATCATAGCCAAGCCTGAGCTCATTTTCACCTGATATTAGGATACATGCACTTTCCAAGAGGGGTCCCAGGATAATGAACAGATACTGGAACAGTAGCTGTTATTTTTTTCTGCCTCCTTAAAATGAAACTGATGGAATAAACTAGTGCTTTTGCAACAACCTGAGTGTTTATATCAATATTGAACTGTCACTTTTTTGATTTCTTATTAAAGCAATTCATATTGTTTTTTCTGTGCGTAATAGCTAATATATTTCTAAATTCCACTTAATTAATGTCATTGACACGGCCCTGTTTAAACCTATAGAATAATACAGAGTGATGAATTATAAACAGTGTGGCATCACTATGAAAGACAATGCTATCCAGTTAAAAGATGGTGCAGATTTGAACTTTCTTTGTCAGAATACTTGAATAAATTGCTTACCAACTGGCTTTTATAATAAATTATTATTGCTTGTGGAATCTGTAGAGTAGCTTTACATTGCAGTTGAACTCTTTAACTAGAGTAATTTTGTGCCCAACCGTGGATTCTGTTATTAGAGTCATAGAGTCCTTTACAGCATAGAAGGAGACCATTTGGCCCATTGAGCAATCCCGTCAGTGCCACTCCACCGCTCGATCCCCTTGGCCCTGCAATTTTATTTCCTTCAAGTGCCCATCCAATTTCCTTTTGGGGTTTAATTTAATCCTGCCTGCTAATCTTTTCTTATAACCTCTCTTTGCCTCCTGTATTAACTTTTCAATTCCCTCCCCTATTTAGCATAATCTTCCTGGCTATTAACTGAAACTTGCTGCTGATATTTGCAACAATAATAACACTATAGACAAAACACGGCAACATTCTGAATAGTTTTCTCTAAAATATTTCTTAAAAGGCTTTTTGTAGCATTTGTAGACGTTAAATTCCTCTTTGTTTTTGAGCAAGCATCTTGGGTCATTTGTACCAAAGCAGACTAATTGCAGAATCCTGATAATATGAGGAATTCATACTGAAGGAATCTTTACATTATTTAACTCCTTGACATGCAGATAATGTAAATGTTCAGTAAATCTAATAGATTTAACTCAATGTTTCTTTTAGGCAAGTAGAATCTGAACTGGAGACTGTTTGGGAATCAACAACACGAGAAAATCGGCGGATAAAAGATCTTTTACGTGACACTTTACATAAAAGTAATCTCTGGGACACTGTCAACTTTGATCGATCGGACATAGAAGAAAACCCTCGCAGGTATTCAAGCAATCGGTCGGACTTCAGAGCATTCAGCTACTGTGATGTGATGCTCTCCTCCGCTAGAAGGGTAGAAGATAGAAGGATACATAAGAATTACCTGCAGCCAGACAATAACAGGCGTTTGCCTCATCGTGTGGCTGAAAGTGGAGATTGCGCAATCACTCAACAAAAAAAGCAAAAGCCCAGAGCAGAAACTGTCAAAAGCCCGATGTTTGAGTCTGACTCTGATCAACAACAAATTGCCTCCTCTGATGAAAGTGACAAAAATGAACATGATTTCTACTCTTAATATGATTGTCATTGACATTTTCAAATTTATCATTCCTACAAATGCATGTTTTCTTCTCAAATGCTTGTTATAATAGAAAAGTTTTACATGAAAAATGATTTATAGTTATTTCATATTAAGCTTTTGAAAAAAATCATTTAATTGTGTGCTTTCACTGCTTTATTTACGTGATAATGGTATCCATCCTTAAATATGTTTTGCTACCTTTAAAGTTATCCAGATTTTCACCAAATTTGTTGGCTGCTTGCACCTCATCAGAGATGCAGTTCTCCTTTAAAATTTGTTTTAATAAGGTGTCTTTGTTTTCTCAACAAAGATGTAAATGAAATTGTCACTTCAGCTTTTTTAAGAAGATAATTAGTATTTTTATCCTTAATTTGGTGGTTGGCAAAGACAATACAAATGGAATTGAGTTGTGGGCAGCTAAGGGACATTACATAATGAGCAAAAAAAACAC
This sequence comes from Heterodontus francisci, assembly GCF_036365525.1. Taxonomy (NCBI): domain Eukaryota; kingdom Metazoa; phylum Chordata; class Chondrichthyes; order Heterodontiformes; family Heterodontidae; genus Heterodontus; species Heterodontus francisci. The sequence goes on from NC_090387.1 coordinate 39,959,351, forward strand.
ACTCTCCAGCAAACTGGGACTTTGAGGTTTGCCAGGATGGGGCGGGAGGAGGGTGGGGTGGGAACAACTGGAATTTATACCAGTAGGGCTGTTTTTTACAGGGACAGGAATTTTACACCGTTGCATGGAAGCAATTTATTAGAAATGTTAGGTTTCCCAACTTGCTCTGGACTGCTGGCAAATGAGTATAATGGGAATTGTCAGTAAATTGCAGAATATATCTGTTAATATTTTGTACTTCAAATTTAACATGTCTCCTAAATTAATTAAAAACAATAAATTAAATGAGAGTGTTTGTTTATTAGCAGATAGGTGGTACCCTTCAACACTAACCAAGCTGGAAACTTTACATCTATGCATCTGCTCGAGTTCATAAAATCCAACAAACTATTGATTAAGACCACTTAGTTAAATTGCTTTTAGTAGACATTGATTTTGCCAAAGCATGTGATGTGAATATTTCCTTTAGATGGGCCATCAAATTTATGCATATAAATAATGGATGAACAACAGTAGCAAAAGCAAGCGCTAAAAGTATCAAGCATATTTTGTGGTAAAATAACCCTTTAGTTTACAATAACATTTGCAGATCTGTGCATTATGTCCTGGAAATGTTAACTCCTTTTGCATAATTTCCACAACATCCTCTATTAATACCTTCATGGGGGGATTTTTGTGACACTTGCTTACATTTCTAGTTTATCTTTTCTTTGTCAAAATAAATACATTTGCTAGAAAAATGGTGTTCGGTTCCAAATTAATAATCCATGTAACTGCACACGCAAGAGATTTTGCAAAACTGTATCTTAAGAACTTCTTCTTCTTTGGCCTCCTTATCTCGAGAGATAATGGATACGTGCCTGGAGGTGGTCAGTGGTTGGTGAAGCAGTGCCTGAAGTGGCTATAAAGGCCAATTCTAGAGTGACAGGCTCTTCCACAGGTGCTGCAGAGAAACTTGTTTGTCAGGGCTGTTGCACAGTTGGCTCTCCCCTTGTGCCTCTGTCTTTTTTCCTGCCAACTACTAAGTCTCTTCGACTCGCCACATTTTAGCCCCGTCTTTATGGCTGCCCGCCAGCTCTGCCGAACGATGGCAACTGAATAAAGGTTTGGGCTGATAGCCTTCTATCCCCAACCTCAGCTCAGATGAATTCACCCATTTCTCCAGGTTCAGGTGATTTACATTTTGTGGAGTATGCTGCCTTAGTCTCAGCACATGCCTAGAAGAGGGAGGAATATTGTATGCCTCCACAAACCTTTAAGGCCTGCAACAACTTCAAGACTTGCTGCTTATTTGTGTGTTTGGCTTGCCAGTATTGACTGGTATTTTTTTTTTAAAGAGGGTTTGGCTTCCTATATTTGACAGTACTTTTTTACGAGTTTGGCTATCTGACCCAATGAGGTAATGTAAACCCAATATTCAAAAAAATTAAGTTTGATTTGGGAGTAATAGATTAACAATTGGACTAACACTTGCAGTGGACAAAGTGCTAGAATGCATTTTAGGGGCTATTAAACTTTTATGCTGAGGGCTCTTTTATTTTGGCTGGTTGCCAATGAAGTACTTGTTACGTCTGTTTAAATTGATGGATCATTTTCTTAGCACTGTATTTCAAAAGCTGAAAAGTTGAGAAGTAGAAAAGGGCTCGAATAAAGACTGGGGTATCAACCTCAGTTTACATGGTGGGCTTGATCTGACCTCTTGGCACATGGCGTGGACCACATTCAGTAAAAATTATTTGAACACACTGGGGTAGAAATTAGATCCACTTTTCCCATTTTTTTTAGGTGTAAAATGGGTGTAATGTATACCAGTTTCTGGGCGTGGGGTCCTGTAGCTAATCTGCATGGTGGTAGATTTCAACCCCATTTGGACAAAAATGTATTGATCCTCGCTATTTTTAGACATATGTGGTGCCTGCCTGAAATCAGAGTTGGATCATAAGAACATAAGAGCTAGAATCAGGAGTAGGCAATTCAGCCCCTCGAGCCTGCTCCGCCATTCAATACGATCATGGCTGATCTCATCTTGGCCTCAACTCCACTTTCCTGCCCGTTCTCCATAACCCTTCAACCCATTACTAATTAAAAATCTGTCTATCCCCTCCTTAAATTTACTCAATGTGCCGGCATCCACCGCATTCTGTGATAGTGAATTCCACAGACTCATGACCCTTTGAGAGAAATAATTTCTCATCTCTGTTTTACATCTGCTACCCCTTATGCTAAAACTATGATCTCTCGTTCTAGATTGCCCCACAAGAGGAAACATCCTCTCTCTGTCTACTTTGTCAATCCCCTTAATCATCTTATATACCTCGGTTAGATCTCCTCTCATTCTTCTAAAGTCTAGAGAGTAAAGGCCTAAACTGCTCAATCTCTCTTCATAAGACAAATCCCTCATCTCTGGAATCAATCTACTGAACCTCCTCTGAACTGCCGCCAGTGCAACTACATCCCTCCTCAAGTAAGGGGATCAAAACTGTATGCAATACTCCCTAATTTTATACTCTATTCCTTTAGCAATAAATGCCAAAATTCCATTTGCCTCGCTTATTACCTGCTGTACCTGCATGCTAGATTTCAGCGAATCATGCACGAGGACACCCAGATCCCTCTGCATCGAAGCACTCTGAAGTATCTCTCCATTTAGATAATTTGCCTTTTTATTCTTCCGACCAAAATGGATAACCTCACACTTATCCACGTTAAAGTCCATCTGCCAGATTTTGGCCCATTCACCTAACCTATCCATTTCCATTTGTAAATTAATTATTTCTATATTGCAACTTACTATTCCACCTATTTTAGCGCCATCTGCAAATTTGGATATAGTACCTTCTATCCCTGCATCCAAGTCATTAATATAGATTATAAATAGTTGGGGCCCGAGGACCAAACCCTGTGGCACCCCATGTAGTTCCATCTTGCCAGCCAGAAAAAGACCCATTTATCCCAACTCTCTGTTTTCTGTTGGTCAGCCAATCCTCCATCCAAGCTAATAAGTTGTCCCTAACCCCATGTGATCTTACCTTGTGTATTAACCTTTTGTGCGGCACCTTATCAAATGCCTTCTAGAAGTCCAGATAGACTCCATCTACAGGATCCCCATTATCCTCTCTGCTTGTTATAGCTTTGACGGATCAATTTAAGTACGCATTTTACAGAAGAACCCTGTTTCAGTTTTTCCCATTAAAAAGCCATCCCTTTCTGCTGAAAAAATTATGGGGAAAGTTTTTTTTCTACTTCCCCTTCTGTGGAGCTGGAGGAGAAGGACTGCTGCTCCCAGCTGCTCAGCAGTACTGTAGGCTGCTCCCAGCTCATACTTGGGTCTCCAGCATCTCGTCCACATGTTGGAGCTTGTGATGTAAAATCAATGTGCAACTCCCTGTGCGCAGTGAGAATTCCCCCTTGTTCCCCATTCAACAACCAGTAGCACTTTCACTATTTGCTGGATTACCAACAGGCCCTGGATTCCCCTCACAGTCTAGAGTTCCTTGGGAGGTACAGGTGACTTTATACCAATGGTTCCCAAAGCTCTCCACCACTGGAGTTTTTCTCTGTGTGTGGGTGTAATGTAGACTACTTGATTGTTATGATTAGACGACAACTCCATTATTGTTGTACCATGCAACTACCAGGATTCTACAAGGCGAACTAGATTAACTTTTTATCTAACAATTCCTATGTTGCTGAATTCCCTATTCTCTTCCTTTATGCTTCTCAGATTCTTCGGTGCTCTCTGTCTTCAAAAACCTTCTCAAAACCCATCGGAAAATGGGTCTAGTTATTGTACCATGACTCATTTTATATTCCTCAATTCTTTTAATCTATTTTCCACCCCTCCCCATTCATTCCACCACCACCACCCCTGGAAGCACCTTGAGGCATTTTCTATGTTAAAGATGTTGTATAAACACAAGTGGTGAATTTTTAAATGAGTCTTTAGTGAAAAAAGCATTGAGAACCAATCTACTTTACCAGGATTATGAAAATATTTCATAGTGGGAAAGTATATGAATTTTGTAAAGCTTGTGACTCCAGTCTCTGAGATGTCGGGTCAAAGAGTTTAAAAACCTGAAGCAACCAACAGAAGCAAGTAGTGGTACTAATGCATTCATGCTTATTGAAGTGATTTTTGTGACTTTTCGAGGCCAAAACCACAAAGACAAAATCACAGAAATATCCTAGAGGAGTATCAGAGAGCATGCTACTTCAAAAGCATGAATCCTGGAATGTAGCACTTGCTGGTAATTTGTATGTTAGTGCAACATTTCTAAGTCAAATGCCAGAGAAATAATCTGAAAGCTTTGATATTCAACTTTAAAAAAAAAAACTGTACAATAGTATATGCTGTTACTATACTTGAGAAGTAGTTAATTGCTTGTGAAACACTTTGGGATGTCCTGAGGTCATTCCAATCATACGTTTTACATTACTTAGCAAATTATTTGCCTAACTACTATTCTACCAAGATTCTGATTTTTAGAACTAATTTTAATCTTTTAAGGCTTTCCAAAATGACCCATGATAATTTGTGCAATTTTATGTTGCCAACTGAATATGTTCAACTTTAATTGTTTTTTAGGAAGTTGGTTCACATATCTATATACTGACTATTCTTTTGAGGTTTAAAATATGTTTTTGTATGGTGGGGGGGTGGTTTATAGGAACAGGAGTAGGCTATTTAGCCCATCGAGGCTGTTCTGTCATTCACTGAGATCATGGCTGATCTGCGAACTAACTCCACATACCCACCTTTGCCTCATATCCCATAATATCTCTGGTTCACGAGAATCTATCAACCTCCGATTTAAAATTAGCAATTGATCTAGCATCAATTGCTGTTTTCAGAAGAGAGTTCCAAACTTCTACTTGCCGTTGTGTACAGTGTTTCCTAAGTTCACTCCTGAATAGCCTTTTTAGACTTTGCCCCTTTAGTCCTAAACTCCCCAAGCAGTGGAAGTAGTTTCTGTATCTACCCTATCTGTTCCCCTTAATATCTTGAAAGTTTCCATCAAATCGCCTCTTAACCTTCTAAATATATAGAATACAACCCTGGTTTATGTAATCTCTCCTCAATTTAACTCTTGGAGACCAAATATAATTCTGATAGATGTACACTGCACTCCCTCCAAGGCCAATATAGCTGTCTTAAGGTGTGGTGCCCAGAACCGCTCACAGTCCTCCAGGTATAGTCTAGCCAGGGCTTTGTATAGCTGTAGCATAACTTCCCCCTTATATTCTAGTTCTACATTGAAATCCATTTGCCACTATTTTGCACATTCACTTCTCTGTACTTCAATATCAATATCTCTGTATTTTCATGCTTCCTTCTACACTGCTTACAGTGCCCCATCTTTATGTCATTGGCAAACTTGAATATGTAACTTTCTATCCCAACACTGAAGTCATTAATTAATGTGGGGAATAATGGGCAATACAGATCCTTGCTGGATAGCACTAGTCACACCCGCCATTTAGAATACTTGCCTATTATTCCTACTCTCTGTCTCCTGCCATTCAGCCAATTTCCTAACCAGGTTAATATGGACTTTACCAAATGCCTCTGGAAGTCCATGTAAATCCCATCCATAGACATACCCATGTCTGCAACCTTCGTCATCTCTTCTAAAAGTTCTTTCAGGCTCATCAGGCATGACCTACCCTTTTGAAGACCCATGCTGGTTCTCTCTGATGAGCTGGTCAATCATTCTATCCTGAATTATAGAGTCCAGGAATTTCTTGACAACAGATCTTACTGGATTAGTAATTCAGAGGCTTAGACTCATAATGCAGAGACATGAATTAAAATTTCACTACAGCTGGTGGAGAATTTAAATTGTTAATAAATTCTCTTTTCTTTTGGGCCTCCTTATCTCGAGAGACAATGGATACGCGCCTGGAGGTGGTCAGTGGTTTGTGAAGCAGCGCCTGGAGTGGCTATAAAGGCCAATTCTAGAGTGACAGGCTCTTCCACAGGTGCAGCAGAGAAATTTGTTTGTCGGGGCTGTTGTACAGTTGGTTCTCCCCTTGCGCCTCTGTCTTTTTTCCTGCCAACTACTAAGTCTCTTCGACTCGCCACATTTTAACCCTGTCTTTATGGCTGCCCGCCAGCTCTGGCGAACGCTGGCAACTGACTCCCACGACTTGTGATCAACGTCACAGGATCTCATGTCGCGTTTGCAAACGTCTTTAAAGCGGAGACGTGGACGGCCGGTGGGTCTGATACCAGCGGCGAGCTCGCTGTACAATGTGTCTTTGGGGATCCTGCCATCTTCCATGCGGTTCACATGGCCAAGCCATCTCAAGCGCCGCTGACTCAGTAGTGTGCACAAGCTGGGGATGTTGGCCGCCTCGAGGACTTCTGTGTTGGAGATACGGTCCTGCCACCTGATGCCAAGTATTCTCCGGAGGCGGCGAAGATGGAATGAATTGAGACGTCGCTCTTGGCTGGCATAGAGCAAGGTATTTGGAATAAATTTGGAATAACAACCTAGTGTTAGTAATGGTGACCATGAAACTGCTGGATTGTCATAAAAACTCAACTGGTTTTCTAATGTCCTTTAGGGAAGGAGATCTGGCCTATATGTTACTCCAGACCCATAGCAATATAGTTGACTCTTTACTGCTCTTTGAAATGGCCTAGAAAGCCACTCAGTTCGGAACAATTAGGGAAGGGCAATAAATGCTGCTTTTGGATCCTGGGATGAGAGGGTTGTTCTTTGATGTGAGGCTGAGTAAATTGGACTTTACTGTCTGGAGTTTAGAAGAATGAGAGGTGATCTCATTGAAACATACAAGATTCTGAAGGGTTTGACAGGGTGGACACTGAGTTTGTTTCCCGTGGGTGGGGAATCTAGAACATGGGGGCAAGGTTTCAGGATAAGGGGTTGATCATTTAGGACTAAGATGGAGTAATTTCTTCTCTCTGAGGTTTGTGAATCTTTGGAATTCTCTACCCCAAAGGGTTGTGGATGCTCCATCATTGACTATGTTCAAAGCTGTGCTCGATAGATTTTTGCACTCTCGGAATCAAGGGGTATGGGAGAGGGTGGGAAAGTAGAGTTGAGGCAGAAGATCAGCAATGATCGTATTGAATGGTGGAGCATGCTGTAGGGCCTTATGGACTATTCTTGCTCCTATTTCTTGTGTTCTTATTGTCAACATCACCGTTATCAGTTTTCAGGGGCCCACATTACTACCAACCACCCTCGTTTTCCTAATATAATTGTAAAATTGTTAGTATAAAAGCATGTTTATTTAAACCTTCTTGCACCATACACCTCATGAATTCTTGAGGGCCAAGGAGCAGCAGACTGCTCCCACCACTCTGCTGTCAGATAAAAGCATAGAAGGCTGTACGAATTTATTTTGCAGGGGGAACAAGAACAAAACCTTGGATGGCAATTGAGATCAGGACAAGGTCTTTAAGTTCCAGGATGGTTTGTTTTATGAGAATAAACTGTGGCTAAGGCTAAAAATTGGTTTGTGCCATTTTATGGGGATGGGGGTTGGAACCCATGACTTGCCCACACCCATTGAGGTGGAGGTAGGCAGCATGCAAATTTGGTGCTGTCTCCTCATTTACCTGATTGTAGCATTGGGCCAAGTGAGTCTCATGCTGCTGTCTGAACGCTTATCAGGGAGCCGAGCAGCATGTGCTAAAAGAATATGGTGCACCCAGCTTTCTCTTCTTAAACACAGTGTAATCCTCTTAAAGGGAAGCTGCACTGAATTAGGGAGGCTGCTGCTGGATACGATTGCTGCAATTGTAAACAAGGAAAATGGAACACCAGGGCAGAAAGAGGGCTCCAGGTTCATGAATGAAATTGGACAGGAGCAGAGATGCCATTTTTCTGCACGGGCCAGGAGGCCCTCAAGGACCACCTTCAGAACAAATTGGGAGCTGGTGGTGAATGAGGTGAATTCCTGGTGTCTGGCACTGAAGACCTGGCAGCAGTGCCACAAGAAGTCTAATGCTCTCACCCAGGTGCTTAAGGCCAGTGAATGTATCTCCTATCCTTTCCACCAAATCACCAGTCTCTCATGCTGCTCAATGCAACACAGCCCCATCACTCACCCAGTGCCAGTCCCTTGTCCTCAGGATTCACGCCTAATACCCAGACACTTCACATCACCCTCACACACATTCCAATGATGCCATCCTCACACCCAGCTCCTGCTGCTTCCACAGCTGAGGGCGACACATCAACCAAACACAGTGCTATGCAATCATGGACATACTGTCCTCCCTCTTGCAGGACAAGGTGGCGGAGAAGGGAGCAGAGCTGGCAGGGACAAGGACACCTGCATCTCCTGAGCACTATGGAGGAGATAGTGCTCTGCATCATGGGACAGCTTGCGATAGAGCTTGTGACATCCAGCATCACAGAGAACATTGAGGATGATGGTACATTCCTGCCTTCTGCCTCTTCTCAACTTCCAACTCATTGTCATCCTGCTATCTGGCATGACAAGCAAGCTGCAGATGGCATGACCATGGACCTCTTTCCACCTCACTCCCACTCCTCTCAGGCTAACTTTGATTTTCTGCTCTCAGACACTCAAGAACTGTCACCTGCTCAGCCACAGCAGCCCCAGGAGGCGGAGAGAGAGCAACAACAGAGCACTTGATCTGACACTTGCAACCACTGGCTCAGATACTGAAACTGCACATAATCTTAATGGGTAGTATAGTGTTGGGATCAACATGTGATTCACTGGGCATGAGTGGGCTGCAGCCACAACAGGGGGCACGGATGGTTCATGTGCCAGCTCACCGTGTGCGGTTGCAGAGGTGTTCTGCTGCTGAGGACTTGGATGAGGAATTTGATGGGGCAGCAGAGATAAGAACACTGATGGGATGCACTCAAAAATGATGGGTGCATTGGTTGGCTTTCCAGACAGCCTTCTGTCACTTTCAAGGAGCATGAGGAGCCTGGCTCTAAATTGGCAACTTCTGCTCCATCTCCCTGTGGTCCTGCAGACCAAGAGGCACTATAGCCCCCATACTTCCTGCTGCCTCTGTGTCGACAGGTCACTTATTCCTCTGCCTTCCCTGTGAGGATTCAGTAACACTCTCTGCCAAATCCAGGAACTCACCACAACACCTGCAAAAACATTCCTGAGTACTTCCAGAGACTCTGCAATAGCAGAAATTATTCTAAATTACCTGGGCTGCAGCGTGGATGCCTGGTCCTTTGAATAATGTTCATGCTGAGCCCCCCTTGCAACTAAATGCTTGTTCTTTGGTGAGAGACAAGCAAATACATAAAATAGACCCTCGTGGTCCAAATTTGGAAGTTGAACTCACATCAGGCAGTCGGACTGGGTAACATCATGATAATACCAGGTCAGATTCTTCTGGCACACACATGGTATGCCCACACGAATGTCCTTCTCAGCATGGGCCATCGCGCAGCGCACATCGGAAGCCGTTGGAATTGCAATACACCCCAATAGAAGGGCATTTGGCTTCCATAGTGCTGGCTCCAGCTGTGGTACCGATCTAAATTCGCACTCCTTTTTTCCTTCAATTTGCTGGAGAGCAAGGCTCAGTATTCATATATTATAGCTGAGAGGGTCTGAGAGTGTATGTGCACTGTATCTCAGTCTTGCTCCCCTAATATTACACTCAAGTCAGCATCTATGGGCAGCAATTGATAAAGAATCCCAACTAATGTGAAAACCATTTCTAGGGTAGTTAGACAGCATTGATTCAACAATACAAGAATAGGTCATTCGGTCCAATTGGTCTTTGTTACTGCTTATACTTCACATATGCCTCCCCCACTCTCATTTCCTTTTTCCACCCTGCGTCCCTGTCCCCTCTACTCCATTGTCCCTCATGTATGCATTAAACTTACCCTCAAATGTGACAATGCTATCGCTTCAAGCATTCCATGTGGCAACGAGTTCAATATTCTTATCACTCTCTGTGTAAAGATATTTCTCCTACATTATTTACATGATCTGTTAGTCGCCAACTTATCTATATGCTCCCTTGTTCTGGACTCAACCACAGTGGAAACAGTTTCTCTGTGTTAAATCCTTCTAGGCCATTGGCAGACATGACAATAGGCTCCATTGTGATCCCTGCCATCCATCTCAGGTCCTCCAAGGTGGTTCTCAATGCCTCCAAGAGATGCTCCTGCAACACCTTTCCATTTATAGCAGGTTGACAGAGATCTGAGTCCACACGGTCAGGAGCTAAGGCTGTCTTTGGGTGAGTTTGGCTCCCCACAATCAGATCTCACTTCCACCTCTGACTATTCTGGCATTGTGAGGTTAATCAATGAAGGAATGCTACACATAAAGAGACTGCTGGGAAGTGTGAAGAGCACTTAACTATAACTGCTCTGGTGAAGTTATTAAAATTCTTCCTGCGTTGCAAAATCATCCAGAGGTTCAAGGAGATGATGCTCACTGCCCCAGTCACCTTCCTCCACAAAGTGCATACCACATTCTTGTTGTTCTTTGGGATGTAGCCCTAAATAAACCATCTCTCCTGCTTTATATATCCAGTATGAGGACAAATAAGTCCAGCCCAATGAAGTTTGCTCTTTGTTTCTTCGATCTGGTTGCTATCTTTGTTGCCCAAGTTGTCTGCTTCCTTCATGTTGCCAGCAGGTTTCAGCACCTCCAAGTTATATCTGGTCCCCTACACTTCTTCCCATTGCTCCCCTGCCCACTTCACCTCCAAATAATTTCTGTCCCTACACCGCACCCCCCCCCCCCCCCCTCACCCCCTGCCAATTTGGGGTCTGACTTCCTCATTTTATTATTTTCTGTCCCTTCCCTGCAAGGAACCTGAGATTTTGCAGGCTGTTTTTGCACGGCCTACGGTCCTCTGTCTATTTAAATTAGCTGACTGCATAATTTAAAACAGAGCCAGCACCTTAACCTATATTCTGACGGTCACACGCGTTTTAATTCATCCTTGAAATCTCCACTCAATTCTGCACAAGATTTTAATCTGTGGGTCCAGCTTTCCACACTGCATTTGTGTTTTGATTTTACCCATTTTCTTATTGCATTTTTTGTTTTCATTTTCATTTCTATTTCAATATAGTAGATCTGACCAAAAAAATATAATCCAATTATGTCAGATAAGAAAAGAATGACTAGGCCTGAGGTTATAATTTGCATCACTGGGAGATTAGAGATGAATTTCTCAAGGTGCTTTTTGGAGAACATGATGTATCTTGACCTAGTTTCAACATTTCAGATACCAGGACACTCCTATATTTTTGTTTGTAACCATTGATTTTGATAGCGACTTCTACAGCAACTCACTCCTATCTTATTTCAGATACTTTATGGTTCAGTGATTTCCTTGTTCTTAAGTTAACATTATTAATTACTGGGTTTCTGCAACTGTATGTATGACGACCCTCACAGCAGTCTTCAGGAAACTGAAATTGCATGGATTTTGAAGTTATATCCCAGCTGTGTAAGAATATTTACTGGTGAAATTGAATTAGTTCTCATTTAATTAAAAGATTGTTATTCCAAAAATTACTGCTGATTAGTCAGACAATGCTTATACAAAGAAAAGATAACTTTAGTAAATACTATGATATCACTAAATATTATTCAAGCCCAAATGCAGTCCTCAGGTGAAGCAGAGCTAGAGAATGGAGTTCAATTGGACCAAGGCATGTAGATGTAATTCAGTTGCTATTTTACAGTCACATGTTCTGTCCTTATATTTAGATTAAACATTCCTATGTCCACATTTATAAAGGAAACTGCCAAAATAAATTTATCACACTGATTACAGCTTCCAACTAATGTTGGTGCTGTGTTTCCACAAGTGTGAAGGCCTATTTAACAGCCTGAACAGTTTACACAGGTAGGGCTGGATTTTGTTGAGCTCCTGACGTTGGGCTCCATGGTGGGGGTGGGGTGGAAGATCGCAGCGGCAGCGGTCTGCCACGGAGCCTAATGCTGGGATTGCCAGGCCCGATCTTCCCAGAGGCGGTGAGACTCAGTGGCGGACCCCCGACGCTTGGCAACGGAACCCGACTTTAAATATTGAAATTAACTTTATGCATTTAAATCCAACTCTCCACAATCTTACCATCGGATCCGGAACTTCAGTGTGACGGGCGGCTCTCACGCACCTTTGCTTTCCCGTCCAGGGAAAGCTGATGCCACTGAGGTGGGGAAGGGGGGATCAGAGCATTTTTAGTGTAGTGGGGGGTGGGGGACGAGGTGTCCTCTAAACTTTGTGCAGTTGGCAAGGGGGAGGGGGTCAACTCTGCACTTGGTGCAGTTGTGGGGGGGGTGGGTGTGGCGAAGGAGTCAACTCTGCAATTTCAGTGTATTGGGGGGCAGGGGGTGCGGTTTGGTGGGAGACAGGCCAAACATTTATTTTTAGTGTAGTTGGGGGTGGGGAAGGAGCAACTTGGCATTCTCTACACAGGGCTGGAAGACCTTTAAGAATGGCACCAGCACCTATGCAGAGACTTTTTTTTTATTTCCAAAATATACTTTATTCATAAAAATCTGCAAAAATTACATTGCCAAACAGTTTCAAATAGTACCAAAAATACAAACATTGCAAGGGAGATCAGTTTCCTTCTATACTATCATGAGTTTCTTCACAACCCTTCCATTTCACTATTGTCATGCCAATTACAGTTTCACATTTACAGCAAATGAAAATATCAACGATACAGTTCGAGGGGTTTCCCATGGATCCAGCCCCTCAGTTCAGCTTGGTGGGGGGACCTTACACTGTGGTCTTTCCCCATTGAGCCTTTGCTGCGGCTGCCCCAAGCTTTAGTGCGTCCCTCAGCACGTAGTCCTGGACCTTGGAATGTGCCAGTCTGCAACATTCGGTGGTGGACAACTCTTTGCGCTGGAAGACCAGCAAGTTTCAGGCAGACCAAAGGGCGTCTTTCACCGAATTGATAGTCCTCCAGCAGCAGTTGATGTTTGTCTCGGTGTGCGTCCCTGGGAACAGCCCGTAGAGCACAGACTCCTGTGTTACAGAGCTGCTTGGGATGAACCTCGACAAAAACCACTGCATCTCTTTCCACACCTGCTTTGCAAAGACACATTCCAGGAGGAGGTGGGCAACCGTCTCTTCCCCACCACAGCCAACGCGGGGGCACTGTGCGGAGGGGGCGAGACTTCGGGTGTGCATGAAGGATCTGACGGGAAGGGCCCTTCTCACCACCAGCCAAGCTACGTCTTGGTGCTTGTATGCAGAGACTTCTGACGCGTTCACGGTGTCACCGAGACTGCCCCTGCCACGTGATTGGGGGGCAGCCACCCTGCATATTAAATAAGCCGCTGCCCTCAAGATCACAGTGGCTTGGCAGTGTGTGACCTGCCCGTGGGGGCTGCCATTTTTCACCCACTGCCGGGAACAGCAGTGGGAAATTAAAATCCAACCCGTAGTTTCTATTATAAATGTCGATATAGGAGTATACAACATGAAATGAATTAGCGATAAGATTTTAAATATATTATTCGTTGATCTCCTATGTCATTGCACATGGGCAGTCATTACCAAGTATGTTCTGTAGGTCAAGTGAGGTGTTATAGAGGTGGATAATTAAGCCAGAACGGGTCGTGATGATGGATAACAGAGTGGGGAGGTGCAGCAGGATGAGGAAGAGGGAGAGGGTAGTATAGGGTGGCCAGGAGACAGAAGGTTAAAGGGCTTGGTAGGAATGGGAAGCGGCAGCACAAGACTGGGAGCAGGGTTAGAGGTCGGGTTTGGGAGGAAAGATAAGAAGGCAAGGGAGAGGTAGAAATCCGGGGATGGGGAAGAGAAAATAGGTCACCAGAGGATGCCAGAGCAAAGCTGGAGTGCAAAGGAAGTGGCTATAATGCTGTCGCCAGTAACAGCAGCACAGCAAGCCTGGCAGGAGTGGGAGAGAGGATGACGTTGGGGCAAGGATGGAGATAAAGGTTGGGGGTGGGGGGAGTGGTGGGGGGGGTGGTTGATGGTATTAGAAGGAAGAAGGGTGAGGGAGATGGGTGAGGGAGAAAGGTGAAGGTGAGGAGTAAGTAAGTGGGAGGCATGACACAGGTAAAAATACACAGAGCCCTATTTCAGAAGCACAATCAAAAACACAAAGAGCATATTTTTTAAATCTGAGAGTGACTTGGTAGTCACATGCCTAATAACAATACCATTTGCATTTAAAGCGAGAGCACTTAGGGAAAGGTTTGTACTCTCACAATGGGGAAGTTCAAATTTCTTATGTGAGTTCAAACAAACAATTTGCTATAGGGTGGTCTAGGATTTCATAAGTTCTTGTTTGACCATTGCTACATCTACTGGGGCCGCACTGATATACATACCTGCAAACCAGCAGCAACTGTCCATTCTGCAAGTTAATGTACAAAAAAAACAACCAATAACAATCTCAATTTTCTCAGCAGATCAGATGGCTACAGAATAAAGAAATGAGTTTTGGTATTTGTTTTTCCATTTGAAGGCTGAAGCTTGTTGATTTGTGGCAACTGATCCATGATAATGGAAGTTGAAAGTCAATATTTGTAGTCATATTAATGACAGGGATGTGGGCATGAACAGATACTCAGTTTCTTCAGGTTGACTCACTTCCAGCTGCCATTTCTACTATGAGGGAGGGTCGGTGCAGGGACCCTGATGTTTCAGTATTTCTGACATATAATCAAAATGTGGCTTCTACATTCCATCCAAATCTTCCTTTCTCTCTCCAATGTAACCTGGTCCACCACTAGCTGCACAACTGAATGGCTACTGTAAGGCAGAAAATCGTTTCACTTGGGTGTTGGGCGGCACAGTGGTGCAGTGGTTAGCACCGCAGCCTCACAGCACCAGCGACCCGGGTTCAATTCTGGGTACTGCCTGTGTGGAGTTTGCAAGTTCTCCCTGTGTCTGCGTGGGTTTCCTCCGGGTGCTCCGGTTTCCTCCCACATGCCAAAAGACTTGCAGGTTGATAGGTAAATTGGCCATTATAAATTGCCCCTAGTATAGGTAGGTGGTAGGGAAATATAGGGACAGGTGGGGATGTGATAAGACTATGGGATTAGTGTAGGATTAGTATAAATGGGTGGTTGATGGTCGGCACAGACTCGGTGGGCCGAAGGGCCTGTTTCAGTGCTGTATCTCTAACTAACTAACTAACTAACTAACAGCCCTGTCAAACGCATAGGTTTTACATTAAAAGGCTCAGCCATTTGATTACCCACATCTGTGAACTTTGATAAACTTCTTGGACCCAAGATTCCTGGAGGTCCATTCCATTGGCAGAATTGAACCTTTGCCTGCAGGAAACTGCATTTCAAATTGTGGGGAAGGATCATCTTCCTGTTTGGGTGGGTGTACTCTCAATAGAACACTTGTTGTAAGCATCACATTTACTCGAACATTTTTCCCACAACATTTTTTTTAAAGCACTTTTTGTTATAAAACATCATATACTTTAACTCGCCCACGTATATATATAAGAATTTTTTTTATTCATTCATGGGACGTGAGCATCACTGGCCAGGCCAGCATTTATTGCCTATCCCTAATTGCCCTTGAGCAGGTGGTAGTACCTTCTTGAACCGCTGCAGATCATGTGGGGTAGGTACACCAACAGTGCTGTTAGGTGGGGAGTTCCAGGATTTTGACCCAGCGAATGTGAAGGAACGGTGATATAGTTCAAGTCAGGATGGTATGTATATAAGGGAATAAAGGAATCCAGGTTTTTAACAGCATGCAGCAGTTCTGTATCTAACTCTGACTGAATATTACTGTTTAGTCACAAGACAATTACAATGGTGAAAAGGATGGTGAAAAATAGGAAACATTGCTTTTGGAAGGTGTTTGTTTACTTTCTGCAGGCAGCATTTTAAGTTGGAGACTTACAGAACACATTGAGGTTGTGTTAGACACACACAGAAAACTCACGTGCCACCTACAAAGCAACAACAGCAGTCTCACAAACGGAGTTGCAACCTGTCTAATAAATGTTTCTGCTTTGGTGGTGCTTACTCACACCGGACAGTGTCCTGCTACTGTTAAACAGTGTAAAGCTTGTGGAAAACCCAAACACTTTGCTCATGTTTATCGCTCATCAACAAAATCAACTACGAAGACCAATACCACCAGAAGGGTGCCATGTATGCGTACCACAGCCAAAGGGCGAAAGAATGTAGTCAATTGTTACGATCAGGTGAGGAGGGGTCAAAGGGCTCCCCTCTTTTCCCTCTTCTTATTTGACCACAACAGATTTATTTCCTTTTTTAGTGGATATACTTGCCAATTCAATGTTTAACTTGTATACACGCATGATCATAAAAAGAGCCAATCCATCAGGTTTTCTCGAGTTTAACGAAGAAAGAGGTTAACTTTATTGTACGTAAACTGATCTAAGTAAAATAATAAAAATATGCTCCAATTTCTTCACATACACACACACACAGATAGGTTACCGAGTGGGCAAGGATAGATTGGTCGAATTAGACTCCAGAATAATAAAAAGGGCATATAGTCTGTGGAGGTTAGTGATTCAACTGGCTTCAGGTTGAATTTGGTGGTCCTGTGGCTTCCAGTTTGAAGACGTGGATGCTGATTCAGTGGTTCTCCAGGAGACAGCAATGTGACTGACTTCCTTTGAGAGAGATCTCTGTCTGTTCTTTCTGGAAAGTTCTCTACGCACAATAGCTCCCCCATTAGGCTTAAGTCATTAATCATAATGAGTACCCATTGGTGAACAGACTAATACAATCAAACACAGATCAATTAAACCACTGATCTCTGCAGTCTACAGCAGGGAATATGCCTCGGTACTCATGGTCAGCAGACAGAGTTCGAAGCTTGTAAGGTTTGAGTGGTTCGTCTCCACCAGTTAATATTCAGGTTTCCAGTCAGTGGATTAAAAAATCATCCTTCGACCTAGCCCAGCATAGAGGCGGATGATCCTGAACATACTTTTGTGCTCTCTCTCGGACAGAGCAAACAGCCACATGTGACAGTGATCATTGACTGCTCGGACGTAGATACTCTCATAGACACAGGAGCATCTGTCAATGTCTTAGGAGACAAAACGTTCAACAAACTTCAGGATTACCCCATTCCAATCAAAAATTTTCCCTTACAACAGTGACAAACTGCGGAAAACACTCTGGAATTTTGAAACACCAGTCTCATTCAAATACACTAGAATGAATGTTGTAATCTATGTCAAATCTGGAGAATGTGACACACTTCTCAGTTTCCACACAGCAAAACATTTGCACATGATTGCAGTTACATACGTGATTCCTATACATAACAATAACATTTTCGAACTGTATGCTCACTACTTCACTGGTATTGGTAAACTGAAAGGTGTTACATGCAAGCTGCATGTCGACCCTAATGTGCCCCCATTGTGGAGCAAATATTACTTGCCACTTATCAGCCCAAGCCTGAATGTTGTCCAGGTCTTGCCGCATGCAAGATCTTTTTGCTAGACTTCCCAGTTAATTTATTTTGGTTCATCCTTCATTCCTTTAAAGTTTGCCTTTTTAAAGTCAAATATTTGTCCTAGTCTTTGTTGATGCTGATATCCTGATAATTTAAAATTCAATCATATAGTAGCTACTCATCCTAAAGGAATCTCTATTCTCCTGGATATCATGTTATTATCCTGATCTCTGATAAGGGCTCGATCTAGGTGAGAATTAGTCCTACTGAGCTTGTAATATGAGAGCAATCCTATGCCACATTCACAAGTTCAGATTTAGCTATCTCACTAAGGTATTCCTAGTTTATTCTGTGCTTAATGAAGTCACCTATCATTAAAGCATTATTTACTTTATAAACCCTTCCTGATCATAGAATATTACAGCACAGAAGGAGGTCATTCGACCTTTTGAGTCTGTGCCGGCTCTTTCAAGGAGCAATATAGTTAGTCCCATTCCCATGTTCCTTCCCCATATCCCAGCAATTTTTCTCCTTCAAGTATTTATCCAGTTCTCTTTTGAAAGTCATAGAGTCATTTATGGCACAGAAGGAGGCCATTTGATCCATCGAGTTTATGCTGGCTCTCCATGGAGCTAGGCTGTCAGTGCCCCACTCCCCAGCTCGATCGCCTTGGCCCTGCAAGTCTATTTCACTCAAGTGGCCATCCAGCTTTCTCTGAAAGTTGTGGGCAGCAGGTTCCAGGTCATTACCACCCACTACGTAAAAAGCTGCTTCCTCATATTCCCCCTGCACCTTTTGCTCAAAGCCTTCAATCTGTGTCCCCTAGTCCTTGTACTATTTGTTAATCGGAACAGCTTTTCCTTGTCTAACTTATCTAAGCCTGCCATATCTTGTACTCTTCTACTAAATCTCCCATCAATCTCCTTTGTTCTAAGGAGAACAAACCCAGCTTTTCCAACCTAACGTAACTAAAATCCTCCATCCCTGGAACCATTCTGGTAAATCTCCTCTGCACCCTCACATCCTTCCTGAAGTATGGTGACCAGAATTGGACACTGTACTGGGGCCGAGCTAGTGTTTTATATAGGTTTAGTATAACTTTCTGGTTTTTGCACTTTATGGGCTGAATGTTATTCTGGTGGCAGGCAAAAAAAAATGGTGGCCTGCAAGCACGGGACCCGCCGCCATGCTGCCGCGATCTGGTGCGTAACAGCTCATTTAAATATGTAAGGCAGGCCACCCCAACCCCCCCACCCCAAACACGTGGCGGGGCAGCCTCTGTGACGCCATGAACAGCTTCTGCTGCCTCTACGCAGGCACTGGCACCATTTTTAAAGGGCTGCCAGACCTGCACAGAAGCCACAGAGTTGAACCCCGTATCCCGCACCCCCCACTACACTGTAAATACATTTCTGACCAGCTTCTCCTCCCCAATACAATGAAAATAAATGCCTGACCCGTTTCCCCCCCCCCCCCCCACAAAACACTTACATTGAAGATTTGACCTCTCCCCCCACCAACTACAAGAAGTGCCGAGGTCACCCTTCCCCCAACCCCCCCCCCCCCCCCCACCGCACACTAGAAATGCAGGGTTAACCCTGTTTTCTCCTCATCACTTCGCCAAAAATCCTAAGTTCCCCTCCTTCCCCACCTCAGTGGCACCAGCTTTCCCTGGACGGGAAAGTGAAGGCGAGTGAGTGCCACCTGTCTCACGGAAGATCCTGGACAGCTGGTAAGATCGTGATGAATGGTATTTAAATGTATTCATTTCCTTTATTTAAATATTTAAGGTTGAGTCCCGTCACTGAGCAGCGGGGAGGTCACCATGGATCCTCGCCGTATCCCGGAAGATTGCACCCGGCAATCCCTGTGTCGGGTTCTGTGGCAGGCCGCTGCCGCTGCAATCTTCCGGCCCCCTCCCCGCCACGGAGCCTGACATCAGGAACTCAACAAAATCCTGGCTTATGCCTGTCTAAAAAGCCCAGAATCCAATATGTTTTCTTGATTGCTTTGTTAACCTTTCCTGCTATCTTTCAAGATTTGTGCACAAGCATCCCAATGTCTCTTACTTCTTGCACCCCCTTTAAAATTGTATCATTTAGCATGTCTGTCCTTATTCGTCCTTCCAAAATGTAACAGCCCACATTTTTCTCATTGAATTTTATCTGCCATGTTTCAGCTCATTCCACCAGCCTGTCCATGTCCACTTGAAATCCATTACTATCTTCCTCATTGCTTACTATACTTTGTGTCATCTACACATTTCAGAATTATGTCCTGTACTCCCAAAACCAGGTGATTAATGTAGATCAAAAACAGCAGTGGTCCGAGGGGACTCCACTGTATATCTCACTTCAGTCCAAAAATAACCATTCATCCCTTAGCTAATTTAGTATCTAGGCTGCTACTGTCCCTTTTATCCCATAGACTTCAACTTTGTTAATAGGCCTAATGTGATACTTTATCAAAGGCCTTTTTAAAGTCCATGTACACAAATCATCATCTGCACTACCATTATCCACCCTCTCTGTTACCTCATCAAAAACTCAATCAAGTTAGTCCCTTAAGCAGTCTATGCTGGCTCTGTTTTATTAGTCCATGCTTAACCCAGTGGCTGTTAATTTCCTCCCAGATTAATGTTTCTAAAAGCTTCCCCACCACCAATGTTAAACTGACTGGACTGTAATTGCCGAATTTATCCTTCTCCCTTTATTTTGAATAGCGGTGTGACTTTTGCAATCCTCCGGTTCTCTGGCACCACCCCTGTACCTAAGGAGGATTGGAAGATGGTGGTCAGTATCTTTCTAACCTCTACCCTCACGCCCCTCAGCAACCTAGGATTGATCCCATCTCGACCTGGTGGCTTAACTACTTTATGTGCTGTAGTCTGCCAGGAAAAAAGGATTGGTGAGAGTTGATGTAACTAATCGGACTGTCTCTCATGGCTATGGCACATCCGTCCACCTATCCATCTTACTCAAATGACTGGTGATGTCACAGATAGTCACTACAGTATTAAATGGAGTGTCAGCCCTTGCAGGTTACCTTATGATCTAGCACTAGGAGTTACTGGATCATCCCAAGAAGTATGCACTGATAACAGTAGCTACTTCTTCTTCTCCAAAGAAACATTTGAGACAGAGCATTAGGTTAGGCATTAGACAAACACCACACACTTTCAAAAATATGAAGTACTGGTACAAGATACATTTAACACATCTGCACATCACAATATGGGAAAAATAAATTGGGATTATTTAATCTAACTCCGTCCTGATAGTTTACTTAGGATACATTGGATTAAGGTAGAAGCAGATCAATAGATTGCTTTACATAGCGGAGAGGTCAATGATGAAAATAGTGCATTAGGCCATTTTATTAGGCACATGTGAATAGAACTAGTTGTGCATTAAGTGGAACAGTCACTTAGTCAGTGGTTCTCAAAGTGTGGTCCGTGGTCCACTGGTGGTCTTCCAGTTGCTCTGTGGGCTGGTCCAAAATGCAAGTCACTGAGGCACAATGCCACAGACAAGGCCAATTGAGAGACCAGGCCAGAACCCTCATCCCCACCATTCACGTGATGTCACACAACCAGACCAGCTCCTGCATGTGTGGCACTAGTCATCATTATCATAAGCTGCTGATTTTATAACATATATTAGAATATTTCATATAAACGTGCTCTCTTGTAGTATTAATGCTTATAATATGAAACTGTTTATATTTTTGTTTCTGGCATGAGTTAATAACTAACATGATATTTAATACAAAAAATTAACATAATAAATTTATTGCATTTAGTAGTGAAAAAGCAGCAAAATATTTATAGCTTCCATAAGTGTATATGCTCTAGCAGGTCAGACTGGTAGGTTGTCGATGGGTCATTTGCCTCACCTAGGTAGTCAGTGGTCAAAACAGTTTGAAAACCACTGACTTAAGTGAATTACGGTGTTTAAGACTCTTTATTTCTGTAACAATGGTTTGGTAGGCATCTTCTGGCTGAATCTGATTGTCTTCTTGTACCAATGGTTGTGCTTGCTCCTTTGCTTCCTTGTAATACTTCTTTATATGATGAACTTGCAAAACAGATAACAATGATCTTTTGCACCTTGATGTGGCTAAACGGCAATAATCATCTTGATCTACCTAAGAATCTGAATCTTTGTTGGGGTGTGTGCAAGGTTTGTTTGACCAGGATCTTATTGGCTGCTCTTTATATTTCTCCTCTGCTATTGTTTGTGGTTGACCCAAGAGGATCATGATGATGGAGGTTATACTTGGTCCCCAAGGAGCCAAGCAATCCATCCAGTCGTCCTGCCCATTCAAATAATGTTGGCATCATAGATTGCTGTAGTTTTCCTGCTTTGTTCCCCCACCCCTGCTCCCCTCCCTATCCCCTTCCAATTCTTTCTCCCACCCCTCTGCAAAACTCTACTTCCTCTTTAATATCCTACCCCAATCCTCTCACCCTGTCCCACATACCCTCTTTCTTTCCCCTCCTAGACCCCATCCCAAACAACCTCCTCATCCTTTCCACTCCTCTCTTCATCTCCCTCCCCTTAATGGTTCAAAACTCTCCACCTTGATCCAGTTATTCTTTCATCCTCAGATACTGCTTGAACTGAATACTGCAGTTGATCTTGACTCACCATGTGCAATGTTAGACTCACCATGGTAGATTAACTAGTTATAAGAACACGTGTATGAAATAAATTTAGCCAAAGAAGACAACTTATGAATGTTATGTTTACCGTTCAATCTTTTTTCAGTGAAAATAAAATTAGCTTTGACGAACTTACATTTCCTTCCCACAATTTACATTTTACGTGCTGCTTAAATCTGCTAAATTAGACAAAACTGTGGTAAGATCATAGTAACACAATTGTTTTATGGTGAGACTATAGTTTTATGATTGTAACATAAAATGTCTTCAAATATTGTAATTCTGCTGGATAAAATTGACAGTCAGACAATTTAATATCTATATATCAACACTACCAAACTAGTAAATAAGTCCAGGAAATCCAAAAAAGTCTCTTGGATTTTGTATGTGTTGGGGGAGGACTAAGAGAGAAAGTGACTCACAAACACTTCTATGCAGCAGAAAAAAAATTGATTGCTATTCATCATTAGACCTTTAAAAGGAGGTTGTGCCCCCAATACCACAATTGCTCTCCCCCGCCCCCTAAAAATGCTTGGCTCGGACAATATTGAATTTTTAAAAATGTCAGAGCATCTTTGTCTCACAACCGTTTCCTGTAGAAAGTAACAAAATATCAAAAAAATCTGTTTTTGATGTTGATGAAATATAGTGAAGATAATTGAAGACATTGTAGAATTGATCTTTCTTGCAATATGCAAAAACAAGGAAGTAAGCATTTTATTCAAAAAAAACTCAGAGGATTTTCTATAGCATGGAAGAAAAGTTCTGAAGAGTTACAAAGGGCCATAAGTAATCTCACAAGATCATGAGTGAAAATCAAACTGCACTGTAGGATTGTAAAATGCTGGATGAAAATGTGTAAAGGTTGTATTGCCCAAGTGAAGCATTCCACTAAATCAATCTAATTTGATCAGATAACGAAGAGTAATTTGCTGACTTGTGATGAAAGTTAACTTAAGTGCTGGTAAGTATTTTGGAAGCAGTTAGTCCAGAATAATTGAGTGATAAAGTCTGTAATCACATTTAGAAGTATGTAAATGACAATGTGGAATTCCCAGTAAGTTAAGTTCTTTAAGCAGCCAGCTTCAAAATCTCTACTGCGATGCCAGTTTGGAAATGGAGAAAGGATAAACTTCAGCGAATGTAATATGAACTATGGCAAGATCGTTTACAATATGCATTTTAACTGTTTTGAAACTGTTCTGGCATGTGTACTTGCTGCAGTCATTTCTTTCCCACTTCAGGGGCAGGATAGCTTTAAGGTACACCGCCATTCAGGAGCTGCAATACTGGTTAACTTCACTGAGTACATCATGTCCTTTGCACCAGATAAACTGCATATTTATTTAAATCGACTGACCTTATGTTATCCTGTGAGGTCATGTCACTGTGCTATGGTGGGAGATCAAAATTATATCACATGCAAGGTAAGTATATAGCTTTAAAATGTTGTAAGATAAACTAGCAATAGAGCAATTAAAATGAGAATAAGAAAGAATACAAATTATATCAAAACTACAAAGAAGAAGGGACGTCTCTGAGAAGATCATAAAAATTTGCTAAAATAGGCTATGAGACATTAGAAGTGGTAAGAAAGGCCATAAGCTGAATACAGAAAAAAATACAAATCACAATGGTAATGTGTTCTCACAGTATCATAACAGTAAAACACAGGTTAGAGATAAAATTATATACCTAAAAGATAAATATCATGGTAAAAGTGAAGATAAAATGTTAATAATTTCAGGTCCTATTCACCAAATCTATTTAAATGGCCTGGATGACAAATCCTGATGTAAGTTACTTGGTCAATTTGATGGTGGATTAAAATAGAGTTAAAACATCTCTAGCTCTCATTTTATAAATAAGACTGCAATTATTCTCCCCACCTTTATGCCAGTGCAAATCATTTTTGGATGTGCATCAACACAAAAGCATGAGTATAATTTGGGAATCATGTCACTATCTGATTCCATAAAAAACGATAAAGTTAAATGTTGAGGCCCTCTCCAGGAGGCTGCCTCAGACAGTTTGAGTCTGTAGCAGGGATATGAAGTCAGCCCAGTGCAAAGCTGCCTGAAAACTTCACAAATTTACTTGTACGTTTTTCATGTAGTGAGAAAGTAGACACTCCCACCTGCCTTTTCCTACCATTAAGAATTTGGAGTGAATATTGACACAACTGCCAGGCCGATGTCATGCAGACGTGTGGTGCCATACAGTCGCTCAAACGCACCCTGAGTATCAGTGCTGTGTTGAAGTCCTATTTATTGTTAAGGTCTGAACTCAGCCATTTTGAGGGAATTTCAATGCAGCACTGCCACTCTACAGCTTTGTCACTAAATGTAGCCTTCTTTTATTCTCATAGGGGGTTTCTCACAATCTCTCCTGAAGGTGTGGTAAGTACTGGAATTATGATTAACAGACCAAAGAATTGTAATGGAAGAGCCCCAGAGTTGTTTCTCTGGTACAGTCCCACTTGGTAGTGTTGACTGCATCAAATTACACAGTCCAAAGTGTTGGATGATTATTTTCCTCCCACTTCCTGGTGGTGTAATTACAGCAAATGGTGTCACTGAATTAGAGCATGGCTACTCGACCCGAACCCAACTGGGCCCAACGACATATTTCGGGTTTGGGTCGGGTCACTCTTCTGGGTCCGGCATTCGGGCTCGAGTCGGGTCCGGTCGGGCCGGGTCGGACACAGTGACAGCCAGGATGTCATGGCAGGAAACGTGCATCCGGACTCCGCACTAGTCTGCAGTGAGCGATTCCATCCAAAGTAGAGCACAACCTCTTTAATATAATCAACTTCATTCCGGTGGTCGGGTTGGGTCGGGCGCGGGAAAAAAAAATCAAAGGACTCGGGCTGGGTCGGACTCGGGTCGGATGTGGTTCTGTCGGGCTCGGGGTGGGTTTCAACTGCAGACCCGAGCAGGCCTTTACACTGAATGCAGCCTTAAGAATTAGCTGGGGAACAAAGCTTTGTGCATGCACCCACAATGTTCCTGTGTTTTTGACCACAGCATTAGAAAAGAGGGAAGTTGAATTATTCTTGCCATGAAAAACAGACACAATTAATTCAGGATTCTGTAATCATCACATGTGTAATATATTCAGGTAGAGTTTGCAGAGAAAATGGACACCAAGCATGGCCAGTTCAAGGAAGTGTTTATTTATGTCATTTCATCATTACGCCATCATGCCATTACATCATTAGCATAATATATAAATACATTACGCAGCTCCCCTTTCAAAAGAAGTGTTTTTTTTGTTTTTCTTCAATGAACTATATCTACATATCAAATTTAATAACTGGTTTACGAAGCCTTTCTGATCACCTTACCAGGTTTTGGTGTCGAGTCAGGTTTTGGATTGTTTGGTTTTGTTTCAGTACTTAAAGCAGATTTTGTTTCTTTTTCGGAAATTGGTACTTCAGACATCGAAATATGAATTGGTTCAAACTCTGGCATGAGCTCACGCTCAAGCAGATCATGCTCATGATTTGGTTCGTCCCTTGTTGGGATCATGTGATCTACATGAACGTTTCTTACCTTTCCATCAATTTCAACCAAATATTTTTTGGTTCCGCATACTTCTACATTTCCCATATCCCACTTATGTGACTTGTGAGGGGCACTCAAAACACGAACGTCCTCATTTTGCCTGAAACTGCATTCTCTCATTTGTGTTATATTGATGTTCTTGATTGAACAGTTCATGTACAACTTTAGCAGTCAAATTTGGTAGAACCAGACTCAAACATGTCCTTAACCTTCTCCTCATCAAAAGCTCAGAAGGTGTATATCCTGTATTGGGGTATCGGGTTGTTCTATACTTCAGCAGGAAATTAGCCAACCGCTGTTTCGTGCTGAAATTTGAATACCCATGCAGCACTTGTTTCTTGAGTGCTTCTTTAACTATCCAAACAGATCCGGATGGTAAGGAGGAGTGAGGGTGTATTTGATACTGTTTTGCTTCATGAAATTTTGGAACAGAGCAGAAATTAAGGACCATTATCTGAGGCAATCTCCTCTGATAAACCATAACAAGCAAAAATAGACCGTAACTCGTCCATAGTTCATTCAGCATTGGTGTTTTGACCCATGTGCTCGACTTCGCTCCACTTTGAAACTGTAATTTTCTTTCTGACAAAAGTCTGTATGAACTCTTTTAAATGGCCAAATCGGCCATAACCACATTTGCAAAGGAGTTTTAGACGGCTTATTTCTACAGTTTTGGCAAATAGTACATTTGCTAACCAATGATTCTAGGTCACTGTCTAGACCAGGCCAATAAACAAAACCTTTTGCTGTGGATTCCATATTGACTATTCCTGTGTGTTCAGTATGGAGCTCAGCCAGAATCCCATCTCTCAAAGAACTAGATACCACCACTTTGTGACCCACTTAATGTGGCTCTATTCTTATGACGATTCATTGCAACAATTTTGGAATAGTTTCAGTTCCTCACATGTACACTGGTCAAATTCTGTCCAGCCATTCAATTTCTGTTTGTAGACTCTTTTCTGAGTCTTTCTGAGTTTCAGCTGCAATTTCAATTGCAGTGATTGCAAAGTCATCATCTACTGCTCCTATTGTGAAGATTGCACCTTCACAACCTACTTCTGAGTCCTCATGTGGAAAATGAGCCAAAGCACCAGCTACAGCACTCTCTTTCGAACTGCAATATTGATGTTGTTATCGTACTGTGAGAGAAGTACAGCCCACTGCTGCATCCTTAATGCTGTCATCATCGGTATTGCAGACTTTGATTCCAGAATGGTCATTAGGGGTTCATGATCTGTTACTAGCGTGAAGTTTCTACCCAACAAAAACTGGTGAAACTTCTTAATTCTGAAGATGATTTTAGGCACTTCCTTTTCTATTTGCACATAGTTGCATTCACTCTTGGTCAGGGTATGCGATGCAAATGCTATGGGCTTCACTTGACCATCATCTATGACATGACTGATCTCTGCTCCAACTCTATCTTTGAAGCATCACATGCGAGCTTCAGGTCACAATTTGTGTCATAGTGAATGAATAATACATCATTGATCAAGCTTCTTTTACATGCATCAAAGCACCTTTGTGCTTTAGACCATTCCCATTTCATATCTTTCTTCAACAACTCATGTAATGGAGCTAACACCATTCAAGCTCATGTAGAAAATGCAAATAGTATTAGACCATGTCTAGAAGTGATCTAAGCTCAGACACATCTTTTGGCTTTGGGTCATTGACTATGGCCTCTATCTTCTCTTTCACTGACTGTAATTCTTTTTCATTGAGTTTCAGGTACACTATCTCAGATTGCACAAAAGTACACTTGTTCTTTTTCAACTCCACATTGTGAACATTGAGCCTTTTTAACACTTCATCCAACACTTGAAGATTCTCTTCCTCTATTGCGGTCGCAATCAACAGAGCATCCTGATTACACAAGCAATGCGGCACTCCTTGAAAAATATTATCTGTTGTAGCTTGGAAGATTTTTGGAGAAGACTTCACACCATTGGGCAGCTTCATGTAGGAGTATAACTCAATGTGTGTTTATCGTCAGATACTGCTGACTTAATTCAAATTGAGCTGTGCGTAAGCTTGGAACAAATTCAACTTTGTGAATAGCTTGCATCCCACTAACTCCGCATACAAATCTTGAGAGATCGGTAGTGGATACTGCTCATTATCCACTGCCTGGTTGATTGTGACTTGTAGTCTCTGCATGATCTTACGGTTTTGTCTGACTTGGGCACTACTACAATTGGGTTTGCCCAATCACTGTGATCCGTTTTCACGTGAACACCATTTCTCTCCAGCTTCTTTAGCTCCTCTTCAACCTGGTTTTTGAGAGCATAAGGAACCAGCCTAGCCTTGCAATATCCTGGTTTTGCATCAGGCCTGATTTGTATTTGCGCTTTCACACCGAATATGCCTTCATAGCTATCCTCAAAAATGTTGCTGTAACCATTCAATAGTTGATCAAGCTTCTTGGTCATCTCACTGGGAGCGGTGGCCACTGCCAGTGCTACAAACAGCCCGGGACCAGGTCTAGCACTGGAGCCCCGGACCCCATGCAAGTATGGCGTCCGGCAGCCCCTGGCGAGGGTGGGGCGGGGGGGTGGGGGGCGGTAGGTGGAGGGTGTTCGTTGAGGGCAGAGGGAAGTTGTTGGTGGACAGGCGGCCTTTTCCACTGGGAGCCCTGTGTGCGTCACAGATTTCCCATGGAGGAGGCCCCCCCAACTCCCCAAGCCTGCAGGTGGGCTGCCTTGTTTTACTGGGCAACCTCCCCACCTTGCGGGAGTTCCTACCAGAAACTGGTTAAATACCCGTGGTGGCAGTAAGAGGCCCTTATGGCCATTAATTGGCCACTTAAGGGCCTCAATTGGCCTCTTGGTGGGAAGGCCGTCTTCGGCCTTTCCCACCCCCAACAAAATTGCATGGTGTCAGGAAAGCGATGGACATTCCACCCGCAACCTTCCCTCGCTATTTTATGGGGCACCTGACTCCAATCATGTCTCCCAAGGGCCCATAAAATTCAGCCCTAGGACCCTGCACCATCCCATTCAACTGAGGAGACAGTTTGCAGGCTTCACACAATCCAGCCAAAATCTTGGCCATCCAAGCAGGTAGGTCACCAGGAGCCGGCTGATCTTGTTTACTGCGGGCCCTCTGCTGTTACTGCCTATATTTACAGACTTTTATCAGTCTCATTGTTTTTTTCTGTAATATATTTGGGTGGCACTGGTGGAGAAAATGGAAACCAAGCATAGCCAGTTCAAGGAAGTGTTTATTTATGTCATTACGTCACTACATCATCACGTCTATACGTCATTAGCATAATATATAAATACATTACAGCATGTATGTGCAGACTGACTGCAAGGGGTGCCTACAAACCTGCTTTTACTGAAAGGCCAGAGATTGGGAAAAAAAATAAAGCTACTCTTGCAAACACGTGTCTAGATAGATCAAATCCATTCTTTAAGCAATATCCCTTTCATATGCTGAAAATGCAGCTTATAAATTGTCTTTCTGTTTTGTTTCAGGAGTGAATAAGAGCAGGCTGAGAAGCTCGCACTGTTTGAGCCCCTCCTCCCACTCACTGTCACAGCTGTGGGTATAATGGGTGCCTAAAGCCAGCTCTGCCTGATTAAAAATAGTGCATTCTCATATATATATGGATGATTGATTCAATCACTGTGCATAGGGACAGACTGCAGTAAACTGAATCAAACTGACATACAGCAGCTATAAAACTTGGACAAGGCAGCATTTATTCCTGGTGGAATTTGAATTTGTTTTCCTGTCCAGTACCAGAGCATCATCACAAACAATATGGCATTTACACTAGTAAGAGTACAAGCATAGAAACACTAGCAATCTGATGCCTCTAGACTTTGTCAAGTGCATCTATTTTCTTTTTAGATAACTGTCTCTATTCTACATGTGTCAATTTACAAAACTATTGCATTAAATTAAAAACTGCACATAGACTGCACATCAAATACTAAACTACACATAGTGCAGAGCAAACGAATCCAGACTTTGCCAGGAATAATCTTATATTTAATCGTATGAAGGTGACATTTGGTACAACAAACAATAACAACAAATTATATTTATATGATGCCTTTAATGTAATAAAACATCCAAGGCACGTCACAGGAGCATTATAAAACAAAATAAGACACCGAGCCCTTTAAGGAAGAATTAAGTCCAATGACTAAAAGCGTGGCCAAAGAGGTAGGTTTTAAGGAGTGTCTTAAAGGAGGAAAGCAAGGTAGAGAGGTAGAGAGGTGTAGGGAAAGTATTCCAGAGCTTAGGGGCTAGGCAGCTGAAGGCATGGTTACCAATGGTGGAACGATTAAAATCAGGGATGTTCAAGAGGCCAGAATTAGAGGAGCGTAGATATCTTGGAGGGTTGTGAAGTTGGAGGAGATTACAGAGATAGGGAATGATGAGGCCATGGAGGGATTTCAAAACAAGGATGAGAATTTTAAAATCGAGATGTTGCTTGACTAGGAGCCAATGTAGGTCAGCGAGCACAGGAGAGATAGGAGAATGGGACCCGATGCGAGTTAAGACACAGTCAGCAGAGTTTTGGATGATCTCAAGTTTACAGAGGGTAGAATGTGGAGTCCAGCCAGGAGTGCATTGGAATAGTCGTCTAGAGGTAACGAAGGCATGAATGAGGGCTTCAGTAGCAGATGAGCTGTAATGGGGCGAAGTCGGGCGACGTTATGGAAGTGGAAATAGGCATTCTTAGTGATGGTGCGAATATGACATTGGAAGCTCATCTCGGGGTCAAATGGGACACCAAGTTGCAAACAGACTGGTTTTGCCAGATAATTGCCAGTGTCATGAAAATGTGCTATGCTGAATGATGATTTTTTAATTCATCAGTTGGAAACCTAAATTAAACGTTTAAAAGGAACTCTGGAATCCTAAATTCAGCTTTTAAAAAGAGAGAAGCTAAGATGGCAACCGCAATTTGCACTGAAATACCTCACATTCCAAGGTATTGAGATGGAGCTGCATGTCTGAATAGCCCTCATCCAGACCAATGGCTTGAACAGTTTGAATGTTACCTGGTATTGCTTTCATTAGCAAGACATTAAAAGCCATCTTGGAACATTAACACTAGTGGAGACGGATGTCAAGGGGGTAATCATTGGAACAAAGAGATCTGAGAGAGATCGGAATTCTTAAACTTGGATCTCACTAAAGTGCAAAAAAGAATACACTGGGAGAATCATGTGTCAGTCTCTCCAGTCTGTGTGAAAACTTGGAGTTTCTTTTGAACATATCAGACAAGCTTTGAGTTCTAATCAGTGCAGGACCCCAGTGGTTGGTCTCTCTCTCTCTCTCTCTCTCCAGGTAACACTGTAAGTTCCAAACCCTGGCTGCAGGTGGCAAAACATCCAAGTCTATCATTGCTGCAGATAGAGGCCCCAGGGAGAAAACCGTCTACATCACTGACTCCAAGAAAATCTGAACCAGGTGGCCACCTCTACCAACCAGAAACTTCAGGACCATGCATTCAGGCGGAACACAACTGAATTACCAGACTCCACAGACTGTATATTATTTTATTTGTTCTGGACTCTGATCTGACCAAACTATTCTTCATCACTCTGTAATCTATTTGTCTGTGTGTGATTCTCATATGAGTGTGTGTGTGAAAGTTGGAGTGTAGTTTTTACTTAGATCAGGTTTTGGTTTCAAGTACAATAAACTAACCTCTTTCTTGTTTAAACTCAAGAAAACCTGTCCAATTGGGTCTTTAATGATCATGGTACCTAAAAGGGTTAATTGGTAAGCACATCTACTGTTTAAATGAAATAAACCATGTTGCAGTCAAACAAGGAGAGGGTCAAGAGGGAAGTCTTTCGACCCCTCCTCACCTGATTGTAACACCAGGGAGAGGGATGGAGTTGGTAGTTAGGGCATGGAGTTTGGAATAGGGACTGAAAACAATGGCTTCAGTCTTCCCAATATTTAATTGGAGAACATTTCTGCTCATCCAGTACTGGATGTCGGATATGCAGTCTGATATTTTGGCAACAACAGTGGAGTCGAGAGAGGTGGTGCTGAGGTGGAGTTGAGTGTCGTCAGAGTCAATGTGAAAACTAATGCTGTACTTTTGTATGATGTCATCAAGGGCAGCATGTAGATGAGAAATAGGAGGGGGCCAAGGATAGATCCTTGGACACCAGAGGTAACAGTGCGGGAGCAGGGAGAGAAGCCATTGCAAGTGATACTCTGTCTACAATTAGATAGATAAGAATGGAACCAGGTGAAAGCAGTCCCACTTGGATGACAGTGGAGAGGCATTGGAGGAGGATGGTGTGGTCAACCATGTCAAAGGCTGCGGACAGGTGGAGAAGGATGAGGAGGGATAGTTTACCTGTGTCACATTCATATGGGACAACATTTGTGACTTTGATAGGAGCTACTTCGATACTGTAGCAGGGGGCAGAAACCGGATTGGAGGGATTCAAACATGAAGGTCAGGGAAAGATGGGAACAGATTTGGGAGGCAACAACATGTTCAAGGATTTTGGAGAGAAAAGGGAGGTTGGAATTGGAAGGGAGTTTGCAAGGACGGTGGGGTAAGGATTTTCTTTTGAGGAACGGGGTGATGCTGACAGTTTTAAAGGAAGGACAACACCTGAAGAGAGACTCATTAACAATATCGACAGGCCAAATGGCCTATCTCTGCTCCTAACTCATATGGTCGTATGGGGACTCATCTCATAACAATACCACTTCACCTAGTCTTATCAATCTTAACTAGAAAAGAACTGACCTCAGCACACTTTCACTGAGGTTTTGTGATGAAATTGCTACGCGCACAAAATGTTTAGGAACTGCGTCCATTCCACAACCTTCAAACTTCGCCAGAATTCGCAAGTGAATTGAAATATGCAGCTAATGGATATAGGTTCAGTTTCTCAATATGCTACAAGAGTCCTAATGTAAGCAAGTTCATCAGCTAACAAATTAATTTATTATAGTAAAAACAAGAAATGTTGGAAATACTCAGCAGGTCTGGCAGCATCTGTGGAGCTAGAAGCAGAGTTAACGTTTCAGGTCAGTGACCCTTCTTCAGAACTGACAAATATTAGAAATGTAAAAGGTTTTAAGTAAGTAAAGTGGGGGTGGGGCAAGAGATAATAAAAGAGCTATTGATAGGGTCACAGAGAATAACTGACCAGAAGGTGCTGGGGCAAAGGCAAACAATATGTTAATGGTGTGTTGAAAGACAAAGCATTAGTACAGATAGTGTGTTAACAGACTGAAAACTGAACAGCCACAAGTACAAACCTGAAAAAAAAAGTGAGTAAGCAAACTGAACAAACTAAGAAGAAATAAAATAAAATAAACACAAAAAAAAGAAAAAAGAAAAAATAACTAAAAATAAAAGTAAAATGGGGGGCTGTCATGCTCTGAAATTATTGAATTCAATGTTCAGTCCGGCAGGCTGTAGTGTGCCTAATCGGTAAATGAGATGCTGTTCCTCGAGCTTGCATTGATGTTCGCTGGAACACAGCAGCAATCCCAGGATAGAGATGTGAGCATGAGAGCGGGGGGAGTGTTGAAATGACAAGCAACCGGAAACTCGGGGTCCTGCTTGCAGACTGAGCGGAGGTGTTCCGCAAAGTGGTCACCCAGTCTGCGTTTGGTCTCCTCAATGTAGAGGAGACCACATTGTGAGCAGCGAATACAGTATACTACATTGAAAGAAGTACAAATAAATCGCTGCTTCACCTGAAAGGAGTGTTTGGGACCTGGGATAGTGAGGAGAGAGGAGATAAATGGGCAGGTATTATACCTCCTGCGATTTCAGAGCATGACGAGCCTCCCATTTTACTATTATTTTTAGTTTTTCTTTTTTATATTTTTTTGTGTTTATTGTATTTTATTTCATCTTAGTTTGTTCAGTTTGCTTACCCACTGTTTTTTTCATGTTTGTACTTGCAGCTGTCCAGTTTTCAATCTGTTAACACCCTATCTGTACAAATGCTTTGTCTTTCAACACACCATTAACATAACATTTGCCTTTGCTCTTTGACCTTCTGATCAGTTATTCTCTGTGACCTTGTCCTATCTACACCTTCTCCTTTGTTATCTCTTGCCCCACCCCCACTTTACTTTCTTAAAACCTTTCACATTTCTAATATTTGCCAGTTCTGAAGAAAAGTCACTGACCTAAAACATTAACTCTGCTTCTCTCTCCACAGATGCTGCCAGACCTGCTGAATATTTCTTGCATTTCTTGTTTTTATTTCAGATTTTCAGCATCCACAGTATTTTGCTTTGAAATTAATTTATTACATTAGTTTATAATGTAATGTAATCTAATGCTAAAAAAAATAATGTAATCTAATGCTATAAAAATAGCATTAGAAATGAATATACCTGGAATATTGCAAATTGATCCATAAAACGAATTGCCTGAAAACTCCATATAGGCATGACAAATTAATTCAGCAATCATAAAAGTTTTGCTTCTTTTCTATCTTCCGAGCCTTTCAGCAAAACAAAAACTGTTAATGACTGTGTGGAAATGTACCATTTTGATTAATCATTACTTTGCAAGTAATCCTGCACTTGCAAAGTACGCCCTGCAAACTGAGTCAGCAGCAATCAGCCATTGCAGAAAACACATCAGTTCAGATATCAGTCATTGGCAGTACCTCAAGATTAGTTGGTAAACAACAGCTACAGGTTTTACAATCCTATTGTGCACTGAGAAGAACAGATTTCCAAGCACAATTCTTTTCTCATTTCCAAGGCAAAACGAAGAGACTGCTCAATACTAAGGTAGGATTTGTGATTTGAAGTGTTATTTTGTTACAAAGAATCATTTAAAATATTCAGAAAAATTAATAATAATTTTCTTTGAGTTACCCCAGTATCTGCCAGTTTCCCAGGAGAACATATTTTCATTTATCTGTGTCACCAGTATTTTCTAATGCTTTTGTGACCATAATATGTAGCAGAGGCTACAGAGGTGTTGTGCTGCAGCTCAGTTACATGACATAGAGTTGTACAGTATTGCAAAGGGAGTCACTACTGTCCAACTTAAGCCAAAATAATGTTGTATTACAAAACGATATTGCTTTGGTATTATCCAAGATGAAAGAGACTGGCTTTCTGAGAGGGTAGTATAGTACTATCCCATGCCACTTTAGAATGCCTTATTTTTGTGTTGAATGCTTTTGAGAGAGGGAACAGGCAAGTTGAAACTTCAGATTTAATTTTAACATATTGAGTGGGGCAGTGGTTATCACCGCAGCCTCACAGCTCCAGCGACCCGGGTTCGGTTCTGGGTACTGCCTGTGCGGAGTTTGCAAGTTCTCCTTGTGACTGCGTGGGTTTCTGCCGGGTGCTCTGGTTTCCTCCCACAGCCAAAGACTTGCAGGTTGATAGGTAAATTGGCCATTGGAAATTGCCCCTAGTGTAGGTAGGTGGTCGAAGGATTGAGGGAAAGTGGGGATGTGGTAGGGAATATGGGATTAATGTAGGATTGATATAAATGGGTGTTGTTGGTCGGCACAGAGTTGGTGGGCCGAAGGGCCTGTTTCAGTGCTGTATCTCTCTATGACTCTATATTGCAAATTCAATGAAAAAATGGAGGAACACTCGTTACTTCAGCAAGGTTGCCATTTTCATTGTGGGTTGTGTTATAGAACTGTGGCAGTACGTTACTAGGTACATCCAGACCCTATTTTCTGGGCAGTTTGATCAACAATAACAGACATAGTTGCAATATTATTTATATTTAAGTGAATTTTACTTAGTCAATTTACACCAAAGATATTCTATTGAAACACCTGTGGAGTAGTTGTGGTAAGCTGCCTTGTCCACTCGCAGCACTCTCAGAAGTTCAGGTGCACACACTGCATGATTTTCTGACCATTTGTTTAAATGCAGCAGTCATAGCATCCTGTTCGAAGTGCAAAGTTGAAAGATTACTCCTTAAGTGTTTGGAGACAAAGAGCAAAAATCAAAGAGCACCTCAAGTCAGGCTGGTCTCATGTGCCAACAAATCAAGAGAAAATCTGATAATGGAAAATAAAAAAGATGCAGGAAATGAATATGCTGATGGACCTGCAGTGCTGTTCTAGCTTTTTCTGCTGTTGTACTTCCTGGTGACTTGTTACAAAGTGGCTCCATTAGCAACCTGGCATAAGTTGCTCCTCT
This sequence comes from Heterodontus francisci, assembly GCF_036365525.1. Lineage (NCBI taxonomy): Eukaryota > Metazoa > Chordata > Chondrichthyes > Heterodontiformes > Heterodontidae > Heterodontus > Heterodontus francisci. Next base: position 39,995,133 of record NC_090387.1, read on the forward strand.
ATTTTGTCAATTAGGGGATGGTGGTGGAGAGGGGAAACCCAAAGACAGTAAGAAAAATACATTAAAGTTATACCTGTTGTATTTAGGACTTTTCTGGAAAGTTTTATACCTTAGATACAGGCTACAAGCAAACTACATTGAAACTATTCTTCCCAGAATCAACTGTATGATTGAAGAGCTACCCATGTCAGATGAGGAGAAAATGCATTGTCAAAGCTTGGACTTCTCCACAATGTAGCAATATATGTCTCAGGACATTCAGTAATAAATTTTATAAATAGGGCATGATAGTCCTTTAGGGGAAAGAGCTGCACATTATTGCTTTTGATGGCGAGAATTGCAAAGAGACATTATTATTCCTGAGAAGTTATATGGTACACTTTGGCACTGTTTGTGGTCTATGCAGAACTCATGGTGTTTTGATTTGGATTTTATCTCCCTCTCCTTCATCATCCTTCTCCTCATCATCATGGTTGAAAAGGAGGTAGTGGTCTCTGTGCTAATTTTCCTCCTCCTGCTCCTTATCATTATCATCTTCCTCCTGTACCTCACTTGCTGTCAGCGGATCTGTGGAAGGTAGAAGTTAAGAATAGGTGAGACTTGGGCATACTTGTACAAGAAACACAAAAAGTTAGCATGCAGGTACTGCAAGCAATTAGGACGGCAAATGACATGTTGGCCATTATTGTGAGGGGATTGGAGTACAAGAATAAGGAAGTCTTGCCACAATTGCACAGGGTTTTGGTGAAACCACATCTGGAGTACTATGTGCAGTTTTCGTCTCCATTTTTAAAGAAGGATACACCTGCACTGGAGACAGTCCAGTGAAGGTTCATTAGATTGGTCCCTGGGATGAGAGGGTTGTTCTGTGATGAAAGGCTGAGTAAATTGGACCTACACTCTCTTGAGTTTCGAGGAATGAGAGGTGATCTCACTGAAACACACAAGATTCTGAAGGGGCTTGACAAGGTAGGCACTGAAAGGTTGTATCCCCTGGCTGGGAAATGTAGAACGCGGGGGCACAGTCTCAGGATAAGTGGGCGATCATTTAGGATTGAGATGAGGAGAAGCATCTTCACTCAAAAGCTTGTGAATCTTTGGAATTCACTATCCCAGGGGGTTGTGGATGCTCCATTGTTGAGTATATTTAAGGTTGAGATAGACATATATTTGACCTCTCAGGGAATAGAGAGCAGGCGGGAAAGTGGAATTGAGGCAGAGGATCATTCATGATCATGTTGAATGGCAAAGTGGGCTTGAGGAGCCATATCCTTCTCGTCTTACTTATGTTCTTAATTTCACTATCTCCTTAGGATTAAGCTAACCTAGAAAGGTATGGAAGGTTGTTTCTGTGTGATGCTCTGAGGGGGAAGACCAGAGGCCTGGCATGTGCTGCAGTCCTGATAGATGGCAGCATTAGGCAGATCACAATCAGCCATTGCTGTTCCACTGGGCCCTGAATCTGTGTTCCCACTGATCTAATGGTCTAATGGCATCCTGAAAGCAGCATGCATTGCAACCACCATAACCTGGAATCACAATATAGGTAAGAGATCAGCAGGAGAGGTAAAGCTACAGAGGAGAGAATACTGATCCATTACGGCTCTGCTCAAGAAGGGAACAGGCCAATATTGTTCTTTCTTAAAACTATTGCTCGAGCATTACAAGTGTCTTAATTTGTGTTTGGTTTGATGACCTCAATAAAGAGTCTTATCGCCTCCCAAAAGGGCTAGATTTATTACACTAGGAAAGAGCACAGTTCCTTTCCATGAGCGCCTGCTCATATGGTGAGGGTGAATTATTTTAAGGTGGGAATGCCCCGTATGATAGCCTGCATCTTTCCTGCAATAAGATTGAATAAGGGAAAGACTGGCAGTTGAAGAATGTGTTCCAAGTGGCATGGGAGAGCTGAAGTAAGAGATGTAGGGGCATTGGCATGTTAAAGTGCAGCAAGGGGTTTTAGGGTATGCATGTGAGTAGTTGATGTTCAGGGAGCGCATAGTGGAAGATCCTGAATTAGAGTCCCACCTTAACCAGAGTGCACTGTGAAGGGTTAGTTGTACAAGCATTCCTTTTAGCAGATGAAGTGTGTGGTGGTGCTCAGGGTGGGTAAGGAAGGAAAAAAGTGTCTGTTGTGTTACCTCACCTGCCCTGCTGAGGTAGTTTGAGCTCTTACTGAACTGGTTTGTAGTAGAGAATGTAAGAGTTGCCTCTCAGTGTTACCTCTCTCCAGGTGGCACCAGTGAGATTTCTGGCAATTCTTCTGGCACAGACAAAGACATCTAACAGCCTGTCTTCCTTAACTCAATTTCCTCCAGAAAGTTTTGTAAGTCGGCGACTGTGAAATTCTGGGTGGTTTTTCTGTGGTTGGTGCCATGTCCTGCTGTTTTATTTGGCCCTTTGTTGAAGCTGTATGTGTCATAGATATTATAAAATCAGCTAAAGGCCATTTAACTATTTGGTGAAGTTAGTAGATAGACAAGTGAGTGAGACAAGAACTGCTCCTTCTTCACACGCTTGTTCCTCAGTCTGCCACTTAAGTCTCCAGTTAGAACAATCTTTTTAAAAGATGCATTCTAATTCCCATGCATTCCAGGAAATTACATTCATTTTATATGGGATTCACATCAATCACTACTCCAAAGGGCTTTGAAATGAGCTGACCCAGGAAATTCTTGTGCATCAGCCCACCAGCAGAAACAAATCTTATTCCATTGACATAAAAATAGCACAATTGAACTCTCGGAGTTCCCCATCCAGTCAAGTTAGCTGACCAAATGAATTCCTTACTTACCCGCTGTTACTCAGCCTAATGAACAAAGAACAAAGAACAAAGAACAGTACAGCACAGGAACAGGCCATTCGGCCCTCCAAGCCTGCACTGATCTTGATGCCTGTCTAAACTAAAACCTTCTGCACTTCCGGGGACCGTATCCCTCTATTCCCATCCTATTCATGTATTTGTCAAGATGCCTCTTAAACATCGCTATCGTACCTGCTTCCACCACCTCCCCCGGCAGCAAGTTCCAGGCACTCACCACCCTCTGTGTAAAGAACTTGCCTCGCACATCCCCTCTAAACTTTGCCCCTCGCACCTTAAACCTATGTCCCCTAGTAACTGACTCTTCCACCCTGGGAAAAAGCTTCTGACTATCCACTCTGTCCATGCTGCTCATAACTTTGTAAACCTCTATAATGTCGCCCCTCCACCTCCGTCGTTCCAGTGAAAACAATCCGACTTATCCAACCTCTCCTCATAGCTAATGCCCTCCAGACCAGGCAACATCCTGGTAAACCTCCTCTGTACCCTCTCCAAAGCCTCCACGTCCTTCTGGTAGTGTGGCGACCAGAATTGCACGCAATATTCTAAGTGTGGCCTAACTAAAGTTCTGCACAGCTGCAGCATGACTTGCCAATTTTTATACCCTATGCCCCGACCGATGAAGGCAAGCATGCCGGATGCCGTAACCTTTCACACCCTTCTAACAATTGGGGCACTGAATATATAGGGGGAGGTGATGGCGTAGTGGTATTATCACTGGACTAGTAACCCAGAGACCCAGGGTATTGATCTGGGGACATGGATTCGAATCCCACCACAGCAGAAGGTGGAATTTGAATTTAATTAATAAATCTGGAATTAAAATCTAGTCGACTGATGGCCATGAAAACCGTTGTCGATTGTTGTAAAAACCCATCTGGTTCACTAATGTCCTTTAGGGAAGGAAATCTGCTGTCCTTACCGGGTCTGGCCTACATGTGACTCCAGACCAACAGCAATGTGGTTGACTCCTAAATGCCCTCTGAAATGTACCTAACCGCTACGAAGTCAATAAAAAGCAATGAAACCGGACAGACAACCCGGCATCAACCTCGGCACCGGAAACACACTGGCAAACCTAGCCCTGTCGACCCTGCAAAGTCCTCCTTACTAACATCTGGAGGCTTGTGCCAGAGTTGGGAGAGCTGTCCCACAGACTAGTCAAGCAACAGCCTGACATAGTCATACTCATGGAATCATACCTGACAGACAATGTCCCAGACATTGCAATCATTATCCCATCAGAGGTGGTGGGACAGTGGTCTACAATAGGGAGGGAGTTGCCCTTGAAGTCCTCAACATCGACTCTGGACCCCATGAAGTCTCATAGCATCAGGTCAAACATGGGCAAGGTAACCTCCTACTGATTACCACCTACCACTCTCCCTCAGCTGATGAATCAGTACTCCTCCATGTTGAACACCACTTGGAGGAAGCACTGAGGGTGGCAAGGGCACAAAATGCACTCTGGGTGGGGGACTTCAATGTCCATCACCAAGAGTGATTTAGATTTAGAGATACAGCACTGAAACAGGCCCTTCGGCCCACCAGGTCTGTGCTGACCATTAACCACCCATTTATACTAATCCTACACTAATCCCATATTCCTACCACATCCTCACCTGTCCCTATATTCCCCTACCACCTACCTATACTAGGGGAAATTTATAATGGCCAATTTACCTATCAACCTGCAAGTCTTTTGGCTGTGGGAGGAAACTGGAGCACCCGGAGGAAACCCACGCAGACACAGGGAGAACTTGCAAACACAGGGAGAACTTGCAAACTCCACACAGGCAGTACCCAGAATTGAACCCGGGTCGCTGCAGCTGTGAGGCTGCGGTGCTAACGACTGCGCCACTGTGCCGCCCAACCACTGCGCCACTGTGCCGCCCACCACTGCGCCACTGTGCTCGGTAGCACCACTACTGACCAAGTATTAAAAGACATAGCTGCTAGACTGGGTCTGCGGCAGGTGGTGGGGGAACCAACACGAGGGAAAAACATACTTGACCTCGTCCTCACCAATCTGCCTGTCGCAGATGCTTCTGTCTATGACTGTATTGGTAGGAGTGACCACTGCACAATCCTTGTGGAGACGAAGTCCCGCCTTCACATTGAGGATACCGTTCATCGTGTTGTGTGGCACTATCACCGTGCTAAATGGGATAGATTTTGAACAGATCTAGCAATGCAAAACTGGGCATCCATGAGGCACTGTGGGCCATCAGCAGCAGCAGAATTGTACTCAACCACAATCTGTAACCTCATGGCCCGGCATATCCCCCATTCTATCATTATCATCAAGCCAGGAGACCAACCCTGGTTCAATGAAGAGTGCAGGAGGGCATGCCAGAAGCAGCACCAGGCATACCTCAAAATGAGGTGTCAACCTGATGAAGCCACAACCCAGGACTACTTGCATGCCAAACTGCATAAGCAGCATGCAATAAACAGAGCTAAGCGATCCCATAACCAACGGATCAGATCTAAGCTCTGCAGTTCTGTCACATACAGCCATGAATGGTGGTGGACAATTAAACAACTAACTGGAGGAGGTGGCTCCACAAATATCCCCATCCTCAATGATGGGGGAGCCCAGCACATTAGTGAGAAAGATAAGGCAGAAGCATTTGCAACAATCTTCAGCCAGAAGTCCCAAGTTGATGATCCATCTCGGCCCCCTCCTGAATTCCCCAGCATCACAAATACCAGTCTTCAGCCAATTCGATTCACTCCACGTGATATCAAGAAACGACTGAAGGTACTGGATACTGCAAAGGCTAGGGGTCCTGACAATATTCTGGCAATAGTACTGAAGACATGTGCTCCAGAACTTGCTGCGCCCGTTGTCAAGCTGTTCCAGTACAGCTAAAACACTGGCCTCTACCCTGCAATGGGTAAAATTGCCCAGGTCTGTCCTGTACGCAAAAATCAGGACAAGTCCAACCTGGCCAACTACCGCCCCATCAGTCTACTCTCAATCATCAGCAAAGTGATGGAAGTTATCATCAACAGTGCCATCAAGCAGCATTTGCTCAACAATAACCTGTTCAGTGATACCCAGTTTAGGTTCCCACAGCGCCACTCAGCACCTGACCTCATTACAGCTTTGGTTCAAACATGGACAAAAGAGCTGAACTCAAGAGGTGAGGTGAAAGTGACTGCTCTTGACATCAAGGCAGCATTTGACCGAGTATGGCATCAAGGAGCCCTTGCAAAACTGGAGTGAATGGGAATCAGGGGGAAAACTCTCTGCTGGTTAGAGTCATACCTAGCGCAAAGGAAGATGGCTGTGGTTGTTGGAGGTCAATCATCTGAGCTCCAGGACATCACTGCAGGAGTTCCTCAGGGTCGTGTCCTAGGCCCAACCATCTTCAGCTGCTTCATTGATGAACTTCCTTCAATCATAAGATCAGAAGTTGGGATGTTCGCAGTTGATTGCACAATGTTCAGCACCATTCACGACTCCTCAAATACTGAAGCAGTCCGTGTAGAAATGCAACAAGACCTGGACAATATCTAGGCTTGGGCTGATAAGTGGCAAGTAACATTTGTGCCACACAAATGCCAGGCAATGACCATCTCCAACAAGAGAGAATCTAACCATCTCCCCTTGACATTCAATGGCATTACCATTGCTGAATCCCCCACTATCAACATCCTAGGGGCTCCCATTGACCAGAAACTGAACTGGAGTAGCCATATAAATACCATGGCTACAAGAGCAGGTCAGAGGCTAGGAATCCTGCGGCGAGTAACTCACCTCCTGACTCCCCAAAGCCTATCCACATCTACAAGACACAAGTCAGGAGTGTGATGGAATACTCTCCACTTGCCTGGATGGGTGCAGCTCCAACAACACTCAAGAAGCTCGACGCCATCCAGGACAAAGCAGCTCGCTTGATTGGCACCCCATCCACAAACATTCACCCCCTCCACCACCAACGCACAGTGGCAGCAGTGTGTACCATCTACAAGATGCACTGCAGCAACGCACCAAGGCTCCTTCAGTTCAGTTCAGTTCAGTTCAGAGATACAGCACTGAAACAGGCCCTTCGGCCCACCGAGTCTGTGCCGACCATCAACCACCCATTTCTACTAATCCGACACTAATTCCATATTCCTACCACATCCCCACCTGTCCCTATATTTCCCTACCACCTACCTATACTAGGAGCAATTTATAATGGCCAATTAACCTATCAACCAGCAAGTCTTTGGCATGTGGGAGGAAACCGGAGCACCCGGAGGAAACCCACACAGACACAGGGAGAACTTGCAAACTCCACACAGGCAGTACCCAGAATTGAACCCGGGTCGCTGGAGCTGTGAGGCTGCGGTGCTAACCACTGCGCCACTGTGCCGCCCCTTAGACATCACCTTCCAAACCTATGACCTCTACCACCTCGAAGGACAAGAGCAGCAGATGCATGGGAACATCACCACCTGCAAGTTCCCATCCAAGTCACACACCATCCTGTTTTGGAACTATATCGCCGTTCCTTCACTGTCGCTGGGTCAAAATCCTGGAATTCCCTTCCTAACAGCACTGTGGGTGTACCTCACTCACATGGACTGCAGCGGTTCAAGAAGGCAGCTCATCACCATCTCAAAGCCTATTAGGGATGGGCAATAAATGCTGGCCTGGCCAGTGATGCCCACATCCCATGAATGAATAAAAAAATATATATATCTTAGTCCTTGTTACTAAAATGAAATATCTGGCCATATTTTAACCATACAAGAAGCTGTATACTATTTACATCATTCACAAGGATAAAGGAACAGGATAGAAATGACATCATGTGCCAATGATGCAACCACAGTTTTGATGCAAATTGTGTAATTATATTGAGTGTTTAGCAAACAAGCATGTTTGCCAAACAATTTTGAGCAAAAGTATTAGAATCCATTTGAAGAAGAAGGTGGATAGGAAGGATGGCTTATGGGCGATAATGGCTAACTTCTTCAGTCCTGGCTCTTGACAGCATTGTGACATCCAGGGATTTCACCAGAACAAAGCAGCAATGAATTGTAGGTAGTTACCTCGATAATCACTAAGCTAGAGCTAGCGTAAAGCAGCACTTCAGATGTCTGGACAGATCAATGCACTTGGTCTCCAAGATCACCACTGTCTGCGGTATGCTGCACCACTTTGCTCTTCAGTGAGCCTTAACCAATGGAATCTGCGGAAGAGGAGGAGGAGCCTGAAGCCTGGGAAGAGCAGGACTAACAGAAAACAGAGCTGTGGAAAAATGTTTGCAATTAGGAAATGAAACCAAGCTTTCATAGACGAGACTTTCATTTGAGTACCAATTCACACAGTACCCTATACAGTCTTGCCAATACCATCTTAGCTACCATGAATGCCATTCCTTAAATCTGCCGATACCTTATTCTGCTCCATCAGAAGAAAAATCTCCAGTACAGTAGCAAATTCTAAACAAATTTAATACTCTAAAAGTGCCTAGTATGCTTTACCGGATATTTCCCCTCAATGACAGTATATATGTGTCTTCTAGAATCTAACCCTATGTTTTCTTACCAGATCTTCCCCAGTCGGTGGAGTAAGTGAGATGCTTGGCTGCTGGATCTCAATGGGAGTTGCATGGGATGAGATAGCTGTGTACCTTTTATGTTCATTCACAAGTTGGCCCTGCAACTGCTTCTGTCATGTCCATGGCTGAAGGATTAGATGATCCTGCCCACGTTCTGGCATATCCATTGTCATTTGAAGAGGAGGAGGGGGCTATATGGGCATCGTTGAGAGATTGAGCAAGCTCATCTATGCTTAATACCAGCCATGCCTCTGCTGATGGGCATCCTCTCATCATGTCCAGTGATCTGCATGGCAGAAGACGGGCAGCACAGTGGCGCAGTGGTTAGCACTGCAGCCTCACAGCTCCAGCAACCTGGGTTCAATTCTGGGTACTGCCTGTGTGGAGTTTGTAAGTACTTCCTGTGATCGCGTGGGTTTCCTCCGGGTGCTCCGGTTTCCTCCCACAGCCAAAGACTTGCAGGTTGATAGGTAAATTGGCCATTATAAATTGCCCCTAGTATAGGTAGGTGGTAGGGGAATTGGGGAAGGTGGGGATGGGGTCGGAATATGGGATTAATGTAGGATTAGTATAAATGGGTGGTTGATGGTCGGCACAGACTTGGTGGGCCAAAGGGCCTGTTTCAGTGCTGTATCTCTAAATAAATAAATAAAAATAAATAAAGACCTATGTTCATTATGCCCTGCATAATGCAGGGTACTGGGAAAATATGGTTTCCTGTGCTGGACCGGGATCTGCAGTGTCTCGTTTTAGGACTGAACTGAATTACATTAATTGATCCTAACGGATCTGAGTTGCAAACCGAGTATCTGATCAAATTAAAGTATGATCGTGGGTTCTTTGCAAGTGAACACTGGTTGACTAAATATGTAAACATTCCCTGGACACAGGACACAGATTTGCCAAGCAACAGCTGGCACTCCTGAGTTCAACATCCACAAAAGGGAATCAATATTTCAAGCAGTATCATAGTAAATAAGGAGTGAATGTTGAGTATAATTAGGGTAACCGGAGTTGTTATATTAAGTATCAGAGAACATAACATAAGAGAACATATCTAAGGAAAGCTAATTAAAATACAAGGCATTAATGGAGTTCATCATGCGCACCAGACTCTTGGGAGATTTAAGATAGGCTTGCTCATTCTTATTCTCTTTCGTATATTAAAAAAAAAATTACAACAGTTAATTCAGCCTGAGTGTATTGGATTAACTTTGGTAATGAAAAGCCATCAAGAGGTTAAGCCCATCTACCCTTTGGAATCTTGTGACCGACTGTGGTCCAGAAAGACTGAGTCAAGGAAACAACTGAAGGGGCTGCATTCTTGAAGGTTGTAGTGAAAGGCCGTTTCTATGGCAACAGTTGGAGACATTTTGTGATTGGACAGTATTGACTTCACCCCAGGTCAAAACTCATGCTTTAACCAAAGAGGCAATGAAATAATGGGAATCTTGAAGGGGTATTGAACATTTCTCAAACACAAAATCCTAGACTTAATCTGTAGGTATATCCTTTTGTGTGCATGAGATAGGGTTAGGAAACATTTCATTTTAAATTTTAAATGAAATGAGCAAATTAGAATTCTGAGTTCTCAAAAAGGATTGTGTTATAATAAGTTCATGGAAATATGAAGGTAACAATAGTGATAATATAACCAATTAAATAATAGTTTCTGTTTGATTTATCATATTTTCAATTCCTAAGGATGCAAGTTTTTCCAATTTGGAACCCGTTTACTTGTATGATGCACCTGTGGTAATGTTGTATAAAATAGCAATGTTAGAAATTGGGAAAAATTTTGTATATTTACTAACAGTATTGGAAAATTGGCCCTATATATTTTAAACTTACAATCTCTAATCCAAGGTGTCAACTGTCGCTCAGTGGCAAAAGGTTGTCCGGAGACATGAGCACGAAATCTGGACTGAGATCTCAGTGTAGTACCGAGGAAATGTTGCACAGTCAGAGGGGTCACCTTTCAAATGAAACATTTAGCTTGAGCCACATCTGCCCTATCAGATGAATGCAAAAGATCCCATGGCACTATTTCGAAGAAGAGCAGACGAGTTCTCCCCAGTGCCCTGGCCAATATCTATACCTCAACCAATATCACTAAAGTAGATTATCTGGTCATTTATCACATTACAGATTTTCTGAATGCTTAGACACGTATCTGCATCCATGTCATCTGGCTTCACCCTTTCTATCACTGCTTCCCGTGTAGTCTGTACCATTTTTCTCTTGGAGGTTGCCCTTCTGTACAAAAGAAGGCAACAATGCCTGAAGGGGAAGCTCGTTGTTGCATCAGCACAAGGAGATATTCTTTGTGGTTGCAGCAACATTCTTCAGCTGCAGTGAATTCCTGCTTCCTATTTTCTTCTTGCAGTCCTTGAAGAATCCCACTGAGCGTACTTCTGGTGGAAGGTCCAATCCAAATACAGGGTGTACATTGAATATATAATTAAAAAGATTTTGTGAGGACGTCCATTCCGGAAATGTGAAAATGCAAAACACTAGTCCCACACTCCAAGATTGAAAAATAAAACCCAAACTATGGTCTGACCAATACAAATTTAACAGGAGATCCTTATGTATTACACCACTGCCTTGACTATTTCTACTTGCGATGATTATTTCCTAATAACTGGCAAACTTTTAACCCGACAGGTACTTCAACAATTGTTCTTGAGCTGAGAAAGTAGAAAAAATGGATGAGGAGAACCTGAGAAACAGGAAAACTAATACAGTACTGAACGATGAGAAACAGGCACCTGTCGAAACGGAGTCAGAGGACACCAAACACAATGCACCACAATCTATGATTCTACAGAAACAGGCAAGTATAGTATTCCCAACAACATACAGTGAAGGATTGTGAGTTCTTTTAGAATGTTTATCCAATATAAATTACTGTGCAACTAGCACAGATTTGATTTTTTCGCCGGTCAAACCTCTTCTTTACAATTAACTATATTACAGGCAATGTTCATTCACTGTAGAAGTATAAAATTGAACACAATATTATAGTACTTCCTTCACAATTGTAATACAAAGAACAAAGAACAGGAACAGGTCATTCGGCCCTCCAAGCCTGCGCTGATCTTGATGCCTTATTGCACTTCCGGGGACCGTATCCCTCTATTCCCTTCCTATTCATGTGTTTGACAAGATGTCTCTTAAACGTCGCTATCGTATCTGCTTCCACCACCTCCCCCGGCAGCATGTTCCAGGCACTCACCACCCTCTGTGCAAAGAACTTGCCTTGCACATCCCCTCTAAACTTTGCCCCTCGCACCTTAAACCTATGTCCCCTAGTAACTGACTCTTCCACCCTGGGAAAAAGCTTCTGACTATCCACTCTGTCCATGCCACTCATAACTTTGTAAACCTCTATCATGTCACCCCTCCACCTCCGTCGTTCCAGTGAAAGCAATCCAAGTTTTTCCAACCTCTCCTCATAGCTAATGCCCTCCAGACCAGGCAACATCCTGGTAAACCTCTTCTATACCCTCTCCAAAGCCTCCACGTCCTTCTGGTAGTGTGGCGACCAGAATTGCATGCAATATTCTAAGTGTGGCCTAACTAAGGTTCTGTATAGCTGCAACATGACTTGCCAATTTTTATACTCTATACCCCGACCGATGAAGGCAAGCATGCCGTATGCCTTCTTGACTACCTTATCCACCTACGTTGCCACTTTCAGTGATCTGTGGACCTGTACGCCCAGATCTCTTTGCCTGTCAATACTCCTAAGGGTTCTGCCATTTACTGTATACCTTCCACCTGCATTGGACCTTCCAAAATGCATTACCTCACATTTGTCCGGATTAAACTCCATCTGCCATTTCTCCGCCCAAATCTCCAACCGATCTCTATCCTGCTGTATCCTCTGACAATCCTCATCATTATCCGCAACTCCACCAACCTTTGTGTCATCCGCAAACTTACTAATCAGACCAGCTACATTTTCCTCCAAATCATTTATATATGCTACAAACAGCAAAGGTCCCAGCACTGATCCCTGCGGAACACCACTAGTCACAGCCCTCCATTCAGAAAAACACCCTTCCACTGCTACCCTCTGTCTTCTATGACCGAGCCAGTTCTGTATCCATCTTGCCAGTTCACCTCTGATCCCATGTGACTTCACCTTTTGGACCAGTCTGCCATGAGGGACCTTGTCAAAGGCTTTACTGAAGTCCATATAGATAACATCCACTGCCCTTCCTTCACCAATCATCTTCGTCACTTCCTCAAAAAACTCAATCAAATTAGTAAGACGCGACCTCCCCTTCACAAAACCATGCTGTCTCTCGTTAATAAGTTTGTTTGTTTCCAAATGGGAGTAAATCCTGTCCCGAAGAATCCTCTCTAATAATTTCCCTACCACTGACTTAAGGCTCACCGGCCTATAATTTCCTGGATTATCCTTGCTACCCTTCTTAAACAAAGGAACAACATTGGCTATTCTCCAGTCCTCTGGGACCTCACCTGTGGCAAATGAGGATGCAAAGATTTCTGTCAAGGCCCCAGCAATTTCTTCCCTTGCCTCCCTCAGTATTCTAGGGTAGATCCCATCAGGCCCTGGGGACTTATCTACCTTAATGCTTTGCAAGACACCCAACACCTCCTCCTTTTTGATAATTAGATGACTGAGACTATCTGCACTCCCTTCCCTAGGCTCATCATCCACCAAGTCCTTCTCTTTGGTGAATACTGATGCAAAGTACTCATTTAGCACCTCGCCCATTTCCTCTGGCTCCACACATAGATTCCCATCTCTGTCCTTGAGTGGGCCAACCCTTTCCCTGATTACCCTCTTGCTCTTTATATATGTATAAAAAGCCTTGGGATTTTCCTTAATCCTGTTTGCCAATGACTTTTCATGACCCCTTTTAGCCCTCCTAACTCCTTGCTTCAGTTCCTTCCTACTGTCTTTATATTCCTCAAGTGCTTCGTCTGTTCGTAGCCTTCCAACCCTTACGAATGCTTCCTTTTTCTTTTTGACTAGGCTCATGTCGGAATTTAACTCTCAAAAAGGGTAGTCAAATTTCCCATCTAACTTCATCAATGCAGAAAAAAATCAGTTCTTCATGTCACATCATCCAACTGGATCTGGAGTGAATCTAAAGTTTTAACCTCCAATACCCTATCCAACCCAGAAAACCATTCAGTATTGATCACTCTTTGTGAAGAACATCTTCCTAACAACTGTCCTTTCATCAGTTTTACCTATGATACCTCTGACTAACTTTGGAATTACCCTATCTATTTTATATACTTCAAAAGGGACCTCTCTCCGTTAGCTCCTTTCGAGAACTCCAATTTCTCTACTTTTTTTCTCATAACTCAGTTCATAGATGCTAGAGATCAGTCTTGTTGTTCTTACCGAATTGCCATTTTGGCTTGAATGGTGTTCCTGGAGATCCAAACTAAGTATAAAACCCAAGATGGGATCTGACCAATATACTTTCAGCATAAGGCTCTTATTTATATTGCATTGACTTTGCAACGAAATTCAGCTTTCTATGCACTTTGTTTATTGAGCCTCCACAGCAATTCATCGGGTGCCAAATCTGTTATCAATCCCCTGATCCCTTTCAATTTCACCTTTAGCTATTTCTACACAATCATCATCAAAAATGTACACTTGGCATTAAGTTTTCCTTCCAAAGTGCAATACTTGGAACTTATCTGTATTGAAAGCCATCTGCTGCTGTTCTGTCCATTTACAGGTCTTAATTACCTCTTTTTGTAGGGCAGAGGCTGCTTCTTCAAATTCTATTCCACACACCCCACCCCAACCCCCACCAGCGTAGTATCTTTTACAAATTTGATTAGTTTGAATTGAGTTTCTGAATCAAAGCTGGACAGCCCGTTATCCAAACAAGGGGAGTCATGGGATGCTATCCTTCAACTATTTTGTATTCTCACAGAAGCATTGATAGACATATGCATGGCTCGATTTTAAATCACTCAAAACCCATTCACTTAAACAAAGTTAAAAGGGTCCACATGGTAGGTGAATTTCCATAAGATTAGCTCCACTGCTTTTATTCCAATGGAAAAAGATCTGTACCTGCCAGTTATCTGTAATGGTATTTACAAGAGTTTCCTGGGTCAGCTCAAATATCTATTAGAGTACTGATTGATAGAAATCCTGTGGAAAATAGGTGTAGTCTGCTAGAGTGCATGGAAAGTAGAGTGCAGGCTGATATTCTCCATTCTTTAACATCAGTACTCCCATGCCACTTGGTATACATTCCTCAATTGCTAGCTTATCATTTCCTCAATCCTGCTGCAGGAAAAATGTCCCACAGTGCCCACAAGAAGTAAGACATTGGAAGGGCTAGCTCTCCTTTGAACACCTGATGAGGAAAATGCCTTGGAGTTGTTCGTTACCTTTAGACCAGCCTGTTGATCAGTTGGATCCAATGGAATGATGGGAGTAAACCTGCCTGATAGTGCCATCTTTTAGGGCAGCAGCAAATGTCAGGCTTCTGGCCTACCCCTCAGAACACCACACCATTGGAAGAGGGAAGGTGACATCAGGCTGTCAATAAACTAGCTCTAAAGATTCAGCCAGCAATGGCTCCCTGTCAGGACCAAGCTGCCACGATACAAAGGCCATCACAGACTCATCACACTTTTGTAGAGCATCAGCAACCAACCACCTCATGTTACAAGCTACTCAAGTTACACTGAGGAGAAATACTAGAATAAGTGAAACAAAGGCACATGGAACCACTCAGGGGAAGCCTGGTGTTAGGAAAGAATAGGTTGGCTTGTATTCACCTTGGACTCCATTGTAATAACATAAAACAAGTGC
The DNA here is from genome assembly GCF_036365525.1 of Heterodontus francisci. NCBI lineage: Eukaryota > Metazoa > Chordata > Chondrichthyes > Heterodontiformes > Heterodontidae > Heterodontus > Heterodontus francisci. Next base: position 40,010,344 of record NC_090387.1, read on the forward strand.
CGATGTTACACTTTATTATTCATGGACGTCAGAGTCATACAGAAAAGAATACATTTCTTTGTTACTGACTTCTTTACTCAGGTGATGATTATTACACACTCATGTAGGGGCAAAGAGGACTGATGTAGTAGTTTGAGGGAATGTTCCTTTTTTGACCGCAGGGACAAAGGAGACGTCAGTGATGAGATGTCACCTGATGTCCCTTGCAATAGTCACAGAGGAACCCTCTTTGTTCAGGTCATTGTAATGCTTTGCTGCATTTAGTTCTAGCTGCAAAGGAGCCTGGACCTCCTTGCCAGCAATCTCAAAGTCCTTTTTGAATGACAAAGTTGTGAAGGGCACAGCAGGCTACACTATTTATGACACACAATTTGGAACATATTGCAAAGTTCCTCTTGCACTGCCCAGACAGCATATGGCAGTTCTCAGTGACAAATATAGTAGAGTCATGTGCTACTGCTCAGGCCATTCTTTGCGGGGTCATTATCTAAGGGAGCAGGAAGGAAGGTGTAGCTGTGGTGGACATGTAGGATCCTCTGCAGTGTCTCGTTTTAGGACTGAACTGAATTACATTAATTGATCCTAACGGATCTGAGTTGCAAACCGAGTATCTGATCAAATTAAAGTATGATCGTGGGTTCTTTGCAAGTGAACACTGGTTGACTAAATATGTAAACATTCCCTGGACACAGGACACAGATTTGCCAAGCAACAGCTGGCACTCCTGAGTTCAACATCCACAAAAGGGAATCAATATTTTAAGCAGTATCATAGTAAATAAGGAGTGAATGTTGAGTATAATTAGGGTAACCGGAGTTGTTATGTTAAGTATCAGAGAACATAACATAAGAGAACATATCTAAGGAAAGCTAATTAAAATACAAGGCATTAATGGAGTTCATCATGCGCACCAGACTCTTGGGAGATTTAAGATAGGCTTGCTCATTCTTATTCTCTTTCGTATATTAAAAAAAAAATTACAAGAGTTAATTCAGCCTGAGTGTATTGGATTAACTTTGGTAATGAAAAGCCATCAAGAGATTAAGCCCATCTACCCTTTTGGAATCTTGTGACCGACTGTGGTCCAGAAAGACTGAGTCAAGGAAACAACTGAAGGGGCTGCATTCTTGAAGGTTATAGTGAAAGGCCGTTTCTCGGGGTCATTATCTAAGGGAGCAGGAAGGAAGGTGTAGCTGTGGTGGATATGTAGGATCCTCTGCATGTTGTCATATAATCTGTACACTGAGGGAGTAGAAGTCCTTCCAATTGAGAGAGTATGAAACCTGTCCTTCTACCTGGAATCAGGGTGAAAACTCTCCACTGGTTAGATAATGATTAAATGGGGGAAATGGGCTAAGAAGAGGGAGATAGAATTCAATGCCAGTGAGTAGAATGTACTGGCATGCATTATTCTCTCAGTGGTGAAGGAATGGCATCACTGTTCACCTCTCTGATAGCTGTTCACAAACTTTTCATGAGCTTATCTGTAGGAATTTCCTCTAATCGCTGTCTTTTCTAGTGTGGCACCCTCTATAGGGGATCTATTGCGTCTATGAAGATGACAAGCAACAGAAAAGCTCTTCAATGAATCAGATTAAAGTATCTTTACTGAGATGGGCCCAATTTTAACTCAAAACCCATTCACTTACTCAGAGTTAAAATAGTGCCACAGAGTCCAAACTGGGAAATATAAAGCAGGAAATATAAATAGGATTTAAATGATGTACAGAAGGCAAAATAAAGATTGGGAAATATAGATGGGATTATGGGAGTGAGGCAAATGACAGAAAAAGTTTTTAAAAATTCAATTTTTAAAAATCTCCAACATGAGTTTTCTCCTGAGAGAAAGAGACTCCACATTTGTAAAATTAAATTTTCAGGGCCAAAGAGGTTGTGCAGCAGTAATTATCACTTATTACACCATTTAAAACCTGATTAATAATGAATGCACCAGCCCTAACTTTTTCAGCTGTTTTTAGTGCAGAACTAGTTGGCAAGCACAGCAAGTTCATGCCTTTGCATTTGTTTCAATGCCAAGTCTATCAACAAGGACTGCACAAGCATGCCCTGTGGAGGAGCAGGACATTTTTGACAACTCTGGATTTCTATGTTTACGCATGTGCATACTCCATAAGTTTTCCATTATAACAGTGATTCCTGTTATTCTTACCGCAAATTCTAGGCCAATGCTTTTTGGTTAAAACAATCATTTTTAAAATTGAAGTAGACTCAGTGCTATGAAAGAACAGAGGGGTTTAGGGGTATGGATTTGCATGACATAAAAGGCAACATCTCAGGTTGATAAGTTTGTAAAAAAAAACTAATGGAATTCTAAGAAAGAGGTATAGAGTATAAAAGCCAAATCAGAAGATGTGGAGTCAGGAGACAAGTAGAAGAATGAATAATAAGCTGGCCACAAAAGAGAAAACAGAGAGTAGACATTAAAGGTTGGACTTATACTGGCAAAAGATGGGAAGTGGTGTTCCATAGGGATCGGGACTGGGACTACAGTTGTTCACCATTTACGTACTCAGGAATTGGAAGTACAATTTCAAAATTTGCGAACAACACCCAGTTAGTACAGAAGAGAACTGTGACAAGATACAGGAAGACATTAACAAACTTGCAGAGAGGGTGTGTAACTGACAAATGAACTTCAATATAAAGAAGTGTGAGGTGGTACATTTTGGTGGGAAGAATAAGGCTACATACTGCTTGGAAAAATAAGGCCTGAATGGGGTAGGGGAGCAGAGGGATTTGGGAGTACAGCCACACCATTTACTAAAAGTAGCAATGTAGGTTAATAAGGCTATAAATAAAGCAAAGAACTGGAGGTTATTTCTAAAGGGATGGAACTGAAAAGCAGAGAAGTTATGTTGAACTTGTATGGAACCTTGATATAGACCATATTTGGAGTGCTGTGAACAGCTCTGGTCTCCATATTATCAAAAGGAAGTCACTGAAAAAAGGTGCAAAAAAGATTTACTAGAATGATACCAGAACTGAGAGATTACTATCAGGAGAGATTGAACAAGCTGGGTCACTTTCCTCTAGAAAAAGAGACTGAGGGGTGACCTGTTAGAGATATTTAAGATTATGAAAAGATTTGATAGGGTAGATAACAACAACTTATATTTATATAGAGCCTTTAATGTAATAAAATGTCCCAAGGCACTTCATAGCAGCATTATATAACAAAGTATGATACCAGGACACATAAGGAGATATTAGGTCAGATGGCCAAAAGCTTGGTCAAACAGATTGGTTTTAAGGAGTGTCTTAAAGGAGGAAAGCAAGGTGGAGAGGCGGAGAGATGTAGAGAGGGTATTCCAGAGCTTGGAGCCTAGGCAACTGAATGCATGGCCACCAATGGTGGAGCGATTAAAATCAGAGATGCTCAAGAGGCCAGAATTAGAGGAGCACAAATATCTTGGAGGGTTGTGGGACTGGAGGAAATAGAGACGGGGCGAGGCCATAGTGGGATTTGAAAACAAGGATGAGAATTTTAAATCAAGGCAATGCTTTAATGGGCGCCAATGCAGGTCAGTGAACACAGGGGTAATAGGTGAATGGGACTTGGTGGAAGTTAAGACATGGACAGCAGAGTTTTGGATGATCTCAAGTTTATGGACAATAGAAAGTGGGAATGTGACATGGAGAAAATATTTTCACTTGCAGGGGAGACTGGAACTAGGGGCAATAAATATAAGATAGTCAGTACTAAATCCAATAAGGAATTCAGGAGAAACGTCTTTACCCAGAGAGTGGTTAAAATGTGGTACCCGCTACCATATGGAGTGGTTGAAGTGACTAGTATGAAGGCATTTAATGGGAAGCTAGATCAACACATGAGGGAAAAAGAAATAGAAGGAAATGTTGATGGGGTTAGATGAAGTGAGATGGCAGGAGGCTCGTGTGGAGCATAAACACTGACTTGGACCTGTTGGTTAAATGGCCTGTTCTGCCCTGGCTCACCCCCATCTTTTCGAGGGCAATTAGGGATGAGCAACAAATGCGATGCTCACATCCCATGAAAGAATAAAGAAAACTATATTCTGTGTAGTGATGATCCTATAAACCTAATGACCTCAGTTAGAATGCTGTGTAAATATGGAGCTCCAAGCTATAGAAAAGATAGAGGTTTTAGAGATGGTACAATGCAGATTCATTAGGATGCTGCCTGTAGTGAGAAATAAAACACAAAGAAACACTTGAAGAATTGGGTCCACTTGCATTGGAACAAGGTAGATTACAGGGTGATATGGCATAAGTGCTTAAAATTATGAAAGGATAGGAGAGTGTTATGCAATACACACTGTTTCTAGTACTTGAGAGGTCAAAAATGGATGGTCCTTAGAAACAAGATTAAATAGGAAGATTTTGAACGGAAAGCAGATGAGATTTCTTTATATAGAGTTATGAGACCATGCAATGAAACTCCAGGGTTACTGATTGGGATATAAATTGTCAATAGTCAAGATTAAATTGGATAGATGGCGGCACAATGGCGCAGTGGTTAGCACCGCAGCCTCACAATTCTGGGTACTGCTTGTGTGGAGTTTGCAAGCTCTCCCTGTGACCGCGTGGGTTTTCGCTGGGAGCTCTGGTTTCCTCCCACAGCCAAAGACTTGCAGGTGATAGGTAAATTGGCTGTTGTAAATTGCCCCTAGTGTAGGTAGGTGGTAGGGAATATGGGATTAATGTAGGGTTAGTATGAATGGGTGTTGTTGGTTGGCACAGACTCGGTGGGCCGAAGGGCCTGTTTCAGTGCTGTATCTCTAAATAAAATAAATAAAGAAAGAAAAATGAGTTGTAGGGGTATGGAAACAGGTAGGCAATGAGATTGGAATGATTTTCTCACATAGAAAGTAAATGCCAGTACAAACTAGCTCTGCTGAATGCCTTGTTTCCATGTTGGAACTTCTTTGTACTTCTATGCAAGTTTCATGAGTCTCTTCGTTTTTCTGAATGTGTAAGTTAAGAGGAAAGAAGGATGTCAAGGCCTGAGAGAGGGTGCGGAAGTGATTTACTAGAATAGAGTGAATGGTGCAGCTGAGTTTGTTGTCCTTACAGCACAGAAGATTCAGAGGAGATTTAATAGAGCTGTTCAAAATCATGAAGGGTTTTGATAGAATAAATACAGACAAAGCATTTCCAATAGCAGACGGATCAGTGAACAGAGAAAACAGATTGAAGGAAATAGGCAAAACAACCTGAAGCAACAAGGAAACTTATTTTTATTTTTACGCAGCGAGTTCTTGAGATCTGAAATGCACTGCCTGAAATAGTTGTGGAAGCAGGTTCAAAAGTCACATGCAAAAGGGAACTGGAGAAATATTTGAAGGGAAAAATGTTATAGGGCTGTGGGGAAAGAGCAGGGAGTGGGATCAATCAGATAGGTCTAGCAAAGAGCAGGCACAGGTATGATGGGCTAAATGGCCTCCTTCTGTGCTCTATCTTTCTATGATTCCATTAAAGACTGGATGGACTAATTGTTTCCACCCTAAAATGAAGAAGTGATCTTATAAAGATATACAAATTAATAAAAACAGAAAATTCTGGAAATACTCAGCAGGTCTGGTAGCATCTGTACAGAGAGAAACGGAGATAATCATCCAGGTCTGTGACCTTTCATCAGAACTGATGAAATGTTAGGCAGAATTCTATTGGCCCTGTGGAAGCAATAATGGAGGTGGGGGTGCTGGTAAAATGGTGTGAGGCTGCGTTGGGCTGGCTTCCCGACGTCTTCCCACCGTTGACCAATTTTATTTGATGCGGGCAGTGGGACAGATCAGTGACTGACAGATGAGTACCGGGCAGGTAACTAAGGTCATTAAACAGCCAACTGTCAGGCATTTTCCTTTCTTTTTCTGATTTTACCAAAGGTGTAGGATGCACAGAGGCTGTGAGCTTTGCCTGCTCAAGCAAGGCAAGATCTCAACGGCAGCTGAATTGTGGAGGGAACTGGTAGCCATACTGTAAAACTGTCTGCAGGCTGTTGGTTGAAGAGTGATGCTATCAGGTTTGGAGGCACTGCAGAGGGTGGGGCCAGAGTGAACTGCTTCTAGCGTATAGGTGTCTCCCAGCTTCACAGCAGCCACTGGAGGTAGGACAAGATTCTTGAGAGGCTCATTGCAGAGGAACCTTCATCCGGCTGTGGGGTCAATGCTTTCAGACTTTGACTCCTTCAGTGAGGAGGAGAGTGGCACTGAGATGGGATGCAGCCACATGGATCAGCTGTGCCGTGACCAGGGGAGCTCCAGCGGTCTGAGAAAGCTTTTGGATGTGGACGAGGAGGGCGCATGGGGACAAGAGGGCAGCCTCCTGGTTGCAGAAGGCACTACCCACCTCAAATGGTGCACAGTCAGAGGCTCAGCTAATGTTTAGTTTTTTTTAGTTTTAGAGATACAGCACTGAAACAGGCCCTTCGGCCCACTGAGTCTGTGCCGACCATCAGCCACCCATTTATACTAATCCTACACTAATCCCATATTCCTACCACATCCCCACCTGTCCCTATATACTTCCCTACCACCTACCTATACTAGGGGCAATTTATAATGGCCAATTTACCTACCAACCTGCAAGTCTTTTGGCTTGTGGGAGGAAACCGGAGCACCCGGAGAAAACCCACGCAGACACAGGGAGAACTTGCAAACTCCCAGTACCCAGAATTGAACCCGGGTCGCTGGAGCTGTGAGGCTGTGGTGCTAACCGCTGCGCCACTGTGCACCAATATCTACGAAGACTGTGGCCAGAATTTTTCTGAGGCGGCAGATGTCCCGCTGCTGGAGTCGAAAGAAGGAGGCGACCCCACTTCGTCCGGCAGCGGGACCCAGGGCTGCATTTTGGCTGCTGCCAGGTTTGACATCCTACTAAGGAAAGCAACCCACCTCCAAGAGCTTCCATCCCAATCACAGGACTGGCAGCTCAGCAGCCTCTGCAGCACCACTGTTTTGGTGACCATTGCTGAGGCTGCAGCTGCAAGAAAAGGGCACCTCAATGGTTTAGTGTCCTGAAAGAGGGGTAAGTGGGGTTGGGGGTAGCTGGGACCTGGCAAGCAGGCCCCGACAATTGTCGGGGGGCAGGTGGCCACCAGGTTTCACTGGACACTCTCCCCACATGATGGCAGGCCATCCTGATGTGGGAAAAATGCCTGTGGAGGTGGGAAGTGGCCCTTAATTGGCCAATTAAGTGGCTCAATTAGCCTCCCAGCGGGTGGCCAATCTGCCAGCTTTCCTGCTGCTGGCAAAATAATATGGCAGAGGGAAGACATTGGGCATTCCCCCCCGCCCCCCCCCCCAATGCCTTCCCGTGCCATTTTGCCAGCCTTCCCACCTCCCATCCCATCCCAAAAGGGCTGGTAAAATTTAGCCCTGCGTCTTTCCAGGCAAGTGGTGCTGCAGCTGTGCAGTATTCTGCAATAGGAGTTGATGCAATGGGAAGTCACAGACGCCCAATGCCTGTACCCTTAAAGGTGATATTGGCACTCACCTTTTTCACCTGTGGTTTGTTCCAGGGATTGTCTGGAGATTTATGTGGCATTTCTCAGTCAGTGGCACATTGCTGCATATAGGAGGTCATGGGTGGCATTTATCGTTGGGCTGGCCATTATATCAATTTCACAACCTATCAGGCCAGTCAGACTGAGAGGACAGTTAGCTTCGGGGCCATGACTGGATTTCCCCAGGTGTAGTGAGTCATTGACTAGAATCATCAAGGCTCCCTCAGAGCAGCCAGGCACCTTTTGTGAACAGGAATAGGTTTCACTCCCTCAATATTCAAGTCATCTGAAACCACAGTAAATGGTTCATGCAGGTGTGTGTGAGGTTTCCAGGAAGCTGCCATATCTCCTACATCCTTAAACAGTCCCAATTGTCTTAGCTCTTCAGGCAAGCCAAAATCTTTGTGGTTGGATCCTGGGAAATCACACCTGCTAGAAACACTGACAGATCTTCATACATTTGATGCTGCAGCTGAAACATCTACTGCTTTGCTGATGACACCCAAGGCTCACCATCTGCATGGAGCTGAGCATCGTTGGCATTCTCCTCACTCCTCCAAGAGGAAGTGGCTGCAGCTGTCACTACCTCTGTTACTTCCTGCTGTGCATCTGTGCAGCGCTCACAACATTATACCACCCAATCTACACATGCAACAAAGCCCCACCCATGTGAGTGTATCTGCACTGGTGGAGGGTATGCTAGAATGAAATGACACAGTGTCTTGAGATGGCGTTGCATCCTGTGAGCTTTCCAGTGTAGCAGGAGTCCTCGTCTATTCCTCTTCTGCAACTGTACCTGGTGCAAAGACATGATTTAAGTGAAATAGCTGCTCCTTCACCCAAGCCCTGATCCCTCCCCTTGCTCAGAAGCTTCCAGTGGCATTAAAGGCCCAAACAGGTGCCACAGCCCACACATGGTCTAGGGAATGATGGACAGAACCATCACTTTACTCATTCTTCATCGTTTCCATACCTGCCTCACCCTCAGCAACAGGCTGCCCTGCCATGACCCATCCAATTTTCATGGCTTCCTCCACCATCGGAGTCATCATGGTGATGAAAGGCACTCCACCTCTGGGTCATTGACACTTCCTGGCATTCTGAGCATCCTTTTCCTGCAAGCACAGATATATGCATTATAACTCCTGTCTCATGATGCATCTGTGCTGTACTCTGAGGAACTGTAAATGTGACCCCCCCACTAATGCTGCTGGGATGGCATAGTGAGGCAGCCATTCAGCCATCTCAATGCAGCATTCACCCATCACTGGCCATGGGGCTCAGATGCGTGTGAACTGGGCCCCTCAATGTGGACATTGGTGTCTGGTGTTGCCCCATGCACGCGTTTACCATTTGGCCTCACATTTCATGGCCACCTGTTAGTTCAGGCTGGGCTTCATTTTCCAGCTCTAAATGCCACTCACATTTCCAGACCGCAGCAGGTCATTAAATCTCTTCCTGCACTGGATCCAGGTTCTTGCAACGACCCCTTGGCCTTTTACCATGTCTGCCACCTCCAGCCATGCCTTCTTGATGAGACTTGCTGAAAACAGGACCTGTCTCCTTTCTCTGACTGCTTGCAAAAGCGCCGCCAGGCATGTGTCGCTGAATTGTGGAGTGATCCTTCCCCGTTATGACACCATTGCTCTACTGTTTTGTTTGCTGTTGACCCCCTTCTTCTTGCCTCTGTTTTCTACCTGCCTGACTGCTGCACATGTGCCTTTCAAAATAGCAGCTGTGTGTGAGCTGCTAGGACTAGGACCCGCCATCACCGTTAATTGGCCAGGTCCCCTGCCTGCAGACCCTTAATTGGCTGTTACTGGTAAAATCCTGCAGGAAGTCCCACTGCCCGCCTGCGCATGCCACCCACCCGCATTTCCACCCTCCGCCTGATTGGTAAAATTCATGCTGTTAACTCTGTTTCTCACTCCACAGATGCTGCCAGACCTGGAGAATATTTCCAGCATTTTCTCTTTTTATTTCAGATTTCCATGACTTGCAGTATTTTGCTTTTGTATACAAGATAGTGAAGAGTTTGGAAAAGATTAATCAGGAATATGACTTTATAGTAGACTGTGATAGGGGACACAGATGCAATCAGGTTGGAGGTACTAATGTCAGGAGGTACTTCCTCAGGCAGAGAATAATCAAGATTTTGAATGGACTTGTGGACAAAAGGGTGAAGGTGAAAGTCCTGGAATTATTAAGAAACAATTAGATGGTGCAATGTAGGGAGTGTAAGATTTTTCTGGATAGGTACATTAAGATGGCAGATCTCTCTGCAACAGAAGATGATCGGTTTTGTATCTTTGCCCAGTTTATATTCAATAGCTAAATGTTGCTATCAACATTTAAGTTATAAAATAAGGAGATAAATCTCATCTCCTCTATGTACTTCCTGCCTGTGCTGTATTAACCTTTACTACAACAGTGATAATTTTTGGCATGAAATCAAGCTGGGCCATTAATAGCACTAATTCACACATAGCAATTTGAGTTAATAGCACGCAATGCACAATTGTAGAATTAACAGAAATTTAACAAATAATTAATGGGTGGAATAAACTTTAGTTAAACACTAAATTATATTCCAGTGTTGTACACAAATCTGATGATGGCCCAGTTGAAGTAATGTTAAATAATACTTTGATGAAGCAGTTTTAGTGGCTTCACTAATACCTTAATTATATTGGAAATTCAGTTTGTAATTGTTAGTAAATGTATGGTTAGCATGTAATTGCTGGGTTTGCAGAATTCAATTCTGGTGGAAGTGTGATGAAACTGGAATACTTTGGGACCCACCAGAACCAGGAGATGCAATAACACTAGTGTTAGTCTTGGCTCAGTGATAGCATTGCTGCCCCTGATTCAGGAAGTTGTGGGGCCAAGTTCCACTCAGGGGACTGAATTTTTTCAGGCGAAAGAAATGATGGCCCGGACTGTGATCTAGCATGCGATAGCTTATTTAAATATGCAGGGCAGGCACACCCCCCCCCACCCCACCCCCCCAAATCACGTGGCGGGAGCAGCCTCAGCAGCGCTGTGAACGGCTTCAGCTGCCTCTGTGCAGGCGCTGGTGCCATTTTTAAAAGGCTGCCAGACCTGCCCAGAAGCCACAGAGTTGAATCCCGTACCCACGCCACCCCCCCACCCCCCCACAACTGCACTGTAAGTTAAATTCTGACCTGTTTTCCCGTCCCAATACAATGAAAATAAATGGCCACCCCGTTACTTCCCACCCACCCCCACAAAGCACTTACGTTGAAGTTTTGACCTCTCCCCCAGCAACTGCAGCAAGTTCCGCAGTCACTCCCCTCCCCCTCACTACACTAGAAATGCACAGTTGACTCCTTCCCCCCACTTCACTATAAATTCTAAGTTACCCCCCCCCACTTCCCCACCTTAGTGGCGCCAGCTTTCCCTGGAAAGTGAGGGCGTGTGAGTGTCACCCATCGCACAGAAGATCCAGACAGCTGGTAAGATCACGGGGAATTATAGGTAAATGTATTCATGAGGTTTATTTAGGTATTTAAAGTCAGGTCCCATCGCCGAGCGTGGTGGGGATGCCACAGAGCCTTGCGCTGCTGACAAGTTCTAGCTTGGCAACCCTGGCTTTGGGCTCCGTGGCAGGTCCCTGCCGCTGCGATCTTCTGGCTCCCATCCCCGTCACAGAGCCTGACGTCAGGAGCTCAACAAAATTCAGTCCCCTGTCTGCCTATGCAGGTGGACCTAAAAGATTCAATGGCAATATTTGAAGATAAGCTGGGGAGTTTGCTTGGTGTCCTAATCAACTTTTATCTCACAATTAAAGATATTATCAGATCTCATTATTGTTTGTGGGATCTGGCTCTTGTCAGATTCATAGTTGTATTTGCCTGTATTATAATAGTAATTAAAATACACTTCATTAGCAATGAAGCAGTTTGGAATGCCCTGAGTGGAAAGTGCTATATAAATGCAAGTTTCTTTGTTATTAGCAATCTAGTGGTTTGGAGGTAAAGTCTCTGAGCTTCAAATACCTTGAAGGTAGTAGGTTTGATCCTCAGTCTATGCTGCATTCGGTGATCTCAGCTTGATCAGTACTGGGGGGTTGCTGGTGCTACAATTGGTAATACTATTGGAGTAATAGGAAGGAGAAAATTGGCCAGAATTCTATCTCCTCATTGCCAGACACCAACCCAGAATGGCAATATGTATTTGTGTATCGTGGTTAAAGACAAGCTTGGATTTGGCTGTGACATTCTCCATGGTAAAAAAAAGCCCTGCCAGCAGTTACTGTCATGGCTTGCACAAGAATAACAACAGCATGGGAAAAGTATCAGATAGTGGCCATCAACCATAAAACCAGTGAAGCAGTCAACATCTTCAGGAGAGATGGGAAAGAAGAAAATTGGTGAGAAAAGAAGGTATTAATGGTGAAATATTTGTTTTTATGGGTTGTTGCTTTCTAACAGTAGATGAACTATGGAAGAAAAAGGTGAATGTGAATATAGATATAACATAACCAAATCACAACACTATCCTGGAAAAGGGGACAATATTTAGTTCTAAGGTGATACTGTTTTCATAAAAAAGTTCTAAAATCTCCAAGTTAAGATCTGCAGATAGATTTAGCAATTTTGTCTGCTTGATCATTAGCTGTCACTGTAATTGCTATCATGAATGAATTTTTTCTCACTCCAGGTGGTGATTATGCAAGGATTTTTCATTCAGCTGTGACTAATTCTATATAACATGTCACTGATGCATTGCTAATGGATGCATAACACCAGCAATTGGTCACTCAACATGAATTTTACACAGTCAGATTTCCAGTAATACTATTTACCACCACATTTTCCTTGTTAAAATATGCGCACCCATAGCTTGGCCTTGAAAATTGACAGCCCTTTGTAATTTTGGCAGCGGTATGTCAGTGCTGAAAACTAGGCCGGAATGCAGATCCATCAGATTTTGGAATGACTTTTTAGGGGCAGAGCTTCCACCTGCTTAAAATATTGACATAACAGCAACTGCAGACTCCTTACATCAGAAGTCTTTGCGCCCTCAGCCTTCAATGTGACCTGGTGTAGATACACCACTCAGAATAGGGAACCCTTGGAGATTCAGGCTGCAGTTGCAGCATGGAAAAATGGTAGAATTTAAAAAGAAAAAAAGTAAGGGGCTAAGAGGGCAACGAGTTATTCTTTGGTAGGATTGGGGTCTGGCATCTCCCTCCCTCAGATCAGGCACTCTTCAGCTGGATTTTCTGGCCTCTTCAAAGGGTGGGCAATCTAGATGTGCCCCGAGTGGCACTGGCACCCACCAATGGCAGACATATTAAAGAATTGATATTTGAAAATCCCAGGCGGGCTTATCTTGGCACTTACACCGAAGCGTGATTCGTTGTAGACTTTCAGAGCCAAACCTGTGATTACCTAAATAGGCAAGAACTTTATTCTCTAAATATGCAAGTTGTTTGCATGTCAGAATGTGATTACCCACACAGTCAATAATCATCAAAACATGATTTTCATCCTATCAATTTGAATTTTGAGAGAGATGGCCTGTTATAAGGGTAAAAGCAGAATACTGCAGATGCTGGAAATCTGAAGTAAAAACAGAAAGTGCTGTAAAAACTCAACAGGTCTGGCAGCATCCGTGGAGAGAGAAGCAGAGTTCTGAAGAAGGGTCACTGACCTGAAACATTAACTCTGCTTCTCTCTCCACAGATGCTGCCAGACCTACTGAGTTTTTTCAGCACTTTCTGTTTTTATATACTATAAGGGTAACTTGCTTGAATTGGAACTAAAATTGCAGCTTGGAATGTATGGACATTAAATAAAAAGTTGTGTTTAATGATTATTTCTAGTTTGGAGAAATGCAATTAGTGTCTCCCAGGGGATTGTTGCTTTTACTTTAGGTAAATGATTTTGGCTTGATTATTGAAGGAATATCAAAATTTGCCAGTGGTACAAACTAGGAAGCATGGTTAACTGCGTAAAAGATTCTAGGAGTTCATGGATTGGACAAATAGATGTCAAATGCAATTTACTGCAGAGAAATACAAGTGGACACATTTTGGGGTGAAGCAGAAGGAGAGGAAATATACCTGTTACAACTGAGATGGAAGGAGTGCACTGTTTTTTCTAGTTCCACTTCTCCACAGGTCACAACATATATTTAAATGTTTACCCAGTTACCAATAGGGTCAATCATAGACTCTATTTTTATCCCAGAATAAAATCCACCAACCAGGTTTCTTTAATAAACAACAACATTATCAGTTTATTATAAAACAAAACTTAACCAGGAATGAAGTAAAGCATTAACATACAGATTGAAATATGAAAGTTCTCTTTTCACCTTAGCCCCTCACAGACACACACAGGTTTACAAATAATTAAAATAATAAATAATTAAAACAGCAAAGATATTAGGGTTCAGATTTACAAATTAAAAAATGGGAGGCCAATCTAATAAAATTGTTTTTATATTATCTATGGGATCCTTGATTTTATAACTGGGTTAATAAATACACCACAGGTTTCTTGATTATCTATGGCCATCTCTTGGTGTAATTCTGCAGAACTTCCATCAGAGAGTTTTAAATAGGTCAGGTGTAGTCTATGATAGATTAAATTCTACATGAACTGCAGACAAAGTGGGATAAATGGGCCAAGTGGCCTTTTCTTGTTCCTTATTTCTTGTTAAAGCCTTTTTCTCCTTTTTTTCCCCTGCATGTATAGATTGGCTTGCTCAGTGCTATCAGTCTCATTGTTGGGACAATGATTGGCTCTGGAATCTTCATCTCGCCTAAATCTGTTTTATCCAATACTGGAGCAGTGGGACCTTGTTTGATTGTCTGGGCAGCTTGCGGAGTCCTAGCAACATTAGGTAAGCAACAGATAACATCTCGTCCAATTTGTTTCAGACCACAAGTTTTCTAACCATCTACAAAATAAGGACGAATATTAGCAAGAATAACTATACACTTTGGAATTATAACATTTTTTCTTTTTAATAACTGTCAAAAATAATTGTTATATCTCACAACAGCTCAAGAAAAGTTATAATTAGATTTGGAAAGAATTAATAATCTGTATAATTCAAGGTTTTGCTTCTGCCACAGGTCCATAAAGCATGGAAAAGTGTTTATTTTCTTAGGGCATGAAGTATACTGCTTGACTAAAATTTCCCAGTCATTAAAAATGAACTATCTTATCAACAAAAATCACTATCAGCAATTTTAAAAAGTTCATTTAAAATAAAACTTCTTTGAATTACCAATAAAATCTCAAACAAAAATTTGAAACTTCTTTCACCAACCACAACAGTTCCTCACTCTCAAAGCTAAATCAGTTTAAGAGATAGAGATGCAGTGGCAGACATTTAAGGGGATATTTCAGAATACACAGAATAGATACATTTCAATGAGAAAGAAAAATTCCAAGGATGGGGCCTGCCACCCGTGGTTAACTAAAACAGTTAAAGATAGTATCAAACTTAAATAAAAAGCCTATAATTGCACAAAGATGGGAGGCAGGTCAGAAGATTGGCTAGAATATGAAAAACAGCAAAGAAGGACTAAAAGATTGATAAGAAAGCTAGCTAGAAATATAAAGACAGATAGTAAGAGTTTCTATAGATATTTTAAAAAAAAGTTAACAAAGTGAGCGTTCTTCCTATAAAAAGCGAGTCTGGGGAATTAATAATGGATAATAAGGAGATGGCAGATGAATTGAACAGATATTTTGCATTGGTCTTCACTATTGAGGATACAAGTAACATGCCAGTATTAGTTGCAAGTCAGGAAATGGAAGGGAGGGAGGAACTCAAGAAAATTACAATCACCAGGGAAGTGGTACTGAACAAATTATTGGAGCTGTGGGCTGACAAGTCCCCGGGTCCTGATGAACTTCATCCTAGGGTGTTAAAAGAAGTGAGATAGTTGATGCTTTAGTTTTAATTTTCCCAAATTCACGAGATTCAGGGAAGGTTCCTTTAGAATGGAAAATGGTGAATGTAACTCCTTTATTCAAAAAGGGAGGCAGACAGAAAGCAGGAAACTACAGGCCAGTTAGCTTAACATCTGTCTTAGGGAAAATGTTAGAAACTATTATTAAAGATGTTATAGCAGGACATTTAGAAAAATTCAAGGTATTAAGGCAGAATCAACATGGTTTTGTGAAAGGGAAATCATGTTTAACCAATTTATTGGAGTTCTTTGAGGGAGTTACATGTACTGTGGATAAGGGGGAACCGGTGGATGTATTGTATTTGATTTCCAGAAGGCATTTGATAAAGTGCCACATCAAAGCTTATTGCAGAAAATAAATGCTCATGGTGTAGGGGGTAAGACATTGGCATGGATAGAAGATTGGTTCGCCAACAGGAAACAGAGAGTAGGCATAAATCGGTCATTTTCTGGTTGGCAAAATGTAACGAGTGGTGTGCCACAGGAATCTGTGCTGGGGCCTCAACTTTTTACAATTTATATAAATGACTTAGATGAAGGGAGCAATGGTGTAGTTTCTAAATTTGCTGATGACACAATGATAGGTCGGAAAGTAACTTGTGAAGAGGACATAAGGAGCCGACAAAGGGTTATAGATAGGTTAAGTGAGTGGGCAAAGGCCTGGCAAATGGAGTATAATGTGGGAAAGTATGAAATTGTCCACTTTGGCAAGAAGAATAAAAAAGAAGCATATTATCTAAATGGTGAGAGATTGCAGAGCTCTGAGATACAGAGGGATCTGGGTGTCCTAGTGCATGAATCGCAAAAGGTTAGTTTTCAGGTGCAGCACGTAATTAGGAAAGCTAATAGAATGTTATTGTTTATCATGAGGGGAATTGAATACAAAAGTAGGGAGCTCCTTCCCAAAATCCACAAACAGGACTGTCCCGGCAAACCCATTGTGTCAGCCTGCTCCTGCCCCACTGAACTTATTTCTTCCTATCTTTTCTCCGCTGGTCCAGTCCCTTCCCACCTACATCCGTGACTCTTCTGACGCCCTACGTCATTTTGACAATTTCCAGTTTCCTGGTCCCAACCGCCTCCTCTTCACTATGGACGTCCAATAATTCAACTCCACGCATTTCCTTCAAGTAAAAGGTGTCGCTATGGGTACCCGCATAGGTCCTAGTTATGCCTGTCTTTTTGTGGGATATGTCGAGCATTCTTTGTTCCAGTCCTACTCAGGCCCCCTCCCCCAACTCTTTTTCCGGTACATTGATGACTGTATCGGTGCCGTTTCCTGCTCTCGCCCCGAACTGGAAAACTTTATCAACTTTGCTTCCAATTTCCACCCTTCTCTCACCTTTACATGGCCCATCTCTGACACTTCCCTTCCCTTCCTCAACTTCTTGGTCCTTGATCTTTATGTCGTCATTGTCGACAGGAATAGTGCCGTAAGACTGGAGGATAGCAAATGTTGTCCCCTTGTTCAAGAAGGGGAGTAGAGACAGCCCTGGTAATTATAGACATGTGAGCCTTACTTCGGTTGTGGGTAAAATGTTGGAAAAGGTTATAAGAGATAGGATTTATAATCATCTTGAAAAGAATAAGTTCATTAGCGATAGTCAGCACGGTTTTGTGAAGAGTAGGTCGTGCCTCACAAACCTTATTGAGTTTTTTGAGAAGGTGACCAAACAGGTGGATGAGGGTAAAGCCGTGGATGTGGTGTATATGGATTTCAGTAAGGCGTTTGATAAGGTTCCCCACGGTAGGCTATTGCAGAAAATACGGAAGTATGGGATTGAAGGTGATTTAGTGCTTTGGATCAGAAATTGGCTAGCTGAAAGAAGACAGAGGGTGGTGGTTGATGGCAAATGTTCATCCTGGAGTTTAGTTACTAGTGATGTACCGCAAGGATCTGTTTTGGGGCCACTGCTGTTTGTCATTTTTATAAATGACCTGGATGAGGGTGTAGAAGGGTGGGTTAGTAAATTTGCGGATGACACGAAGGTCGGTGGAGTTGTGGATAGTGCCGAAGGATGTTATAGGTTACAGAGGGACATAGATAGGCTGCAGAGCTGGGCTGAGAGATGGCAAATGGAGTTTAATGCGGAAATGTGTGAGGTGATTCACTTTGGAAGGAGTAACAGGAATGCAGAGTACTGGGCTAATGGGAAGATTCTTGGTAGTGTAGATGAGCAGAGAGATCTTGGTGTCCAGGTACATAAATCCCTGAAAGTTGCCACCCAGGTTAATAGGGCTGTTAAGAAGGCATATGGTGTGTTAGCTTTTATTAGTAGGGGGATCGAGTTTCGAAGCCACGAGGTCATGCTGCAGCTGTACAAAACTCTGGTGCGGCCGCACCTGGAGTATTGCGTGCAGTTCTGGTCACCGCATTATAGGAAGGATGTGGAAGCTTTGGAAAGGGTGCAGAGGAGATTTACTAGGATGTTGCCTGGTATGGAGGGAAGGTCTTATGAGGAAAGGCTGAGGGACTTGAGGTTGTTTTCGTTAGAGAGAAGGAGGAGGAGAGGTGACTTAATAGAGACATATAAGATAATCAGAGGGTTAGATAGGGTGGATAGTGAGTCTTTTTCCTCGGATGGTGATGGCAAACACGAAGGGACATAGCTTTAAGTTGAGGGGTGATAGATATAGGACAGATGTCAGAGGTAGTTTCTTTACTCAGAGAGTAGTAGGGGCGTGGAACGCCCTGCCTGCAACAGTAGTAGACTCGCCAACTTTAAGGGCATTTAAGTGGTCATTGGATAGACATATGGATGAAAATGGAATAGTTTAGGTCAGATGGTTTCACAGGTTGGCGCAACATCGAGGGCCGAAGGGCCTGTACTGCGCTGTAATGTTCTATGTTCTATGTTCTATGTTCTCTGTCTCCATCTCTGGGGATAGGTTGTCTACTAATATCCATTATAAGCCCACCGACTCGGCTACACTTCTTCACACCTTACCTCCTGTAAGGACTCCATTCCATTCTCCCAGTTTCTCTGTCTCCGAGCATCTGCTCTGATGATGCTACCTTCCATGACGGTGCTTCTGATATGACCTCCTTTTTCCTCAACCGAGGATTTTCCCTCCACTGTTGTCGACAGGGCCCTCAACCGTGTCCAGCCCATTTCCCGCACCTCTGCCCTCAACCCTTCCCCTCCCTCCCAGAACCGTGACAGGGTTCCCCTTGTCCTCACTTTCCACACCATCTGCCTCCATATCCAAAGGATCATCCTCCGCCATTTCCGCCACCTCCAGCGTGATGGGCAGGCTGTCTTACTTGGAAAGATTGGACAGGCTAGGCTTGTAACTTCTGGAATTTAGAAGACTAAGAGGTGACTTGATTGAAGCATATATGATCCTAAGGGGTCTTGACAGGGTGGATGTGGAAAGGATGTTTCCCCTTGTGGGAGAATCTAGAACTAGGGGTCAATGTTTAAAAATAAGGGGTTGCCCATTTAATACAGAAATGAGGAGAAATTTTTTCTCTCAGAGGGTCTTGAGTCTTTGGAATTCTCTTCCTCAAAAGGCAGTGGAAGCAGAGTCTTTAAATATTTTTAAGGCAGAGGTAGATAGATTCTTGATAAGCAAGGGGGTGGAAGGTCATTGGGGTAGGTGGAAATGTGGCGTAATCAGTTTAAGCATGAACTTAATGAATGACGGAGCAAGCTCAAGGGTTTGAGTGGCCTCTACTCCTGCTCCTAATTCGTTTTATATAGAATTGTACAAAAAACACACAAAAATCGTAAAAGAATTCAGAAAAGAACATACGTTTATCCAGGCTATCTTCTAATTAGTTCAAAATTCACCTTGCATGAACCAATGCAACACCTGCTGTTGTTCATACACAACCCCATTTCTTAGCTTCAAATCTTTTCCCACAGGAGTTTGCTTCCCTATTCAGTGTATATAATATTTTACAAAAGCCAAACTGAGAACTCCAACCTAATGCAACACACCATCATCAATGGAATTATATTTAATGTTTGGTATTGATGAATTTTGGCATTATACTTTACCAAGGAAACAGTAGGTCCAGCTGAAATTTAATTAACTTGAAACAGCTCTATATGCTGTGCACGATTTCCAAGTCAATAATATGGGAATTCAACCTGTTTCCAAGCCTTTGTTACTGTAGGAGCTTTGCAAGAGCAACCTAAATTGATTTCCCTCTTTCTACAGGAGAGGCTTGTACTTTCTGCCCGGTAACTCCCGGATGAACTAACAGTGATCTGCAACTTTAAAAAATAATTCTCAGTTAAGAGAAAATTCCTATGTAATCATTGTCTAGGTGTGCAGCCCTTCACTGCTGCTTTAGCAATTAACTAGTCAGTGTAGCGCCGAAGCACTACAGACATATATGCTGTTAAGACCGAGTCGGGAGGAGGGCACTGTTAATTCAGTCCCACTTCTCCACAGGTCACAACATATACTTAAATTTTCCCACTTACCTAAAAAGTCAATCAGATACACTATTTTACCCCAGAATAAAACACACCAACCAGGTTTCTTTAATAAACAACAAAATTATCAGTTTATTGTAAGCCAAGTTTTAACTACTAATGAAGTAAAACATTTACACAAATGGAAATATTAAAGCCCCTTGTTTACTCTAGCGCGCACACACACACACACACACACACACACACACACACACACACACACACACACACACACACACACACACACACACACACACACACACACACACACACACACACACACACACACACACACACACACACACACACACACACACACACACACTTACTTCACCGGGGAAATAAAAGGATTTTTGTTTCTAGCTGTTACAAAGAAATAGAAGGAATAAAAAATACTCACAGGCTGAAAAGAAGGTATGGAAAGATGTCTTTTGTTTCAGTGAGGTGTCCCAAAGGTGTCGACGGCTGTGAATGGGATTTTCCCAGAACAGTTCTTTCCAGGCAAGGTTGATGATCAGTTTGGGTAGGCTTTCCAACAGATACAGCAACTGAAGACTCCACATAGTTTTTACAGCAGGAAATGCAGCAACAAGATTTTAGTTCCACACATTTGACATACCAGTACTTTAAACGTGCAGGCTTTCTTCAAATACAGGAGGAAATAGGAATCTCCTGATGCAGGATTTCTTTTCAAGAGAAAGAGGTGAGCTGTCTTCTCCTGGCAGGTCAGGAAGCAATCAGGCTTTTTTAACAGTTCAAATTGAAACTAAATCTTTTCCAGAAGTCAAGTCTCATGATTTCTATAAATCTTGGCCTGTCACTCCTTTGTAAACATTTCTCCAATTCAAAACAACCCCTGCTGGGTTTTTATATGATAACAGGTGCCTTCCAGTAAGACTTGTTTACTAGCCAAAACCAGGAACCTCTTGTAGCTTCTTTTAAAAAAAAACACAAAGTTCAGCAATCTCTTTAAAATTCCAGATGATTCAGTGTCCAGAATTCAAATATAAGTTCTTGAAACATATTTTACAAAAGAAATAGAAGCAATTTTTTTAACAATGCAAATAAAATTCACGCATTCTACCATTCTCATTTGAATGAATGTGGAGATCTCAATTCATCAGAGATTGTGTAGGTTCACACAGGAACTTAGAGCAGACAGTTTGATGGCTAATAAGTGAAATTGGTTTGGCCAATATCAACCCAATTCTCTGCAAATTTAAAATAATTAGCACTGACTGAGTTATTGGGGTGAATTTTACAGGCACTCCAATGTAGGGGGTCGTGGTGCGGGGGCAGAAAATGTCTCTGGGAGAGGCCCACCATGGGCCTCAACACTGGGAAAGCAGGCTTGATATTGCCAGCAGCAGCAAGGCCACGTGGCGGCCCCCCCACCACCCCGCTGCTTGCAACGGGAGCCCCAACTCAATATTTAAATTATTTATTTAAATAAATGAATTAATTACTTACCCGCACCCACCGTCTGTCCCGGAGTGATATTGGAGCCAGTGGCCGGCACTCCTGTGCCTTCGGAACCCCATCTGGGGATCCGAGGTGGAACACTGGTGGGGAGGGGGAGCAGATAAGTTTTTCAATGTGGGAGGGGGGAGTGGGGTCAGACTCATCTGATTCGTGTAGAGGGTGGTGGGAAGGGGTAAAGTGCACAGATTATGTACTTTATGAGGAGGGGGAGGTCAGGTGCACAAGGTTTGTGGGGGGTGGGGGAGAGGGCAAGGAATGAATTCTGTGATTATTGGGAAAGGGGTGGGAGAGGGGTTAGAAACATTTATTTAATTTTCTCAAAAGACTTTTACATCACTATAACTTTAAATATTAAAATTAAGTGGAACGCCTCGAAGCCCTTTAAAAATGGCGTCAGCGCCTACGTAAAGGCTGCTGACGCCATGACTGGGTCCGGACCACCTGCCCCCTCCATGTCATCGGGGGGGGGCAGCCCACCCTGGTGTTTGATACCGTGGCGGCTCTGCAACATGCGGTCTGCACGGGCGGACCGCCATAGTTTACATCTGTTGTCGATTTTGGCGGTGCACACGTAAAATGCAGCTCATTGTCTTTTGAGGTTAGACAGGATGAGCTGTTTAGGAAAATTAAAAGAAGGGTGTGATAAATGAGGTATGGAAGGTTATTTAATTTGAAGCTAGGCTGAAAGTCATTTGCAGGGTGATCTAGGTCAAGGTCGGCATTATAGAAAACATGTTCTGTTTTGCACGTACAAATGCAGATAAAATCATAAAATCTTATGGAACAGAAAGCAGCTCAGTCCATACTGCCTGTGTCAGTTTTTAGAAAAGTACCACCCACATTAGTTCCAGTCCCGTGATCTTTCCATATAGCCCCTTAAATTTTTTAAAATTTCATTCAAGGTATGTGGCCATTGCTGTCAAGACCAGCATTTATTGTCCATTTATAGATCTTCATGAAAAGGTGGTGGTGAGCTGCCTTCTTAAACTGCTGCAGTCTGTGTGATGTAGGTACTCCCACAAGTGCTGTTGGACAAGCAGTTCCAGTATTTTAACTTAGCAACAATGAAGGAACAGCGATACATTTCCAAGTCAGGAGTGTGTGACATGGAGGGAAACTTGCAGATGGTGGTCGTGCTCATGAGCTTATTGCCCTTGTCCTTTTAGGCGGTAGAGGTCGCGGATTTGGGAGGTGCTGTAAAAGAGGCCTTGGCAAGCTGCTGCAGTACATCTTTTAACAGTACACACTGCTGCCACGGTGCACTGGTGGTGGAGCGAGTGAATGTTTAAGGTGGTGGATAGGGTGGTAATCAAGCGATTTGGTTTGCCCTGATGATGTCGAGCTTCTTGAGCGCTGTTGGAGCTGCACTCATCCAGGCAAGTGGACAGCATTGCATTACACTCCTGACTTGTACCTGGTAGATGGTGGAAAAGCTTTGCGAAGTCAGGAGGCGAGTTACTTGCCACAGAATTCCCAGCCTCTCACCTGCTCTTGTAGCCACAATATTTACATGGCTGGTCCAGTTAAGCTTCTGGTCAATTATTACGCCCAGGATGTTGATGGTGGGGTATTCAGTGAAGGTAATGCCGTTGAATGTTATGGGAGATGGTTAGACTCTCTGTTATTGGAGATGGTCATTGCCTGGAACTTGTAAGGCGCTATTGTTACTTGCCATGTATTAGCCCAAGCCTGAATGTTATCCAGGTCTTCCAGACTACTTCATTATCTGAGGAGTTGCAAATGGAACTGAACACTATGCAATCATCAACAAACATCCCCTTTTCTGGACCTTATGATGGAGGGAAGGTCATTGATGAAGCAGCTGAAGATGGTTGAACCAAGGTGAGGAACTCCTGCAATGATGTCCTGGGGCTGAGATGATTGGCCTCCATCAACCACAATCATCTTGCTTTATTTTAGGTATGATTCCCCCAACTCTCTCATCCCAATTCCCATTGACTTCAGTTTTGCTAGGGCTCCCTGATGCCACACTCAATCAAATGCTGCCTTGCTGTCAAGGGCAGTCACTCTGATCTCACCTCTGAAATTCATCTCTCTTGTCCATTTTTACTCTGGAGCTGAGTAGTGCTGGCATAACCCAAACTGAGCATTGGTAAGCTGGTTATTGATGAGAAAGTGACGCTTGATAGTAATGCTAATGACACCTACCATCACTTTGCTGATCTTTGAGAGTAGACTAATGGAGTGGCAAGTAACCAGGCTGGATTTGTTGGATTTGTTATGCTTTTTATGGACAGGACATACCTGAACAACCTTCCACTTTGTCAGGTAGATGCCAGTTTTGTAGCTGTACGGGAACAGCTTGGCTAGAGGCACAACTAATTCTGGAGCTTAAGTCTTCAGCATTAAAACCGGAATGTTCTTGGGCCCCAGAGCCTTTTCTTTATCCAGTGTGCTCAACTGTTTCTTGATATCACGTGGAGTGAACTGAATTGGCTGAACACTGGCATCTGTGATGCTGGGGACTTCAGGAGGAGACTGAGATCAATCATCCACGATAATCTTCTGGCTGAAGATGGTTGTTAATGTGTCAGCCTTGTCTTTTGCACTCACATGCAGGGCTCTGGATCATCAAGGATGGGGATGTTCATGGAGCCTTTTCCTCCCATTAGTTGGTTAATTGTCCACCACCATTCACAATTGGATGTGGCATGAATGCAGAGCTTTGATTCATTGGTTGTGCAATTGCTTGGCTCTGTCTACACCATGCTGCATCCACTGTTTAGCATGCGTATAGTCCTGTGTTGTAGATTCACTAGGCTGACACTTCACTTTTAGCTATGCTTGGTGCTACTCCTGGCATGCTCTTCTACACTCCACATTGAATCAGGATTGGTCCCCTGGCTTGATGGTAATGGTAAAGTGGGGGATATGCCAGGCCATGGGGTTACAGATTGTGGTTGAATACAATTCAGCTGCTCTGACAGCCCACAGTGCCTCGTGGATGTTGCTAGATCTGTTCTGAATCTATTCCATTTAGCACGGTGGTAGCTCTGTAACACAATGCATGGAGTCCTCTTCTTTCAAGTATATATCGGATCTTTTTTTTGAAGTTACTATTGAATTTGCTTCCACTAACCTTTCAGATAGTGCATCCCAGATTAAAATCAACTTACTGCATTAGAATGTTTTCCATTTCCCCTCTGGTTCTTTTGCCAATTATTTTAAATCTGTGTCCCCTTCTGCCAGTGGAAACAGTTTCTCCTTATTTACTGTATCAAAACAATTCATAATTTTGAATACCTCAATCAAACTAATTAAGGATCCTGTATGGTTGTATGGGTTCTTTGGACACTTTGGCTTGCCATCCACATGCAACCTCTGATGTCATGATATGTAAATAAAGGCTTTTGGCAGTAGACATTTTATACATCATATGGAACATGATGTCAGAAGTGAATAGCCGGAATCTGAGAAGATTTTGATAGCTGTGCAAATCATCAGAGTTTAAAACAACACCTGTCTGCATCTTTGCACAGGACATTGACAGCTGGACAAGTCATTATGGCTTTGAATTTTCCAGTATCTATGGACATAAAGGAAAACTTGAGAGGGAAATGGCAACTCTTCCAGTCTCAGTGGCAGAATTATGCGATTGCCACAGAGTTGGACAAGAAAATTGAACAGATAAGAGTAACAACTCATCGTTGATGGGAAGGAGTGTTACAAGCCCTAGATCTCACTGAGGAGAAGGAAAGTGAGACTTGTGAAATTTTTGAGGCGTTGAAGTACCACTTTGAACCCTCTAATAATGTCATTTATGAACACTTTGGGCTGGATTTTACCGGGCCCCCGACATTAGGCTCCATGGCCGTGGTGGGGCGGGGTGGGGGTGCTGGAAGATGGTGCCGGCAGAGGCCCACCACAGAGCTCCCGGCAGTGGTGAGGCTCCGTGGCACCCACCCCCACCCCCGCCACTGGGCGACAGGACCTAAATCCATAAAATGAATAAATTTAAATACACTCACCTCCAATCTTCCAGGCCTGTTGCGATCTTCAGTGAGGCGGCTGGCACTCCCACGCCTTCACTTCCCCATCTGCAGGGGGCAGAATGGGGTTAAGTAAACATAATAAGTGTTGGGATGGTGGGAAGGGGTGAACTTTAAACTTTGTACAGTCTGGGGGTGGGAGGGAAGGTCAGATTTCAAAGGTAAGTGTTTTTGGGGAGAAAGGGCAAATACTTAATGTAATTGTTATTTCTGGGTGGGAAAGGGATGTTACAATTTTATTTGGTAAATTTTGGAGGGAATACTTCTTTAAAAATTCAAATTTGCTGGCAGGGCTGGCTGCCCTTTAAAAACAGCGCCAGCACCTGCGCACAGGCAGCTGACGCCATTGCCAGCATTGGACAGTTCACCCCATCCACGTGATTGGGGGGAGCGGGCCGGCCTGGTTATTTAAATGAGCCGCCGCTCGGGAGTTCGCGGCAGCTCTGCCTGCGGGCCACCATCTTTTTTGCTTGGCGCCAAGAAATCCAGCCCTATGTGTTTAACACTGGAGCTCAGGAAGAGATGGAGAGTAATGATCAGTATGTGACTGTACTGAGATGTCTGGCTGAGTCTTGTGAGTTTGGGGAACTGAAAGGTGATATCATCAGAGATAGGACTGTCTTAGGAACAAGAGATCCAGCTGCAAGAGCATGTCTGCTGAGAGATGAGAAGCTTACTGTCAAGAAAGCAATTGACATGTGCAGAAGCTCTGAGGTGGCTAATCAATAGCAGAAGAATATTGATGGGAGAACTGGTGAGGCTGTGCACTATGCTGAGAGGCAGTCCAAGTCTTCCAAGCACAAGACAATGATGAAAAGGAAAGACAACTTTCAGAAGGGCCAGCAGAAAGATCAAGGTCAGAGTACTGGATCTAAGTACTGTGGGGGACACTACAAGAAGGAAAAGAAAGCATGTGCATACTGGGGAAAGCAGTGCTTTCTAACTACAAGATGCTGAACCACTTTGAATGCAAATGTTTTGCTAGAAAGAAAAAAAGCAAGCCTGTAAAGCTGGCTGATGGAGAGATGTTGGATGACGATTCTGACAAATCACTGTACATCCTAAAACATGTTGGTGCCATCAAGTCTCGAGGTAGAAAGTGGTTTGTGACTTTTAGAATGATGACTCTCGAAGGAGAGGATCAAGCTGCTGTGAGATGTCAGATAGACACTGGTTCTACGTGCAACATCATGAGCTTCACAGTTCATGAGGGTATATAGAGATGAAGTGACCACCCAAGGTGGCATGTTGTACAAAGGGACTAGGGTCATTATATCTAAGAGATGAGAAAAGAGATGCTGAAGCATGTCCACGCAAGCCATCAAGGAATTGAGTCTAGTCTGAGGAAGGCAAGAGAAGTTCAGTACTCGCCAAATCTGAGCAATGAGATTAAGGACCACATCAGTCAGTGCAGTGCTTACAATGAACATCAAGCTGAGTAAGCTAAAGAGCTGCTTGTGATTCATGATATCCCAGACAGACCATGGATGAAGCTTGGAGTAGACCTCTTCACTCTCACTGGAATTGATTATCTCATCATAGTCAACTACTGTTTGGACTACTGGGAGTTGGACCAGCTGATGTCAACAACTACAAGTGAGATTGTAGAACACCTGAAAACACATTTCAGTTGTCATGGCATTCCCAACATTGTGACGAACGACAATGGCCCTCAGTTCACAAGCAAAGAATTCAGACACTTCATGAACAATTGGGAAGTTAAGCACTACACATCATCTCCACACTATCCCCAGTCAAATAGAAAGGCTGAGGAAGTGGTGAAAATTGCTAAAAGGATCATAAAGAAATCTACTAAATCTGGCACAGATACATACAGGGCAACCTTAGAGTGGAGAAACACATCTACTGAAGGCATGGGAAGTAGTCCAGTCAACTAGTGTCATGCCACACCCAGGACGATTCTTCCAACAACTAAGAAACTATCGAAGCTAGAAGTAGTAACAGGTGTGAGGGACAAGATCATAGTGAAACGACAGAAAGTCAAATGTCATTTTGATAAAAGTGCCAAATCGTGACCAGAGCTGAAAGTTGGAGAGCCAGTCAGAGTGCAAATATCCAATGCACTCATGAAAAATGAGCCCACTTGGCAACTTGAGACTTGCATGAAGAAGTTGTCACTTGGATCATACCAGGTGAAAGTGAATGACCAGATCTATCGTCACAACTGCAGACATCTACGTTCAACTGGAGAAGCTGCTCCTTCACAGCAAACGGCTGATGAGACAGATCTGGGTTCACGAATTGAACAAGGAACTGAATGACCATCAGTCCCAGAGGTCAACTGTACTCCAACCAGCGCAACAGATGTGTAGCAACAATCACCACAGCAACAACACTCACCACAGCAATGATATCCCCCAGAGAAGGAACGCCAACAACATCACCCAAGGAACCAGTAGACACCAGATGAACAGCCAACAGCAACCTCCATGGGTACCATAAAACGACCTGAATGTTTTGAAGATTATGGGCTGAATTTTGTTGTCCTGCCACTGGGAGTGGCAGCAGGTGCAAAAAATGTCAGCCAGCATGCACGGGCTGTGTGTCGCCATGCCGCTGCAATCTTGCATCTGGCGGCTCATTAGCATATGCACGACAGCTGCCCCCCAAATCACGTGGCAGTGGCGGCCTTGGCGACTTTGTGAATGGCGTCACCTGAAATGGGAGAAGGAGCTGGTGCCACTTTTAAAAGGCTGCCAGCCCTACAGACAGTTCTAAAGATGCAAATTCTGTCCTTACCCACTCCCCTGTGCAAAACAGGCAGAGTTCCAAACCTGCCGCCCCGCCACCCACCCCTACCCCACCCCCCTCATTTCTGGCTACTTAATTTTAATGCAAATTTCTGAGATTGCTGCAAAAATGAATAAGAGCAGGGTATTTCGTACCAACCTTTGCAGGCACCAAGGGCTCTCGCCTCGGTGGTGCCAGCTTTTCAAGGACGGGAACATGAAGGCACGTGAGTGCCACACGTCGAGCTGAAGATTGTAAACGGCTGGTAGGGTTGCAGCAAACTCCAATACAATGTATGCAAACAGCTAATTTCAATCTTTAAAGCCAGGTCCCACTGCAGAGCAGCAGAGGTGCCTCCACGGAGCTACCTTGCCAGCGGGAAGATGGGACCTGGCAATCCCGGCGTCAGGGTCCGTGGCGGGCAACTGCTGCTCCGATTTCCCAGCACCAGCACCCCCCCCCCACCCCCAACCCCCCGCCAAAGAACCCAACAACAGGCTGTGAACAAAATCCAGCCCTATGTTTGAAAAGCGTATGTCAAGACAGACACACTTGAAAGGACAAGAAAGAACAGACTTTTTTTATGAAAGGGAGGATGTTTGGATGGGTACTTTGTACACTTTGACTTGCTGTACACATGTGACCTCTGATGTCATGATAGGTAAATAAAGACTTTTGGCAGTAGCCATTTTATACACCACATGGAACACTGTATGCTTTTTGTTTTAAAAAACAGTCTTCTCACCTTCAAAGATTTGTGTATGTGATCTCCATGTCTCTGTTCCTGAAGCCCCTTTGAAATTGTACCATTTAGTTTATACTGCCTCTCCTTGTTTTTCCCTTCCAAAGTGCATTAGTTTTCAATGCTCTGCCTTAAATTTCATCTGCCAGCATCTGCCCACTTCACCTGTCTATGCCCTGCTGAAATCTTTTACTATTCTCCTCACTGTTTACTGCATTTACAAATTTTGTGTAATCTGCAAACTTTGAAGTTATGTTGCCTATACCCAAGTCCATGTCATTTATATATCAAAAAGGGCAGTGGTCCTAATGCCAAATACTGGGGGATACTACTGTGTACTTCGATCCAGTTTGAAAAACAACCATTCACCACAATCTATATATTCCCTAAAAACATTATTGCCTATCAGATGCACTTGGTAAGTACAAAAATGCCAAACATACTAACTTAATACAAAAGTAAAATACTGCAGATCCTGGAAATCGGAAATCAAAACAGGAAATGCTGGAAATATGCAGCAGGTCAGGCAGCACCAGTGGAGAGAGGAACAGAATTAACATTTCAGTTCTGATGAAAAGTCATGGACCTGAAATGCTAACTCATTTTCTCTCTCGACAAATGCTGCCTGACCTGCTCAGTATTTCCAGCATGTTCTGTTTTTATTCCTAGCTTCATGGTAGTGTTGGAATTGCTGGATTCCTGTGATATAATACACCTCAGAAAGAAATTAGATGATTTTACTTTTGTACGTATGAAAAATCTCAGACTGACTAAACTTTCACAAACATTAAATTAACATATACAATAATCCACATTATCATAATTAATGGCCTATTCTAAATGTGTATCGCAGTAACAGATATGTTAGCAGTAACTAAGAACTAAATAAGCCCCCAATATATGAAGAATTTGGATTTCTCTGGAATATATCGCAAGACAATACTCAGGGACTTATCTTGTATATGTAATAGTATGAAATGCAGACTCTGATGGTATTTTTCCTGTTTTGCTAGGTGCACTGTGTTATGCTGACCTGGGAACAATGATCACAAAATCAGGAGGGGAATATTCATATCTCCTGGAAGCTTTCGGTCCAATTCCTGCATTCCTGTACTCATGGATGTGTATAGCTGTTGTAAAACCCTCTTCGTTTGCTATAATCTGTCTGAGTTTTGCTGAATATACAGCAACTCCCTTCTATCCTGGCTGTGTGCCCCCACAAATTATTGTCAAATGCCTCGCTGCAGTCGGTATTAGTAAGTATTATTGTTCATACAGGGCACTCTTTTTAAACAAATATAACGATTTCTACTTTTATGATAAAACATCCCAAGGTGCTTCACAGGAGCTTTATAAAAGACATTTTGACAATAACACATATATAGAGATATTACAGCAGATGACCAAAATCTTGGACAAAGAGGTAGGTTTAAAATGAACATCTTAAAGGAAGAGAGAGAGGTAGAGAGGTGGAGAGGTTTAGGGAGGGAATTCCAGAGCTTAGGGCCTTGACAGCTGAAGGCATGGCCACCAATAGTGGAGCAATTAAAATTGGGGTGCTCATGTAGCTAGAATTAGAGGAAAACAGATATCTAGGGCTGGAGGAGATTACAGAGGGAGAGAGGGAAGAGGCCATGGAGAGATTTGAAAACAAGGGTGAGAATTTTAAAATCGAGATGTTGCTTAACCAGGTCAGTGAGCACAATGGGCGAACAGGACTTGGTGTAAGGACACGGGCAGCAGCATTTTGAATGACCTCAAGTCTCCTGAGGGTAAAAAGTTGGTGGCAGCCAGAAATGGTTTGGAATAGTCAAGACTAGACAACAAATGCATGGATGTGGGTTTCAACAACATAAACTGAGTCAGGCAATGTTATGGTGATGAAAATAGGCAGTCTTAGTAATGCAATAAAAACAGAAAGTGCTGGAAATAGCAGGTTTGTCAGCATCTGTGGAAAGAGAAACACAGTTAACATTTCAGGTCTGTGGCCTTTCATCAGAATTGGTCTTAGTAATGCTGTGAAAATGCTGGAAACTCATTTCTGGTTCAAATATGACACCAAGCTGGTGAACAATCTGGTTCAGCCTCAGACAGTTGCCAGGGAGAGAGATGGAGTCAGTAGCTAGGGAATAGAGTTTGTTGTGGGGACCAAAGACAATGGCTTTGGTCTTCCCAATATTTAGTTGAAGGAAGTTTCTGCTCATCAGTACTGGATTTTAGACAAGCAATCTGACAATTTAGAGATAGTGGTGGGGGTTGGCGGGGGGGTGGGGGGGGGGGTGTGGTGGTTGGTTGAGAGAGGTAGTGGTGAGGTAGTGCTGGCTACTATCAGTAAGTGTGAGAATGGGAAGAGAAGCCATTGATGGTGATTCTCTGGCTATAATTAGACGGCTAAGAATGGAATTGAGGGGGGGGGGGAAACGGAGGCAGGGGGGAGTGGTGTGGGGTGGGGTGCAGTCCCACCCAGCTAGATGACAGTGGAGAAGCATGGGAGGAGGATGGTGTGTTCAACTGTGTCAAATGCTACAATAAGGATGAGGAGGGACAGGTTGCCTTTATCACATAGGATGTTATTTGTAACATTTTTAATGAGTCATTTCGGTACTGTGGCAGGGGCGGAAGCCTGATTGGAGGATTCAAACATGGAGTTCCAAGACAGATGGGCGTGGATTTGGAAGGCAACAACATGTTCAAGGACTTTGGAGAGGATATGAAGGTTGGAGGTCGGGCAGTAGTTTGCAAGCACAGTGGGGTCAAGAGTTGCTTTTTTGAGGAGTGGCGCTGATAGCAGATTTGAAGGAGATGGGTACTATACCCGGGAAGGCCAAACTGTTAACAATATCAGCTAACATGGGAGTCAGAAAGGGAAGTTGGGTGATGAGCAGTTTAATGGAAATAGGGTTGAGGGAGCCCAAGGTGGGTCTTACGGATAAGAGGAGCTCGAGGAGGGCATGAGGAAAGGTAAGAGCAAAAGTGGAGAAAGATGCAAGTTCAGAGCTAGGGCAGTGTAGAAGCTTAGAGGTAGTTTGGCCTATTGGGCTAGGAGAAAGGAAGGAGATTGCAGAGGCAGTTGATATCATGACCACAGGAATACTCAAAGTGCTTTACAGCGAATGAAGTACATTGGATATATGGTCACTGTTCTAATGTCGGAAATGTGGCAGCCAATTTGCACACTGGAAGCTCCCACAGATGGCAGTGAGATAATGACCAGCTAATTTTTTTTGTGATGTTGATTTAGAGATAAATATTGGCTAGGGGTCTAGGAGGGATAAGAAAAACTAAGTAAAAAAGGGGGAGAAAAACTGGAAATGGAAGTGGTGGCTTCAAGTCCAGTGCAGCAGCCAAAATGTGCAAATTAATGGACACCAGAAAAACTGAAGTTAAATAGGCCAGGTTATAAAGCAACTATTAGGATACAGATATCCTGGTAGTAAGTGGGGATTAGGGAAAAGACAATAGGAGGGAGTCCAGAGTTAAAATCAGAGATCCTGAGGTGGGAAAAAGTTGACATAGGGAGGGCAGAGTTGATGATAAGCATCAACAAACTGTGGTCCAAATTCAGAGACAGGTGTGGTGGGTGAGTGAAGTCCAGAAGCTATTTGAAGGGGGTAGTGTACCGGATTACGCATTGACAGACGGATTTCCATGGAAATAATGATTCAGATGTTTTGAATAAATTGCATGGCAGAAAGATAATGATGATGTTGGGGTCACTGTTGTAATGAGCTCTTTATGTTGCTTGATGCAACATAAATGAGATGAGTGGAGTCCAGTTCATTGAAAATCTCTAACATCTACCCTTCAAATAGCTTCTGGACTTCACTCACCCACCACACCTGTCTCCGAATTTGGACCACAGTTTGTTGATGCTTATCATCAACTCTGCCCTCCCTATGTCAACTTTTTCCCACCTCAGGATCTCTGATTTTAACTCTGGACTCCCTCCTATTGTCTTTTCCTATTCCCCACTTAATTAACAGCTAAACTATTATATACAGTACAGAGCAAACTATTTACAGAACATTCACCTGTGTGTTACAGTTGCAGAGTGACTGGCTTGTAGTCACATGATTACATCCTGGTACTTAGCTCATTAGCCTACTGAGATCTTAAATGGACATCACTCTAAAGGCAATCATACAACATCCCCTTTCTTTCCAAAGATAAGTCTTGTATGCTACAAGTAAAAAAACACATAAAATTAAATAACATCAAAATTAGTTATACGGGAAAGAGATTATAAAATTTACAGGTATAGAAGCTTAAGAGTCCATATATTGTTTCAGTGGTTTGACAACTCTTCCAGATCTTGCTATGGTATAACCTTCTGAAGATGTGGATTTTACCCTTAGCTGTTTTTGGTTTGTAGACATGTTGTCAATGTGTTGGTTATTGTCCTGTCATTCCGTCACACCCTCATTGTTGGAATGTGTTCTTTCGAGTTTGCTGTGCACAACTGGCGTACTGCACACTTCTCTTAATTGGATCCGGTCCCTTCTCAACACTGCTCCGTTAGATGTTGTAATCTCATAGGACCTAGGCTCACTGCATACTTTGAATACCTCTGCGGGTAACCACATTCTCATTGTGGGGTGTATGACCCTGACCTTTTGTGCGACATGTAGCTGAGGTAGTTCAGCTCCTGCGTGTCGGTCATGCACCATCTTCATTCTCCCCTGTTTTTTGAACAGCGTCTGCTGGTGACAGTAAGCCCATATCCATAGCTGTAGCTCTGAGGTGCAGGATGACAACATGAAAATCTTGTTTCATTGTCCTACACTTCAGGATAAATGATTTGACTGTGCTAACCATTCGCTTGGCAAGACCATTAGATCTAGGGTAATGTGAGGGCATCACATGGTTTACGCCCCATTTGGCACACATATCCCTGAAAAGTTTGCCCGTAAACTGTAGCCATTGTCAGAAATGATTTCTTCAGGTGCACCGAATAGACTGAATACGGCACTCAATGTGTCTGCGACGACCGTGCTTGAAGTGTCTTTTACCTGTCTGATAATTGGATATTTGGAAAAATAATCAATGACTAAGATAAAGTCATCTCCATTAACAGAAATAGGTCAGTGGCGATTTTGGGCCAAGGGACTGATGGAATCTCGTGAGGGTGTAGAGGTTCTTTGCGTTATTGTGGCTAGTGACTCTGGTATGCCTCGCACATCTTCACTAACCTTTCAATGTTACTGATGATGGCCAATAAACAGTGTCTCGTGCCAGTCGTCTCATTCGCTCTATGCCCATTTGGCCTTGGTGAAGTTATGACAAGATGTCCTGTCGGAGAGCTTTCAGCACTGTCACTTGTTTTCCCTTGCAGGTTATGCCTCTCAAGGTACCGTGTTCAGCTTTGTAAGGCCAAAAGTATCTGAGGGTTTCTGGCACCTCTGTTACTGTATCAGGCCATCCTTCAATGATGACTCTCCACAGTGCCTTCAGTTGTGGGTCATTTGCTGCTTCTGATTGCAGTTGGTCACATTTGTGCTGACCAAAATGCAGTAAAACGATTTTGAGCACATCTTCCACCTCAATGTCCGTATTGTCCACTTGTAGATCCAGTGGAACTTCTTCATTCTTGCTTGGGTTTGGCAATCTGCTCAGTGTATCCGAGGTGACTATTTGGTACCCGGTTTGTAGCAGACTTCGAAGTCGTACCCCTGTACTTTCACTAAGAGCCGCTGTAGTCGAGGTGATGCACGTCAATGGTTTGCGCTAGATCATCTTCAGTGGTTTGTGGTTGGTTTCCACAGTGAACTGCTTGCCGAACAGGTAGGTATGGAACCTGGTGATCCCTAACACCAGAGCAAGTATTTCACGCTGTATGTTTGAGTAATTGGATTGTGCTGAGGATAAACATTTGGAGCCTAATACAATTGATTTGCCATCCTGCAGGATGCACACTCCTTGCCCTTTCTGTGAGGCATCGACTTCCAGGATTGTCTTCTTCCTTGGATCATAGTACTGCAGGATACAGGTTTCTGCTGACAATGCTTATTTGAGAGACTCAGACATACGCTGATGGTCCTCCTGCCATACAAATGGTGAAAGTCTTTCTTTAGGAGCTCTCTCAGTGGTGATGCTTTGATAGAGAAATTTGGAAAGTATGGTGCAAGAAGTTGAAAAATCCAAGACATCTCTGGAGATCATCCTTGTCTTGTGGGGTAGGCATACACCTTACATCTTTGACTTTGTCTGGGTCAGGATAGATTCTGCAATCTGAATAGATGGAGCCAAAGAAATTGACCTGACTTACATTCACCTGGCACTTCTTGCTGTTAAAACCGAGCCCTTCGCGATGAGCTACTGCCATCCGGGAATGAAGATTTCGGTCGTGCTCCCCTTTGGTTTTGCCCATTACTGCAATATCGTTGGCAATGCATATGCAGCCAGGCACATTTTCTATAATTCTGTCCATATGCTGCCAAAACAGATCTTGACTGACAGATAAGCCGAAGGGTCGTCTCTGGAAGCAATATCTTCCAAACGGTGTTCTGAAGGTGGTGACTTCCTGAGATTCCTTAGCTAGGTGTACCGACCAATATTCATGTTTAGCATCCAACATGGAGAAGAATTTGGCTCCTGTGAACTTGGGATTCATTTCCTCTCATGCCGGAATCTTGTGGGGGCATCTCTTTATAGAGAGGTCCAGATGACTTGGATCTCAACATACCCTGATTGCTCCATCCTACTTCAGTATGTATGTGATTGAGCTGCATCAGTCTGTGTGATGATGCACACGATGGATGATGCCATTGCATTCCATGTCATCTAACTTGTGCTTAAACTTTTCTCATATGTGCTGCTGCACTTTCTGGGAGGTTCGATTGACAGAATTGCATCCTCTCTGAGGTGCAGTACGGCATCGCCTTTGAAATCTCCTATGGCGTCGCACTGGTCCAGGTATATTTGTTGCAGGTCAATGCAGGTACCCTTGGTCTCTTCTGCCGTAATGGGTACCTTGGTGACTTTGTGGATAGTCACAATGCCGAGGTCCCTACACGTTGGTAGTCCTGTCACTGCTGGTCCGCTCGTGTCTACTAGGTAAAATATTTGTGATTTCCATGCCAACTTGCAAATAGCTGCATTTCATTGTTAGTGTGCCACTGCAAGGAACGGGTGACCCATTGTATGCAGATAACTTTGCAGTTGTTGGTTGTATCATAGATTTCCAACGGCCCCAGTACATATCCTTCAGGATCCAGACTGGTAGGATATTTGCACTAGCTCTGATGTCAATTTTAACCCTGAATGTGTGTTTGCCAACTATCTTTGGAGCACATGATACTAATAGCTTCCAGTTATTTGACTTCAACAACACAATGTGTCAGGTTCACAATGTGGAATACCCGCTTGCCTTCTGGCTGAGAATCATTCCATTTCGCTTGGACTTCGTGTATCAGCAGGTCTCTGGAGCTCTCCTTGCTGCTGTTGCCCTGTTGCCGTGCCTGCCTTCTGTTTGCTTGTCTCCTACTGTGCCTTCCGGTTGCATCTTCGGAGCCAGATTTCTTGCATAGGTGGGTCCAGTGTCTTTTTGCACCGCATGCCTTGCACAGATCTTGAAATGCAGGACAACTTCATGGTGAGTGGGACCAACCACACTTACCACACGGCTTGCTCACGCTTTTTGACCTGGTTATCATGTCGATACTGTTGGCTTCACCTAGTGCTTGCAGATGATGTTGTCCAGTGACAATGGATTTGTATTTCCTGTCATTATCTAGCAGTGCATCAATACTATGATCTTTCATTCTCCGCAAGAGATCTTTCTGAAATGTTTCAATGGGTGTTGAGAAAATCACTAGCTCCATTAGATGCTCTGACAGCTCAGCTTCTGAAAAATCAAAATCATTGC
The DNA here is from genome assembly GCF_036365525.1 of Heterodontus francisci. Lineage (NCBI taxonomy): Eukaryota > Metazoa > Chordata > Chondrichthyes > Heterodontiformes > Heterodontidae > Heterodontus > Heterodontus francisci. The sequence continues at coordinate 40,047,081 of NC_090387.1, forward strand.
CCTTAATATGACATCTACTGACAAACTAGTCTATTGATTCCTGTGGCTGTTGTCGGTAGGACATCAATTCCAGGTGGTGAATTCTAAAATTCACTCTTAATCGGAGCCGATTTTCCAGCACTTTCCATATCTTTGTGGGATCTTTCTGGTCCTCTTCTGAAAAGCCAGAGGTGTTGATTCTGTACAATCCCTCATTTCCAACTGCTATCATTCATTTTAGAGCTTGCTTCTCTGGTTCTATAATCATTTGGTTTGTGAAGCATAACTGCATTCTTTGTTTGAAAAGTTTGAACTCGGATAGAATATCAATGGCCTTCCAGTTCATGCTGGGACATTTGATATCCACCTTTCTGTCGTTCTGCTCTATATTTGACCTTGTTCTATTCACTCTTTCTTGCTCTATTCCCCTTTAAGAAATTTTCTGTTATCAACTAGCAGCTTGGATGGAGAAGAACAGGTGTTTGATAGTGTTCTGTGTTTATTTTGCTTTCAACATTTAACCTTGTCTGTTTACACAGCTGTTCAATAGGCAGTTCAATTGCTTTTTATTGCTAGAGTTTGTTTCTGTTCTTCATGCTTGAGTGATTTAATTTTTTTAAGCTGTGGCTGACTGAATGGAGACTCATCTTCACGCTCAAATGATTTAATGATTTTTTAAAACTTTGGCTGCATAGAGACTCGGCAGTGTTCGGAGTTTTCCCATGCTTTTTGCTTTCAGAGGCCTCCTGTAATGGCACTGACCTCGATCAGCTTGAGAAAGGAATTGGGTCTTCTCCTTTTTTGTAACGGAGCCTTTGAAAGAAAGTCAACTTTTTAAGCACTTCAAAGCTTTTTTTTAAACCAGTATCCCTCGACTCTCGGCATAATGACTCAGCTGATCGCAGGAATTTCTTTACAGCCTGTCCTTCTGAGCTCTGTCTTCTACAGCTGGAGGTAAATTCTTTTTTCTTTCCACTGTTTGGGCCAGTATTTCCATTGAACTTTCTCTCTAATGGCTGTCGGAAGGATCGTTTTCAAAGCTGTTTTACCTGTGGTCTTCAATCTCAGATCTTGTGTTTTCACCACCGCTGCCACCATATAATGAGTTCTTAATGTTGTCTGATGCAACATAATTGAGACTGTGTGGAGTCCAGTTCATTCAAGATCTCTAACAGGTTTCTTAACTGCTAAACTCTTATGTACAGTACAGAGCAAACTATTTACAGAACCTTTATCTGGCTTTTACAGTTGCAGAGTCACATAACTACACCCTGGTACTTAACTCATTAGGATACTAAGATCTTAAAGGGACATCATTCTTAAGGCAATCATACAACAACTGTAAGATCCAGAAGTGGCAGAGAAATGTACTTCGGCCCAAGAGGGTGAACCTCTGGCCAGGAACAGACTGTGGCTGAAACTGAAAACCAGTAGAACCATTAGACAACAACAGGCTCAGCAGGGAACAGCAGCAATGGGGGAAGGGCTATAAGCTGATAAAAGTTACTTCAAAATTTAAGCAATAGAGTAGCAGATCAGAGACACAGCAGCTGATTTTTTTAAGGTGTAGCCAGTATAATGCAGTGCAGGAGTAGTCTTGATGTCCAAAGAAGTCCAAGAATTTGGAAGCCAAATTTGAGGGAAAAAATCCATAGCTCACTGAGAAAACACCAGACATGGTCGGGGGATGGGCAGTGTTGGTTTAAAATAGCAGTTAACTTGTAGTTAGAGCCAGGGGAACTTAAAAAGTGGAAGAGAGGAGATTGGGGATGAAAAGGCAAAGGATGGTAGTGGATGGCCAAGGATAGAGTTGCACAGTGAGGAGTTTCCTAGGGAGCTGACTGCACAGAAGCCATATTGCCTTTTTTCTCGACTGACATACCAAAACTGAAAAATATCTGATATATCATGAATGGTCTTCTCTAAGTGATGTTTTCACAGAAAGACAAAGTTCTGAACACAGAGCAAATAAGCCAGGATTTAATCTTAAAGCACTAGTCATACTTGTTTTGCACTTTAAAATGGGATTATGTAACAGAATAGGATTAGAGATGTGTTTTACAAGTATAAATCTCATACTTTAGTTACTGCTTTGCATTTGCTAAGTGTGAATTTGATCTTTTTTTGTGATTATTGAACCATTTCTTTTCTTTTACTTTTGCAGTTTTAATCACACTATTGAACGCGATCAGTGTCAAACTGGCAAACTATGTTCAGAATTTTTTAACCGCTGCTAAACTGTTAATTGTTGCTGTCATCGTTGTGGCTGGAATTGTTCTAATCGCACAAGGTGGGATGTCACTGATATGTGATAATAAATATAAATAGAAAGTTACGTTAAATTCACATTTTTATACCAAATCAAATATTGTTTTAGTCATATAATAAAAGCAAAATATTGTGAATGTTGGAAATCTGAAATAAAAACAGAAAGTGCTGGAAATACATAACAGGTCTGGCAGCATCTGTGGAGAGAGAAATCTGTGGAGAGAGAAACAGAGTTTGTGACCTTTCATCAGATTCTGATGATAGGACACAGATCTAAAACACTGGCCGGAATTTTACGCTGGGCGGACGGGAGCCGGTCTCCGACGTAAATGTCTGTGCCGATCCCGCTCCTGCCCAGCCTGGGGATCCGTTCCATATTTTACGGATCCCCAGGCTTTAATTGGCCTGAGGCGGGACTTCCACTCACTTGAGGGAGGAGGTCCCGCCTCAGTGAGCTGCTGGCCAATCAGTGGGCCGGCAGCTCTTAGTCTCAGCAGCGCCACGGGGAGTGGTGGCCACTGCTGAGACTGCAGCCCAGCCGACTGAGGAGGACGCAATGGAACCGGGACAGAAGGTAAGTTCGGGCAGCCTCACCAGGGGAATCGGTCGTGCCCTGGTGAGGCTAGGGTGGTCGTTTGTGGGGAGGGGGGGCATCCTGGTTCCCGGGGTTGGGGTGGGAGGTGGGGGCGGCCCTCAATCGGGAACCCTGTGCCTGATTGCCAGGCACCCCCCGCCCCAGGGTGCGGAAAGGCCGGCAGCTGTAGCTGGGCGGCCTTTCATGTCCCCGGCACACCCACTTGCCACAGGTAACATACCCGTGGAGGCGGGTGAGGGCCCTTAAGTGGCCGTTAAGTGGCCACTTAAGGGTCCTGATTGGCATCGGGTGGGCTGGCCATCTCTCACCACCCCCAACCACCACCCCCCCACTCCCTGCTGGACCAATGTAAAGTTGGTCGGAGGCGGAATCGGGGCAGTGAGGTCTCCCGAAGCCTGCCGCTCAATTTTACCCTGCCCCCACGCCACCATTTGACCCGCTGGGGCGGCGTAAAATTCCGGCCATTAACTCTGTTTTTCGCTCCATTGTTCTAGTCATTTTTGCCCATAAAATAAACTTTAAAAAAATCTGTTCATCTCCAGATCTATCATTTTAGCCAGCTACTGTGCAAGCCTCGAAAAACAAACATTGGTCTGACCTGATTTATCCAATGTCACTAATTTCCATCATAATACGGAAGGGTCTGTTAATGATTACGTCATAACAACTCTTCAGAAATTTTGAAAATATGTAAATATACTTTTACAACCAGGCGAGAAAGGAGCCTAGGGGTTCCCTCTCAGCCTGGTTTAACCGTAACAGGGTTTAATTGTAGAAACACCGTGTTTTAGTTCCCCCCTCAGTGAATCCTTGTTCACTGCTCCAATTGTAAGGCTAAGAAATCATACAGGTTTCCTTAGAAAGTATATTATAAAATATTAGCAATGCCCATTAAATTTGCCATAAAAGGCTATACATTTACGAATTACTCTAATCACAGAGATGGTATAAAAGTTCGAAATTATCCTAATTGTATGATATTATCGTATAGATGCTCAATGCTGTTCATATAAACCACCTTCTCAAGGGCAATTAGGGATGGGCAAGAAATGCTGGCCTAGCCACATCCCATGAATGAATGAAAAAAAAAAGCCTGCTGGAAGATGAAAATAGAGAAATGCACATTCAATAATGATAAACAAGTCGTAATATTCAATAGGTGTTATTGTTAAATTACTCGGAATATCAACATCTCACACAAGGAATCATCCACTATCGGGACTCACTAGAATGTTCAAAGATTTGGAAGTAATCAGCATGTCTTTCTGTACATCAGAAAGGTATCTGCTTTACCTTGCTAATCTGAAACTGGATTTTATTTAGGCATTGCCTAGCCCTAGATCCAGTTTACTTGCAGTATACCAAATTGGCAACAATAAAGAACAAATAATATAATATTTAGAAATTTCCAGGAATTTGACCTAAGCAGTTGCTCTTCTATATATACTTGTGGTGATCCAAATTGTGTCACATTATATGTACCAAACTATATAGCCTTATGGGATATTATTAGAAGAAATATAATCAAATTGGTCTCCAGATATCTTTGTGTCTATTTGATTAAATTGCTCAGGTTCTACTCCTGATTAAGGGGATCTGGATAAAGTGTTATCACTCAGCCTGTCATTAACAGAATAAGATTTAACAGGCACACGCTATTCAACTGGAGAATAAAATAACTACTTGAATTTATACAGCACCATAGCAAAACACTTCAAAGCAGATTACTTTTGGTGTGGAGTGACTATTGTCATGCAAAAGTTGCATCCATGTTGGCCAGGAGACCATTCTTATCCTGCTTCAAGTAGTGGTATGGTTTTTTTTATTTTCATCTTGAACAAGAAAACAGGACATTTTAAAAATGTATTCTCTGTATGTAGGCAATGCTGGCAAGGCTCATTGTCCATCCTCAGTTTCCCTGTGAAGGTGGTGGTGGGCCTTGTAATTATGGTCATGTCTGAAATACCTTGAAGTGACATTGTTTGTAACTTAAAGAATCACTATTAATGCATCAGGCAAGCATACAAATCAAAGGTAACAATTGTTGGATATAATGAACATTCATCTTTGCAGGAAATACACAGAACTTTGAAAATTCATTTGATGGAGCTCAAACTTCCTTTGGTTCTGTTAGTTTGGCATTTTATAATGGACTTTGGTCTTATGATGGATGGTAAGAAACTTTCATAGTCATATTTTTCTACTTATATGATTCAATGGATATTGTGTAGAGATCAAATTCTTAACTAAAATATACATTTTTATTAATAATCCCCACTATCAATTTTAGATGCTTAAAAGTCTCTAAACTTTAATGGAAGAACTCAAAATATATAAAGTAATCCGGCACAGGAAACCAATTTCATTAATTGTTAATGTAAAGATTTATATTATGCTTACATCTGTCCTTTCTAGGAATCAGCTCAACTATATCACAGAGGAACTGAAGAATCCTTACAGGTAGGAAAATCCTACAGCTTTTGCATTCAAAGTGATATAAAACACAGGAAATTAAAACAAATACACATTTAGACTATACAACACCAATCCAAATTAATAGTGCAAAATCATTAGCCAGTTCAGGATCTGACAGTCTAATCTAGGTTGACAATATTGAAGGAACGTCAAAGGATATCAATTCAATGAGATATTAAACTAATGCTTTCCGGGCTATTTCACTGGTTAAGTTGGAGATAACACATCCCATACCAGCATTTGAAGAGTAGGAATTTTCTCCCAAGGTCCTAGACAGTGTTCCTCCTTCAAACAACAGCCATAAATAGATTAACAGGCCATTGATCTCATTTTCTATTTGTGGGATCTCACTGTGTACAAATATTTGTCTATATAGCAGTAACTACATTTTAAGAGTAATTTATTGGTTATCAAGAGCTTTAAGATATCTTGGAGATATGATAAGATGCAACTTAAATGCAATTTGTATTATTTGTTCTCTCTTCAACTATGGAAACTAACATTTTAGTCAGGAGAAATTTGCAGTAGTAGGAAGAAATTTTGTTCAATTTGGAAACAGGAACTAAATACAAATTAATAATAAAAGCAAAATACTGCAGATGTTGGAAATCTGAAATAAAAACAAAAATTGCTGGAAATACTCAGCAGGTCTGGCATACAAATTGATGGCCTTCCTTCTCAAATGGAAGACTGACATCCTCAAATCTAAACTTAGACAGGTACAGTGGAGTTCCCTTTTTATACTGATGGACAGCCAATAAGACAATATGTTCATGTGTGTATAATGTGGGTACACACAATTGGACCCTACATTAGAAATTGAGAAAATTTAGATAATATGCATGTGTCATGCTTCAGGATGTTTGAACTTTTTTCTTCATAGAAAGGATTTAAGGTATTACTTATATATAATTATATATATATATGCAATAATCACAGGGCATTTTAATCTACATATTGATTGGAAAATCAAATGGGCAAAGTAGCCTAAATGAGGAGTTCATAAAATATTTTTTGGATACTTTCTTGGAACAACAGCACATTCTAGAGCCAACCAGACAGCAGGCTATACTAGACCTGGTTTTGTGCAACAAGATAGGATTAATTCATGACCTCATAGTGAAGGCACCCCTAGGTAGCAGCGATCATAACATGATTGAATTTTACATTCAGTTTGAGGGAGAAACGTTCATTTAAACTTAAATAAGGGCAATTATGAGGGCATGAAAGCAGAGCTAGCTAAAGTGAACTGGCAAATTAGGTTAAGGGATAGATCAATAGGGATGTAGTGGCAAACATTTAAGGGGATATTTCAGAATACACAGAATAGATATTTTCCATGAGAAAGAAAAATTCCAAGGGGAGGACCCACCATTTGTGGTTAACTAAAAAAGTTAAAGATAATGTCAAACTTAAAGTAAAAGCATATAATTGCACAAGGTGGGTGACAGGTCAGAAGATTGGACAGAATATAAAGAACAGCAAAGAATGACTAAAACAAGGAGGGAAAAATTAGAATACAAGAGAAAGCTAGCTAGAAATATAAAAACGGATAGTAGGAGTTTCTATAGGTATTTAAAGAAGAAAAGAGATAACAAAGTGAGTGTTGGTCCGATAGAAAGTGAGTCTGGGGAATTAATAAGGGAAAATAAGGAATTGAACAAGTATTTTGCATCGTCCTTCACTATAGAGGATACAGATAACATCCCAGAATAGCTGCAAATCAGGAAATGGAAGGGAAGGAGGAAGTTAAGAAAATTATAATCACCGGGGAAATGGTACTGAAAAATTGTCGGAGCTGCGGGCTTACAAGTCCCTGGGTCCTGATGGATTTCCTCCTAGGGTTCTAAAAGAAGAGGCTAGTGAGATAGTCGATGCATTGGTTTTTATTTTCCAAAATCCCCGAGATCGGAAAATGGAGAATGTAACTCCTTTATTCAAAAAGGGAGGGAGACAGAAAGCAGGAAACTGCACGCCAGTTAGCTTAGCATCTGTCTTAGGGAAAATGTTAGAAGCTTTCATTAAAGATGTTATAGCAGGGCACCTAGAAAAATTCAAGGTAATCAGGCAGAGTTTTGAGAAAGGCAATTCATATTTAATCTATTTATTGGCGTTCTTTGAAGAAGTAACATGTGCAATGAATAAAGGGGAACCAGTAGATGTGCTGAGATTTCCAGAAGGCATTTGATAAGAAGCTACATCAAAGGTATTGTGGAAAATAAAAGCTCATGGTGCAGGGGGCAACATATTGGCATAGATAGAAGATTGGCTAGCTAACAGTAGGCTGAGAGTAGGCTGAGTGGGCGGCACAGTGGCGCAGTGGTTAGCACCGCAGCCTCACAGCTCCAGCGACCTGGGTTCAGTTCTGGGTACTGCCTGTGCGGAGTTTGCAAGTTCTCCCTGTGTCTGCGTGGGTTTCCGCCGGGTGCTCCAGTTTCCTCCCACCTTCCAAAGACTTGCAGGTTGATAGGTAAATTGGCCATTAAAAATTGCCCCTATTGTAGGTAGGTGGTAGGAGAATGGTGGGGATGTGGTAGAGAATATGGGATTAATGTATAAATGGGTGGTTGTTGGTCGGCACAGACTCGGTGGGCCGAAGGGCCTGTTTCAGTGCTGTATCTCTAAATAAAAAAAATAATAAATAGATCATTTTCTGGTTGGCAAGATGTAACGAGTGGTGTGCCACAGCAATCTGTGCTGGGGCCTCAACCTTTTACAATTTATATAAATTACTTGGATGAAGGGACCAAGGGTATGGTTGATAAATTTGCTGATGACACAAAGACAGATAGGAAAGTAAGTTGTGAAGAGGACATAGGGAGGCTACAAAGGGATTTAGATAGGTTTAGTGAGTGGGCAAAGATCTGGCAAATAGAGTATAATGTGGGGAAAATTTGAAATTTTCCATTTTGGCAGGAAGAATCAAAAAGAAGCATATTATCTAAATGGTGAGAGATTGCAGAGCTCTGAGATGCAGAGGGCTCTGGGTGTCCTAGTGCATGAATCGCAAAAGGTTAGTGTGCAGCTACAGCAGGTAATTAGGAAAGCTAATAGAATGTTATTGTTTATTGCGACGGGAACTGAATACAAAAGTAATGCTTCAGTTATACAGGGAATTGGTGAGATCATATCTGGAGTACTGTGTAAGTCATGGTCTCCTTATTCAAGGAAGGATGTAAATGCATTGGAAGCAGTTCAGAGACGGTTTACTGGACTAATACCTGGAATGGGAAGGTTGTCCTATGAGGAAAAGTTGGACAGGCTAGGCTTGTATCCGCTGGAATTTAGAAGAGTAACAGGCTACTTGATCGAAGCACATAAGATCCTGAGGGGTCTTGACAGGGTGGATGTGGAAAGGATGTTTCCCCTTGTGGGACAATCTCAAACTAGGGGTCACTATTTAAAAATTAGGGGTCACTCATTTAAGGCAGAGATGAGGAGAATTTTTTTCTCTCAGAGGGTCATGAGGTTTTGGAACTCTCTTCCTCAAAAGGCAGTGGAAGCAGAGGGGATGAACAATTATTGGAGGTAAGCGGGAATGTGGAGTGAAGGTTACAATCAGATCAGCCATGATCTTATTGAATGGTGGAGCAGGCTCGAGGGGCTGAGTAGCCTACCCCTGCTCCAAATTCATATGTTCCTATGTATGCTCGTATGCACTATCTCTATAGCCACCTCCTTCAATACTCTGGGATGTAGCTTGTTAGCGGGAATGAATATCAGGACTGCTCCAATGTCAAACAGTTTATTAAGTTACGCCAGCGGGGAGCAGGTCACTGGGCTGTCCAGATGCCTCTCCACCGAACAAAGGAAAATCCACAACAGATATACAGTTACTCAGCCCATCCCGGCTGGACACAATCCATTCATAACGGTTATTGATTACATACATTACATTCATTACCAATAAAATTATTAATTATGCATCATGTGGTTGTGGGGATAGTTCATGGTACGCCCCTGACCATCTCAGCTTGTTTACCAAACCCCCCTTATCAACTATCCTTGAGTCTTCACAATGAATCCTTCTACCTCTATCAGGCCTGAATTCCTAATTGCTTTGTGTCTGCAATTAGACAGAGCAGCTATCTTATGCACTGATATGGGGGGCCCTCCTTGGTCAGGCTAATTGCCTGTGCTAAGCAAGTACCATGCTCAAGGCTGCAAGCTAACTAACTTGTCCCACAATGCCTTGGGTAAATACCCCATTTTGTAACAATATGTGGCTACACTTTCATCTTGTATATATGTGTGTATTTATTTAGCTGCATCGGCCACAATTTTTTTCTCTACATAGCTCATCTGGTCCAGGGGATTTATCAACTTTCAATCCAGTTAATTTTCCGAGTACTAACTCTTTATTGATACTAATTTCTCTCCATTCCTCATTTTTACAAGTGCCTTGGTTTCCTAATATTTCTGGGACATTTTCTGTATCTTCCTCCATGAAGGCAGACACAAAGTAATTATTTGGTCTCTCCACCATTTCCCCATTCTCCACCACAAATTCTCCTGTCTCTGCCTGTAATGGACCCACATTTGTCCTTGCTAATCTTCTCCTTTTCACATACCTAAAGTAGCTTTTACACCTTTATGCTTCTAGCTAGCCTGCATTCATATTCTCTTTTCTCTTTATTTATCAGTTTCTTGGTCCTCCTTTGCTGGATTCTAAAATGTTCCCAATCCTCAGGCTTACCACTTTTTCTGGCGACCTTATATCTATATAGACCTTTGATCTAATGCAATCTTTAACTTCTGTTGTTAGCCATGGTTGATTCATCTTTCCTATTGCATTTTTGTGTCTTAGAGGAATGTGCATTTGTTGTAAACCATGTAATGCTTCTTTAAATACTAGCCATTGATGTCTACAGTCAAATCTTTAAATCCCAATCCGCCATAGCCAACTTGCCTCTCATACCTTCATAGGTAGATCAGGTTTAAGATTTCAGATTTAAGACTCTAATTTCAGAATGAACTATATCTTGATCAAACTTAATGCAAAATTTTATCATATTGTGGTCATTATTTCCTAATGGCTCCTTTACGGCAAGGTTATTAATTAGCCCTTTGTCATTACAAAATACTAAATCTAAAATATCCCGATCCTGAGTTGGTTCCTCAACATACTGCTCCGGAAATCTATCGCGTATACACTCCAGGAATTCATCCTCCACAGCATTAGAGCTAATTAGGTTTACCCAGTCCTGGGATAATGATCAGATTGGGCAGAGTCAACATGGATTTATGAAAGGGAAATCATGTTTGACAAACCTGTTGGAGTTTTTTGAAGATGTTACTTGTAGCATAAAGGAGAACCAGTGGATGCGGTGTATTTGAATTTTCAGAAGGTTTTTGATAAGGTCTCACACAGGAGGTTAGTAAACAAAATTAGAGCACATGGGATTGGGGGTAATATAGTGCTTTGGATTGAGAATTGGTTAACAGACAGAAAACAGAGCATAGGAATAAACGGGTCATTCTCAGAATGGCAGGCTGTTACTAGTGGGATACTACAAGGATCAGTGCTTGGGCCACAGCTGTTCACAATCACTATAAATGATTTGGATGTGGGGTCCAAATATAACATTTCCAAATTTGCTGATGATACAAAAGTAGGTGGGAATGTAAGTTGTGAGGAGGATGCAAGGAGGTTTCAAGGGGTCTTGGACAGGCTAAATGAATGGGCAAGAACATGACAAATGGAATATAATGTGAATGAGTGTGAGGTGATCCACTTTGGTAGAAAAAAACAGATAGGCAGAGTATTTCTTAAATAGTAAGAGGTTGGGAAATGATGATGATCAAAGGGACCTGGCGGTCCTTGTTCATGAGTCACTAAAAGCTAGTATGTAGGTGCAGCAAGCCATTATAAAGGCAAATGGTATGTTGGCCTTAATTGCAAGGGGAATTGAGTACAGGAGTAAAGATGTCTTGTTGCAATTGTATAGCGTCTTGGTGAGACCACACCTGGAGTATTGTGTACAGTTTTTATCTCCTTATCTAAGGAAGAATATACTTGCCATAGTGGGAGTGCAGCGAAGGTTCACCAGACTAATCCCTGGGATGGCGGGATTGTCTTATGAGGAGAGATTGCAGAAATTGGGCCTGTGTTCTCTAGAGTTTTGAAGAATGAGAGGTGATCTCATTGAAACTTAGAAAATTCTTACAGGGCGTGACAGGGTAGATGTGGATAAGATGTTTCCTCTGGCTGGTGAGTGTAGAATGAGGGGATTCAGTATCAGAATAAGGGGAGGCCATTTAAAACTGTGATGAGAAGGAATTTTGTTACTCAGAGGGTGGTGAATCTGTGGAATTCTCTACCCCAGAGGGCTGTGAAAGCTCAATCATTGAGCATGTTTAAGACAGAAATCAATAGATTTCTGGATACTAATGACATCAAGGGATATGGGGATAGTGGGGAAAAATGGCTTAATAGTAGATGATCAGCCATGATCTGTTTGAATGGTGGAGCAGGCTTGACAGGCCGAATGGTCTACTCCAGCTGCTATTTCCTATGTTCCTTTCTCATTTCATCTACTCTCCTGAAAGCAGGAGCATTTGTTTGGGGAAACGGGAAATAACAGTTCAGGTGTGTAACGTGTGAGGAGGGGGAGAACAAATTGGACCAGCGAGAGGAGAGGTTGATTTGGTCATGGGGGTGTAGAAGTATAATGGGATCCGTTAGAGTAGAGGTGAATTGGGCTGTATGAGGAGCAGAGAATAGGACTAGTGAGATCAGAGCAAGAATGGAACCAGTAAGAGGGGAGGTCAGTTGATAGGTGTGAGGAGAAGGAGAATGGCATGTGTGCGAGTAGAATTATAATGTGATTTGTTACAGGAGAAGTGGATTGGGACCTGTGAGAGGTGGAGGTGGAATGGGGCCTGCAAGGAGAGGGAGAATAGTAGTAGTGGGAGGAGAGCAATGTTTCCTCCAAGGTGCACGTATGTCCAGCCACGTAGCAATCTGGACTGAACCTCACATTGAAATAGAGACCACCTCACAACCTTGTGAAAGTTAACTGATTTTTAATATGTAAGCTGACCATGAACAAGAATGTAGTGCTCAGAGGAGTTTGTAGCATGCCCAGGGGAAAGAAAATTTAGAGGGAACATTGATCACAAGGGGGTCCTATTGTTACACCCTCAGTTTATGTTATAGTATTGGATAATAAGCAGTACACACACAATCCTGAATGCAAGACAACTAGCTCACTTATGAGAGTGACCAGCAGCACTGTACCTAAGAGAATACTTAAACCAGATCCAAAATAACAGGATATGATACAGAAATTGATATGGGGATAGTTTTACAGTGGTGCTTGCATGCATGCTCAAGGTGGGTATAATTTAAGCAGTTTCCAACGTGGAATACATAAATTGCAAAATTTATACAGTTATATGGAAATTGGAAGTGAGAGGAATCTCATTTCTATTTGTCACAGCAAATGTAGTATTGCAGAATGATAGCTACAGAAGGGCAAATATATAACTAATGCTGAATTATCCTGGAAAAAGCTGACTGTACTTTTTTTTAATCATTCATGGGATGTGTGCGTTACTGGCTAGGCCAGCACTTATTGCCCATCTCTAAGTGCCCTTGAGAAGGTGGTGGTGAGCTGCCTTCATGAACCGCTGGAGTCCATGTGGGGTAGGTACACCCACAGTGCTGTTAAGAAGAAAGTTCCAGGATTTTGACCCAGTGACAGTGAAGGAACGGCAATATAGTTCAAGTCAGGATGGTGTGTGGCTTGGACGGGAACTTGCAGGTGGTGCCCTTGTCCTTCTAGGTGGTAGAGGTCACGGGTTTGGAAGGTGCTGTCTAAGGAGCCTTCGTGCGTTGCTGCAATGCTACTTGTAGATGGTACACGCTGCTGCCACTGTGCGTCGGTGGTGCAGGGAGTGAATGTTTGTGGATGGGGTGCCAATCAAGCGGGCTGCTTTGTCCTGGATGGTATCGAGCTTCTTGAGTGTTGTTGGAGCAGCACCAATCCAGGCAAGTGGAGAGTATTCCATCACACTCCTGACTTGTGCCTTGTAAATGGTGGACAGGCTTTGGGGAATCAGGAGGTGAGTTACTTGCCACAGGATTCCTAGCCTCTGACCAGCTCTTACAGCCATAGTACTTATATGGCTACTCCAGTTCAATGTCTGGTCAAGGGTAACCCCCGGGATGTTGATAGTGGGGGATTCAGCGATCGTAATGCCATTGAATCTCAAAGGGAGGTGGTTAAATTTTCTCTTGTTTGAGATGGTCATTGCCTGGCACTTATGTGGCGCGAATTGGATTGGATCAATCAGATTGGAAGTTGGCAAATGTTACACCGCTTTTCAAGAAAGCAGGTAGAGAGAAAACAGGGAACTACAGGCCACTTAGTCTAATGTCAGTTATTGGGAAGATGCTGGAAACTATTATGAAATAAGTCTTAACATTGCACTTGGAAATGCATAGTATGATTACAAAAGTCAACATGGTTTTACTAAAGGGAGATCCTGTTTGACAAATTTATTGGGGTTTATTGAGGATGTAACTAGTAGGGCAGATAAAGGGGAACCAGTAGATTTATATACCTGGATTTTCAAAAGGCATTCCATAAGGTGCCACATAAAAGATTAATAGGCAAGATAAGGGCTCATGGAGTTGGGGGTAATATATTAGCATGGATAGAGGATTGGTTAACAGACAGGAAGCAGAGAATCTGCATAATTGGGCATTTTCAAGTTGGCAGGCAGTGAATAGTGGGGTGCCACAAGGATCAGTGCTGAGGCCTCAGCTATTTACACTATATTAATGACTTGGATGAAGAGACAGAGAGTAATGTATCTAAGTTTGCTGATGATACAAAGCTCGGTGGAAAGGTAAGCTGCAGGGAAGATGTAGAGAAGCTGAAGAGAGATATAGACAGGTTAAGTGAGTGGGCAACAAGATGGCTAATGTAGGGAAGTGTGAAGTTGTCACTTTGGTTGTAAAAATAGAAAAGCAGAATATTTTTTAAAAGGTGTGAAAATGGTAGGTTTTGATGTTCAGAGAGAGTTGGGGGTACTCGTACAATGAATGCACAAAGTTAACATGCAAGTGCAGCAGGCTATTAGGAAGGCAGATGGCATGTTGGCCTTTATTGCAAGGGGATTGGAGTACAGGAATAAAGAAGTCTTACCAAAATTGTACAAGGCTTTGGTGAGACCGCACCTGGAATACCGTGAGCATTTTTGGTCTCCACATTTAAGAAAGGATATTCTTGCACTGGACGTAGTGCAGTGAAGATTTACTAAATTGAATTTAGGACCCTGGGGTCCTATTGGTCCTATGATGAGATGCTGAGTAAATTGGGCCTATATTCTCTGGAGTTTAGAAGAATGAGAGGCGATCTAATTGAGACATACAAGATTCTGAAATGGCTTGATAGGGTAGAAGCTGAGAGATTGTTCCCATGGGTCAGGGAATCTAGAACACGGGGACACAGTCTCAGGATAAGGGGCCAATCATCCAGGACTCAGATGAGGAGAAATTACTACACTCAAAGGATTGTGAATCGTTGGAATTCTCTACTCCAGAGGGTTGTAGATGCTCCATCATTGAATACATTTAAGGCTGGGATAGATAGATTTTTGGTCTCTCAGGGAATCAAGGGAAATGGGAAGCAGGCAGGAAAGTGGAATTGAAGCCCAAGATCATCCATGATTGTATTGAATAGCGGAGCAGGCTCGATGGGCCGTATGGTCTCCTTCTGCTCCTATTCCTTGTGTGGCTCGAATGTTACTTGCCACTTATCAGCCCAAGCCTGGATATTGCCCAGGTCTTGCTGCATTTCTACACGGACTACTTCAGTATCTGAGGAGTTGCGAATGGTGCTGAACTTTATGCAATCATCAGCGAACATCCCCACTTCTGACCTTATGATTGAAGGAAGTTCATTGATGAAGCAGCTGAAGATGGTTGGGCCGAGGACACTATCCTGAGGGACTCCTGCAGTGATGTCCTGGAGCTCAGATGATTGACCTCCAACAACCACAATCATCTTCCTTTGCGCTAGGTATGACTCCAACCAGCGGAGAGTTTTCCTCCCCCCCCCCCCCCGCCGATTCCCATTGACTCCAGTTTTGCTTGGGCTCCTTGATGCTATACTCGGTCAAATGCTGCCTTGATGTCACGTCACCTGTGGAGTTCAGCTCTTTTGTCCATGTTTGAATCAAGGCTGTAATGAGGTCAGGAGCTGAGTGGCCCTGGCAGAACCCAAGCTGAGCGGCACTGAGCAGGTTATTGCTAAGCAAGTAGTTAATGACTGTAGTTAATGATTTGCAATCAAAATACTATGATAAACTAGAAAAATATTCTGTTGTTGATTAAAATGTGCATGGACACTTTTTGGCAGTATTGTATTGAGTTGTGTAAGGGAATAATTTGCAATGTTTGAATTTTTTAACTATTCTAATGGGAGCTGATAATCTTTGTTTGGCAGAAATTTACCACTATCCATCATCATTGGTATTCCTTTAGTCACTGTTTGTTACATCCTGGTTAATGTTGCATATTTTGCCGCAATGACTCCTGCAGAACTGCTACAGTCTCCTGCTGTTGCTGTGGTAAGTATATTTTACCTGTTAATCAGTCCTCAAGCTATAGAGATAAAAGAATTGCTAAATTCTATTGGGAAGTTTTTTCCAGACATGTTATTTCAGATGTACAGTCAAAAGAAAACTTAGGAATTTGAGGGTATATAAGACACTGATAGTAACTGTGATTAATTGCATCTAAGCCTTATTGAATAACTCAAACCCAATATTTGACCATGTCTTTTTAGCTTGCAATCACAGATTGTGACTTATTGACTGTCCAGTGTTACAAAACTTGTGTTTGCCTTGGATATTTTACTGACAGCATGTGAATGCACAGAGTAACAGTTATAACCAAATCTCACCTCGATCTCACTAACTTTAGTTTAAAAAAGGACTTGCATTTATATAGCGCCTTTCATGACCACTGGACATCTCAATGTGCTTCACAGCCAATGATGTATAGTCACTGTTGTAACGTAGGAAATGCTGCAGCCAATTCGTGCACAGCTACTCCCACAAACAGCAATAACCAGATAATCTGTTTTTGTGATGCTGATTGAGAGATAGATATTAGCCAGTACACTGGGGATAACGTCCCTGCTCTTCTTTGAAATAGTGCCATGGGATCTCTTATGGCCAACAGAGAGGGCAGATGGGGCCTCAGTTTAATGTCTCATCAAAAAGACAGCATTCTTACAGAGGCACGCTGCCTTAGTACTGCAGTGGAGTGTCAGCCTGTATTTTTTTGTTCAATTGCTGGTGTGGGACTTGAATCCTAAACCTTGTAACTTAGAGGTAAGAGTGCTACCAACTGAGCCATGGCTAACACAATTCTCATAACAAAGAAGAAAAATTATAATAGGCTACACTGACCTTTTGCTGCCAAATCTTGTGCGTGTAAACCTGGTCAAAAATCATGAAACATTACATTTTTTTTGGAGAACACGGACAGCAGTGGCTAGTCAGGGATTACTTGAGAAAAGTGATCTGTTCTGGGGTGTTTCAATTATTACAGTAATCAGATTGTACAGGAATAAAGAAGTCTTACCAAAATTGTACAAGGCTTTGGTGAGACCGCACCTGGAATACCGTGAGCATTTTTGGTCTCCACATTTAAGAAAGGATATTCAGTGATCCTAGCCATCTCATCCTATTTAACATCATTGATGCTTTTTAAAAGAATGTCTCCATGGCAGTGAAAAACATGATATGTTGTCATATTTAAGTGACAAATGTCTGTCTAAGAATTTGTGTATGCAAACTTTGCCTTGGTTTAATACACAGATTATTGTAAAAATGGTTGTCCATGAAAATAGCCGTGGGCTGTTCTAAATCTATGAAGTATAATCCCATTGTATCTTTGATAATGTTTAAAAACCATTTGTTTTCCTACTTCAAACCAATTACGTGCTACTCCAAAGAAATTAATTGAATAAAAGCCAAGGATGCTGTTCTTTAGTAAAAGCAAAATACTGCGGCTGCTGGAAATCTGAAATCCAATTAGCCACTCTACAGCCTTCTGGTCTCAACAATGAGTTCAACAATTTCAGAGCATGACTGACCTTTTTTGATATTATTATTTTAACCATGTGCCTGCCTTAAACTTAGTTTTTCATATTTGTGCTTTTGGACAGGGCTGTTCATTATTCTGCCATTAACACTCTCTCTAGACTAATGCTTCGTCTTTCACCACAACCATTAGCACTCCCTTTGCCTTTGTCCCATGACATCTTTGTCATTTAATCTCTCCCGCCCTCTGCCCTGTCACAACCTTCCATTTTCTCTCTTCCCACCCCACTTCACTCGCTTAAATCCTATTACATTTCTAACCTTTGCCAGTTCTGATGAAAGGTCACAGAGCTGAAATGTTAACTCTGCTTCTCTCTCCACAGATGCTGCCAGACCTGCTGAGTATTTCCAGCACTTTCTGTTTTTATGCTGTTCTTTAGCTCTTGTTTCATTTTGAAAACTTTTCTGATTAAAAAAACTGTAAGCCTTGGTTTCAATAGAACTATTTGAGAGATATACCTGGAGGTATCATGCTGTTAACAAGCATCACAATAAGGCAGGCTATGAGCATTCATCACTCAGGACATTGTTTTAACTGCCAGTGAATAATAAGTTGTCATAGATATATTGTTTGATTCCCCTTGTTTCATAACCTTATCTGATTTGGTAATTTAATATGATTAGCTATTTTGTCTTGTTAAATCATTGGTCTGGCAATAATTTACCTGGCAAATGTGACCATGATAGTTTAGCACAAGGCAGTGTTTAGTCCAATAGTAGTACTCCAAATAGAATAATTATTAGCTCCTGGGTCATACACTCTGCTACAGCAGAAAGTAAAAGATATAGACTTCAGATAATAAAGGGCATAGTCTGCTTACATAAACTTTTGTTGGGCCTTTGACTGAGACAATAGTGCAAAAGAGCCAAAAGCAATACCATCTATTGGGAGGTTATTTGAAATACTCCAAACACTTATCTACATACAAAAATTTAACAACTTGGCCGAAATAAATGGTTTCTGGTGCACGAGCAATATTTGATGAAACAATATTGAAAATGAAAGGCCAATTTCTTAGAAGCAAAATAATAATTTTTTTTTCTTTGTTATTCATTCTTGGGATGTGAGCGTCGCTGGTCAGGCCCATCCCTAATTGCCCTTGAGAAGGTGGCAGTGAGCTGCCAACTGAGTGGCTTGCGAGGCCATGTAAGAATCAGCCACATTGCTGTGGGTCTGGAGTCACATGTAGGCCAGACCAGGTAAAGACAGCAGATTGCCTTCCCTAAAGGACATTAGTGAACCAGATGGGTTTTTACAACAATTGACAATGGTTTCATGGCCATCATTAGACTAGCTTTTTTAATTCCAGATTTTATTAATTGAATTCAAATTCCACCTTCTGCTGTGGTGGGATTTGAACCCATGTCCCCAGAGCAATACCTTGGGTCTCTGGGTTACTAGTCCAGTGACAATACCACTACGCCACCGCCTCCCCAACAATGGCTACAATACAGTGATAGCAAAGTCTCAGGACTTACAGTGCAGGAAGTGAATGAAGTTTCCAATGGTTTTGGAAATGCACAAGTATATAGAGAAAAAAAAATCTGGTGAGTAGTGTATAATTGTTTTTATAAATGTGCACAGAAGAAATCATTGGATGATACAACACAGAAGGAAGCCACTCGGCCTATTGTGCCTGTGCTGGCTCTTTGCTAGAGTTATCCAATTAATCCCACTCCCCTGCATGTTCCCTACAGCCCTGTAATCTTTCTTTCAAGCATTTATCTAATTCTCTTTTGAATATTACTACTGAATGTGCTTCCACCACCCTTTCTGGCTATGCATCCAGAGCATAATAGTCTGTAAAATTAATGTTTCCTCATGTTGCCAATCACCTTCAATTTATGTCTTATAGTTACTGACTCATCTGCCAGTGGAATTAGAGAAATAAGGAGAAACTATCAAAACCATTCCTGATTTTGAACCTCCATTAAATCCCCTCCTAACCTTCTGTGCTTTAAGGAGAAGAACCCCAGATTTCTCCATGTAACTGAAGTCCCTCATTCCTGGTCCCACTGTAGTAAATCTCTTCTATACCTTCTCTAAGGCTTTGACATTCTTCCTAAAGTGTGGTGTCCAGAATTGTACACAATACTCTAGCTGAGGCTTAACCAGTGTTTTGTAAAGGTTTAACATAATTTCCTTTCTTTTGTACTCTATTCCTCTATGAATAAAGCCAAGGACCCCATATGCTTTTTTTCAAACAGCCTTCTCAAGTTGTCTTGCCACCTTCAAATATTTGTACACATACAACACCCCGCACCCCCTGCCCCCACCCCATCCCACCTAGGTCTCTGTGTTCCTGCGTCCCCTTTTATACCATATACACATAAATCACATTACCTTCATCAACCCTCTCTGCTGCTTCAAAGAACGCGATCAAGTTAGCCAAACAAAATTTTCCTTTAACAAATCCATGCTGACTTTCAGTTATTAGCTCATACTTTTCCAAATGCCAACTAATTTTGTTCCAGATTATTGTCTCTAATAGTTGCCTCCCCACTGACATTTGGCTGAATGGCCTGTTGTTGCCAAATTTATCCCTCTCTGTTTTTTTGAAGAGGAGTGTAACATTTGTAACCCTCCAGTCCTCTGGTACCACTCCCATATGCAAGGAAAATTGGAAGATTGTGGCCAGAGCCTCTGGAATTTCCACCCTTGCTTTCCTCAGTAACGTCGGATGCATCTTATCTGGACTGAATGACTTTTCTACTTAGAGAACTGCTAACCTTTTAAATACCTCCTCTTCATCATTTTTACCCTATCCAATATTGCTACGGCCTCCTCCCTTACTGCTACATTGGAAGCATCTTCCTCTCTAGTGAGAATAAATTAGACAATTAACATTAGCATTTTCTGCTTTTATTTCAGATTTCCAGCATTCGCAATATTTTGCTTTTCTATTAGTGTTCAATTCACAATCCACTGCCACTTCTC
Source organism: Heterodontus francisci (assembly GCF_036365525.1). Lineage (NCBI taxonomy): Eukaryota > Metazoa > Chordata > Chondrichthyes > Heterodontiformes > Heterodontidae > Heterodontus > Heterodontus francisci. The sequence continues at coordinate 40,067,459 of NC_090387.1, forward strand.
TTCCAGGAATGCATACCTTGAAAAGGTTCTGCTCTTCTCTCAGATGGGATTTCCGTTTGTATCTTTTACCTTGTTCACCTTGATTGCTTATTATTTCCCTTCTTGTGTTTGATCAAGTAACTATCAAAACCCACTTTCACAGTCAAATATCCTTGCTTAGCAACTGTCTTCAGTTCAGACTTATTGCACATAAATTACAACTGAAATTCCACCCTTTTTGTTTTGGATGCACCCACAAATACAGGTATCTCCGAGACATTCAACATTTCTCTAACTGCTGTTCTTACCGCATCCTGAGATTATCATTCAGTGCCATGCACCGCCACATGCACACTCTCAAATTCTCTCTTCAGCAGCACCAACTCACTATCTCAAAGCTGTCCTGCTCCACAGTTTCATTTCATCCTTCGTCTCATTTGATGCCGCAACAAAAAACTTTTTCTCTTCCCCTTCACTTTCTTCTGACCCCCCATTCCTTCTTCTAATCTCTCCTCTTGACCTGTATTCATGATAACCTTCCCCTCTCTGACCCCGAACGATCTGTCCTTAGCAAAGGACTCAGCTTTATTTCCATACACTCTATACACATTCCCATACCTCAATGAATTTCAAGCTCAGTATGATGCTGAGCTCTTCTTCCGTCGTCTTCATCTCCGCGCCCACCTCTTTGGCCAGGAGTCCTCCGACAACGCTGCAGACCCTTTAACCCATCGCTAGTATTCTTCCTTTACCTGGACTCCTCCCTCGGGCCACTTACCCTTTCTTGGTCTTTCCATTGAGAACTGCTGGCCTGACATCAGCCGTCGCAATTTCTCTGCTCCTCTCACTCACTCTAACCTGCCGCCCTCTGAATTTGATGCACTTCATTCTCTCAGCTCCAACCCTAACATTGTCATCAAACCTGCTGACAAGGGGGATGCTGTTGTTGTCTGGCAAACTGACCTCTACGTAGCAGAGGCCGAACATCAACTCTCTGACACTTCCTTCTACCTCCCCATGGACCATGACCCCACCACTGAAAATCAAGCCATTGTTTTCAGGACTGTCAATGACCTCATCTCCTCTGGAGATCTTCCCTCCATGGCTGCCAATCTCATAGTTCCCCAACCCCAAATAGCTTCTACCTCCTTCCCAACATCACAAACAGGACTGCCCTGTTAGACCTACTGTTTCAGCCTGCTTCTGGCCCACTGAATTGATGTCTTCCTATCTCGACTATTTTTGCTCCCCTTGTCCAATCTCTCCCTACCTACATCTGGGACTCTTCTGATGCCCTCTGTCACTTTAACAGTTTCCAATTTCTTGGCCCCACCCGTCTCTTCTTCACCATGGACGTCGAATCTCTCTACACCTCTATCCCTCACCAAGACGGTGAGGGCTCTCTGTTTCTTCCTTGAACAGAGGTCCAAGCAGTTTCCGTCCACCACCACTGTCCTCCACCTGGCTGAACTTGTTCTCACATTGAACAGCTTCTCCTTTATCTCATTCACTTCCTCCAAATAAAAGGTATTGTTATAGGTACCCACATAGATCCTAGCTATGCCTGCCTTTTTATGGGATGTGTGGAATATCCCTTGTTGCAGTCCAACTCGGGCCTCCTCCCTCAACTCTTTTTCTGGTACATTGACTATATCGGTGCCTTAGATTAGAGATACAGCACTGAAACAGGCCCTTCGGCCCACCGAGTCTGTGCCGAACATCAGCCACCCAGTTATACTAATCCTACACTAATCCCATATTCCTGCCAATCATCCCCACCTGTCCCTATAATTCCCTACCACCTATCTATACTAGTGACAATTTATAATGGCCAATTTACCTATCAACCTGCAAGTCTTTTGGCTTGTGGGAGGAAACCGGAGCACCCGGAGAAAACCCACGCAGACACAGGGAGAACTTGCAAACTCCACACAGGCAGTTGCCGGAATCGAACCCGGGTCCCTGGAGCTGTGAGGCTGCGGTGCTAACCACTGCGCCACTGCGCCTTATCCTGCTCTTGCCCTGAACTAGAAAACTTCATCAACTTTGCTTCCAATTTCCACCCTTCTCTCACCTTCACATGGTCCACCTTTGATTCTGCCATTCCCTTCCTTGACTTCTCTGTCTCCATTTCTGGAGTAGGCTATCAACAGAGGCGGTGGTGCAGTGGTAATGTGACTAGACTTGAAGCCCAGCGGCCCAGGCTAGTGTTCTGGGGACATGGGTTTGAATCCCACCATAGCAGATGGTGAAATTTGAACTCAATTAATAAAATCTGGAATTAAAAAGATAGTCTAATGGTGACCATGAAACCATTGATGATTGTTGTAAAAACCCATCTGGTTCACTAATGTCCTTCAGGGAAGGAAATCTGCTGTCCTTACCAGGTCTGGTCTGTATGTGACTCCAGATCCACAGCAATGTGGTTGACACTTAAATGCCCTCTGAGAATCAAGGGCAATGAGGGATGGGTAATAAATGCTGGTTTAGCCAGTGATGCTCACATCCCATAAACAAATATTCATTTTAAGCCCACTGACTCCCATAGCTACCTCGAATACACTTCCTCACCCTGCTTCCTGTAAGGACTCCATTCCATTCTCCCAGTTTCTCTGTCTTTGTTGTATCCGTTCTGAAGATGAAACCTTCCACACTAGCCCTTCAGATATGTAATTCTTTTTTCTCAACCATGGATTCCCCCACCATGGTTGGCAGGTCCCTCAACCTTGTCTGACCCATTTCTCGTACTCCTGCTCTCACCCCTTCCTCTCCATTCCAGAACCACAATAGGGTTCCCCTTGTCCTCACTTTGCACACCACCAGCCTCTGTGTTCAACAGGTAATCCACTGCCATTTCTGCCTCCCCCAATGTGATGCCACCACCAAACCGTCATCCCCTCCCCTTTCTGGATTCCTGAAGGGGCCATTACCTCTGTGACACCCTGGTCCACTCCTCTATCACCCCCGACACCTTGGCCCCTTCCCACAGCACCTTTCTATGCAAGTGCAGGAGATACAACACCTGCTCTTTTACCTACTCTTTCTCCACTGTCTAAGGCCCCAAACACTCCTTCCAGGTGAAACAGCGATTGACGTGTACTTCTTTCAATTTAGTATACTGTATTCGCTGCTCACAATGTGGTCTGCTCCACACTGGGGGCATCAAACACAGATTGGGGGACTGCTTTGCGGAACACCTCCAGTCAGTCCACAAGCATGACCCCGAGCTTCCGGTGGCCTGCCAGTTTAATTTTCCACCTTGCTCTCCAAATGACATCTCTGTCTTTGGCCTACTGCAGTATTCCATACGAACATATGAATTAGGAGGAGGGGTAGGCCACAGGGTCCCTCGAGCCTGCTGTGCCATTTGATGAGATCATGGCTGATCTGATTGTAAACTTGACTTCACAGTCCCACCTATCCCTGATAATCTTTCACCCCTTGCCTATCAAGAATCTATCTACCTCTGCCTTAAAAATATTTAAATACTCTGCTTTCACTGCCTTTTGAGGAAGAGAGTTCCGAAGACTCACGGCCCTCTGAGAGAAAGAAATTCTCCTCATCTCTGTTTTAAATGGGTGACACCTTGTTTTTAAACAGTGAACCCTGGTTCTAGATTCTCCTACAAGGAGAAACATCCTTTCCACATCTACCCCGTCAAAACCCCTCAGAATCTTACATGCTTACAATCAAGTCGCTTCTTACTTTTCTGAACTTTAGCGGATACAAGCCTAGTCTGTCCAACCTTTCTTCATGAGACAACTTGTCCATTCCAGGTATTAGTCTAGTAAACCTTCTCTGAATGGCTTCCAACGCATTTACATCCTTCCTTAAATAAGGAGACCATGACTTACACAGTACTCCAGATGTGCTCTCACCAATGCCCTGTATAACTGAAGCATTACCTCCCTACTTTTGTATTCAGTTCTCCTCACAATATACAATAACATTCTATTAGCTTTCCTGATTACTTGCTGAACCTGCAGACTAATCTTTTGCGATTCATGCACTAGGACACCAGATCCCTCTGCATCTCACAGCTCTTCAATCTCTCACCATTTAGATAATATGCTTTTTTACTCTTCCTGCCAAAATGGACAATTTCACATTTTCTCAGATTGCCAGATTTTTGCTCACTCACTTAACCTATCTATATCCTTTTGTAGCCTCCTTAAGTCCTCTTCAGAACTCACTTTCCTACCTATCTTTGTATCATCAGCAAACTTAGCAACCATACCTTCAGTCCCTTCATCCAAGTCATTTATATAAATTGTAAAAAGTTGAGGCCACAGCACTGATACCTGCGTCACACCACTTGTGACATCTTGCCAACCAGAAAATGACTCATTTATGCCTACTCTCTGTTTCCTGTTCGCTAGCCGATATTCTACCTATGCTAATATGTTACCCCCTACACCATGAGCTTTTATTTTCCGCAATAACCTTTGATGTGGCACCTTATCAAATGCCTTCTGGAAATCTAAGTACAGTATAACCACCGGTTCTCCTCTATCCACAGCACATGTTACTTCTTCAAAGACGCCAATAGATTGGTTAAACATGATTTGTCTTTCACAAAACCATGTTGACTCTGCCTGATTTTACTAAGTGCCCTGCTATAATGTCTTTAATAATAGCTTCTAACATTTTCCCTATGGCAGATGTTAAGCTAACTGGCCTGTAGTTTCCTGCTTTCTGTCTCCCTCCCTTTTTAAATAAAGGAGTTACATTGGCAATTTTGCTTTGTCTCTACTCTTTGATTTACCACATCTTCCAATTTGATCCCTTGCCACCACTATTTAGTTTAAAACCCTCTCTACTTCCCTAGTTATGCAGTATACCCCAGCACATTTCAGTTGTAGACCATCCCAACGGTACAGCCCCCACTTTCCCCAGTACTGGTGCCAGTTACCCACTTCTACCACACCGGAACCCACTTCTACAGTACACCAGTCTTTGAGCCACGCATTCATTTCTCTAATCTTATTTGTCCTATGCCAATTTGCACATGGTTTAGAGGTTCTGCTTCTTAATTTGGTGCATAGCTCCTCATATTGACTATGCAGAACCTCCTTCCTTGTCCTGCTTATGTCAACGGTACCTACATAGACCACAATGACTGCATCCTCCCCTTCCCACTGTAAGTTCCTCTCCAGCCCTGAGCAGATGACCCAAACCCTGGCACTGGACAGGCAACACAGCCTTCTGGATTCTCACTCTTTGCTGCAGAGAACAGTGCAATCCCCCTCACTATACTGTCCCCTACAATCTCTACATTCATAGAGTCATAGAGTCATAGAGTCTTACAGCATAGAAACAGGCCCTTCGGCCCACCGCGTCCATGACGACCATAATGCCTATCTATACTAATCCCACCTGCCTGCATTAATTCCATATCCCTCTATGCCTTGCTCATTCAAGTACCTGTCCAGATGCCTCTTAAATGTCGCTACTGTTCCTGCCTCCACCACCTCCTCAGGCAGCTCATTCCAGATACCCACTATTCTTTGTGTGAAAAATTTACCCCTTTGATCCCCTTTAAACCTCCTCCCTCTCACCTTAAATCTATGCCCTCTCGTTTTAGTCACCCCTGCCATGGGAAACAGACTCTGGCTATCTACCCTATCTGTGCCTCTCATAATTTTATATACCTCTATCATGTCCCCTCTCAGCCTCCTTCGCTCCAGGGAAAACAGACCCAGCCTATCCAATCTCTCTTTATAACTCAAGCCCTCCAAACCAGGCAACATCCTTGTGAATCTTTTCTGCACCCTCTCTAGCTTAATCACATCTTTCCTGTAGTGTGGCGACCAGAACTGCACACAGTGCTCCAAATGCGGCCTAACCAACGTTATGTACAACTGTAACATGACGTCCCAACTCTTGTACTCAATGCCTCGGCCAATGAAGGCAAGCATGCCATATGCCTTCTTCACCACCCTGTCTACCTGTGTTGCCACTTTCAGGGAACTATGTACTTGCACCCCAAGGTCTCTCTGCTCAACAACACTCCCCAGGGCCCTGCCATTCACTGTATATGCCCTGCCCCGGTTTAACTTCCCAAAATGCATCACTTCGCACTTGTCTGCGTTAAATTCCATTTGCCAATCCCTTGTCCACTTTCCCAGTTTATCTATATCCTGTTGTAACCTTAGACAACCTTCTTCACTGTCCACTATACCACCAATTTTGGTGTCATCTGCAAACTTACTAATCATGCCCCCTACATTCACATCCAAGTCATTAATATATATGACAAACAACAGAGGGCCCAGCACCGATCCCTGCGGCACACCACTGGTCACCGGCCTCCAATCTGAAAAACAACCCTCCACTACCACCCTCTGCCTCCTATCACCAAGCCAATTTTGTATCCAATTTGCTAGCTCACCCTGGATCCCATGTGTTCGAACCTTCTGGACCAGCCTACCATGCGGGACCTTGTCAAAGGCCTTGCTAAAGTCAATGTAGACAACGTCCATTGCCCTGCCCTCGTCAATCCTCTTGGTCACCTCCTCGAAAAACTCAATCAAATTCGTGAGACATGATTTCCCACGCACAAAGCCATGCTGACTATCCCTAATCAGACCATGCCTTTCCAAATGCATATAAATCCTGTCTCTCAGAATCCCTTCCAATAACTTTCCCACCACTGATGTAAGGCTCACCGACCTGTAGTTCCCTGGCTTATCCCTGCTGCCCTTCTTAAATAAAGGCACAACATTAGCTATCCTCCAGTCTTCCAGTACCTCACCTGTGGCTAACGATGATACAAAAATCTCTGCCAGGGCCCCAGCAATCTCCTCCCTTGCTTCCCATAGCATCCTAGGATACACCTGGTCAGGTCCTGGGGATTTATCCACCTTAATGTGTTTCAAAACCTCCAACATCAGCTCCTTTGTAATGTTGATATGCTCCAGGATATCGCTGTTCCCTCCCTTGAACTCACTAGCTTCTATGACCTTCTCCACAGAAGATACAGATGAGAAATATTAATTTAAGACCCCGCCCATTTCCCATGACTCCACACATAGATTACCACACTGATCCTTAAGGGGACCTACTCTCTCCCTAGTTACCTTTTTACTCTTAATATACTTATAGAATCTTTTAGGATTCTCCTTTATCTTATCTGCCAGGGCAATCTCATGGCCCCTTTTCACCCTCCTAATTTCCTTTTATTTAGAGATACAGCACTGAAACAGGCCCTTTGGCCCACCAAGTCTGTGCCAACCAACAATTTATACTAATCCTACATTAATCCCATATTCCTACCATAGCCCCTCAATTCCCTACCAGCTACCTACACTAGGGGCAATTTACAATAGCCAATTTACCTAACAACCTGCAAGTCTTTGGCTGTGGGAGGAAACTGGAGCACCCGATGGAAACCCACGCGGTCACAGGGAGAAATTGCAAACCCACACAGGCAGTACCCAGAATCGAACCTGGGTCACTGGAGCTGTGAGGCTGCAGTGCTAACCACTGCGCCACTTTGCCGCCCTTCTTAAGTGTAGTCCTACATCCCCTATACTCCTCGAGGGACTCACTTGATCCCAGCTGCCTGTACCTGACATATGCCTCCTTCTTTGTCCTGACCAGATCTTCAATATCCCTCATCAACCAAGGTTCCCTAAACTTGCCAGCCTTGCCCTTTCATCTAACAGGAACATGCCGGCCCTGAACTCTTCCTATCTCACTTTTAAAAGCCTCCCACTTGCCAGACGTCCCTTTACCTGTAAACAGCCTCTCCCATTCAACTTTTGAGAGTTCCTGTCTGATGCCATCAAAATTAGCCTTACCCCAATTTAGGATTTCAACCTGAGGACCAGTCCTATCCTTTTCCATAACTATCTTGAAGCTAATAGAGTTATGGTCACTGGTCCCAAAGTGCCACATCACTGACACATCAACCATCTGCCCATCCTCATTTCCTAAGAGGAGGTCGAGTATAGCCCTTTCTCTAGTAGGACCATCCACATACTGCTTCAGAAAACTATCCTGGACACACTTAACAAATTCTTCCCCATCTGATCCCTTAGCACTAAGGTAGTCCCAGTTAATATTAGGGAAGTTAAAGTGACCTACTATTACAACCCTATAATTCCTACACCTATCTGTGATTTCCCTACAAAAATGCTCCTCCACTTCCCTCTGACTATTGGGGGGGCCTGTAGTATAATCCCATCAAAGTGATCACCCCTTTCTTATTTCTAAGTTCTACCCATATGGCCTCGCTGGACCTTCCCCCAGGGATATCCTCTCTAAGTACTGCCGTGACGTCCTCCCTAATCAATAGTGCAACTCCCCATCCTCTCTTACCTCCACCTCTGTCACGCCGGAAGCATCGGTACCCTGGAACATTGAGCTGCCAGTCCTGCCCATCCCTCAACCACGTTTCCGTAATAGCTATAATATCACAATCCCATGTACTGATCCATGCTCTGAGTTCATCTGCCTTATCTGTAAGGCTTCTTGCATTAAAGTAAATGCAGTTTAGCCTACCAGACCTTCCACGCTCCCTGTCCTGCCCACTGGACTTGCTTGCTTTAACCTCTACATTTGCCTAAACTATCTCATCAGAGAGACTACTACTTTGGGTCCCAACCCCCTGCAAGACTAGTTTAAACCCTCTCGAGTAGTACTAGCAAACCTCCCCGCCAGGATATTGGTCCCCTTCCAGTTTAGATGCAACCTGTCCTTCTTGTACAGGTCACCTCTGCATCAGAAGAGATCCCAACAATCCAAGTAGCTGAATACCTACCTCCCTCCTACACCAACTCTTCAGCCACGCATTCATTTGCCTTATCCTCCTATTCCTACCCTCACTAGCATGTGGCACAGGGAGTAATCCTGAGATTTACAACCCTAGAGGTCCTGCTTTTTAACCTTCTGCCTAACTCCTTATATTCAGTTTGCAGGACCTCATCTCTCTTCCAGCCTATGTCGTTAGTACCACTATAGCTCTTCCACTCCTTTTCCTCCCCTGCTGTGCAGCAGAGCCCTCCGTGGTGCCACGAACTTGGCTGTTGCTGCTTTCCCCTGGGAGGTCATCCCCTCAACAGTATCCAAAGCGGTATATCTGTTTGAGAGGGGGATGGTCACAGAGGACTACCTGCCTGCGCCTACTACTCCGTCTGGTGGTCACCCATTTCTTTTCTGCCTGTGCAGCCATTACCTGCGGTGTGACCACCTCACTAAAACGTGCTATCCACGACGTCTTCAGCATCGCGGATACTACACAGTGAATCCACCCGCAGCTCCAGCTCCGTAATGCGGGTAGCCAGTAGCTGCAGCTGGATACACTTCCTGCACACATGGTCGTCAGGGACACTGGAAGCATACCTGATTTCACACATAGCGCAGGCGGAGCATATCATGGGGCTGAGCTCTCCTGCCATGACTTACCCTTAGGTTAATTAATTACTCCCTTAATTAAAAAATACTAATTACACTAGGGGCCTTGTTCTACCCACTCCAATCTAAAGTCCTTAATAAGCTGCACTGAATTTAAAAAAAACACTTTAGTAGTTCTCACTTTATCACCAGAGGATTTTCTTTCAACAAAAAAAACTTTCCCCCTTTTTAAAGATATTTAAATACACTAACAGCAGTGACTCACCCAACCAATTACCTTGCAGCTCTCCTCTGACGTCACTGTTGGCTTTTTTTTTTCAAAACTCTGGCGCGCTTTCAGAGCTCCTCTCCGCTCCCGGAAGGTAAGAGACTGGGCCTCGATCCTTGGGTTGGAGTTATAGGCTCCGCTCTCGGCGTTCTCCCTACAGGTCTGCTCCACTCCTCTCCACTCCGCTCCCAGAAGGTAAGAGCATTCCTTTTTCCTGCCCCCACTTGAATGGCTTCCTGTACCATGATGCCATGGTCCGTTAGCTCATTCACCCTGCAGCCCCCACTTTCATCCAAACAAGCTGAAAGAACTTCAAACCTGTTGGACAATCGCAAAGGCTGAGGACCCTGCACTCCTGCCCTCTGGGTCCACTTACCTGCCTCAGCTGCAGCTACACTCTCCTGTCCCTGACCACTGACCAAATCAGAAGATCCTATCCAAAGGGGTGTGACCGCCTCCTGGTACAAAGTGTCCAGGTAACTTTCCCCCTCCCTGATGTGTTGCAGTGTCTGCAGCTCGGCCTTCAGCTCAATGACTTTGAGCTGAAGCTCCTCGAGCAACAAACACTTACTGCAGATGTGTTTTCCCTGGATCACACTGGCATCCAGGAGCTCCCACACGCTGCAGCTGTGACACATCACGTGTCCTGCCATCCTTCATGTGTTTTAATTAACTACTCAATTGTTTTATTCAATTATTTATTTTCCTTTTTTATATATTTTTATTAACCTTACCACCAGTTCCTGTACTAACTTAAACCTAAGGAATAGAATAAACCTTAACCACTTATTGTTTCCAATTCCAGATACTCACCAAACAGCTAGCTTCTTCCCCTGTAGTAGAGAAAGAACCAAATCCTAGAGGGTGAAAAAGTTAGTAAAAGCAAAGAAACACCTCCTTCCCCTTCTCACCGAACTTCCAGCACTGGTCAAGTTACACTCAGTTCCTTCTTTAACAATCTAATTAGTAATCTGGTTAAACGATCAATTTTAATTACTAGCTCTACTCCTGCTCGGTGCTTACACTCTTATTACAACACTTACTGTTACACGACACAATTGAATATTTTTAATTTCCAGGTCATAATTTGAACCAATACACTCCCTGCTGGTCACTCTCTCTCTCACTCTGTATGATAAATTAGAAAATCTGCATTAGTTTTTAGTTTATCACTCCAGTCTTATTTTAGATTTGATTGATTTAAATTAATTTAAATTAAGAGCTTACTGGCATACTCACCCCAGCTGGCATTCTGTTTCCCTGCTCTCTCTGTTGATCATGACGCCACTCTGTTGTCACTTTTTCATTTTTTTCCTCCCGCTCTGCTCCCGCTGCTCTCTCTCTGGCCTCCAACCTTTTGACATGCTTTTTAAATCTCTGCTCTGCTCCCGCTGCTCTCTCTCCAGCGAAGCTCAATGCAAACTCAAGGAACAGCACCTGATCTTTCGATTAGGCACTTTACAGCCTTCCGGACTCAAGATTGAGGCCAACAATTTCAGATCATAATCTCTGGCCCCATTTTGATTCCTTTTCTTTGCATGTTTCAGCCTTAATCTTGTTTTTCTCTCTTTTTTTTTGCTTTTGGGCAGCAGTAGTTGATTATTCTGCTATTGACACCTCCTCTGGACAGATCTTTTGCTTCTTTACATGTCCCATTACTACTCCCTCTGGCTCTGCACCCAACTCTTTTATCATTTAATGTCTTCTGCCTTCCACCCCATCACAGACCTCCCCTTTTGTACTTTTGCACTCTCCCTCATTTGGCCTACTTCAAAGCTATTACATTTGTTACTTCTCCCAGTTCTGCTGAAAGGTTATCTACCTGAAGCTTTAACTCTGTTTCTGTCTCTGCAGATGCTGCCAGACCTGCTGAGTATTTCCAGCATTTTCTGTTTTTCACAATATGCTTGTTAATATTTAGTCATTGAATCATACAGGCACAGAAACAGGCCCTTCAGCCCATCGTGTCCATGCCAGCCATCAAGCACCTATCTATTCTAATCCCATTTTCCAGCACTTGGCCTGTAGCCTTGTATGCTATGGTATTTCATGTGCTAGATACTTCTTAAGTGTTGTGAGGGTTCCTGCCACTACCACCCCTTCAGGCAGTGTGTTCCAGATTCCAACCACCCTCTGGGTGAAAAAATTCTTCCTCAAATCCCCTATAAACCTCCTGCCCCTTATCTTAAATCTCTGCACCCTGGTTATTGACACCTGTGCTAAGGGGAAACGTTTCTTCCTATCTACCCTATCTATGCCCCTCATAATTTTTTATACCTCAATCAGGTCTCCCCTCAGCCTCCTCTGCTCTAAGGAAAATAACCCTAGCCTATCCAATCTCTCTTCATAGCTGAAATGTTCCAGCCCAAGCAACATCCTGGTGAATCTCCTCTGCACCCTCTCCAGTGCAATCACATCCTTCCTATAGTGTGGCGACCAGAACTGTACACAGTACTCCAGCTGTGGCCTAACTCGTGTTTTATACAGCTCCATCATTACCTCCCTGTTCTTATATTCTATGCCTCGGCTAATAAAGGCAAGTATCCCATATGCCTTCCTAACCACCTTATCTACCTGTGCTGCTGTTTTCAGTGATCTATGGAAAGTACACCAAGGTCCCTCTGACCCTTTGTACTTCCTAAGGTCCTAGGGTCCTACCACCCATTGTATATTCCTTTGCCTTGTTAGTCCTCCCAAAATGCATCACATTTCTCAGGATTAAATTCCATTTGCCACTGCTCTGCCCTCTTACCAGCCCATCTATATCGTCCTGTAATCTAAGGCTTTCCTCCTCACTATTTATGACTATTTAGTAGTCTTGTAAAATTAAATTATCAAAGTTCATATCAGTTATGGTACACAAACTAAATTATTTAATGGTTGTGGGTTCTGGAAATGAATGATTGTAAAGCATCTTTATTTACTTCAGTCAATGAGTAAAATGTATCCTTCTATATATTTACAAATTGTAAGTCCACTTCTTGTCCCAATATAAAATTCTATGCTAAAGAGGTGATAAACATATACCCCTAACACCGCGTCCCCTTCCCACTGCACCTTCCCATGCAATCGCAGGAGGTGTAATATCTGCTCTTTTACCTCCTCTCTCCTCATTATCCAAGGCCCCAAACACTCCTTTCAGGTGAAGCAGTGATTTATGTGTACTTCTTTCAATTTAGTATACTGTATTCACTGCTCACAATGCGGTCTCCTCTACATTGGGGAGACCAAACGTAGATTGGGTGACCACTTTGCAGAACACCTCTGCTCAGTCCGAAAGCATGACCCTGAGCTTCCGGTTGCTTACCATTTCAACCTATCCCCCTTCCCTCATGCCCACATAGCTGACCTGGGCTTGCTGCAGTGTTCCAGTGAACATCAACGCAAGCTCGAGGAACAGCATCTCATTTACCGATTAGGCACGTGACAGCCTACCGGACTGAACATTAAGTTCAATAATTTCAGAGCATGACGGCCCCACCCCTTTTTATTTTTAGTTATATTTTTCTTTTATTTTAGTTTGTTTCATCATTCATGTTTTTACCTTATGCCTGCCCACTTTTTTTCATGTTTGTGCTTTTGGCCAGGGCTGTTCAGTTTTCTGTCAATTAACACCCTCTCTGCATTAACGCTTTATCTTTCAGCGCACCATTAACACACCATTTGCCTTTGCTCCATGACCTTCTTATCAATTATTCTCTGTGACCCTCTGTCCTATCAACACCTTCCCTTTTGTTATCTTTTTGCCCCACTCCCACTTTATTTGCTTCAAACCTATCTGCCAGACCTGAATATTTCCAGCATTTACTTTTTGTTTTTATTTCAGATTTCCAGCATCTGCAGTATTTTGCTTTTATTATAAACATATTTAACATCGGTCTGACAGTCATAGCTGAATTAAACATGAAATAATCATGCATCATCTTACCCATGTTTCTGTATCAAGAATTCCCAAGTGTAAAAATACAATACAATATAGAAATAAGTTCATCATGTACATCTTGTCAAAATTTATTGAAATAATTTGAAATGTGTTGGCATAAGACCACATAAAATGTTGAACTTCACAATGAAAAGTAACATTCTACAATTGAATAGATTGAAACAATACAATTTCTACAAAGAAAAGTACTGGAGTTCAAAGCATAATTGGATAAGAAGTAAAAGGGTAAGCGTGAGAAGAGTTGAACTAAACGTGTATTAGAACTTTATCTTAATTCTAACCAGAATCTGTAAGCCCTTTAAAAAAAGTTTAATTTACAAAGTATAACCTTACTATCCCAATAGCTTTATATTATAATATAGGCATGCAGAGATGTGCATCACAACTGGATTTGTAATCTACTCCTCAAAATATATGCCCAGCTTTCCTGATTTTATCTTGAAATTCCCTCTTTTCCTTACTGTATATTATGTCATAGAGGTGTTCGATAGAATTGAGTATAGGAAACTATTCAGAGGTCGGCAACGTGTCCACACATGGACACCAGTGTCCGAGGTAAAAGACTTTGGGGTCCATAACTGGTAATTTCAAGGATGAAAAATTTCCCATTTGCTTCTTCTTCCAGAACAGTCCAACTATAAAAAATTCACAGCCATCAGTTTCACAGCTGACAGGTGCTTAGAGCAGAGACAGCGCTTCTGAACCTTGGACAAGTTTGTGGTTTCCCGACAGGTTCCTTTTTTTTTAAAAAAGCTCTCGGAAAAGATCACTCCTGACAGATGGACATCTGTCTGGAATACTCCGCATCACTGCAAAAAGTGTGTGGGTGAACTACTTGTGCAAGCAAAAAAAATGCTACGTATCTCACTAAATCAGTGTCCAACATAGTGATGAGAGTAAGCCAATAAATTAGTCTTTTCATTTAACACTTCTTCACAAGAATGCACATTTGTTGTTGTTTTGATTAATAGTAAGATACATTTTTAATGCCTTTATCTTTCCAAAATTGCCCTACTGGCATCCTATGTAAGTCAAAAATTGTAATGTGCCGCCCCCCCCTCGCCAAATGGTAAAACACAAGTTTAAAAGCTTGTGTTATGGAAACATATTTTTAAATGGCAAAAGTCACTGAGGGAATGTCTCGATTTCTACACTCTGGCATGCAATACTTTCACCTGGGACACAAGTTCAGCGACATGTTGAAAGTTGCTGGACTTTTATGTCGCAATTCCGCTGCTATCCATTTGGAATCACATTGTTCCAGAACTTGTATTGAGGGGAAAACAGGCAGGAAAATCCAAGGAATCTCCAGTAATCAGCACTGTAAGTTCCTCATGAATACAACACTATGGTGTAATGAGGCTAAGTGATATTGGCAAACCAGGATGCTGTTGACCCACATACAATAGTTAGTAAATACAATGTAACGGATAGCTTTAATAAACTTTAATCTATGATGAACTGTCTATGATTCCTTAACAAAATCTATGCTGCATTTGTAGTTTTAAAAATTGTCAGAGAAGACATGTTAAAAATTTATCATGTTTCAATGACCATGTTAGAAACAGTCATTAACTGATTTTTTTTTGCTGCAAATTGGATTAAAGGGCAAGTTATACAAGTATATTAAAGATCAGTAACTGCAATGTGCATCATTTACTATCCAGTTTGAGGGCAGATAACCTGAGTGGTCAATGTCATTTGAAAGTTGTCTGTATCATATAATTGCATTACATTAAATGTGCAAATTTGCTAACAGGTAATAGATTTGGCTTGGACATAAATTGATGAGTCTGAAGTACAATCTTACAGATAGTGACTAAACATTTTTATCTGAATAACACATGCAGCAAAACCACTCAACTTTTTGCAGAAAAGCTTTTTGTTAATAATTATCTTGACAGAGCTGAATCGGAATCGACAGACTGAGATATAGAGATAAGTGAATTTAAGAGAATCGCTTTATTGGAGTAACTGAAGGGTGCTCTTTATTTGTAATTGTGTTTATTGTGGTAAGCAAATGACATTTTGTCCATGAAAGATTCTGTTGTTTCTGTATTTTAGGATCCAGGACCTGGTTTAACAGCCTGTCAAGGTTTTTTATTTATTCATTCATGAGATGTGGGCTTAGCTGGCTAGGCCAACATTTATTGCCCATCCCTAATTGCCTTTGAGAAGCTGATGATGAGCTGTCTTCTTGAACTGCTGCAGTCCTTGGGGTATAGGTACACCAAAAGTGATAAATGAATAAACTAGTCTTGGCTACCTACCATTAATCTCTTTGTCCCTTCATGTCTCACTCTGCTTTTTTGTTTTACATGACTCTTCTGAAGTACTATCTAAAAAATTCTCCTGATTTGGAGATCATTGCACTTTTGTTGGCTGCCCTGTCTTCAGGCACATATTAAAAGCAGGTGGGAAAGTTACAGAGTCCATCACGGATTAAATTGTCTTGTGACAGCAGCAGTGTGAGAAATGGTCATCTCCCTATAGCTGATTTTTCTACTGCCTCACCTCACTGAGCACAATAACAATCCTCTCTTTGAATTTCTTGGTGTATTGGATGAACTTGCACTCCTGAAACAGTGTGAATCCACAGAAGTCATGCGATAAGGTCCATCTCCCACCCCATGATATGGTGTAGCTAGGTCTATTCTGTCAATGAAAGTAATTCGCATTAGCATTGCATACTATTTTGCTTGCTGTTTGTATGCTTAGCTACTTTATTTATAGGGAAAAATGTGTTTTAAATCAGACTGTTTGGATGGCATTAGATTGGCTATACACTTAATATATGGATTAATTGCCCCCATGTCCGTGTTTGAGCCAATAATTTTGTCAAATCTCCATGGTGCAATATGTTGGTGCCTATCCCTAAACCTATTATTCTGCAAAGGAACATATCAGGATCATTTTTCCACCTGTGCAGTAAAGATTCAGCATAACAAGGCCTCCACACAGAAGCAAGTCCAATAAAATACATTCCCATAAGCATGTCAAATAGTTCCTCAAGAGAGTCTGAGTAGAGAATAACTAGGAACTTAAATATATGCTATCCAGTAATGACCTTGTTCTATTTATGGATCTTGCCAATTACAAATAGATTTGAGAACGTGGCCGAAAGATGTGGAAAAAGTTGCCAGGTTGTCTAATACTTTTCCAATGCTGCTGTGGGCTGCCAGTGCCAAATCTGCAACTTAAGAAGCCCAGCTGAAATCTCGTAGTTTTAGTTAAGGATATTAGATTGACTCTCTCATAGTCATTTGCAAGTAGTCACCTTAAAAGCTGAACATAAATAGGCTACTACATTTTCATCAGAGAAGTCTCCAGTATCATGCACAAGAATCTAATTATGTTTCAGCTTACTGTGCATAAGGATGACCATACATTAATTACAGGTATATATAATAGAATGTATAATTTAAATCTACAATCTGCACTGTATATTCCACTAACTAGAAGCTATGAAGACAGGGGGGGTTCGCTAAAGTGGACTGGGAAAATAGGTTAAAAGGTAAGATAAGCAGAGATATTTCATAACTCTCACAAAGATACATTCTGTTGAGAAAGAAAGGCCCTATGAGGAGGAACCATCGATGGCTAAGGAAGTGAAGGATGAAATCAAATTGAAAGAAAAGGCATACAATTCTGTGAAGATTAGTGGTAAGCCAGAAGATTGGGAAAAATTTAGAAACTAGCAAAGGCTGACTTAAGGTACGTAAGGAAAAACTAGACTATGAGAGTAAACTAGCAAGAAATATAAAAACAGATAGCAAGAGCTTCTACAAATATATGAAAAAGAGAGTAGCAAATGTAAACGTAGGTGTCTTAGAGGATGAGACTGGGAAATTAATAATGAGAAACAAGGAAATGACATACTTTGAATAAATATTTTTTATCTGTCTTCACAGTAGAAGATACTAAAAGCATCCCAATAATAGAAAATCAGGGGGCAAAAGGAGTGAAGAACTTAAAACAATCACCATCACTTGAGAAAAAGTACTAGGAAAACTAATAGGACTAAAGGCTGACAAGTCCCCTGGACCTGATGACCGGCACCCTAGGGTCTTAAAAGAAGTGGCTGCAGAGATGGTGGATGCATTAGTTGTAATCTTCCAAAATTCCCTAGATTCTGAAAAGGTCCCAGCAGACTGGAAAAGTGCAAATGTAATGCCCCTATTCAAGCAAGGAGGGAGACAGAAAGCAGAAAACTCTAGGCCAGTTAGCTTAACATCTGTCAGTGAGAAAATATTGGAATCCATCATTGGGGAAGTAGTAGAAGGACATTTAGAAAATCATAATACAATCGAGCAAAGTCAACATGGTTTTATGAAAGGGAAATTATGTTTGGAAAATTTATTAGTGTTCTTTGAGGATGTAACAAGCTGGGTGGATAAAGCAGAATCAATAGAAGTAGAGTATTTGGATTTCCAAAAGGCGCCACATAAAAGGTTACTGCAAAAGATAAGAGTTTATGGTGTTGGGGGTAATATATTAGCATGGATAGAGGATTGGCTAACTAGCAGGAAACAGAGAGTTGGGATAAATGGGACATTTTCAGGTTGGCAAACTGTAACTAGTGGGGTGCCACAGGGATCAATGCTGGGGCCTCAACTATTTACAATCTATATTAATAACTTAGATGAAGGGACTGAGTGCATTGTAGCTAAATTTGCTGATGATAGGTAGGAAAGCAAGATGTGAGGAGGACACAGACAGTCTACTAAAGGACATAGATAAAGTAAGTGGGAAAAAATTTGGCAAATGAAGCATATTGTGGGAAAATGTGAGGTTATCAACTTTGGTACAAAGAATAGAAAAGCAAAACATTAGTTAAATGGAGAGAGACTACAGAATGCCACAGTCCAGAGGGATTTGGGTGTCCTCGTACATGAATTGCAAAAAGTTAGCATACAGACACAGCAAGTAATTAGGAAGGCAAATGGAATGTTAGCCTTTATTGCAAGGGGGACAGAAATTAAAAATAGGGAAATCTTGTTACAACTGTACAGAGCATTGGTGAGACCACACCTAGAGTACTGCGTACAGTTTTGGTCTCCTTATTTGAGGATATACTTGCATTGGAGGTTTAGAGAAGGCTCACTAGGTTCATTCCTGGGATGAAGAGATTGTCTTATGCAGAAAAGTTGAGCACGTTGGATCTATACTCATTGGAGTTTAGAAGAATGAGAGGTGATCTTGTTGAAACATATAAGATTTTGAGTGGACTTGACCTGGTAAATCCTGAAAGGTTGTTTCTCCTTGTGGAGGAATCTAGAACTAAGGGGCACAGTTTCAGAATAAGGGATCTCCCATTTAAGACAGAAATGAGGAGGAATTTCTTCTCTCAGAGGATAGTTAATCTTTGGAGTTCTCTACCCCAGAGAGCAGTGAAGGCTGGGTTCATATTCCATATTCAATGGAATATATTTAAGACTGAGTTATAAAAACTTTTGATGTAGAAGGGAATCAAGGGTTATGGGGAGCCGGCAGGAAAGTGGAGTTGAAGTCATGATTAGATCAGCCATGATCTTATTGAATGGCGGAGCAGGCTTACGTGGCCGAATGGTCTATTCCTTTTCCTATTTATGTTTTTAATTACATATGAAAATAAATCTCTCTCTAAACACTTTGCTACTGTAACAGGAAAATTTGTGACATTGTCCATCATTCATTATTACAACAGACTTTTGGTGATCGGGTCCTCTACCCGGCCTCTTGGCTCATTCCACTCTTTGTTGTATTTTCTACCTTTGGAGCTGCAAATGGATCCTGTTTCACAGCCGGCAGGTAAAAGATACTTTTTGCTAAAACAAAAAACATTTTCCTATTTAAGTTTCATTACACCACACTGTTCTCTGGCTGAGGGTGTGTATAAGTAATCTGCTTCCAAGCCACTGCAAATGCTGCTCATGAGCTAGTTTTTCAAAGAGGCAAGACAGTAATCTAAAATGCAGTGTCTGACATTTTCAGTGGGGAAATACTTACATTTGGAGGGGGGGTGGCAGAATTTTTACACGACTATGCAGGCAGGAGAAGGGTTTAATCAGCAAATTTGCAAAATCCAACCCAAACCCATGAATGCAGCTACTTTCATTTTAACCACGCAGGTTTGGTGGAGTCCAAGTAACTGCTCTGGAGAGGTGGGCCTGTACTTTTAATGAGCAAATGAGGTTCTGTTCCTGATCTTTTGGGGATAAATTGGACTAGCTGGGGCTGTTCTTCTTAAAGAGAAGGTTGAGAGGAGATTTGATAGAGGCGTTCAAAATCATGAGAGATTTGGACAGAGTAGATAGGGAGAAACTGTTACCATTGGTGGAAGGGTCGAGAACAAGGGGACACCAAATATAAGGGCAAAAGAACCAAAGGCGACAGGAGGAAAAACATTTTTTTGTGCGAGTGGTTAGGATCTGGAATGCATTGACTGAGAGTGTGTTGGAGGCAGATTCAATTGTGGCTTTCAAAAGGCAATTGGAGAAGTATCTGCAGAAAAAATTTGCAGGGGTGTGGGACTAGCTGGGTTGCTCTTGCAGAGTGCTGGCACATACACAATGGGTCAAATGGCCTCTTTCTGTTTTGTAACGATTCTATCATTCTTATCTAAGATTTTCTTTTCAGATATTTTTAATTTTAACTGTAGCGGTCAGAGTGCAGGAAAACACCATCTCCTATGTTGAGCAACTCCACAATAGGGCGGCACAGTGGTTAGCAATGCAGCCTCACAGCTCCAGCAACCCGGGTTCAATTCTGGGTACTGCCTGTGTGGAGTTTGCAAGTTCTCCCTGTGTCTGCGTGGGTTTTCTCCGGGTGCTCCGGTTTCCTCCCACAAGCCAAAAGACTTGCAGGCTGGTAGGTAAATTGCCCCTAGTATAGGTAGGGAAATATAGGGACAGGTGGGGATGTGGTAGGAATATGGGATTAGTGTAGGATTCGTATAAATGGGTGGTTGATGGTCGGCAGAGACTTGGTGGGCCAAAGGGCCTGTTTCAGTGCTGTATCTCTAAACTAAACTAAACAATGACTCATAGCAGCAAGCAAATATTCCATTGACACAATTGATTACAATTTGCAATCAAACACTGAGTGGAGGCAGTGAATAGATGAGTTGCACTGGGATAGGTTCCTTCTTGTTCACAAGACAACGGAGAGAGTACTTCTTGTAATATTCAGTTTATTAATCAAAAACAGTTCTGTCACCTTGTGCCACAGTGGATACATTTGTTCAACCAGGAATTAAGAGGACTTCTAGCCTTCCCTAGATATGGGGGAGGTGCCAGATGATTGGAGAGTGGCAAATGTGACACCTTTATTCAAGAAAGGGTGTAAAGACAGTCCTAGTAACTATAGGCTAGTCAGTTTAACATCAGTGGTGGGTAAGGTTTTAGAAACAATAATCAGGGAAAAAAATCAACAGGCACTTGGAGAGGTTTGATCTAAGAGGAAAGCCAGCACAGATTTGTGAAAGGCAGATCGTGCTTGACTAATCTAATCAAATTTTTTGATGAAGTGGCAGAGAAGGTTGATGAAGGGAATGCAATGATGTTGTCTATTTGGATTTTAAGAAAATGCTTGACAAAGTACCATGTAAAAGGCTGGTTAACAAAATTGAGGCTCATGGAATAGAAGGGTCAATGTCAGTTTGGATAAAAATTTGGCTTAAGGACAGAAAACAACGAATTGTGGTAAATGGTTATTTTTCAGACTGGGGGATGGTAGATAGTGGTCTTCCTCAAGGGTCAATGCTAGGACCACTGCTTTTTTAAATATATATAAATGACTTGGATATTGAAATACAGATAAACATTTCAAAATTTGCCAATGATACCAAACTTGGAAGAATGGCAAGCAATGAAGATGATACAAATCGACTGCAACAGGACAAAGATAGGCTAGCAGAATGGGCAGACAAGTGGCAAATGGAATTTAATACAGAGATGTGAGAGATCTTGCATTTGGCAAAAGGGATGCAGAAAGGTCATATAAACTTAATGGTACAGTTCTAAAGTGTGTGAAGAGACAGAAGCACCTGGGAGTGGACATGCATAGATCTTTGAAGGTGGCAGGACATATTAAGAGACTGGTCAGCAAAACATATGGAATCTTAGACTTCATAAATAGAGGTATTGAGTACAAAAGCGCAGAAGTTATGCTGAACCTTTATAAAGCTCTGAGTTCCGAAGAAGGGTCACTGACCCGAAACGTTAACTCTGCTTCTCTTTCCACAGATGCTGCCAGACCTGCTGAGTGACTCCAGCATTTCTTGTTTTTGTTTCAGATTTCCAGCATCCGCAGTATTTTGCTTTTACTTTATAAAGCTCTGGTTAGGTCACAACTGGAGTATTACATCCAGTAGCGGTCACCACATTTTAGGAAGGATGTGAGCATTCTTGAGACGGTGCAGAGGAGCTTTACCTTAATTGTTCCAGGGATGAGGGATTTTAGCTACAAGGTTACTTTGGAGAAGCTGGGGTTGTTCTCCTTAGAGCAAAGGAGATTGAGGGGAGATCTGATAGAGGTGTACAAGATTATGACAGGTTTGGATAGGGTAGACAAAGGAAAAACTGTTCCCATTAGCTGATGGTAGAAGGACTAGGGGAGAAAGAGTTAACATTTTAGGCAAGAGATGCAGAGGGGATGTAAAGAAGAACCTTTTTACACAGCAAGTGGTAATGACCAGGGAACCCGCTGCCTATGAGGGTGATGGAGGCAGAGACAATCAATTATTTCAAAAGGAAATTGGATGGACAGTTGAAAGAAAGAAATTTGCAGTGCTGCGAGGATTGAGCAGGGCAATGGGACTGACTGGATTGCTCTACGGAGAACTGGCATGGACTTGATGGGCCAAATGACCTCCTTCTGTGCCATAAATGACTCTGACTTATCTGTCAAAAAAACTGTTCCCTATGAGAAAAGAAACATATCATCTTACCAAACAGCCGTATCCACCAACTTTCCCAGTTATCAACTCAGGTTTATTTCTACTTTCTCCCCCTTTCTCTGTTTTAGACCCAAATCAATCATCTGGTCAGTCAATCTGCTTCCTGCTCTGCGAGCATCTGTAATGAGGCATGAGAGTGAAATAGATTGATTTGCCTCTTAAAAAAACAATCCTTCTCTGCTAATATTGCATAGGGAAACAGGCACAGACTCACTTTCTCCCACACACTGATACACCAGTGCTTCTCGGCAGTCTGTACAGAATAGTCTCTTTCGAGGTTTCTTTGGATTCCTAAAGTTAATTGACAGCTGAAACTTAAATAGTTTTGCGCATCTGGAGAACTGTTTTGATTTCAACTTTTCTTAACAGACTTACGTTTGTCACAGCTCGTGAGGGCCATATGGTTCAGATTTTGTCATATATCAGCATCAGGCGTTTAACACCTGCACCGGCACTCATATTCAATGTAAGTAATTCATGTTTTCATTTACAAATTTAAAAATGAGGATAACCTTGTGTTAGTGATGATAGAATGACAGTAAGCCATGTTGGTGTATCCACAGTGGTGGCAGTAATGGAAAATCAGCAACATTACTTACAATTTAGACAAGTGTCTGAAATTGTTGAAAATGTAGTGATTGTGTGAAAATTATATATTTGTAAATTCTAGCCCAGCACCTGAAATCTACTTGGAGCATCACCATTGAAAACTGTCTAGAATTGCCATTCGTTGGTATTTTATGGTAGTGTTCCTCCTACTGTATATCGAGATTGGTGCCATACTGTTAACAATAACAGTGCTTAGAAATCTTTGTTTATGAGCAAGGGAATCAGTGACCTGCTGCATTTCTTTTATTTGTTCTTGGGATGTGAGCATCGCTGGCAAGGCCAGCATTTATTGCTTATCCCTAATTGCCCTTGAGAAGGTGGTGGTGAGCTACGTTTTTGAACCACTGCAGTCCTTAGGGTGTAGGTACACCCAGAGGGCTGTTAGGGAGGGAGTTCCAGGATTTTGACCCAGCGACAGAAAGAATGGCGACATAGTTCCAAGTCAGGATTGTGTGTGACTTGGAGGGGAACTGGCAGGCCATGGTGCTCCTATGCTTCTGCTGCCCTTGTCCTTCTAGGCAGTAGAGGTCGTGGGTTGGAAGGTGCTTTTAAAGGAACCTAGGCGAGTTGCTTCAGTGCATCTTCTAGGTGGCACACACTGCTGTCATTGTGCACCAGTGTTAGAGGGTGATTGTTTAAGGTGGTGGATGTGGTGCCGATCAAACGGACTGCTTTGTCATGGATGGTGTCGAGCTTCTTGTTGAGTTGTTGCAGTTGCACTTATCCAGACAAGTTGACATCAACCGATTTAATCGAGTGTGGCATCAATTAGCCCTAGCAAAATTGAAGTCAATAGGAATCGGGGGGGAAACTCTCCATTGGGTTGGAGTCATACCCAGTAAAAAGGAAGATGGTTGTGGTTGTTGAAGGCCAACATCTAAGCCCCAGGACATCACGGCAGGAAATCTACAGGTAGTGTCCTCGGCCCAACCATTTTCAGTTATTTCATCAATGATCTTCCCTCCATCATAAGGTCAGAAGTGGGGATGTTCACAGACAATTGCACAGTGTTGAGTACCATTCCCGACTTCTCAGATACTGAAGCAGTCCGTCTACATATGCATCAAAACCTGAATAACATTCAGGTTTGGACTGATAAGTGGCAAGTGCCAGGCAATGACCATCTTCAACAAAAGAGAATCTAACCACCTCCTCTTGACATGTAACGGCATTACCATCACAGAAACCCTCACTGTCAACATCTTGGGGGTTGCCATTAACCAGAAACTTAACTGGACCAGTCATATAAATACTGTGGCTACAAGAGCGTGTCAGAGACTGGGAATTCGGCGGCAGGTAACTCACCTCCTGACTCCCCAAAGCCTGTCCATCATCTACAAGGCACAAGTCAGGAGTGTGATGGAATACTCTCCACCCACCTGGATGTGTGCAGCTCTGACAACACTCAAGAAGTTCAACAGAATCCAGAACAAAGCAACCCGCTTGATCAGCATCCCATCCGCCACCTTAAACGTTCATTCCCTCCACAGTGCATAGTGGCAGCAGTGTGTATCATATACATTATGCACTACAGCAACTCACCAAGCCTCCTTCAAAAGCACCTTCCAAACCCACGACCTCTACCACCTAGCAGGACAAGGGCAGCAGACGTATGGGAACACCACCACCTGCAAGTTCTCTTCCAAGTTGCACATCATCCAGACTGGCCGTTGCTTCACTACTGCTGAGTCAAAATCCTGGAACTCCCTTCCTAATAGGACTGTGAGTGTACCTACAGCATACAGACTGCAGCGGTTCAAGAAGGCAGCTCACCACCACTTTCTCAAGGGCAATCAGGGATGGGCAACAAATGCTGGCCTTGCCAGCGACACTCACATCCCATAAAATAATTAAAAAATCACACTTCTGACTTGTGCCTTGTAGATATTATAAATGTTACAACAAAAAATGTCGGTATGATTCTAAATCCTGAATTCAGTTCAGAGTCAACATAAGAATGAATAACAAGGAAAAACAAAAAGTTAAGCACTTCACACCACACTAGGTAACTGGATGAGATATCAGAGCATGAAGCTCAATGAGATGATGTAACATCACACAATAATTAATCACAAAGCTCCAAGTTGCAGCAGATCAGAATGATGGATGGAAAGGAGTTTTGTAATTGAAGACTAATGAATGTGGAAAACTACACTCTTAGTAGATACCTTAACATTCTCATTCATTTGACCTCCATATGGAAATAAATATCAAAGTTCTGCAAAAGAAGACTATGGTTGAGCTTCTCTGATCAGTCTTGAACTAGTTATATAACTGCTCATCTTAAGCTGTTGGAGAAAACAATAATGCTTAGTGAAACCAAAGAAGTTTCTCTCTGAATTTATCTGCACATCATAAAGAGGCCATAACATAGGCAGGATGGGCTCCAATCGTTTCCTGACAGCTAGTGCTGTTAAATAAGGCAATACATTCTTCAACAGTTTTGAATTTCTCTTTTGTAGTGGGTTTGCTCAAAGACTCTGGGTGGAATTTTACCAGGCGCCTGACGTCAGGGGTCATGGCAGGGGGCCTGGAAATTGCCTCTAGGAGAGTGTCGCTATAGGCCTCGATGCCGGGAAGGCCCCGCCCCATATTACAGGTGGCGGCGAGGCCTTGTGGCAGCAACCCACCCCCCCAAACCCCACTGCTCGGCATCAGGAGCCCAATTTAAATATTCAAAGCGCTATTTACCTTGCCTCATTATGCATCCCGCTGCCTCTTAGCAGTTCCGCATTTTCCGGTGAACAGGTGGCTATCACGGGCTGTCCCGTTCCCGACTAATAAAAGCCAGTGAGACAAAAGTTGCAGTCCTCGGAGCCTGTGAAGTTTAGTATTACGAGATGGGTCTCAACTCTGCATGTGTGTGTATGGAGGCAGGAGGGGAGATGGCATTACCGGGGGCACGACTCTGCAGGCATCAAGGGAGGTGGGGGGGATGGTATTACTGGGGGCACAATTCTGCAGGAATAAAGAAATCAACTGTGCACTCTCTGTGCCAATGAATGTTTGTGTGAGTGAAGGAACAATGGCACTCCTGGAACTCTATGTGCAGGAAGGGTGCCAGAAACGGTAGGCGTGTAAAGGTAATCTGGCTGCTGGGCCAATCGATGCAGGTGCTACAATCTGAATGTGGTCATGCTGTGGCACTCTTAATGGAAGCTAAGACGGGCAATGCCATGCCACGCCGCATAGTTGATGCATAAAATCACCTATGTACAAGTCAACATCAATCTCTGCCCTGTTAGGTACCTTTGAAGAAGTGAATGAACAGGGTTTAATTGCAACTTGGAGATGGGGATGGTACACCCTATATTCATTGATCTGCTTGTCTTAAGGAGCCATATGCGCCGCAAGCAAAACCAAGCCTGTATAAAAGCTCCCGGTCATGAGCAGCAGCAGCCCCCAAGGCGAGCTCGCCACTACAGATTGCCATGCAACTGCAGGTCCTGCATGACAACCTGCAGATGTCTGAACGCCAGTGTCAGAGACGACTGCGGATGTCCAGAGAGGCGGCGACACATCTCTGTGCAATGCTCAATGATGAACTGCAACCAATGGGCGTCAGTGGACATCCTATGCCTCTAGCCCTCAAAGTGAGAGCAGCTCTTAACCTCTACCCCATTGCATCATTTCAGGCACCCACCAGCGACTTATGTCGGGTCACACAGTCAGCAGTGCACCGCTGCATCAGAAAGGTCACCGATGCCTTGTACCGTGATTGTGTCCGCTTCAGGATGGACCCGGAGAGTCAGGCCCAGAGGACCATCAGTTTTGGCTCCATTGTGGGATTCCCACAGGTGCAAGGGGTCATAGACTGCATCCATGTGGCCATCAAGGCTTCTGCCAGACGACCAACTGCATACATAAACTGAAAGGGCTTCCATTCCCTCAACATGCAGCTAGTATGTGACCACCGTAAGTGTTTCATGCAAATCTATGCCAGCGTTCCAGGCAGCTGCCATGACACCTTCATCCTGCGCCAGTCCCAGGTGCCCTTGCTCTTCAATGAACTGGCTCAGATGGAGATGTAGCTTCTTGGAGACAAGGGCTACCCCTTGCTGACATGGCTCCTGACCCCAGTGAGAAACCCCACCGTTGATGCAGAGGAGAGATACAAAGCCAGCCACGGAGCTACAAGAGCCACCACTGAGCAGGCGATCGATATGCTGAAAATACGCTTCTGCTGCCAGGATAGATCGGGTGGTGCTCTGCAGTACGCATTGGAAAGGGTAGCTCGTTTCGCTGTTGTTTGCTGTGCTCTGCACAAATACGCACTCAATAGCAGAGAGGCCTTGCAGAATGAGGAGAGACATGAGCAGGACTCATCCTCGGACGATTAGGACGCTGAGGACTTACAGCAGGAAAGGCACATGGGAGGGCAGAAAGCATCCAGATCACTTGCAGGGTGAGCAGCGAGCAAGGGACGCAGGGCAAAAATTTATTGATCAACTTTTCCCCATTGCTATAAAGACCACTATGCACTCTGCAAGCCACACAGCACCTTCGTTCACCTGTTGTGCAGCAGTCTGCATCTGCAGCATTTTTGTCTCCACCATTACTAGCAGCAGCAGACTGAGCCATTGTCTGTGTTACTGCATACATGGAGATGCACATGAGTAATACAGACATGGCAATGATGTTATTCCATACATTGGCTGTTCTGAAAGGCCAATGATATACAGGGAGGAGACATGATCGGAACATGCTGGCACACTTCATTCACACAGTAAAAACAACACACGTTAGTGAAGCAGATTTAGTGAATTAACTTCTTACAGTGTTGTGTCACCCATGCAGACCCATTTGTGTCACGGTGTTTTTTTAAAATGCTTGAGGTGCTCCTTCATGGTGCAACCTCTGCACTAGCAGCCTGACTGGAAGAAGGCTGCTGATCAGATTCTCCTTTGGCTGTGGATGACTTTGGCGGTCGTCCTCTGCACACGGCTGGCTGGGGGAATCCTGCATCAGTACAGAACTCTCCTCAGACGTCGTGGCTGCTGGAGCTTGACTCACCGGCGGAGGGGCCAGCGTCCACATTGGAATCATCTTGAGATACAACCCCAGATATGGCATGCATGCTTACCTCCTCCATCTCAGGGCTCCTTTCAACCCCTCTGCTCTCCCGGGAAGGACCAGGGGCAGGGAGAGTCTCCGTTCCCCTGGTCCCTCTCTCGCCTTGCCACTGATTTGAGGATCTGATGGCCTCGGTGAGGGATTGCAGGTCAGCGCAGATTAATGGAATCTGGCTCACCAGGAGGGCCGCCGTCATCCCCGTGGATGAAGCTATGCGCTCAAATGCCTGGGCCATGGCACTTGTCATGGCCTGGATGGACTCCCCCATCACCCGCTCAAGTCTGCGGACAGCCCGTGGCATCTCCATCAGATGTTGCCACGACTGCTGCTGCAGCTCCAGCATGCCCTGTGCTTTTGACAAGAGGGTCACGAGTAGCCTGGGGCTCAGCATGGGCCTGGCCACTCATAGCCCTCCGATTGCCAGGGGCCTCAGCCTCAGTCAGCTGCTTGGGCACGTGTGCAGTGCTCTCACCAGCTTGTGACCCAGACAGTAAGGCCGATCGGATTCCCACCGAGGTAACTGTATCTACACTGGTGGAAGGTGCGGGAGCGTCATGGGACACTGCTTTCTCGGAAAATGTCTCTTCCTCCGAGGTGCGGGGGAGTCCTGGGCCACCAGGGTTGAATTAGAAAAATGACCTGCAAGATAAAATGAGAAGAGCACACTGTCGGTCTTTATGGCGAGCATGTAATGATTACGACAGCATTGTCTCAAACAGTAAATAAACAGGGCTCCAGCACCTGCTCCTCAGCTGACCCGTGCTGATCATGGTGCCAGAAATCCCGTCCCCTCCACGTCATTTGGGGGCAGCACGTTGCGTTGATGTTCATGAGCCGCCGTGCTGAATATTGCGGTGGCTCCGCAACGGGCAGTCAGCACAGATGAACCGCCATTTTGAAAGCTCACCGCCGCCCTCTGATCCAATTGAAAATGAGTCCACTTAGCTTTCTGAATATACAGAACAAAAGACAGCAAAGCCATATTTCTGTTCAATGGAAGAAGTATGTGGAGCAGATTTAAAAAAACAAAATTCCTTCAGATTTATGAAAAATATTTTTTTCTGTCCTCAGAATCACTTAAAATCATGATAATGTATATATGTAAATCCAATGATAACTACTCTTCAGTTAGCTAATTGTTAATTGCACTCTATTTTTCAGGGCCTTCTAGCTATTATCTACATAATTCCAGCGGATATTAACACTCTTATAAACTACTTCAGCTTTGCTTCCTGGATTTTTTATGGACTGACTACACTCTCACTGATTGTCATGCAATTTAGAAGAAAAGATATGAAAAGACCAGTTAAGGTTAGATTTATGTGACCTTTCTTTCCTTTCCAAATGTAATGAATAATATGTGGATGAATAATACTATCAATTAAAATTTACATTTATTATTCAGGCACCCCATTTAATCTTGATGAGTTTTTGCTCGCAGGTTTTTTTCCAGTATATAATATAGGTATTAAAACAGAATATGCTGGAAACATTCAGGGCAGGCAGCATCTGTGGATAGAGAAACAGAGTTAACGTTTCAGGTGATTTATCTTTCATCAGAATTGGCAGAAGTTAGAGATATAAAGATTTTAATCAAGTACAGGCAGGAAATGGGGAAGTGGAGGAAAGAACAAAAGGAAAAGCTTGTGATATGGTGGAAGGCAGGAATGATTAAATGCCAAAAGAGATGATGGTGCAAGGCAAAAGGGGGAGGGTAACAGGTAAAGAAACAAAAGCTGGTCCAAAGTTGTTGAAAGGTGATAAAAGGTCAGTGACTTGAAACGTTAACTCTGTTTCTCTCTCCATTGATGCTGGCTAGGCTGCTGAGTATTACCATAATTTTCTATTTTTATTTCAGATTTCCACTATTTTCCTTTTGTATATATACTGGTAGCTGGGATGAATGCTTTACACAACACCGTAGTTATAATTTAATTTGCCAAATAATACATGCTCCACACCTTGTGCTAGGCTTGTGCTTAGACTTTGTAAGAGTTTATCCAAGTGAATTGATAAATTCACAAACAGAGGGAGCAATTTTAAATTTGCTGATCTCACTAAGGTGAAATTGTTTGATACAGTAATTTGTTTAGGGCTTATTTTTCTATTATCTAAAACTGAAGTTGCAGGCATGTGAACCCATGATTTTCTAATAAGCTGACTGCTGCATCCAAGGCCAGTCAAGGAGCAGGGCCTAAAAAAAAACTCAATTTTACGTTCCCCAGAGGAAATATTTTTACTATTCAAGAATTCTAGATTTGTCTCCTACCTCTTGTACAACAATCAGTGAAGGAAATCCAAATGGAGATTTATACTCTGTCAAATGTAATCTCCACATTATTTTCCTGTGCATTCCCCAAAATCAGTGCTGTTACAGATTGGATATTCATAATGTTCTATATTTTCAGCATTTGAGCCTTCAATTTATCAACATACATCGCCTTCCATTGTCAGTAAATGTCCAATAAGCATTTTTTTTTCTATTGTCTCTTTTGCTGACTTAACCTGTGGTATGGCCATATAGAAAGAAGCACAATAATTTTATTGTATTTTTGAGCATTTCCAATATTGAATAAAGCTGGCTCTGCAGCTCCTCTAATAGTGGAAAATTATGCAAAATGGAATATTCAGTGTCACAGTCCATAATACAATTAAAAGATTTTGTATCGAATTCCTTGTACTGAATATATGTACTTCTGTACATATACTCCCATAGTTTATCCTTCAATGTATTGTTCAAATCATCCTTCTGCCTCTGTAAAATTCAAGAGATTCACATGTTGAGGCTTTCAATTTGAGTAGTTATATGGCAGTCTACTTATTATCTCCTTTATTTAGAACTCAGTGCACAAGAGACCAATGTCACAAGGAACAGTATATGGATTTATTATATGAAGTTATTCTGTTATTTTCTTTTTAAATAAAGTGTCTTCTTCCCTCCTTGGGTCTCATCATGCCAAATATTGTTGCTTGGTTTAGAAGGTGGGTATGCAAAATGCTTCCAGGTCCGTGCCAATGATTCTGTGATGGTCTTTCCCTAACCCACAATCTATCACTCAGATTCAAGTACTGTGCAACTAAACATTTTGCGAGCATTTTCTTGACGCTAACTTTGTTCAAACAGTCCCAAGTAACCAATCACTTACGAAAACAAATGAAGTTGAATATAATGAGCAGTCCTACATTCTTAGATCTTTGGAACTGCCCAAGTTAGAAAATGAATTTGTACTGTACTGTGTGAAAGCTTATTCAGTAATCTGTTGTGGTGAGTTGCATGGCTTCAGCTAGTTAAATGCCAACAGTATCCCTATGGCTGCCTGTTATCTAAGTCTTAGTTCCAACAACCTGCACCTCAACTCTCTAGCCTTAGGTAAGTGGCATGTGTCCCTGAAGGAATAGAGTGCACATGTCACATAGAATAAATAGAAAACTTATAGGTAGGTATAAATCTCTCATTTAACTTGAATTTGTGACTCTTGCTTTCTGCATGTCAGAAACCTGGCTGATCAAATAAAAGCCTCAAACCTCTCTCAGGTTTATATTGTTAAAATTTCATTGCATTTTCATTTCAGATCCCCATAGTTATTCCGGCTGTGGTGACTCTTTTCTCTATCTACTTGGTTGTCGCTCCAATCATTGGTTCTCCAGACTGGGCATACCTATATTGTGCACTATTTATTGTGGGAGGACTGATAGTTTACGTCCTGTTCATTTACTTTCACTTTAGTTGGACTCGCAGAATAATGAGTAAGTAGTAATTATTTGTTGCTTAATGTATTATCATTTAGCTTCATAACTAGAGATAAGTCCCAAAGCAAACAGAATGTGAAGTGATCCAGATTGGTCTTACTTGGATCGATTCATATCGGAAAAATAGTCCAGTGTGTATCTTTTGGTGTTATCACTTAAACCTAATGATCCAGTGGTCTCTTTGGTGTAGCAATACAGCAGAAGATGAAAATAAATTTAAGTCTCATTGTTCAATTCCCTATCTAACCCATATTCCTATTAGCAAGGGCCAGTCATTTCCTTATACCGAATGGAAATAAGAAAAAGAGCAACTCGAAGGAAGGAATAGAAGAGGGGTAATTGAGGTAATAAAGGAATAGAAGAGGGGCAATTGAGGTAATAAAGATCCTTAAGCATATCAAAAATTGGATCCCTGAGAAATTTATGAGAAAAAAATGAGATATGGCCCTGAGGATGACAATGAGATTGTATGGTAAGAAACTCAGGAGGGAGGTGATTGAACAGATCAGATATAACTTCTTCACATCAAGGATAATGAATGTTTGCAACAGATTGGCCAGGGATGTGATTGAGGTTAAAAACATCAATAATTCAAGAACAAGTTGGATAGGCATTTGACAACATTCAATTGCACAATACAGCTGAGTGAATTGTATGTTGTTTTTAAACTCTGGGGCTGGCCAGAACATTCTTATAAAATATAAGGTAAAAACATTGTCATTTTTCTGTTTGTGTCCAGCAGGCAGCTCAAAATAGCAGCTTGCCAACAAAGGAATATCAAAGTAGTCTATTTATATGAGCTATTTGTGACTGCTTATTTTTCACCATGTTTTTCAGCTGCTGGCATTAGGCCTGCTAAAAGAGATTTTTTTATTGGGCAGATTATTTTAAATTTGAAAGATTTAAGAAGTATACAAACTATTTGATATCAAGCAGGAATTATGATGGTTGAGTAGATCCCTATGCCAGAATTCCTCGATACACACTATTCATACCAGAGCAAGGCTAGAATACTTAATGAGTACTTTTTACTGGTGTTTACACTGGTGTTTGTCATGCTGACAAAACATGGTAGAAGCAGAGATGGTAAATGTAATAGAGGGATGAAAATTGATAGGCAGAATGTGCAGTATGCTTAAAGTGGATAAGTCCCCTAGTCCCGATGGTTTGCATCCTGCATTCCTAAGTGAAGTGGCTTGCCATAATCTTTCAATCTTCCCTGGATACGAGGGAGGTACCAGAGGATTGGAAAGTGTCAAATGTGACGCCCTTGTTTAAGAAAGGGTGTAAGGACATTCCTCGTAACTACAGGCCAGTCAGTTTAACATCATGGTGGGTAAGGATTTAGGAACAATAATCCAGGAAATAAATAATAGGCACTTGGAGAGGTTTGAGTTCATTAAGGAGAGCCAGCATGGATTTGTAAAAGGCAGATCCTGTTTGACTCACCTAATTGAATTTTTTGATGAAATAACAGAGAAGGTTGATGAAGAGAATGCAGTGGATCTTGTCTATATGGATTTTAGAAAAGGGTTGACAAAGTACCACATAAAAGACTGGTTAATAAAATTGAGGCTCATGGAATAGGAGAGTCAGTGTCAGCTTGAATAAAAAATTGGCTTAAGGACAGAAAACAGCGTAAATGGTTGTTTTTCAGACTAGAGGATGGTAGACAGTGGTGTCCTCCAAGGGTCAGTGCTAGGATCGCTGCTTTTTTTGAGAAATGACTTGGATATTGGAATGCAGAGTAACATTTCAAAATTTGCCGATGATACCAAACTTGGAGATGTGGCAGACAGTGAGAATGATACCAATCGACTGCAACCGGACATGGATAAGATAGGGGAATGGGCAGACAAGAGGCAGGTGGAATTTCATACAGAGAAGTGTGAGGAGATTCATTTTGGCAGAAGGAATAGGGAAAGGCAATATAGACTTAATGGCACAGTTCTAAAGTGTGTGCAAAGACAGAGGGACCCGGGGATTGGGGTGGGTGGCTCATGTGCATAGATCTTTGAAGGTGGCAATCCTTTCTGCAGGGTAATTAGGAAAGCTTATGTGATCTTGGGCTTCATAAATAGAGGTATTGAGTACAAAAGCAGGAAAGGTAAGCTGAGCCTTTATAAAACCCTTGTTAGGCCACAACTAGAGAACTGCGTCCAGTTCTGGTCACCACACTTTAGGAAGGATGTGAATGTCCTAGAGAGGGTGCAGAGGGGATTTACCAGAATGGTTTCAGTGATGAGGGATTTTAGCCTCAAGGTTAGGTTGGAGAAACTGGGCTTTTTCTCCTTGGAGCAAAGGAGATTGAAGGGAGATCGGATCAAGGTGTACAAGATGGTGACAGGTTTAGATTGAGTAGACAAAGACAGCTATTCCCATGAGCTGGTGGTACAAGGACTAGGAGACAAAAATTGAAGGTTTTGGGTAAGAGATGTGAGGAAGAACTTTTTTATGCTAGTAGTAATGACCTGGATAAAAGGGTGGCAGAAATGGAGACGATCCATGATTTGAAAAGGAAATTGGATAAGCACTTGAGGTAAATAAACTTACAGGACTATGGGGATAGAGCTGGGAAATGGGACTGACTAGATTTCTCTGCAGAGAACCGCATGGACTCGACAGCTAAATGGCCTCATTCTGTGCCGTAATCACTCTATAACATGTAACTAAAGTATTTCCTGGTAGTGAAGCGCCTCTCACAAACTTCACATTCCTTCTCAGACCTAGGCATTAAGATCCTATTTTACGAGTAACCCTGATCCAAGATACGAAAGTTCAGGCGCATCTGTGTTGACAAATGTAATATTTTAATGAACAGATTATCCAAGTGGAATCTTAGACTAAAAGCAGAAAATATATTTTCTTGATTAATTTACCAGATTTTTTAAAATTATGGATAGAGTGAGTTAGAATTTCAGAACATTCACCATCTTCTTGGTAAATTAATCTGAAGACTATATTAGGACATATTCAGTTCCACCAAATGTTTTTTCATTTTTGTTGAGTATATATTTCACATACAGCTTATATTTGACATCGTTACCATTGGTGAAAACACTTCGTAAGTTTTAATACGAGTAACTATGAAATTATAAAATATCCCTGCATGATTGCATCATACCCGATCATATTCATGATTGTAGGTGACTGTTTTGATGGAAAAGTAACTTTTAAATTGTGTTTCCAGGGCCCATTACCAAACATCTGCAGCTGTTAATGGAAGTGGTACCAGCAGAAACTGAACAGTAAAAGTACCCATCATTTCGCTTTTAGTTCTATTCTTTAAGATTTTATGGGACTGGAGATTATGGAAATAAAATGCAGAACAAGTTGTAATATATTTCCTAACATTTTTGAAAACACAAAGAATTCTTGTATTTCTGTCAACTAACAAATAGTAATATGCAAGTAAATGCTATTGTTTGGCATTATCTCAAATATCTACCATTGCATTATATAGTCTGGTATATTTTCGATTAATATGAATTCTGTACAAAAACAGTTTGCAATGTGATATATAATGTGTTTGTGTATCATATTAAAATTCATACTGAAGAGGTATCCTTGCTGGTTGGTGTACCAATGTCAAATGCTACAGCCAGATCTACTATCCTAATTCCCTGCACAGGAAGCTTTGATCTTGGCTGCAGCGTCAAAGGAATGCACCAAATAGAAATGAACTATTTCCCGAGAGGGAGGAAACCTCTCTTACACACCTACAAAACACTATATTAATTGTGCTACAGGTTAAGAAGTTTGTTTTTGATAAATTATAAAATCTATTTGGTGAGATCATTAAATCAGGGAGAGGCATTTGATCCTGAAAGACCGAAAATGAGAAAAGTGAGAAAGGAAAAGCAAAATTAAAACTCTGGTTATTCCAAGTGTAATGTGAAAAAGACACAAAGGTTAGTGGTCACTGAACTATGTCACATAAAGTGTACATTTTAATGAGTTAGGGACTTGACAAGTCCATCATATTTTCAACACATAACAATTAGGAGAGGCAGTGGGTATATAATGGAGAGGAAGAGCATATAGCATCTGCATATTTAGAACTTAGAAAGAACAAAGGTAGCCTATGCTGCAGCAATTCTGCAAGATGACCCCAACCCCCAATATAAAAGAGTGATAGTCAAGTCTTGGATGGATATGGGCTTTATAGAGATCTCAGATCTGAGTTGAAATGCAGCATTCAGTGTGAAAGAGAAAAAATAAGCTTTCTGGAGGTAGCTTTGGTAACAAAGGAAATGTGGGAACTCTATTGGCAGTCTGAGAAGATAGTGATACTTGAATGCCAACATGAAGAATTAAAAGGAAATGACAGTTAAGCATCTATTACTTTGACTTGCAAGGCCCTTCAAGTAATAAATATTTAAGCCCACTCAGTAGGAAATGGGAGTAAAGTTACAGGCAATAACCAAGGTGCAGCTGAAAAGGTAGTTTTCAAAGGAAGCTTTTGAAGGGCGTGAACAATGAGTTCTGGAATGCAGAGTATAGCGTCTGATGGCTTTACCATTGGAGGAGGAGCAGAGATAGCGGACAACATATAGTAAATCAGAGCTGGAGAAGTACAGGGTCTGTGCAGGGACATGGGGTAGGGAAGATTGCAGAGGCAGGGGGAAGAAGACCTTGAAAGAATGTGAAGGAAATTTTAAAATGATATCTTTTAAGAACTTACTGCAACAAAACTTTCACTGGCCACTGAAGGAGATATAGGTGTCATAATTCCGTCATCGCAACAGAACTGATGGTTGTGAGCACTAATAGCTTGCAATTCGATGAGGAGTGAAATCATAAGCAACAGAGTGCACAAGATCATAGATCTGAATATGGAACCAAGGGGAGAGAGGGCTGAGTTCTGGGAAATTCCAAAATTAATGGTGGGGGAAGCCATAAGCCATAGGACGAAACAAATAGACATATGAATGGTGGGAGCCATTTGATAATGTTCAGAAAAACATGGTTCTAGATACTCTCAATGGCTTTGGAGATCCAAGCAATGACACATGATTCAAAATGTTTGATAGCAGACATCCAGAGGTTGTAACATTGGAACCAAGAATACAAGTGCAATAAGACTTTCAAAATGATGGAAGATTTGAGATTTAACAGAAACTTTTATAATTTTAGATAATTTCAATGTAAAGTCAGGCTGATCTTAAGAAAAACGTTTGGTGTGATTATAAAGCAGAAAGAATTACTTTGTACTCATGCACACTTTCTTGTTAATGTCAGTGACAGGGCTCATCAAATGGGTTTTAGCACAAGCCTCTTAAGTAACCCACTCACACTCTTCAGATTTTCAAAGCTGTATATCCTGCCGTATGTTGAGTTTAACCATAAGACTTTATTTGTAATTGCCAAAATTCAGCATTTGTACACTTATTTCTATTTCAATGGTAATTATCTAACAATTTAAGTAATATTATTTGCCAATATGAATCGTCTACAGTTATTTTATTCAAATGCTTCGATTCAGTAAAAAGGTGACCTGTATTTGGTTATTCACGTGCTTTGAAGAAGCAAATGGGAAGGTCAATTACAGTTATACTCTACTGCCACCTGCTGCTAAATTCTTAATCATTTTGGTCGTTCGCATTGAGAAACCATTTGACGTTTGGTTCTCAGTCTTCAGAATTTTTTAGGCTTTAGTATGTAAATGGATTCAAAATACATTAAATACAGGGTGGTATTTAGGAAAGCTAAGTCTCATTGATCTATCAGCTTTAAACGGGTACCATAGACATGAACAAGATACTACTCGGTTAGAACGAAATTATAAAATCAAAGTACTGCGGATGCTGGAAATCTGAAAACAGAAAGTGCTGGAAATACTCAGCAGGACTGGCAGCATCTGTGGAGAGAGAAACAGAGTTAATGTTTCAGTTCTGATGCAAGGTCACCGACCTGAAACGCTAACTCTCCTTTCTCTTCACAGATGCTGCGAGACCTGCTGAGTATTTCCAGCACTTTGTTTTTATTATAAAGATAAATTATAATGGGTAAGCCACCAAAACATACTGTTCCCAACTCAAGAAAATAATTCGAGGGAAACACATGCTCAAAATTTTGCATGTACCATTTCATATAGTACTGTAAAATCTTTTATTGTATTACAGATAGATGTAAAAGATCTCATGGGAATACTGTTATTGACATCAGGTCAGAATGTCCTGTTATTTCTTTACAGCAAAGAATTTGGAAGCTTTACATTCCCACAATTCTCCCAGTTATGAATTGTAGGACAACATAACTTTCATCATGAAAATGATCCAATATGCTACTAAAATGTGTGTGATGCTGAACAAAAAAATTAATGTTCATTTTACTTCATGCATGGATTACATTTTTTTATTTCTGAACTCAAAAAAGATTTCAATGAAAATACACCAAACAATGAATGCTAACAACTGTATGATCAACTACATCCAAGTCAGTAGTTTTCAAACTGTTCTACATGGAAAACCTCTGAAAATACGGAGACTTTGGGATAGCCTATCTTAACTTTCCAAAAATACCATGTTAACTAAACTACTACAGAAAATTATGCAGAAGTTTGATGACCTTGCAGATCTCCTTAGAGCCCCCAGGTTCTAGAGACTTCCACTTGAAAAGCTAGATCCATAAGAATGCAGAAAACAAAGAAATGCTTGCGCCTTTTTGCTTTATATAGCCTGGACATTCTTCTTGCAGTCTTTTATAAACTTAGAGGGTTGTTTTGACATATTTGTTGCTGTCACAGTAGACAGTTGAGACATTGGATACTCTGGGATGATTTGTCTTTTCTTTTCTAAAATGTCTTTTTGTTCTCTTTTCGCCTCTTTCCAAACCTGTTCTCATTCGCTACTTCTGCGTAAATTATTTCTCTTTTTCCATTAGGATCTATTTTCTTATGAGGTGTTACTTATTTTCTTTAAAAAAAGCATTTTGTGCTGCGGTATTACTTGATTTCCAGAATACTCCCTTTAAATTGATTGAAGGTGAATGCATCAAATCATATAACCATTATAAAAGCAAATATTCAAAACCAATTATTGTTACTGAAGGTTAAATTTACATGCATGCTATAATTTTCCTGCAACATCAATAAAATGCAAATATTTTCTATCCATTCTGAATGAGCAATTTAATTTGGTAGACACTGTAAACATATCTCTGTGCCTTAGGATTTTACCTTTCAAATTTGAAGCAGAAATAGTTCGCCTTAGTTTCAATTTGAGAATCTTAGAATATATATATATTTGCATTAAGCAGGTCACTTCTGAATGATTGGAGAGTGGAGGGGATTCCATTAGCTATAATTATTGCTGCATTTGAAAACAGCACCAGGCTTGCACAAATACTGTGTTCCATTGATCACGTTCTTATGATAACCACAATATGTGACTACTCTGAGAAAACTGATTCAATTTATCAGCATAACATTAAGTAACTATAAAACATTCTGCTGAATATTTAGAATTACTTTTTCTTAAATAAATCATAGTTGGTAAATATGAACAAAGGATGAATCAGAATAGAACTTTAACCAATAGTTCCAATAGGGAATTCAGGAGCAACTCCTTTACCCAAAGAATGGTAAGAACATGGAAATGGCGACAAGTAGTAGTCAAGGTGAATAGAATGAATTGTTTAACGGGAATTTAGATAAACACATGAGCGAGAAAGGAACAGAAGGGCATGCTGATAGGGTTAGATGAAGAGGGTAAGTAGGAGGTGTGTGTGGCGCAAAAACACCAGCATGGACAAATTGGGCTGAAAGACCTGAATCGGTGCTGTAGATTTTATATGATATGGCTGCCCAGTACAATTCCAAGAACATAACAATATATTATTGCATACCACTTTTTGTGCTTCAAAGATGTTTTAAAAATCTAGATGGCTTTCAAAGGGGAATTGGATAATTATCTGAAGAGAAAACATTTTCAGGGCTACACAGAAAAGGCAGGGGAGTGGTACTACTTGAGTTGATCTTTCAGAGAACCGGCACAGACACGACAGGCCAAATGACCTCTTTCTGTGCTGTAACCATTCTATGATTTTCTTCAGTTTATTTGAAATTCAAAGCCGAGAGAAGCATATAATGATGATACTGGAACCGAAAAGCACAATATATTAAAACATTACTACTTCACCTCTGGCTCTTGTGTACGAACCCAGCAAGGCTGTAGAAATCCTCCATGAGTTAAGGACAGGCAGCCTTCACTCAGGTTTCAGATAGATGGATTAGTATGATTTTTTTTCCCTTTTCATGCATTAACTATCCTTGTGGACTCTGAGTAAATTGCCAATCTGGATTGAGTTAAAGCAGTCTAAAAGATAATTCCAAATGAGGAAGGCCATTTGACCTCTCACTTCATCCAGAATCACCCTAAAGTGCTATGTTACTGCATCCAATAGTTCTTAAATGATTCCAGGATCATTTTGCCTTGAATAATCTATGTGGAAACCCATCCTTTTACTAGTTAGAACCGACGTTTCCTGTCCTTCTCTTGCAATCTAAATTAACTTTCCAAATTTACCCTTTTTAAACCATTAACTATCTTATATGCCTCTAAAAGATAATAGCTCAGATAAGATCACTAACAATAATACTGCACTGCAGCAAAAGAGGCAAGAAGGAAGAAAAGCTGAAGGGAGAAAAAAGGTACACTGTACCACTGAGCAGAAATAATAGTGAGCTTTACTTTACAGCTGTGCTGCTAAGAACGTGGACAAATATGAACTGATCAGAGAGAGCCAGCATGGATATGGAGGGGGTAGGTCATGTCATTCTAACTTAGTTGAATTTTTTGAGGTCGTCACCAATGTAGTAGGTAAAAGAGTGTGGATGTTATTTATATGGACTTTCAGAAGGCACTCAATAAGGTTCTACACAAGAGATTGTTAGCAAACATTAAAGTGCATGGAATTGGAGGCAACTTATTGACATGGGTAGGGAATTAGTTAGGAGACAAAGAGTAGGGAGAATGGGTATTTACTTCAATTGCCAGGATGTGAATAGCGGTGCCCCCCTATACTGAGCCCTTAGCTTTTCACAACATTTATCGATGACTTTCATGAAAGAATCGAGAGCAGTATATCCAAACTTGCTGCCGACACTAAGTTAGATGGCACAGTGAGTAGTGTAGATGGAATCAAGAAGTTGCAAAGCGACAATGATAGATTAAATGAGTGTGCACAACAGTGATAGATGAAGTTCAATCTCGGGAAGTGAAAAATCAATAACTTTGGACCTAAGAAAGATACATCAGAGTATTTTCTAAGTAGTGAGAAGCTAGCAACCATGGAATAGCAGAGAGATTAGGAGTCCATGTATTACTTCACATGCCTCTCAAATACTGTGTTCAGTTCTGGACAATGCACCTCAGGAAGATATATTGGCCATGGGGGTGCAGCATAGATTTTCCAGTACCTGGACTAATAGGTTAAATTATAAGGACAGGTTGTATTCCCTTCAGCATAACATAATTAAAAAGAATTGATGGGATAGACAGAAACTATTGCATCTGGAGGCTGAGTCCAGATCAAGGGTGCACAACCTTCAAATTAAAGTTTGGCCAATCAGGGTGATGTCAGCAAGCATTTCTTCACACAATGTAGTAGTAATCTGGAGCTTTCTCCCCCAAAAAGCTGTTGAGGCTAGGTCAATTGAGAATATTAAAAATGACATTTTTGTGAGCCAAGGGTGTTAAGGATTATGGAACCAAGGCGAGTAAATGGAGTTAATATACAGATCAGCCATCAGCTAGAATTGTGCATATAAAACAAAGCATGAAATGAGAAAATGTCATGTAGATCTGTCACAGACCATGCACAATGTAAATTTTACTGTTTTTAATTTGAAAAACCTAACTGAATGGAACTGGTGCACACAGGACACAACAATAATCAAAAGAATACTTCTTCAGATTTTCTAAATTAACATGTTCAGGTTTTCAAATTCTCCCAGTGTCCTGACTCATATATGTCCCTCAACTAACACATCAAAAACTAGGTTGACTGGTCATTAATCTCACTGTTATTTGTGGGACCCTGCTGTGTGTAAAATCACTATGCGTTTGCTTACATAGCAGCAGTGACTATAAAACCTTAATGAGTAATTTATTTTATGTGAAGTGCTTGAAGATATCCAGAAACACATCCTTCACATTGCACAGGGGGAAAAAAATTCAACCCAGAAAGGTATTTATGTACTTCAAAAGTGCACGTTCTTCCTTAGCTATAACAGTTTCAATTAAGGAGTTGGTCTCTTGAATGCAATTTATACTACACAAATCACATACTGTAAAGGATGTAATTTCATAAAAAACTTTTGATATATTTATACTAGCCTTAGAGAAGTTGCCTTTTAAAATCAAAAGATTATATAAGTCACCTAATTAAATCAGAGACTTTCTCTGATTCACTGGCACTTGATTTTCAATTTGCAGTATGTATGAAGTGTGGGTGCGTTGCCTTTTCTTGACCACTTGAGTGTGAGTGAAGTTACCAGCTGCTGCAGTAATCAAATACTCTGCTCAGCAATACACTCTCAGAATTGCTTACAACAGGAGACAAAATTACATGAGAAGTTCAATAAGAAATTTGAAATGGTTTTCTCATTAAGGCAAGAAATCAATTCTAGCCTAACCAGAGGGACATTATGAAACCTTCAAGGTCCCATCACTTGCACCCAATGTTACTTATTTGCAAATATTAGATTGTCAGAGACCTTTCTTACTGAAACTAAGCCTGTTTAAAAATGTGCCAGTGTGTGGAAAAATGGCAGTAAAATCAGCTGGAAACTTCCTCTACCTTCAGCAGTCAAGGTAAGGTCGAGCAGAAGCACTTGAGATGTAAAACTGAAGTTCTTGGGAATCCTATTTACAGATTTAAAAAAGTGTTAATGCTGCATTTTATGTGACCAATGTCCCAGGAATTAGATGTGTAGAAAAAATTTGTAGCATGTAAGTCCATGGTCCCATGCAGGGTACCTGCAAGAATTTCTAGATTAACAATAGGTTGGCACTAACTAGCTGTTTCAGAGGCCACAAATACATATTTAAGACTATTGCTAGAAGAATGAAAGTTCAAGTTCAATTATTTCACAAAGAATTATTGGAATTCTTTATAGCAAGTGGATAAAGACATGGAAACCTCAAGGTCACTTAAAAGGGGACTGGACAAGTATTTGAAAATTGTAAAACAAAGGGAAAAATAGAGAAATGGGATTGGAGTAGACAGACAGTTAAAGAGCTAGCCATAGTGCAGGTACAATGGGAGAAAAATGAAGCTGCTGCAGATTCAATAATTCTATCGCTAGTGTGGGACATTTCATCTTTGTGCAATGTGTGGAGTCGGGGGCTTTCAGTAAAGCTAGTAGTTGTGAAATAAAAAGGTGAGGGTGTGATAGCATAAACAGAAATGCTGGAACTACTCAGGTCAGGCAGCATCTGTGGAGAGAGAAAATTAGTTAACAATTTCCAGCATCTGCAGTATTTTGCTTTTGTAGGGTGTGCTAGTAATAAGCGGATGTCCTGAGGCATTGCTCATGTATAGTCCGATGTCTGCAGCATAACTGAGATGTTTAGGCTAACCTGGCCTGTTACTTTAAAGCCATTGCGCAAGTGTGTCCCATTTGAAACTGGATTAAATTGGCAAATTCAGATAACTGTAGCTGCATACAAACTATATTAGTCAAGCAGAGAAACTGTTAGCTTCTTGTAAATTTTAGACTTTAGGTTAATGACTAGATGTTTACATGTGTAACAAAATATGACAGATATGCACTAGACTTTCATATACATTTTTTTTTTTATAAACTTAGTGCTTTGAAAAATAGCATCTAAGTTTGAAAATTTCAACCTCTGCTATCACCACAGCAAACAAAGTGTTTCAGGTCCAATTTATCATAAGAACTGGACCAGTGGACATACACAGAAGTCTGTACAAGAACACAAATTGTTTGTAACATGTTTGAACAAAATTGGAGATCTTTATAAGTAAAAGGATTATACAGAGATCATCAGAATTTCACAGATTATTGCCTAAAATGGTTGTTTAGTGTTGCTTCAATGCAGATGGAGAGAAGTAATGCTGTCAAAGACTTTTGTGTTATTTGCCACAGTTAACTTCCTTTTCAATACATATGTGGGAACTGATTGTCACGTTAGCAACTTTTAGTGAATTTGGCAAGTTATTTCTTCTATACTAAAAACATAAAATACTGGAAATACTCAGCAGGTCTGTCAGCATCTGTGGAAAGAGAAACATCTGAAGTCCTTTTCACAAAGCGAGAGCATTCAAAGTCTGATTCAAATCTGGCAACGTTTTACTGAGGTGAAACAGCAGTGCTTTGAAATAAATTTATTCCTCTCTTCTCCCCACAGCTATCAGCTCCTTTGGATAGACTGAAAAATTGAGTTAGAAGAAACAGGAAGCAGAAGAAAATTGTTCTAAAATTATTTAGGAACAGTGCAAGTGTGATCTGGAATAATCTGAAATATAAAATGGAATGTTATGTTGCAAAGCTGGAAATTGCAGCACTGATAATTCTAGAGTATGTTATGAAAAGGAGAAAAAAGGCTGCAAGCAGAAGTTTATCCAGAAGATCATCTTCAGATACATCTATGGGGGAAAAAAAACAGGCAAAAATGTAAGGCCAGACATGTAGCTACCATGTTTATGTAAAACTGTTGAAGCAAAATTCACTGAAATCTTTACTTTTTTCACTATTAACTTCTTTGACATTTAGTTAACTAAGGAATCATTATAAATTTTCTTTAATTACCTGCCAAACATGGAAGAATGTAGCTCATGGGGAAATATAATGCCACTGGTAAGAATTACTAATATATTTATTAAGATGCAGTTTTACAAGTGTCATGTGCTGAAAGTCTGCTATCCATTAAGTACATACTAGAGCAGTGAAAACTAAAACAATCTCGATACACTGACAATATACTAAGATGATTTTCTGATGTGTTGTGGAGGATTTTTTCTATTTGTTTGTGTAGGTTGAACAAATAAGAAATACATTTGTCAAAATGCTCACATTTATTCTGACATTCCATGACAATTTTCTGAATGTAGA
Source organism: Heterodontus francisci (assembly GCF_036365525.1). Taxonomy (NCBI): domain Eukaryota; kingdom Metazoa; phylum Chordata; class Chondrichthyes; order Heterodontiformes; family Heterodontidae; genus Heterodontus; species Heterodontus francisci. Next base: position 40,112,457 of record NC_090387.1, read on the forward strand.
TCAGTGTTTGTATTTACCTGAACTATCAAAATATCATATTTTCTTAATGGGTCTATCATGTTTTGAGATTGTTTTTGGCCATTTTTCTACAGAAAGCATATGTAAATAGTTACTTTTGAATATTGGGTTTCTGAAGTGTATTCACTTTTTTTTAAAGTCACTGAGGTGATAGATGGTTAAAATGCTAATGACCTAAGCTTTGATGTTGCTGCCCATAGACTATTAAAGCAATTTGTTAGCCTGTCTCAGTAATCGAGTCACTATATTGAGAATTCTCTGGTTCTTTCAATGTGAACACAAAGTGATTAAAAAGATACACAGGCTGTCAATCAGGTCTTTAAACAGAAGCTGAGAGGAGAAACTCTGGTCAGACTCAGAGGTTTACTTTGCAGGAGCACAGTTGTGAGTTATTCTATTTCAATTAAAAGATGATCCGCTAAAGTGAAGCAGTGTATTGGCCTGGAATTTGGGCTAGTAATAAGGGCAAGACTTTCAGCACTCACTGTTATTACTGCATAAAACTGGCAGCAATCCTGGCGTCCGCAATTGCACAGTTAAATGCGGAAGTCTGTAAGTTGCTGTCAGTGACACCCTGCTCCTCCACAGGATGCGCTGTTGCAGTTTTCACAGATGGAATAACTGAAATCACTGATATCTCATGAACTTCAAACATTTACACACTATTTTCACCGTAATAAGCAATGATAAAGTTAAGCCTTGCCCAATCAGGACTAACTGAGCTTATAAATGGCGTGCCGTCGGTAAGAATTCTTCAATTTGATTGGCTGATCAGCCTGCCTGCCCTGTTGCTGGACACCACAGATCCTTTGTGGAAAGCAGCAAATTGAAATGGACAATGAAAAAGATGAAATCCATACTCCAGAGTCTGCTAATTCATTTTGGGCATCTTTTCAATGTCAGCAACAAGTACTGTTCCTTTGCTACTGATTGCAAAACAAGGGCCATTGTGTTTATCATTTTGTATAATTACATGAGACCAATTTATACTGATTGAACTCAATTAATCCGATCTCAACAGTTGCTCTGTTAGTTCACTATGAAAAAATACAACCTAACAATTTGTATTTGGCTTTGATTTATGAAGTGCTTTCTTGGTTTACTTTTGAAAATATGAAAGACATCCAGTTTAGAACACAAGGGGATACTATTGTTGTACTCTTAGGTAATTCTATTTTATAGTTAGAAACTGAAGTGCAAAAATGTAGACCCTTTACAGCAATGACCTGTATCAGTGTACTTGAGAGAATTTTTAGTGCAAGAACATAAACTTTTAACAGGGATATTTACCTTATATCTTCAGTAATCATCTTCAGAACTGTCATTAGCACTGGTAAAACTACTATATTCATCAACGATGGGTTCTATTATTATTTGTTGCTCCTTACGTCTAATATCTAATATCAAGAAAGAATAAGAGGAAAAACATCAGTAACTTATGACATTTATACATCAATTGATATTTGTATGTTTAGTAACAGCAGTTTTGTTTTTCAGCATAAAAATACCATTGTTTCTTTTTATCACACTTCAACAATGAAAATTGGAGATACTGATCCAAAGCCCATTTGCTTCCCTGACAATACCTCAAATTAGAATAGCTTTGTGTCTAAAATGTCAGATTACTCAGAGGGATGGTCACTCACAAATTCAGACCCTTACTGCTTATCTGTTAATTTGATTGTTGAAGAATAGAAGACTACCAATGCCATTAGGCAGTTTACACCAACTCATACTAACTGGTTTGTAACTCTGCCAATACACCTCAGGTCCAGCCTATTAATGGTGGAGACATCAATCAAGGAAGCATCTGTCACCTGTGTAAGAGGTTGGCAACAGGACGTGAATTTGAGGCTGCTCTTCCTGTTGGTCTCAAGGCAAATGTTCTGACTTCTGTTCAATCTATATACTCTGAGAAAATGCCAGGTACTTGGAGACTATAGATGGAGAATGCAGAACTGTAAGAGGCTCAAGCAGTCTTGTATTAGATTCAACAAGATGGCAACAACTATGAAGAACTAACCCCACGAGTTGCTATTGGAGCTCTGGACACTGATGCATTATCATGAGGCAGTTCAGCAAGATACAACCACCACACCTAAAGATATCTGAGACCTTATGAACAGTTGCTAATATATAAAAAAGGTTTGCATTCTCTTATGAGAAAGAAGGCATCTAAGACCTTCAAGAATGTTCTGAGATTAATCTTGGAAAAGTTAATTGTTAGGTAAGGGTACTCATTTAGGTGTTGCACCTGAAGGAAGCCTAGTCTGACTGATATTTACTTTATGAACTCTTTGGATGTTGTCAATAATTTGTATTGGCAATCTAGTTCCTGTATGATAATAAGACGGTTATCAAGTCTGAACTTCTCTTTCTGATAAACTTGTTTATCAAATACAAAGGTCAAATACAGCCAAAAGTACAAATAAAGGTCAAGCACTATCCTTTATGGGAATATATAACATTAAACAATGTGTCAGCTGTGCCTCAATATGTAGCATTCTTGCCTCTGAGTCAGAAGGTTGTGAGTTCAAGTCCCACTCCAGGACCTGAGCACAAAAACCTAGGCTGACATTCCAGTGCAGTACTGAGGGAGTGCTACAGTGTCAGAAGTGCCATCTTTTGGATGAGACGTTAAAGTGAGACCCCATCCACTCTCAGGTGGACGTAAAAGATCCCACGGCACTTCAAAAGTACTTCATTGGCTGTAAAGCGCTGTGTGACGTCCGATGGTCATGAAGGCGCTATATAAAAAGCAAGTCTGTATTTAATTTGTTATTCCAATTTGTTTTCTATGACTTACAGGAATCTCTCTGTAAGTTGAAATATTAAGAACTACTCTACTTCCAAAAAAAAATAAAGAGAAATAAATATTTTGAGTGGTGAAACAGTCATTGCCTTGAATAGAAGGCAATCTGAATCACTGAAGTTTACAACACAGGAGACAATTTAGTCCATCATGTCTATGCTAGAGCAATCGAAAACAAGTTCCACTGCCCTGTATCTTTGGCAGCTTCAAATATTTATCCAATCATCCCTGTTAATGAAAGTGCTTCCATTTTATAATATTTTTTGGAGGACTCGTGTTTTAAAATGGTGGAAATGGATTCATTTGGAGGACTGAAGAGATTCCATTGATGTTAGGCTTTGTTTTTTTTTGAAGGAAGGCCACTGGAAGGACTTTGGGACTTTGTTTAAAAACACAATTACTGGAAGTCGCATGTCTTCAGCTAAATAAACAGCAGGTGCCTTCTGACTATGAAAGTTGTTTACAGAGAAGTGACATGTCAAGATTTATGGTGGTCAAGAGTTGGTTTCATTTTGGATTGTTTTGAGTCAGCTGGGGGTCAGCCTGCTAAGAGGGAAGATCAGTTCATCCTTTCTCCACCTCGCTAAGAAACTGAGAACCCAGTGTGTGACAGCTGAAACTTGCTGCCGCATTTCTCCTGGAAAGCCTGCCAGATTAATCCTAAGCGTCGCCTGAAGAGAACTGCTCCAAAAAGATCCTACTGACAGCTGTCCATGCATATTTGGGATGCCAGAAAAGGGACAACTGATATCATTCCATATCTTATCCTTTTCCTTGAAGTAGTATTTGGCCAAAGTATTTTTATTTGTCTTTTTTTGTAAAGCGATCTCCGCAGAGAAAAGTTCTTTATTTTTTCTTTAACCAGTGTTTGTGTGTGTGTGTGTGTGTAAGAGTGAGTGAGTGTTGGGCCAAATTAGCAGGGAACTTTTATATTTCAATCTGTGTGTTAATGCTTTGCATCTTTATTGAATATGTCTTGTTTTGTAATAAATTGATAATTTTGTTGTTTATTAAAGAAACCTGGTTGGTTAAATTTATTCTGAGATAAAAATAGAGTATATAATTGGCCACATCAGTAACTGAATAAACATTTAAATATATGTTGTGACCCATGGAGAAGTGGAACTAGAGAAAGACCGTGCCCTCCTCCCGCCTAGGTCGTAACATCCCTTTAAAAAAAGCAATGATTTCTGCCTCACCACTTCCTGTGACAAAGTAATCTGTGCTCCAATTATCTCTGTATAAAGAAATTTCTCTTAACTTCTCACTCTGTGACAATTTTAAATTGATGACCCCTCAGTGTTGACTTCCATCTAGAGGAATTAATCTTTCCCTATTGACTATCAAAATCCTTCAGAATTTTAACATTTTTTATTCAATGAGCTATCACCTTTCTCTGTTCCTACAGTAATTGTCCCAGCATCTCAAGTCTTTCCTCATTATTATACCCTGATGAATGTTCGATAACCTGAAGCGCTAACTCTTTCTCTCTCCGCAGATAAGTATGTCCAGCATTTTCTATTTTTAACAAGTAACTACAGTTTCTCAACCCTGGCATCATCCTGCTGAATCTCTGCTGTATATTCTGTGGCTTTAATATCCTTTCCATAATGTGGCTCCCAAAACAATTCAGTAATCTTTGTTTTTGTAAAAAGGCAATACTTCTTTATTCCATGCCCCTATTTATAAAACTCAAAACGCAAATTGCCCTTTTCTGACTTTATCTTGTGCTTTTGGAGAACTATTTATTTGAATCCCTAGGTCTCTCTGTTCATCCACACTCTAGCATTTTTCCATGGAGTGTATATTGCCCCTCAAAATTAAAACTGTACAATGTCTATAGTAAATTGCACATTCTGTCTGTCTACCCATTCCGTTAACCCACGTGTTCCTGATTTTTCTTTCAACTGGTCCTTTTCACAGTTTGTCAATCCCCCAACTCTAATGTGGTCAGAAAGTTTTGAGAATTTTCCTCCCAATCTTCAAGTCCAAATAATCCATTCACACAAAGAATAAAACTGAATTTTACACTGACTCTTGGGATACATTACTTCAAATCCTTCTCTAATCCAATCAACACACGTCTGCCCTAAGTCTTTTCTATGAAATTCGACATGGGTGTTGAACTCAAACAGGGATCTGAGAAATTAAGACTCGATTTACATTGTGTAGTTATTCCCAACTCAAAGGGATGTAACAGTTCACTAAATTATCTGTCTCAGGATACTGGCGAGGGTGGGGGGGGATGTAGAAGAAAGAAACATCCAATAAATCAACACTGTGTGCAAAAGAGGAATATCTTGGTTAGAATAGTTAAAAGTGAAGATATGCTTTCTGTTGGAGTAAAAATAGGATCAACTTTTGTAAGTTTGATCTATAATTGCACAGTATAACTGTTTCACAAAGCCTGAACAAAAAAACTCCTTAGATTTTCTTTTATATAAAGGATCTTACCATTGCAAATTGGAAGAGATACAACATCTGTCGTTTCCTCAAAATAGTTGAAATCAAAAGTGACATTTGGATTCTGAAAGAAGAATGCAGTTGAAACCCATACAGTAAGGGTGTCAGTGATGTGCAGTAAACATAATCCCCTCAGTTTCCAAGGAAACCATACAGCCCACTGAACCTTGCTGCAAACATCATCTTAAAAGCTTAAATGCAGGGTGGGGATGGAGGGAGGGTATAGAATCAGGCCAATATGTAAAGCCATTTCAACAATGCAGCATGAAGGGCACTTATTTCTGAAGCATTTTAATGGAGCCAGCACAACAATGGTTCAGAATAAGGTTTCTTAATTATGTAACAAAAGCAAAATACCATGAATGCTGGAAAACAATCAGGTAGGGCAGATATTGTAGAGAAAAACAGAGTTAACCTTGCTTTGAAACAGTAACATTTTTAGCTCTCAACAGATGCTGCCTGATCTGGTGTGTGTTTTCCAGCATTTTGTTCTTATTCCTTAACTACATATTGGGACTATAAGCAAACAATTTTGCTGTGTAATAACTGATGCAATTTCATGTTTTGGTTAGTATATTCGCCAGAGTGCAACAGCTTCATGTAAACTCTAGATGCAGATATATTTTATTGACTAAATAGTTGATTCTGGCTGTGTTAATACTTCTGGCACCTTAAGCATGGATTTCATAGAGTCAATACCCAAAAGTAAACTTGCTAGATTCAATAAGGATGCCTGCCAGGAAAATCTAATTAAAAAGCAGGCCATTCTGATTGACAACTTGAATGAATCTGGCCAGTTTATTTTAGACTGCTGCCAACTTTGCAAGGCATGAGCTGCTGGCACGAACATGGCTCAAACCAAATTTAAAGCATCTAAGTCCAACAAGAACTGTTTCTTTCACATAAAAGCATTACAATGAACAATAAATGCCATCCATATATAATACAAAATAGCTCTGTAGCCTTAAATGCATTGTATTCATATTTGTATCCCTTCAGTAAAGCATCTTTGGACATGTTTTACATTAAAGGAACTATGTAAATGGAAATGTTATTCATAGTGGCAACTTCATTTGTATGACACTCCTCCACACAGAATGAACTGTTAACTGATAGCTTTTCATCCGCTCATAGAATAATACAACATAGGAGGAGGCCTGAGGAATACTGCCGTACAATTCCCTCCAGTCTTAAAAACATCATTTATCACTCTGTTTTCTATTCCTTAGCCAATTTTGTATCCAGGCTTCCACTATCCTTTTAATTACCTGGTTTTATATTTTACTAACAAGTCTATTATGTGGTACTTTGACAAACACAATTTTGAAAGTCTATATATACACAATGAACTGCACCATCTTCATCAACCCTCTTCAGTTAGTCAAATACAACTTGCCTTCAATAAAGTTCTGCTAACTTTCATTTATTAGCCCATACTTTGTCAAATGTCAAATTAGTTTTATCCTTGATTATTGTCTCTAAAAGATCCCCCATCGCTGATGTTAGACGACTGCCTTGTAGTTGCTGAGTTTATCCCTCTCCCATTTTTTAAGCAGGGGTGTACCATTTGCAATCCTCCAGTCCTCTGGCACCATCCCTATATGCAAGGAGGAATGGAAGATTGTGGTCAGAATCTCTGCAATCTGCAAGCTTGCTTCACTCATCCAGACCAGGTGACTTTTCTACTTTTAAACCTTTTCAGCACATCCTTTGTCTATTTTTATCCTATCCAATATTGCTACTGCCTCCTTCTTTACTGTTATATTGGCAGCATTCTCTTCACTTACTGAGGCCAAGTGCAAAGTATTCATTTAGTAGATCAGCCATACCCTCTGTCTCCACAAGAAGATTTCCTTTTTGGTCTCTCATCGGCCTACCCTTCTTTTGACTATCCTTTACTACTTAAGTGTTTATAAAAGATTTTTGGATTCCCTTTTATGTAGGCCGCTAATTTATTTCATAATCTCTCTTTGCTATATCAGCATGGTTCTCTACTATATTATGAACCTCCCAATTGTTAACAGCCTCCTTTTTTTCCCATCTTAACTTCAATGGGCTATAAATTGGTCCACATTGTTATTTGGATGCAGGGGTCACGATCTGCGCTGGTTGAGGTGGAGGTAGGCAGCACGCAAATTTGCTGCTGCCACCTCATTTACCTTATTGTGGCGTAGAACTGAGTGTCTGCCATGCTGCTGGCTGCCTCAACGCTCAGCAGGGAGTTGTGCAGTGTGTGCCAACCTTCTCGTCTTAAAGGCAATCTTCCCCCCCTTAAAGGGAAACTGCACTCAATTACAGGGGGCTGCTACTGAATGTTACTGCAGCAATTCTAAGCAAGGATAATGGAACACCAGGGCGGAGAGAGGGCTTCAGGGTCACAGATGTGGTGTTGGAGTTGGACAGGAGGAGAGAGGTTCCACAAGGAACCAGGAGGGTTTTAAGGACAATTCTTACAAGGGATCCACAGCAGGTGGCCAGGGAGGTAAATTCCAGGCTTCTGAACCCAAGAACCTGGCAGCAGCATCACAAGTAGTTTACTGACTTCATGCAGGTGGTCAAATTCAGTAAATGCATCATACCCCCATCACTCACCCAGCACCAGATCCCCATACTCAGAATCACACGTATAACATCCAGATACCCCACCTCATCCTCACACACATGCCAATCCTGCCAGCCTTAACCCACTCCTCGCTGCCTCCGCAAACCTCCAGTTATTCAGCTATGGCAGGCACGTCACCCAAACAAAGTGCAACACAATCAGTCACATTTCTCCCTCTCTCTTGCAAGAAAAGATGTCACAAAATAGAAGGGAGCGGAGCTCAGCTGATGGGAGACCAGGATGCCTGTATCTCCTGTGCCCTATGGAGGTGATGGTTCTCCACATCATGGGGCTGGCTCTGACAGAATCCACAGAATCAAGTGTCACTGAAAACATTCAGGATGATAGTATGTTTCTGCCTTTTGTCCTTTTTAAACTGCTAGCTTCACCCTCATCCTGCTATCTGGTATGATGAGCAAGCTGCAGATGTGTCTCCATAGACCTCTTGCTTTGCACCCACTCCCCATCCCTCACTCCAACCTACCCCTTCTGATTTTCTCATTTCAGACACTCAAGAACTGTCACCTGCCCAGTCACAGGTGGAGGAGGAGGAAGGAGGGAGAAGGAGGAACAATAGCACAGCACAGCACTGATGAAGAGCCCCCTATCACTTGATCTGACACTCTCACCCACCAGTTCAGATACTGGCACTGCATGTACCTTGGAGACTAAAATGGAATTGGGATCAGCACGTGGTGAGTCACACAGGCATGAGAGTGCTGCAGCCAGGCCAGGGATAAAGGATAGTTTGTATACCAGCTCACCGAGGTTGCAGACAAGTTCTGCTACAGAGACTGACTGAGGACTTCGATGGGGTCTCATACAGGGAAACACTGAAGGGCTTGCATGTCAAGATGCTGGGTGGCCTGCCAGATAGCCTCCTGTCACTGTCAAGGAGCATGGAGAACTCTGACTAAAAATTGTCCTACCACATCCAAAGACTTGCAGGTTGATTGGTAAATTGGCCATTGTAAATTGCCCCTAGTGTAAGTAGGAGGTAGGAGAATTGAGGGAAGGTGAGGATGTGGTAGGGAATATGGGATTAATGTAGGATTAGTATAAATGGGTGGTTGATGGTTGGCACAGATTTGGTGGGCCGAAGGGCCTGTTTCAGTGCTGTATCTCTCTATGACATTGCTCAAGGTCTGCCCTCTCTACAACCTCAGCTCCATCTCCCCATCGTGCTGCAGACCCAGAGGCATTGCAACTGCAGCCTCCATACCTATTGGAGCCTGACTGTGGACAGGTCACCAAATACTCTGCCCTCTCTGTAAAGATGTAACAAAACTCTAACAAGTCTAGGAACTTGCCACAACATCTCCAAAAACACTCTAGAACACTTCAAGACTTTGAAATAGAAGTTATTCAAAATTACTGTACCTGCAAGTTGTGTGCCTGGTCCCTTAAGTAATGCTAATGCTGAGACAATTTTGCAGCTGAACACTTGATCTTTAATGACAAGCGAATTTGCCCAATGGACCAATTTGGCATTTGGGCATCAGCCGGTAGGGGTGTATGACATCATGATAGGACGAGTTCAGAAGCATCCGGTGCACGCAAGGGAAGCCCATGAAAGAGCCGTCCTCAGGATGCTATTTTGTGCAGGCTGCACCAGAAGCAGCTAGCGCCGCAGTGGGCACCCCCAGGAGGGCAATCAGCTTCATAGCGCGATCTCCAGCAACATTATGGATTTGAATTTTGTGCCCTTAGACATCCAGGGAGCTCTAACTTTGGATGTCTTTCCTTTTCGCCCTCATGGAAATGTGTTTACTCAATTCAAATCATCTCCTCTTTGAAGGCCTCCCATTGTTCTGCCTACCAATGCTTGATTCCAATCTACCTAGGCCAGATCTCTTTTCAAGTCACTGAAGTTAGCCCTCCTCCAGTTAAGTATTTTTACACTTGATTGTACCTTGCCTTTTTCCATAACTACTCTAAACGTGGCATTATGTTCACTGTCCTACTGAAACATGCTCCACTTCATTCCCCGGAACTAGATCAAGCACTGCTTCCTTCTTCATTAGGCTGGAAACACACTGAGCAAAAAAGTTATTTTGTCCACATTTCAGAAATACCTCCCCTTTCTTTGCCCTTTACATTAATTATCCTAATATAGACTGGGATAGTAATAAAGTCCCCCGTTACCGCTACTCTGTAGGTCTTGCATCTTTCTGTAATTTGCCTGCAAATTTTCTCATCCATCTCCTTCCCACTATTTAGTGGCATATAGCATATGCCTAGCAGCACAACAGCTCCTGTAATATTCCCTAATTCAAACCAAATAAACTCTATCGATGGCCCTTCAACTACATTTTCACTCTCAAGTGCTGCAATAATTTATTTGATCAATACTGCCATCTCCCATCCTTATATTCCTTCCCCTATCTTTCCTGAATAGCTTGTAGCCAGGAATATCAAGTTCCCAGCATTTTTATTATAATGACTAAACTAAAAAAAACTCCATTACTAAATAGTACTTTGCAAGTAGCTGATACCCCAAATTACAAAGGTATTTTTTTCACTTAAGCACTTGAAAACCTCACACCACACTTGTACGTTACATAATCCTCCTTGATGGTGAAATCTTTGCAGTTAAATGTCCCAAATTCCTCCCAGTTGCAATGGGTTGGATCTCCCAGACCTTTCTCAAAGTCAATGTCCTCTTCGCTCACTTCTTCCAAGCACTTTCAACCTGGACTTCAGTGAATCAGACGATCTCTGGTAATCCTGTTGGTCTTATCCTTCTCCGTAAACCTCAACTTTCAAAACAGGTTCAAGTCTCTGCAGCCTTTCGCGGTATCAGTTTTCTGAGAGAAGGTGTTCCCTCTCTCTCCCTCTCTGAGGCTGCCACCTCTGGTCTTTTTCCCGTCTTCCTTACAGCCTACCTTCCTTCTGAAAATCTGAATTTACTTGCAATCAAAAATCAATCGCCATTTGTCTTTTCCAATATGTAAAGTCCACAAGTCTGGCTACAGCAGAGCCACCCGGGCTTTCCATTGTCTCCAGGTTTTAGCAACTGCAATTCATATTTTCATTTTCAGAACGACTGACTCCTTGTTTACAATCTCAAAGTCTGGGCAGGTGAATCCCATTGTTCTTCAGATGTTATATCCCTGCAGAATCTGCTTTTCAAAAAGGTCTCTGATCTCGGATATTTGTTGTCCAGGTAACCAAGATCCCTGCCTTGTCTTTAAAAAGAGTTGATGTGAGGTCACCCGACTTCTCTGACTCCATCTTAAACTACATTAAAAATCAGTAAAACTGGTGGGACGCATACTAGTTTACACTTATCCTGTAGCCGTACCTTTGTGGTTGACAAGGACAGAAGATGTAGCAGGAGTCCGAGCTCATTCATCCATCCTTTGGTTTTGAGGCTTATCAAGTACCATTCAGGGAGAATAAAATTAATCTTATCTCAAGGAGTCCAACAAAAAGAATGACCATTAAGGGCAGCCCACAACCAGACCTTGAGATGTTCCTGGGCATAATTGTTATTATTGTCTTTGCTTGATAACCACAGCTGCTATGCCATATTATGTTGGCATCAAACATATCACCCTACAAGCATCTTTCTTTATCAATCACCTTTTCACCCTCTTTTAAACAGACATTAACAGTATTCCCAAATGAAAATAAAATATGAAAGGAATAAACAAAAGTTTTTTTTTTAAATAGAAAACCCAACCAAATTCAAAAGCAGCACTAAATTAATAACATGTTTGGAAAAAAACTGTGCATTTTGGAACAATTGAAAAGGGCTTCTGCATGCACTGTTTAGCAATAACAGCTGCCTTGCCTTATTTTTCACCTAGGTGGGCAAAGAAACTAATGTGATATGGCAGGTAAGTTGCAGAACTTGAAACAAAATTATTTCACTATAATTACCTTGAATTTCAGTAAACTGCCCCATTCACCTTTCTCTTCTTTGAACACTGTTATCACAGGTTCTTCATTTTTAATGACACATGAGCACTTTTCTTCTAAAATACTACCTTGAAGTTCCATGTCTGCCAAGTATAATTTGGTACCAACACAGGCGCTGCAATCAAACATGAAGTGTCAAATAAAAGTCAAAGACAACAATTTTCTTTGTAAGTAATCCACATTATACTTAACATATACCTGAATACTACTCTGCAACGATAAAATTTGCATGAATATTCTGTAAAACTTCGCAACTTTATATTCAGCAGAAGACAGTCTTCCTTCTGATGCCACTTTACTTCAGGGTGAAAGCTGTAGGAATATATGAACGATGACAATTTAAAGTATTAAGTTAAATTCAAAACACAAAATTTTGTTTGAATTCTGTAACTATGTGGCAGATTTTGAATACTTAATTATCAATATGGATAACCTTTTATGATCCATTGTTGATTGACGTGGTCTCTCTTCAGGAGCATCCATAATACCTGTGATCAGAAAACACAAAACATACATCTTAAAATAAGCAGAATCTTTAGAAACTGAATAACAAATAATTTTTCAATTTCCAGACAACTCATTTTTATGTAATCAAATGCACGCACTCTATTGACACCAGCCAAGCAAATCCTCGCGGATTACGTCTGTGATTCAACACTGCTATTTTCAAACAAAAAGGATACCACTTCTAATTGTGAGACATCCCTGGACTTAATTTTTTTTTCCAAAATATACTTTATTCATAAAAATCTGTAAAAATTACATTGCCAAACAGTTTTCAAACAGCACCAAAAAATACAAACATTGCAAGGGAGATCAGTTTCCTTCAATACTGTCATGAGTTTCTTCCCAACCCTTCCGTTTCACAATTGTCGTGTCAATTACAGTTTTACATTTACAGCAATTGAGAATATTAACGATACAGTTCGAGGGGTTTCCCATTGATCCAGCCCCTCAGTCCAGCTTGGTGGGGGAACCTTACACTGTGGTCTTTCCCCATTGAGCCTTTGCTGCGGCTGCCCCAAGCTTTAGTGCGTCCCTCAGCACATAGTCCTGGACCTTGGAATGTGCCAGTCTGCAACATTCGGTGGTGGACAACTCTTTGCGCTGGAAGACCAGCAAGTTTCGGGCAGACCAAAGGGCATCTTTCACCAAATTGATAGTCCTCCAGCAGCAGTTGATGTTTGTCTCGGTGTGCGTCCCTGGGAACAGCCCGTAGAGCACAGACTCCTGTGTTACAGAGCTGCTTGGGATGAACCTTGACAAAAACCACTGCATCTCTTTCCACACCTGCTTTGCAAAGGCACATTCCAGGAGGAGGTGGGCGACCGTCTCTTCCCCACCACAGCCAATGCGGGGGCACTGTGCGGAGGGGGCGAGACTTCGGGTGTGCATGAAGGATCTGACGGGGAGGGCCCTTCTCACCACCAGCCAAGCTACGTCTTGGTGCTTGTTTGAAAGTTCTGGTGATGAGGCATTCCGCCAAATGACTTTGACGGTCTGCTCGGGGAACCATCCGACAGGATCCACCATTTCCTTTTCCCGTAGGGCCTTGAGGACATTCCGTGCAGACCACTGCCTGATGGACCGGTGGTCAAAGGTGTTTTCCCGCAGAAACTGCTCCACGAAGGATAGGTGGTACGGCACCGCCCAACTGCATGGAGCGCATCCCTGGACTTAATGCCAGCATTAAATAAAATGTTTTCTCTTTCTAGAAAAAGAGTGCTATATAGAACAACCAATGTGCAGCAGGGCTAAGCATATCATAGTCCAAGTGCTTATCAGCAGTTTCCTTTTTCCACATAACTAAACGAACAGATATAGCTGAAACACGTTTCATTAAATTAGTTTCTAATTTTTAAAATTCATTCATGGGATGTGAGCATCGTTGGCAAGTACAGCATTTATTGCCCATCCATAAATGCCTTTGAGAAGGTGGTGGTGAGCTGCCTTCTTGAACCTCTGCAGTCTGTGTGGCGTAGGTACACCCACAGTGATTTTAGGCAGTTCCAGGTTTTTGACCCAGCTGAAGTAGCTGCAATATAGTTCACGTCATGTGAGACTTAGAGGGAAACCTGCAGGTGGTGGTGTTCCAATGCTTCTGCTGCTCCTTCTTCTAGGTGGTAGAGTTCGCGAGTTTGGAAGGTGCTGTTGAAGGAGCCTTGGTGAATTGCTGTAATGCTTATTGCGATGGTACACACTACTGCCAGTGGTGGAGGGAGTGGATGTTTAAGGTGGTGGATGGGATGCCATCAAGCGGACTGCTTCGTCCTGAGTGTTGTTGGAGCTGCACCCATCCTGGCAAGTGAACAGTATTCCATTATACCCCTGACCTGTGCCTTGTAGATGGCGGACAGTCTTTGGGGGAGTCAGGAGGTTAGTTACTCGCCACAGAATTCTCAGTCTCTGACCTGCTTTTGTAGCCACAATCTATATGTGGCTGCTCCAATTAAGTTTCTGGTCAATGGTAACCCTCAGGATGTTGACAGTTGCGGATTCAATGATAATGCTGTTGAATATTAAGAGGAGATGGTTAGAACCTCTTTTGTTGGAGATGGTCATTGCTTGGCACGAATGTTACTTGCCTCTTATCAGCCCAAGCGTGGCTATTGTACAGGTCTTGCTGCATATGGACACAGACTGCTCTAGTATCTGAGGAGCTGCAAATGGCACTGAACATTGTGAGGTCATCAGTGAACATCCTAATTTCTGACCTTATTCTGGAGGGAAGGTCATTGATGAAACAGCTGAAGATGGCTGGGCCTAGGGCACCGCTCTGAGGAACTCCTGCAGTGATGTCCTAGGACGGAGGCGATTGGTCTCCAACAACCACCTTCTTTTGCATGCTAGGTATGACTGCAACCAGTGGAGAGTTTTCCCCCAGATTCCCATTGACTTCAATTTTGCTAGAGCTCCTTGATGCCATGGGTAGTCACTCTCAACTCACCTCTGGAATTCAACTCTTTCATCTATGTTTGGACCAAGGCTGTAATAGGGTCTGGGGCTAAGTGTCCCTGGTAGAAATCAAACTGAGCATCGATAAGCAGGTCATTACTATGTAAGTGCCACTTGATAGCACTATAGACAACACCTTGCTGATGATTGAGAATAGACTGGTGGGGCAGTAATTGGCTGGATTGAATTTGTCCTGCTTTTTTGTGGGCAGGACATGCCTGGGCAATTTTCTATATTGTCGGGTAGATGCCAGTATTGTAGCTGTACTGGAACAGCTTGGCTAGGGGCATGGCTAGACCTGGAGAACAAGTCTTTAGTACTACAGCCGGGATAGTGTCAGGGCCATAGTCTTGGTTGCATCCATTGCCTTCAGCCGTTTCTTATATCATGTGGAGTGAATTGAATTAGTTGAAGACTGGAATCTGTGATGCTGGGGACCTCAGGAGGAGGCAGAGATGGATCATCTGCTCAGCACTTCTGTCAGAAGATGGTTGTGAAAACTTCAGCCTTGTCTTTTGCAGTGACATGCTGGGCTCCCCCATCCTTGAGGATGGCAATGTTTGTGGAGCTCCTCCTCCAGTTCGTTCGTCAATTGTCCACCACCATTCACAACTGGATGTGGCAGGACTGCAGAACTTTGATTTGAACCACTGGTTGTGGGATCACTTAGCTCTATCTATAGCATGCTGCTTCTGCTGTCTAGCATCCATGCAAGTCTGTGTTGTAGCTTCACCAGGCTGGCATCTCATTTTTAGACATGCCTGGTACTACTCCTGGCATGCTCTCCTACACTCCTCATTGAGTCAGGATTGGTCTCCTGGCTTGATGGTAATGGTAGAATGAAGGATATATTGGGGCATGAGGTTACAGATTGTGGTTGAATACAATTCTGTTGCTGCTGATGGCTCACGGCATCTCATGAATGCACAGTTCTGAGCTGCTAGATCTGTTCTGATTCTAAAACAAGAAATGCTGGATTCACTCAGCAGGTCTGGCAGCATCTGTGGAAAGAGAAGCAGAGTTAACGTTTCGGGTCAGTGACCCTTCTTCGGAACTGACCTGTTCTGATTCTATCCTATTTAGTGTGGTAGCAGTGCCAGATAACAGGATGGAGGGTGTCCTCAATGTGAAGACAGGACTTTGTCTCTACAAGGACTGTCCCGTGGTCACTCCTACCAATACTGTCATGGACAGATGCAACTGCGACAGGTAGATTGATGAGGACGAGATCAAGTAGGTTTTTCCATCTTGTTGGTTCTCTCACCACCTGCTGCAAGCCCAGACTGTCCTTCAGGACATGACCATCTCAGTCAATAGGTGTTCTACCAAGCCACTCTTGGTGGTGGACATTCTGTGCCTTTGCTACCTTCAATGCATCTTCCAAGTGGTGTTCAACATGGAGGAGCACTGATTCACCAGCTGAGGGATGGCAGTTGGTGGTAATCAGCAGCAGAGCTCTTTGCCAGTGTTTCACCTGATACCATGAGACTTCAAGGAGTCCGGAGTCAATGTTGAACACGCCCAGGGCCACTCCTTGCCAACTGAATACCACTGTGCCGCCTCCTCCGGTGGATCTGCCCTGCAGGTGGGACCGGGCATACCCAGGGATGGTGATGGAGGAGTTTGGGACATTGGCTCTAAGGCTCTATGGTATAATTCTGTGAGTATGACTATGTCAGGCTGTTGCTTGACTAGTCTGTGGAACAGTTGTCACAATTTTACACAAGTCGCCAGATACTAGTGAGGATGATTTTGCAGGGTCAGCTTAAACAATAATGATAATATTGATTTTATATCTTAAGATGTTTCAAGTGGAACTTCTAACTTCATCACTAATGTTTCATTTACAGCAGCAAACCAGCAACATAAATTAGGTGGCACTGTTGCCATGGGAGGTTGTACATACCAGAAAAGGTAGTTTCACAACCAACCCTAATGGCAACACAAGCAGAATGTGGTTTTGGTACTGGCGATGGTTAGTCTTTCCCCCACCACCACTAGTGGGCTGAGCTCAATGCATCTGCATAGATCAACAAAATAGTATGATGTACACCGATTTGTACTGATCTTCCAAGACACTGGTGAAATTATGGCTACCAGTGACATGATTACTAAATTTGACTTTAAAATAGCTGTACATTTAAAATGGTTTTAAAGAGGAACCCAGTTGCTGAAGAAAATTGTTCTGCATTATAAAATGGGTGCTTTCACAGTTTGCAGGATCTGCAATTTTCCCAAAATGGTTGTGCAAAAATTCATTATAACATTTTATAGTGGTATAGCTTTTAAAAACTGCATCAAAAATTAAGTATGTCAAACCAGCATCAATAATGCTGCATCTGATAAAGGAATAATTTTACTGCTTACTTTATTTTTAAAAACACATTCATGTAAAACTTTCAGCTACGTAGAACAATTTCTGTTTTGGAACAAAATCAACTGTTATCAAGGTAAAACCATACCAGCATTTCCTTCACAAGAGGCTGCACCATTTTGTAGGCAATATGCATTTTGCAAACTGGCCAGTGAAAACTTCAAATTGTTTGCAACTTTATATAAAGCACTCTTGCTAGATGTGCTCGCTATCAGCCTAAAACAGTCAAGAAATACCGTTAAATTCCCATGCAGCAGATCAAATTGCAATCAAAGAGATCAAGAATGTACTTAAACTTATGCTGATGCTACATCTAAAATCACTTGCTTGACATCTTTGAACCACTCAGCAGGTCTGACAGCATCTGTGGAAAGAGAAGCAGAGTTAACGTTTCGGGTCAGTGACCCTTCATCGGAACTGACAAATATTAGAAAAGTCACAGGTTATAAGCAAGTGGGGGGGGGGGGGCAAGAGATAACAATCTCTTGCCCCACCCCCACCTCACTTGCTTATAACCTGTGACTTTTCTAATATTTGTCCGTTCCAATGCAGGGTCACTGACCCGAAACGTTAACTCTGCTTCTCTTTCCACAGATGCTGCCAGACCTGCTGAGTGGTTCCAGAATTTCTTGTTTTTATTTCAGATTTCCAGCATCCGCAGTATTTTGCTTTTATGCTCGACATCTTTTCCTTGTTTATAGCTTCTACAGTACCTTCATGCAGAAATGTATACTGTAACATTACATACCTGTCAATAGTTAAGGAAAGTCCACTTGCTAACATCAAATTCAGACTCTGGGGTCTCCCACTGAGATGACACAAAACCTTCAGAATGTTTTCCAAAACCTTACAGAGAACAAATTTGGAAAGGATTTAAGCTATCAGCAACATACCATCTTGACATATAATTTGAATGTTAACCAGTGTTATTCAGTTCAGCAATGAAGGAGTGCTGAACATTGGAAATGCAGTCTTTCAGTTGAGACATTAAACTGAGATCCTATCTACCATTTCAGGTGCAAGTACAAGATCCCACTACATGAAAAGGAGCAGGGGAGTTCTCCCAGTATTCTGGCCAAAATTTATCCCTCAACCAACACTACTAAAACAGATTATCTGGTCATACATCTCACTGATGTGTGTGGCACCCTGCTCTGCACCAATTGCTGTCATATTTCCCTACATTGAAAGAGTGACTTAAACTTCCAACAGAAGCACTTTTGAAGTTAAGTTTGAGAAATAGTAAGGGAATCCTAACTTTTCTAACACTTCATTGACTAGGAAGCACTCTGGAACGTCCCAAAGACACGAAAGGCACTATAATAAACCTAATCTTTCTTCCAATCGCTTACTAAACATCAATAAATTATTCTGAATATTTATGTCTATTTCAGATTAAATCACCATAATGTTAGGAATATTCAAATCCTCAGTCTCATCCGCTCCTTCCATGACAACCTACATTGCACTGTACAGTTTGATGGCTTCACTTCCGACAGTTTCGGTGTTGAAGAATGGAGTGAAACAAGGTTGTATTTCAAGCCTTGAATATAAGCGTCAAGAAAACTGTGGTCATGGGACAAGGTGTTGCATCTCCGCCCCTGATCACAATAAATAACACCCCACTGGAAGCGGTTAGCAAATTCTGCTACCTTGGGTCCATGGTGCCAGATAATCTGTCCCTTGATGCACAGCTTGATACACACGTGGGGAAAGCAGCTACCACCTTTGGCCGACTCGCGAAATACACATGGGATAACATCAAGCTGACCCTTAGGACAAAACTGATAGTTTATAAGGCCTGTGTTCTCAGCACCTTTCTGCATGGCTGTGAAACATGGGCGACTTGCAGATACCAGGAAAAGAAGCTCAATAATTTCCATCTTTGCTGTCTGTGCTGCATTATGGGCATAACCTGGCAGGACAAAATCACAAATGAGGTAGTCCTCTCAACGGCAGAGCTCCCAAGCTGTTGGCACTAATCTAACAGAGGCGGCTTCAGCGGATCAGACATGTATGCAGGATGGACGATGGTCACATACCCAAGGAACTTCTGTATGATGAGGTAACCAGGGCCAGACGACCAGTGGGGCACCCAAAGCACCCCTTCAAGGACGCTTGCAAGTGTGACATGAGGGCCCTAAATGTCGAATATCAAATCTGGATGTCACTAGCTGGCGAAAGAGGGAAATGGCAACACATCCTGTGGACTAGTGTGCACTACCACGACGACCAGTGTTTACAGCAGCTTGGCAACAGGCGCCAACACCAAAAACAACAACTCGCAGCATCACTTAGCAGCTTCGCACTTGTGGCAGAACGTGCCTCTCAAGGATTGCTCTTGACAGCCATCAGCAAAGGTGCATGAAGAGAAGACACCCTACTTAAACAGATTGTCTACTGCATGTCCATTATCTTTCGTGGATGGAAGGATGCCAACCAACCAACCAGCCATTCAAATACTTCACAAATTAACATTATTGCATTGATTTTTGCATTACCACCAGACTCTGAGAATTCTTGGATCTATGGGGCAGCTGTGTTTTAAGTTCATAAAATGATTTTAGTTCACACATCATAATGGTGAAACAAACTCTTTATTTCAGAACTAAAGCTATCTAGCTGTTGGAATGGCTTTACGAATCTTACCATCAACCCTATACAACTAAAATGTTTCAAACCTTAATCTTTTGTTACTTATTGCTAATTTTTCAAAAAAAATTAAAACATTATAATTATACATTTTTCCTCCCCTCCCCATTTCTCACATATCGTGCCCTTGAAAAAAAAGTAATCCTTTTATTGTTACTGGATAGCACTTTGACCTAAATATCACGTCAGTTCAAAAGCTGGTAATCTCATGTCATACACTTTTGCACCCAAGGCGAACTACTGAACAGTTTTATTCATGAGAGGAGTAACTTACAAAATAAATGAATAGACAGTGAGGTATTGATGTTAGTCTATGAATAGTCCAGAACCACCTCATAACATATTAAACATTTAAAACAGCCAATTGAGGCTCTTTGAAAACATCTTTGCAGAATTTAGGATCAAACAAATAGTTTTCATTCCTTCGCAACAAAATAGAACGCAGTCTTTTCAGAATATACACTTCCACTACTGTATTCCACAGCCAGACTAAACTTAACTAATTCAGAATGAACTGTCTTCACCAGATAATTGAGTCTTTTTGTGCGGTAAAAATTCAAATATTCAATAATTTGAATTGAGCAACATAAACAGAAAAATGGGACTTTAGTGCTAAAATGAGTAATCAGATCATCTGAATGAAGTTATATTGAATTGAAAGTAGACTAGCTTTGAAACACAGATGCCCAAAATGTGATCTAAAGTTGGGTTTTCCAGCTAAAAAGTAAAATACTGCAAATGCGGGAAGTCTGAAACAAAAACTGAAAATACTGATGACACACAGCAGGTCAGTCAGCACCTGTGGAGAGAACATAAGAGTTTAGACTTCGGGTATGGGCCCCTTCTTCAGAACTGAAAAATAAGATGGGCAGGCACAGTTGGTTGGCATCCTTCCATCTATGAAAGATGATGGACACGCAGCAAACAATCCATTTAGGTGGGGTGTCTTCTCTTGGTGCACCTTTGCGGATAGCTGTGAAGGCCAATCCTCGAGAGACAGGCTCCGCCACAAGTGATGCACGTGAAGCTGTCAAGTGACACTGTGAGATGAGTTTTTTGGCATTGGCACCTGCTGTAGCAACTAGTTGTCATGGTAGTGCACACCAGTCCACATGATGTGTCGCCATTTCCCTCTCTCGTCAGCTAGTGATGTCCAGTTGCGATAGTCAACAAGTGGGCTTTCATGTCACACTTGCAAGCATCCTTATAGTGGAGCTTTGGGCGCCCCACTGGTCATCTGACCCTGGCTGCCTCTCCATACAGAAGGTCCTTGGGTATGCGACGGTCTTCCATTCTGCAGATGTGTCCAATCCACCGCAGCCACCTCTGTTTGATTAGTGCTAATGCACTTGGAGCTTTGCCTTTGACAGGACTGCCACATTTGTGATTTTGTTTACCAGGATATACCCATAATGTGGCGCAGACAGCAACAGCTTCTTTTCCTGGTAGCTGTAAGTCGCTCATGTTTCACAGCCATACAGCAAGGTGCTGAGAATACAGGCCATATAAACCATCAGCTTGGTCCTAAGGGTCAGCTTGATGTTATCCCATGCGTGTTTCATGAGTCAGCCAAAGGTGGTAGCTTCTTTCCCTATGCATGTATCGCCATTGCATCAAGGGACAGATTGTCTGTCACCGTGGACCCAAGGTAGCAGAATTTGCTAACCACTTCCAGTGGGGTGTTATTTACTGTGATCAGGGGCAGAGATGCAACACCTTGTCCCATGATCACAATTTTCTTGACGCTTATAGTCAAGAAGAACAAGTTACAGGCATGGGAGAGACAGTTCATGAGTCTTTGTAGCTGAATTTCCATGTGAGCGAAAGCACAGCAACATCAGCATAGAGTTAATCTCTGATCAGGACGTGATTTGCTCCGGTAAAGATCAGCCAAAGACATGGATGTGGTTTTTCTCTCAAATCTGCCTTCAAATCCCTGGCTTCACTGGACATCAAGATCATGTTTCTGCATTGGACTACATTGAAAAAAATGTAAGACTCGGCTTCCGTCTATAATCTGCAGGCACAGTAATACAATTGAAAAGTGGGGGGTTTATGTAAAACACAGGCAAAACCAGGGAGGAATCTTGTGTGGAATGGTGGCTGAAGTGATGTGTTTCCAGTAACCAATAAAAACATTAAGACATTCAACAAACCAAAGTGTGTGAATAGCTAAGAAGATGGGAGACCTGAGGAAATGAGAGAGATGGAAAGCTTGGTTGGCAGAGGTGGGGTATGGCAGGGGGAGGGGGTCGATTCTAAAACTGAGACACATTTGAAAATTGAGGATATAGGTAAAGTCTGAAGTTCATGATGTCAATTTTCAAACTAGGAGGCGACAGGGTGCTGAGGAGAAATTTTTCTTAAAGTTTGTGTTAAGCTTCATTGGCTTGCATTGTGTTCCGGTCAAAGTGGGAATGGGAGGCCAAGTTAAATTGGGTGGCCAGAGTTAGTTTATCACTTGCAGACAGAACGGAGATGCTCACGAAGGTGGTGATCTAAAGAGTGTTTGGTTTCCCTAGTGCAAAGCATATTGCTAAAATTGCCTGCTCAAAATACAATCAATTCTGATGAGATTACAAGGCAAATACATTTAATATAAACCAAACAAGATGACAGACCAGTTTTAAATAGTTTCAAAATAAAACAAACAAAAAACTGGTCAAAATATTCCAATTTTTTCCACACCCAGATCCAGACCACCAGCTGACCTGATCTTTAAGCTGCCCTTTAATAGACGAATTTTGTCAGTAGTTATCCCTGGCAGACTGACAGTAACCCAAAGTGGTAAATCGATGATACACCTCTGATACTTCAATGGTTAATTTACCCAACTAATAGTAAATTTAGATTTGCTTCAGCAGAAGCTCAAGTCTCTCATGCATCCCCAAGCCAAGATGGTCATAACTTGGTAAATCCTACTCATCTCACCAATAGCACCAATGGTAGAACACTGGTCTGCATCTATGATTCTCAAAATGGTGAGCTTCAAATTACCCCACTATATGGCTGCTGCAGGGACAAACAAGGACATGATTCCTGAAGAGATGGGGAAAAAGTCACACCAGGCCACTCATGAATCTCTTACAAAACTATAATCAAGAAAGGGCGGCAGAGTGGCGCAGTGGTTAGCACCGCAGCCTCACAGCTCCAGCGACCCGGGTTCAATTCTGGGTACTGCCTGTGCGGAGTTTGCAAGTTCTCCCTGTGACTGCGTGGGTTTTCGCCGGGTGCTCCGGTTTCCTCCCACAAGCCAAAAGACTTGCAGGTTGATAGGTAAATTGGCCATTATAAATTGCCCCTAGTATAGGTAGGTGGCAGGGAAATATAGGGACAGGTGGGGATGTGGTAGGAATATGGGATTAGTGTAAGATTAGTATAAATGGGTGGTTGATGGTCGGCACAGACTCGGTGGGCTGAAGGGCCTGTTTCAGTGCTGTATCTCTAAATAAAATAAATAAAAATTAATAAAAAATTTGTGACATGGAAGTAAGGCTTCAGTATGTACGCTGTACTGAGTGCTGAACTAATGGAGGGGGAAATTGTGCAGTCAACCTGACCAATAAGGTAAATATTGATTTCAGAGATTAGATTACACAGTCAAAACTGGGATTTGTCCAAGGAGGAACAAATGCATTGAATTAAAAGCCTATTCAATGCCTTTCTGACCCTTCAGTATCTATTTTTTCTGATAGCAGAATGTTCTGCAATACTATTAAGCAGAAAGTGTTTCACACCTTGGGCTTTTCCTTCAAGTAGGTTGTCACATGCAACTTAACTATGCCTTGGTGTGCTGCAATTTTTTGAGCTAAATATCAGTTTTCATTACAGTAACATGGGAGTCATGGGAGTAACCAAATGGCACAAGGCTATACAAATGTTTTGTAAAATTCACCCATAACCTGCACTTAAATGGCGTAATTTCAAACTACCTGTAAATTATTCACTCAAGCTTAATGAAATTAGCATCTCTGGTTTTACCTTATCCTTTGAGGATTGCTGAATCTTTGTACAAAGATGACTGACAATCTCCTGCTCTTCAATTTCTTCACAAATCCTGAAAAATGACACGTTATATGTTCATGCAATACCACGTTAAACTATTGTTAAAACTATGTCGTAATGATCCAAAACATAAATCATGAAATTGACACATGTAAGCAAGGTTGTGGGAAGAGAAGGGGGTCAGAGGATCACTGATATCTATCTACAAAGATGTCTACAGCACATAGAGGCCCAATTTGTTTGTGCTAGCTTTTTATTACAGCAATCCAATACTAATCCCAATGGCCTGCTCTCCCCTTATAACTATGTATTTCTCTCTGCTGCAAATATTTCACCAATTTTTTCTTAAAAGGTGTAATGCTCTCTGTCTCAATTATTCCCTGCTGCAAAGCTCTGCATAAAGAAATTTCTCCTAATCTCTTTCCTCATTCTTTTAGCAAAAATTTTTAATTGATGACCTGATGCGACAATGCCCAGGTTATTTTTGTTCAGCCTGGAAGGTCCAACGAGGATAAAAATAAAAATGTACCTTTTGGTCTCTTCAACTGGATGGCCAGTTGATACTGGTAAAGATGCCTTAGCATAGGTTACTGATTTTCATATTTAAAGGGTTGAAAACAAAAAGGTTTTGGTCATCCAGTGGTGGGTCGTTTTGTAGTTGGCAGTGGCTAAAGTGCCTACTTAAAAGGCTTGGTAAGCCACTTTCAGGCCATCACAGCCCTGTTATCTCTGGGGTGGCCCAAGTTAAAATCTAACACTAATTTTGTCCAATCCCACATTCTACAATGACTTTCCATCACTCTTAGATTATTTGCAGTGTTTTCTGAAAAGCCATATCAACTATATCCGAGGAGTTCCATTAAGTTGCCATCTGGTCTAAAAGAATTATTAGAAACCTCCAGTGAAACTGGAAGTTCATTGACATCAGTTGAGGACAGAATCAAGGTTGACTGAGATTCCCACCAGTTAACATTTAATAGTAAGGCTTCCAAATGAACAGTAACACTCAGGAGTACTTCTGCAACTTCAGCTATAAGTTGAAGTTTCATAGAAGGAAAAAAGGAAGGGAGAAAGATAGGCCAGAAAAAAAACTTACAGTTAGAAACATTGCAAGCTTCTAGTTGAGCAAAAATTAATAGTAAAATACTGACTATAAAGCACTTTATTTTACATGTACATGATTCATATGTTTATCCTTTTTTATTAGCAGTAACAATGGAGGGAGGACAAAGGTAACAATGATGGAGGAAGGAAAAAGATAATGGGAACAGTGATGAGGAAAAGGATAAGGGGAGGGAAGAAGGGAGGAAGTTTAGGAGGGAGGGAGGGAAGGAAAAAAAGGTAAGGGGAAAGGCTCAGTTGGGATATGCAAGTTTAAAATATACTCAAGGAAACCTATTTTTGGACAAATTATAACACTCATCTCTTAATTTTAGAATTTGTTGCAGTTAGAAAGGCAAATTTTGTAATTCATTGAATGCTGCCTCCTAACCTTATCCCCAATCTCCTACATGTTATGATTTTGTGGATTTTCTTCTAGGAGTGCCACTATTCTATAAGGATGATATCATTAAGTCATTTTTTTATACCTGCTGGAGGAAAGAAGTGCAGCTAAAGCTCCAACAATAGCTTCCCATACATTAGTTTCAACTGGCATTTTCAATAAATGGCAAAGGTGCTTCAATGCATCGGCATCAATAATAGCTGTGCACAGGTCACTGTTTTCACTTAGAATAGCAAGTGCAACACATATACTTTCTTGTAGGTCTGCATCGGTTACACCTAAAACCAGAGAGATTTCAGAACATAAAAAAGATGGCCAGAAATCTATATTAATAGTAAAAGTGAAATGGATATGTTCTCACCTTGAAGTAGGTTCACAAGTACATAAATTCCTTTCTCTTTTTTGATTTCATCCAGATCTCTACAATAAATAAGGCGACTGAAAAATAATTTCTAAAAAAAGGATTAACTCAAGAGCAAATTAAATGCTTCAGAACATGTAAGATTTTTACAAAATAGAACTATGAATACCCAGGAGTGATTTCAATGATCTTATCAGAAGACATTATTATCGAGGACGAAACAGGACTGTACAGATGCAATGGAACAGTGGGAGTAGTTTTAGATTGTTTAACAAACAGCTGACACAGACACGATGGGTAAACTCATAGTTTTAAGTTGAGCTCAGAACGTCTGCACTTCTGCTTCTCAAGCTATACTAGTAACAAAAGAATGTGCAAACAATAATGTGGTATTGTAAAGTACATATGGCCTGGCCTGAAGAAGCTATACAACAAAAATATAACATTTATTTGATCCCAGTCGTGTAGCTGAAAACATTATTTGTAAAAATTGCTACTTATTTGATTTTAATTTGAGTTGTCTGTATAAGCGGAATGAAGCCTGCTATAATGTTGGCTAACATTTTGCTGTGTCTTAAATAGCTTTTATTTTACTGAATGTCCAGCAACCTACTTGAACTTGGCAGGGGTAATATCCCAAGTGAATTCTTTGTGGAGGCTGTGGATCATATTTGTAGAAACTTGAATTGTGAAATGTCATTGAAGATGAAAGTGAGAACACTGCCATGTAATATTTCCAATGTATCATTTAAGAACTAAATGAAAGAATTGGGATGCACAATTTGTCTCATTTTTGACAAAGTTAGAGTCATGGTGAACATAAGCAGCCGGAATGCTTTATGCAATGTACATTGATGTGTTGCTTGAAAGGGTCAATGATTTTGACAAAACTTACTGTACATTGTCAAATAATAATCTGCCGTTAATTACCAGAAAACATCTGTCATTATATATTAGTTAGGAATAATGACCATTTACTCTCCTGAAATACATAAACTAGACTTTTAACCATTAGAAAAGCCACGAGTACTCTAAATTTAATCAAAACATCTGAGAGTTGGGTGGTGTATTAAAACTCAACTGCCAAAGGAGAATTTCTTTCTATCCTCAGGAATGTTAGAGTAGATCAAATTTCTTAGTCACTGGTTTCTTCCCTTTGAACTTCATGAGCCTGGAGGTTTGGATAGGGATGTTCTTAAAACAGATGCCTCATTATTGGATATATGCAAATCAGACCACCAAGATCTGTTATTACCAAATACATAGGACTGTTAACTTAAACATTAGATTTTAACTTCAAGGGTCTTCTGTATCCACCTAAGTGGCCCATAAAGAAAATAAAAACAAACTCTTGGCCTACAGGTCAGTTAGACAGCAGAATTGAAAAAGGTCTATGTGCAGGTTATCCACCGTTCCTCTAAATTGAAGTATGGTGCATGACTAGAATCAGTACAGAGAAAAAGAAAAGGAAATCCATAGTGAGCTCATCACATTGTACCATCATTAAAAAAATAACAAGTGGTTTCTGGGAGCTCAGTTAGTAAGAGAGTTCCAGAAATCAAGAGACTTCAGTTTTGATTCCTGGCCTGAATTGGTTGATCACAGTCAGGACAGCAGCACGACTGCTACAAATGGCCTCCATACCTATGGGTGGGTGGGAAAAATCGGTTAACTCTCCAATCCTGATCACTGTCCAGTGATTGTTGCTGGAAAAGTGTACTATGAGCTTTGGGTAAGATGAGGATCAGGCTTAGCTACGATACCCTTCACCACTGGAGTCAAACAGCTTGCCAACACTCACTACTTAAGCTCATTTGAAGAATGGTCACTTGGGAAAAGTACTAGAAAGGGAGAGTGTGAGAAATTAGTGCTTTAAAAAAAAAAGTTACAAACTTAGAAATTAGGAATGCAAATTGCTCTAACGTACTGGCTCAATTCTGAGATTTTTTTTATTCCATGAAATAATTTGGTATGTGGAGTGGTTCCTTGGGAATTTAATAATTACAATGAATACACATTCAATTATCTTGCTGTATTTGTTACTCATGTAGGTGGCATGAGGTTTGGCTTTGGAATAACAACTATTTTATAGTGAGAATATGATCCTGTAAATGCATGATGTAGCCACCAGGAGCAGAATTTTCACCTCAATATGGGGTTGAGAACAGAGGCAAGCGGGTACATAATTTTGCAGTTGCCTGGAGGTGGCCTCCTGGCGGCAGACCCGGTTGGGGGGGGGGGGTGGGGATTGTGGGTGGCAGCACTCCAGAATGTCTTGGAGCAGCCCCCCAGTCCACCACCCCCACAACCCTCCAACCACCTACCTGGCCACAGCTTCAACCACAGGCCAGCATGTACAGTGGTGGCCTGGCAGCTGTGGCCATTTTTAAGTTCAGATGTTTTAAAAGTGTTGAGAGGTCGCCCCCAGCTTGAGCCACCTCTTACTCGCTCTCCAACATCGTGAGCACACCCACTGTCTTAAATTGGGCAGCGACCGTGCCCTCTGATGACTAATTGACCAATCAAGGCAAAATCACTGTCAGGTGACTGCTCCCACAGTGCGGGGCCAGGACTCCCATTTGACCAGATCCTGATCCAAAAAGCAAAATCCTGCCGCTGGTCCCACAAATTGCTCAAAATACTTTCTGAATTTTTTCCTCCACCATGGTTTTCTCCATACCTGAAATATCCAATGTCCAAAATAAGGGGTTAAGCAAATTGGAAAAAAATACATATTTTGGAACATGATTAAATGTGTCCATATTCTCCAAATGAACATGTGGAACTGCCAAGTGTGATTGACTAATATTTAAAATAGTCTTACCTTACTTGCATCTTAGCTAAATGAGTCATTGCAATTATTACATCAGCTTGTTCTTTTGGAGCAGACAGGAACCTTAGCAATCTGCATAGGTAGCGTAAACAACCAGATTCTGATGCACTGTCTGCAGGATATTGAAGGACTATGTTTTTGAGTTCCTCCACTATTGTGGTTCTTAATGAAGATGCTTTAAAATAAAAGATAAAGCATTACAAATCTGCTCAAAACTGGGTTATTTCACCAGATTTTACTGGAGCAAGGTGATCCATTTACACTATTTCACAAAACAAGTTATTCAGAATTAACAGAACTATCACATAAATAGTCACCTTTTTCTGAGAAAAATACATCAATTTCATTTCTGGAACCCACCTACCACGCTCCCCTGCTCCTCCAAGAGAATGCTGCAATTCAATAGAAATCACTAAAAGCTAGTGGACAAGGACAAAATATAATTTTAAAGGCTAATAGAATGTTAGCCTTTATCTCTAGGGGCTGACATACAAAGGGGTGAAAGTGATATTACAATTAAATAAAACTCTGGTTAGAAACCACTGAGGGCATAGTGCTCAGTTCCAGGTACTACTCCTCAGGAAGGATATGTTAGCCTTAGGAGGAGTGCAGCACAGATTCACCAGAATGACACTGGGGCTAAAAGGGTTAAATTATGAGCCAGGTGGCATAGACTAGGTTTGTATTCCCTTCAGTATTTAAGACTACGTGGTGATCTCAAGTTGATTTTAAAAAAAGGCACTGGTGGGAGAATCCAGAAAAAGGGGGACTTTTTTTTAAAATTCGTTCTTGTGATGAGAGCGTCACTGGCTAGGACAGCATTTATTGCCCATCCTTAATTTACCTTGATAAGGTGGTGGTGAGCTACCTTCTTGAACTGCTGCAGTCATATGGTGTAGGTACACCCACATTGAACCAAGGTTGGTCCCCTGGCTTAATGCTATTGGTAGAGTGAGGAATATGCTGGGCCATGAGGTGGCAGATTATGGTTGAATACAATTCTGCTGCTGCTGATGGCCCACATTGCCTCATGGATGCCCAGTTTTGAAGCACTAGATCTGTTCTCAGTCTATCCCATTAACACGGTGGTCGTGCCACACAACAGGATGGAGGATGTCCTCAGGGTGGAAATGGGACTTTGTCTACTCCAGGATTGTGCTGTGGTCAATCCTACCAATACTGTCACGGACAGATGAATCTGTGGCAGGTAGATTGGTGACGACAAGGTCAAGTAAGTTTTTTGTAGGTTCTCCTAGCACCTGCTGCAAGCCGTCTGGCAGATATGCCCTTCAGGACAGGGCCAGCTTGGTCAGTAGTTGTGCTATCAAGCCGTTGTTGGGGATGGACATTGAAGTCCCCCACCCAGTCCATTCTGTGCCTTTGCTGCCCTCAGTGCTTCTTCCAAGTGATATTCAACATGGAGGAGCACTGATTCATCAGCTAACAGAGGGTGGTTGACAGTTATCAGCAGGAGGTTTCCTTGTCAGTGTTTGACCTGATGCCATGAGACTTCATGGGATTCATAGTCAAAAATCTGAAAATGAGAGTGCAGCTGTTCAGGAGTGGTGTCAGGAAGCACTACTTCACACAAAGAGTAGTGGAAAGCTGAAACTCTCTCCCCCAAAGAGCTGTTAAAATCTAGGTAAATTGAAAAATTCAAAACTGAGATTGATAGATTTTTGTTACGCAAGGTTATTAAGGGTAACAGAACCTGGTGGGTAGATAGAGTTAAGATACAGATCAGCTATGATCCAACTGAATAGCCGCATAGGCTTGAGGGGCTGAATGGCCTACTCCCGTTCCTAACTTCTAAACTGAATCACACTGAGCAATGCCACAGGAGAACTGTGCTACAAACACAATTTTTGGTTGATTAGTTTTTTTTTTAAACAAGTCTCTTTGTACAGACTTGAAGATTATTCAGAGCGCAAAAACAGAATATGTAATTCAAGCATTTATCACTCCTTTAATGCAGTAAAATGTACCAACAGGCTTCAATGGAGCACTAATCAGACAAAATTCAACAGCAAGCCTAATAGAGATAATAAGACAAGTGACCAAAAGCTTGGCTAAAGGTCAGTTTTAAGCAGCATCTTAGAGGCAAGAGAGGTCAAAAGGCAGAGCGATTTCATAGACAGATTCATAGATTCATAGAGAAATACAGCACTGAAACAGGCCCTTCGGCCCACTGAGTCTGTGCCGACCATCAACCACCCATTTATACTAATCCTACATTAATCCCATATTCCCTCTCACATCCCCACAATTACTCAGGAGAGAATTCCAGAGCTAAGGCACAGCTGCCAATGGTGGAGCAATGAAAATCAAGGATGAGAATTTTAAAAATCGAGGTGTTGGCAAAACCCCAGTTTTGGTCAGCAAGCACAGCGGTGATGGGTGCACAGGACTGGGTGCAAGTTAGGGCAACTAAGATTTGGATGAGCTCAAGTTTATGGAAGGTGGAAGGGAGACCGGCCAGGAGAGCAATAGAATAGTCTAATCTAGAGGAAACAAAGGAATGGTTGAGGGTTTCAGCTGCAGATGAGCTGAGGCAGGGGCAGATTTAATTTTCTCACCAATTACTATTGTTCTCAGCTCAATATTACCATACACTATGTTGATACCATAGTATAAAGTAAATTACATTTTAGGTAATTGAATTTTAGGTAGAATACAAGGAGGCCCAAAAGAAGAAAGAACATTTGGCCAACATTTTGACATTTTCAGCTTTTAAAAAAAACACCAGAGCAGTTTATAACATTATATTCATGTAAGTGAGCATCAACACTTACAATTTTGATCTCCTAAAAGTGCACAAACAGAAGAACAAAGGCATGAAATAGAGCTGCTTTGACTATTTTCTACAATTTCTTCTGGAAACAATTGGTTTAGAACTGGTGTCCTTCGACCTTGTCCTTTAGGTATAATGTATTCTGACAGTTTTACAGAGCATGTATCAGAGGGATCTTGCACATCAACATGGTAGCGTACAGCACCAGCTGTAAAGAAAAACAAAGCTTTTCAAAATACTAGGGAAGTATTTTAACATAATAGGATTGACATAATCTTTATTATAATAAACAAAACAAATAATTTTATTCAATATAGCTTAAAAATAGTTGGTGATATTAGCAGATAGATGCTTAATACATTAATATGGCATTCCTCTGTAAGCAGACAGGTTATCTCATTTAACCAGTGCTAAAAACGAACAAAGAAATGTCATACAAACATCTTAAGCAATTATCCACAGATATTACCAAAATGTGTTTTTTAGGCTTTATAGTGCATGCATCATTGAACAGAAAAGATATAAAGTATATCCAAATCAAACTTCAAGATTCAGAGGGAGACAGAAAAGGTACTGTGTGGATAATTAAGAATGTTGACACATAACCCAAACTATTTATTTCCTTACTTCATTCAGTTGGTTTCATATATACTGTGCATTTTATACAAGCAGAAAAGTCAACTTGTCCGATATGAAAAGCCAAAGGCAGAAAACCCAACTAATTAATGTCTACTTTGATAGGAATATAAAGACTGTGACGGCTGGAGAATAGGCTCCCTTCTAATTCTTTGTAATTTTTAAAAGTTCTATGAACTCTCTTCTACTTGCGATGCTCCAGTGGAAATAAACCAAGCAGCTTAAGTCTCCTCTCAGTAGTTTCCCATTCTTGACATCCTCCAAACAGCAATACAGTTAAAAATGAACAAATCTGCAAAACACTGCTTAAAGACTGGGAGTAGGGGAAACCATATTGTATTGCCCAAGTACAAAATGCTGGGGAGGTTCCAAGATCTTTTAGATCTGTCTGCAGCAGAAGGACTTTTCTAGCATCCAAGCTGTCAAATATTCTTTTATCACATAAAGTAGTAGTTAGAAGGAGCTCACAGCCTGGTGAGTAAAATAAAATGTTAATACCAGCTTCAATAAAGGAATAAGAAGTCTCTCTGATGGGCAAGACAAGATAATTAACAGTTTACAAAGAATCCAAAATAAAAAAAGTAAACTGGAGTCAATAATCCACAATGAGGAACCAGACGAAGGAGAGACAACTGAAAAACGGCTACAGGATGAGCAACTAAATTTTGCAGGTTCTAATATAATCAGAAAGGATAGGGAGGGAAGGGGCAATCTGGGCGCAACTGTACTAATTTGAGAACACAATGGCAGTAAGAAAAAAAAGACACAATTAACATTAAGACAGGAACAGAATACATATGGATTGAAATAAAAGACAAGGGCCTGGGATTTACATTTCCGCCGCCTAAATCAGCAGTGCACGTAAACAATGGCAGTCCACCCGCGCAGACCGCACGTCGCAGAGCCGCTGTGATATTAAACATGGCGGCTCATTTAAATGGCCAGGGCGGATCGCCCACCCTGATGACGTGGAGGGGGTGGGCAGTCCGTCACCTGCAATGGCGCCAGCAGCCCCTTTTGCAGGTGCTGATGCCATTTTTAAAGGGCTTCGAGCCCTTCCATTCAATTTAAATTTCTAAAGAGGTCATAAAATTTTTTAAAACATTTGATTTGTTCCTTTCCCACCCTGTCCCTCAATAACCAAATACTTAACTACTTGCGCGTTCCCCCCCAAAACACATCCCCTGCCCACCTGACCTTCCCCCCGAAGTTCATAAACTTTAAATCTTTACCCCTTCCCACCATACCCTAAACCAATGATATCAGTTTTACCGTGCTGCCCGCCCTCCCGCACTGAAAAACATACCTGCTCCCCCCTCCCCACCAGTGTTGCGCCTCTGATCCTCAGACAGGGACCTGAAGGTGCGGGCCACTGGCACCAATATTGTTTGGGAACGGACAGCGGAAGTGAGTAAGTTAATTTAAATATTTAAATTTGGCTTCCGTCACTGAGCGGCCGGGGGGGGGAGGGCGGTGGAGGGGGCCGCTACGAGGCCTCTCTGTCACCGGTAATATTGGGCCAAGCCATCCCGGCATCAAAGCCTGTGGCAGGCCTCTGCTGAAAACATTTTCCGTCCCCCTCCCCACCCACCCCGCCACAACCCCTTACGTCAGGGGGGTCTGTAAAATTCAGCCCAAGGGATCGATCATACTAATGGAGTACACTACACCTATTATTAAATATGTGAAATGAGTACAAGACATAATCATCATGGGAGATATTAAACTAACTCCAAATAAACTGGCAAGAAGAGGTAGTGAAAGGGGTACAGGGAATGGAGTTTTTACATTGTGTGCAGGACTCCTTTCTGACCCAGTGTGCCAATGGTCCCACAAGAAAGGGAGCACCACTGCATCTTGTAATGGGAAATAAACCAGAACAGTTAAGAGAAGTAAGCGCAGGGCAACAATTTAGCCCTCTGCAATCACAACCTAACAAGGTTTAAGATAAAGGTTGAAAAGGACAAAAGCAAGATAAAGACCAAAGTAATGAATTGGAATGAAAGCTGATTTTACAGGGATGAGAATGAAACTAGGGAAAATAAACTGGAAAAAATTACTGACAAACAAATCATAAAATGGTTACAGCACAGGAGGCCATTTGGTCTATCGGGTGCATACCGGCTTTCTGCAAGAGCATTCCAGCTAGTCCCACTCCGCTGCCCTTTCCCCATTACACTGCTTTTTTCCCCTCCTTCAAATACTTATTTAATTCCCTTTTGAAAGCCACAATTGAATCTGCCTCCACCACCCTTTCAGGCTGTGCATTCCAGTTCATAACCACTCGCTACGTTAAAACATTTTTTTCATGTCGGCTGTGGTTCTTTTACCAATTACTTAAAATTTGCGTGCTCTGGTTCTCGACCCTTCCAACAATGGGAACAGTTTCTCTCTACTCTGTTTAGACCCCTCATGATTCTGAACACCTCTATCAAATAAACAGAGCAGCAGCAGGAAACATTTAAAATGGGGATCAAGAGTCCAGGAGAAATATATTCCAATAAAAGCAAGCCAGTAATGACACACCA
The DNA here is from genome assembly GCF_036365525.1 of Heterodontus francisci. Taxonomy (NCBI): domain Eukaryota; kingdom Metazoa; phylum Chordata; class Chondrichthyes; order Heterodontiformes; family Heterodontidae; genus Heterodontus; species Heterodontus francisci. Next base: position 40,146,915 of record NC_090387.1, read on the forward strand.
TGAATGAAAAAAAGAAATAAGGGCAAAATTGAAACTAAAGAAAAAGGCATGCATTAAGTACATGGACAACAAAGGAAAGGATGCCAAAAGGGAAAATGAAAACATTTGGAAAGAAAATCAGAAAGGCAAAAAGCAACTACAAAAATAAATTATCATGGACAATAAAAAAAAAATACTAGTCTACAGACATATAAATAATAAAAGGAAAATCAGGATAGGAATATGGCCACTAAGGGATACACGCGATAAGCTCACAGGTAATGACAGCAAAATGGTAGAAGTATCAAATAATCACTTTGCCTTGGTACTTACCAGGGATGTAGTTGATGGATATGACATTGGAAGGAGAGATCAAAAAAGATCAAAAAGACATTTAAGATAGAAATGTCGGGGGGCAGAGAAGATAATTGGTAAACTAATCAAACAGAAAGCATAAAACAACTGATCAGGATGGATTGCATCCGTGCATATTAAAAGACATCAGGGAAGAGATAGCAGAACACCATTAAATATATATCAAAATTCATTAAAAAATAGTGGACAGCTAATATGATTCCTTTGTTTAAAAAGTGAGATAGAACAAGTCCAGGGAACTTCAAACCAATTAGCTTAACATGGTGGTGGTAGGCAAGATATTGGAATCCTTCCTCAAAGATTAAGAGAAAAACATCTAGAAACTAAAAATACAATAAAGTCAGCACGCATTTTACAAGGGAGCGTCATGCTTGACCAACCTGAATGAATTATTTGAAGTAACAGAAAGGATAGACAAGAGTAACACAGTAGACGCAAAACATTTGAATTTTCAAAAGTGCTTCCTTAAGGTGCTGCATAGTAGAATGACGATTAAGATCAGAACATGGAGTCAGTGACAAATATCAGAATGGATAGCAGCTGGCTACATAAGAGGAAAAAAAAGTGAAAAAGGGGTTGAAGGTATTTGAGTAGGCTGGCAAAATGTGAGAAATGGTGTTCCATAGGTATTGGTGTTAGGACGACTGCTGTTCACAATTTACATAAACTATTTGGACTCCGAAATCGGAAGAATAATTTCAAATTTTGTGGATGACACCAAATTGGGGGAAGCAGTTTAGAGGGGAGCACTGCAGCAAAATAAAGGAAGTCATTAATGAACTTGGTACCACAAGGAGTAGTTGAGGCGAACATCTTAGGCGTGTTTACACCCATAGAAAGGTTATGGCACAGAAAGAGGCCATTCAGCCCATAGTGTCTGTGCCTGCTGAAAAAACTAGCCAATCTAATTCCACCTTCCAGCACCTGGTCCACTGCCTTGCAGGTTATAGCATTTCAGGTGCAGGTGCAGGTATCTTTTAAATGAGTTGAGGGTCTCTGCCTCCATCACCTATCTGGGCAGTGCATTCCAGACACCCGCCACCCTCGGGGTGAAAAAGTTTTTCCTCATGTCCCCTCTAATCCTTCTACCAATCACCTTAAATCTGTACCCCCTGGTAACTGACCTCTCCTCTAGGGGAAACAGGTCCTTCCTGTCTACTCTATCTAGGCACTCAATGTTGTACACCTCAATAAAGTCACCCCTCAGCCTCCTATGTTCTAAGGAAAACAACCCGAGCCTATCCAATTTCCTCATAGCTGCAATTTTGAAGCCATGGCAACATTCCTGTAAATCTCCTCTGTACTCTCTCCAGAGCAATTATGTCCTTCCTGTAATGTGGTGACCAGAACTGTACGCAATACTCCAGCTGTGGCCTAACCAGCATTTTATACAGCTCCAGCATTACACCCCAGCTTTTGTATTCTATATCTCGGCCAATAAAGGAAAGCATTCCATATACCTTCTTCACCACTTTATCTACCTGACCTGCCACCTTCAATGACCTGTGGACATGCACTCCAAGGTCTCTCACTTCCTCTACCCCTTTTATTATCCTCCCGTTTATTGCGCATGCCCTTGCTTTGTATATATGTTGGGCAAAATGGCCTATTTCTGTAAATACTATGTAATACTACGTATTTCAGTTATCAATTACCAAAACTCATTGATCCCCGTGGTTGAAATTGGGCTTGGGTACCAGGTCATTTTCCACAAAAGCTATTTCAATCTTATACTGGGAAGAGGCAAAATAGCAACTTAACTCATTTATTTAACATAAGATGAACAAAGATATTTACTGTAATCTCTTTAAATGCTGCTTCTTAGGAATGAGATTTTTGGATAATGTCCAACTGACTCGGTAACAGCAAGTAGAAAGGATTGATGCAGATTCCATTGAGCTCAGTTCTTTTTAGTGGCACAGACTGATCATCGATCTGCCTTTTCAGTTCATTAATAAATGAATGATTGGAAAATTATGTACAGCATGTATGCAAATTTCTGATATGTGCTCACACTAGACAAGGCTTTTCACCCAGAGGATCAAATTGAAAAATGTAAACACCAGCACTTCCAACTTACCCTTCAGGCATACACCATCCTAACTTGGACATATATTGCTAAGAACTCACCACTTAACATTCTGGGAGTACTTTTACCACATGCAGCAGATCAAGAAAGAGCCCACCAACACCCACACCTTCTCAAGGGAAATTAGGGATGGGAAGAGAATATCAGCCTTGCCAGCATTCAGAGGATGAATATTAAAAAACAATGTCCTCTTAGTGTACTACTTCAATATCATATTAAGTCAATTCACAAACAAGGCAAGAGAAAAAAATTCACATTTTAGTATGTTTCAAAGACAATTTGATTGTGATACACATAGTGACAAAAACATAATTCTTAAATATTCAGCAATCCATAATCTTTAGCATTTAGAAATATAAAGGTGTTAATTTTAAAGATTACTATTAACATTTTGCAATGGTTACTTGGAATTTTAATGCAAATGGTCAGCTGTAATTTAACTGCAGCTCTCGAGAAACAAAACTTACCTAGATATATAATTGAAGTGCATGTCCCAATGCAGACTTACAATTTTGTTCTTAACAAGATGTTTAAAACTCACAATTTAATTCTAGAAAGTTATGTAATTAAAATTAATACTAACAATAATCAGAAACCAAGATTTGAAATCAACTATGGGAAGAAAAAACAAATTTAACCCATTAGTAAACTTTGATTCATCAAGATTCACCAATAAGGGTACCAAATTCAATTTGAGCATTTTTGAAGAAACCTCATATGCCCAAATTATAATTTTGTATATTTTCAAATGCAATCAATTTAATAACAACTCACTTAGATCATTTCTATGTTGTTCAATGACTTTAACTTGGAGTTCCTTGTCCTGAAAAGTGGTCCATACCAACTCTTTAATTTCTGGGTTCCAGTCTTCTTCCACAGGTTCTACACCAAATAGCGAACAGCAGATGGCCTGCAATACCAAGATAATTAAGTACAGCTATATTAATCCACATTTATGACCATGTGTAAAACTAGGTAGCCAAAGTTAAGCAGTTAAATGGTTTCAAGATTAGCGCTTCAAATACGTAAAAATAAAAGTTAGAAGAATTCATTATACAGGACATTTAGTTGCTTTTAAATTTTGCCTATATAACATGCATTTTTATATTGCTTTTAGCCCGAAGTGCTTCACAGGAGCAATTATCAAACAAAATTTGACACTGAGCCACATTGGGAACTATCAGGACAGGGAGGTAGGTTTTAAGCAGCATCTTAAAGGTGGAGACAGGTAGACAGGCACAGAGGTTAGGAGGAAATTTCAGAGTTTAGGGCCTAGGTAACTGAAGGCACACCTGCTAATGGTGGAGTGAAGAAAATCAGAGATGTGGAAGAGGCCAGAATTGGAGGAATACTGTATGAGAATACTCAGGTTGTAGGACTGGAAAAAGGTTACAGAGATAGGGAAGGGCAAGGCGATGGAGGGTGTTGAAAACAAGAATTAGAATTTTAACTCTGAGGCAGTGCCGGACCAGGAGCCAGTGTAAGTCAGTGAGCACAGGGGTGATGGTTGAACGAGACGTGGTGCGAGATAGGATATGGGCAGCAAATCTTTGGATGAGCTCAAATATACAGATGGTGAAAGGCAAGAGTCAGCTAGGAGAGCATTAGAATTGTCAAGTCAAGAGGTAACAAAGACATCGATGATGGTTTCAACAGCAAATGAACTGAGGTAAAGGTGGAGATGGGCAATGCTGCCGAGGTGGAAGTAGGTGGCCTTGAAGATGGGGAGGATATGGAGTCCAAAACTCAACTCAAGGTTAAACAGGATATTAAGTTCCAAAAAGTCTGGTTCAGCCTCAAATAGTGGTCAGAGAAGGGGATGGTGACTAGGGAGTGGAGTTTGTGATGGGGACCGGAGGCAGTATTCCTAATAATTAACTGGAGGAAATTTCTGTTCATCCAATATGGATGTCAGACAAACAGCATGACCAATCAGATGCAGCAGAGGGGTCAACAGAAGCGGCAGGGAGATAAAGCTGGATATCATCAGCATACATGTGTAATCTGATGTGTTTTTGGATGATGACGTCCTACCTGACGTCCGGGGCAGCGGCAGGCACTCTGACTGTTTCTGCGCGCGCTCTGTTTGGATTAAGTAAAATAAAACAAATATTGACATCATTGAAGTTCTGAGCGCTGATTGGTCGGTGTGAGGCAGCAGTTATTGCCTGGGGATATCTGTGATATATTGGTGTAAAAAAAGGTTCCTTTTAAATTAAAGTCCTAGGATAGCTACCTGTAAATAATGAGTATTGACTAGCTATACTAGTGCTGTTTGCATGCAGTGAGGCTGTAAGTAAAGTGTGGGTATTTTCGTTGGCTCAGTGCAGTGGATGGTGCTCAAGGTACAGGGGATAAAAGCTGATTGTAAATAGCTGGTAAGTTATTACACTAGCAAGTTTTCATTGTAAAGTTAAGTAATGGCAGGGCAGCTTGGCTAAGCGGAATGTGCCTCCCGTGCAATGTGGGAAGTCGTGGACGTGCCACGTGACCTTGGCGAACATGACTGCAGAAAGTGTCTCCGGTTGCAGAAGCTTGAGCGTCGGGTTTTGCAGCTCGAGTGGAGGCTGGAGTCACTGTGGCGCATCCGCCAGGTGGAAGAGTATGTGGATTAGAGGCCTGCTAACCGACCCGAAACCGACAGGATCCAACGACATGCATCAGGTTCGGGTCAGGTCGGGCCCACCTTCAGGGTCCAGCTTTCGGGCTCGGGTCAGGCCAGACACACACGGTAAGTGCTCTGCCAGTAAGTATTGAAATTTAAAAAAAACTTAACTTAGCTGAGCTGGGAGTCCAGGACGAAACTGAGTCTGCGCAGTGAGCGAGTGACGTCACTGTGATGTCATCACGCATATGTTGCAGCTTCTTGCAGGTTCGGTATCAGGAAGGTAAGTAAAGGGATGGTCGGGTCGAGCCAGGGCGGGTTCGGGTCGGGTCGGGGACTAAATTGGAGGGACTTGGGCGGGGTCGGGCTTGGGTCCGCTGTGGTTAGGTCAGGTTCAGGTCGGGTTCCTTTTTTCCAACCTGAGTAGGCCTCTAACATGGATGGCACTTTTCAGGAGTTAGTCAGGCCGGTGCCCAGGCAAGCATAGTCTGGGGTCTGGGGGGAGACTGAGTGGCTGCGGGGCAGACAAAGAAGTCAAAGCAGGTAGTGCAGGAATCTCCAGAGGACATCCCACTTCCTAAGCGGTATTCAGTTCTGAGTACCGATGAGAGAGAGGATTCCTCTGGAGGATGCACCGAGAGTCATAACCGGAATATCATGGGTGACTCAGCTGTGTTGGGATGATGAAAAAGGGACAAGAAAGCAATAGTGGTAGGGGATTTTATGGTCACGGCAACAGAAAGGCGTTTGTGGTCACAGACATGATGATTCTAGGATGGTATGTTGCCTCCCTGGTGCAAGGGTCATGGATATCACGGAGCGGTTAAGAGTATTCTGGAGGGTGAGGGTGTACAGCCGGAGGTCGTGGTCCACATTGGTACCAATGACAAAGGCAAAAAGAGGGATGAGGTCCTGCAAAAAGAATTTAGGGAGCTAGGTAGCAAATTAAAAAGTAGGACCTCAAAGGTTGTAATCTCTGGGCTTCTTCTATTGCCATGGGCCAGTGAGTATATGATTGGAGGTTAGAGCAGATGAATGCATGGCTGAAGAGATGGTGCAGGAGGGAGGGCTTTAGTGTCCTGGATCACTGGGCCTGTTTCTGGCGAAGTGGGATCTATATAAGTTGGAGGGGTTGCACCTGAACTGGTGCTAGTGCTGTTGGGGGGGTGGGGGGCGAGGTTTAAACTACTTTGGCAGGGGGATGGATATAGAGTGGAAGCACAGTAGGGGATGTACAATCAAATGTAGGAGAAGCTAAGTCAGGCTCGAGGGCAGAGTAAATGTAGACCTGTTAAGGCTCAAGCAAATAATGCAAGGCTGGATTGTATCCATTTTAATGCAAGGAGTCTTACTAGTAAGGCAGATGAATTGAGGGCGTTGATTAACACATGGGAATATGATATTATTGTTATCACTGAGATATGGGTGAGGAAGGGCAGGACTGCAGCTTACTATCCCAGAATATGGAATCTTCAGACGTGACGGTGGAGGGGGTAAAAGAGGAGGTGGCATTGCACTGTTGATTAAGGAGTCAATTACTGCAGTAAGGAGGGATGATATCTTGGAAGGTTCCTCTCATGAGGCCATCTGGGTAGAACTTAAAAACAAAAAGGGGGCAATCACTTGGCTGGGAGTGTACTACAGGCCTCCAAACAGTCAGGCAGTAGTAGAGGAGCAGATATGTAGGCAAATCTCAGAGGGGTGCAAAAATAATAGGGTAATAACAGGAGGGGATTTCAACTTCCCCTATATTAGAGGGGAGAGTATTTGTGCAAAAGGCTTAAAGAGGGTGGAATTCTTCAAGTGCATTCAGGAGAGCTTTTTGAGTCAGCACCTAGAGTGTCTTTCAAGAGGAGGAGCAGTACTGGATTTAATCCTAGGGAATGAAGCCGTATAAGTGGTAGAAGTGGCAGTGGGGGATCATTTCGGGGATAGTGACCATAACTCTGTAAGATTTAAGGTAGTTATGGAAAAGGACATAGAAGGACCAGAAATAAAGGCACTGAATTGGGGGAAGGCAGATTTCAATATGATAAAACAGGATCTGGCCAAAGTGGACTGGCAGCAGCTACCTTTCGGAAAGTCCACATCAGACCAGTGGGAGTCATTCAAAAAGAAAATAGTGAAGGTTCAGGTCCTAAATGTTTCCGTAAAGGTGAAGAGTAGGACCAACAAATCAAGGGAACACTGGATATCAAGAGATATAGAGGATTGGATAAGGAAAAAAAAAGGAGGCATATGGCAGATTCAGAACTCTGAAAACAGCAGAGGCCCTAGAGAAGTATAGAAAGTGTAGGGGGACACTTAAAAAATTAGGAGAGTGAAGAGGGGGCATGAAAAATCACTGGCAGACAAGATAAAGTGGTTAGGAAGGCATATGGGATACTTGCCTTTATAAGCGGAGGCATAGAATATAAGAGTAGGGAGGTTATGTTAGAGATGTATAAAATGCTAGTTAGGCCACAGCTGGAGTACTGTGTACAGTTCTGGTCACAACTCAATAGGAAGGATGTGATTGCACTGGAGAGGGTGCAGAGGAGATTCACCAGGATGTTGCCTGGGCTGGAGCATTTCAGCTATGAAGAGAGACTGGATAGGCTGGGGTTGTTTTCCTTGGAGCAGAGAAGACCGAGGGGGGACCTAATTGACGTATACAAAATTATGAGGGTCATTGATAGGATAGATAGGAAGAAACTTTTTCCCTTAGCAGAGGTGTCAATAACCAGGGGGCATAGATTTAAGGAAAGGGGCAGGAGGTTTAGAGGGGAGTTGAGGAAAAAATGTTTCTTCCAGAGAGTGGTTAGAATCTGGAACACACTGCCGGAAGGGGTGGTAGAGGCAGGAACACTCACAACATTTAAGTAGTATTTAGATGAGCACTTGAACCGCCATAGCATACAAGACTACTGGCCAAGTGTGGGAAAATGGGATTAGATTGGACAGGTGCTTGATAGTCAGCGCAGGCCCGTTGGGCTGAAGGGCCTGTTTCTGTGCTGTAAAACTCTACGACGTCAAGGGGCAGCACGTAAATGAAAAATGAGGGTGGGGCGGGGAGGGTCAAGGATAGATCCTTGGGGTACCCCAGAGGTAACGTTATGGGAGTCAAAGAGAAGCCAATGCAGATGATTCTCTGGGTACAACTGGATATTTAGGAATATAAACCACTGTACTATTTAAGTATCCATGATTTTCTGTGATCATGCCTAAAGAAATATAATGAGAAAGCAGCTCTATCCAAAAATCACTTCTAAATCAAAACTTCTGTATGCAACCACAAAGCAGTCAGTTACAGAATACCAGACAAACGGAGGGAGAAACAAATTGTGACATCACAGTGGCACAGTGGTTAGCACCGCAGCCTCACAGCTCCAGGGACCTGCGTTCGATTCTGGGTACTGCCTGTGCGGAGTTTGTAAGTTCTCCCTGTGACCGCGTGGGTTTTCGCCGGGTACTCCGGTTTCCTCCCACAGCCAAAGACTTGCAGGTTGATAGGTAAATTGGCCATTGTAAATTGCCCCTAGTGTAGGTAGGTGATAGGGAATATGGGATTACTGCAGGGTTAGTATAAATGGGTGGTTGTTGGTCGGCACAGACTCGGTGGGCCGAAGGGCCTGTTTCAGTGCTGTATCGCTAAATAAATAAAAATAAAATAAATAAATCACAGTTAGTAAAGAATGAAGAGCAGTGGGAACCAAGGAATCAGAGCTCAGTGTTTCATTTATCATTTATTTAAGTATTAAGAGCACTATATCCTTTAAGTGAACAAATAAATCTAAGATCTAAGGAATGGCCCAGAGTGGTATAGGAGGATAAAAATTTTGGAAAGTGATGTCATACACAAGGATGGGCGATGGTGGCAGCAGGTAAACATTCTAATTTAATCTATCTATAAACTTAATTTAGATCAAATAATCAGTTAAAAAATTTTAAAAAGTGATTAAAAATACATATTTAATTAATTAAATAGAAGACAGATAGGGATGATACTGCCGGTGGTGTGCTGCAAGTGAGTGTGCCTGGACAGCATTACAATCCTAAATAACCACATCTGGAGCAAGCGGCTGCATCTAGACAAACTTCAGATCAGAGCTGTTGAGCTGGAATCCGAGCTGCAGACACTGAAGGGCATTAGGGTGGGGAGGATTACCTGGATGCTTTGATCCAGGAGGTAGTCACACTCCTTCGGTACGGTAGTGGTACAGGTCTAGAGAGCAGTCATGGACAGGATGTGATTTTACGTCAGACAGGTAATGACCTCATTACAGCCTTGGTTCAAACAGGGACAAAAGAGCTGAACTCAAGAGGTGAGGTGAGAGTGACTGCCCTCGACATCAAGGCAGCATTTGACTGAGTATGGCATCAAGGAGCCTGAGCAAAACTGGAGTCAATAGGAATCAGGAGGAAAACTCTCCGCTGGTTGGTGTCATACCTAGCAAAAAGGAAGATGGTTGTGGTTGTTGGAGGTCAATCCTCTCAGCTCCACAGCATCAGTGCAGGAGTTCCTCAGGGTAGTGTCCTCAGCCCAACCACCTTCAGCTGCTTCATCAATGACCTCCCCACCATCATAAGGTCAGAAATAGGGATGTTCGCTGATGATTGCACAACGTTCAGCACCATTTGTGACTCCTCAGATACAGAAGCAGTCCATGTAGAAATGCAGCAAGACCTGGACAATATCCAGGCTTGGGCTGATAAGTGGCGAGCAACATTCTCGCCACACAAGTGCCAGGCAATGACTATCTCAAACAAGATAGAATCTAACCATCTCCCCTTGACATTCAATGGCATTACAATCGCTGAATCTCCCACTACCAACATCCTGGGGGTTACCATTGACCAGAAACTGAACTGGAGTAGCCATATAAATACCATGGCTATAGAGCAGGTCAGAGGCTGGGAATCCTGTCACAAATCACTCACTTCCTGATTTCCCAAAGCCTGTCCACCACCTACAAGGCACAAGTCAGGAGTGTGATGGAATACTCTCCACTTGCCTGGATGGGTGCAGCTTCAACAACACTCAAGAAGCTCAACACCATCCAGGACAAAGCAGCCCGCTTGATTGGTACCACATCCACATTCACTCCCTCCACCACCGACGCACAGAGGCAGCAGTGTGTACCATTTACAAGACGCATTGCAGCAACGCACCAAGTCTCCATAGACAGTACCTTCCAAACCTGCAACCTCTACCACCTAGAAGGACGAGGGCGGCAGATGCATGGGAACACCACCACTTGCAAGTTCCCCTCCAAGCCACACACCATCCTGACTTGGAACTATATCGCCGTTGCTTCACTGTAGCTGGGTCAAAATCCTGAAAAAACCCTTCCTAACAGCACTGTGGGTGTACCTACCCCACATGGACTGCAGCAGTTCAAGAAGGCGGCTCACCACCACCCTCTCAAGGGCAATTAGCGATGGGCAATAAATGCTGTCCTAGCCAACAACATCCACATCCCAGGAAGAAATAAATAAAAATGTAAGGGGACCCCCAATGCAGTTCTGGAGGAGCCTCAACCTTTGCCCTAATCCAAAAGGTACTAGGTTCTTCTTTTCTCTGTGGACTTTATCTGCAGGGTGCATGAACAAAGTGACAATGGCAGTATAGGAGGCCATTCAAGTGGGAAAGTGAAAGCGATAGTTCTTCTCCAGCTGGAAGGGGATGTCCTTAACTCTGACACTGGGCACAACCCTTGGAACTCCAGCAGTATGGGACAGTATAGTCAGGGAGTTGGATACTGTTCTCTGTCACCATAACTGGGAGTTCCAAGGGTTGGGCCCAGTGCCAGGGTTAAGGACATGCCCCTGCAGCCGGAGAAGAACTTTGAGCGGGAGGAGGAGCAGTTGTTATGGTCCACATAGGAACCAATGGCATAGGCAGAACTAGCAATCAGGTTCTGCTGACAGAGTTTGAGGAGCTAGGGTCCAAATAATTAACAGAACCTCAAAAGATAATAATCTCTGGATACTGAGCCACAAGCAAATTGACATAGGATCAAACAGATCAGAGAGTTGAATGAGTAACTTTAGGATGGCGTAGGTTACAGGGGTTTCAATTTATGGTGCACTGGCTCCAATACTGGGGAAGAGGGAGCAGTTTCGTTGGGACGGGCTATGCTTGAACAGGTAGGGACCAGTGTTCTAAACTAAAAACTGTGTGGGGTGGGGTGGGTCGGGGGGAGGGCGTGGGTGCATGTGAGGGTAACTTTATAAATCTGAAAAGAAAAGTCAAGGGCATAGAGTAGTGTAGCAATTTGGGTTTAAAAAAAAAAGCAAAACGTTAACAGGAAGCGTCAGTGAGTTTAGCGGTAATACTGCACAGTCAATAAAGTCAAATCAGGGAAAAATGATAGAACGTTAAAATTAAACATGCTTTATCTAAATGTACAAAGCACTCGTAATAAGACAGGTGAACCTATGGCACAAAGAGAGATAAATGGGTTTGATCTAACAGCCATTACTGAGACATGGTTCCGTCAATCATAAGGTCAGAAGTGGGGATGTTCGCTGATGATTGCACAATGTTCAGCACCATTCGTGACTCCTCAGATACTGAAGCAGTCTATGTAGAAATGCAGCAGGACCTGGACAATATCCAGGCTTGGGCTAATAAGTGGCAAGTAACATTCGTGCCACACAAGTGCCAGGCAATGACCATCTCCAACAAGAGAGAATCTAAACATCTCCCCATGACATTCAACGGCATTACCATCGCTGAATCCCCCACTATCAACATCCTAGGGGCTACCATTGACCAGAAACTGAACTGGAGTAGCCATATAAATACCGTGGCGACAAGAGCAGGTCAGAGGCTAGGAATCCTGAGGTGAGTAACTCACCTCCTGACTCCCCAAAGCCTGTCCACCATCTACAAGGCACAAGTCAGGAGTGTGATGGAATACTCTCCACTTGCCTGGATAGGTGCAGCTCCAACAACACTCAAGAAGCTCGACACCATCCAGGACAAAGCAGCCCGCTTGATTGATATCATAAGGCCATCTACAAATATTCACTCCCTCCACCACCGACGCACAGTGGCAGCAGTGTGTACCATCTACAAGATGCACTGCAGCAATGCACCAAGGCTCCTCAGACAGCACCTTCCAAACCCGCGACCTCTACCAACTAGAAGGACAAGGGCAGCAAATACATGGGAACACCACCACCTGCAAGTTCCCCTCCAAATTACACACCATCCTGACTTGGAACGATATCGCCATTCCTTCACTGTCACTGGGTCAAAATCCTGGAACTCCCTTCCTAACAGCACTGTGGGTATACCTACCCCAAATGGACTGCAGCGGTTCAAGAAGGAAGCTCACCACCACCTTCTCAAGGGCAATTAGGGATGGGCAATAAATGCTGGCCTGGCCAGTGACACCCACATCCCATGAATGAATAAAAAAAAATAGTGACAAAGGTTGGAAACTAAATACTCCAGGTACTTGATGTTTCAAAAAGACATAAAACGATGCAAAAGTAGAGTGGTGTCTCAGATAATAAAGGATGATGTAGGAACTGTAGTGAGGAAGGATCTTGGCTCAGAAGAGCAGGAAGTAGAATCAATATGGATGGAGATTAAAAAAACAAGGGCAGAAAACACTGGTGGATGTAGTTCATAGGCCTCCTAACAGTAGCTATACTGTCGGAAAGAGTGTGAAGTAGTAAGAGGAGCTTGTAACATCGATATGGCAATAATCGTGGGGGACTTAATCTTCATATAGACTGGACAAAACAAATTGGCAAAAGTAATTTGAGGATGAGTCCACGGAATGCATTCGAGATTGATTCCACAACATAGTGTTCTCGGAAACTATTAGAAAAGAAGCTATTTTAGATCTTATCTTGTGTGATGAGATAGTGTTAATTAGTAATCTCATAGGAAGGAATCCTCTGGGGAAGAGTGATCTTAGTGCGATGAACTTACCCATTGAGTTCAAGAGTATTAAACTTAAAGCGAATTACATAGGTATGAGGAGCTAGTTGGTGAAGGTAGATTGGGAAATTGGATTAAAAGTTATAAAGGTAGATAAGCAATATACATTCCATTAAGAAATAAAAACTTCATGGGAAAAGTAATCTATGGCTAACTAAAGAGGTTAAGGATAGTATTAGATTAAAAGAAGAGGCTTACAATGTTGTCGAGAGTAGTAGTGAGCCTAAGGATTGGGAGTGTTTTAGAAACCAGCAAAGGATGATCAAAAAATTAATAGAGTTAGGAAATGAAATGATGGTAAACTGGTCAGAAATGCAAAAAGGTTGTAAGAGCTTCTACAAGTACGTAAAAAGGAAGAGAGTAGTAAATGTAAATGTGGGTCCCGTAGAAGCTGAGACAGGAGAAATTATAATGGGGAATAAGGAAATGGCAGTCTTTATACTAATATTTTCTATCAGTCTTCACATTCTAAGACAGAAAAACATATATAAAATAGCGGTGAAACAAGGGTCTAATGTGAGTGAGGAAGTTAAAGTAATTAATGTGTTACTAACTGGTGTGAAAGAGGTCTAGGGTTCCCTTCCAGCCTTCATCTGGTCTTACTGTAACAGGGTTTTATTTTTAAACAGTGTGTTTTTAGCTCCCCCTTGGTGAATCCTTGTTCACCGCTTTCCAATTATAAGGCAAAAAAACCAGCACAAACAGGCTTTCTTAGGTTTAAAGGAGAAAAGTTGAAATTTATTTAACTTAAACTCTAATTCGGATAATGCCTACAGACACACGACACGCCCACACTAGCATGCATACACGATACACACATGCAAGAGACAGAAAAGAGAAGAAAAATAAAGTGAAAAATTTTGAGGCACTTTCTGAAGAGTTGCTGTCATGGTTCTTCGAGCTCACTGTAGAGTACTTGATTGTAGGTAGATCTTGTTTTTTGCTGGGGCCCAGTATTCTTCTTAAACCTTGTTCGCTGTAGGAGACTTTTCTCTTTTGGGGTTCATGTGTCTTCAGTGGATTCAGAGGCTTGTGAGAAAGAAATGGGAGCAGACAGGAGAGATCTTCTCAGTCCAGGAGCAAACAGACACTCTGGCTTCAAACTCTCTGTGGCCAGTTCAAAAGAAAACTCTGGAACAGCCAGGTAGTCATATGACCAGTTGGTCTAACTAGTCCTGGCCCTTGTGGATTGTATCCTCCTTAGCAGGCCCTGGAATGCACTTCTTCACCTTCGATGTGATAGTATGTAAATTTTTTTTCCAGCCACAGCTGATCTGTTTAACAAGTCATTTCCTCGCTCCAAAAATAGTTTAAAATCAATGTTTATGACAAAATTGATGTGCCTCATTCTTGGCAGGTGGGGGCCTAGCATGAAAAATGCGAAAGAAAAAGCTCTGGATAAATTAATGGGATTAAAAGCTGACAAATTGCCCTGGCAGTCTACGTGCTAAAAGAGTTCTAAAAGAGTTGGCTGCAGGGATTGTGGATGCATTGGTTTTGATCTTCCAAAATTCCCTAGATTCCATTTTGGCTCCAGTGGATTGGAAAGTAGTAAATGTAACACCAATATTCGAGAAAGGAGGGAGAGAGAAAACAGGGAACTACAGGCTAGTTAGCGTGACATCAGCCATCTGGAAAATGCTGGAATCCATTATAAAGGAAGTGGTAACAGGGCACTTAGAAAATATGATCAGGTAGAGTCAAGATGGTGCCATGCTTATCGATGGAACTGTGAAGAAATATGAAATAATCTGGAAGAATTATGAAATAAAAATAAACCGTTGAACTAAGCTACAAGAAAATGGGCACTTGGCTACCCGGCAATATGGAGGGAGAGGTCAGGTGATCTCCTCCTGGACTACATAAAGTAGTGTAGCAATTTGGGTTAAAAAAAAGCAGAACGTAACAGGAAGGGACAGGGAGTTTAGCGGCAATACTGCACAGTCAATAAAGTCAAAGGGTGGCACAGTGGTTAGCACCGCAGCCTCACAGCTCCAGGGACCCGGTTCGATTCTGGGTACTGCCTGTGTGGAGTTTGCAAGTTCTCCCTGTGACCGTGTGGGTTTTCGCCGGGTGCTCCGGTTTCCTCCCACAGCCAAAGACTTGCAGGTGATAGGTAAATTGGCCATTGTAAATTGCCCCTAGTGCAGGTAGGTGGTAAGGAATATGGGATTACTGTAGGGTTAGTGGTTGTTGGTCGGCACAGACTTGGTGGGCCGAAGGGCCTGTTTCAGTGCTGTATTTCTAAATAAAAATAAATAAAATAAATAAATAAATAAATCAGGGAAAAATGAAAGAACGTTAAAATTAAACATGCTTTATCTAAATGTACAAAGCACTTGTAATAAGACAGATGAAACTATGGCACAAAGAGCGATAAATGGGTTTGATCTAATAGCCATCACTGAGACATGATTGCATAGTGACAAAGGTTGGAAACTAAATACTCCAGGATACTTGATGTTTCAAAAAGAAATAAAACGATGAAAAAGTAGAGTGGTGTCTCAGATAATAAAGGATGATGTAGGGACTGTGGTGAGGAAGGATCTTGGCTCAGAAGAGCAGGAAGTAGAATCACTATGAATGGAGATTAAAAAAACACGGGCAGAAAACACTGGTGGATGTAGTTTATAGGCCCCATAACAGTAGCTATACTGTTGGACAGAGTGTGAAGTAGTAAGAGAAGCTTGTAACAACGGTATGGCAATAATCGTGGGGGACTTAATCTTCATATAGACTGGACAAAACAAATTGGCAAAAGTAATTTGAGGATGAGTCCACGAAATGCATTCGAGATTGATTCCACAACATAGTGTTCTCGGAAACTATCAGAAAAGAAGCTATTTTAGATCTTATCTTGTGTGATGAGATAGTGTTAATTAGTAATCTCATAGGAAGGAATCCTCTGGGGAAGAGTGGTCATAGTATGATGAACTACCTATTGAGATCAAGAGTATTAAGCTTAAATAAAGTGAATTACATAAAGTGGCGATGGAGACTGGAGCAAGTCGGGAAGAGCCCCCCGAGCCTCCTGCTCTTTAGGGGGCAAAAGATTCCAGCCATGATCTTATTGAATGGAGGCGATCAGGCTCGAGTGGCTATATGGCCTACTCCTGCTCCTATTTCATATGCAAATACAAGCTACTGCAGATGCTGGAAATCTAAGAAGAACAGAAAATGCTCGTCAGGCAGCATCCATGGAGAGAAAAACAGAATTAACCTCAGGTCTGTGCAGACCTGAAACGGTAACTCAGTTTTTCTCAGATCTGAAATGGTAACACTGTTTTTCTTTCCATTGATGCTGCCTAACCTGAGTATTTATATCATTTTCTGTTTTTGTTTCCTATTTCTTATGTGCTTATATACAGTAAACTGCCATGATTCTGAATGCGGCTGGTTTTAACTTCTTAAGAATTGTGGCCGAATTGGGGGAACCATTACAATGCTAAACCAAGGAAAATAGTTTAATTTTTCTTACACCAAGGGAATTTTCAATGCAGACTTGGAATCTGATATCTGAACTGCAGGTCCCTAGAACTCCAGGGCACATTTCATAATCGCCCAGCCCTATTGGCTCATCGATAGAACTGGAAGGATAAACCTGTCACTGTAGGCTAGGCTACTTAGCTCCAGATAATATTGCAGCCTAAAGTTGTAAGAAGTAGCGTAGTCCTAGCCAGACAAGCGGAGGAAGCTGCATAGTTTTAGCTGGTTAAACTCCAGTATTTCTTCTGTAGACTTCAGGGTTTCTTAGCTTTGGTTCTGTCAACCTGTGCCTGAGCTCTATGAACATGGATACGTGTGATGCGTTCGTACAGGGAAAAGATTATGTGCACTCCATGTAGAGCAAACAGAACCCTCACAAAATATGGAATACATTGTGCGGACCTTTTGAATTGGAGACTCTTCAACATGATCAGTTTCCATATTTGTCATACTCTTGGTTGACCAAAATGTATCAATTACTTTAAAAATAGAATTTGATTCACATCATAAACAATTTCAAATGTTAAGTACAGAAATTTAAAATCTTGCACTTTCATTTTACCATTCTGTTTAATGTACACTATTTAGGTTCCTAGTCCCAAATATACCACGCATCATTTACAAGTCACAAATGTTTGCTCTATAACCAGCCGAATTGGAGATTCAGCGGAGCATTCACTCCCGTGGATCTTCCACAGACTATCACTAGGACCAAAATCTTAGCATATAGTATTCAAAGGTCCAAACACTCATCTTAGCACTAACTACATCACGGCACAGCTAATAATTACTTGGGAAAGGGATACGGTTAGAGAAACACCCTCATTGAAGGAGCGATGATACAACTGAGAGGTTCTTTTGTGACATCTTCTTCCATTGTACTTTAAATATTTTTAGGCATAAAATCTCAAGGTGTACAAAATTAAAACATTTTATATAATGGCATTTGTTCCCAATATGGTATGAAATCGCTCAAATTTTCCTCCTAAAATAGCTGTTCTTTTCCTTAAGAAAAGCCACAATCAATAGGTCCCTTCTTACAGCACTGTGGGTGTACCTTACAGCATGTGGACTGCAGTGGTTCAAGGTGGCAGCTCACACCACCTTCTCAAGGGCAATTAGGATGGGGAACAAATGTTTGGCTTCTCAGCGATGCTCACAACCCATGAAAGAATAAAAAAAAGTCATTTCCACTGCCGCTATACTGATCACCTAAATATTTAACATGAAAGTACTTCAATCAACTTTAATCAACTGAAGGAAAGTACCAGTTAAATACAGATCAGAAAGAGAAAGACTGCATTGCATTTCAAAACATTATAAGTTACTTATTTTGGTTTTGCGAAATGCCATTCGCTGTGTTCAGATGGGCAAGTATAAAAGAAGCAGAGACAAAGATAGAATGACTGAGAAAAGATTGAGTAGGGGAAGGCAAAGAGGAGGCTAAATGAAACGAACATTTACTAAATCTTTAAACTGAAAAAAGGAATGATGATAATACAAGCTCCAAAAGGATCTGGATAGGATTGATAAAGTAGGGGGGTGGGGGTTGAGGGAAGGGAAGAAAAATAAGAAACATTAATGAAACTCTGGCACAATAATACTAGACTAGACTCGTTTAAAAAATGACCCACTTATAGCAAGGCACTATATAAAGGCAAACTTGCTGAAATCATACTCCAAGATAAATTAATTACATCACCATCTCCAAAAGATTAAATAGTGATAGGTAAGGCTACACCCTTCGATTACCTTCACACTATTGTGTAAAACTTTGATGATAAAGTGGTCATAATTTAAAAGTACCTTTTCCTTTCTCTAAATTTATAATTTATGTTCAGCTGCAGTTTTTTGAACAATACTTCCTTTTATTAAATGCAGCTTAATTAACAATATAACTGACCTGAAAAGGAAGCTTAAGGGCATCTTTCACTAAAGGTTGAATGTTGTTCAGAGAAATCCAGCTGCATGTCCCAAAATCCACGAAGAACACCTTATAATTCACTTTGGAATCGACAACTGACAAGATTTTCACTCTACGCCACCTGAAATTTTAAAGAAAACTTAACTATTCGTTTTCCAAATGAAGAAAAAGTATAAGACAATTGCTAATCTATAACCAAAAGCAAAAATGTTCCCTTTTCTGTATCTTATTGAAAGTATTATTCTTTTGGGGAAAAAGATGTAGTTTTTGAGGCTCAGGTCAACCTTCAGGTGGACTTGGACTGAGACAATGTGTTCGAATTTAACTTCTGGGCAGGAACATACTGGTGCGCCCACGACTGGCTGATTTTAACAGCTGCGCCTTATTAGCATGACGATTTCCCAACCAAAATGGCAAGGAATTCGACTGGGAAGCAGCTGCCTGGCCAATAAAATCTGGCAAAAGCACCCCGTCACCAGAGATCACGGGGAATTTACCAACACTCGGTAAGCGCTCTGGGAGGGTAATCCCAATCAAGGGAGGAGGGAGGAAGTTCAGGTTCAGCTTCCAAGTTACCTTGTGGGGCTTGTACTGTTCCTCTTGCCCCAAAAAGAAACCGAAAAGAAATTGTAAAACTTATTTTGCTGAGCCTCTTCTGACCCTGGCTGCTGTTTCCAGCAGGTTTGGCCTGGAGGGAAGCCACCACAGCTACTGTATTCAAGCATCAAGTTGAAATGGCAGTTCAGGCTCCAATTATGTTTTCTGGAACCAGATCTGCACATTAAAAGAGCATCCCACAAATCTGTCAAGGTCTGATTTTAAAATTCTCATCCTGGTGTTTAAATCTCTCCATGGCATTGTCCCTCCCTCTCTCTAATCGCCTCCACCTCTACAATCGTGCAAGATCTCTGCATTCTCACAATTTTGGCTTCTGGTGCATTCCCCCAGTCCGTCAGCGGTGGCTGCACTTTCTGTAGTTGAAGCCCTAAGCTTTTGAATTCCCTGACTAAACATCTCCATCACTGCATCGCCTTTAAGAAACTCTTTAAAACTTAGCACTTTCTAATATCTCCTTCTTTGCCTCAGTCAATTTTTGTCAGGTTGTACTATAATGATTGAAGAATAAAACCGAATGCTAGATCAATTGCTTGATAAGACACAAAAAAAGCTACAGTAGAAAGGTTTATTATAAGGACTTCATATAGTTACCTCTTCTCTGTTTCACTGAATGCCAAGCACATGTCACCAACAGCTGGCACATAACTGCCTGAAACGAAAGTTTCCTTTTCCGTAGCTTTTTGGTTAATTTCATTCTCTAAAGTGCACAGCCTGATAGAGAAAAATAATCTTCAGCCACTTGTTCAATTTCAGATATAGTGATATGCGTGTGTGTAAATTATAAATCGATGGAAGAACAATTTTTGCGAATTCTTACTGATCTGTAGTAATACAAAACGTGTTTACTCACGCTTCCCGTGTTGCTACTAACTGCACGTAGAAGTGCTTCAGACTACAAAATTCAGAAAAGATGACTGAATGGTAATTTCCATCATTCTCGAGAATGGCATGCTTTAACTCTTTATTATAAGGTATCCTATAAAACAAATTGTAATATTTGCACTAAGTTTGGTTTCACATATACTATTAGAAAATCACTTGAACAGTTTATTCCCTGAATGAAAGAAAATACTTGAAGCAGCACATTCTTATTAACTGCAGTTACTTTTGCAGGCAAACACGGTAGTCACTCTTTTCATCAATGTCCTGTAAACAGTCTTGAGATGACAGTTAATGCTTTTTGTTGGTACTGGCTTAGGAAGGAACATTGACCAGGATATTTGGCACCGTTCACTGTTTTTCTGAATTACTGCTACAGGCAAAAAGGGACTTTGGTTTTACATTGCAGTGGAGCTCATCGCTGCATTGGAGTTTCCATTTTGATTACGAGCACTAAATCTTGCTATCTTGGGTTTCGAACATACACTTTCTAATCCTAAGGCGAGAGCTTTTATCGAATTATTCTTCCCTGGCATTGAGTTTCTGATCTTAGCTGAGTTAGTGCGGAGGTATTTTCCCCAAGTACTGGGAATTTGAAAAGAATAAAAATTAAATGAACTTATGCCACACTTATAGAGTTTCTTGCAGCTGTTTTTAAAACAGCATAAAGACCAGGTAACAACGTTTTTTCTTAAACTTATCTTCTTGGTCAGGCAATGGATAACGTTTCAGAAAAATTCAGGAGAAAATAATTTGCAAAAATTGAGAGCAAATGCTTAATAAGACAGCTAGCAAAATATATCAACTTCAAAAAAACCTACAAAGTAGGGTTTTCGCAATTCACTAAATGATATACAATTTCCATGCACATTGTGGATGATGGCCTAATTTGATAGATTCTGGGGAAACCATGTACAAGGATGCACATGAAATGTCTTCATTAAATAGTTGTTGGGCAATGCTGCATGTGGTTTCCTATTGCTTTTCGGTATGAAGACCTGTGCCACTGTTTAGACTTTAACTGAGGCCTAACCAAGGTCTTATACAAACAACAAAATGGTTTGCTTTGTTTGATTTAATAGTTGTAATTTTTCAGTCCTCTCTAGTCAAGGAGAACTCCTGAGTTCAGGCACAATATTTAACCGTCCATCCAATTGTGATGAGATTCCCTCCTATGAGGCAATAGGATCCTGCCCCGCTCAGTGCTATGACATCCTTTGTGGATTTGTGCAGCTAATAAAGGATTATTAAGATACTTTTATTCAGTATGCTCATCCTTTTGAGCTACATACTGAAGCAGAAAGAGGAAGTACATAGAAAAAGTTTCATGTCCTAGAAAAGGAAAGACCATCCAACCTCCAGCTCGACATAGGAACTTAGGAAAAATAGGCCAGTCATCCCCTCAAGCATGTTTTACCATTCAATGAGGTAATGACGGATCTGTATCTTAACGTCATCTACCTGCCTTGGCTTCATATCCTTTTATATCCTAATCTAACAAAACTCTATCCATCTCAGATTTAAAATTATTAATTGAGCTACAATCTATTGTGTTTTGAGAGAGGAAGCTCCACACTTCTACCACCCTTTGCATGAAGCGTTTCCTATCTTTTCTCCTGAATGGTTTGGCTCTGATTTTAAGGTTATGTTCCCTTGTCTTAGGTTCCCCAAATAGCAGAGAAAGTTGCTCTCCAGATACTGTATCAATTCCTTTCAAAATTCTAAAAACCTCAAACAAATCATCCCTTAACCTTCTATATTCCAGGGAATATGAGGCTAGTTTACATAATCTGTCCTCATAATCCAACCTTTGGAGCCCTGATAATATTCTGGTGAATCTGTGCTGCACTCTTCCCAAGGCCAATATAGACCATAGAGAGATACAGCACTGAAACAGGCCCTTCGGCCCACCGCGTCTGCGCCGACCATCAACCACCCATTTATACTAATCCTAAATTAATCCCATATCCCCTACCACATCCCTCCCCACCTTCCTCAATTCTCCTACCACCTACCTATACTAGGGGCAATTTACACTGGCCAATTTACCTACCAACCTGCAAGTCTTTGGCTGTGGGAGGAAACCGGAGCACCCAGCAAGAACCCACGCGCTCACAGGGAGAAAACTTACAAACTCCGCACATGCAGTACCAAGAACTGAACCCGGGTCGCTGGAGCAGTGAGGCTGCGGTAATAACCATTGCGCCACTGTGCCACCCTACGGTGTGCCGCCTACGCCTTACGGTTCTTCGAGTTCACAGTAGAGGCCTTGATTGTAGGAAGATCTTGCTTTTCGTTGGGGCCCAGTATTCTTCTTGAACCTTGTTCACTGTAGAAGACTTTTCTCCCTTGGGGTTCATGTGTCTTCAGTGGATTCAGAGGCTTGTGAGACAGAGATGGGAACGGGCAGAAGAGATCTTCTCAGTCCAGGAGCAAACAGCTTCCTTCCCAAACTGTTTGTACAAATTCAAAAAACTCCAGTTGCCCAACAGGTTAGTCATGTGACTAGCTGGTTTGACCATGTCCATTGTGCATTCGGCCATCTTTGCAGTCAACCTGGAATGCAAGCTCCCCTACCTTCAACGTCTGGTGGTCAAAAGTCCATTGTGGGTTGAATGTGTCAGGGAATGGTTGTGTTGACGTTCCAAACACTGTCTGTTAATATGCAAATATCTTTTCCAGCCAGAGCTGATCTGTTCAACAAGTCCTTTCTTCACTCCAGTAACTTTAAATAAAAGTTCATGACAAAATTATTGTGCCTCATTCTTGACAGGCGGGGGCCTAGCATGACATTTCCACACCCAGTGGAATGAAATGCGATTTGAGAAAGCACATTTCATTAAAAGGTTGAGAGAAAAATGTAAGATACAAAAAAAATGTATTTCCCTCATTCATTCATAAATCTTAAAACTCATCAATTTGTTTTTAAAGGGCCCACATTATCCTTGAAGAATTTCCGTTTGCTGCGCACAGCCCGCTTGTTGTACTATGCGGTCCCTTTAAGATTGCTGCACATATGCACATCTTAACGGGAATGCTGCTTGTGCACAGCCTTTTTGTTCCCTACGCAGCACATTTCCGCTTGTCACGTGGCTGCGCATTTGCGTAGCTGAGAGGGAATATTGCTTTTGACTACCCAATTCATTCTAACATAATGGTAAAAACTGTGTGAATTAATCGCGATATCCCTCTCAAGTTTATTTTCATATTCCTTTCTGCAGCTTTTGCTGCAAATGGGCACAGCCTCTGTCCTGGAACAGAAAGACAGAAGCAACTCTTTGCCTCCTATTTCGAAAACTTGGTTGGACTAGTTCTGGATGAATCTCCACTCAGGAGAGTGAACTGTGGTTTGATTGAATGCCTGTTAATATATTGCCTATTTTGGCTAAATGCAGAGCCAAATACCCAGGGACTATCTTACTTGAAGGATCACTCTTTACACAGGAAGATGCAGCAGATCACAGTATTGTCACTTCACATGAATATTCGCTGACCAACACTGGCTCCCAGTCAAACGTCTTGATTTTAAAATTGTCATCCTTGCTTTCAAATCCCTCCATAGTCTCGCCCCTCCCTATCTCTGTGATCTCCTCCAGCCCCACAACCCTCCAACCTGAAGTTGGGGACGGCGGCAGCAGACCTGGAAGGAGTCGGGCGTGGAATCAGACCTATAAAAGAGCGGGGCTCGAGCCCCTTCACTAACCTGACGTCCGGGGCGGCGGCAGGCTCTCTGACTGTTTCTGCGCGCGCTCTGTTTGGATTTAGTGTAAAAAAAAACAAACAGTGACATCACTGAAATTCTGTGGACTGATTGGTGTCTGGGGATAACTGAGATTGATCGGAGTTTTTAAAAAAAAGGTTCCTTTTAAATTAAAGCCCTAGGATAGTTACCTGTAAATTTTTAGTATTTACTGGCTATACTAGTGCTGTTTGCATGGAGTGAGGCTGTTAAGTGTGGGCATTTTCGTTGGCTGGGGGCGGTGGAAGGTGCTCTTTGGTCTTTTTTTTCTCAGCCTCACAGGTACAGGGGATAAAAGTTGATTGTAAATGGGCAGCACAGTGGTGCAGTGGCTAGCACTGCAGCCTCACAGCTCCAGCGACCCGGGTGCGGTTCTGGGTACTGTCTGTGCAGAGTTTGCAAGTTCTCCCTGTGACCACGTGGGTTTCCTCCGGGTGCTCCGGTTTCCTCCCACATGCCAAAGACCTGCGGGTTGATAGGTAAATTGGCCATTGTAAAAAGTGCCCCTAGTGTCGGTAGGTGGTAGGAGAATTGTGGGAAGGTGAGGATGTGAGGGGGAAAATGGGATTAATGCAGGATTAGTATAAATGGGTGGTTGATGGTCGGCGCAGACTCGTTGGGCCGAAGGGCCTGTTTCGGTGCTGTATCTCTCTATGACTCCAAATAGCTGATAAGATATTACACAAGCAAGTTTATTTTTCATTGTAAAAGTAAGTAATGGCAGGTCAGCTTGGTCAAGCGAAATGTACCTCCTGTGCAATGTGGGAAGTCGTGGACGTGCGATGTGACCTTGGCAAACATGTCTGCAGAAAGCGTCTCCGGCTGCAGATGCTTGAACTTTGGGTTTTGGAGCTCAAGCAGCTGCTGGAGTCACTGTGGCACAACCATGAGGTGGACTACGTGGATGGCACGTTTCAGGAGGTAGTCAAGCCGGTGCCTAGGCAAGCACAGTTGGGGGGTGACTGGGTGGCTGCCGGACGGACAAAGAAGTCAAGGCAGGTAGTGCAGGAGTCCCCAGAGGACATCCCATTTTCTGACCAGTATTCAGTTCTGAGTACCGATGAGAGAGAGAGGGTTCCTCTGGAGAATGCACCGAGAGTCATGACCGGAATGTGCTGGGATGGAGAAAAAGGGACAAGAGGGCAATAGTGGTAGGGGATTCCATGGTTAGAGGAACAGACAGGCATTTCTGTGGTCCCAGACCTGATTCCAGGATGGTATTTTGCCTCCCTGGTGCAAGGGTCTTGGATATCACTGAGTGGCTACAAAGTATTCTGGAGGGTGAGGGTGCACAGCCGGAGGTCGTGGTCCACATTGGTACCAATGACATAGGTAGAAAGAGGGATAAGGTCCTGCAAAAAGAATTTACGGAGCTAGGCAGCAGATTAAAAAGCAGGACCTCAAAGGTTGTAATCTCTGGATTTCTTCCGGTGCCACGGGCTAGTGAGTATATGATTGGAGGTTAGAGCAGATGAATGCATGGTTGGGGAGATGGTGCAGGAGGGAGAGCTTTAGATTCTTGGATCACTGGGCCTGTTTCTGGCGAAGCTGGGATCTGTCTTAGATTGACGGGTTGCACCTGAACCAGAACGGGACCAGCATCCTTGCTGGGAGGTTTGCTAGTGCTGTTGGGGGGTTGGGGGTGGGCGTGGGGGGGGTTGCTGCTTAAACTAATTTGGCAGGGGAATGGGATACAGAGTGGAAGCACAGTAGGGGGTGATGTACAATTAAATATAAATGTGAAGCTAAGTCAGTCCGGAGGACAGAGTAAATGTAGACCTGTTAAGGCTCAGGCAAATAATGCAAGGCTGGATTGTATCTATTTTAATGCAAGGAGTCTTACTAGTAAAGTAGATGAATTGAGGGTGTTGATTTATACATGGGAATATGATATTATTGCTATCACTGAGACATGGGTGAGGGAAGGGCAGGACTGGCAGCTTAATATCCCACGGTATGGAATCTTCAGACATGATAGGGGAGGGGGTAAAAAAGGAGGTGGCATTGCACTATTGATTAAGGAGTCAATTAGTGCAGTGAGGAGGGATGATATTTTGGAAGGTTCCTCTAATGAGGCCATATGGGTAGAACTTAAAAACAAAAAGGGGGCAATCACTTGGCTGGGAGTGTACTATAGGCCTCCAAACAAACAGTCAGGCAGCAGTAGAGGAGCAGATATGTAGGCAAATTTCAGAGAGGCGCAAAAATAATAGGGTAATAATAGTAGGGGATTTCAACTTCCCCAATATTAGAGGGGATAGTATTAGTGCAAAAAACTTAAAGGGGGCGGAATTCTTCAAGTGCATTCAGGAGAGCTTTTTGAGCCAGCACGTAGAGAGTCCTACAAGAGGAGGGGCAGTACGAGACCTAATCCTAGGGAATGAAGCCGGACAAGTGGTTGAAGTGGCAGTGGGGGAGCATTTCAGGGATAGTGACCATAACTCTAAGTAGTTATGGAAAAGGACATAGAAGGACCGGAAATAAAAGTACTGAATTGGGGGAAGGCAGATTTCAATATGATAAAACAGGATCTGGCCAAAGTGAACTGGAAGCAGCTTCTTACAGGAAAGTCTACATCAGACCAGTGTCATTTAGAAGGGAAATTGTGAGGGTTCAGGTGCAGCATGTTCCAGTAAAGGCGAAGATTAGGACCAACAGGTCAAGGGAACCCTGGATATCAAGGGATATAGAGGATTGGATAAGGAAAAAAAAGGAGGCGTATGGCAGATTCAGAGTGCTGAAAACAGCGGAGGCCCTAGAGGAGTGTAGGGGAGAACTTAAAAAAGCAATTATGGGAGCAAAGAGGGGGCATGAAAAATCACTGGCAGATAAGATAAAGGAAAATCCCAAGGTGTTTTATGTTAGGGGCAAGGGGATAACCAGGGAAAAAGTGGGGCCCATTAGGGATCACAGAGGCAATCTGTGTGTGGAGCCAGAGGACACAGATGAGGTTTTGAATGATTACTTTTCATCTGTGGAGAGGGACGATGTAGATGTCGTGATTAGGCAGGGGGATTGTGATATACTTGATCAAATTAGCATTGTAAAGCAGGAAGTATTGGCTGTATTAGTGGGCTTAAAGGTGGATAAATCTCCAGGCCCAGATGAGATGCATCCCAGGCTGCTATGTGAGGCAAGGGAGGAGACAGCGGGGGCTCTGACACAAATTTTCAGAACCTCTCTGGCCACAGGAGAGGTACCAGAGGACTGGAAGACAGCGAATGTGGTACCATTATTCAAGAAGGGTAGCAGGGATAAACCAGGTAATTACAGGACGGTGAGTCAAACATCAGTAGTAGGGAAATTATTGGAAAAAATTCTAAGAGACAGGATTAACCTCCACTTGGAGAGGCAGGGATTAATCAGGGACAGTCAGCATGGCTTTGTCAGGGGGAGATCGTGTCTAACTAACTTGATTGAATTTTTCGAGGAGGGGACTAGATGTGTAGATGAGGGTAAAGCAGTTGATGTAGTCTACATGGACTTCAGTAAGGCTTTTTATAAGGTCCCACATGGGAGATTGGTTAGGAAAGTAAAAGCCCATGGGATCCAGGGAAATTTGGCAAATTGGATTCAAAGTTGGCTTAGTGGAAGGAGGCAGAGGGTGATGGTCAAGGGTTGTTTTTGTGAATGGAGCCCTGTGACCAATGGGGTACCGCAGGGATCGGTGCTGGGACCCTTACTGTTTGTAGAGTACATTTATGATATAGACGCAAACATCGGAGGTATGATCAGTAAGTTCGCAGACGACACGAAAATTGGTGGTGTTGTAAATAGTGAGGAGGAAAGCCTTAGACTACAGGACGATATAGATGGGCTGGTAAGATGGGCGGAGCTGTGGCAAATGGAGTTTAATCTCGAGAAGTGTGAGGTGATGCACTTTGGGAGGACTAACAAGGCAAGGGAATATACAATGGATGGTAGGACCCTAGGGAGTACAGACGGTCAGAGAGACCTTGAGGTGCTTGTCCATAAATCACTGAAGACAGCAGCACAGGTAGATAAGGTGGTTAGGAAGGCATACAGGATACTTGCCTTTATTAGCCGAGGCATAGAATATAAGAGCAGGGAGGTTATGATGGAGCTGTATAAAACGCTGGTTAGGCCACAGATGGTGTACTGTTTACAGTTCTGGTCACCACACAATAGGAAGGATGTGATTGCACTGGAGAGGGTGCAGAGGAGATTCTTCAGGATGTTGCCTGGGCTGGAGCATTTCAGTTATGAAGACAGAATGGATAGGCTGGGGTCGTTTTCCTTGGAGCGGAGAAGGCTGAGGGGGTACCTGATTGAGGTATAC
Source organism: Heterodontus francisci (assembly GCF_036365525.1). Classification (NCBI taxonomy): domain Eukaryota; kingdom Metazoa; phylum Chordata; class Chondrichthyes; order Heterodontiformes; family Heterodontidae; genus Heterodontus; species Heterodontus francisci. Next base: position 40,174,848 of record NC_090387.1, read on the forward strand.
AAAATTATGAGGGGCATTGATAGGATAGATAGGAAGAAACTTTTTCCCTTAGCGGAGAGGTCAATAACTAGGGCCATAGATTTAAGGTAAGGGGCAGAAGGTTTAGAGGGGAGTTGTGGAGAAACTTTTTCACCCAGAGGTTGGTTGGAATCTGGAACACACTGCCTGAAGAGGTGGTAGAGGCAGGAACACTCACAACATTCAAGAAGTATTTAGATGAACACTTGAAACTCCATAACATGCAAGGCTATGGGCCAAGTGAGGGGAAATGGGATTAATTAGGACGGGTGCTTGATGGTTGGCGCAGGCGCGTTGGGCCAAAGGGCCTGTTTCTGTGCTGTAAAACTCTATGACTCTAAGATATCTATGCTCCTCTAATTCTGGCCACTTGTGCATCCCTGATTTTAATCACTCCATCATTGGTAGCTGCATCTTCAGTTGCCGAGGCTTCAAGCTCTGGCATACCCTTCCTACACCTCTCTGTCTCTCCACCTCGCTTTCCTCCTTTAAGACACTCCTTTAAGCCTAGCTCTTTAACCAAGCTTTTGGTCATTTGACCTAATGGGCTGAATCTTCTGTTCCCAGACGCCGCAATCTTCCATGTGGTGTCTCATTTAAATAACCGGGGCGCGACACATCCCCCGCCTCCCCCCAATCACATGAAAAGGGCTGGCTTCCCATAACCGGCAATGGGGTCAGCTGCCTTTGCATCGGCACTGATGCCATTTTTAAAGGGCTTTGAACCCTACTGGTAAATTTAAAGCTCAAGTAAATAAAAATAAGATTTCTTCTGTCCCTCTCGTATCCCCCAATAGCAATTTAATTATTTGCCCTCTTCACCCACCCCAAAACACTTACCTTGTCCAACTGACCTTGCCCCCCCCCACTCCCCCAAAACAAGCTGCATAAACTTTAAACTATAACCTTCCCACCATCCCCTACACCAATCACTTTGACCCCGTTTCCCCCCCACCCCCCACCCCGCCGCACTGAGAAAGTTACCTCCTCCCCCCTCCCCACCAGTATGACGCCTCGTTTCCCTGGATGGGGAACCAAAGGCACGGGACTGCCGGCCACCAGGCCGAAGATTGGAGCGGGAATTCAGGCGGCGACACAAGTATCACTAATGCATACATTTTAATTAATTTAAATATGCAAATAGAGATCCCGTTGCTGAGTGGGCGGGGGCATGAGGCCTTGCCGCCACCAGTAATATCAGGCCGGATCCTCCCGACATCGGGGTGCATGGTGGCCCTCTCCCAGAGGAATCTTCAGGCACCACCGCCCCCCCCCCCCCCCCCCCCCGCCCACTCGGGGAAAACTAAGTCTAGCCCAATATCTCCTTTTGTGGCTCAGTATCATAGCTTATTTTATAATGCTCCTGTAAAGCACCTTGGGACATTTTATTACAGTAAAGGTGCTACATAAATATAAGTTGTTGCTGTTCTTGCCAAATCAACTGCTGTTCCAAATGGACTACTCTACTAGTCAGCTACCTATTAGATGAGTACACATTTCTTTGCTAAGGACATTTCTGTTACCACTGGCAACTGGAGGGGGTCATCATGTCAAATTATTCCTCATACATTGTCCTCCTCTGACCACCATGTGATGTCCAGGACAGATGCCTGGTTGATTATTTCTAGTTCAGAAAGCAGGAGTTCCATGAAGAAACCAGTAGCTGAAAAGGTTCAGCTGAAATGGTTGCATAAAAAGTTAGGTACTGGGAAATAGAATGGTGACAACTGAGTGTAATATTCCAACTTGCACCTCAAGGCAGTTTATGCTAAACCTCGTCAGTTTGTTTTGCCTACTTTATTTACTCTTTAGAATGCTATCTAGGGAGCATAAAATAAGTCACTGGGGTTACAATATGACTTTAAAACCATTTGTTCCCCTTTTATATTTTATCCTGAAAAATGGCTCTCTCACTTTTTCTGAAGGTTCATATTCATCTGTTGCAAACAACTTGGACTTCTGGGAAACTTGTAAAATTAAAAACCTAGAGGGATTAAACACAAATATTTGGTTTAGATCTAATCTAACCTACTCTGCAGTGAGACTGGAGACATTTCTTGTGCATGCTCAGATCTAGCTTCCTCAGAACTAGCAAACTGGCCAACCCTTCTGCAAGATATACAGCATGGGTGTCAAATTACCAGCCCATATGTACTATGCTTAATGTTTTCGTTTGTCCTGAAATGGGACATAAAATTTCCCAGGATTTTGTTCTCAGCCCAAAGTCAGGTCACGTGGCCGGTGGGGGGGGCCGGAGAATCAGAGCGGCAGTGGCCACCACAGAGCCCGACACTAGGATTGCCGATTCCAATCTTCCCGACAGCAGCAAGGCTCTGTGGCAGTACCTCTGCTACTCTGTGACGGGACCCTACTTTAAATATTTAAAATAGCTCTCTGCATAAACTTAAATATAATGCCCCACGATCTTACCTTCAGTTCGCAATCTTGAGTATGTCGTGCAACACTCACGTGCCTACACTTTCCTGTCCAAGAGAAGATGGCACCACCAAGGTGGGGAAGGGGTCAGCTCTGCATGATTTAGTGTATAACTAAACTCTGCATTATGTTGTACAGTGTGTAGGGTTGGCATCCTTTTAAAAATGGCACCAACACCTGCTCCTGTATCAGGGGATGCCGTGAACTGTGTCGCCAGTGACGACCCCGCCACATGATTTCTGGGGGGGGGGGGGGGGCCGCCGCTGTCAATATGTTAAATGGCCACCTGCTGCGTAATCATAGTGGCCCGGGTCGCGTGGGGTACGGCCGCCACGTTCCGTGCCTGCTGCTAAAATCCAGCCTGTTATTTCTAACAGCTCAGGAGAAATGTGCCTTGGAAATTGTGCATCACAGCATCACCGTCCCTCCACCAGCTCACATGTGGAGTGTATGATCAGGATTTTGGTGGGAGGAAGGAAAAGAGGAGGGGTAGGTCACAAGGTTAAGATCGGGGCTCGGGAAGCAGAGATTGGGACTGGGAGGGTGTTAGGAGATTGAGACTGAGACTGGACAAGGTTTGAACAGCAAGGGAAACAGAACTATAGGATGGAAGTGTGGGGAGAGCGGAAGGGTGGTAGAGTAGTGGTGTCAGCATTGGGCTCAGCATTTTCTGTAGAGACAGGAGCTTCAGTAGCAACAGGGTGAATAGGAAAAGTGTATAGAGAGAAGCAGCAAATAAGGGGCGAGTGAAATCTGGGCTCCTTATGGTGGGTGAATAGTGTAAGATTCAGGGACGAGAGCAGCCAAAAACCAAAAGGTCTGAAAATTAGTAGCCGTAAGCAAAAAGTATGAAATTTCTTTTTGACAAGGAATCATGTATTTATATCAGTGTTAATGATCTGTAATGATTGCAAATGCTTCCAGGCCACTTAAAATGTGCAGTTTTCCCTTTGTTTACGTTTGACTACTGTCAAGACAGTGGACCAATGCATTTGTATAAAATCACCAAAGTGACATAAGAACACAAAACATAATAAAAAGGAGTAGGCCATTCAGCCCTTCGAGGTCTGCTCCACCATTCAATGAGACTATGGTTGATCATCTACTTCAACATCATTTCCCTGCACTATCCCCATATCCCTTGATGTTTTTAATATGTAGAAATCTATCGATCTCAGTCTTGAACATACTCAATGACTGAGCCTCTACAGCCCTATGGGGCAAAGAATTCCAAAGATTCACCCTCTGAGTGAAGAAATTTCTCCTCATTTCAGTCCTAAGTGGCCTGCCCCTTATTCTGAGACTGTGTCCCCTGGTTCTAGACTCTCCAGCAGGGGAAACATCCTTCCTGCATCTACCCTGTAGAGTCCTGTAAGAATTTTGTATGTTTGAATTAGATCACCTCTCATTGTTCTAAACTCCAGAGAATAAAGGCCCAGTCTATTTAATCTTTCCTCGTAGGACTATCCCTCCATCCCAGGGACTAGTTTGGTGAATTTTTGTTGCACGCTGTCTATGACAAGTACATCTTTCCTTAGGTAAGGAGACCAAAACTGCACAGGTGCAGTCTCACCAAAAGGCTCTATATAATTGCAGTAAAACATATTTACTCCTATACTCAAATCCTCTTGTAATAAAGGCTAACATACCATTTGCCTTCTTAATTGCTTGCTGTACCTGCATGTTAGCTTTCAGTGACTCATGAACAAGGACACCCAAGTCCCTTTGAAGTTCAACACATCCCAGCCTCTCACCATTTAAGAAATACTCCGTGTTTCTGTTTATCCTACCAAAGTGGATAACTTCACATTTCTGCACATTATATTTCATTAGCCAAATTTCACCCACTCGCTTAGCCTCTCCAAATCCCCTTGAAGAGCCTTTGCATCCTCCTCACAACTCACACTTCCACCTAGCTTTGTGTCATCTGCCAACTTGGAAATATTACATTCAATCCCCACATCCAAATCATTGATATAGATTGTGAATAGCTGTGGCCCCAAGCACTGATGCTTGCGGTATCCCACTAGCCACAGCCTGCCAACCTGAAATATTCCTACTCTCTGTTTTCTGTCCGTTAACCAATTCTCAATCCATGACAGTTTATCCCTCCCAATTCTACGTGCTCTAATTTTGTTTACTAACGCCTTGTGTGGGACCTTATCAAAAGCTTTCCGAAAATCTAAATATGCCACATCCACCAGGTCCCCCTTATTAATTCTGCTAGTTACATCCTCAAAAAACTCCAACAGGTTTGTTAAACATGATTTCTCTTTCATAAATCCATGTTGACTCTGCCCAATCCTACCATTATTTTCAAAGTGTCCTGTTATTACATCTTTCATTATAGATTCTAGTATTTTCCCTATGACTGATGTTAAACTAGCAGGTCTGTAGCTCCCTGTTTTCGCTCTTCATCCTTTCTTAAAAGGTGGGGTTACAATTGCCACCTTCCTATCTGCAGGAACAATTCCAGAGTCTACAGAATTTTGAAAGATGACCACCACTGCATCTACTATCTCTACAGCCACCTCTTTCAACACTCTGGCATGTAGATCATCAAGTCCAGGGGATTGATCTACTTTTTAAAGTCTGATTAATTTCTCCAGTACTTTTTTTATACTAAAATATCTTGCAGTTCATCGTTTACACTAATCCCTTGCTTCTCCATTATTTCTGGGAGGTTTTTAGTATTTTCCTCCGTGAAGACAGATGTGAATTATTTGTTTAGTTTCTCTGCCATTTCTTTATTCCCCATTATAAATTCTCCTGACTCCACTTGTAATGGACCCACATTTATTTTTGCTTATCTTTTCCTTTTTACATACCTTTCGAATCTTTTACAGTCTGTTTTAATGTTTCTCACTAGTTTCCTCTCATATTCCATTTTACCTTTCTTAATCGTTTTTTTGGTCCTCCTTTGCAGAATTCTAAAATGCTCCCAATCCTCAGTCTTATCATTTTTTTTTTTGGCATTATACGTCTCTTCCTTTGATTTAATGCAATCCTTTATTTCTTTCGTTAGCCACGCTTGGAATGCTTTTCTTGCTGGGTTTTTGTGCATTAAAGCAATGTATTTTTGTTGTAAACTATGCATTAGTTCTTTAAATGTTAGCCATTGTCTGTTTACCATCATATCTTTTAACGTAGTTTCCCAAACCACCATAGCCAATTTGCCACTCATACCATCATAGTTTCCTTGGCATTCCAACATTTAATAGTTAGTCTGCGCAATTTTAGCTGGTTAAACTCCAGCAGTATCCCTGCATGTAGCTGAGCAATCCTAAAAACTTAGTTAAGAGGGATATTGCTCCACAGAGTTCCATATTCAGCAAAAATCATTAGGTACATGTAGATTATGCATTAGTGTCGAATTAGGTGAATTTTTATAAGTTTATGAAATGCTGAGAAGCAATGCATAATTGTTAATTTAGTAAGCAAAGTATGACTTAATCTTGTCTGGAAAACGTCAAGATATGATTGTTAAATAATGTGGTTAAGCAAGCTGTGATAAGAGCAACAGGCAGTTAAACATTTGACAAACTTAAGCATGGTCTGTCTGACACCTTATGCTGAAATAGCAATTACATAGTATTGCGGTTTATAGCATGCGTTGAAGTTTAGGGAACAAGTCATTACGTTGAGAAGCAAATTAGTGGTCTAATTCTATGCATCAAAGCCTTGGAAAAGCAAATGTGGTTACATATCTTGTAAAATGTTTAGAATTCGTTGTACGAGGAAATGCTCTGAAATACTATGCAGAATTGTGACCTTTGGAATCTTTTGCAAGAACTGCTAAGAAGAACAGCAGACTGAAATGTAAAGAGATTATGACATCAGACTAAGTCAATCATGTTAGCTTGATTAATATAACTCTAATCAATCATGTTAGCTTACTGAGCCATCATATGGTCATGGAGAAAACAATGATGTAACCCAAATCTAATCATGTTAATATGACAAGACAATAGCACCCTGAAAAGGATAGAAGTGAGTTGCTTCGAGACATTGGGGCACACCAACAGAAGATGATCACCAGTCAACAGTAAAGAGACACGTATCATAGTCAATTAGAGCCCTGTGGACCGTTGTTCAACTGAACTGACTGTATACTACTGCCTTTGTTAAGTATCACACTTTGTACTTACTATGAAATATCTTAATAAATCTGCTGGACTTGCTTCCCTTCACCTGTACCCACAGATGTCTGTGGTTAGTCACGAATGGGTCTTTAGTTCAGATTGAGCCAGAAACTTACATTAGTTTGAATGGGAGATTCAGACACGGTGATGGATTGTCATGTGTCAAACATAACTGACTCCATCCAAAAAAAAGTCACAAAAGTGGTAAACCTACCTCAGGTACACAAACAATTATCATCTGCCAAGATCCAATTGCACAAAAAATGTCTCAATAGAAATCAAAAGGCGACACTGAAATATTATAGGTCAGGTTGTTTCAAGTTAAGGAAAGCTCCAAATTGAGTAAAATTCCAGATTCTAAAGCTTCTCCGTGAAACTGAGAATGCTACAATACCGATTCGCAAGGTGAGCACGAACTAGGAATTGCTACTTCCAATCTTCAGGACAGCTTCGTGGTTTTCCGGCTGGCTTCTAAAAAAAAAATTAGAACTGACCTTTTAAAGACCATCAGAAGACTACAAAGCTGCCTCAAAGGTCGGAAACAGCAGTTCTTACTTGCTGCAACTGTCATCTGTGAAACTGACAGTTGCAATTTTTTTTTTTTAAAGGTGGTCTAGTCGGATAGGAAGAAGTCAATGATGAATTTCTGAAACCCCAATGTCGGAAATCTGCCATTTGGCAGAAATTTCTCATCCTTGAAGATTGTATTCACCGCTGGGTAAATGGGGAACAAGGGGACGGAGACTGAGGATTCGCACTGCGCTCAGGAAGCAGCTCCAATACATGAAGAAGGGTACAAGCTGACAGTGTCCCAAAATGGTGCTGTGCAGCTGAGAGGAGCACTCATGCTCCTTCATACTCCACAGAGGGGGAAGTATGAAGAAAACTTTTCCAACCAATTCTTCAGTGGCCTTTAAGGACTGCTGTTCAGGCTGCTGGAGAACTGGAAACACAAGTTGGAACTTGCACAGGCCACCTATTTTCACCACACATTTTGCAGGAGGGTCCTGAAATAGGTGTAAGACCCTTCTTTGTATATTTAATTTGATCCAAAGCTGATTTCAGGCAGTGCCAGGTCCGTCTACAAATTTTATGTCCAGAAATTGGTATAAATTGCGTTCATTTTACGCCTAAAAATTGGATGAAGCACATACCGATTTCTACCCCAGCATATCCAAATAATTTTTGTGAATATGGACCATGCCAAGCACCAGGATGTTGAGGCTACCATGTAAATTGAGTTTGACATCCCTGATGCAGAAAATGCTGAATGAAGAACTATGATTGCCATGTTGAACTGAATGATTGTAATTAATTCTAAATATTTGAGTACAATCAGATTGATTGGAAAGACATTTATGATGTTGTATTAACTTACTGCTTCAGGGGAGAATCCTCATCAGGCAAACTCAGTCCAGCTGCCCGGCAGAGAACTTTCAACCTTTCAATGTGCTCTGCATTATCAGTTCCAAATCCAGAATTCATGATTTCTGAGCGAATGTTATATTCTAATATTGTGGTTTTCAGATCAGCTAGTTTAGCCATGTGCACCTTAACAAGAAATATCAACTGTAAATAACACTTTGATTCACACAATGTACACGAGCTGGTTGCAAAAATGCAGAATTTAGTTTTGATACAAAGTTGTAAAACCAAATCAAATTTTATCTCGTGTGATTTATTTCAGTAGCTAAGGTATACCAGTAGAGGTTACCAGGATACCTGGGAAAGCGGTGGCATAGTGGTAATGTCACTGAACTAGTAACCCAGAGGCCTAGGCTAATACTCTGGGAACATGGGTTCGAATCCCACCACAGCAGATGGTGAAATAATTGAATTCAATTAATAAATCTGGAATTTTAAAAAAGCTAGTCTAATGGTGACCATGAAACCATTGGCAATTGTTGTAAAAACCCATCTGGTTCACTAATGTACGTTCCGGAAGGAAATCTCCTGCTCTTACCCCAGTCTGGCCTACATGTGATTCCAGCCCAGTTGACTCTTAAATGCCCTCTGCCACTCAGTCCAAGGGCAATACACTTCAATGCCTTTTTCCCGCACTATCCTCATATCCCCTTATGTCATCTGTATTTAGAAATCTATCAATCTCTGCTTTAAACATACTCAATGATTGAGCTTCCACAGCCCTCTGGGGCAGAAAATTCCAAGGATTCACAACCCTCTAAGCAAAGATGTTTCACCTCATCTCTGTCCTAAGTGGCTTATTTTGAAATTGTGTCCCTGGTTCTAGTCTCCCCAACCAGAGGAAACATCTTAGCCACATCTATTCTGTCTATCCCTTTAAGTATTTTGTAGGCTTCAATGAGATCACCTCTCATTCTTTGAAACTATAGAGAATATAGGCCCAGTTTCCCCAGTCCCTCTTCATAGGACAGCCCCGCCATCCCAGGAACAAGTCTGGTGATCCTTCGTTGCACTCCCTCTATGGCAATAATATCCTTCCTAAGGTAAGGGGACCAAAACTGCACAACACTCCAGGTGCGGTCTAACCAAGGTTCTATACAATTGAAGCAAGACTTCATTACTCCTGTACTCAAATCCTCTTGCGATAAAGGCTAACATACCATTAGCTTTCTTAATTGCTTGCCGCACCTGCATGTTAGCTTTCAGTGACTTATTGACAAGGACATCCAGGTCCCTTTGTACATCTACACTTTCTAATCTCTTACCATTTAAGAAATACTCTGCATATCTATTCCTCCTACCAAAGTGGATAACCTCACATTTTTCCACGTTATATTCCATCTGCCACGTTCTTGCCCACTCACTAAGTCTTTCCAAATCCCCTTGAAGTTGCTTTGCATCTTCCTCACAACATATATCCCCACTTAGTTTTGTGTCATCTGCGAACGTAGAAATACTACATTTGGTCCCCACATCAAAATCATTAATATATATTGTGAACAGCTGGGGCCCAGGCACTGATCCCTGCAGTACCCCACTAGTCACAGACCCGTTTATTCCTACTCACTGTTTGCTGCCTGTTAGTCAATCCTTAATCCATGCCAGTATATTACCTCCTATCCCATGTGCTTTAATTTTGCTAACCAACCTCCTGTGGGGGACTTTATCAAAGGCCTTTTGAAAATCCAAGTATACCACTTCCACCGACTCTCCTTTATCAATTCTGTTAGTAACATCCTCAAAAAACTTAAACAGGTTGGTCAAACATGATTTCTCATTCATAAATCCAGGTTGGCTATGCCCAATCACTTCTTCATTATCCGAGTGTCCATTTATCACATCCTTTAGAATAGATTCTAGCAATTTGCCAACAACTGATGGAAGGTGAACAGGTCTGTAATTCCCTGTTTTCTCTCTCCCTCCCTTCTTAAATAGTGGGGTGACATTTGCGACCTTTCAATCTGCAGGAACCACTCCAGAATCTATAGAATTTTGGATGATGATCACCAATGCATCCACTCTCTCCATAGCTACCTCTTTCATCACTCTGGGATGTAGAATATCAGGTCCTGGGGACTTAACAAACTTCAGTCCCATTAAGTTCCCCAACACAACCTTCTTACGAGTACTAATTTCCTTCAATTCCTCATTTCCCCTAATCCCTTGGATCTCTAATTCTGGGAGATTTCTTGTATCTTCCTCAGTGAAGACAGACACAAAGTAATCATTTAGCTTCTCTGCCATTTCTCTATTCCGCATTATAAGTTCTCCTGACTCTGCCTGTAATGGACCCACATTTGTCTTAGTCAAACATTTCCTTTTTATGTACCAATAGAAGCTTCTACATTTTTGGCTAGCTTACGTTCATATTCTATTCTCCCTTTATCAGTTTCTTGGTCCTCCTTTGTTGTATTCTAAAATCCTCCCAATCCTCAGGTTTACTACTATTTCTGGCAACTTTATAGGCCTTTTCTTTTAATCTTATACAGTCCTCAACTTCCTTTGTTATCCACGGTTGACTGTCTTTACTTTTGGGGTTTTTGTGCCTTGAAGGAATGTATAGTTGCTGTAACTTTGTAATATTTCTTTAAAGACTATCCATTGCCTATGTACTGTCATACCTTTTTATGTATTTTCCCAATCCATCTCAGCTAATTTGCCCCTCAAACCTTCATAATTTCCTTTGTTCAAATTTAACACCCTGGCTTCAGATTGAACTACCTCACTTTCAATCATAATGTAAAATTCTATCATATTATCGTCACTCATCCCTAAGGTTCTTTTACAACAAGATTAATTAGTCCTTTCTCATTACATAATATCAGATCTAAAATAGCCCGTTCTCTAGTTGGTTCCTCAACATACTACTGTAGAAAACCATCCCTCACACACTGCAGAAACTCATACTCCACAACATTAGTGCTCATTTGGTTTACCCGGTCTACATGCAGATTTAATTCACCCATGATTACTGTATTACTCATGCTACATGCTTTTCTAATCTCCTGATTAATGCCATGCTCCACACTACCACTACTATTTGGTGGCCTATAAACAACTCCTACCAATGTTTGCTGCCCCTTGCTGTTTCTTAGCTCCACCCAAACAGATTCCACATTTTGTTCTTCTGAACTGAGATCCTCCCTTACTAATGTACTGATCCCATCCCTTATCAGCGCAACACCACCTCCTCTTCCTTTTTGCATGTCCTTTCTAAATGTCAAATATCCTTGAATATTCAGTTCCCAGTCTTGGTCACCCTGTAGCCAAGTTTCTGTTATGGCAATGAGATCATACCCATTTACCTCTATTTGGGCTTTTAGGTCATCTACCTTGCTGCGAGTGCTGCGTGTATTCAGGCAGAGTGCCCTTAACCTTGTCTTCTTGACATGCTGCATTCTAAGCCTAGTTTTTGCTCGCCTTTGTTTCGCCTGCCTTCTAATGTCACTTGCTACTTTTCTACCTCCTGTTACTAGCTTTACTTCCTTCCAATCTGAGCTACCCCTCAGGTTCCCATTCCCCTGACAAACTAGTTTAAACCCTCCCCAACAGAACTAGCAGATCTCCCTGCGAGGATGTTACCTCCGATCCTGTTAAGGTGTACCCCGTCCATCTTGTACAGGCCCTACCTCCCCCAGAACTTGTCCCAATGCCTCAGAAATATGATGCCCTCCCTCCTGCACCAATTCTCTAGCCATGTGTTCAATCGATCAATCCTCCTATTCCTATGCTCACTAGCACATGGCACTGGGAGTAATCCGGAGATTACTGCTTTGGAGGTTCTGCTTTTTAATTTCCTTCCCAATGCCCGAAAACCTGCTTTCAGGACCTCATCCCTCTTCCTACCTAAGTCACTGGTACCAATGTGGACCATAACCTCTGGTTGTTCACCCTCTCCCAGAAGGATGTCCTGCAGCCGCTCCGTGACATCCTTGACTCTGGCACCAAGGAGGCAACACACCATTCTAGAGTCACAATTACTGCCACAGAAAAGTCTGTCTGATCCCCTGACTATCAAATCCCCAATCACTATTGCTCTTCCACTCTTCTTCTTCCTCCCCTCCCATGCAGCTGAGCCACCCGTGGTGTCACAGACTTTGCTCTGGCTGCACTCCCCCGAGAGGGAGTATCCAAAATGGAAAACCGATTAGCAAGCAAGGCAGGGGACTGCCTGGCTCTCTTACACTGCCTGGCGGTCACCCATTCCCTCTCTGCCTGCATGCTCCTAACCTGCGGTGTGACCACCTCCCTAAACGTGCTATCCACGTAGTCCTCTGCCTCGCGGATGCACAACAGTGACTCCAACCGCCGCTCGAGTTCTGAAACCTGAAGCTCAAGCTTCTGCAGCTGGTGACACTTCCTGCAGATGTGGTCGTCTAGGACACGTGGTGCATCCATGACTTCTCACATACCGTAGGACGTACATTCGACTTGGCCGAGCTGACCTGCCATAACATATCTTTTAAAACTTTTTACAAAGAGAAGTAAAATAACTTACCAGTTACTCACCAATCAACTTCTTCCCCTGTACCGAAGAGAGAGGCAGCTACTGGAGGCTGAAAAATGGTAGAAGAAATAAAGAGAGAAAGGAGCCCCTCCCTCATATACCAAACTCCCACTTTACACTCAGTGCACTCAAATTTATTTTATTCTTAATTTATAGTTCCCCTTCCTTCCCGAACTCCCTCAATTTTCAAATTCCCTTCGTCACACTCTGTGCCCTCCAGCAGCACTGAGAGTCCCCTCAATTTATACTCTGAAAACAATACTGTGTCAGCTCTGCTAGAGCTCTGCTAAAGCTCAGAAACCAGTTTAAGCTAGCTACCTAATCAACTAACTTCAGCTACTCTCAGAGTATTAGTATACCCCTGTTTATAACAGCAAGAAACCCAACTTACCTCTTAACTGAAACAGGAATTTTAATTAATTGTTAGAAGCATTTGAAGTAAAAATAATTGTGCTGGTATGTGTACAAATTAAGTAGAAATGAGAAAAATCCATCAGCCAGCCACTTAAACAATAAGCTTATATTGGGAACAGTACATTTAGTACTGAGATTTAACAGCATTTAATTTTGCGTACTCACCACAGGATTCAGCCATAGTGTATTACCAACAGCAAGAACAATTTTGGCTTCATGTGACTTATTGTTGATCTTTTGTTTAATAAATCTGGAAACCTGTTAAAATCAAGTTTTAAATCAAAAACTACACAGGGAAACATATCCTTCTCTGCCACTGGCTAATTCATACAGTAGGCAACTGTGTCCCAAACTGCTTACATGCTAAGAAAACAAATCAATGCTTGCAACTTGAATGGGTTAATTCAATTTCTAATTTTCCAAAAGCAAGAAAATACTATACATTATAAACTAGGATTGGTGGGATGTCGGGAAAGAGTACGAGTTTTCAAAATACTTCAAAACAATGGACAACACGGAAAAAAATTGAAGGCCAATAGTACTCGAGGATGAAATACTTGCATCTTTTATCACTAGCATCGACATCAAAGCAATCCTAAGTCCGATATATCTTTGTTAAATGAAGGACAACAGCTCCCATATGAAGGATAAAGTCCCAACATCCTTGAACTCCAAATGTGGAAAAGCACCCTTTACTAAATAAGGTTGGCATTTTCATAAGCCACATTAGACATTCCCGTGACCGCCATCAGTGAGATTGCCAATCAGTGCTGAATTATGTGCAGCTTAATGCCGTAGATTTGCAGACTCTTGGAAATGCTTTCAGCTGCCTAAACCCATGTCACTTAAGGATCCTTGTAAACATCAGTGTGGGGAGACTTTCATCACATTTGTTCAGGCAGGATTCAGACCGAAATACTATGGGGCAAAAGGATAAGGTGCTAACCCATTCTACCATCGGTTTCATTTTGAATTACTTTTTGTAAACTGTTTAATGGTTTTAAACTTCTTCAGTTTGTATTACTGACTGCTTGTTCGAGACCATTAGCAACTTTATCAGTTAGCTCGTATTAGCAGCATTTCAAACTTAATAAAAACTATTTTCCTACCTTTCACATTTGGTAATTTCTTTCTCTTTAGCTCGCTTTTTGTAATACATCCATCTCCAAACAAGGCAGTTAATGCACACACAATCATTTCTAGCTATCTGCCAATTTCACCAAGTAGTGCTATTTCAATCACCCAGCGAAGTGTTTGCTGTTCACAATATTTCTGCAGCTACTGATTGGTTCAAACACACCCTCACCTCCACCTTTGAAGCCTTAGGCCCCACTAAAACCATTACTCTCTCTCACCCTGGCCGTTCCCCCAGTCCATTTCTGCTTCATTAAGCCCAAGCGACGCAAATGAGAATGGATTTGGGAGGCAACTGGTTTAGCCAGTCACTGGTAGATCTGGCAGGAATATCCTGGAATGCAAAGATAACCTCGGCTTCTTTTCTCTCTGCAAATAATCTTCTTAAAACCTTCTCCCCGGTCTCCTCCACTGTCAGCTCCAACAAGTGCGTGGAACTCCTCAACTTCTTTTTCACTAAGATTGAGACCATCCCATCAGTTGTCTTTGCCACTTCCCTCCCTTCTTCTAATCCACCAAGCCAAGCTTCCCCTTAAGTTTCCCCCACCCTAGCCTTTAACTTGCATTTTTAGTTTCTCTACCTCCCCTCATGCCCTCTCTGAGCTCATCTTGTCCATGAAACCCACCTCCTACCCCCTTGACCCTCTCCAATAAGCTGCTGTCCACCCAACCTCCCTTCCTGGTTCCCATGGTAACTGTTCTCTCTCTTCAGATACTGCCCCTCTCCTTCAAATCTGTCATCCTTGACCCCACAGTCCTTGCAAACTACCGCCCCATCTCACCTCCATTTCCTCTCCAAAGTCCTTAAACATGTTACTGTCTCCCAAATCTGGTCCATCTTTCCTGGAACTCCATGTTTGAATCCCTCCAATCAGGTTTCCAACCCTGCCACACTACTGCAATGGCTCTCAAAGTCACAAATGTCTTCCTATGCGGCTGTGACAAAGGCAAACTATCGCTCTTCGTCCTTCTCGACCAGTCTGCATCCTTTAACACAGCCTCTCTACCATCGCCTAGCTGGGTGGGACTGCACTCGCCTGGTTCCATTCTTATTTAATGGTAGCCAGAGAATCTTCTCGCTCCCTCAATGTTACATCTGGTGTCCCCCAAGGATCTATATTTGGCCCTCTCCAATTTCTCATTTACATGCTGCCCCTCGGTAGCAACATCTAAAAACACCACCTCCCTCGATTCCTCCATTATCTCTAAATTATTTGCTGGTTTGTCTGACGGGTTGCACCTCAACAGAGCCGGGACCAATATCCTCATGGGGTGGCTTACAAGAGCTGTTGGCAAGGGTTTAAACAAACTTAGCAGGTTAATGGAAACCAGGATGTAGTAATAAAAAGAACAAGGTACACAAGGAATTGGGAGAGACAGATGGCACTAGGGTAAGAAATAGCAAGGTATTAGGTGGGGTCAGATTAAAAGGGAATGCAATAAAGGTCAAAATTAGGTTTACTGTGCATATATGCAAGCGCACAAAGGTGGTAAATTAGGTTGGTGAGCTGCAGGCGCAGATAACCACATGGGAATATGATGTCATTGTGATAGCGGAGGCCTGGGTACTAAGTATTCCTGGATACAAGGTGCTCAGAAAAGTTAGAGAAAGAAAGAAACAGGGAGGTGTGGCAGTGCTGATTAAGGAGAATATTACAGTGCTAGAGAGAGAGGATGTCCTGATGCAGTCAAGAACAGCATTTTTTTGGTTTGAGTTAAGAAGCAATGGAGGTACAATTACACTACTGGGTGTAGGTGAAAAAGCAATAGAGAAGTGATAATGGAGTACTTTAATTATCCAAATATAAAGCTGGGATAGTAATAACATAAAGGGCAGACAGGGGAAGAGTTTTCAAGTGTGTTCAGGAGAATTTTCTTGATCAGTATTTTTCTGGCCAAATAAGAAAGGAAGCACTGCTGGATCTGGTGTTGGGGAATGAGGTGGATCAAGTGTCAGTAGGGGAACATTTAAGGAAAGTGATCATTGTACCATATGTTTAGGTTAGCTTTGGAAAAGGAGAAGGAGCAATCTAGAGTAAAAATACTTAATTGGAGGTCCAATTTCAGGGGATGAGAACAGATCTGGCCCAGGTAAATTGGAATCAATGATTGGCAGGCAAACTGTAAAGGAACAATGGGCTGCCTTTAAAGAGATGGCTCGGGTGCAGTCAAGGTACATTCCCACGAGGGGGAAAAGGAGGGCAAATAAAGCCAGCTCCCGAGCTGATGAAAGAGATATAGAGTAAGATGAAGCAGAAAAGCATGTGTATAAACAGATGTCAAATTGATAATAGAAGTGAGAGCCAGGCTGAATTTAGAGAACTCAGAGAGGAAGTGATAAAGGAAGTAAGTAAGGTGGAGAGAAAGCATGAGAGACTGGTGGCTAGCATGAAAGGGAATCCAAACGTCTTCTACAGACATATAAATAGTAAAAAGGTATTAAGAGGAGGGGTGGGACAGATTAGGGGCCAAAAAGGGGATCTTATGCATGGAGGCAAAGTGCATAGCTGTAGTACTAAATGATTACTTTGCACCTGTCTTTACCAACAAAGAAGATGCTGCCGAAATTGTAATCAAAGAGGAGATAGTTGAGACACTGGATGGGTTCAAAATTGACAAAGATGAGGTATTAGAAAGGCTGGCAATACTCAAAGCTGTTAAGGCACCAGGATAGGATGGGATGCATCTGAGAATACTGAGGGAAGTAAGGGTGGAAATTGCAGAGAAACTGACCATACTCTTTCAAGCCTATGTTCTATGTTCCTAAGATACAGGGGTGATGCCGGAGGATTGGAGAATTGCAAAAGTTACAACTTTGTTCAAAAAGAGAGTGTAAGGATAAACCAAGCAACTACAGGCCAGTCAGTTTAACCTCGGTGGGAAAGCTTTTGGAAACGATAATCTGGGACAAAATTAACAGCCACTTGGACAAATGTGGATTAATTGAGGAAAGCCAGCACACATTTGCTAAGGGCATATCATGTTTAACTAACCTTATTGTGTTTTTTGATGAGGTAACAAAGAGTTGATGAGATGCATACGGACTTTAATAAAGTGCCACATAACAGGCTTGTAATATACATGACATAGGGCGGCACAGTGGCGCAGTGGTTAGCACCGCAGCCTCACAGCTCCAGCGACCCGGGTTCAATTCTGGGTACTGCCTGTGTGGAGTTTGCAAGTTCTCCCTGTGTCTGTGTGGATTTCCTCCGGGTGCTCCGGTTTCCTCCCACATGCCAAAGACTTGCAGGTTGATAGGTAAATTGGCCATTAGTAATTGCCCCTAGTATAGGTAGGTGGTAGGGAAATATAGGGACAGGTGGGGATGAGGTAGG
The DNA here is from genome assembly GCF_036365525.1 of Heterodontus francisci. Classification (NCBI taxonomy): domain Eukaryota; kingdom Metazoa; phylum Chordata; class Chondrichthyes; order Heterodontiformes; family Heterodontidae; genus Heterodontus; species Heterodontus francisci. Next base: position 40,192,259 of record NC_090387.1, read on the forward strand.
AATATGGAATTAGTGCAGGATTAGTATAACTGGGTGGATGATGGTCGGCACAGACTCGGTGGGCCGAAGGGCCTGTTTCAGTGCTGTATCTCTAAACTAAAAACTAAACTATAGACTTGGGTGTACAGGGCACAATTTCAAAATTTGCAGATGACACAAAACTTGGAAGTATTGTGAACTATAAGGAGGATAGTGAAAGACTTCAAGAGTACATAGACAGGTTGTGGAATGCGCAGACACAAGGCAGATGAAATTTAGCACAGAAGTGTGAAGTGATACATATCAATAGGAAGAATGAGCAAGGCAATATAAGATAAAGGATATAATTCTAAGAGAAACCTGGGGTATATATGTGCACAAATCACTGAAGGTGGCAGGGGAGGTTGGGAAAGCAGTTAAAAAGGCATACAGGATCCTGGGTTTTATAAATAGAGGCATAGAGTACAAAAGCAATGAAGTTATGATGAACCTTTATAAAACAGTGCTTCGACCTTAACTGGAGTATTGTGCCCACTTTTGGCACTACACTTTAGGAAGGATGTGAAGGCTTCAAAGAGGGCTCAGAAAAGGTTCACAAGAATGGTTCCAGGGATGAGGGACTTGAATTACATGAATAGATTGGAGAAGCTGGGGCTGTTCTCCTTAGAGAAGGTTGAGAGAAGATTTGATAGCATTGTTCAAAGTCATGAGGGGTCTAGACAGAGCAGATATAAAGAAAATGTTCCTTTTGGTGGAAGGGTCATAAACCAGAGGACACCAATTTAAGGTGAACGGCAAAAGAACCAAAACGCAACTTGAGGAAAAACTTTTTTATGCAGCAAATGATTAGGATCTGGAATGCACTGCCCGAGTGTGTAGTGGAGACACATTTAATCATGGCTTTTAATAGAGAATTGGATAAGCATCTGAAGAGAAAAGAATTGCAGGGCTACAGGGAAAGGGCTGGGGCGTGGGACTAGCTGATTTGTTCTTGCAGACAAGATACCCTGAATGGCCTCCTTTTATGTTGTAACCATTCTGTGATTCTATTCAGTATTGGACGTGCAGAAATTTCCTCCAATTAAATACTGGGAAGGCCAAAGATACTGACTTCAGTCCCTGCAACAAACTCTGTTCCCTACCTATCATCCTCCGCCATTTCCGCCACATCCAATGTGATGCCACTACCAAACGCATCTTCCCCTCCCCTCCCGTCAGCATTCTGAAGGGACCGTTCCCTCCATGACACTCTGGTCCACTCCTCCATTACCCCGACACCTTGTCCCCTTCCCAAGGCATCTTCCTGTGCAATTGTAGGAGGTATAATACCTGCAATTTTACCTCCTCTCTCCTCACTATCCAAGGCCCCAAACATTCCTTTCAGGTGAAGCAGTGATTTACTTGTACTTCTTTCAATTTAGTATACTGTATTCGCTACTCACAATGTGGTTTCCTCTACACTGGGGAGACCAAATGCAGATTGGGTGATCGCTTTGTGGAACACCTCCGGTCAGTCCTAAAGCATGACCCCGAGCTTCCTGTCGCTTGCCATTTCAACACGCTCCCCTGCTCTCATGCCCACATATCTGTCCTGGGCTTGCTGCAGTGTTCCAGCGAACATCAACGCAAGCTCGAAGAACAGATTCTCACTTACCGATAACGCATGTTACAGCCTGCCAGACTGAACATTGAGTTCAATAATTTCAGAGCATCACGGGCCCCCCTTTTTTTTCAGTTATTATTTTATTTTTATTTTATTTTAGTTTGTTTCATAATCCATTTTTCTTACCGTGTGCCTGCCCACTGTTTTTTTCATGTTTGTGCTTTGGGCCAGGGCTGTTCATTTTTCTGAACATTAACACCCTCGCTGCACTAACGCTTTGTCTTTCACCACACCATTAACATACCCTTTTTGCTTTTGCTCCATGACCTTCTGATCAGTTATTCTGTGTGACCCTGTCGTATCAACATGTTTACTTTTGTTATCTCTTGCCCCACCCCCGCTTTATTTGCTTAAAACCTATTACATTTCTAACCTTTGCCAGTTCTGATGAAGGGTCACTGACCTGAAACGTTAACTCTGCTAATCTCTCCACAGATGCTGCCCGACCTGCTGAGTATTTCCAGCATTTCTTGTTTTTATTTCTGTTCCCTAGCCACTGACACATCTATCTCTCTAGCATCTGTATGAAGCTGAACCAGACTATTCGTAATGTTGGTGTCATACTTGGCCCGGGATGAGTTTCTGACTACATATCTGCACCATCACTAAGATCGCCTCGTTCCACCTCCATAATATCGCCCGACTCCACCCCGCCACAGTTCATCTGCTGCTGGAATCCTCATTCATGTGTCAGTTATCTCTGGACCCGACTATTCCAATGCACTCCTGGCCGGGCTCCCACATTCCACCCTCCATAAACTAGAGGTCATCTAAAACTCTGCTAACAGTGTCCTTACTCACAGCAAGTCCTGTTCACCCAACACTTCTGTGCCCTGCATTGGCTTGAGTTTAAGCAATGCCTTGATTTTCTCATCCTTGTGTTTTCAAATCCCTCTATGATCTCGCACCCTTTCCTATCTCGGTAATCTCCTTGAGCCCAACAAACCTCAGATATTTGTGCTCCTCTAGTTCTGGCCTCTTGAGCATCCCCAATTTTAATTGCTCGACCATTGGTGGACGTGCTTTCAGCTGCCAAGGCCTTAAAGCTCTGAAATTCCCTCTCTAACCCTCCCTGCCTTTAAGTCGCTCCTTAAAACCTATCTCTCTGACCATGCTTTTGACGATCTGCTTAAAGTAGCAAATTTTGTTTTAGAACACTCTTGTGAAGCACCCTGGGACACTTTATTACGTTACAGGCATTATATAAATACATTGTTCCACTAAGTAGATGTCATTTCCACCACCCAGCAAAATGTTTGCTGTAGACAGTTCAGTGGAATGAAGGACTTCTTAAGAGAACTCCTGTCATTAAATAACATTACACCACTCAGCACAGAATCAAGACTTCTACCAAAATTATCCAACAAAATGTTCTGGAACATCAGCTGAAAATTATGGACTTACAAATGTCATGATGCAACTTTTCAAACTTTGAAACTTTTGCTCCTTACCTGTGGATTCCAATCCATTTCATTGTCAATTGGTTTCACTCTGCATATAATAAATTCGACAACCTGTGGTGGTAGAATCTGAAATTTGGCAGGTAGTTCAAGCAGCTGTTTCTGCATCACTTGTCCAGTATGACCACTGTCGATGTATTTCACTCCTGCATTACTGAGAATTGCACTTTCAGCTTTCTGTGGCAATGCTATTAACTGCACCCTTAAAGCATAACAGAACATACCACTGATCATAAAATATTTGCTCTGAATTTGAAAATATACAATTTCATTAAAGCCATGTGCTGATTTACTTTTTCAGAGAGGCAGTGACAGAAAAATCTTTTAAGTTAAAAAAATTAACGAGTTTTGAATGTGATGCACATTTCCAGTCCACATTAGGCTTATTTATACAACATTTTTGGAGTCACATTTTGAGTCAACATTTTATAATGGCAAAATCCTACATCAACACTATGCCAGCATTGTAAAAATAATTTATTTAAGACATTGGAGTTCGAGGATATTTTCCCTCAGGTGGCACAATATCATAAATCACCCAGGCCTACCTACCATTTTCTCATCTGATTTGTGTTCTTTTCTCCAGTATTTGCAGACATTTTAAGTTCAATTATTGTAGCACCTAGAACCTCTTACTTGCAGCAGTTACCCCAACCGATTTGAGGTGGCCCAATTTTGATTTGAGGGCTTTGCCCTGCCCACACAATATGGTGTGGCCCAACCATCTAACCCACACTGAAAAGGTAACTATCTGCCATCTGCATTGCACACCCTTCTCTCTCTCTACCTCCTCCCTCATTTCATATCCTTATTAGTAGTGGTCAGACCTCGTTCCCTCCACACCTGACCTTGCAGTCCCGTTTCCTCTCCCCCGATGAAATACACCATCCTCTGGTTTGAAATTGTCAATATTTTAATAAATTTAGTCTTATTGGTTTCTAAATTTACTTCAAGTTTATCTTCAAATTATATTAAAAACTATATTCAGCCACCATAATTTTTGTCAATATTTCATTGGATCTCTGAAGCCATAACATGGTCTTGAAATACCTGCTGTAAAAATAAGCGCCAGACTGAACAATTATTCTGTCCTTGTTAATTTAGAATTTTACTGCCAACTACGAAAATAAAATTTCCCACCTTACCTGCTATATATTTTTTCCTCTAACCCATATAGAGCAGAAACTTCTAATTGCTCTACTGGTTTCCTGTGGCTCTCCTCTGAGTAGTAATCAGCCATGTCTTTCAAAAGCCTCAGATAGTCCTCTTCCATTGAAACAGGAGGATCCTCCCATTTATTTCTGTGATGTATTATTCTACCATAAGAACTAGAAGCATCACTGACACATGTTGGAATAATCTAGAGAAGATGCAGTTCCATATATATGAAGAAGTTATTTTATTATCCAATACACAACACAATTATACACCTATCCTCAATATAAAGACTGCAGTCAAGAGATGACCATGTACCATACAAAAGTGTGACCAATATAGAATTTTTTTCTCTTTGATAACCTCACAAAATATAAAAGTAGATTTTATTAGCTGTGTCAGGTATGCAGGTACAGAATGGATGCGGCAGGGAAGGGGGGGTTAGAAAACTGGGAAAGCAGTTTTAGGGATGTTTTGCACCAGATTCTTTCTGCGTGTGATTTTCTGGCCAGCTACATTGTGTGCGCTCGAGAACTAGTAGATATTTTGTGCTATGGTCTCATTAAGGCTCTTTAAGGATACTTGCAAAAACACTTAAATGAGTCACAGGAGCTATTTCCCAGCTTTTGCACCAGGCTACAAAGCTGGTTCTGAATGAGAAGGGAAGCTCTGAAATGGGGAGGAGGAATTCGGTGTTCACTTTTTAAGCATTGTCTTGTTTCCATTTAGAGATTTTTTGGAATAGCTTTTTGGGGTGTAATTGTTATTAACTCATTATAGCAGATTTTGAATATGTTATCATCTCCTAAATCTGTGCCCATTTTCCCACAACTCCATGTTTGAATCCCTCCAATCGGTTTCCGCCCTGCCACAGCACTGATACTCAAGTCACAAATTAATACTATCTGTGTGAACATAGTGAACTGTCCCTCCTCATCCTTCTTGACCTGTTTGCAGCCTTTGACACAGTTGACCATGCCCTCACTGGGTTCCATTCCTATCTATCCAGTGGCAGCCAGAGTAACTCCTGCAATGGCTTCTCTTCCCACTCCTGCACCATTATCTCTGGTGTCCCACAAGGATCTATCCTTGGCTCCCTTCTATTTCTCATCAACACGTTGCCCGTTGGCATCATCATCAGAAATTACAACGCCAGATTCCATATGCATGCTGCTGACATCCAGCTCTGCCTCACCACCACCTCGCTCATTCTCTCCACTGCCTCTGATTTCACATGTTGCTAGTCTGGCATCTAGTGCTGAATGAGCAGACATTTCCTCTGATTAAATATGTGGGCCATTTTCTTCTGTCCCCGTAACAAACTCGATTCCCTAGCCACCAGCTCCATCTCCCTCTCTGTCGTCCACAGTCTGAGGCTGAACCAGACTGCTTGCAACCTCAGTATCCTATTTGACCCTGAGCTGAGCTACTGACAGAATATCCTCTTCATCACCAAGATAGCCTACTTCCACGTTTGTAACATCACCAGTCTCTGCCCTTACCTGAGGCCATATGTTGCTGAAACTCTCATCCATGCCTCTGTTACCTCCAAACTCCATGATCTAATGGTCTCCTGGAAGGCTTCCAACCTACCATCCTCCATAAACCTGATCTCATCCAAAACTCTGCTGCTTGTACCCTAACTCACAGCAAGTCTCACTCACCCATCACTCCTTGAAATTTGTTTTATTAAACGAGTTATATAAATGCAAGCTGTTGTTGTATCATTGAAAACTTCCCTGCCTAAAAGTCCTTTATTACTAGCCATGCCATTGGACCAACAAATGCAAATAAATCATTTAAATGACTTGATCAGTACAAGAACAGCTGAAAAATAGTGCAATGAAAAGGAGCTGTTTCAATACCAACTTTCAAGAGAGCTCAAGGATCCACTAGATGTTTCGATGTGAGATACAAGAGTCCGATGATGCAACCCAAGTGAAGGTACAGTTAACGACGGGAGTTGGTCTTCTATATCCCAAATACAATATCGCATGGCTCATGTAGTACAAGATGGCATCCATAAGTGTATTATCTCAAATATAACAAATTTTATTAAAATAAACCTGCCTGTTGCAACTGTATGGATGGAAAGAACCATAAAGATCAATGAAGAAATTCACTAAATCAAGATGTAAAGTTTGGCTTGCACATCAAAAGAATATTAAATCAAAGTTCCTTCAGCTGCCTGGCTAAGATAAGATAAAGCATGCACCATACAGATTACAAAATATGAGCTTCTAACTGATTTAAAGATGCAGCTGTCCTGCTATTGTGAAACTAGCCATTAATTGCTATGCTAATATGATATTCAAACAGAATAATGTTGTAGATATTTCTAATGGCAGGTAAACAAGTCCTAAACAAAAGGTGAAAACTGTACAATGAAACAAAATTTTAACACCAGCTCATAGGACAAGGCACAGAAATAAATCACAAGTAATTTTACCTCAGTGTATCCTGTAGAAGGCAATTTCTTTTCATCTGAAAGGCACCGTGGTTTGTCTATATCTGGGTGAAGCTTATGACGACTTGTACATGTTTTATTATTCCTGAAATGAACATAAACACATTAAAATAAAAGTATTTACACAATGTTATCAATTTGATACAGATGGTCCCAGTTGAGTGCTACATCAAATAGCTGCTCATGAAGAGAATTCTGGTACACAATACGTTGCTGTATCAGCATGAGTGTAATAGCAGGAAATCCTTTGGCAAGAGGTACAAAAAAATGGTGTGGACATGAGTGTTCTGATGCAAATGAGTTAGAATTGTTCATCAAAAAGGATGCCCATTTAGGATTAAACTAAGGATACTACACTGAATCCTCCATTTTCCTTGTGATATCAGGGCAAAGCAGTTTCTTAATGAAGGGCAAAAGTTGATGAATGATGAAAGGTAATCGACCTGAACCATTAACTCTGTTTCTCTTTCCACAGATGCCGCCAGACCTGCTGAGTATTTCCAGCACTTTGTTTTTATACAAGTGCAAAATATCCCTAATCAAATATGCATTTTGTTTACCAAGTATCTGACAGAAACTCTCAAGATTTCAGATTAGTCTGTTTACCAGCCATACCACTTGCTGTAAACCAATTCACTTGTTGCTCTTTTCCATAATAAAAGGGTAATACTAGTGCAACTGGAAATGTCTGCCCAAAGAATGATGGAGCTGCCTTGTCATTGCAGCTCCCTAGATTTCCCCTACTTTTCTTATGTCTACTAAGCAAACATTTGCTAAGTGCTTACCTGCAGATTCCATATGCTTTAAGGTATTTACATAAAGATTTGTCATAGCAAGTGTCATCTGTGTTATTCAAGTCAGAAATAAATTTATATAGTTCTTTAGGAATTTTAGCTTCTGTTCTTTCCAGGTAGTGCAGAATGGAAGCTGTTTGCAGTACATTTTTGTCGGTCATTAGTATTATTGACTGACTTTGAAGAGTGAATCCCTAGTGTTAAGAAAACATTTTTGTATCAGATAATTAAAAAATGTTGAATTTGTTCTAAAGGTTCTAACTCATTGTTCTAAGATACTAGACAACATTAAACGCTTTGCAGTACACATGCCAAAACTCTCATTACTTAAGATTCCAATGTGAATTTATAAAATCCACATCATCCCCATTCATTTCTCCCATAATCAGTTTACCATAAGGATAATGTTAACTACCAAAAAACTTCAACCCAGTTATAAAAAAAGTAATGCATCGTAACCTCTTAGGCACCTTCAGAGTAGCACTGATGATGCTGATACGAATTAAAATAAGTACAATAAAAACAAATTAATGTATCTGTAAGTATCTAAGTCTTGGGTACTGTACATGAGGAATGCTGTACCTGTCAGTCTCTGGTACTGTATATGAATGTGGGATTCAATCACACTCTGAGTCAAAGATGGCACAGGAGGAAACCATTTGGCCCACTGAGTCCATGCCAGCTCTCCATAGAACAATCCAGTTAGTCCCATTCCTCCACTCTAACCCCAAAACTCTGCAAGTTTATTTCCTTCATGTGCCCATCCAATTTCCTTTTGAAATCATTGTCTCCGCTTCCACCACGCTCATAGGCAGCGAGTTCCAGGCCATTATCACACACTGTGTAAAAAAATTCTTCTTCACATTTCCCCTGCATCTCTTGCCTAAAACCTTTAATCTGTTTCCCCTAATTCTTGTACCATCAGCTAATGGGAACAGTCTACCTTAACCAAACCAGTCATCACCTTGTACACCTTTATTAAATCTCCCCACAATCTCCTTTGCCCCAAGGAGAACAACTCCAGCTTCTATGTAAGCTATGTTGGATTCTGAGGTATAATGTCAGACAGGAGAAGGCCGATATTAGCAGGCTGTGCCATAAGATGTCTTTCACACGGTTTTTCTCTGCAAACATGTTTGTGGATAATCAGCAAGTTGGATAATGGAAGTTACAAGTGATCTGCAGGATTATATTTTGGGACAAAACATGTCAGTTCATATGAATAGCTGCCCAATTAATGTTTTAACAGGAGCACCTAGTTACTGGACGACTGTCATCAAAAAATTGCTGACTTTTTTGCTCACTAAGGCAAGAGATGTTTGAGAAATTAAACCTATTTCCCATTCCAATCAACTCGGTTTCAGCATCAAGAAATACAGGGCAGAGCAAAGCTACTATTGCTGAGCCCTCATTCAGCTGAAGGAGGAGGAAGAGAAATGGCATGTTGTAGGTACTAAAGTTGGCAGTGGGTGGGTGACTAGTAGGGGGTGGTTACAAAGTCTGCTTCCTTCAAACTTGGGCGTTTCATGTAGCTGGTCCCCACAAAGATGTGGAAGAGTATGGACTTCTCTAGAACTGCACCCTCACTTTGAGATTCTGATAAATGTAGCCATTAGGAAAGAGTCCAAGAAGAATAAACTTCATTAAAAGAATTGTCTGAGCCTAGAATAATTTTTTAATGGTTGTGTACAGTGACGTGGCACAATTGCTGCAAAGCGGCATAGACACTAATTTACTACTACTTTAATTTGGAAAGAAGCCTTATGTGGAATGTTATAGGGATACTGGGACCTGAGAAGCTCTTTAAAAGTTTATGATTTGAAGAAAGTGCAACTGAAGCAATTGTCAAAATTTTGTCTATTGGGAGGAAAGCAAGAACATAAATTAGGCCCCTACAATGTCATGACACATTGGGGAGGAAACAGCAAATATGGCAGTGACTTGGACTGGCAAACACTAAACAGTCTTGCAAAACGTCGACTGAAATTGTTCAAAAAAAATCAACAAACATAAATGTTTAAAAAGCTCAAAATTTCAAATTTCAGCAGAATAAAAAAAGAGGAACAACGTTTCAGACCTAACACTTTAAATTGTCTACTTCTGCAATCACATGTTGGTTCAGTGCAGTCTTTTTCTTGCCAAAACACCTCCAAGGAAATAAATATTTAAAACAAAATTCTATTTAGAATTTATGAATTAGAAAATGTGTGGTCTATTAACAGTCAGCTAGAACTAATATACAAACTAAACAGAACATCTCAAAAAACACTGCTGAATCAGAATTCCCTCTTGCATGAAGCTCAGTAATGATAAAATCTTGATATTTTTCTACCTATTAAAAATACATTTTTGTCACAATTCACTATACCTCCACAGCCAGATTATCAAAATTTTCAACCATGCAACATAGGCGAGCTCCAAATATCTCCAAAGATGGAGGAAAACCATAATGGATTACACAGGTGGCATCTGTAATTCTTAAGGCTTTGAGGCAGTTATCAGTTGTAACTGTTGGGGAAATAAATATTTAAAACAAAATTCTATTTAGAATTTATGAATTAGAAAATGCGTGGTCTATTATTATGCAGTGTCCCCCGAATCCAAAACAGAACAAGCAATAAGTATGTAATGCTAGGACCACCTGAAGGGTTAACAATATGACACAGCAACACTGATAATATTTTGTCATGTACCATTACATGTTCATGGTAACAAGTACTAAACAAAGAAAAATTTAATATTCAGGTTTCATGATGCTTTTATGGGAAACTGGATACAAGACTGGAATAAAGATTCTTGAACCCAACCATACATACTCCTATTATAGTGAAAGCTTCTTTTTGAACCTGTGGATCAGCTTGCACACAAACAGTAACCACTGTTCTCGGGTATATGTTGTCTGTATTCATTTGTAATCTGGTATATGAAATTTGGTACAAAGAGAAAACATTTTCTGACAATTTGTAAAATACAAACATTTTTATTAGTGTATGTATTTAAAGTGTGTATTATTCTGTGTACATTTAAAATTTCAGTGTTTAAAATACTCACCTAATATTACATGTGTGCCAGGGTTGAATTTCTTACTCCACTGGTCCATTACATTGCTAACCTGTAAGCTCATTCCTTCATGGGCTTTCATGCAGAAATTTGAATTACTGTCCAAAGCCTAGAAAACAGTTGTGACCAAAAGATGCTCAAGAATAGGCTATACTTTTAAAACGACCAACAATTTAAAAAATACCTGACAGCACAGAAGTTCACTTATAGTTACGACAATCTCATATTCAGCTATGGGCAGCCAAACTACTCCTCAAAAATTTCACATTCCCCCAGGTAGATTACCAGGTGAGATGTTTTACCTTGTATTATATGCAATTCAGCAAAAAAGAGTCTCTAAATGTTCAGAAATACATACACCATTGTTATATTTTTAAACATGCACAGAAAGCCAGCAAACGAAAGAAAAAGTTGGAAAAAAAAGCCGAAAAACGGAAAAGGGAAAAAAAGAAATAGATCAAGAAAAAGAATAATGAACTTACACAGAATGTACAGCACAGTAATTCAGCCCAACCCCCGTCTAGTCTGGTGTTTATGCTCCACATGAGCATCCTCCCAGCATACTCCACCTAACCCCATCAACATATCCTTCTATTCCTTTTTTCTCGTGTACTTATCTAGCTTCCCTTAACTTGGGTATAAAATATAAATGTTATTTCAGCATTTTCTGTTTCTCAGTGGACTGTAATTTAAAGTGCCTTTCATGTCCTCAGGATGACTGAAAGCACTTCACAGTCGATGAATTGCATTTGAAATGTAGTCATCGTTATGCAGGCACAAATGGAAGCCAGTTTGTGCACAGCACAGTCCCACAAACAGCAATAAAGATCAATGACCAGTTAATCTGTTTGTGGTGTTGATTGAAGGATAAATATTGGCCAAGAAGCCAACATCAAATAGTGCCATGGGATCCTTTAGATCCACCAAAATCTTAAAATATACAAAAGCATGAAAAAAAGATGATGGCCCGGACCTTGTGGTCAGTGGCGAAATGCAGCGCTCGCTGCTGACATTGAGAATATTGCCCACAAAGATTTAGCAGGCTGTAGAGTGTCTATTTCCCCTATCCCAATGCAATTTTGAATATGGCGCCCTCTATAGAGGATCCGTGGCATCTACCAACAGCAAAGTCATCAAACAGTTGATCAGCAAACCAGGAAGCAAAAAGCACAGATTATAATTCACTTTTTAATCATTTTACAAAAGTGAAATAAAGATTGGGATGTACACATGGGATTATGGTAGAAGTTCACACTTTTAAAAAATTATTTTAAAAATCATGGAATTTTTAAATGACCCTCCACACATATAAAATTAGGTTTTTGGGGCCTTAAGGGAGTTCAGCAGTAATTATAACTTAGCCATAGATTCATTTACAGCACAGGAGGCGGCAATTCGGCCCATTAAGTCCATGCCGGCTCTCCACAGCGTTATCCAGTTAGTCCCACTCCCCCGCTGTTAACGGTATGCTTTTAAGAACTCAGTTACACCTCATTCAACAAGACTCACATTTTCAACGGTTTTTACAGCAAGAATAATATGCAAAAGTTGAAGTGCATGTCAAATCACTGATTTTGTATTCATTGAATCAGTGAAGGTAGCAACAGCGCACCCTGTGGAGGAGCAGGGTATCACTGACAGCAACTTCTAGATTTACACATTTAACTGCACGGGTGTGGAAGCCAGACGTTGCTGTCAGTTTTAAACAGCACTGACGTTGAGCACCAAGTCTCGGTGTCATTACAACCGCAAATTCCAGGCCAATATGATTAGACATAAATCTCAGATTTTACAGCACAGAAGTCCAAATGACCCATTGTGCTGGCTCTCCAAGATCTACTTACTCAGTCATAGTCCCCTGTGCTTGCCAGATACCTTTTAATTTTTTTCTTAATACAGATGAACAAGAGCTCTTATGTGTCAACAACAGCACTGTGTCAGCAGAAAGGTAACTGAGCTTTGTTTACAGAACTATTGTTTATATAAAGTAGGGGGAGAGGAAGCCAAGTAACTTTAAAGCCAACACAAAGAAAAATGTGTCATGTCACCTTTCTTTCCCATGTTGGTGACTGAATACTTGGTGCTACAGGCATATAATCACAGTATGTGAATTTCCTATTTTTTTCCAATAAGGAGAACAAATGCACAATTGTAGTATACTTGAAGTCATGTAACTGGCAGTTACAATTAATTTTCAGTAATAGTAAAACCTTTTATAAATATTATTCAATGACTGATCAGATCATTCAACAATACATTCTAGCATTGCTTTGTATTTAGTTAACACAAAACATACGATTTCCTTTAAAATTATACATATTTAAAATTGAAGGAAGTGGCATAAAGAATATTTTTGCAATTTAATATTTAATAAGTAGCAAAAATATATTTGCAATTTTACTGTTGTCAAAGCAGCTTTCAGGACAAAATGCTTATGGAGAAACAAGAAGCAGATGAACATAAGAAATAGGAGTAGGAGTAGGCCACACAGCCCTTGAGCTTGCTCCACCATTCAATAAGATCATGGCTGATGGGTGACCTCAATTCCACTTTTCTGCCCTTACTCCATATCCCTTGATTCCCTTTGAGTCCAAACATCTAGCGGATCTCAGCCTTGAACATATTTAGTGACTGGGCATCCACACCCCTCTGAGGTACAGAATTCCAAAGATTCATAACCGAGTGAAGCAATTTCTCTGATTTCAGTCCTAAATGGCCGACCCCTCATCCTAAGACTACATCCTCCAGTTCTAGACTCACCAACAAAGGGAAACAGTCTCTCAGCATCTACCCCGTCAAGCCCTCTTAGAAACTTGTGTTTCAATCAGGTCGCCTCTCATTCTTCTAAACTGAAGAGTATAGTCCCATTCTACTCAATTTCTTCTCATAGGACAAACCTATCATCCCAGGAATCAATCTAGAGAACATTTTCACCCCCCGCCCCCACCCCACCCCAAAAGGCAAGTACAACCCCCCTTGAGTACGGAGACCAAAACTGTACAACAGTATTCCAGGTGTAGTGTCAGCAAAGTCCGATAGAATTGCACAAGATTTCCTTACTCTTGTACTCCAAACCCTTTGCAATAAAGACCAACATACTATTAGCTTTTTTTTATTCATTCATGGGATGTGGGCATCACTGGCTAGGTCAGCATTTATTGCCCATCCCTAATTGCCCTTGAGAAGGTGGTGGTGAGCTGCCTTCTTGAACCGTAGCAGTCCATGTGATGATTGACCTCCAGCAACCACAACGACCTTCTTTTGTCCTACGTATGACTCCAGCCAGCGGAGAGTTTTCCCCCTGATTCCCAATGACTTAAATTGTGCTAGGGCTCCTTGATGCCATACTCGGTCAAATACTGCCTTGATGTCAAGGGCAGTCACTCTCACCTCACCTCTTGAGTTCAGCTCTTCTGTCCATGTTTGAACCAAGGCTGTAATGGGGTCAGGAGCTGGGTGGCCCTGGTGGAACTCAAACTCAGCGTCACACAGCAGGTTATTGCTAAGCAAGTACCACTTGATCGCACTGTGGATGACGCCGTCCGTCACTTTACTGATGATTGAGAGTAGATTGATGGGCCAGTAATTGGCCGGGTTGGACTTGCCCTGCTTTTTGTGTACAGGACATACCTGGGCAATTTTCCACATTGCTGGGAAGATGCCAGTGTTGTAGCTGTACTGGAACAGCTTGGCTAGGGGTGCAGCAAGTTCTGGAGCACAGGTCTTCAGTACTATTGAGGAATATTGTCAGTGCCCGTAGCCTTTGCAGTATCTAGAACCTTCAGTCATTTCTTCATATCACGCGGAGTGAATCGAATTGACTGAAATCTGGCATCTGTGATGTTGGGGACTTCAGGAGGAGACCAAGATGGATCATCAACTCGGCACTTCTGGCTGAAGATTGTTGCAAATACTTCAGCCTTATCTTTCACACTGATGTGCTGCTACCTAATTCCTTGCTGTACTTGCTTGTTAACTTTCATGAAGAAGGGCACCCAATCCCTCCAAATAGTTAATAGTTCCTCACCATTTAAAAAATATTCTGTTACTATTCTTCCTATTCAAGTCACTAACCTTACATTCCTCCACATTGTACTCCATCTGCCACCTTCTTAACCTGTCTATAGCCCTTTGCAGCTTCTCATGTCTTCCTCACAGCTTACTTTCCAAGTAGCTTTGTATCATTAGCAAACCTGGACGCACTGCACTTGATTCCTCCATCTAAGTTAGTAATGTAGATTGTAAATAGCTGTGTTCACTGCTATGTTTGAATCAGAGTGACAGTCACATGACAAGCCCCTCCCCATATGTGGTTTTAAGCTGGTGTTTTCCCCTGCAGCAGAAGAGAAGCAATTGGACTCTGACATGAGCAGACCCTATGTGGCGATCGCCTCTTTCTCTCTGGTCTAGCTTGAAAGCTTTCAAATCCTGCTTGCTGACTGACCACCTTTGCATACTCCGGCTACAATCAGAAACCCCACTGGAGGAAATGATCCGCAACACTATCTCCAAGAAACCCACCAAATCAGTCACCTATCGCTTCAAAGTAAAAGCCTCAGGACCACCGAATTCAGCTAGAAGCCAGCCGAATCACCAAACTTCGCAGACTGTATTCCTTTTTATTTTTGCGGACTCTAACTCAACCAATCTACCTTTCCCCACTCTGTAACCTACTTGTGTGTGTGTAAACCTCCAGTGTGTGTTAGAATGAGAGTTGTCACGTTGTTTATTATTTTTATAGTTCAGTTTAGGTACAATAAAGTTAACCTCTTTCTTTGTCAACGCAAGAAAACCTGTTCGATTACTTACTTGCTATGATCATAGCAAGTACCAATCAAACACCCACTGAATTGGCCAGTACATCCACTTTAAGAATTTTTTTGTTTTTATTCATTCATGGGATGCGGGCATCGCTGGCTAGGCCAGCATTTATTGCCCATCCCTAATTACCCTTGAGAAGGTGATAGTGAGCTGCCTTTTTGAACCACTGCAGTCCCTGTGAGGTAGGTACGCCCACAGTGCTGTTAGGAAGGGATTTCCAGGATTTTGACCCAGCGACAGTGAAGGAACGGCGATACAGTTCCAAATTGTGTTCAAACAAGGAGGGGGAAAAGAAGGTAGCCCTTTGACCCCTCCTCACTTGACCATAACATAATAAATAGCCTGCCAACCCGAAAATTTATTCCTACTCTGTTTTCTGTCGTTTAACCAAACCTTTATCTGTGCAAATATATTCCCCCATTCCAATGAGCATGAAGAAGTATGTATTATTTTTGTCTTGACTTTTACACCTAAGTGGCTCAACATAATTTACATCCCTGCTTTGTGAGCCTAAACTGAAAAGTTTGTCAAAATACCTATGTACACAGTGGCACTTTATTGCACAAGAACAGGATTCCATTGCATTAACAGAAGGATAAATTTAATCTTAACTAGTAAACTCCCAAAGAGATGGATGCACGTTAACCATAACGACCTACTTTGAACACATGATCCACTTCCTCAGTGAAGTTAGTAAAGACAACAGTCTTCTGCAAACTCTCAGAGGTGAAGTCCAACATGGTCAGCAAAAGTGATGTTTTCTCACAGTCCAGACAAACTTGCACAACCTAATAATGAAGAAATTCTATCAACAAATTTTTAATGTAAGAACAATTCTCAAAAATAAAACATTCTGCAGTTAGATTACAGCACGTCAGAAATATTACAACTAAAAACCTTTTCTCCCCGTCTCCCAAAATACAACAGAACTGCACCTGTATCAAGTGCAAGAAATATCAAGCAGATACTAATGATGTAGAAAAGGTCAGCTTTTTGAAATAGTCTTATCTGCAATGCCCATTATGCCAGACAACAGGCAAGTGATAATGTCACTAACCCACCATCTTTCTGAAGCCCCGTAGTACCTTTCCACTATACTCACTGGAAAGGGGAGCAGATCTTTGATTTGACCAAGTTACTACTGCTGGTAATGCTTCAAGACCATACGGGGAGTCACTGCTTTATTTAACATGGCTATCCTTTGTAAACGATATGGACATTATCACAAGAATAACTGAAGTATCCATAATTAAATCTAATTTCTTAAGGCTCCAAGGAGGTAGCCATATCATTAAAAAGTTGAGGAATGACAAAATTAAATTTCAAAGTGGGATATCAAACCACAAAAAAACCTTTCTGATGCCAATATCACATGCTTTAAATGTGAAACTATCAGGCTTAATAAAGCTGCTAAATGTAACAAAATCTTATACAGCAATAAATCAAATAGGGACAGCTTCAGATGAGTAAAATTATCACAGTATTCATACTTCTGAAGCATACTTCTCCCCATGCACAAATCCAGGCTTGGAGCTGTAACCTTGAGACCATTTGGGAAACTTCTGCCTGACTGAAATCTAAAGCAAGCCTGAGAAGTTGAAACTGCTTTTGAAATAAGAAAAAAAGACTTTCATTTATACAGTGCCTTACATGCCCACCGGACATCTCAAATGCTTTACAACCAATGGAGTACTTTTTTGGAAGTATAGTCACTGTGAAATTCAGGAATGGAAAATGAATTCATCTCATTTTAGGTGCAAGTCATCTGGACATTTACAATAGTACTGGAAAACCATTACAAGATGCAGAATCGAATGGACAGAAGAGAGTCTACTTCAATTGTAAGGAAAACCTCATACGCCACATGGGAAATAATAATTTCATTGGTTGGAAACTTACCGTTGACTTTTAACGGGGAAAAAACTCTACAAGTAACTTTTTAAAAACTAGCAGCCAAGATGGCCATTGCCATTTCCATCTAACATACCAGGAGATTGGAGTGGAGACAAAAAGTCTAACAAGAAGCCCAGCCACGACAATGTCTTGGTCTAAGTGACTGAATTACCTCGAATGGCTTCATTAGCACAACAGTCAAAGCCATTCCCACCTACTGACTTTGAAATAGCTAACCTCCTCCAAGTGTGAATCAATATCCTGGGGCATGTGGAACCTTGAATTTCAATAGAAGATTCCAGAAAAAAACTCATTAGAAACAAAGGGGATTGAGAAGAACCATGTGTCCACCTGTTCATCTCTGAAGAAACAAGTTTTGTTACACAGACAAGCAGACAGGCAGAAACCAAGTGGACAGTAGCTGAGAAGGCTGCTGATTCCCTGTCTCTCGCTTCTCTCTCTCTCTCTCTCCCCAGAAAACATCAAGTGAAAACTGTCTGCAACTGGGGGACACTCCAAGCCTTCAGACTGCTACAGCCAGTGAGAAGGGGAAGAGAGCCAACTGCAATTCTGCGTTCAAGCAATCCTGAGCAAAGCAGGCCAACCAAAGTGCACTTTGACCAGCGAGGACTTCAAGAGCACAGCTTCAGCCGAGGACTAGTGGATTTACAGACTGTATTTAAGATCAATTTATTCTGGACTTTAATCCAACCACCAAATCTATTTTCCCTCCTCTAATCTACTTGCGTGTGTGAGATTCTCCTGGGAATGTGTATCGTATTTTTAAAATCGGGCTAGAGTGTCAAGTATAAACTTACCTCTTTCTTGTTTAAACTCAAGAAAACCTGTCCAATTGGTTCTTTTGCAATCACAGTAAAGGAAAAAGGTAAAACACTCACAGATGTGGCAAGCACAACCACTGTTTAAAAGGAATAAACCCTATTGCGGTCAAAGAAGAGGAAGGGGCAGGGAGGGAGCCTGAGACACCCTCCTCACCTGGCCCTAACACAATAATCAAGGAACGTGAAACTAACTGGGAAAATATTTCAACAGAATATTATAGAATGGACTAAACAACCCTTATAATTTCAGAAGCACATGAAGTATCAAGCTTCTGTAACTGATGAATAAGACTTTACAATGAGCAAGCTAGTTAAGCAAAAAGCCTCATTTGAACTACTGCCTCAACTTCAGAAGAGGTGAATCAGTGAGTCACAGGATCTTAGAGGAACCCAATATGTTTAGCAAATTAGACAGTTAAAAACAGAATTCAATTACCCTTTCACAAATACTGAAGGGCCCCCAAGACTTCAACTGCCAACATATACCGAAAGGCCCCAAGACCTCAACTGGCCGAAGGCATGTTTTTTAAAAACTGTTCAAAAACCTATGTGAAGGCCAAAGCCCATAATGCAGAACACCACAAAGGGAAGGAGAAAGCAATGTGAAATGAAGTAGTGGAGCTTCAGAAATGCCAAAGGGTTTTGATAGTCTATAAATTGTAAAAGCAAAAAAAGCCTTAAGTTTTGAGGTCCTAGGAAAGAATACTTACACTTCAGGGAGAATTAAGCAGCAGTGAAAATAAGCTAAGCTAAAAGTAAATCATTGGAACTTTCAAAATTTGGGAGGGGTGTAAAACTGGTGAAAGGATAATCAGGCAGGGTGTAATTATGGTAGAAAAGGATGGGGTAAGGAGTTTCATATTGTTTGTTTGTTTTTTTCCTTTAAGTATATAATCCCAATAAATAATTGGATTCAATAAGGGATTGTAATTGAGCAAATGACTGTGATCCCAAAGAATAGAACAACAGTTGCATTGACAATAAACTGAAGGCAAGCAGGACGAATCCAACCTGGGAAGTACCCTTCCATCAGACACTTTCAATCATCAGCAAAGTGATGGGAGCCGTCATTGACAGTGCTATCAAGAGGCACTTGGGGGACAAGGTGGTGTAGTGGTAATGTCACTGAACTAGTAAGCCAAAGGCCAAGCTAATGAGCTGGGGACAGGGGTTCAAATCCCACCACGGCAGATGGTGGAATTTAAATTCAATCAATTTTTTTTTTAAATCTGGAATTGAAAGCTAGTCTCAGTTATGGTGTAAAAACCCAACTGGTTCACTTATGTCCTTTAGGGAAGGAAATCTGCCATCTTTACCTGGTCTGGCCTGCATGTGACTCCAGACCAACAGCAATGTGGTTGACACTTAACTGCTCTCTGAAATGGCCGAGCAAGCCACTAAGTTGTCAAGGGCAATTAGGGATAAGGTAACAAATACTGGCTTTGTCAGTGACACCCACATCCCATGGAAGAATAAAAAAAACATACTCAACAATAACCTGCTCACTGATGATCAATTTGGGTTCTGCCAAGACCACTCAGCTTCAGACCCCATTACAGCCTTGGTCCAAATATGAACAATAGAGCTGAATTCCACAGGTGAGGCGAGAGTGACTGGACTGACATCAAAGCAGCACTTGATCAAGTGTAAGTTTAATTCAGTGACAATCAGAGGGAAAATTCTCCTCTGGCTGGAGTCATACCTATCACAGAGGAAGGTGGTTGTGGCTGTTGGAGGTCAATCATCTCAGCCTCAGGACATTGCTGCAGGAGTTCCTCAGGGCAGTGTCCTAGGCCCAACCATCTTCAGCTGCTTTATCAATTACCTTCTCTCCATCATAAGGTCAGAAGTGGGGATGTTCGCTGATGATTTCACAATGTTCAGTTCCATTTGCAACTCCTCAGATAATGAAGCCGTCCTTACCCACTGCCAGCAAGACCTGGACAATATTCAGGCTTGGGCTGGTAAGTGGCAAGTAATATTCACACCACACAAGTGCCAAGCAATGACCACCGCCATCTCCATCTCCAACAAGGAAGAATCTCTCACCAACAGCCTGGGGTGGGGGTGTGGTTACCATTGACCAGAAACTTAACTGGACCAGCCATATAAATATTTTGGCTACGAAAGCAGGCCAGAGGCTGGGAATTCTTGACAAGTAACTCATCACTTGACTCTCACCAAAAGCATGTCCACCATCTAAAAGTTACAGGTCAGGAGTGTGACTGAACACTCCCCATTAGCCTGCATGAATACAGCTCCAAAAACACTAAAGTCGTCGATACCATCCAGGACAAAGCAATCTGCTTGATTGGCTCCCCATCCACCACCTTAAACATACACTCCATCCAACACCGGCAGATAGTGTCAGCCATCTTATCTATAAGATGCACTGCAGCAACTCACCAAGGCTCCTTAAACAGCACCGCCCAAACTCACAACCTGTACCATCTAGAGGAACGAGGGCAACAGGTGCATGGAAATATCAACATCTGCAAGTTCCCTTCCAAGTCACACACCATCCTGGCTTGAAAATATACTACCAATCCTTCACTGTTGCTGGGTCAAAATCCTGGAACTCGCCGTCCTAACAGCACTGCGGATGTACCTACACCACACGGACTGCTGTAGTTCAAGGCGGAAACTCACCACCAATTTCTCAAGTGCAATTAGGCATGGGCAATAAATGTTAGTCTTGCCAGCAACGCCCTCATCCCAAGAATACAAATAAGTTCAAGCTTGTATGAGGGTTAACATATTCTGAAGAGTTAAGACCTGATGAAAAGTGCACCCCAAGCTCCGATGCTATTATGCGAGAAATTAAGGAAAACATTAATATTACATGCTCCACAAGATAGAAGAGTTTCTAAAAAGTCAACCTAATTTTTTCTAGCGGTTCTTTAATATGTTGGAGTACAGTCGCGTCTACTATAATAATGACTTAAAAACAAAGATTTAAATTTTAAAAATATAAACTCTCATCTGACTGCTGTCAGATGAACACAGCATTAAAATTAAACTGTCTCGCACCGAATCATGTTTCACTAGTACAGACCTGATGCACATTTCCATACAGTGCAGCTTCATCCATGGCTGTTATAACAACATAAGGATCATTTTGATATTCTTTTACCAAGCTGTCCATTTGCTTTGTCCAATGCTTTCCAACAGCTATGAGCTGTTGTGGGGTCGATCGTCTCTCTGGAACATCAGTAGCTTCCCTGAAGCATTGCAAGATAGTAGCCATCTATGTTTAAAATAAATTAGGATTAGGTCTCTATTACATATCTGGAAAATTATTTTTCATAATTTATGTCATTATATTCACATAATGAAATTGCATATGGCCATCCAGAAACATCAATCCCAAAGCAAAATAAACAAATCAAGTTGTGAAACAAGTTACTAACTAACATTGTTCATGCACAAGAGAGAAACTAAATTAACTTTCCTTCTGTAAATATATACATGTTTCACCAATGGTAAAAAGCTTGGGTAAGTCTCATGCTGGGATAGTGGACAGGAGAAAATTGGTAGAAGTAAGTAACTTGAGATACAAGTAAGTTCCACTATATGCAACTTTTTGGAGAAAATGTAGTTCTATAACTAGATATTACCAGTGAAAACGATTTGGAAAATTCTGTTGTTTACACTGGATGTAGTTTATGGAGAATGAAGCCATTTTTACACATAAACCCCAGAAGCACGGAGATGTCCGCCATTAACACCTACTTTCCACATTTGGGATTGAAATGGGAACTTTTGAAACCATGCTAAACTTTAAACAGATATTTGTTATGCTAGCAGAGATCCTCATCCAGAGGAACAAGAGTAGGTCATTCAGCATCCTCTAGCCTACTCCACCATTCAATTAGACTATGGCTAAGCTGTACCTTAACACCATTTACCTACCTTTGCTCCATATCACTTGATACCCTTACCCAACAAAATTCTATCAAACTCAGTCTTGAAAACGGATCCAGGAACCTTTTCTTTGGGCGGGGGGGGGGGGGGGGGGGGGGTGTTGGGGCAAGGATTTCCACTAACCTTTGTGTGAAAAAGTGAATTCTGATATCACTCCAAAATGGCCTAGCTCTAATTTTGAGATAATGCCCCCTTGATATAGATTCTCCCATCAGAGAAAATAGTTTCTCTCAATCTCCCCTATCAAATTCTTTTATAATTTTAAATACCTCAATTAGATCACTCCTCAATTTTCTGAAATCTAGGGAATACAAACCAAGGTTATGCAACTATCTTTCTTGAGGTTTGACACAAAATTGAACATAGTAGTTCATAGTTTTATCCACTCACTGAGACTGTCTATGTACCTTTTGTAACTTGCTGCTCCCAGTTACACATTCACCTTTCCATCTGGTAGACCTACTCCCAAGATTTTGAGGAATGTCAGATTGGAACACGCTTGCTGCCATCAAAAAAGCTGCACTTCCATCTACTAAAGAACAGGATGGAACACAACACCTGCTCTCAATTCCACCCTTAAGTTCCCAATTAACCCAATTTCAATGGTGAAGCACAGTTAACTGAATGCAGTGGCCATAACGGCAAATATAGATAAGATGGTAGACAGCACCTTGTCTTTTGACTGGGCACTTTACAGCCTTCTGGACTCAATGTTGAGTACAACAATTTCAAATCATAACCTCTGCATTTTTTTTTTTGAAGGCAGCTGTTGATTGTGATTCTGTCTACCCTCCTCCAGACTGTTCTGTTCTCGGAGGCCTGCCTGCACGGAGTGGCCGTCGCTGAACACCCGCAATATTTCACGCGGGGACTCATTTAAATGGAGGAGGCGGAGTGGCCATCCCCGATGACGTCATCAGGGATGGCCGTTCCATCCCCGGCAATGGTGTCTGGCACCACTGCGCAGGCGCCATTTTTAAAGAGCTTCAAGCCCTGACAGATTATTTGCATTTTATAAGCCGCCATCACCTTTTATTTGAATAAAATCAGTTTATTACACACCAAAGCCCGTCTTCAATCCATGCAATGATGGAACATATTTATTTCCCTCTCACTCCCGATGCCGACCTTTCAATCCCAAACTTTGCACTCTTTGCCCTTCAACCCCTTCCCACCATCCCCTCAGCCAATTGAATCAGTTTCCACTGCTCCCCACCCCACCCTGAGAATTTCACTCCTCCTTCCTCCCCACCAGCGTCATGCTTCAGATGTCCGCGCGGACATCCGAAGGCGCGGGAATTCTGGCCGGCAGCTGGAATATCGGTGGGGGATGGCCGTCGGGACCAGGTAAGTTTATTTGCACGTTTTTTAATTAATATTAAAATGAAGGCCCTGCTGCTGAGCAGCCAGTGGAGGGTGGGGTGCACACCTAGGTAAAATACAGTGAGGCCTTCTTGGCGTGGGGGCTCGTGGCAGGCCTCTCCCGGAAGAATTTTTCTTTTTGTTCCTCTACTTGGCACATTGCCATCTCTTTTTGCTTTCATTAGAATTCCTTTTGACACTGAATCTCTCTTACATTCCACCCTATTACAGACCTTCCTGTTTGGTCTTCTCTTCCCTCCTGCTTTTCCTGCCTGGCTTAGAAACTGTTACATCTCTAAGTACTCTCATTCTGATGAGGGGTCACTGACCTGAACCATTAACTCTGTTTCTCTTTCCACAAATGCTGCCAGATCTCTTGAATATTTCCAGCATTTTCTGTTTTAATTTTAGATTTCCTGCATCTGCAGACTTTTCTCATAACTATCCCATTTCTTATACCGTTATGAAGGATCGAGCTCCAAAATCACAACAGAATTTACAATTCCTGATACATATCTGTATGAGCTTAATTTCCTAATAACTGGTAGGGCTTCACTGTGTCACCAAGCCTATGACTAGGCAGTACCACAACAATGTTACAAATTCATCATGCAAGAAATGTCTGCATCTATTTTCAATGAGACCCCAACTTTTTTTTCTCGTGTCCCCCTAGGCTATGCACCAACAATGGTCAAATGGCCAAAAAGATTCACAGTGGAGCTTTGTGCCGATCAAGATGATGTGCACAAGAAGAATACAGGGAGAACGCTATAATCTCCTCAGCACCGCCCCACAGAAGAGAAGCTGCAATCAGAAGTGCAACTATGTCGAACATCTGGAGTCACTGACATGAACCCACATGCCCACTGCTCCATGGTTTCTCACATTGGTCTTTCAACTGATGTACTGCTTAATATGCATCTTTTTACTGAACACAAAGTCAAAAAATCTATCCTCAGATCATGTATCCACACTACTTAATTCAGGTCGTCTGTTGAGTTTGCAAGGAAATTACAAAATCTTAAACCTGTATAAGTTTAGCCTCATTAACAGTGATGTAGCAAGCAAATAATCAAATTATCAAGAATTTTGACTACTAGTCTAATAACATTACTCACTTCATCCATTGCTTCACCAAAAAGCACATCAACCTCATCCAGCACCAAATGGCTGAGCTGAATGAAAAACAGGCAGTGTACTTGAAGGACCCGTACAAGACTATGCGGAGTAGTAACAACTACATCACCTGCAATTAAATTTATATTTTAAAGTTAAGATTGAAATTTTTTCAACAATGAGACATTAAGTACTGTTCCATGAATAATTGTTATCATGAGGAAAAACATGTTCAACCAGAGTATTATTTTATAATCACTAAAACTGGGTGCTATTCCTGGATTTATTAAAATCAGTTTTGTGATTTAAGTAGCTGTTCATAATTTATTTTGTTCATAAAAAATAAGCAAAACTCCTCTAAAAATTAATCTATTGTTCTGCTAGAGCTATTTTGCTTATCCAATGAAATTCAATACTGGATTATAATTTTCTGTTAACAGCAAGTTCAATTTACCAATATAATGCATATATCAGGAACTGATTATATTAATAAATAAGGATATGTAGCCTTTAAACTGGTGAAACCTACAAAAATCTACTCTAATTTCTTATATCAGTACTTTCTAATTAGAAAAATTACACTTACAAAGGTTGCCAAAAATATAGGAATAACTATATTGTATTTTCAATGTTCAGAATATTTGTTTTTAAAAAAATATTCACCGCTTCCCGCATGCTTCACTACTGATGCCCATATTCAGCTTCCCAGCATAATTTAATTTTCCTATTGCTTTAGCACCAAGCCCTTAGCCCTCGAATTGATATTATATAACTCTCCAACTGATTTCTTAAAAGATTTTCATCTCTGTCATTCCCCATCTAAATACAGGTCAAATACGTAACAAGATTCACCAAAATAATTGCACATTTGGATCAGGATTTATCTTCACAGAAAAAGAGCCATCCATAAGTATATTTTGCTCAGAAATACAAAATATTCTAAGTAGATTATCCAATATTCATACATATGGGAGTAATTCAAAGCCCCAAAAACGAGTGGTAAGTTAAAATTCTAAAAATCTAAAACAGGTACCAAACCTGCCTTGAACCCACCCACTTTGGTTTAACAGAGACAAGACAAAGGGTGGGTGACTAATCCATGCCCAGGAGTCATACTGGTCGTCGAAAACTTTTAAGGAAGCTGCCTGCCTCCAATTCAATAGTGTTGCTATTTTTGACGACAGTCGGCCAGGTTTCCCAGTTCTTGGGAAACCTGGCAGGTAAAAGGATGTGAGTAGGATCAGATCCATCAGCTAAGTTCCTTTACAGAACTGCCTGTGGGCCAGGAGGACCATGAGTGTTCCGCCCCAATCCAATAACCTACCCAGTGAACATTTGCACTGTGATTTCCCATTACTCCCATTATTGACTAAGGCTGCAGCGATCAACAATCCTCCCCATGTTTCCCCTGATCTCCCTCCGATTTCACCTCCATCTTTGCCACCAATCTCTCTCCATCCAGCCAACGATCATCCCCTGACCCGCTAAACCATGCTGTACCCAACCCCTTCGCAGCACAAAACTTACCTGCTCCTAGTTTACAGCCTGTTCTGCAACATTTCCTGCCCGACAGCGAACCAAGCCTGTCAATCAAGCTGGCTTTCGGGCAGGAACCTGTTAAAAAAACACGCATGTCGTGGAGTTAAAATTCCACGCCCAACCAGAACTCCTCCCTCCCACTTGGAAATCGAGCCACAGTAAATATCAGTGCCATAGTTTCCCTTTAAAATAAAAACATTTTGGGCAATTTTAGATATTTTATTTTAGATGTAATGAGTACTCTGCCAAATAACAATTAGAAGGTTATGCATTAGAAACAGAATATTTGCAAACATTGAATAGACTTCATGTTTTTTCTTTGGCCTATTCTTTATAACGGGAAATTGTTTGGTACAGTACAATATTAATTCAGATTAATGGTTAAATACAGTGTCGACTGTACCTTTAAACAAACAAGTCAAAATACTGAAAAATCAACTGGGATTTTAGAGACTGATTTGAAGAAAGACATAGATATAAAAGGTCAATCATAGTCTTTAAAATGTAATCTGAACCAAAACTAAAGGAGGAAAAGTAAATCATTAAATATATTGGTTAAAACAAAGGGGAAGGCAGAAGAGTTCAAAAAGCCCCTTAGAGTTGACCAAATTGTCCTCCAGTTGAAGAGATGCCATTACAAGAGTCCACTTATGAGGAAATTACCCACTCTATGGGCTGAATTTTACAGACCCTCCGATGTCGGGGCTCATGATGGTGATTGGTGGTAGGAGGTGGGGGCCGGAAAATGCCTCTGGGAGAGGACACCATGCACCCAGAGGCCGGGAGGAGCCTGGCCTGATCGCTGCTGCTGGCACTAAGCCTTGTGGCGGCAACCCCCATCCCCCGCCACTAAGCGATGGGATCCCCATTAACATATTTAAATAAATTAAAATTAATTAATCACACCTAGGCCTTCTGTCCCGCAGCAATCTCCCTGCCGCTGGCCAGCAATCCCGCGTCTTCGCATCCCCGTCTGGGGAAAGGGCAAGTAATTAATTTTATGGTTATTGGGGAGGTGAGAGAGAGGCAAAGTAAATGTATTTTTTTTATTCACCGCATCTTTAAATATTTAAATTTAAATATCTAAATTTAACGGTAGGGCTCAAAACCCTTTAAAAATGGCATCAACATCTGCGCACAGGCAGCTGATGCCATTATCGGGGGCGAATATTCCGCCCCTTCCACGTGATCCGGTTAGGGGGGAAACGGGGCAGGGTGGCCTGCCTCGGCTACTTATATGAGCCGCCGCGTTTAGGATTGCAGCAGCTCCGTGACCTGCAGCACATGCAGGCCAGCCACCATTGTTTGTGCCGGCGGCGGACTTGTAAAATTCAGCCCACAGAGAATAAAATACATTAGATTTTGCATTGTAGTTATTATTTCTCATCAAAGACTTGTAGCTATTTAGAAGCCAATCTGCTGGCAATTATAAATGGTACACTTACATCCTCTGGAAAACTTTATTTTCTTAGTTTCTTCTGGATCTTGTCCAACCAGAACCAACGACAGAGAAAGAGGTCGGGATGACCTTGTTAGGTCCATTAACATCTGGCACACAAAATGGGCCTTCTGCCGTCCAGGGCAAACAATTATTGCTAAAGGCTGCCATTGAAAGAAAAACAAATAAAGGCTTTTGGGTTAACATTACTTGCATAAATACTCAAAACTGCAGATTGAATATCCCTGGTGTCAAAACTCATCTATCTGCTTTAAATCTTACTTAACCTTTTACTCTCTTGAATGAGAACCTCAAAATCAACACTGATGTTAACACTAGAAAAGCAACTTACTATTACACATCCAGTAAATCTCTGGAACTCTCAAGAACTTCCCCAATGGACAGGTAGATTTTTCCTTCATCTTCCTCCCCACGCATTTTGATCTCTTACCTGCCTGCCTCCATTGCCCATCCTGTCCTAAATGTCTGCAGCAGACCACTAGGAAGGTTATAAAAAGAAATGCAGGCAGGAAAACCACAAAGCTTAAGACAGTTTTGCACTATAATTCTACTGAAAGTTTCTAGTTTAGATTGTAAAGGAATAGGATGCTTAGGTAATAGGTAATATCAGTAGAAAAGATATCCAAGTCATTCAGTGGTGCTCTGATCTCTGCATTAGCTAATATGAGAAGGAAACTTATTGCAAAGTAATCATTACCTCATCTCACTGGCAAATGTACTTTTAAAACCTGGCCTTTTATGGCAGCGAGGATTGAGGAACTTTATGGTCAGAAACTCATCTGGGGGTTGACTGGGACACCAAGGTTACAAACAGTCTTGATCAATTTCAAAATAAGGGGGAAGCCACTTGGACAGAGAGGAGGAGAAACTTCTTTACTCAGAGGGTTGTGAATCTTTGGAATTCTCTACCCCAGAGGGCTGTGGAAGCTCAGTCATTGAGTATGTTTAAATCAGAGATTGATGACATAAGGGGATATGAGGATAGTGTGGGAAAAAGGCATTGAAATGGATGATCAGCTATAATCATATTGAATGGCAGGGCAGGCTTGATGAGCTGAATGGCCTACTTCTGCTCCTATGTTCAGCTGAACAGTGCCCAACGGGGTTGAAGTGGTGGTAAGGGTAATGAGTTGTGGCAGAGGCCAGAGACAACAACTTTAGCCTTCCTAATGTTTAACTGGAAGAATTGCAGCTTATTCAACAAACATTCAAATACTAGTAACTTCCAAAAAGGTGGGCTCCCAAAGTCCCACTAACTCGCAAGAAAGGATTACAGTGACACATTAACTACAAATCCAATTAGGGAAAGTTTCAAGTCATGCCTCTGACCAACTGCTGACAAAAGAATTTAGTTTTATCCAGTAGAGTGGTCCATATAGGCAATCTGATCACTTAAAGCCTTTGTATAGTGCCATGGAAATTAAATGCAACATAGTAGCCCTTTAGTTTACAACAGATAGAAAGAGCCTTGCCATTGATTCATAAGGCTAAATTAAAATTATAGAAATAAATGTAATGTACTCAATGTTTCTTGTGGAAACAAGAAAGCACCAGTTGATTACAATCAGTAGAAGTTTCTAGAAATCTATATCGAGGGGGAGATTTCAGTCTACATGACCATATTACATGCTCAGGGTAAAAGCAAATCAAAAATACATTACTTAGTCTTTTTGTGAGAAGTTCCTTTGTTCTGCAGGGCAATTACATGTCATTTGACTAACCACTACAGAATTCTCTGTGCTCTAACTGGAACTATGCTCCAAGGATTTATGTGGAATATAGTAGTCTAATTCGAAGCCAAAACAAAGCTGAAATTTGCTAGCAACAAGGTTCCATGCACACCTGTTAGAAGTGCTTAAACAGGAGACTAAAGCAGCTGTGTAAGCTCGAATTGGTGGCTAAAATTGAAGAATTTCACCACAGATACCTGGCCAAAACTGTTTTCCAGGAAGGAGCTGAAGCAATTAGGGCACAAATGGAGCAAGTAGTTGGTCCTAAATTGATTAATGGTACCTTCTATAGGCCCCAGGTTAAGAGGCTAAACCAGGAGGAAGCACTTTGTCCACAAATTAAAAAGGGCAACAGCATTAGTTACTGTACATATAATGGAAGGATTTTAATGAATTAATTATTTAATAATCTTAGTGAACAGACAAGCACTGAGCAGGAATAAAAACAAGAAATGCTGGAACCACTCAGCAGGTCTGTCAGCATCTGTTCACAGATGCTGCCAGACCTGCTGAGTGGTTCCAGCATTTCTTGTTTTTATTTCAGATTTCCAGCATCTGCAATATTTTGCTTTTATTTTAGCACTGAGCGGGGTTGAATTTAAATATTTATGGATATTATTAATGATGGTATTCTCTAACATGCAATAAAACAACGGAGAATTATTTACTGGACTTCATGTTCAGTGATCTTAGCATGGAATCAGATCTCCATGTAGGAGAAGACCTGAGTGCATGACCCTAACATCATCAGATTCAAGTTGATTAGCCTAGTTTGTTGAACCAGACCTTTGAACAAGAAAAAGTATTGACTGCACCCAAATCATAACTGGTAAGTAGTGATTTTTAAAGGCACTTAAACCATCATTGGTGGAAGATTGAAGTATGCACAAATAGGTAATTCCATTGTATAGTGATAAGCCACTTAACTGAATTTTCTTCAGTAGATCAGACGTGCACTGCAGCTAATGATGCAGTCAGACAAGTCATTTGCACTGCTTTTGAACATAAATGTAAAAATTTTTTTAAAACTGGTGAAATAAAAAGCAAAGTTGGAAATGCTGAAAATCTAAAACAACAAAGAAAGAAAAACCACTGGAAATACTAAGATCAGTCAACATCTGTAGAATGACCAAAACAGGTTATGACATAGAGTGTTGTTCTCACACGGGTTACCTTCATAACCTGTGATTTCTTTACAGATGCCAAATGACCATTTTCTGTTTTTACGTTAGGGAACTGGTGATAGAAATGGAAGAGGTGTGTTTGAAGGGAGTTCCAAATTTATGAAATGCGCAAGCTCTTCCAGAAAATTAAAGGGTATGGACATGACTAAGAAACCAGAACCCTAAATTCGATGATATTCCTTAGACTGCTAGTGCGCAATTCACCAAACCAGGTGATTGGCCAAAACTCTGATCCAGAAATTGCACTGTCCAGCAAATCACCGACAGCAGTTGATTCCTGATTGGGTTCAGATGCATCAAACAGCATAAACCCCTTAGCTGGGATCATCAGATCAAAATGGCATTTCAGTGATTAATCAAGCTTGATAGTGGAGATTTTTTTGTATAGCTATATTCCAAAAAAAAGATTCCAGTTGAAATTCTTTATTAGCAGCCATAGCCCCTGGAACTCTAAAACACTATCATACAACAGTGCCAGGAACTAGATCTCTAGCTGAGCAGTCTTTAAAATGGTGCTAAAAGCTCCAATCAGTGAATAATTCATTTTGATTGAATTCAGCTTCTTCGCTATCAAGATTTGTTGACTACAGATGCCTTAGATGAAACAAATAAACTGTTGCCTCAAAAGTGACAAATATAAAAAGGCACTGCAGTCTTACAAAAGTTACCATTACTCAAGTGTTGGAAGCTGAAGTTGGATCAAAAGGGATCTGTATATTTAACAATATACGTTCAAATCCTAATTACTTCGCATAATAGAACAGCAAATATAGAATTAATGCAGATGTTACCACAGTAGATAAGACAAATGCCACTAAATGGAACAATGGCTAATAATGTGTTGACCATTCAAAAAATTAAGGTAGTATTTGCTGCCCCAGAATTGCGTGTGGTACGCAGACTATTAAGATGCTTAGTTGCTGGAAAATCCCTGTCATCGGAATTTGAAAACTTGACTTTACCGTCAATCGACTTCAATAAAGTTTTATGGAACGGAAATAGTGTTTGACAAATCTATTAGAGTTTTTTGAGGGCCTAACTAACAGAGTAGATAAAGGGGAACCAGTGGATATAGCATATTTGGATTTTCAGAAGGCATTTGATAAGATGCCAATCAATAGGTTGTTACACAAGATTCGGGGTAATATATTAGTATGGATTGACGTTTGGCTAATGGACAGAAATTAGAGTGTCGGAATAAATAGGTAATTTTAGGTTGGCAGGCTGTAACTGGTAGAAGTCTCAGCTATTTACAATCTATATCAAAGGCCTAGATGAGAGACTGAGCGCAATATATCCAAGTTTGCTGATGATACAAAGCTAGGTGGGAAAGTTCTGTGGGGAAGACACAAGGAAGCTGCAAAGAGATTGAATAGTTTAAGTGAGTTGGCAAGGAGGAGTAGAATATGGGCAAATATGAAACTGACCACTTTGGTTGGAAGAATAGAAAAACACAATATTTTTAGTAAATGTTGGTATTCAGAGAGATTTACTTGCCCTAGTACACGAATCACAAAGTTAACATGCAGGTACAGCAAGCAATTAGGTAGGCAAATGGTATGTGAGTCTTAATTGCAAGGGGATTAGAGTACAAGAGTGAGGAAGTCTTGCTGCGATATCAGGCTTTGGTGAGACCATACCTGGAATACTGCTGAGGTGTCCTTATATAAGGAAGGTGTTACGACCTGGTGAGAAAGGTGTCCAGGGGTCTTTTTCAGCCTTCACCTGGTGTTATTGTAACAGGGTTTGATTTTTAAACACACCATGTTTTCAGCTCCCCCTTAGTGAATTCTTGTTCACTGCTTTCCAATTATAAGGCAAAGAAATGAGCATAAACAGGCTTTCTTAGGTTTAAAGAAGCGAAATTTATTAAACCTGAAACCTAAACTCTAATTCAGGTAACGCCTAAGGATAAATGCCGCGCCCCACGCTAGCATGCATATGCGATACGCACATGGAAATAGGGACAGAAAAGAGATGAAAAATCAAATGGAGAGGTTTGAGGCAACATCACAAGAGTTTCTTGTTACTGTGCTTCGAGCTCACAGTAGTCCTTTTGTAGGTAATTCTTGTTTTTCGTTGGGGCCCAGTATTCTTCTTAAACCTTGTTCACTGTAGGAGACATCTCTCCTGGGGTTCATATGTCTTCAATGGCTTCCGAAGCCGGTGAGAGTGACATGAGAGCAGACAGGAGAGAGATGTTCTCAAACCAAGAGCAAACAGCTGACTGAGTTTTAAAACTCTGTGGCAAGTTCAAATTCAAAAAACTCCAACTGCCAGTTAGTCATGTGATGACCAGGTCTTGTGTGTATTGGGGAAGCAGGGACTGGTTCCTTTGCTCCAACACTGTCTGCTAGTATGCAAAAACGGTCTTTCCAGCGAGGAGCCTGGCAATTCCTTGTGATAGGCCCTCTTTTCTTCCCCGCAACAATTTTAAGTTTTAATATTCCTGTGGCCAAATAATGCGTTCCTCATTCTTGGCAGGTGGGGGCCTGCATGACAAAGGATATACTTGCCTTAGAGGTGATGCAACATAGGTTCAAACTAGATTGATTCCGGAGATGAGAGGGTTGTCCTAGAAAAAGAGATTGAGTAGAACGGGCCTGCATTCTCTGGAGTTGATCTCATCAAAACGTATAAAATTCACACAAGGCTTGACGGTATAAATGCTAAGAGACTGTTTCCTCTGGCTGGAGAGTCAAGAACTAGAGGGCATAGTTTCAGGATAAGGGGTCAGCCATTTAGTACCGAGTTGACGAGAAATTTCTTCACTTATACAGTTGTGAATCTTTGGAGTACTCCAGAAAGCTGTGGGTGCCCAGTCATTGAGCATATTCAAGAATGAGACTGATCGATTTAGGATTCTAAGACAATTGAGGGATATGGGGATAGGGCGAGAAAGTGGCGTTGTGATTGAACATCAGGCATAATTTTACTGAATGGCTGCGCAGGCTCAGAGGGCCTTATGGCATACTCCTGCTATTATTTCTTAGGTAATACCTCAAATAGAATAGGGAAATCAAGTCTGTAATAAAGAAAAATAAATTGTTCTGACATCAAAGTTAGAAACATTACAAATGCTCAGCTTACATAGGAAAAGGTTACACTTAGACAGAAGCTGAAGTCAAATTTCATTATTTGTTTTCTGCATTAAACATCCAGAAAGATATGAACACAAAGCTAACCTTTAAAGGTTTCAGGTGTGAAAATAGTATGAGAAAAGGAAGCAAAAGTGAGGCTGCTCTATTAATCTTAGCTAAACACCATAATATTTTAACAAACTGGAAAATCGATATTTGGTATTAGAACATTACAGCGCAGTACAGGCCCTTCAGCCCTCAATGTTGCGCCGACCTGTGAAACCATCTGACCTACACTATTCCATTTTCATCCATATGTCTATCCAATGACCACTTAAATGCCCTTAAAGTTGGCGAGTCCACTACTGTTGCAGGCAGGGCGTTCCACGCCCCTACTACTCTCTGAGTAAAGAAACTACCTCTAACATCTGTCCTATATCTATCACCCCTCAACTTAAAGCTATGTCCCCTCTTTAATAGTCAATATTTTTGGACATCATGAAAAACAAATGGGAAGCACCAACATTAAAACAAAAAAAGACAAACACACAATTCACTAAGGTCCTTACCAAATTTCGTCTAGGTTGGTAGCTGTACAGAGATGGCAACTGTAGAAACGTCAACAATGGAGGGATGTATAGAAGAGGATCATCTCCTTTCTGTGATACTGCAACTAAATCACAACCACGGCCGATAGCAGGCCAACAATAAGCTTGCACAACATTTGGACCAACAAGTTTTTTCTTGCACAGTTCCTGAGAGAAAACAAACCTGGTAATAGTGTAAAGAAGCCACATTCCATGATCTAACATGATGGTCTAAATAACAATAATTCTACAAATAATTTACTCTGCAGCTACATAATCTCTCACCACAGCCAAACCATTTTCTAGGCATGGGACACTGAAATAAGCAATACACCACACGCATTTATGTTAATAAACTGACTTGGGACACTAGAGAGAGAAGTAGGACAATCTTGAAAGAAAAAGTCTAAAAATTTTATTTTAGAAAACAAAAAGATATGCAATTCCTATATTGCAGTTTAATATGATAGAAAGCCTTTAATGGTTAAATTCTGTTAGGCCAAGGCAGACACTTGGTTAATTTTGACTATACCATAAACTGCAAGAGAGCTTATATGTTCGCAACTGAGTACATAAATACATTTCCCAGATTAACTGTACAGTCAAGGTAATTGGAGGTTTACAATGGCAATGATAACAACAACCATTTATAAAGTTCCATTAATATTGAAAAACATCTCAAGGTACTTCACGGGGAGCAAAGGAATGAGAACTGAGGCTTTGTGGACAGTTTGGAGAGGTAACCAAAAGTTAGTCAGAAGACATGCATTTTGGGAAGGTTATTAAAGAAGTGGAGTGGCAGATGGGCTTGGGGATGGAGTCATAAAAATATACTGAAGATCCTTCCTAAAAAGATAGTACAAGTCAAAACAGGAATGGACAGGAGCTCAGAGTCAAAGAACCAAAGGTCATGGAAGGGGCCATAAGCCTGGAGAAGATTGCAGTGGTACCACTGAATGAAGCAATGGAGGGTTTTGTAAAAGATGATAATTTTAAACTGGGGAACAAGGAACCAAATGCAGGTCAGCAATCATGCAGGGTGATAAGCGAGCAGAGCTTAGTACAGAACAGGACACAGGAGGCAGAATCTGAAATTTGTGAAAGACGGAAGTCTTTTGTACAAAGGTACAAACAAGGGTTTCAGCAGTAGTGGAGGCAAGGTAGAAGCAGAGATGAACAATGTTGAACAAGCCAAAATAAGCAGCTTTTGTAATATATCTACTGGATAAGCAGAAATTTCCTCAAATTAAATATTGGGAAGACTGAAGCCACTGCTTTCGGTCACCACTCCAAACTCCATTCCCTAGCTAGTGACTCCATCTCTCTTTCTGGCAACAGTCTGAGATTAAGCTGGTCTGTTTGTAACCTTGGTGTCACATTTGACCCCGAGATGAGCTTCCGACCTCATATTCATACCATTAAGACCACCTATTTCCACCTCTGTAACATCGTCCAACTTTGCCCCATCTCAGCTAACATGCTGCTGAAACCCTCATTCACCTGGTTACTTCTAGACTTGACTATTCCAAGGCAATCCTAGCTGGTCTCCCACATTCTATTCTCCATAAACTTGAGGTCATCCAAAACTGCCCATGTCTTAACTCGCACCAATTCCCATTTCCCATCACCCCTGTGCTCGCTGACCTACATTGGGTCCTGGTCAAGCAAAGTCTTGATTTTAAAATTCTCATCCTTTTGTTTTCAAATCCCTCCATGACCTCGCCCCTTCCTATCTTTGTAATCTCCTCCAGAACTAAGTTTGGATTTATTCCGTTTTCAAACTTGCAAAATTTCTGTTAAACTAGTTTGTATTTAGTGTTGTAAATAAAAACTATACCTTTTTCAAATTCAGAGAAACAGGTGACATTTCCATGCTTCTGCAGGGACTCAGTTTGATGACTGAATGCACCAAGACTCCACTCAATGGGTCAAAAGCCATTTTGTGGGATGGCTAAAAAGAATAACATTGAATCTAATGAAACTAAGGTTTTATGCAAACATAAAATTTAAATAAAATTCAGAAACCATCTTTCAGAGAAAACATACTGGTTCAATGAAAAGACAACGCGCCATTTAAAAAAATAGAATAGACAAAAACATTCTCATGGCTGCAAGACACAACTATCAGCTTATGTGGTCAACAATGCCACTTATTTTATTCAAAAGCAGACCCAGATAATTAGCATTCTATACATATATAGTTTGAACAGTGTCATACATTAAGGATTCTAAGCACCCTTATACTTAGATAAAACCAAGATTATTTTGCAAGAAAAATCTTAGCAGAAAATAAAAGCAACCAGCTGCTAGAAGTGCAAAAAGACTCTCCCTAAAAAAAAATCTTAATTAGCTTCAGTCTTAATGAAATTATGCAACATTAACAGTTGTTCAATTTCTTAAAATACGGGTACATGTACTGGAGAAAAAAAGTAAAAAGCAAAAAACCCTGCTGTATAAAAGGATTTGCTCAGCAGGTCTCCAATTTGAAATACCTCACTGGTAGCAGAATTAATATGCTCTGGCCTGCTTGGATTTACATCCATGGCACTGCACAATACCAGCTTTTCTGGCAGCCCTCGATGCATGCTAGATTACCCGTTGCATGTTTATTCAATCTAGTCAGGTCACCCCTCAATTTGAGCACATATTTTACACTTCTGCAAGCAGTAGTCTTCCCTAATCATGCCTCTGTGTTGAGTTAATAAACCACAAGCTTGGTCTTCCTGCAGCAATTCAAATGGTGAGAATTCTGTAGATACCTGGGATACATGTAAGCAAATCAATACTAGTCTTTGTGATTCTTTCCAAAGTATGCACACAGCATATGCTAATATGCCATTCAATCTCACTCATATCGCATTCATCAGAGGATAATATGGGTGGATCAAGGCAATATTATTTAGCACGGTTATACTTGCAAGATTTAGTAACAGGTAGGAAATGTATCAGTGTTTGGTTGCGATTCCCCACTTCACCCATATGCTGCTGACAGGAGAAATGTCCTATAAACCTCAATCATGTTTTTGGATACATTGACCCCCTCTGGAATATATGTCACTCGAGTACCCACAGTGGGCAATTGGCCTTTGGATGCGATAGCTCTGTTCTGCGTGTCATGATCACTCACATTACCACTATCCACCCTTTGATCGACTGCATTCTGTTCCTCAGGACCTACATCACAAAACAGGAATATTTAAGGTACAAAGTGCATTTCCCTCTATCAGCTGAGATTTTGTAATTAATCCCGATTTATCATGATGTAAGGGATGTACTCTGTCTCCATCATGACCCATTACTTTACCAGGGTCTTTCCATTCCCTATGACCTTTCCTTTTATAAATACACCAAGGCTGGAATTTTATCCCAGCGACAAAGGAGTCTCAACCTCAGACAAAAGCGTTGCCGAAAACCCAGCGGTGCCCCTTCTGTCGGACGCCCGCCAAATCAAGTGTCAATTAGACACTTAACCTGACAGCGGCTGGTCTTCCACAGGATCGAGGACCCCAGCGACAGAAGTTCCGCCCTCAGAACTGCCGGGCAATCAGAGGCTGTAAGCTCTTTAACTGAGCAGCACCACCGCGGAGGTGGTGGCTGCCGCCGTGCGAGCACCCACCTGAGGTCCAGGAGCAGCACTGGACCCAGGCCACAGGTAGGTCAGGGCGGGAAGGGTCTCACCAGGTGGGGTCATCTTGGCTCTCAGTGGGCGCTCCCCCACTTCTTGATGCTGGGACCCTCGTTCAGGCATTCATCGGCTAATTGCAGTGGCGGGATGAGGCCCATAATCGGGCATTAATTGCCCACCTTAGGATCTCAATTGGCAGCGGGGAAGGAAGAACGTTCACAGACCTTCGGTGGATGGCGGTGGAGGTGGGAAGGTGGTGGAGGCCCCCCCCCCACAAACCACCATCCTACACAATCCTATGTTCTCCCCCCATCCAAACCCCCTTCAAATGTGCAGGAAAAAAACTGTAGTGCCTGTGAAAGCAAGAGGATTACCGCACAGTACAGAAGGCAGCTTGGGATTTCGCCCACTGACAAACTGCTAGGAACTATACCCTCCAACCATCTGGAGTGAATTCTTTGCATAAACTGCCTATGCTAGGGCAGTTGTCAATTTGGAGTCTGATTGATCAGCTAAGATTTTATGCAGCATTTCATCGATCGTCACATGATTCCTTTCATAGAGTCCATTGCTGAAAGGACTTTTAGCTGTGGTATTCATGACCAAATATGTTCATGGTTTCACACAGATCTTGTAATTGGCAAATATCCCTCCATTATCACGCAGAAAAACTTAGCTGGTGCCCCAAGTCCGGTCCCTATCCATTTCTCCATGGTTTTGTCTATGTTCACCCTTTTGTCCTTAATATGTATTACTGTAGCAAGGCTAAATCTGCTTGCCAGGTCTGTAAAACGTAGAATGAAAATATTTCTGTCTTTGCCCCATGCCTTCAGATCAATGGCAACTACCTGGTTAAAGACACATGCCAATGGAAGGCTTACTATAGGATGTGGCAGCATCCTCATACTTTTTACAGATTTCACACTTCTCACTAATCTCTTCTATTAGCCTTGTATACTCTTCATTAACCACACATGCATACTTTAGCAGAATTTTAAAATCTTTGACAAGTAGGGTGAGCAAACTGTCTATGCAACTTTAATTTGCTTTTGTTCCTCTCAGATTCTTATCACCTAACACTCTGACAAGAAACATCAGGTTTCGTTAAGGTAATAATACTCTGACTGGGTAAACTGCAGATTCAGAGTTTCCAAAAGTAATTGCCTTAACATGCTCTATGTCAAGTTTCACGTGTGCTTTTTTCAAAGAAGGGTTTACTCAACAGCATAGGTATCTCACTAGAGACTACATCAGTACCGATAAAAGTGGCTTTTTCTAGCTATTTTACATGGAAGTACTACTCTCTTTAGTGACCTTAAAGTGTTGTCATCACCAAACCTAAAGCAAGTAGAACTATTATACGCCTTAACCTTGCTTTGATCCTCACTACTAGATAATATTTTAACCAAATCTGTTCCACATACTGTCATAGTGCAAGCACCATCGAGTACAGCACAGTTGAATGAGTCTGCAACTAACATATTCATCATGGGACAAACTCCTTGTAACCAGTACAACTTGTTCAGATTCATAATTATATCACAAACATGTGCTATGCTGAATGATGATTTTTTTTAATCCACCAGCTGGAAACCTGAATTAAATTTAAAAAGAGAAAAGTAGGAACAAATAAAAGGTGACTGCTAGTAACTAAAATGCCCACCACAAGTTGCATCACTATATCTTACATTCCAATGCATTGAGGTGGAGACAAATTGTCTGGCCAGTCCCCTTTAGAACAATGTCTTGGGGAATTCTGAGTGAATTACCTGCCCTGCTCTCATTAACAAGACATTAAGGCATCACTTGGGACATTAAACTGGTAGAGACAACCACTCAAACCTAATCATTTGAACAATGGGACCCTGGTTGAGAGAAGGGAATTCCTAGACATTAACTAATTAAGTTGCAAGAGGAAATACACATTAAGCCATCATGTTTAATCACTCACTGACTGTCATGTGTCAGGCCCACCATCTCTGTGTTTAAGCTGGTGCTTTCTCTGCAGCAACAGAGACAAGCAGCTAGACATGACAAGACCAGACCCAAAGGGGCGCTCTCCTCCCTCTCTCTCCAGTCCACCTTGCAAGCTTCGAACCCTACCTGCTAACCGTAACCACTCAGGCCTATCGCTGCTGCAGACGGAGACTCCGTGAAGGAAATCCTCCGCGCCACTGTCTTCAAGAGAACCACTGAATCAACAGGCCACATCTGCAAACCGGAAGCTTCAGGACCACCAAATTCAGCCTGAAGCCAGCCGAGTCACCAACCAACACAGACCGTGTACCCCTTTTTATTGCTCCGGACACTAATTTGACCAATCTATCTTTCCCCACTCTGTAACCTCTGTCCGTGTGTGTGTAAACCTCAAGTTTGTGCGTGTGGAAGTTGAAGCATAGTTTATCATTTTACTTAGCTCAGTTTAAGTATAATAAAACCATCATCTTTGTTAAACTCAAGAAAACCTGCCCGATTGATCATAAAAAGCATGTAAATAGTTAAAACACTCACTTAATTGGCAAGCATATCCACTTTAAGAAATAAATAAATCTGTTGCAGTCAAACAAGGAGAGGGACAAGGGGGAGCCCTTCGAGCTTTCCTCACCTGATCATAACAATTATCTTCATCTTCTGCCTCAGAATTCTCTGTCATGTGTCAAATCGAGGACTGCCTCTCTGCTTTGGGCAGTTCACTGCATAATAATACTTTGAGTCACACCTGAAGCACCTACTAACTGTTCCTACAGCATTTCTTGTATTCATTTGCCTTTTATTGCTATTCCAATTCTGTCTTTGGCTGTAATAGCCAGATATGCTAGAAATGTTTTCATCCTCATTGTCTGTCTGTCTGTAACCCTTCCATTGTATTGACACTTGCTTCCAGTATCAGGTCCATTTCAAAATCCAGCAGTCATTGAGTCCACTATTCTTTGTGTAATGCGGGATGTCCCAATTTTTCCACCAAGGCTGCAGGAAATGACCGTTTCCCAAGGAATTTTTTTCAAGGCAGCAGACATCTGAACCAACAGGGAGTCTTTCTCAGAGAACAGAATACCAGTTAGAACCAGAAGCCTGTCCATATGTGACACCTTAGCACAATCCAGCAATTTAAACGCCAACACTGAACCAGGATCACTAAACTGAATTTCGGCAATCTTTTACACAAGCTGTTCAAGTCCACGATATATCCCTCCATTGAATAACCATCTGTTTTCCAAAATCTATCAAAGTCTAACCATGCCTTGTAGGCATTCAATAGATTAAAGTTTTTGTAAATTTCATCCAAGAACTCTAATCAAAGATGAAAACCTTCATCAGTATCCATAAAGACATAATCTGTGGCAACATATCCACTAAATTCTTCCATGGCCATTTGGTTCAAACTCCGAGAACATCGGAGGGTAATCATACCCCAACTATTTGCACTTGTTTTTGTCATTTCTCACAATGGCTGATAGGATTGTGGTCTTTCTGCATTTTCTTTTTAAAGCTTCCAACCTTCACTGCTACCATGTTCTATTCTGGAAAGCCAGTTGGTGAAGGATAATACTGGAGTCAA
This sequence comes from Heterodontus francisci, assembly GCF_036365525.1. Classification (NCBI taxonomy): domain Eukaryota; kingdom Metazoa; phylum Chordata; class Chondrichthyes; order Heterodontiformes; family Heterodontidae; genus Heterodontus; species Heterodontus francisci. Next base: position 40,233,558 of record NC_090387.1, read on the forward strand.
TCTTTACTCAGTCTTACATTTATTTAGAGTGCAACATTACAAGCTTATACCTCCTAGCTCAACCAGTATTTCAATAAGTGTCTCTTTATACGTGCTCTAGTGATACCCCAATCAATGCCCACCACCTGCATACAGTTAAACACAATTAATATACAATTAACATACACACTCCTGCAACACGAGACATCAGCCGCAGCATTAGCATTCCTTCCTTATCCCGCTTTCCAAGCTTTTGCATCAATCACAATGGGACACTTAATTATACTTTATACTTCCACATCTGGCCTGGAGCCCTTCTGAGATCAGAGATACTCAATCACAAACTAACAGTTCAGTTACTTCAATTTACATAATGTGAAAACATCAGGTAGCTCCAGTTTCTAACAGCTTGATGATGTTAATCTGTTAATTGTGTATCAATGGTTTAATTATATGCAGGTGAAGGCTGTTGATTGGGGTCTTAGTTGAGCACTTATAAGCAAACAGTCACTGTCTGTTTCAATGTGAAACTGAGTAAAGATAGGCTCCAGCATTATCCTTCCATAACAAGCTTTCTGCAGTTTAACATGGTAGCAGGCAATGGTTACCTAAAGCTGAAGGTTGGAAACTATGAATTTTTTTTTGGATAGAAAACTAAAATCTCAAGGGCTATTGTGGAAAATATGGCAGAACGCAAATGTAAATCGTCAGGGTATGATTACCGTCCGATGTTTTTGGAGTCTAAACCATATGACCAGTGGAAGAATGAAGTGGATATGTGGACACGGGTTACATCTCTACCAAAGAGGAAACAAGGTATGGCCTTGGCATTGTCACTTACTACTAAAAGTAAAATCAGAAGTGTTTTGTGAACTGGATGCTCGTCAGCTGGAGGGTTGGATCTTCTCTAAGAATTTCTGGATGAAATTTACAAGAAAGATGACCTATTGAATGCATGAGGCATGGTTAGACTTCGATAGATTTTGGAAAACAGATGGTCATTCAATGGAGGAATATATTGTTACGACTGAGGAGGGAGGAGTACAATATTTATTGTTACGACCTGCGAGAAAGAGGTCTATGGGTCCCTCTCAGCCTTCACTTGGTCTTACCGTAACAGGGTTTTATTTTAAACACACTGTTTTTAGCTCCTCCTTGGTGAATCCTTGTTCACCGCTTTCCAATTATAAGGCAAGGAAACTAGCACAAACTGGTTTTCTTAGGTTTAAAGAAGTAAAGTTGAAATTTATTAAACTTAAACTCTAATTCGGTTAACGCCTATGGATACACGACACGCCCACGCTAGCATGCATATGCGATACACACATGCAAATAGAGGCAGAAAAGAGCAAAAGAAAAATAAAGTGGAAAAGTTTAAGGCAATATCTGAAGAGTTTTTATTACGGTTCTTCGAGCTCACTGTACAGTCCTTGATGTAGGTAGATCTTGCTTTTCATTGGGGCCCAGTATTCTTCTTAAATCTTGTTCGATGTAGGAGACTTTTCTCTCTTAGATTTCATGTGTCTTCAGTGGATTCAGAGGCTTGTGAGAAAAAGATGGAAGCAGATAGCAGCGATCTTCTCAGTTCAGGAGCAAACAGATTTTGAGTTCAAACTATTTGTACAATTCAGAAAAACCCAAGTTGCCAAGCAGGTTAGTCATATGACTAACTGGTCTGACCACGTCTTGGATTGTCTCAATTTAGCAGTCTCTGGAATGCTCCTCTTACACACGATACGTGGTGATCAAGGTTCATTGTGGGTTGAATGGGTCAGGGAATGGTCCTTTGTCCAAGCACCATCTGTTAATTTGCAAATGTCTTTTCCAGCCACGGCTGATCTATGTAACAAGTAATTTTCTCGCTCTAGCAACAGTTTAAAATCAATGTTCATGACAAAATTAATGTGTCACATTCTTGGCAGGTGGGGACCCAGAATGACATTATTCTATTCCACTTCTCCACAGGTCACAACACATATTTAAATTTTTCCCACTTAATAATACGATCAATCATATTTTTATCCCAGAATAAAACACACCAACCAGGTTTCTTTAATAAACAACAAAATGATCAGTTTATTATAAAACAAGTCTTAACCAGTAATGAAGTAAAGCATAAGCACAGATTGAAATATTAAAGTTCCCCTTTTATCTTAGCCCCTCACACTCTCTCATACACATATACCTGTGAACTGGAAAAATAAAGCAATTTGTGTTTTAGAGCTCGATTACAAGAAAAAGACAAAAAACACTTAGGTTAAATACTTTCTAATTCTTGAAGAAAAGAAAAGATATGGAAAGGTGTCCTTTGTTTTACTTTGGCATCCCAAATGCGTATAGACGGCTGTCACTGGGATCTTCCTATAGAACAATTCTTTCCAGACGATGTTGAAGATCAGTTTGGATAGGTTTTCCCAGAAATGCAGCAACAGAGATTTCAGATAGGCCTTACAGCAGAAATGCGGCAACAGGGGTCTTAGTTCCCACACATTCAATACGCAGGGTTTCTTGAAATACAGGAGGAAAGAAGAGACTGACAGACTGGATATTCACAGTTCTTTTCCAAGAGAGAGAGATGAGCTGGGTTTTTCTTGGCAGGCAAAAACCAACTGTCTTTTGCAACAATTCAAAGTGAAACCAAAAACATTCCAATTGTCAAGCTTCCTGACTTCTATAAATCTTGACCTGTCACTTCTTTGTAAACATCTCCCCAAGTCAAAACAACAAGCTCCCTGCTGATATTTTATCTGAAAACAGGTGCCTTACAGTAAGGGCTTGTTTGCAAGCCAAGTCCATGAACCTTCTGGTAACTTCTTTTAAACAAAAACAAAAAGTTCAGCATCTCTTCAAGCTTCCAGATGAATCAATATCCATAATTCAACTATAAGTCCTTAAAAACATATTTTACCATATATAGAAGCACTCTCATAACAAAATCATGGACTTTAACCGACTTTATAGAAGATTGATGAAATTCAATTTGGAGATCCCTGGTTTAGTGTTAGTTTAGAGATACAGCACTGAAACAGGCCCTTCGGCCCCACCGAGTCTGTGCCGACCATCAACCACCCATTTTATACTAATCCTACACTAATCCCATATCCCTACCACATCCCCACCTGTCCCTATATTTCCCTACCACCTACCTATACTACGGGTAACTTTATAATGGCCAATTTACCTATCAACCTGCAAGTCTTTGGCATGTGGGAGGAAACCGGAGCGCCCGGAGGAAACCCACACAGACACAGGGAGAACTTGCAAACTCCACACAGGCAGTACCCAGAATTGAACCCGGGTCGCTGGAGCTGTGAGGCTGCGGTGCTAACCACTGCGCCTCTGTGCCGCCCACGCACAAAGGCCTTTTAAGTTGCTAGTGTCACACAACTGTATTCTTTTTCTCCTTTGTTTGAAACAGTGCACCTTTAAGACAGAGAGAGAAGTTTAGATTTCTAAGAACAGTGTGCCAGCTGCACTTGCTAATGAGGCAACAGCAGGAGTGAGGAGGTCACATGGTATAATGTTTCAATTTAACAGTGTGGAATAAACAGCTAACACCAGTTTGCAGAGTCACCAGCGAAGTGTGCTTACTGAAGGAAAGAGCTGTCTATTTCTCTCAGCAGAAATTCTACAATGAGCCACAGGCTATGTTAATTGCCTAAGCAGGAAAAAACCCTTTGAAGAGACCTTTTGTACGCTGGAGGTATCAAAATTCCTTTTCTTTACTTCCAATTTATGAGTCTTTGCTTCAAGATTGATTCACTCTTGACTGATTGTGTTTTCTGGAATTCGCAGTAAAGCGTTTACCAAAAGACTGCCAATCTTTAAAAATTCAAGTAGACTTATTGCTGTGCTCATCATTGAAAGAACTGTGCGACGCTTGCTGCAGCCGACGTGTTTGAAAGCCTATCGATTGAAGGACTGCTTCATCAAATCCGAGTGCAGACCTCGAGTGGCATGTGATTTTTTTTTTACACACTAGGATACCTCACCCATCAGGAACGTAACCCACAAAGACTAACAGCCCATTTATTTAATTATTCTGAAGCAACAGCTAATTTTTAAAACATCTTTTTTAAGAAACAGGTTAACCATTGATTTTTGAGAGAGAGTGAGAGAATGGGGGAGTTAGGTTAGAATAAAAAGTTATAAGGTCTTTAGACATAGGTTTATCTTAATAGTGTTTAAGTTTTAGTTTTTAATAAATAGTTAATTTGTTGTGGTCTAAAGATACCTGGTTTGGTCTGTTTTATTCTGGGGGTTACCAGAGTGTTCAATTTGACTGTTTTCCGGTTGCGTGGGAAAACTTTAATAATCTGTGCGACCTGTGGAGTGATGGGACTGAATTGACAGTGCATTGCTCCCGCCTCAGTCGTCACACTAGATTATGCTACGGTGTCACATATGGACAGGCTCCTGGTTCTAATTGGGATTCAATTCTTGGACAAAGACTGCCTGTTGGAACAAATGTCTGCTGCCTTAAAGGAATTCCTGGGAAAAGTCATTTCCTGAAGCCCTGCTAGAACAAGCAGGGCATTCTGCAGTGACACAAAGAATGGAGGACTCAATGTTTACTAGATTTCAAAATAATCCAGTTACTGGAAGCAGGCATAAGTACAATGGAAGAGTTAAAGACAGGAGGAATGAAGATGAAAGCACCTTTAGCAGGTCTGACTATTATAGTGGAAGACAGAATTGGAACAGCAATCATAGGCGAATGAATCCCAGGAATGCCCAAGGAACAGTTAATAGGTGCTTCAGATGTGACTCAAAGTATCATTATCCAATGAACTGCCTTAAGTGGAAGGGTGGCGTCCTTGAAATAAAACACAACACAGAGAATTCTGAGGCAGAAGAGGAATTTTAGCTCTGCGAAGAACGTGTTAGTTGCAGATTCGTTCAACTATGATGTATTGGATAGTGCTTACACATCGACAGTATGTGGCGCTGAGTGGTTACACACTGCATGTATTCAAAGGTTCCTAACAGGGCAGGGATTGGTGTTGATGGGTACATGAGCTGCTTTCCTGGATCAGCTAAGTGGCGTGCCATGGCATTGTCCATCTTAGCCAACACTCGAATGGCACAGTATGACCACATCAAGATCCTACCAGCTGAATTGATTGCCCCCACCATCTATATAACCTGAACGCTCCTGCCCTTTCTGACACCCTCCCCACACACAGGGTACCAAGTGTGCCATTGCCCCCTCACAAACACAGAGCGTACACTGTTAATGGAGGGATGGTAGACGGTACCTCCCTTCATGCCAGCACAGCTTTCCCTCCAGTAATCCCAGACCCCCTCCCTATAAGAATGCAGAGTGAGACCCCTTGTGTATCCCGCCCTCCCTCCTCCCTTTAGGAATGCAGAGTTAGACCCCTACATATCCCCCCCTCCTTCCTCCCTTCCAGAATGCAGAGTGAGACCCCTGTGTATCCTCCCCTCCCTCCTACCTTTCAGGATGCAGAGTTAGACCCCTGAATATCTCCCCTCCCTCCTCCCTTCCAGAATGCAGAGTTAGACCCTTGAATATCCTCCCTCCCTCCTCCCTTCCGTAATGCAGAGTGAGACCCCTGAATAACAGAACTTACCTTCGCCGGCAACAACTTCTGCCTCTGAGGACCCGCCGGCTTTTCAAATCATGAACGGGATGGCACGTGGCAGCCGCCCGTTCAGTGAAAAATCAGAAGTGTCAGTGGAGAGGCAGCGGGCTGCATAATCCGCAAAGGTAAGTACTCTTTACCATATGCTAATTGTGGTGCTGCCGCTGTGCGGCGGCGGGGGAAGGGCGCACAGAGGTCCCGCCGCTGCCAGTAATATGCGGCAGGCCCTTCTTAACGTTGTGGGTTGTGGCAAGCCTCTCCCCGCAGCATTTTACCGGCCCTCGTACCGCGACCCGTGGCGTTGAGGAGCCTGTAAAATTCAGCCCATGGAAACTGAACAAATGTGTCTATGGCCTTTATGATGCTTCCAGGCTGTGATAATTCTCGGTGAGATCTGTTTTATTGAAAATTGGTTGTGTTCAACTAAAAGCAGATCCTGCAATGTTATATTGGTATCATAAAGGTAAACTTCCAGGCACCTTCATGACGCATGTTGATGATTTCTTATGGGGCAGTATTGCGAATTATGAGAAATATGTTATAAATAAGATTAGGGCAGAATTTAAGATTGGGAGTCAGGCTTGTGGGGCCTTTAAATATATTGGTTAAGATATTAAGCAGACTAATTCAGGAATAAGTTAGAATCAACAATCCTATTTCATCAGTGTTACTCCCATCCCGGTTAATCGTGTTAGGTCATCACAGAAAGATGATTATCGATCTAAAGCAGAGACTGAGCAATTGCGAAGCTTGGTTGGTGAATTAAACGGGTTGTGCACTAAGACTCATGCTAGTTTTGATGTACTGGAGTTAAGCACGATGATGAAACATCCAAAAATTGAGAATGTTTTAAGGGCAAATATAACCTTGAAAAACTAAATCTGGAGAAATATGTACTGAAGTTCCCATCCTTAGGTGACCCAACATGAACAAGAAACTAATAATTGTTAGTGATGCTTCACATGCTAATCTTGCTGATGGGTATTCGAGTGCAGCTGGCTTCATAATATTTCTGATGGATGAAAATGGGAAATGTTGCCCTTTAGCTTGGGAGGCTAAGGAAATAAAATGGGTCGTTAAAAGCACTTTAGCTGTGGAAACACTGGGTCTTGTGGAGGCAGTGGATATGGTGTTCTATTTGTCAAATATTTTGGGTGAAATTCTGAACAAGGGACATACTGAAGACAGGATAACCATTAAATGTTATGTGGATAATCGTTTTTTGTGGGACAATGTACACTCTACAAAAAGTGTAAGTGAGAAAAGACTACGTATCGTCCTTGCTGGATTGAAACAAATGCTGGAGAGAAAGGAGACCTCCAAACTTAAATGGGTAGATGCAAGTCATCAGCTATCAGATTGTTTCACAAAAAGAAATGCTAGTACAAAGAAATTGTTAGGGGTGCTAGATGAGGGGCATCTCACATCTTTGTACATAACATGGAATTTATTTTGAAATGTTTGAACATGTTAATCCAAGTTGTGTTATAAAAGATAGAAGGGAATCTGTTAATTGTGCATCAATGGTTTGATTACATGCAGGTGAAGGGTGTTAACTGGAGTCTTAGTTCAGCACTTATAAGCAGACACTCACTGAGACTGGTGGAGGGTTTTGAGTGAGAAACCACATGTTTGTAATCCTTTTACTCTGCACAATAAATGTGAAACTGAGTAAAGATAGGCTCCAGCATTATCCTTCCATAACAAGTTTTCTGGAGTTTAACAGATGAAAGCAAAAATATTCTGTCAACCCCATTATAATTACATCACAATTTATTACATAAGCATGTATTTAGTGATAGAGCACAGAATAGAAGTACTTTTTAAACAAACATTTTACAACCTAAAAACAAACAGTAAGAGCCACACTCAATATTTCACAGGAGTAATATGTACAGTCCTAAAGACATAGATAAGGGGTAGGGGCTGGGGGTTGGACAAGAAAGGCCACAAGTTTCTCCATCAAATAATACAGAATTATTTTTAAGTAGTCATCTGTGGATCACTCAGTAAACTTTCCACAATTACAATCATTAGTCCTTCAGTGTAGTCATCATTGAACAAGTGCATGAAACATATAAGACTGTGCTTACCAAGTGCCTCAAAATAAATCAACTAAACTTAACCTCGCTTGAGTAGCATGTGGATAATTTTCACTCCATCAAAAGTTACCTGATGTAAATGAAATTCAAGTTCACTTCTCGAGTTCAACGGATCTGGGTTTAGAAACTGTAGGAGTCTGTAAAACAATAGTATAAATGCTTATTATGGGCATACTTAAATGAACAATAATGCACATATATTTTATTTAAAACCTATGTCTCACAGTCTATTAAATCTTCATGCATTTTGTCACCTACATGCATTAAGTATATTTAATCATCATCACAGCTTTTCATTAGCATGAATATTCCTCAGCTGCTTTTGTAAACCTTTCTTATATACAATTTACTTTTTCCAATCAAGAATAATAGATGCAGGGAATAAACATTAAAACTAATGCATGCTCACAATATTTTAGCATTTCTTTTTCTGTGGAGCAGTCACAGCTCGTGAATAGGGCATTTTATCTCTTCTCTCACCAGATTACTTCCTTGCTTTCCAAGAGGTATGGATTTCTTGTTCATTTGTGTTCCATACATGTTGGTCACCCTCCATTACCCTATCCAAGTGGCCATCATTCATGCATATCTTTGACAGCGAATGTTGCCAGCCTACTTAAACACAACATAACACAATTCTGATCTCCCAATGTCAACATATGCACACATCCAGCAGGGACTGCTACATAGCTTTCAAGAGCAGGAACCACAACCAATTTTCCTCTACCTAACTCCATGACACTGAAGTCAATTAAAGCAGCCTTCCTGCAGCCCCAGTGTACTCAACACAGAGCTATAATCAGTTTAAGGATTTTCCTGTTCATTGCCTTGCTATTCAATGGACAAACTCCTTTGTCCATCCTGGAAGCAGATAGCAATTTTTAGATGAAGATGAATTATACTTTTTAAAATAGTAAAAATGTCAATCAAAATTAAATTTATACGATGTATTAACCCTGGAAAACAGTATCTTACTGAACATTTTTAGTAATAGATACAATACATATCTTGTAAAAGCTGGTATTTCATCACATTTCTGCATTATTGTGGAAGAGTTCCTGTGTTCTCTCATTTCCTCACAAAGGTAAAACCTAAGTTTAAAAAGGAATGTTATTATTTTCTGTTCAGGTGAGACAGACATGAGAGGTGAACAATATATGGCAGCACAAATTCACCTAAATCCATACCCTGATAACTGGAAATGGAAAAAAAAAGATCAAGAGGTCATTAAACAACTTCAAGAGGACAGACAGTTCAGTAGATTAGGTAGACAGGTATTGAATGAAATTTTAAAAACATGAAGCAATACATTTTGGGAGAAAGTTTAGGAGGTAAATGGTAAAATTTTAAGTGAAGAGCAGAGAGACTTGGGAACAAGTTGATAAAAGTTGTTTAAAAAAGAAGGGCACAGATTACAAAGATGTAATGCTCAGCCTACACAAATCAATGGTTAAGCTGCAGGGGTGCCCTACTTCAGGAAAGGTGAAAAGGGTGCCAAAGAGATTTACTAAGATGATACTAGAAACGAGAAACTCTATTTATAAGGGGAAACTAGTGAAAATGGGGCTCTTCCCACTGGAATGGAGAAGACTAACAGGAGATTTAATAGGGTTATTCAAAATTATGAGGGGTTTTGAGAACAGGGAATGAGCAAAAACTATTTTAACTGGTCATTAAGAGTTATCAACGTGAGGGCATAAATTTAAGATCAGTACTAATTGAGCAAAGGGAATGGTAAGAATTCTTTTTAATGCATAAAGTTATTGTCCAACCAGGAGCAGTGGAGGAACCAAAATCAATAGCAGCTTTGAATATTTGACCAAGGACAATTTTAAATATGGGAATAGCACACGCCTTTCAAAATTTAATTTGATTGTTTTTTAAAAGAACTCAAATTTGGATGAGGATCCATCTCGTGTCGTTTTGTTTTATACACCTTTTGACGTTTATAAAGCACTAGTGAATATCACATGGCACTGCTCATAGTACATCTGAGGATGATATTTTAAGGGTAGAAGGTTATCGAGGCAATTTTATTTATTAAGGGCCAGGAATGAGACTGATAGACATTAAGCTTAGAGCAATTTATTAAATGAAGGGAAGAGAATGCATTTTATTCACACTTATTTTATGAGTGGGAAAGGGCATTTATTTGTTTGAAGGCTGGGGCAATCACCCACATTTTGTTGTTAGAAAACATAAGCATTCTTATAGCTGACACCCGTGAATAGAAACAGACACAATGAAAGCTATATATATTGCATACACACTGAGTAAGGACATGGTGGTCACCAGATTTGGGGGGGGGTTGAGGGCGCCAGCGGGTTGTGGGGAGAAAGGATCGAGCCTGGGCCACAGTTGTGGATAGGCATCCTGTAGGGAATGGAGGCCAGATCATGTAGGGAAAGTAGTGGGTGGCATTGTGGTACATAGCACCACCTAGCTTTTGAAAGACTGAAACAGGCAAGTGCAACATTAAGTATATGAATCTTACATCTTAAAACTATCGCCAAGGCATGACAGTATCTGCATGACAGACAAATCACAGCACACGAAGAAAGTATGAACATATCTAGCCGATTTCTTATGATATTACTTATAGCAACTTAGAAAGAATACTGTATTATACTGATTCTGTATTTATATCAGGTATTAAATGCTGCTCAAGTATACCTACAAGGAAAAAAGCAAAATACTGCAATGCTGGAAATCTGAAAATGAAACAGAAAGTGCTGGAAATACTCAGCAGGTCTGGCAGCATCTGTGAAGAGAGAAACAGAGTTAACATTTCAGGTCAATGATCTTTCATCAGAACAAAGAAAGGTCATCGACCTGAAATGTTAACTCTGTTTCTCTCTCCACAGATGCTGTCTGACCCGAGCATTTCCAGCACTTTCCGTTTTTACACAGACAAGAAACTTGACTATAGGCTAAAATTGGTGGACCTGGCTCAACTCAATTCGAGGCTGGTTACTCTTCATTGATTCTAAGATTTGTTTCAAATTACCTTTTAATATGTATTAAGATGCAACTTAAACATACTACGCACACATAGCGAAAACCAAAGACAGTGGTTTTTATGTTCCTAATAGTCAGCTGCAGAAAATTTTCACTCATTCACAACGTGATGTCATGGGATCGAGGAAAGTTGTGGAGAGATGGAAGTGGGTGACATCAGCATACATATAGTAACTGACAACACAACATCTAGTTTATTCTGAGCAACTCAATGGAACATCTGCCATTATAATAAAAACTTTGCATATGTGTTAACTTCCACTTCACCACACTCATGCAAAATTTGTCATACTTGAAAAATAGCACAGAAACCTTCACAGTTCAACTACATAATAAAGTACACACCTATACTCAAAGAAAATAATACACTATGTTTTGCAAATGTTAATACACTATGTTTTGTCCTTATAAATAATACATCTTCTGTTTTACCAAAAGCAGTATCACAGGATGCACATTATACATTTTAATGGATCAGATAGCTGTTAAGCGATTATCCTTATCAGCAGAGGAAAGCTGACTTGAAATCTACATACACATACCTTGTGTTCATGCAATCTGATTGTATTTCCAAAGGACAAAGGGAAAATGTTCTGAGTGATTCTACTGATTTTCTGCTGTATAATGATTCAGCTGTTTTGCTGGATTGTTTATTCACTTTTTCCCAGGATAGGCTTTCTTGGGGTTGTAGACATTGATCAACTGGCTCTTGGCCAGCAGAGCCTAAAGAAACAGTCAAGAAGTCCAAATATATTTAATTCACTACAAGCATCAAAATAAACTTAATATGGAACACCAAAATAAAAAAAAAACTTGCATTTATATAGTGTCTTCCATGACCACAGGACGTCCCAAAGCACTTGCGAGCCAATTATGTCCTTTCCAAGTTTAGTCAAGATTGTAATGTAGGATATGCAGCAGTCAGCAGAGGGGACTGTGGCATTGTGGGTAATGTTATTGGGCTAGTAATCTAATAGGTCCAAAAGGCCAGGACTAATCCTCTAGAGACATGATTTCAAATCCCACCATGGCAGCTGGAGGAATTTAAATTCAATTAATAAATAAATCCGGAATAAAAAAAAACTAGTCTCATTCATAATGACCACGAAACTACCAGATTGTCGTAAAAACCCATCTGCTTGACTTGCGTCCTTTGGGATGGAAATCTGCCATCCTTAACCAGTCTGGCCTACACGTGACTCCAGATCCACAGCTATCTGTCCTCTGAAGTGGCCTTGCAAGCCACTCAGTTGTATCAAACATCAACATAGCAAAGCACTATGGGTGTGTTTATACCACATGGACTGCAGCAGTTCAAGAAGGCAGCTCGACGCCACCTTTGCGAGACAATTGGGATGGGCAATAAATGCTGGCCTTGCACTCATATCAGGAGGGCATATATAAAATATCAAGATAGTAAGTCCCCAATGACTTCCTTTGTGAGTCTCTTCATATAAATTATAATAAATTAGAGTCCACTGTCCATTTCAGACAGCAGTGTCACTGTTAGTATCATAAATGACAAACAAAAGGTTTTGACATATCATGTCCAACCGGAAACAGGCTGCCCCTGGTTTCCAGTATATATTCATGATGCCAGTTAAGAATACAACAGATAGCAAAGGCACTGTGGAAAAAAATTTTGTAAGAGTCAGTGACTAAAACTTTTTATTTTTTTTAAAAAGGAAAATAATAGCCTATCACTGTATAAATCTATGCCTCACACAAGTCCATCTACGAATGTCAGGGATCATATCAAAATATCAGCAAAAATGGAGATAGTAAAGGTAATGGATGGGGTGAAAATTGATAGGCAGGATGCATTGGAGAGACTGGTTATGCGTAGAGTGGATAAATCTCCTGGTCTGGATGGTTTGCATCGCAGCTTGCTAAAGGAAGTTAGGGCGGAGATAGCAGAAGGGCTTGCCTAATCCTCCAATGTTCCCTAGATATGGGGGAGGTGCCAGAGGATTAGAGAGTGGCAATTATGACACCCTTATTCAAGAAAGGGTGTAAGGACATTCCTAGTAACTATTGTTTAACATCAGTGTTGGGGAAGGTTTTAGAAACAATAATCAGGGGGAAAAAAATCAACAGGCACTTGAAGAGGTTTTTTTTTAATTCATTCATGGGCCAGGCCAGCATTTATTGCCCATCCCCAATTGCCCTGGAGAAGTTGGTGGTGAGCTGCCTCCTTGAACCGCTGAAGTCCATGTAGGTACACCCACAGTGCTATTAGGAAGGGAGTTCCAGGATTTTGACCCAGCGACAGTGAAGGAACGGCAATTTCGTTCCAAGTCAGCATGGTGTGTGACTTGGATGGGAACACCACCAACTGCAAGTTCCCCACCATTTGCTGCCCTTGTCCTTCTAGTCGGTAGAGGTCGTGGGTTTGGAAGGTGCTGTCTAAGGAGCCTTGGTGCATTGCTGCAGCGCATTTTGTAGATGGCACACACTGCTGCCACTGTGCGTCAGTGGTGGAGGGAGTGAATGTTTGTAGATGGGGTGCCAATCACGCGGGCTGCTTTGTCCTGGATGGTGTTGAGCTTCTTGAGTGTGTTGTTGGAGCTGCACCCATCCAGGCAAGTGGAGAGTATTCCATCACACTCCTGATTTGTGCCTTGTAGATGGCGGACAGGCTTTGGGGAGTCAGGAGGGGAGTTACTCGCCACAGGATTCCTAGCCTCTGACCTGCTCTTGTAGCCACGGTATTTATATGGCTACTCCAGTTGTTTCTGGTCAATGGTAGCCCCTAGGATGTTGACAGTCGGGGATTCAGCAATGGTAATGCCATTGAATGTCAAGGGGAGATGGTTAGATTCTCTCTTGTTGCAGATGGTCATTGCTTGGTACTTGTGTGGCATGAATGTTACTTGCCACATATCAGCCCAAGCCTGGATATTGTCCAGGTCTTGCTGCAATTCTACACAGACTGCTTCAGTATCTGAGGAATCACGAATGGTGCTGAACATTGTGCAATCATCAGCGAACATCCCCACTTCTGACTTTATGATTGAAGGAAGATCATTGATTAAGCAGCTGAAGATGGTTGGGCCTAGGACACTACCCTGAGGAACTCCTGCAGTGATGTCCTGGAGCTCAGATGATTTACCTCCAACAACCACAACCATCTTCCTTTGCACTAGGTATGACTCCAGCCAGCGGAGGGTTTTCTCCCTGATTCCCATTGACCTCAGTTTTGCTAGGACTCCTTGATGCCATACTCGGTCAAATACTGCCTTGATGTCAAGGGCAGTCACTCTCACCTCATCTCTTGAGTTCAGCTCTTTTGTCCATGTTTGAACCAAGGCCTTAATGAGGTCAGGAGCTGAGTGGCCCTGGCGGAACCCAAACGGAGCGTCACTGAGCAGATTATTGCTAAGCAGGTGCTGCTTGATGCACTGTTGATGACCCCTTCCATCACTTTACTGATGATTGAGAGTAGGCTGATGGGGTGGTAATTGGCCGGGTTGAGCTTGTTTACAGGTTTGAGCTAATTAAGGAGAGCCAGTACAGATCATGTTTAACTGATCTAATGGAATATTTTTGATGAAGTAACAGAGATGGTCGATGAAGGGAATGCAATGGATGTTGTCCATATGGATTTTATGAAAGCGCTTGACAAAGTACCACGCAAAAGGCTGGTTAAGAAAATTGAGGTTCATGGAATAGGAGGGTCAGTATCAGCTTGGATAAAAGATTGGCGTCAGGACAGAAAACAGCGAGTCTTGGTAATGATTGTTTTGCAGACTGGAGGATGGTGGTGCTCCCCAAGGATCATTGCTAGGCCTACTGCTTTTTTGATTTTATATAAATGACTTGGATATAGGAATACACAGAGTAAAATTTCTAAATTTGCCAATGATAACAAATTTGGAGGCGTGACAAACACTGAGGACGAAACCAGTCGACTGCACCAGGACGTAGCTAGACCAGCAGAATGGGCAGACAAGTGGCAGATGGAATTTAACATGAAGTGCGAGGTAATGCATCGTAGCAGAAGGGATAGGGAGAAACAAGATGGAGTTAACAGCACAGTTTTAAACAGCAAGCAGCAGATCTTGAACTTCCTTGTAATTTTTATCAAACCAGTCCCTATTTTTCTTGGTGCTGGGTCCGATGACCTCGTTGGAAGTATCCAGTACTGCAGCTTTGATGTATTCCCAGAGTTCTTCTGGAGTGGTATCAGCAGTGAGATCAGGATATTCCAGTCTAGTCTGGAAGGTTGCCTGATATCTATCACTGCAAGATGAGGTTTACAGGTTGCTGACTCTAAATTTCTTTGATGAGTTGTCTCTAGGTCTGTTCTTGGGCTTGGCTTGAAGTGGAAGTTCAGCTTTGAACAAATGAGCCAGTGGTCTGTATGACAGTCAGCACTGGGCATAGCTCTAGTATGCCGGACGTCCTTTAGGTCACATTGGCGCACCAAGATGTAATTGATCAGGTGCCAGCGTTTAGAGCAGGGATGCGTCCATGTGGTCTTGAAGCGATCTTTTTGTTGAAAGGAGGTGTTGTTTAAGGACAGCTGCTTTTCTGCACAGAGTTCCAAGAGTAAACATGTGTTTTCATTACAGTTTCCAACTCAGTGGTTTCTGAGCATTCCCTTCCATGCCAGGCTGTCACAGCCCACTCTGGCGGTGAAATTGCCAAGGACAACAATTTTGCCCTTGGGAGGGGCATTCTGCATGATTTCACAGAGAACTGAGTAGAACTTACCGAGTCAGCTGGGTTAGCCTTCAGGGTTGGAGCATAAACGTTGATGAGGGTTGGTACATGATGCGTTCAGAATGGCCGATTGACAGGCTTGAAAGTTTAGTGGCGATAGTCTTCTTCTCCATGAAGCCGACACCATAGAGGCGTTGTTCACCTTGAGGTCTAGCTGACCGATAGAGTATGTAGCCAGCGTTGTGTTCTGTTAGGCTGCCTTGCCCTGAGAAGCAGACCTCACTCAGGGCCGCTATATCAATGTCTAGTCATTGGCTAGCTCATGGGCCACCAGGGCTGAGCGTCATTGGGGGTGGCCGTTGTCACCAGAGTCGAGCATTGTTCTCACGTTCCAGCAGGAAAGTTTCAGAATTTTTCTTCTTTTCCCACCTTTTGAAGTGAGGTTAGGAATTCGTGTTTCCTTCACTGTCATAGTTTGACTGCATTAAGAGATGCCTGTTGAGCCGACTGAGTGGCAGTGAGACGAGCATTTGTTTAGGCCACCTTTTCTAGGTCCCTCTCCAATTTCGGAGCAAGCAGTGGTGTCCTTCAAAAAGGCTTCTTGGTCGCTCAGGGTGCTACCAGGTGATGAAGTCATCTCTAGGTCATCATCAAAACGAACAATATCCTGAGCCACCTGCATGCAGGATTGGAACTGCAGCTGCCAGTGACATCCTGCACCTGCTGTTTTCGCCACTTTCCCATTTCTACAGGACTTACTTGTTGAGTTATAGTTGGGTTGGATGGATTTCCTTCCTGCCTGTGCAGTGGTGCTTTAAGGTGGAATACAGTTTGCGCTGACTGACCCACCCTTTAAGCCTGGAGCTCATCTGTCGTGGCCCAAGTGAACTGGGATGGCAGCAGTGAGGTCTCCAAGCCATAGGTTTGGATTCAGAGAAATAAAAACCGTCAGCTCATCAGGCTCACCTGGCTTAGCCGGCCAGCCAAGAGAATAAGACAGCCTACTGTTACGACCAGGTGAGAAAGGTGTCTCGGGGGTCCCTTTCAGCCTTCACCTGGTCTTACTGGAACAGGGTTTTGTTTTTAAACAGAGAGTGTTTTGAGCTCCCTCCAGGTGAATCCTTGTTCACCATGTCAGGCAAGCCTCCACCTGCCAAGAATGAGGAAAATTAATTTCGCCACATGAACATTGATTTTAAAACTATTGTTTGTGAAGAAAGAACTTGCTTTAAAAACAATTGGAACCCCTGACTAGAAAGACTTTTGCATTGTGACCTACAGTGTTGCAACAACGGACCCAGTCCTTTGCTTCCCCAATACACAGAAGTAGTGGTCAGACCAGTTTGGTCACATGACTAGCTGACTTGAAGTTTGTTTGAACTTGAACTTCCAACAAGGGAATTGAAAATCAGAAAGCTGTTTGCTCCTGGACTGGAAAAGGTCTCTCGTGGCTGGCTTGCCGCAGCCTCTGCAGTCCGCTTCCATCTCTTTCCCACGGAACTGAAAACCAATGAAGACATATGAACCCTTAGAGAGAAAAGTCTCCTATAGCGAACAAGGTTTAAGAGGAATACTGGGCCCCAACGAAAAGCAAGACTACCTACAATCAAGGATCCTACAGCAAGCTCAAAGCACAGTAAAAAAAACCCTCTTCAGAAACTGCTTCAAACCTCTCCATTTTATTTTCCTTCTCTTTTCTATCTCTATTTGCGTGTGCATATCGCGTATGCATGCTAGCGTGGGGCACGGCGTGTAATCGTAGGCATTTACCGAATTAGAGTTTAAGTTTACGGTTTAATAAATTTCACTTTTCTTCTTTAAACCTAAGAAAGACTGCTTATGCTTATTTCTTTGCCTTATAATTGGAAAGTGAACAAGGATTCACCAACGGGGGAGCTCAAAACAGTGTGTTTAAAATTAAACCCTGTTACAATAAGACCAGGTGAGGACAGTAAGAGACCCCTAGACACCTTTCTCACCTGGACCCAGCAACAATTTTAAAATTTAATGTCCATGTGGTGAAATTAATGTGCCTCATTCTTGGCAGGTGGGGGCCTGCATGACACCTCCATACCTCCTCACCCAGGGGAATGAAATGCGATTTGGAAAATAAAATAGCACAATTCATTAAAAGGTTTGAGAGAAATATAGGATACAGAAAGAAAAACCATGCACTTCATAAATTTTAAAGCTTATTAAAATTGTCTTTTCTGGGTGCCAGTGCTGCTTTAACTTCTCCTTTTTGGCATCCCAGTAACCATGTGATTATTTGGGGAAGTTTTTCCAGTTTGCACATTGCCATGACTGCCTAGGGTCTTGGTTCCTGCTTAATTTGTTTCCAGGAGAGTTAGTAGTGGGCAGGTCTATCTTGAACACTCTTTCAGTGCTTTGCTGAATCATGCAAAGGCTTTTGACTTCAGGGGACGGGTGGTTCCCTTTTGCTCTTGACTGTGGGGGAGGATTCTTCGTTAATCTCCCTTTTGTTCTGAGGCATTCCTGCCTGCATGTAATTGTGTAGACTTGACTGCACTCTCTGTGACCCTTCAACTAGGTGAGTCATCACCCCCACGGTTTCAGTGCCCCCTAGAGGTCTCTCTTTGTCTCTGCAGGTTCCTATAAATGCTGTTAGCAACTCTGGTGGGGTGCTTCTAGAGTCTCCATTTACGTAAGAGGATGTGGGATCGCAATTCTCAAATTTTTCGGGGTTGGCTGACCGGACAGTAGGAGTTTTCATCCGGGATTCCTCCCGGACTTCCTTTAAACCTGCCCTCTTGGTCACTTTTTCCCCTTCCCTTTCTAAACTTTTGCCAGCCGTGTGCCTGCCTGGCCCCTTTTGTTCTCGGTGGGGGTCTCTTACAGTTCACCAGCCCTCGGCTGGACGGTCCTCCTAACACTGGTACAGGACTTAAGGGTGCAGGTTTCACTGTAGGCTGGGGTTTCCCCTCAACTTGGCACATGTGGCAACTCTTGCAGTACTCCACTACATCTTTCTGGAGTTTTGGCCAGTCAAACTGCTGTCTTATGCAGGCTTTGGTCTTTCGTATACCAGCACGTACAGCCACTGTAGTCTCCTGGGCCCTTAATATTTTTCCCCAGTACCTCTGTGGCACCAGTAACTGGTGAACTACTGCCCACTCCTTGCCCTCAGGTCTGTGAGGAGAACTCCAATTCCTCATCAATACCTCATTCTTTAAATAGTAGCAATTAGGGACCCCCACTGCTTCACTTTCAGACTGGGCAGCCTGTGCTAACTCTCGCAATACTGGGTCAGCTCGCTGAGCCTCGGCTAGGGAAAATCCATTTAATTCATTCCCTGGGTCTCCTAACTTTCCAAAGAAAGTCTTGAACAGGCAGACCACATGGTCATCTGCCTGCAGTGCCAATACAGTCTCCTCTGGGGGAGCTAGTTTGATCATGACCTGATCCACCACAAATTCAGGGAAACTGTCTCCTGCCATGGCCCTGTCTTTCTGACCTCCTGCAGTCCTCCATTCACTATTGGGTGGGGGGGGGTGGATTATCACCTTCACCCCCGCCAGATCATCACCGAGGAGGTCAACCCATCCACAGGCAATCTAGGAACAATCCCTACGGTCACCAGTCCCGAAACTAGGTCACACTCCAGGTGAGCAGAGGTACAGGCATACACTGCCCTCCAATACCATTCACCACCATTTTGGCTTCGGCTACTAATTCATATGCCGCGAGGATAGCATTTTTGGTCAGTTCATAATTTGATGAATTCTCATCTGGCAACAAGGAATTAACCTCATGGGCTTTTCCAATTAGCTCGCTTTGTAGTAAAAGAGACCAGGTCTCAGCTGGCCATTTTAGCTGCCTTGCCAGTTTCTCAAAAGACACAAAAAAACACTTACACATCTTCCTCGTTGAATTTTGGAACTAGTTGAGCAAGTTTTAGCAATTTTGTACCCAGCCCTGAATTCTGTTCCTCCATATTGGCTATGCTTTCACTGGGGTTACTCTGTCGCCCCCTTGTTAACGCAAGCCGATTCACTCTCTTTTTTTGGATTCTTTCTGGAATATTCTTTCACTCTCCCTCTCTCTCTTTTTCCCTGTCTTCTAATTCAAGTTTCCTTTGTTCCAATTGTATCTTTACTAGCAGTACCCTGTCTGGGTCTGCTTTTAACACTGCTTCTGCTTCTTCAGATTCCAGGGAAAATGGTTGGCCACTAGCCTGAGGAGTTCAGACATCCTTACCTTGCCACATACAGTGATCCCACACTGCTCAGCCATTTTTCTCAACTCCTCCACAGACAGTGCTTTTAACTTATCCCAAGTTACTTCACCCTGGGTTGGAGAACTACTCACTTCAGTTGCAGATATGTTAGTATTCAATCACACACAACCACAAGAAAACCTGTATTAATCTTGCTATTTTGATTGGGAATAATTTGGCTTCCCACTTCCAATTTCTCTCGTTTGTGGGTAAAATTCCAGACGCTAGCACCCACATTTCTGTTACAACCAGGTGAGAAAGGTGTCTTGGGAGTCCCTTTCAGCCTTCAACTGGTCTTACTGTAACAGGGTTTTGTTTTTAAACACACTGTATTATGAGCTGCCCCTTGGTGAATCCTTCTTCACCGCTTTCCAATTATAAGGCAAAGAAATGAGCACAAACAGGCTTTCTTAGGTTTAAAGACGAAAAGTGAAATTTATTAAAACTTAAACTCTAATTTAGTTAACGCCTATGGATACACGCTGTGCCCCACTAGAGCATGAATACGCGATAAGCACATGCAAATAGAAACAGAAAAGAGAAGAAAAATAGTGGAGAGGTTTGAGGCAATCTCTGAAGGGGAGTTTTTTTTTTAAACTGTGCTTCAAGCTCGCTGTAGTCCTTGCTTATAGTTAGATCTTGCTTTTTGTTTACGCCCAGTGTTCTTCTTAAACCTTGTTTGCTGTAGGATACTTTTCTCTCTAGGGGTTCGTATGTCTTCAATGGATTCCAAAGCTGGAGAGAGAAAGACGAGAGCAGACAGGAGAGGCTGCGGCTTGCCAGCCATGGGAGGTCTTTTCAGTTCAGGAACAAACAGCTTTGAGTTCAAATACTCTGTGGCAAGTTCATAGAAAAACCTCCAACAGCCAGTTGGTCATGTGACGAAACTGGTCTGACCAGGTCAGTTCTGTGTATTGGGTAGGTCAGGGGATAGCTCCTTTGTTCCAACACTGTCTGCTAGTAATATGCAAAAAATGTCTTTCCAGCCAGGGGCTTGGCAACCCCTTGTAATAAGCCTTCTTTTCCACCCAGCAACGATTTTAAAATTTAAAATGTGGCGAAATTAACGTACCACATTCTTGGCAGGTGGGGGGGGCCTGTATGACACTACCGTCAAGCATGCAGCACCCTTCAATGTACATTGAGGAACATCTAAAATGACTGGCGGATCGCACTTGCGGAAAAAACTCAACTGTACGCTGATACTGGCGATGTAAGGAGTTTCTATGAAGCACTAAAATCTGTCTATGGACCAGCAAATCAAACCCAAAATCCCCTGAGGAGTGCCAATGGCAAGACCCTGCACACCGACAAGGAGTAAGTCCTGGATCACTGGTCGGAACACAGTGAAACTCTCTTCAGCACCAAGTGCACAGTGCATGATACTGCCATCAATTGCCTCCAACAACAGCCTGCCAAAGAAGATCTGGACGAGAGCCCAACTCTGGAGGAAATTGTGACCGCCATCAACCAGACGAAGAACAAAGCCGCCAGAGCCAATGGAATTCCACCCGAAGCCTTGAAGCATGGTGGCCCAGCCCTATACACCAAGCTCCATGAGTTTTTTCATGGTCTGCTGAGAACAGGGCAGGATTCCACGGGATCTTCGTGATGCCATTATCATCACCTTGTACAAAAAAGGAGGAAAATCAGACTGCTCCAACTGCTGTGGGATCACCCTCCTTTCTATTGCTGGGAAGATCCTAGCTAGAATACTTCTGAACAGGCTTGTGCCTACCATTGCGAAAACTTCCCAGAAAGCCAGTGAGGTTTCAGAGCAAACAGAGGCACCACAGACATGGTATTTGCACTCAGACAATTACAGGAAATGTGTTGTGAGCAAAACAAAGACCTGTACATCACTTTCATATACCTCACCAAGGCATTCGACACTGTGAGCACAGACGGACGTTGGAAAATCCTTGAAAAACTTGGATGCCCACCCAAGTTCCTGGCTATGGTGAAGCAGTTTCATGAAAATCAGTCCAGTCAAGTCAAGCTAAACAGTCCCTTCCATATCTCCAATGGCATGAAGCAGGGCTGTGTGCTGGTCCCGACCTATTCACCATCTTTTTCAGCATGATGCTGCAGCAGGCAACAGAAGACCTTAAGGAAGGAGTTTAGGTACGCTTCCGGACTGATGGCGGCCTTTTCAACCTCAGGCGTCTTCAGGCTCACACAAAGACACAAGAAAAACTCACCCATCATCAACTTTTTTTCGCCGATAACCGTGCTCTCTTAGCCCACAGTCAGTCAGACCCTGCAACGTATAACGATACATTTTTCTGAGGCGGCATAACTCTTCAGACTAAAAATAAGTTTAAAGGAACCTGAAATCCTTTATCAGCCTGTACCCCTAGAAGAATATAGACCAGCAAGCACTGTTATCGAGGGAACAGAGCTGAATGCCGTCAAGTAAATACTTATTTGGGGAGTGTAATCTCGTTTGATGCCACTGTT
Source organism: Heterodontus francisci (assembly GCF_036365525.1). Lineage (NCBI taxonomy): Eukaryota > Metazoa > Chordata > Chondrichthyes > Heterodontiformes > Heterodontidae > Heterodontus > Heterodontus francisci. The sequence goes on from NC_090387.1 coordinate 40,255,625, forward strand.
GACAAGGAAGTGGACAATAGGCTTTCAAAAGCAAACAGTACATTTGACAGACTATACAAACATGTGTGGAGCAACCAAAGCCTCTTAGCACAGACCAAACTCAAAGTGTACAAAGCCATAGTCCTCACCACCCTTCAATATGGCACAGAGTCATGGGTCCTATACCGCTGTCATGTACGCTTTCTAGAGTGCTTCCATCAGCGCTGCCTCTGCAGCATCAAGATCCACTGGCAGGACCGCATCACAAACACTGAAGTCCTGGAAACAGGCAACATCACTAACATCGAGGTCATCCTCCTGCAAAGCCAACTGCACCTTGCCTGGATGGACGGAAGTCACCTGCCCAAGATCGTGTTGTATGGAGAGCTAACCACGGGTAAAAGGAACAGAGGGGCCCCATGCAAACGTTCAAAGGACTCCCTGAAGAAGTCCCTCTCTGTGTGCCACATCGACCATCACCAGTGAGAAGCGCAGGCCATAGATCGTGATGCTTGGAGATGATACATCAGGATGCTACAGACACCTTTGTGACTGAGCGAAGAACCAGCATGAAAGAGAAAAGGAGAAGGATAGATCCAATTGCCTCCAGCAGCGACTACACCTTCACTAGTACCCACTCTGGGAGAATCTGCCGGTCACTGATAGGCCTGACTAGCCACTAGCAGGCCTGCAACGGATGACTAGAACCTTCCCAAAATCTTAGTCTGCGAAGAAATGCCAAGAGAGGAAAGAGCATGCAGTGACAGAGGGACCTGAGGGGGTCATATGTGGATCTTTGAAGGTGGCAGGACATATTGAGAGAGTAATTAGCAAAGCATATGAGATCTTGGGCTTCGTAAATAGAGGAATTGGGTACAAAAGCAGGGAAATTATGCTGAACCTTTATAAATGCTCTGGTTAGGCCACAACTAGATCATCCAGTTCTGGTCACCACACTTTAGAAAGAATGTGAAGCTCCTTGAAATGGTGCAGAGGATATTTACCAGAATGGTTCCAGGGATGAGGATGTTTAGCTACAAGGTTAGGTTGGAGAAGTTGAGCTTGTTCTATTTGGAGCAAAGGAGATTGAGGGGAAATTTGATAGAGGTGTACAAGATTATGACAGGTTTAGATAAGGTAGACAAAGAAAAGCTGTTTCCATTAGCTGATCGTATGAATAAAAGATACAGATTTTGGGGAGGTTTTGGGCAGGAGGTGCAGGGAGGAAATATGAGGAAGATATTTTTTGCATAGCGAATGGCAATGGCCTAGAAGTGGTTCACATTAAAGTGCACATACCAAGTGACTAGTGAAGAAAGTTTGATAAAAAGTGAAGCTGTATAACCAAGTAGAATGTATGGTTTTAAAATAGGTATAAGATTTCAGTAAAAATGGCATTTAGAAATGTCTTACAACTGATGAAATATGACCATTTAAAAAATATTTTCAAACTACTAGAATTGAGACCAAAAATAAGAAAAACAAGAAAATAATAGAACATAGAGCCTGGTTTCACCTTGGTTTAATATTGCAAATGCAGTTCCTTGCACAATTTCAGACCAAAGAGCTAACGCGGCATGACCAACATTCTTCTTAACTGGTGCTACCTTCTTCTGGTGCGGTACTGAAGACACGTCTGATGAAGAATTCAGACTATTCACCAGATTTTGATTTTTTGGTGAAATGTAGCATGCAAATAATTTTGCTACCAAATCATCATTCAGACAAACCTACAAAAAAAAAGCAAGATCAACATCTTGTCCAAAAAAGATTAATCTGAATTTCAAAGAAACCTAGCTCATAAATTCAGATAACAATCATTGCAAAAGATATGAAAAATACACATTTATACACCAAATCCTGATTAAAGTCATATATTTGGGATGAGATGTGGCTCATGTTACTTTTTATTAAACTTGCATAAGGCATGCACTTACTGTCCATAAACCTTCCAGTTTAAGATTTTGGTCATATTTTATCAGCTTTCACATTCAATGTCAACTATCATGATGTAGTTGCAACTCTTCACCACTAGCGGAACTGTCATACCTCCATCATCCTGCCTCCCTCCTTTACCACCACTGGTGGCACCATGGTGCAATACCACCTCAAGTACCTCAGTGGTCTGTTCCTGAAAGAAAATCTAAAATCTCACCGATCTTTTAATTATTATCTGTGTACTAAAATGTATTTTTTTTTAGACGTGTCAAATTCAGAAAGTTGCTTGAAGCATTCATTCTAAAGCAATGATGTCACAACAGCATGAAAATTATATTGCATAATGTGAAAAATGCGGATGAGTCACACCAGCTTTGTTTCCATTTTGTGAAGACTATCTTGCACTTATCAAGCACACTTAGGTCATTGCAAGCCTAGTTGAGATGTGGTGCAACACTCCTATTTTGCCAAAATAATGTGCTTTCACCGCAACTCAAAAACATTTCCATAATATCTCAGAGTGACATTATTAACATTCGCCCTGGTTTCACATCTCAAATCATGGACAGTTTTGTGCTGTGGGCATTAAGCCCTACACTGAGGCAGTCAAATTTATTCAGTTTAGGACCCTTAAACCTGGTTCTACATGCCAAGAGTCTAGGCAGTCCAGAAATAAGATAGATTTTCCAACTCAGTGAAACATTTTACCCAAGTTACATTAATTTTGTGACTTTCCCCTCCCCAATCCCAACGGAACGAGAGCGCGAAAATATCTATTTTTAAGTCTACTTTCTGTGCAAAGTCTGTCTGAAATCTATCTAAAACTATCTCTATTTACTCAACAACTAATCAACTGGACAAATGCAGTGTTGAATTAGCCTTTTCGATTGAGATATAGCTCCCAACATTTATACCGTTCACACTTATTCTGGACAGCTCCCTGTATATTTGCCATCACCATAGGTGCCAATTACAAAGGTGCTGCTTAAAATGTATTAAGCACACCAACTATTTCAAGCAGAATACCCCTTTAGCCTCAGCTGTTTGCTCCTTTTTAAAGTGAGTTTCCCATTAAGTCCTTTCATGGTTCTTGTGACCCTTTCACATTATTTAAGGACAGGAGAAGAAATTGTTTGCTCATTTATAATGACTGCATAATTGGAACGGTCTGTATTTCAAAAATGCGACAGCATTGCCATCTCCAATTTTGCCCTGCGCTCACGAGAACTCCTCTAAGCCTTTCTTGAACTCATCATTGATGAACGACTTGTCCCACATCATGTTGCCTGCCAGCTGCAGGATCTCTGCCGTCAGGTAAGAGGACACAGCTCCTATGCTTTCACAGAGGCTTTGGACGGCAAGTACTCTTAAAGGTTCTCAGTTACAGTGTCCACCACACACAGTGGAAAATCATATTGACACCAACACATATAAACCAATATAAACCATGGGGACTATAATCGCAAGAACGACGTAATTTACAGAAAAAGTGAATGAATCAAATATTCCAATTATTAAAATAGAGATAAGGTATAACCAACTGCTTGTCCATAATAATTTCCTTTAATTAAGAAACTCTACTGTAATCTGTTCTTTATTGCACAACCATTCGTATAAAATCAACAGTTTACCTTTTCGTCATTCAGAGTGAGATATAATTGAACTGCAAAGGTATCCCCAGCAACACCTTGTAATTTTGCCTCAATAACTTCAGATTCTGTGACAGACAATAAAGAATTACTAACAAATTCCCACACATAAGGCAACAATCATGATTTAAAACTATCCACGTTGTATAATGCACCAAATCTGTAAAGCCAAAACTAATCTTTGAAACCACATTTACCACCATACTCATGACCCTCGTGTTTTTCAGTAAGATGCTATTATACATTTTAAAGTTGGAAAAAAAATTCAATTTTGTGGACTGGACTATAAGAATTTGGTATGAAAGACATTTTGTAATAACTTTTTAAAATATCATCTGAATACAAAACATCAACTTTTATCAGAATAGTCAATGACAATACATACTCCATTTCATCTAAAGCTCTTCATGTTTGTTCATAGTTTTAAGTGAAAAAGAAAAAACCTTACCTCGAGACATTTTTTGGAAATACTGTACTGCAGCACGATCCCATCTTACTGCTGGGCTGTAAAGTCACAAAAGAAATTGCAATTTGCATTTTCTATAACAAGAAAGAGACCATGAGCCAAAATATAGGAAAGAGGAAAAATGTTTTAAGAAAAAGACTTAAAACCCCATTTCCTAAATTAGGTTTTATGACATGGTGTTGTGTTTTACAAATAACATAAAAAGTTTCTGAAAACATTTTAGAATAATAGTATACAATAAATTCTTGAGAAGATTCAAATTGTGCAAAAAGAACATTTGAGAGATTCTGGAGTAATAAAAGATACTCAGTGGTGAGAATTGCTGTGTCCCAGAAACATGTCAAATGCATACCATAAAAATCATTTAACAACATAAATTTTCTAATTATGGCAGCATGCTGTTTAGAAAGAGGAAATTAGCTCCATACATGGAAGAACCAGCATAATCTTTGGAAAAGGAATGGAATTTCTTGTAAGGACTAAATTCAGTCAACAAACCATTAGTTCTGCTTCCTTCAATTTTCTTACCATTATGCTGCCATCTCCTAACAAATCATAACCCCATCCCATCTCCAAGGAGTAGGGGGAGCAGAAACAGAGTGAGCCAATGAGATATTCTTTTGCATAGATCCCAAAGCCTTGATGGAATGAAACCATGAAATAAACATCATGACTGAAGATATCTTTTTAGCTGTTCTTAGCTGGAACTCTTCCCAACAGGCTCTTCTCCAACTTTGAGGCATCAGCACCTCCAAATTGCCTCAGTGTTTCCAATGCCCCCTACTACCTCTCGTTCCCTCATGCTCAATACCAATCTAGCCCAAAGCACTAGCTTCCATTTAAATTTTTTTTTAAATTCATTTGGGGGATGTGGATGGCGCTGGCCAGGCCAGCATTTATTGCCCATCCCTAATTGCCCTTGAGAAGGTGGTGCTGCGCTACCTTCTTGAACCGCTGTAGTCCTTGGGGTGTAGGTTACACCAACAGTGCTGTTAGGAAGGGAGTTCCAGGATCTTGACCCAGCGACAGTGAAGGAACGGCGAAATAGTTGCAAGTCAGGATGGTGCGTGGCTTAGAGGAGAACTTGCAGGTGTTGGTGTTTCCATGCATCTGCTGCCCTCGTCATTCTAGGTGGTAGAGGTCACGGGTTTGGAAGGTGCTGTCGAAGCAGGCGTAGTGAGTTGCCGCAGTGCACTTTGTATACGGTACACACTGCTGCAACTGTGCGTCTGTGGTGGAGGGAGCGAATGTTGAAGATTGTGGATGGGTGCCAATCAAGCAGGCTGCTTTGTCCTGGATGGTGTCAAGCTTCTTGAGTGTTGTTGGATTTGCAGCCATCCAGGCAAGTGCAGAGGATTCCATCACACTCCTGACCTGTGCCTTGTAGATGATAGACAGGCTTTGGAGAGACAGGAGGGGAGTTACTCGCCACAGATTTCCCAGCCTCTGACCTGCTCTTGTAGCGACAGCATTTATGTGGCTCGTCCAGTTCAGTTTCTGGTCAATGGTGACCCCCAGGATGTCGATAGTGGGGGATTCAGCAATGGTAATGCCACTGAATATCAAGGGGAGATGGTTGGATTCTCTCTTGTTTGAGATGGTCATTGCCAGGCACTTGTGTGGCGCGAATGTTACTTGTCACTTATCAGCCCAGGGCTGGATGTTGTCCAGGTCTTGCTGCATATAGATGTGGGCTGCTTCAGTATCTGAGGAATCACAAATGGTCAGCAATCGTCAGCAATCATCAGCAAACATCCCCACTTCTGACCTTATGATGGAGGGAAGGTCATTGATGAAGCAATTGAAGATGGTTGGACTTAGGACACTACCCTGAGGAAGTCCTGCAGTGATGTCCTGGGCCTGAGATGATTGACCTCCAGTAACCACAACCATCTTCCTTTGTGCTAGGTATGACTCCAACCAGCAGAGAGGTTTCCCCCTCATTCCCATTGACTCCAGTGCTAGAGCTCCTTGATGCCATACTCAGTCAAATGCTGCCTTGATGTCAAGGGCAGTTACTGTCACCTCACTTGGAATTAGCTGCTCTCTGAAGGTATCAAGGTACCAACTTTTACTTTTTAAACACATTAGATATTTCCCATTGCACTGCTCACAGTTAATTCAGAGCACAGCTGTAATGCTTAGACTGGTCTCATTTTCAAATGGGGAGTAGAGTATAACAATAGGCTAGGAAACAACACAGCAGTGAAAGGGTGTGGAGTGGGGGCCAGAATTTTAAAATTAAAACTGATATACTTGAGAAGAATTAAAGACTTACCCTTGTAACAACTTTGGAAGAACAAAGCTGGGGTCAGGAGGGTGATAGGGATCAGGCTACAGTGCAGAGCAGGAATCACTTGCTTAATAGCAATAGGAACTCAGCAAATCGTGATGACCCATGCTGAAAAGAATTCCCTCCCGATCCCATTTCTAATCTAAAGAATGGGAACTGAGAGGCTAAGACATTGGTGAATTTTAGGAGTCAGCCACTTGGCTTTCGTCACTTGGGATGCAGTGAAAGTGAAAAACAGCCTCAAGCTTCTAATATAGGGACAGCTCTCCAAACAAAAAAACACAAAAGACCTTTCAAACACAAAAATTAACGACACAGATCAGTTTGATACGTTATGAATTATTTAATTTCTGCTTTTACGTTTAAAATGTTTTATTTGTTTTCCCAGAGAGGTGGAGGGAGAAGAGAGCAAGTGGACGAACTGGAATGTTAGCAACTCTTTTCCTGATGCTGACTGATCTGTCCATTTCCAGCTTTGTTTTTGAAATTTTACTTCAAATCTGCAGTTTTTCCTTTTATTTTTCTCTATTATTTATTGTTTCTTTTAATGCCACAATGACCGTGGCAAATTGTTGAGTTAACAAAGAGGAGCCAAACTGCTGCCAATCAGGAGCTATTTCCAACACCAATAATTAAGCTCTGATTTATAGAGACATCCTTATAGGGGGTTCTGAGCAGTGGCCTTAAAGCAACAAGCCAATTTAGCCAACATTACAATCATGTCCCAGATCACATGAGCAAGGTCACGAGAGTTCAGCTAAATAAACTGAAGCATTAACATAAGTAGGCTATGAACACCTTTCGATAAGGACGTCATTTGGTTTTTAAAAAAGGCTCAAAATGGATTCATTAACTGGTTACTGATCTGCAAGACCTGTACATTTTTGTGTGGGTTTCACTGTACTACCTGAATTGCATATAAAATTGTAGTTAACATTTTGCAATGTTCACACTCACCCAATTTTTGCTTTCTCCTCACAAACATCAATGTGCAATGTCATTGGCTGTATACCAAATAATGCAAACTTTTTAGCACGGTATGGTAGCTTCCAAAAGGTATCAACTGCTCTTCGTACACTTAACAGAATAATAGGTGTTAAATGGGAGAAAAAAAATGACACACAAATAAATAACATTTTAACTTAAAGCAACTCAAACTGTGATTTTAAAGACAATTCACATACCAAAGGGAACAATCACTGTAATGGCAAATGTATATATATTACTTCCATCTAACTGCACAAAATTAGTGACCATGTTAAACACTACTTCCTCTCAGTGTTCAAAACTAACTTCAGTAAATAGTAATCTGAATATGTAAATTTGAAAAACATTGGTATGTTAACTGCAAAAGAAATACACCTCTTGCAATGGTCTTAGAAGCAATATAAAGACAAATTAGAGGGTACATTTTGTTTAGATTCTTTATTAGTAATGGACATAGAACAGAAAAAAAATGCCTGAACATTCCCACACAACTTCAGTGTTTATACCTTAGATCGTATAGACAAATTATCTAACACAGAAGTCACAAGATTCTACTGCTTTAATAAATGTTTTGTTCCAAGCCTGAACCTGCACCATATACAAAATCACATAACATCACATCCTTTCACTTCATCTCTTTAGATGTAAGGCTACAAAGAGATCAGTGCAGATGGTTCAGCAGGTACTAATGCTACATTGAATGGTGCAGAATTCAACTGTACCAATATATGAGACAAGAGTAGCTTCTTAGGTGATTTTTACTTGCAGGAGTGTAAACTAGTTGGTTATGCTATGCTTGTGTAACCGTCAATTTAGTTAGTGTTTCAGAGCATTAGAAACAAGTTGGGTAAATATGCAGAGATATTCTAGATCAGAATTATTTTAGGCATCTAAAATATGCAAGAACAAAATGGAAAACATACAATTTTCATAAAATGTATTTATGTGGTCTTGAATTTGATCAATTTGAACAGTTACAGCCTTTTAAGCTTTGTGCTCATTTTTATGCAGACATTGGCTACCATTCAACCCAACCTCATTACTGTTATTTCCATCTTTTGGCCTTTCATAGTACCTTCTCACCCAGCCATGTAACTTTTCATCTCATTCGTCTGCATCGAGTCCTTGACTGAGACACCTATTCATCTTAAGTCCTCAGCATTCCTTCTCTCCAGTCATCAACCCAGGCCCCATCCCTCAAACAAGCTTTGACCTGTGTGTGCCTCAGCATTCTCCACTAGGTCCATCATAGCACTCAATGCTGCCAAAAATATAAACTCCAACTGGCCAATTCCATAAGGAGCTTGCTCAGTGAGATGGTGGTTGGTAAGATTAAGGGCACCAACTCCCTCCCGATCCTTCTCATCTTTTCTATCAAAGTACAACAATCATCAGCCTGTCCCATATTTCATCCCAGAACATTTGCTCATTCGCAAACTGGAACCTTGCCTTATCCTTGATGACCGTATTAACATCCTGGCACTGACAGAAACATGACTCACAGGCATCGATTCCTTCCCTCTTAAAGAAGTTTCCCCAACAGACCAGGGAATGTTTGTTTCGTTCCCCAGCATGAACAAGTCTCACCTTGATGAATACCAAAATGAATTTTAAAAACTGGGATGTTTTATTAATAGACCACTGTTTTAATAAAATGTGCTATGAATCAATCTCAACAGTACAAGCATATTGTGCATAGTTAATGCTTACTCCTTTGCTTTCACCAGAATGTGCTTTGCGTAGTCAACTAGGAAACACTCTGCAAGATAGCTACTTCCACTTGATACAAGAGATTCTAGTATCGCCCTGCACCAGCATCGCAGCTCATGGCAGTAAATAGCACAAATCTGCAAAAGACAAAATGTCATTTCCCAATTAGAAGAGTGATAAGCACTGTCATTTTGTATGGATTACACAAATAGCTACACATTTAAGCTTAAGTTTGTTGGAGTTAAAATACTGCTACTGGAGTTTGACTTATCCCTAAGTTTGAACACCATTAAACATGGAAGAGATTTTAAGACACTTTCATCATTTGCTCCCTCCAAGGAGACAAAAAGTATCCCAGAACATAATGGAAGTTCTTTTTAATAGATTCTAACATACGTAGCTGGTTAAAATGTATACAAGTATAAAAAGTTCTTTAGAAAAGTAAAGAAAGAACTATGATTTATACTGCATCTTATCAAATCTCAGGAAGTCCCACAATGCTTTACAACCAATGAATGACTTTTTACAAGTCAATCACTGTTGCATACAGCAAGGCACTACAAACAATGTGATGAATAACTGGGCAATCAGTTTTAGTGGTGTTGGTTGATTGAAGATCTTGACCAGGGGACCAGGAGAACTCTGCTCTTTAAATAACACCATGGGATCTATAACATCAATCTGAGCTGGCAAACCCTCAGTTTAATATCTTACTGAAGAAAACACCTCTGACATTGCAGCACTCCTTCAGCAGTGCACTGAACTATCAGCGTAGATTGCATAGATTTACTGGGATGAAAACTGTGATAGTGATTTCATAGGCTGAGAACAAATGCAATGTGCTATTACCTGCCCTTGTTCTAGGACAGGAAGTTTAATTTCCTCCAGATTTTCGTGGCTTCTGTGGTAGAGCTGGTTCATCTTTTCCTCCAATCGTTGATACTGACTTGCATTTTCAACCAAATCACTGAAGCCATTTATTATTCTCCCCCAGAAACAGCCAGGATCTTCCACCTAAGCACAACAAAATGAGTTAACTATTAACTTCCAGTACACTTTTAAATTTAAAACTTCAAAATAAGCTTACATTAAATGTATACCTCAAGCCTATACTTTTCTGTCACTGGTATTTTATTTTACCCATGACTTAAGTCCACGTTTTGTGATTTTAACAGTCCAGAGTTCAGTTTAACAAAATTACTTACTTCAGTATGTGGGGGTCATAATCAATGTAAGATGCTGGTTTTCCACATACATATTGCAATTATATACACTTAGCAGCTGGAAAGTTTAGTATCAAAGCAGCTAACTGATATCCACCATTGAGAAGTATAAAATAACAAAGTTTGTTGCAGCTCTGGAGCAAATTATAATTATAAAAGGGAGATAGAGACTAATATATAGCACATTGAGCAATTTACATGTTAAGCAATTCAGGGAACGCTCAAAAATTGTGGCATCATGCCCACATTCATTTTCAAAGAATAACAAGTGCACCTAGACTTCCAAAAGATATTTGATAAAGTTTTACATGAAACACTATTTCTTTTGGGCCTCCTTATCTCGAGAGACAATGGATACGCGCCTGGAGGTGGTCAGTGGTTTGTGAAGCAGCGCCTGGAGTGGCTATAACACTAGCTTATAACACTATAAGCTAAGCTTAAAAGGTGTAAAGATTCAAGGTAAATCCTGGAAACAGATTTTTAAAATTGCCTGAAGGAAAGAAACACTTACTCATGGCAGGAGCTATGCCAGGGTGAGGGGGGTGCTCAGTTTTGTGATTGCTACTGTTTCTAACGCACATTAATAAGTTGGATTCAAAAACTTAAATGGAAGTAGTAAAATTTGCAAACACCACCAAACTAGAGGGGCAGTTCAGAGACAGCAGAATATATTACATTTAATGCAGACAAATGTACACAAGATAAAAAAGCAATTCACGCACTCTATGTGTTAAAACAACAAAAAATTAGGCTCAAAGAGCCTTACAAGTCTTAGTGCAGTGCAGCAATCAACAAACTCAGCCAAATGATGAACTACATGGTCAAAAGAATCGAATACCAGTAACAAAAAGTTCTAACAAAATCATATAGTGATCTAATCCGATCACATACTGTGTCCAGTTCTGGTTGCTGAGACAAAGGGGAGAAGTGCCAAAGGCAGTGCAAAGAAGAGCCACAAGACCGATCCTGTGTCTAGACTTGCCTATTCCAACGCACACTTTGACAGTCTCCCAGTTTCCATCCTCCATAAATTTAAGCTCATGCAAAATTCTGCCTGTATCTTAACTCTCACCATGTCACATTCACCCATCACCCCTGTACTCGCTGATCTACACTGGCTTCCAGTTAAGCAATGCTCAATTTTCAGATTCTCATCTTCATTTTCAAATCCCTCCATGGCCTCACCTCCCCCATCTCTGCAAGCTTCTCCAGCCCTACAACCCTCCAATTCTAGCCTCTTGCACATACCCAATTTTAATCACTCGACTATTGGCAGCCATGCATTCTGTTGCCTGGGCCATAAACTCTGGAATTCCACCCCCTCTCTTTCCTCCTTTTAAGACATTCCTTAAAACCTAGCTCTGTGACCAATTTTATTGGCTCCAATATCTCATGAGGCGTGGTATCAAATTTTGTTGACAATGCTCCTATGAAGTGCCTTGGGTCACTAATATATATAATATATAAATGCAAGTTGCTGTTGTATCAATTATCTACATTATGAGGACTGGCTGGAGAAATTGAAGTTTTATGGCCTTTACAAGAAGCATCTAAGAGGTGGCCTCAGATGTATACAAAATAGCTTGGGGAATGAAATATTACTTTAAACTAAATTGTGAGAATAGGACAAGGAGTCACAGGTTCAAACTAATCAAAGACAAATTTAGGACTTAAGTCAGAAAATTACTCTTCACACAGTAACAAATGTGTGGAATATACTGGAAAGAACAGCAGACAAGATGTAAAACCTTGAATCTGAAAGAACAAATTGAAGGCTAAAATGGGGGAAGCTTAATTTTTCTGAATCGATGAATTAAGATGGGTAGAATAGCCTTCATCGTCCATAATTATCTTATGATATAGGAATGCGAAGAGCCAAAAGCAAGACACAGATATATCTTGCTCTTGACTCCCAGTATCCCACGTCACTCGGTCATACCATGAAAATGAATGTGAACATTATTTGCCCTCCAACTTAACTATTTTTTAGGCTTTTCATTTGACAAATACAATCTACAAAATCCATCTTAATGTGTTAGATGATTACTTCTGGATTTCAAATCAAAATCAAGTATGTCTGAAAGTGCAGTAAGGTTCTGATTCTACCCTGAAGTCATAAATGTGCAGGGCGAAGGAGACAGGACAGGGCAGCGGAGTGGGACTAACTGGAGATCCCTTTCAAAGAGCCAACCAAGATACAATAAGCCAAATGGCTCCTTCTATGCTGTATCATTCTATAAAATACACGATGGATACCAGAATAAGATTCATAAATATGCTTTTGCTAAGATTCCCTGAAATATTCTTTAAAACTATTTTTGCAAGTGGCCATTTGTACAGACCGAAATTGTGATTGACATGTTTTGATCTGCTTACCTACTGGTGATCAATTGTTCCAGTCACATCAAACTGGAGCAACGTGTATATTAGCATTAGTTAGCGTTTATTTTCACTGGTGCATAATATCGGAATAATAGACTGAAAAATACGATACTTACAGAATAAGTCATTTCCAAACACTAAAATAACTTATGAAAAAGGTACTGAAAATCAGGGTTACACAAATATGCTTTCCCAACATAGACTCTCCACAGACAAATCTTTGTATTAGGAGTGTATGCAAGCAAAATATTACCCCATATAGTCCATTAGTTATTAGAAACAGATATCAACTTTATAACAAAAGCCAGGTCATTAACTTGAAACATTAACTCTGTTTCTCGCTCCACAGATGCTGCCTGACCGGCTCAGTATTTCCAGCATTTTCTATTTTTATATCAATTTTATAATATTGACTCTCGTAAGTTTATACTGCACTTTTATTACTTATCCCCAAAAAACACCCATGGAGGTATCAAAATATAACTAATGAGATTAAAATGCCAGCACACCAAAAGGCACACAAGTACTCAAAGAGTAGTAACAGCCCCAACAAACAATTTTTTCTGCAGCACCTGTGGAAGAGTCTGTCACTCTAGAATTGGCCTTTATAGCCACTCCAGGCGCTGCTCCACAAACCACTGACCACCTCCAGGCGCTTATCCATTGTCTATTGAGACAAGGAGGCCAAAGAAGAAGAAGAAGAATTCCTGTCCCAGCCATCTCAGTCAGGACTGGAGAATTCAATCCTATAAGAAACTGTAGTCTGGTCAAATGAGCTAAAATCAAGTTTCAGTCTACATATAGAGGGTGATATTGACAATAGTTATGGTTACCTTTATAATGAAAATTTCAATCATCTTCTGTGTAATGGTATACAATTTCAAATGCTTCTTTTAAGAAAAAAAGTATCCTGAGTTGAAAACAAAAAAATTAGTCACATTGTTTATTACATTTGTTTGACCTCTTAAAATCTTAGAAATGTAATTCAGCAGAGCAAATAAGAAACCACATACTGTTGCAGGTGTAAGTGGAGATACTTTGTTCAGTTTGGGTAAGCCATCTACATATAACACTGGACCTGCCCAACAGAAGATCACAGCTAGTCAGCTTAGCTTTATGGTAATGTCATTGGTGCTACAGGCATCCCTCCATCACCCTCCCAACACCAACTTAATATACTAGATACCCGCATGCCCCAAGTGAGGTTTCTGACTTGCAACATTTCTACACTTTTCCCCACCCAACCCCCAAAATTCTAAATGATTTGAGTACAGCATAATCAATGTAGTTGCATTTGACTGGACAAAATATGTATATGGGCAGAACATTAGCAAATTAATTAGATACACACAAATGTAAAGCATTGCACACTAGAAGGAAAACAGGCAATACATGTACTCGGTGATAAAGGCCTGCTGCACGACCCAAGCCCGATGGAACCCGACGACGTTTCGGGTCCAGTCGGGCCCGGGTCGGACAATCACAGCAAGATTTGCAGGTAAATGTTCAAAGTTAAAAACTTACCTGAGCTGCGAGTCCGGGACGTCAAAGAAGGAAACTCTGAGTCTGCGCAGTGAGCGTCTTTAATGACGTCATCACGCTCATGCTGCAGCTTCCGGGAGATTGGGAGTCGGAAGGTAAGTAAAGGGAACATTCCGGTGGTCAGGCTCGGGTCGGGTCGGGTCGGGCGCAGGGGGAAAATGGAGGGACTCGGGCCGGGTCGGGCCTGGGTCCGATGTGGTTCCGTCAGGTTCGGGTCGGGGTTTTATTTTTGTCACTTGAGCAGGCCTTTACTCCGTGAATAGTGTTGAAATAGCTCATGATGAAGTTGAAAGAGACATGATTAACCAATGCATAGCAGCAAAGTCAACAAAAATGTTTATATAACCAAAACAGTAAAATACAAGTCAGAAGTCACATTCAAACTGTATAATTCTCTGGTTAAACCACCCCTTGTGTACTAGGATCATAGAATCATACAGCGCAGGAGGCCACTCCATTGATCATGACTCTGCCAGCTCTTTGAAAGAGCTATCCAATTAGTCCCATTCCCCTGCTCCTTCCACACAGTCTGCATATTTTCCTTTTCAAGAATACGTCCAATTTATTTTTGAACATTACCACTGAATCAGCTTTCAGACAATGCATTCCAATTATAAAAACTTAGTGTAAAAAAAAATTCTCTTCGCCCCTCTGGTTCTTTTGCCAAATATTATAAATCTGTGCAACTGAACCATCTGCCAGTGGAAACAGTATCTCCTTATTTACTCTTATGTAAACCTCTCAATTGTGAGCAGCACAACTACATCTCTCCTATCCTTAACCTGTGCTACAAGATAAACTTCTCTAGTCTCTCCACATACTTGAAGCCCCTGATTTAGAGTCAGAGTCATAGAGTTATACAGCACAGAAACAGGCCCATCGTGTCCATGCCGGCCATCAAGCACCTATCTATTCTAATCCCATTTTCCAGCACTATGGCGTCTCAAGTGCTCATCTAAATACTTCTTACATGTTGTGAGGGATTCTGTCTCTACCACCCTTTCAGGCAGCGTGTTCCAGTTTCAAACCACCCTGTGAAATTTTTTTCATCAAATCCCCTCTAAACCTCCGGTCCGTTACCTTAAATCTATGCCCCCTGGTTATTGACACCTCCGCTAAAGGAAAAATGGTGCTTCCTATCTACCCTATCTGTGCCCTTCATAATTTTGTATACCTCAATCAGGTCCCCCCTCAGCCTTCTCTGCTTTAAGGAAAACAACCTGAGCCTATCCAGTCTTCTGATACAGTTCTAGTAATTCTGGCCACGAAGACACAAAGGAGGCTTTTAAGCATTGGATGAGCTGCAAAACTGACCCAAGTCTTAGAGAACGGAGTTATGATGGAAAACTGGATAAACATGGGCTTCTCAGCCTCGAAAGAAGTCAAAAGTAATCTCACAGAGGTATATGTCAGCAAGCAATATGGAAAATATAAATCCAGAGGATTACTTTGAACTAAATTGCAAATATAGAACCAAGATCTAAAGGCTCTTCACACAGAGAGACCAATAGGAACATAGGAGCAGGCCATTCAGCCCATCAAGCCTTCCCCGTCATTCAATATGATCATGGCTGACTTTCCACTTCAATGGGTTTTTCCCACACTATCCTCATATCCCCTAATGTCATTTGTATTTAGAAATCTGTCAATCTCTGCTTTAAACATATTCAATGACTGAGCTTCCACAGCCCTTTGGGGTAGAAAATTCCAAAAATTCACAACCCTCTGAGTGAAGAAATTTCTCATCTCAGTCTTAAGTGGCTTCCCACTTATTTTAAAATTGTGTCCGCTGGTTCTCGACTCCCAACCAGGGGGAACATCTTAGCCGCAGCTACCCTGTCTTTCCCTTTAAGTATTTTGTAGGTTTCAATGAGATCACCTCTCATTCTTCAAAACTCTAGAGAATACAGGTCTAGTTTCCCCAATCTCTCTTCATAGGACAGTCCCACCATCCCGGGAACAAGTCTGGTAAACCTTCGCTGCGCTCCCTCTATGGCAATAATATCCTTCCTAAGGTAAGGGGACCAAAACTGCACATAATACACTAGGTGCGGTCTAACCAAGGTTCTATACAACTGAAGCAAGGCTTCGCTACTCCCGTACTCGAATCTTCTTGTGATAAAGGCTAACATACCATTAGCCTTCTTAATTGCTTGCTGCACCTGCATGTTAGCTTTCAGTTACTTATTGACAAGGACACCCAGGTCCCTTTGTACATCTACATTTTCTAATCTCTAGCTCAGATATAGCAGAGGAAGCAAAAATCCTGGAATTAGTTAAGAACCAATTAAATGCTGCAATCATGGGACTTCAGGATCATTTTAGATGAATGAACTAAGACAGACCAAATGGCTTTTCTTATCCATAATTTTCTTATGGTTACTGCGATGTTGATTTCATAATGCAGGCCTCATAAAAGTAGTGGAATTTGGTGAAGTATGCAATGTTAACAGGATCACAATGAACTTCAAACCATTAGAAAAATGTAACAAAGCAAAAAGAAAGCTGCCAGAAGTGCCCATTCAATCTCCAAAAACATTACATTGCCTCACTGGTTGTTTGAGCAAATTCACAGATTAGAGCTATTTTATCTACAAATATATACTCAAAATATATTGGCCCAGATTTTGCAGTAATAGCAATGAGATAGAGGCAAGTTTTGTTATTCTACTATATTAATATAAAATGAAAGTGTTATGTAAATGCAAGGACAGAACGTAGGACATAATAAGGGAGACAGTAGCATAATGGTAATGTAACTGGACTAGTAATCCCAATGCCTGGGTTACTGCCCGAAGACCTGAGTTCAAATCCTACCATAGTAAGTGGGGGATTTTAAATTTAATTAATAAATCTGGAATAAACAGCTAGTCCCAGTAACAATGATCATGAAACGACTGGATTGTCGTCAAAACCCATGTGGTTCACGAACGTCCTTCAGGGAAAAGCAATCTGCCGTCCTTATCCAGTCTGGCCTACATGTGACTCCAGAAACATAACAATGTGGATGACTCTTAACCGCCCACTGAAATGGCCTAGCAAACCACTCAGTTGTATCAAACCGTTACAGAAAAGTTACAGAAGAATAAAACTCAATGGACCACCTGGCATCGACCTAGGCACTGGAAGCAAAGGGACACCTTGCCCAGTCAGTCCTGCACAGTCTTCCTCACTAACATCCAAAGATTTTGCCAAAATTAGGAGAGCTGTCCTACAGGCGAGTTAAGCAACAGCCCAACAAAGCTATGCACACCGAATCATATCTTACAGCCAATGTCCCAGACTCCTCCATCACCATCCCAGGGTATGTCCTGTCCTACTGGCAGGACAGATCCACCAGAGGTGGCAGCACAGTGGCATACAGACAGGAGGGAGTAGGCCTGGGAGTCCTCAACATTGACTCCAGACCCCATGAAGTCACATGGCATCAGGTCCAAACAGGGGCAAGGAAACCTCCTGCTGATTACCACCTACTGCCCTCCCTCAGCTGATAAATCAATACTCCTCCATGTTGAATACCACTTGGAAGAAGCACCGAGAGCACAGAATGTACACTGGGTAGGCGACTTCAACCATCCATCCCAAACAGCAGCTCTGTAGCACCACTACTGACCAAGCGGGTTGAGCCCTGAAGGACATATCGGCCAGACTGGGCCTGCGGCAGGTAGTGAGAGAACCAACAGGAAGAATAAACCTACTTAATCTCGTCCTCAGCAATCTACCCATCACAAATACATCTGTTCCTGACAGTATTTGTAGGAGTGACCCCACACAGTCCCTGTGGAGACAAAGTCCATCTTCACACTGAGACATCCTCCATCATGTTGTGTGCCACTACCACCGTGCTAAATGGACTAGATTCAGTACATACCTAGCAGCTGAAAACTGGACATCCATGAGACGCTGTGGGCCATCAGCAGCAGCAGAATTATATTCTACTACAATTTGTAATCTCATGGCCCAGCATATCCCTCACTCTGTCATTACCATCAAGCCAGGGAACCAACCCTGGTTCAACATGAAACATAGAAGCAGCACCAGGCATACCTAAAATCGAGGTGCCAACCTGGTGAACCTCCAATACAGGACTACACGCATGCTACACAGTGGAAGCAGCATGTGCTAGACAGAGCTAAGCAACCAATGGATCAGATCAAAGCTCCGCAGTACTGCCACAACCAATCTTGAATGGTGGCGGGCAATTACAACTAATTGAAGGAGAGGGCTCAACAAACATCCCCATCCTCAATGATGGCGGAGCACAGCACATCAGTAAAAAAGACAAGGCTGAAGCATTTGCGACCATCTTCAGCCAGAAGTGTCGCATGGATGATCCATCTCGGCCTCCTCCTGAGGTCCCCAGCATCACAGATGCCAATCTTCAGCCAATTCAATTCACTCCACTTGATATTAAGAAACAACTGAAGGCACAGGTTACAGCAAAGGCTCTGGGCTCTGACAACATTCTCGTTGTAGTGATGAAGACTTGTGCTCCCAAACAAGCAGTGCCCCTAGCCAAGCTATTCCAGCACTGCTACAACACTGGCATCTACCCGAAAATGTGGAAACTTGCGCAGTAACATCCTGCCCACAAAAAGCAGGACAAATTGAATTTGGCCAATTCTACTCTCGATCATCAGCAAAGCGATGGAAGGCGTTATCGACAGTGCTATCAAGCGGTGCTTACTCACCAATAACCTGCTCACCGATGTTCAGTTTGGGTTCTGACAGGGCCACTTGGCTCCTGACATCATTACAGCTTTGGTCCAACCATGGACAAAAGAGCAGAATTCGAGAGGTGAAGCAAGGTAACGTCCCATAACATCAAGGTAGCATTTGATTGAGTGTGGTGCCAAGGAGCCTGAGCAAAATTGAAGTCAATGGGAATCAGGGGGTGGGAACCCTTCATTGGTTAGAGTCATACCTAGCACAAAGGAAGATGGATGTGGTTGTTGGAGCCCAGTCATCTCAGCTCCAGGACACTGCTGCAGGAGTTCCTCAGGGCAGTGTATAAGGCCTAACCATCTTCAGTTGCTTCAATGATCTTCCCTTTATCATAAAGACAGAAGCGGGGATGTTTGTTGATTTCAATGTTCCGTACTATTTGCACCTCTTCAGATACTAAAACAGTCTGTGTAGAAATGCAACAAGACCGATAAGTGGCAGTAACATTCACACCACACAAGTGCCAGGCAATGACCATCTCCAATAAGAGAGAATCTATACATCTCCCCTTGACGTTCAATGGCATTACCATCACTGAATCCTCCACTATCGACATCCTGAGGGTTACCATTGACCAGAAACTGGAGTAGCCAGTATAAATACCGTCGCTACAAGAGCAGGTCAGAGGCTGGGAATTCTGCAGCAAGTAACTCACCTCCTGACTCCCCAAAGCCTGTTCACCATCTACAAGGCACAAGTCAGAAGTATGATAGAATACTCTCCACTTGCCTAGATGAGTGCGGCTCCAACAACACTCAAGAAGCACAACAATATCCAGGATAAAGCAGCTCTCTTGATCGACACCCATCCACCACCATAAACATTCACTTAATCCACCACTGCGCATAGTGGCAGCAGTTTTTACCATCTACAAGATGCACAGAAGCAACTCAGCAAGGCTCCTTCAACAGCACCTTCTAAACCCTCAAGCTCTACTACCTGGATGGACAAGGGCAGCAGAGGTATGGGACCACCACCAACTGCAAGTTCCCCTCCAAGGAACACACCATCCTGACTTGGAACTATATCGTTGTTCCTTCACTGTCGCTGGGCTAAAATCATGGAATTTCCTGTCTAACAGTATTGTCATAGAGTTATACAGTATCGAAACAGGCCCTTCGGCCCATGCTGTCCGTGCCAGCCATCAAGCACCTATCTATTCTAATCCCATTTTCCAGCACTTGGCCCGTAGCCTTGTATGCTATGGCATTTCAAGTGCTCATCTAAATACTTCTTAAATGTTGTGAGGGTTTCTGCCTCTGCCACCCGTTCAGGCAGTGTTCCAGTTTCCAACCATCCTCTGGGTGAAAATTGTTTTCCTCAAATCCCCTCTAAACCTCCTGCCCGTTACCTTAAATCCTGGTTATTGACACCTCCGCTAAGGGAAAAAGCGTCTTCCTATCTACGCCCCTCATAATTTTGTATACCTCAATCAGGTCCCCCCTCAGCCTTCTCTGCTCTGAGGAAAACAACCCTAGCTTATCCAATCTTCTGATACTGTTCTAGTAATTCTGGCCATCAAGACACAAAGGAAGATTTTAAGCTTTGGAAGGGCTGCAAAACTGACCCAAATCTCAGAGAACGGAGTTATGATGGAAAACTGGATAAACGAGTACTGTGGATGTACCTACACCACATGGACTGCAGCGGCTCAAGAAAGCTGTTCACCACCATGTTCTTAAGGACAATAAATACTGGCCTTGACAGCAACACTTACATCCCATAAACAAATACAAGAAAAATCTTTAAAATGGAGATATAACAAGAATGAGAGACTTCAGTTACGTGGATAGATTGGAGATTAAGGAGGAGAAGCTGGGGTTGTTCTCCTTTGAGTAGAGATGGTTGAGAAGATTTGAAAATCATGAGGGGTCTGTATAGAGTAAATAGGGAGGAACTGTTCCTATTGGCAGAAGGGTCAAGAACTAGAGGTCACAGATTTAAGGTGATTGGCAAAGGAATCAAAGGCACATGAGGAAAAACATTTTTGCACAGTGAGTAGCCACAACCTGGAATGCACTGGAATGAAAAGATGGTGGCGTCAAATTGAACCTTGGCTTTCAAAACAGAACTGAATAAGCACCTGAAGGGAAAATAATACAGGGCTATGGGGAAAGTGACTTGTTATATTGTTCTTGGAGAGCTGGCATCGGCTCAACGGGCCAAATGGCTTCTTTTTATGCTGTAACTATTCTATGATTCTACATCTGCACGCCCTGATTCAATTATTCCCAACGTCTTAACTCAAAGGTAACACTTGTGCAATACCACTGGTGGTTGACTTGTCACTTATTAAAAATATGTAGTGTTCACATTTTAAACAATAACACAGGCAACAACTATACTAACTTGGATTCTTTTCCAAAAGAAAGATGGTGGCATATTTAACCAAAATAGCAGCATCCAACAAATCAACATGGAACCTGAGAACGCTGCCCACCCATCAAAGACCAATAACAAGTTTTTCCTTTGTCTTTAAAAAAAAAATCAAGCATTTTACAAACTCGTTGAAATAAATTGCCCGTTTTTGTCAAAAAAACAAATTGATTAAGGTATCCGGCACCTCATCCTCCTGCCTCTACCCTCTGGGCCTATCCACCCATCCATCACCTACTTTACAGACTGCAACTCGGAGAGCCCACAAATCGAAAAGTTCACATTAAAACGGGCACTTTACAAATGTTTTTCTTTTCCGCACTACCGTCAAATTTTAAAGCCACATCTTCGCCTCGGCCACTGAAACTGACCTTGCACCTTCAGGATAACCGCTCAGTCGCTTCTCCCACCTACTGATCCGACTCCCGCTCCCACCGCGCCTGCGTTGTTCCACCAGACTGTTGAGCCTGTCAGGTTTGGTTTGGTGTCAAGTACTGGAAACCACTTACCCCCAGAGTATCTATGGCACTTCGAATCTGGGATTTGGCGAAATACTTCTGTCTTTGTTCAATTACCAGTTATATAATTTCTCTCCAAAGGCAAAATAATCTCTACTTGCTTCAATAGGAACCTCTTCATTATCCTGCAGTATTTGCATGTTTCCCAAATGTGGTGCACTGTGAGGTTGCAGTTTATTTTTAAATTAAATTCAGATTTTTGAGGCCTTGAAACCAACTCAAAAACAGTTTTTGTCAAACTACAAGAACATAAACATATTCTGTTATGATTGGGGTAATTGATTTTCTGAGAAAAGCTGGCATATGAGAAAAGCTGACAAATCCTGCAAATTTTACATTTACCACATGTGGCACAATTAAATATTCAAGTATTGAAGTTTTCAACAAAAAGGTCCAAATGCTGTGAAAATGCCACTTTCCGATGTATCCATTTGTGAACAAGTCAACAGCCCTAGTTTAGGATGTTTCTTGCATGTCAAAAGATGTTGCTATCGGTCTATATCATTGTAAGTATTATCTAAACAATTTTATTTTCCAGCTTCCATAAATTTATTACGTATTTCAGTGCGTGAGAAGAGTATCTTTTTGGTGCTGGGACCAAATTTAGCTCATTTTAATGGAACCAAAATCCCACTGCTTGCCACCAAAGTCAGACATAAAAATCTAAGACGGCCCTGTTCAGTTCTGGGAGATCATGGATAACACAAATCTACTCATTGTGTCATATTAATTGAGAAATCTCATTCAAGGAGGCCATTAGGATAGCTGTTGTGTGAAATCGAAAAATCATGAGCATGATGGACTGAAGGCATGTTGAAACATTGCCTTGATTCCAATAATTTATAGTGGTACTATATGTTTTTAAAAAACTAAGTTCCAAGAGGAACAGAATCAGTTTGTATGTTTGATCTCTCACCAAAGAGATTTTATTGAATTAAGTACCTTTAATATCATCTGTAAAGAGTGCAATCTTCCTGCACCCAAATGAAAATCAAACCAGAAACTATGCAAGGCCTGCATGTAGTGTAAATTGCTTTTGGCCCAGCACACCCATCTAACGTTTCTCAACACAAGTTAACACACACAGCACCACTACCTATTAAGATATAAATGCCAGAGACGACAAATCTTAGTTTATGTCTATGATAAACTACAATATGCTCACAAAATTAGTTTTTTAACTGCAATGTCAAAAGGAAAATTCATTTTGAAAAAAAATTGTTTTGGCAGTTGAAAATGCAAACTGCAATTTGGCATGCAAACTCGTGCTTGAGCAAATAGGAATCTTCTGATGGAGCTGGAACCTGTAATAAAAGACCAATTTGTTTAGACTTGTGATGCTTGCTTTTGATGCAAGTAAATGGAAGCCATATATTATAAACAGCAATATATAACTTATAAAAAAGAAAATGCTGTTAATATATATGAGGTCCTTCAGCATCCATAAATGAAGAAAGGCTAATGTTACATATGGATACCCTACATCAGAACAGATGTAATTTATCTTTTTGCAAAAATACCAGTAACAAAATGTCAAGGAGAGATATTAATATTTATTAGGTCTCTGTTAAATATAGAAAACTAATGCATCAAGAGAAAGACGTTCCTTCCTCGAATGCTTAAACGATCTTTAATTTCATCCCTTCCTTGCCAGCCTCAAATGCATTGGCCCATGTAAAATCTGCATCGAAAATGTATTAATTTACTGAAACCCATGTAGCTTTTAATTGTCAATTACAGAGATTCTTATTTCAACAACAACATGCATTTGCATAGTATTTTTAACTTGGAAAGAGAAACAGACTAAAGGAGGAGTATTAGGAAGGGGGACCTGAGCCAAATTGCTGTTTCAGGTAGGAGACAACATTTTCAAAATATGTAAGTGGACAGAACAATGGCAAATTAAATTTAACACCTACAAGTGTAAAGTATTGCACATTGGAAGGAAATATTTAAAATTTATACTACTTGTATTCATTGATCTGCAGTCTTTTCCATTGAGAAGCTGCTTTGCAACACTAATACATTTACTAGTACATGGATGGTCATCGACATTAACACATATATAAAGGTATGTTAAAGCTACATCAGGTGGGGTTAATAAAAGCAAAATGCTGCTGATGCTGGAATCTGAAATAAAAACAAAGCACTTTCTGTTTCTTTATCAGGTGGAGTTTGATGAGAACCATAGAAGCTAATGTTCTGAATATATTATATTTATGAATTGCCCTATTTCCAGCACTTAGGTAATATTTTCTGCAGATGCTATGTCTACAGCTTGACTAATATGTTTTAGACATGGCTCAAGTAACATCACAATTTCCCAGAATTCAATTGCAGAAGCGATTTTGAGGATGATGCAGAATCACAGAATTGTTACAGTGCAGAAGGAGGCCATTCGGCCCATCGTGTCTGCACCAGCTCTCCAAATGAGCAATTCACCCAATGCCATTCCCCCACCTTCTTTCTGTAACCCTGCACATTCTTCCTTTTTAAATAACAGTCTAATTCCCTTTTGGATGCCTCAATTGAGCCTGCCTCCACCACAGTCTCGGGGAGTTCTTTCCAGACCTTAACCACTCGCTGCGTGAAAATGTTTTTCCTCATGTCACTTTTGCTTCTTTTGTGAATTACTTTAAATCTGTGCCCTCTCATTCTCAATCCTTTCACGAGTGGGAATAGTTTCTCCCTATCTCCAGACCCCTCATGATTTTGAATACTCCTTCAGATCTTTCCCAAAGTGTGATATTAATTATTAGCACAATATTAACTACCTCAATATCAATATAAAATGAATAACTAGGAGGATTTAATCAGAGAGGGTAAAATACAGAGAATCGAGTACAGCTTTTGGACCACTAATGCAAAAGAAAAATACTGTGGATGCTAGAAATCTGAAATAAAAATAGAAAATACTCACATACTCAATACTGGAAATACTCAGCAGGTCTGGCAGCATTTGTGCCTTTCTTTTTAAATGGTATGCTACATAATACACAGAAAGCCTTTAAATTACTGCCAAAAATACTTCATTTTTGTCACAGAGGATGCTATTGAAGTTATTTATAATGGTGAAAAAGTGACTCGGGAAGTATTAAAGATTGGACAAGTTAAATAAATTGAAGCAAATATGTTGGACATAATCATAAACTTTACAAGGTGATATGGACTGTTGGAATGCATAATTTTAAATGAGATTCAGACATTGACAGTT
Source organism: Heterodontus francisci (assembly GCF_036365525.1). Lineage (NCBI taxonomy): Eukaryota > Metazoa > Chordata > Chondrichthyes > Heterodontiformes > Heterodontidae > Heterodontus > Heterodontus francisci. The sequence continues at coordinate 40,280,627 of NC_090387.1, forward strand.
AATTAGCATTTTATTAATATTTCAGCAATAAGGCATTTGCAAATCAGGGACCATTTACTTGCTAAAAAGAATCCCATTGGGGTGCCAAATGACAACCGTAAACATATACATTTACTTTGCAAGGAACCTCTACGCATATAGCTGCAAGGCTCCTTGGATAAGGATCTCATAAACCATTGCCCCCCCAACATCACCCCATATAGTTAGTACAGAAATGCATTCATTAGCATGATTTAGTGACTCCCATAAAAGTTAGGTCCCTTTCTTTGCCAAAATCAGTCAATTCTAGTTCTGAACTCTGTTTCTTACACAGTCCTTGGGTTTTCAACCTTGTTTTCCACATTCTTAACCCTTTTGCATTGGCTCCGACTTCTCTATCTCTCAAGTATCTGCTCATCTCTGCTATATAAAAAGAGTATATGGTTTGTAGCCACTATTTATCTAACAGTCTTTGGTGCATTTCCATCATGTGCCCAGCATGACAACAGTGTAATAAAATAAAAGCAAGATACTGCAGATGCTGGAAATACTCAGCAGGTCTGGCAGCATCTGTGAAGAGAGAAATAGAGTTAACATTTCAGGCCTGTCATCTTTCATCATCTGAAACGTTAACATTGATTTTGATCAATTTGTTGCCACGTTGGTCTCCTGTTCAGAAAAAGGAAGGTGGATATGCAGTTTCAGTTTAACTGACCAGGAACTGGTGAACACACACTACCAGTTGATGGCAAATTCAAAGGAGAACTTAATAAATATTTGGCAAAGAAGAATATGAGGAGTAACATATGGTACTTGTCAAACTCTGGACCACAATAATATTGTCCTAAATAAAAATAAGAAATGCTGGAAATATTCAGCAGGTCTGGCAGCATCTGTGGAGAGAGAAGCAGAGTTAACGTTTCAGGTCAGAAGTCATAATTAATATTGTCCTATTGTTTACACTCTTCTGATCTTATATTCCTAGAATTCTCCTTATGAAAGTTCTCATCTTGCATAACGCACATTACTATGATTATTTTTTAGTTTTTTAAAATTGGTTTGTGGATGTTGCTGGAAAGGCACTTACTGCCTATTCCTAGTTGCCCTTGAGAAGGTGGTGGTGAGCCACCTTCTTGAACTGCTGCAGTTTGTATTGTGTAGGTACAGCCACAGTGCTGTGAAGTAGGAAGATCCAGGATTTTGATCCAGCGATGATGAAGGAATGGCAATATATTTCCAGGTCAGGATGGTGTGTTACTTGGAGAGCAACTTGCAGGTGCTGGTGTTCTATGCACCAGCTGCCCTTGTTCTTCTAAGCAATAGAGCTCGTGGGATTGGAAGGTGCCGTCGAAGAAGCCTGGATGAGTTGCTGCAGTGCATCTCGCAGATGGTACACACTGCAACCACAGTGCCCGGGTGGTAAAGGGAGTGCTTAAGGTGGTTGATGGGGTGCCAATCAAGCGGGCTGTTTTATCCCGTACGTCTTCGAGCTTCTTGAGTGTTGTTGGAGGTGTATCCATCCAGGCAAATGGAGAGTATTCCATCACACTTGTGCCTTGTAGATGTTGCAAGGGCTTTGGGAATCAAGAGGTGAGTCACTCGCTGCAGCACACACGGCATCTGAATTGCTGTTATAGCCACGTTATTTATTTGGCTGGTCCAGTTAAGCTTCTGCTCAGTGGTGACCCCAGGATGTCGATCGGGGCGGCGAGGAATTTGCCGATGGTAATGCTGTTGAATGTCTAATGGTAGTGGTTAGATTCTCTTTTGTTGGAGGTTGTCATTGCCTGGCCCTTGTGTGGCTTGAATGTTACTTGCTACCTATCAGCCAAAGCCTGAATGTGTGCAGGTCTTGCTCCATGTGGGCATGGACTGCTTCCTTATCTGAGCATTTGTGAATGGAACTGAACACTGTGCAACCATCAGTAAACGTCCCCACTTCTGACCTTATGTTGAAGCAACTGAAGATGGTTGGACTAAGACACTGCCCTGAGGGACTCCTGCAGTGATGTTCCTGGGGCTGAGATGATTTATCTCCAATAACCACCATAATTTTCCTTGTGCTAGGTATGACACTAACCAGTGGAGAGTTTTCCCCCGATTCCCTTTAACTTCAATTTTTCTAGGGCTCCTTGATGCCACACTAAGTCAAATACTGCCTTGATGTCAAAGGCAGTCACTCTTATTTTACCTCTGGAATTCAGCTCTTTTGTCCATGTTTGGACCAAGATTGTAATCAGGTCTGGAGCATAGTGGTCCTAGCAAAGCCCAACTGGCAATGGTGGCCAGGTTATTAGTGCAGCTTGATATAACTGTTGATGACGCCGTCCATTACTTTGCTGATGATTGAGAGAAGACTGATGGGTCGGGAATTGGCTGTGTTGGATTTGTCATCCTTTTTATCAACAGGACAACCTGGGGAATTTTCCACTTTCTCGGGTAGATACCAGTGCTGTTACATTGCTAAAGGCTACAGGCATGGCTAATTCTGGATCACAAATCTTCAGCAGTGCAGCCAGTATGTCGGGGCCCACAGCCTTTGCTGTATCCAATCTGCTCAGCTGTTTCTTGATATCACATGGAGTGAATCTGGTAGTTTCGTGGTTACCATTACTGATACTAGCTTTTTATTCCAAGTTTATTAATTAACTGAATTTAAATTTCTCAACTGCCATGGTGGAACTTGAACTTGTCTCTGGATCATTAGTCCAGATCTCTGGATTACTAGTCCAGTAACATAACCACAATGCCACCATACCCTTTTTACTGGATTGCCAATAGATTTAGAAGTTATGACCTGACATAGCTAGAGGCACAGCTAGTCCTGGAGCACAAGCCTTCAACACTACTGTTTCTTAATATCATGTAATGTGAATCAAATTGACTGCAGACAGGTATCTCAAGAGGAGGCCAAGATGAATCATCCACTCTGCACTTCTGGCTGAAGATGGTTGCATACATGTCAGCCTTGTCTTTTGCACTTAGGTGCTAGGCTCCGCCATCATTGAGGATGGGAATATTCACGGAGTTCCCTCCTCCTGTTAGTTGTTTAAATGTCTACTACCATTCACAACTGGATGTGACAGGACTGCAGAGCTTTGATCAGACCCATTGGTTGTGGGATTGCTTAGCTCTTGTCCATAGCATGCTACTTCCATTGTTTAGTGTGTATGCAGTCTTGTGTTGTAGTTGCATCAGGTTGGCACCTTATTTTTAGGTACACCTAGTGGTATTCCCACCATGCTCTTTGACAATCCTTATTGCACCAGGGTTGATCCCCTGGCTTGGTGATAATGGTAGAGTGAGGGCTATGCTATGCCAGGTTACAGATTGTGATGGAATACAGTGCTACTGCTGCTGATGGCCAGTTTTGAGATTTTCCGAATCTATCCCAATTAGCACATTGATAGTGCGGCGCAGTGGTTAGCACAGTAGCCTCATAGCTCCAGCGACCCGGGTTCAGTTCTGGGGACTGCCTGTGCAGAGTTTGCAAGTTCTCCCTGTGACCGTGTGGGTTTCCGCCGGGTGCTCCGGTTTCCTCCCACAGCCAAAGACTTGCAGTTTGATAGGTAAATTGGCCATTGTAAATTGCCCCTTGTGTAGGTAGGTGGTAGGAGAATATTGGGGATGTGGTAGGGAATATGGGATTAATGTAGGATTAGTATAAATGGGTGGTTGTTGTTCGGCACAGACTCGGTGGGCCGAAGGGCCTGTTTCCGTGTGCTGTATGACTCTATGACATCTATGACAAAGATTGTTCTCAGTGTGAAGACCAGATTTCGTCTGTGCGGTGGTCACTCCTACCAATATTGTCATGAATAGATGTATCTGCGACAGGTAAATTGATGAGGACGAGGTCAAGTAGGTGTTTACTTCGTGTTGGTTCTCTCATCAGCTGCCATAGGTCCAGTCTGGCTGATAGGTCCTTTAGGATTTGGCCAACTCGGTCAGTATTGGTGCTACCAAGCCACTCTTAGTGATGAACATTGAGGTTGCCCACTAGGAGTGCATTCTGTGCCCTTGCTACCCACAGTGGTGTTCAACATGGAGTACTTATTCATCAGCTAAAGTAGAGTGGTAGGTGGTAATCAGCAGGAGAATTCCATGTCCATGTTTGGCCTGATGCCACACTCTCCCAGCTGTATACCACTGTGCTGCCACCTTTGGTAGGTGTGTCCTGTCCCACCAGATGGTGATGGAAGAGTCTGGAGTGTTGGCTATAATTATGATTCTGTGAGTATGACTATGTCAGGCAGTTGCTTAGCTAGTCTGTGGAACAGCTCTCCCAATTTTGGTACATGTCCCCCAGATGTTAGCAAGGAGAGCTTTGCCAGTTTGGCTGGGCTAGGTGTGCCTTTGTCATGTTTGATGCCAGGTGGTCTATCCAGTTTTAACTTGAGACTTTTTTGTAGCAGTTTGATGCAACCAAGTGGCTTGTTAGGCCATTTCAGAGGCAATTAAGAGGCAACAATGTACTGTGTGTCTGGAGTCACATATAAGCTGAATTGGGTAAGGACAGCAGATTTCCTTCCCTAAAGGGCATTTTTGAACAGATGGGCTTTTACAACAATCCGGTAGTTTCATAGTTACCATTACTAATACTAACTTTGTTTAATTATCTGAATTTAGATTCCCCAGCTGACATAGTGGGATTTGAACTCTTGTCTCTGGATCATTTGTCCAGGTCTCTAGATTACTAATGCAATAATATAACCATTATGCTTTTCGCGAGATTGTTAATAGCTTCAGAAATCATGGCCTGACGTGGCTTCTCTATTAGACATCAGGATAAAACTGGTCTCCTCGGGACCGTTTCCTTGTTTTATGCCTACCTCCTAAGTAGTTATCAGCAGTTCAATTGGTCATAGAGTCATACAGCACAGAAATAGGCCCTTTGGCCCATCATGTCTGTGCCAGCCATCAAGCACCTCCCTATTCTAATCCCATTTTCCAGCATTTGGCCTGTAGCCTTGTATGCTATGGCATTTCAAGTGCTTATCTAAATACTTCTTAAATGTTTTGAGGGTTCCTGCCTCTACCACCTCTTCAGGCAGTGCTTTACAGATTCCAACCACCCTCTGGGTGAAAATTTTTTCCTCAAATCCCCTCTAAACCTCCTGCCCCTTACCTTAAATCTATGCTCCCTGCTTATTGACCCCTACGCTAAGGGAAAATGTTTCTTCCTATCTAATCTATCAATGCCCCTCATAATTTTGTATACCTCAATCCTGTCCCCCTTCAGCCTTCTCTGCTCTAAGGAAAACGACCCTAGCCTTTTCAATCTCTCTTCATAGCTGAAACGCTCCAGCCCAGGCAACATCCTGAAGAATCTCCTCTGCACCCTCTCCAGTGCAATCGCATCCTTTCTATAGTGTGGTGACCAGCACTGTACACAGTACTGCAGCTGTGGCCTAATTATCGTTTTACACAGCTCCATCATAATCTCCCTGCTCTTATATTCTATGCCTCGGCTAATAAGGCAAGTACCCGTATGCCTTCCTAATCACCTCATCTACCTGTGCTGCTGCCTTCAGTGATCTATGGACAAGTACACCTAGGTCCCTCTGACCTTCTGTACGTCCTAGTGTCCAACCATCCATTGTATATTCCCTTGCTTTGTTAGTCCTCCCAAAATGCATCACCTACCATTTCTCAGGATTAAATTCCATTTGCCACTGCTCCGCTCATTTTACCAGCCGATCTATATCGTCCTGTAATCTAAGGCTTTCCTCCTCACTATTTCTGACACCACCAATTTTCGTGTCATCTGTGAACTTACTGATCATACCTCCTATATTCACGTCTAAATCATTAATGTACACTACAAACAGCAAGGGTCCTAGCGCCAATCCCTGCGGTACACCACCGGTCACAGGCTTCCACTCGCAGAAAACAACCCTCGACCATCACCCTCTGCCTCCTGCCACAAAGCCAATTTTGGATCCAATTTGCCAAATTACCCTGGATCCCATGGGCTCTTACCTTCTTAACCAATCTCCCATGCGGAACCTTATCAAAAGCCTTACTGAAGTCCATGTAGACTACATCAACTGCTTTACCCTTATCTACACATCGAGTCACCTCCTCGAAAAATTCAATCAAGTTAGTTAGACACGATCTCCCCCCTATTAAAGCTATGCTGACTATCCCTGATTAATCCCTGCCTCTCCAAGTGGAGATGAATCCTGTCCCTCAGAGTTTTTTCCAATAGTTTCCCAACCACTGATATTAGACTCACCAGCCTGTAATTACCTGGTTTATCTTTGCTACCCTTATTGGATAATGGTACCACATTCGCTGCCCTCCAGTCCTCTGGTACCTCTCCTGTGGCCAGAGAGGATTTGAAAATTTGTGTCAGAGCCCCTGCTCTCTCCTCCCTTGCCTCACATAACTGCTTGGGATACATCTCATCTGGGCCTGGGGATTTATCCACTTTTAAGCCCGCTATAACAGCTAATACTTCCTCCCTTTCAATATTAATATGTTCAAGTATATCACAATCCCCCTCCCTGATTTCTACACCTACATCATCCTTCTCCATAGTGAACACAGATGAAAAGTAATCATTTAAAACCTCACATATATCCTCCGACTCCACACACAGATTGCCACTTTGGTCCCTAATGGGCCCTACTCTTTCCCTGCTTATTGTCTTGCACTTAATATACTTATAAAATGCCTTAGGATTTTCCTTTATCTTGCTCGCCAGTGTTTTTTCATATCTCCTCTTTGATCTCCTAATTACTTTTTTAAGTACCCCCCTACACTTTCTATACTCCTCTAGTGCCTCCGCTGTTTTCAGTGCTCCGAATCTGCCATAAGCCTCCTTTTTTTTCCTGATCCAATCCTCTATATCCCTTGACATCCAGGGTTCCCTGGCCTTGTTGGTACTACCCTTCACCTTAACGGGTACATGTTGGCTCTGAACTCTCACTATTTCCTCTTTGAATGACTCCCACTGGTCTAATGTAGACTTTCCTACAAGTAGCTGCTCCCAGTCCACTTTGGCCAGATCCTGTTTTATCATACTGAAATCGGCCTTCCCCCAATTCAGTACTTTTATTTCCAGTCTGTCTTTGTCCTTTTCCATAACTACCTTAAATCTTAGAGTTATGGTCACTATCCCCAAAATGATCCCCCACTGACACTTCTACCATGTGTCCAGCTTCATTCCCTAGGATTAGGTCCAGTACTACCCCTTCTCTTGTAGGGCTTTCTAAGTACTGGCTCAAAAAGCTCTCCTGTATGCATTTTAAGAATTACGCCCCCCTTAAGCCTTTTGCATTAAGACTATCCCAGTTGATATTGGGGAAGTTGAAATCCCCTACTATTATTACCCTATCATTTTTACACCTCTCTGAGATTTGCCGACATATCTTCTCCTCTATCTCTCCCTGACTGTTTGGAGGCCTGTAGTGCACTCCCAGCCAAGTGATTTCCCCCTTTTTGTTTTTAAGTTCTACCCATATGGCCTCATTTGAGAAACCTTCTAAGATATCATCCCTCCTTACTACAGTAATTGACTCCTTGATCAACAGTGCAATGCCACCTCCTCTTTTATCCCCGCCCCTTTCATGCCCATAAATTCTATACCCTGGAATATTGAGCTGCCAGTCCTGCCCCTCCCTCAACCATAGCAATTAAATCATAATCGCATGTGCTAATCAATGCCCTTAATTCATCTGCTTTACTAGTAAGACTCTTTGTATTAAAATAGATGCAATCCAGCCTTGCATTTTTCATTTATGCCTTAACAGGTCTCTATTTGCTCCGCCTTCCAGACTGACTCTGTTTCTCTTATATATTTGACTGTGCATCACCCCTTACTGTACTTCCACTCTGTATCCCATCCCCCTGCCAAATTAGGGTAAAATAGTATATTTGGAATTTGTGTAATCACAATGAAATTATCACTGTAAATGGCATTTCTAATGCAAAATTCTTACTTCAAATAAATATTTGAAAAGACACTTCAGTAAAAATTTAACTGGATTTTAGGACGATTAAAAGTATCTTTTTATGCTGATTGCAATTACATTTAAATAATGGGAGATTTAGACTTTAGAGCGAAGACTGAAGTACGGCTACTGGCCTATTCACATCTTAACCATTTTTGCTTGCACATAAATTTAATTTGAGCATTCATATTTCAAATTATTTTTAACCTTCAAATTATGAAAATTGTTGAACTTTTATCATATCATTAAAAGGGCTAAAGGGGCAGAGAATGATCCAGTTTCCATTCTAGTCTTCAGCTACTCCATATCGTACTTGAATTGATTCATTTTACTTTGTCCATTGGGCACTGATGGTTGCTTGAGATTAGCAGAAGTCTGAAATATATCTTTTCCTACAAATGTAAGCCTGGCAATTGCTTTCAGATGATATTACTATTTTACTGCAGGTAAATGGTTTGTTTTTAAAGTTGATCTTTTCAAAATTATTCATGTACTTAATGTTATGTGCCTTGGTGAGGTCCTGTTGTTTTTCTGTTTCAATTCTTAATGCCAGCACAGGCCTCTCTGCTTATGCTCCTTTCATAGTTCCACAGCCTCATTAGTCAAATTCCTGCTGCTGGCTCAAAACTGGTGGTCTTGCCACTCACATCAGGTGATCTTGTCAATGCAGGGCTGACTAATTTTGTGTAAAAGGAAGAAAATAGGGAAGCAAAGGAGTAAAAAGCCTGAGATAGTTCTCTTTTTCAAATATGCAGTTTTGCTTGAAAAGATGCAATGATCTCCACCTCAATCGGTCCCTGCGGAAAAACATTCTATGCTCCAACAGCCTTCGGTGTAGAGATTTCTCTTAACATTTCTCCTCAGTGATATTTTAAATTAATAGCCTCGTATCACTACCTTCCCAACCAGAGAAAATCTTTGTTCCCTTTCAATCCATCAAATTTCTAGTACATTCCCACTTGGCCTTTACTGATTCAGTAGAAATGGTCCCAGTAACTGTCCTTCTAACTCTAGTTTCCAATCTCTGGCATTATCCTGGTCAATCCACACTGAACACTTTCTTTGATTTTAATGTACTTGCTATAACAGGGCACTCAAACTGCATGTAGCACTCTACTGTGGCCTGTGATTTATAAAACCAAGATTTCTATTGCCTTTTTTAATAGCTTTATATACCTGCATTCACACTTCCATGGAATTATGTATTTGAACCCTTAGGTGCTTTATGCTCATCCACACCCTTTAGTGTCTTTCCATTAATATGTCTCCATTTATTATTTTTGCTCAAAAATGATTTACCTCACCAATCCACACTTTGCATATGCTATCTACCTATATCTTCCCATAGTCGTTTACAGTCCTCCTCACCATTTGTCACACGTCAATGTCCAATGCCTCTTTGACTTTAATAATCCAGGCCAGCATCAGTCCAACCAGCAACAGAAAAAATGTTGCTGAAATTGCGACCTTACTCTCCAAATTGGATCGAGCATGCAAAGCCACCATTAGGTGATTGGTAGGTTTCATATTTGAAGCAATTTGGAGGTTGTCCAAAATAAATAATTCCCAGTGATGCTGCTGCATCTGGCCCATTTTTGTTCGTCTGATCCATTCTATTCTGGCCATTATAATTTTTAATTGCTCCGTGCCTGTGCAACGTTACATGTGCCAGAAAAATGTTCCACTTATGTGATGGGGTTACCTTGTTGGGAATCAGCAGTGCAAACAATACGATATCAGTCCAAATGCTAAGTGGTGATTGATTAATTAAATACTTGCGGTGGTTATAGGTTCCACAGGGTGGAGTTTGAGAATTCCCATAATACAGTTTTACTAAATTCACTGTGACCTTATAATGTAAAAGAAGAATGGACTATACACGGATATACAGTATTAACATGAAGAAATACAGTATTTTGTTACGGACTTGTTGGTCCAATTGTTTATCTCATAAATTTCAAGTACTTCAATAGACTATTTTCCTTTCACACATGAAGTCAAATTATTACTTTAAACTCGCAACTTAAACATCTGATCCAAAGAAATATTTACCTTATAATATAAATATTTACGTTGTAAATGCCTTGAGACGTTTTATTACGTTAAAGGTGCTTTGCAAATATAAGTTGTTCTATTTTTTCCACAATAACTCTTGGCAGCATGACAGTCCAAGTCATAATTTGCAACTTAAATTTATTTTTTTTAAAAAGCTTTCTGGAATTACAAAAGTAAATCCGATTCAGTCGAAGCCTCCGTAATACACGGGTTAATATCACACTCCTGTGGCTGGAAATGAAGAATGCATTTGCTCCTTCAGGTGTAACTTGCGCTGGAGGAGCAGCCGTTGCTGGGAGTGTCCTCCTAAAACAACTTGAATTAAACGTAACGTGCTTGAATTGTTAACATCATTCTGATCACAATGATTAAGTCGTACCAACTCTCAAATTACGGCAGGGTTTGTAGATTTTGCAAAAATGCCAAGCTTCTAGGATTTTGTTGTGCATGCGAGTGACATTTGCTTTGAGTGGAAGAGTAAGAGCCCAGTCAGAAGTTGATGCGTTGCAGAGATACCAAATCAATGTTGCTTGTGAGATGTGCATTTTAGCCACACCGTCCTGTAGTGAAATGTCAGCTTTTAATCGTATTGAGGACTTTTGTCAGGTTTTAATCTAAGGCTTTGGCAAGGCTTGCTTTTTACGTAATGAACATTTATCTGCAGAGGTTAAAGCTGGTCAGCTGTATTTATGGGCTAGCACACGTGAAACATCCTATCGCATCAACTTGCATTTCTACAGCGGCTTAAGGCACAGAAAGAGGCCACTTGGCCTTCACCATAGGAAAACGGCCCAAAGCGCTTCACAGAAGTCTAACTAAACGAAAATTGGCATTCAGACAAGAAAGAGATTTTAGGAGGGGTTTGTCAAAGAGCAAAGCTTTAATGAGGGTCTTAAAGGAAGAGAAAGAGGTATAAAGGTGGTGAGGAATCGGAAGGAATTCCAGAGCTGGGGTGTAGACGGCTGAGAGCAAGGTTGCCAATGATGGATTCGAATGGAGAATACATAGGAGGCCAGAGTTGAGGGAACAGAGACTTCCTGTAACGCTGCAGGGCAGGAAGAGGTTACAGAAATAGGGAGGGGTCAAAAGACGTGATGGAGAGGTAGAGCTGGGTGTTGCCAGCACACACATGGAACCTGACGCGATGTCTTTGGATGATGTTGCCAAGCAGCTGTAGATGTAGATAACGAATAAGAGTGAGTCAAGGATAGATCCTTCAGGGACACCAGAGTTAACGGTATGGGGCAGGAAAAGAAACTATTTCAGGAAATTCTCTGGTTATGATTGGATAGATAAGAATGAAACCAAGTGATGGCAATCCCAGTTAGCTGGACAACAGAGGCATGACATTAAAGGAGGATGGTGTGATCGGATGGTCAAAGGTTTTGAGGAGGAATAGTGCGCCATGGTTACAGTCGAAGTTGGTTACGTTGGTTCGGACCATTTCAGTGCTGTGGCCAGGGTGTAAACCTGATTGGAGAAGTTCAGGCATGGAGTTATGGGAAAGATGGACATGGATTTGGAAGGCAACAACATATTCCAGGACCTTCCAGGAGGAAGGGAGATTGGAGTTGGGGTGCTAGCTTGCAAGGACAGAGAGATGCCAGCAGTTTTGAAACAGAAGGGGCCAGAACCAGAAGATTTTCAACTATTTAAAATGTCAGCTAGCATGGGGGCCAGAAAGAGAAATTGGGTGGTTAGCAGTTTAGTGGGTATAGGGTTGAGAGGAAGTGTTGGGTCATATAAACAAGATGAACTTGGAGGATATTTAAGGAGATATACAAACAATATTATTGTATTCATTCAAAATAAACTTCCGACAAGAAAAATAGCATCAACGGTGTCGAGGGCAAAAGATTTTGCTGTGAATCATCTGTACTTGATTAAAAATAACAAATTACTTCATATCTGCTATTCTGGAATAATTTACAGATAAGATTTAGCAAAACATGACATAATGGATACTGTAAAATCGTAACTTACTTTGCTGTATAATTTCCTCCTAGGTAGTTATGCATTTTTGGTAAGCATCTATATATTAAAAATCTTGCATATGGTATACAAGCCCACAAAACCTGCATTGCAAGATTTTTGGTTATGCTATTGTATCCGTATGATCAACATTTCCCATTCATAGAATATAAAGCATAGAAACAGACCATTCGGCCCAACCGGTCCATGCTGACATTTATGCATCTCTCGAGCTTCCTCCCATCTTTCCTTATCTAACTTGATCAGCATAACCCTCTAATTCCCTTCTCCCTCATAAACAGATCTAGCCGCCCCCCCCCCCCCCCCCCTTTAAATGCATCTCCATTATTTGTCTCAACCAGTCCCTGTGGTAGTGAGTTTCACATTCTTGTACTCTGGCTAAAGACGTTTCTTCAAAATTCTCTATTTGATTTCTTGGTGACTACCTTTTATTGATGGCCTCTAGTTTTGCTCTTTTCCCACAAGTGGAAACACTGTCTGTGTCTACTCTATCAAAACCTGTCATAATTTTAAAGACTTCGATGAGGTCATCCCTCAACCTTCTCTTTTCAGGAGAAAATAGACCCTGCCTGTTCATCCTTTCCTGACAGGTATATTCAGTTTTGTTATGTCAATAGTCACTTTTTTTTTATTCGGTCCTGGGATGTGGGCATTGCTGGCTAGGCCAGCATTTATTGCCCATCCCCTAATTGCCCTTGAGAAGGTGGTGGTGAGCTGCCTTCTTGAACTGCTGCAGTCCATTTGGGGTAGGTACACTTACAGTTCTGTTGGGAATGGAGTTCCAGGATTTTGACCCAGCGACAGTGAAGGAACGGCGATATAGTTCCAAGTCAGGATGGTGTGTGGCTTGGAGGGGAACTTGCAGGTGGTGGTGTTCTCATGCATCTGCTGCTCTTGTCTTTCTAGTTGGTAGAGGTTGCAGGTTTGGAAGGTGCTGTCTAAGGAGCCTTGATGCGTTGCTGCAGTGCATCTTGTAGATGGTACACACTGCTGCCACTGTGCGTCGTTGGTGGAGGGAGTGAATGTTTGTAGATAGGGTGCTAATCAAGCGGGCTGCTTTGTCCTGGATGGTGTCGAGCTTCTTGAGTGTTGTTGGAGCTGCATCCATGCAGGCAAGTGGAGAGTATTCCATCACACTCTTGACTTGTGCCTTGTAGATGGTGGAGGCGAGTTACTCGCCGTAGGATTCCTAGCCTCTGACCTGCTCTTGAGGCCACTGTATTTATATGGCTACTCCAGTTCAGTTTCTGGTCAATGGCAACCCCCAGAATGTTGATAGTTGGAGATTTAACGATTGTAATGCCATTGAATGTCAAGGAGAGATGGTTAGATTCTCTCTGGTTGGAGATGGTCATTGCCTGGCACGAATGTTACTTGCCACTATCGGCCCAAGCCTGGATATTTTCCAAGTCTTGTTGCATTTCTTCAGTGTCTGTGGAGTCGCAAATGGTGCTGAATATTGTGCAATCATCGGTGAACATCCCCACTTCTGACGTTATGATTGAAGGAAGGTCATTGATGATGCAGCTGAAGATGGTTGGGCCTAGGACACTACCCTGAGGAGCTCCTGCAGTGATGTCTTGGAGCTGAGATGATTGACCTCCAAGAACCACAACCATCATCCTTGTGCTAGGTATGACTCCAACCAGAGGAGAGTTTTCCCCCTGATTCCCATTGACTCCTGTTTTGTTAGGGCTCCTTGATGCCATATTCAGTCACATGCTGCCTCGATGTCAAGGGCAAGCACTCTCACCTCACCTATACAGTTATAGCCTCTCGTCATAAGTGAGTCTAATGGTCAGACCCAGTACAGCCCGTTTCTCAATTTTCTCAACTCCCCATCTTGTATATAGAATAAACATGTCTAACAGCTGACCAAAGGTAATTCACTACCTGTATCACGTTTATCCAAGGAGCAGTTATGAACTAAAGTGAATTGGAGCAATTATGTACTATAAAAATGAACTGATGAGCTAAACTTCAAAAAATGGACACACTTTTGTTGCAGACAAGATGAGTAAGAGGGCAGTGACCTCTCCTGTACTGCAAATGTACAAAGGGACTGTTGGCGACTAAACCCATCAGCACGTCTGGATTAGTCCTGGGGAAGGCACATTAAAATGTTAAACATACCATTCAAGGCTAAATGGCTCCTATCTTCAAAGGCCTTTGCAGACAGGGAGACCCTGGATTCAAAGCCGAGATAATAGGCTGGGACATAACCACCACTTTATCAAGATAAGCCACACTCAAACCCAACTGTAACAATGGCGACACGTTCAAGCACATTGTATGAACACACCAGGAGAGAGCATCTATGGTCACTTGACTGAAAACAAGCCTGATAAGATGTTTTCTTTAAAAAGAGCTCTCTGTAAGACAGAAAAAAGCTAGCCAGCCAGGAGGCTGAGTGATCCATTCCAGCGAAGAAGGCCCTGGCTGTTTCATATTTAAACCACAGAGGCAAAGACTGTAAGGTGACTTTGAAAACTCCCCACCTGTGAAATTTCACCACCATCTTTGACTGAGTCCTAACTAGAGGAGTCTGCAATACTTCAGTGAACCAGGAAAAGGAACACCAGGCTTGCACCACTGTTAAAAATCAAAGTGAACTTTTTTTTACAACAATCAACCTCTAATACATGCTATCTTCTAATTTCTACCTCTTGTGTGTGTGTATGTGTGAGTGGGTGAGGTTGCGAATATTTTAGGTATAGTTAAATAAATAATTTCTTTCAATCCTATGAAAAAAACCTGACATTTGTCTTTATTTTGCGCACTTAAAAACTTGAACTAAAAATATTTTTAAGGTTGAGAGGTGAAAAGTGGAAGTCATCCACACCATCTCCCCCTGCCCCAACACCTGCCAGTGGAAAAACATGATCTAACATTTCAGTTGGCTATCATGCAAAGTTAACATTTATTATAAATACAGTACATTTCGACTGCATCTATACATTGTGAACATATGCAGTTTACAACAGAATACTGTTATAATTAACATTTAAACATTGTTTGCCATATTAATACACATCCACGCTATTTCACCCGCACATAAAATGTTCCTCGCTGTAGAAAACACTGGATAGATAATACGGATGTGACTGTATTCATTTTTTCGCAAAACAAAATAAACTGCTTTGTCTTTGCCTTTAGAAAAGTGTTCAGTTAATAAAAAGTAAAGTAGATTAATTTATAGCTCCTACATTTCAAAAGCAATTGCCCCAAACGACTCCTTGTGCACAATTAAAATAGATGTGCACATGGAGGTGTTAAGCAAATTTTACAACACATACAGCCAGAACGATAGCAAATATTAATACAGCACTGAACATCGCTCCAGCAAAGACCTTACTGGCGTCGCACAGCTTTTTGCTGCCACCACCGTTCACGGATTTCATGCCAAGGGATGAAGCGCCAGCACTGGCAGTTGACTTTAGCTCAGAACTGGGTTCTTGCTTCGCTTCCACTGTCCAATGAGCGACGTTCACTTTCATTTCCATCTCGTATATCATTTCCCCGACTTCATTGATTTCTTGTTTCAAGTCGTTCAGATCGACAGTGTCTATGTTGTTGGCCTCTTCATACTTCATATTCTGAACACTTATGGCACGGGCAGCCACAGCAGATGTCCCCCCAATCATCCCCGTCTGGATGAGATGTTTTGTGGGAACATTCAGTGGAAATTCCTGACCCAGATCTAAGGCTCTTCTCATGTCGATCTCCAAGATCTCCATGCATGTCGAAAAAACCACCCACAGCCGTTCGAATTCAGCTCGATCATCCGTGCTGATTGTTTTGTCTTTTAAAATAGTTGTTAGCTTGTTTTTGTTAGCAATTGCCAACATTTGTGCTTTTTGCCTAGTTTTCTTCAGTTCTTCGCGTAAATTTTGCGAGTCTGATGTCCCACCAGCACAGATAACCAAATGTCGATAGCAAGCGGACACTTTGTTCAGGGCATCCAAAAGCGTCTTACATTCGTCCTTCACCATTTCAGAACACAGCTGCTATTCTTTCAGGTCCGCTTGTTATAAACTGTTAACGCGTACGAATTTAGTACTGCAACCGTTCTAAAGAGAACCGGCGCAGACAAAGCTCAAAGGGACTCCACAATTATCCAACTTGATCCAATAACCTTACCAGAGCTAACCATTCATCCATATTGCATATCTGGCTTTATTGTGTTCTTTCTTGCCTTTTTACCATTTCGCATCAACTTTCTGAGTTATTATACCTGAGTACACATCCATGATTGCAAAACTTTGTGTTAAGCATATCGCTTCACGTAATAGCACAAAAATACCGAATAAATGAAAATCGCTATTCTTGTGTGAATCAGTTCACAGCTTCATCGTCAGCTGCATAAACTGTCGCAAGTTCTCGGTGTGCTCGCAGACTAAATACCAAGCACTGACCGCTTTAACACCACGTGCTCTCTAAACCAGGAAGTGAAACCTGTTTCCAAATGTTTTCATTCTGCTTCAACTGCTGGTCAGAGCCATGCCTCAGGGCGGCGCCGATTGGCTGAGAGGACACCAGTGGAACGCGACGTCGGAACATGACTGGTCAACAGGGCTGTCAATGACATGAATGGCAACATTGTTTCCGCTGTCAGTAAAATATGCGGAACTGTGCTGGAAAGTTAAACGTCAAGTGAGGGTGAAATGACCCAGTGTGTGGCCGTTTGGTGAGTGTCCTGTCTCGCTCTGTTATGTTTCCAGCACCAGAAGAGCCTTGTGCGGATTCAAGTTGGTGGGCCAACAGCGCGGGCCAGGGTTTGCTCTGGGTAAATAGATTCCTCTTTGCGAGGCCTGGCTATGTTTAGCGTATTTATGGTGTCGGCGGCATCACGCGCGTTTTTATTATGTATTTAAAGATTAAAAAAATGTTTGGAATGTGACGTCAGCTTGTGTCCTGGGGAAATCTCGATTTCATTTATGTGTTTGAGATAGTTCCAATTGGATAACCTGATAATAGGTCCTTTAATGGTACTTTAGTGGCCACATTATTAGCAAATTATATTGACTGCCAAGTTATTGACCGTAACAGCGCTCGTTTAATTGGGAAACTCCAGTTACAGTGGAGAAAGCCCACTCATGTGATGTGAAAAGCAGAAGCTGTTGGATCTATTGAGCACTGTACACGTGTAAGTATGTATTTAAATTATTTTTTAAAATATGTTTTCTGTCGGTTACGTAATAGAAAAACGCATAACTAATAGAGACAGTATAAAATATTTTCTTGGATCTGAATTGTTTGTAAGGTGTCAGCTTTGGCTCAGTGGTCGTAATCTGACCTGAGTCAGAAGGTGCTGAGTTCAACTATAGAGATTTGAGCATATAATCTTGGCCCACGCTCAAGCAGTGCTAATTTTCAAATAAGTGGTTAAACTGATGCCCTGCCTTCCCCCTCACGTGAATATGAAAGATCCCATGGCACGAATTTGAAGAGCAGTGTTCCAGCTGATATTTATCCCTCAGCCAACATCACTAGAAAAGCAGATTATCTGTTTGCTTATCTTATCGCTGTGTACACATTTGCTGCCACATAACACTGCAAAAGTATGTCATGGGCTGTGAAGTACCTTACGACGTCCTGAGGTTATGGAAGGTGTTATGTAAATATATGTGTCAACGCTTTCTGAAATAGTAATATCTTATTACAAAAGTGAAGTAAGTTCTTCTGATTAGTTTTGGAGGCTTCAATAAATTATTTTACATTTTAAAATAGAAGTTCTTTGTAGTAAAACCGAGTTGCACAACTTTATGTATTGATTCTATGTGTTCACTGAGACTTTTCATTTGTTGGGTGCTCAAATTTGTCATAAGATAAACTGTTTTAAGGCTGCATTATGCCACCACTTCTGCTATACCTAAAATCAAAATGAAATTTTTTTGGAGTGAGGAGGGGGAGGAGCTTTCCCCTAAACAGAGGCTAAAGTGGACAAGTTCTTTGGATCATTCCAGTTCCCATGTGTACTTATTGTACCAGTTCTTGATTTTTCTCAAGAGATTCTAAAACTAGCCTTTTTATTGGGTGTTGGGACTTCCCCTCAAAATGCTGTCAGTAGCTGAGTGGATAATCTCAGTTTGGCGGAAGAGAAGTGTGTAAACCCATGGCAACTCAGGAGGGAGGTTGATGGAGGCAGTTTGTAGTGCAGCAAGGGACTTTGACATTTCCCTTGCCCTTGCCCTCTAGAATCATTCCGGAGTAATAACGTATCACTGTAGAGAGAGAGAATGGATTGGGCCCGTCCTGGTAGTGGACAGCCAAAATATTCAGGAACCTGAAGTATTCAGATTTCAAGATATGCAGCACTCGGGTTTGAAGAAGGATGTGGGTGAGGGACACAAAGTGTGAGAAATAAGTGAGGGTTCCTTGTGGGGTTGAAGACACTGAAAGCAGAGCCAGGAGGGCGGTAGAGTCTCTGACCCCTCCCAGCTCACTCTCCACCCTGGTTCTGAACTTGCTACACACTATAGCTTCCATCTCTTACCAGGCTATTATTTCCTCATGCAACATACTTGCTGCTCCCTTGATCCCCTCCTGAATCAGCACTTCTATGCTCAACTATCCTTCCTTGTCCAATGCTCACCAACATCGTCAACTGCTCTCTCTCCTCAGTTATTGTTTCTACACACTTCTTTCCTGCCTCACTTTCAAAATTGTTGTCGTCACACCTTAAAAAGAAAACATCTAACTCTTGCATTCACTCTGACTACCAAGCCATCACCATCTGTATGTTCAACTCCATATAATGTTATACAGCTCACTGGAGTAGTTTGAGGGGAGTTTGATAGTACAAATTCTTACAGGTTGTATGGGAAAAGTACATATGAAACCCTTTGGTCCCTTTTGAGGCTACAGTTTATGATGCATAGAATACATTAATAATACATCCCATCACCATTTAGAAATACAATATCCTGATTACCCAAATATTGTACTTTCCACCTCAGTTGCGCTTGTGAAAGTCTCTAAGAATGACTTTTTTTTTAACCAGTTGGCTACTCCCTTACCTTGCCTCCCTCCCCTGCCCTAAAGTGTTTATCAGTGTCAGTGGGATATTCTGTTGTTGGCTAATTGAAAGGTCAATTCCTGTTTGCGTTACAATTCTTTATTGGGAAATCGCAGCTAAATGCAAATCAGTATATTTTCGGCAACATATAGTTTGACAGACAATGATTTTTGCTGAGCAGCTATGTATTCAGAGGCTTTTCATTCTACTGAGTGTTTGCAAGCTCATAGGAAAATGAAAAGCCAGCAGTTGCAAACTGCATGCTTGTTAGTTGAATTTTTTTGCAACTTGTTCTATAACAACTTTTAAGTTTTTAAACTTGTTTTTCCTTGTTTCTATAATTCTCCTTTATCTGGTGTACCTTAAACTTTTTAGTGCCACAAAATTCATAACTTATATTATTAATATTATGCTTTATATTGTATTCACATTTTATTTATATATTTCTTGCACAGTTGAAATTTAGTGTGGAAAGTATTTGGTGTCCATGGCTATGTATGATGAAGATATTTCGAGAAATCCTTTCTATTTAGCCCTTCAGAAGCAGAAGCCTGATATGTCCAACCATGTAGCAGAAATGCATGGGATTGTGAGTATCATATTAGTGTTTTGGTAAAGAGGCCTGAAATGATTAGCATTTATTTTGTTAATTTGTACTCAAGGTAAGGGAATAAGAGAATAGAATATTTTCAATTTTGTCACCCAGTACGATCATCAAGCACTCTTAGGGAAAATATAACACAGATGCAGGAGTAAGACCCCTGTGGTCTGTGCTTCAACAAAAAGTGGCCTGCTGCATCAATGTAAATTTCCAACTTCCCACTCATGTTTTTGGCATCTTTACTCAGCACTGCTGAATTAATGTCAATTGGTGTGAACAAGTTGATAGTTTGGTTTCTTAGTCTTAGCCTCAATACGAACTAGGTTCTTACTGCCCAAACATGTTTTCATCCTTGCATAGCTGTTAGAGATTTTGACTTTGATATTAATCCACCCCACAATGAGTTTGGGGGTTGGGGTGGGCGGTGGGGGTGAGGGGGGGGGGGGGGGTGCGGTCCTGGTGGAGGGAGTTAAAACTTAAAAATGGGGTATGCGTTCCCACCCCACCCCAAAACAAGTTGCCACTTATGTACCTGTTTCCATTTTTACAGCGGTAAGTTTTGTGTTATAAGTGTTCCACTGTCAGGGTGGGGGTACTTCATTTAAAATATTTAAATCAGCCTTCAACAGTGCAATTAGGAGCTTGATTTAAATTTAACAGTTTTCGGGTGGGTTTCCAAGGATTTGGGAATCCTGGCAGGGAGAATCCAGAGGCAGGAGCTGTCTGCTAACTAAAGTAAGTTCCTTTTACAGTATTACTTGAAGGCCAGGAGGAGCAGGAGTGCTTTCCCCCATGATTGAAAAGGCCTTCAACCAACAACTCTAGCACTGAACTCCACCCCCGCCCCCGCCCCCCCCACCACAAAACCTCCCACTGCCACTGCCCAAGTCCTGATATCTTACTTCCTCCCCTCTCCCAATTGCTATAAACCTTCCCCAAGAAGTTAAGTGCTTTTGATAGCATTCTCTATGGACAAACTGACCACCATAGACATACGTGATCTACAGTTTATGGATGACTGCAGTGTCATTGCCCACTCTGCACCAGATTTGCAACTCATGGATACAGGAGACTTGTCCTGTCCTTGAACTTTGCCAAAACAAAACTCGTATATCAACCCACACTTGGTCAGTCATTCCACTTCCCATATATGTTGAAGGACAGACTCTGGAATATGTTGAGCACTTCCTATATCTTGGCGGCCACCATTGATGAGGAGATGCAACACTGGATCAACTGCGCCAGCTCCACCTTCTACAAACTATGGCAATAAGTGTTTGACAGCAAAGACCTCCGCAAGTCAACAGAGTTCTAGTGTACAGAGCAGTTGTCGTCACAACACTCTTGTACTGCAGTGAAACCTGGGCTGTGTTATCAGCGACACATAAGAGCAGTAGAGAAATTCCATCATCAATGCCTCCTCTGCATTCAATGGGAGGACCGTCAAATGACACTAGTGTCTTTCTTGAAGCCAGCTCCACAAGCATTCAGGCAAAACTCCTGCAAAATCAGCTTCAATGGACTGAACGCTGTGTTCGCATGGCTGAAAACAGTCTCCCCACCAGGTCCTGTCTTCTCAACTCTCAAATGGCCAGTGTTCCAGGGGAGGACAAAGAAAACACTTCAAATACACTCTGAAGCTCTTTTTGAAGTGCGGTAGCATTGACATTGATGACTGAGAGGAGCTTGCTATCAATTGTTCCAAATGGCAATAACTTGTCCATCAAGCTGCATCATGCTTTGAGTTCAGACGCCTTAATGATGAGGCAGAGGGGCAGCAGAGAAGGAAAGAAAAGGAAGCAAATCTTGCAGTCTGGATCCCACTGCCTCGTGGGATGTCTGCCCATGTGCCCAAAGATCTTCGGGTCGAGAATCCGCCTGTTCAGTCACATGGAGACCCATGGCAGAAACTACAACCCTGAGTAGACGTCATCCTCGAATTGAGGGACAGCCGCACGATGATGGACCAGGAAGAAAACCTCCAGTCCCCTCTATCAATCTTGCTGTACGATGGATCTTCCTTCAAATGCCAAGCTCTGGCCTGCCTCATGATCACGATTGCCGGGAACTGTCCGTAAGGGACTCTGGCTGCGGTCTCCTGCCACTGATTTTCCCAGCTGGCCAACTTGTCAATTTGACCAAACGGCGGCAGGGAAATGGAAGAAAAAATTATCATGAGGTTCTGCGGTTAAATTCAGGATTTCTTCATTCTCAACCTTGCCGACTTTTCCCTACACTGCATCATTCCTCTGCAGCCTCCCTGTAAATATCGGGGCCTTTAATTTGATCATTCTGAGCTGAATTTAAATGTAGGCTTCATAGGTCTAAACATGTATAAGGAAGGGCCAGAGAAAAGCCATCAAGCCCCTCAAGCTGGCAGTGCAACATCATACACTACCTAACCCCTCCACCTCCCCAGAAATGTGTCCTCCTGGGGGAGGGAAAAAACATTATGAAACCTGGAGCCAATCCAGGAGAAATCTTTCTGGCTTCTTGGGCAAACAGTCAAGTTGAAGGAGTTCACAGTTGTCCATGATTCATCACAAACTCCGTCAACTAGAAACTTAACCAATATTACTGGAAATGTTCTCATCTTTCAGGAGCTTGTTAAGTTCCTGAAAGAAAAGAGACATAGCAGTTCTGTATTCACCACTTCCTGTCAGCACTTGTTCAGAAAGTGCAAAAATAAATGCTTAACTCATAGCCAAAGTATTTTACATGTATGATTTCTGTTCCTACCATATCCATCCACTATAAATAACTTGTCTAACTGGACAGTAACCAAACACTTTTAATCATGTTTAAGAACTACAGTTATATCCTCCTACGCCTGTTTCTCCAACCTAAATGACACATTATTGGACTTATCTCTAGAACACTTAGCTGTGAAATTTGGTATCTTCATTGGTTGCCCTCACCTACACCCTCTCCATCATTTGTAGGATTATCTAAAGATTTGCTGTCAATTAATTATTCAAACTGCAGCTTTTGTGTAAAATGTCACATTAAATGTGAATGGTGCCACAGCATATTAAAATATGTAGCAGAAAATGGAATCGGTGTTATGATTTGTTCAGATAAGGACATTCGTCAGATTGTTTACTAAAATAAAGATTATCACTGAAAAGGAGGCTATTCAAATGTTGCAACTTGAAGTAATCTTGTCACTCCATGTATTTTTTCCCCAAAGTTGTTCTAACCAGCATCTTCGGATTTCTGACTGATGAATTTATAGCAGTTGTTACGACTGAGGCGGGAGCAACGCACCGTCAATTGTCAATTCAGTTTCATCACTCCACGGGTCATAGCATATTATTAAAGTTTTCCCAGCCAACCGGAAAAACAGCCAAATTAAACCCTCTAATAACCCCTAGAATAAAACCGACCAAACCAGGTACCTTTAGACAACAACAAATTAACTATTTAAAAAACTAAATCTTAAACAGTATTAAGATAAACCTATGTCTAAAGTCCTTGTTCTTATTTTAACCTAACTTTCCCCATGACATACATATATTCAAAACTAACAGATAATCGGTTTTAAAAGTGGTGTTTTTAAAAGTTAGCTGTTAAGAATAAATAAGTCTTTGTGGGCTACATTCCTGATGGGTGAGGTATTCTAGCGTGAAAATAATCAAATGCCTCTCAAAGTCTTCATACAGATTTGATGAAATTGTCTGTTCTTGATAGGCATTCAAATTCTTCGGCTGCAACAGGCATCAAACAGTTCTTTCAGTGATGGGCACAGCAACAGGTTGACTTGAATTTTAAAACCGACAATCTCTGTCAAAGCTTTATTTCAGCAATACAAACAGTCTCTTCAAATAAGGGCTTTTTTCTCAGGCAATTAACCTGGCCTGTAACTCCTTGTAGAGTTTCTGCTGAGAAATACAGCTCTGTTCTTCAGTAGCACGCTTCGCTGGTGTCTGGTTCAGACCAGTTTTTGCCAGTTTTACACACAGTCAAATCAAAACATTATACCATGTGACATCTCTCTCCTGCTGTGACCTAGGGACAGGTGCAGCTGGCACACTGTGCTCAGTCTTAAAGGCACACTGTTTTCAAACAGTATTAAAGGAACACACTTTTTAATCCGAGGAGAAGAAAAAATAGTTCCGTGACACTGTCCAAGTAACCTTTTTTTTAAAAAAAAACTAAATTTACCCTTTAAAATGAATTATCTAATATTAGAAGTTCCTTCAAAAAGTTTCCATTAAAGAGCAAAGAATAAGCAAATAAGTGCTTTCATCTTAAGCATCTTTGCATATGATTGTATGTAATATTTAAACCTTATCATTTACTTCAGTTAATTTGCTACATTACAGCAATGGGACAGTCATTGTTGCATTTAAGTTGCTATGGGTCAGGACAAAAGCCAGACTGTTCAGGAGCAGGAAATCCACTATGTTGTAATAAAATTGATTTTGTTTTCTCTCCTCTCCCCGACCATCTCCCAATCTTGGGCAAGCAGGTCAGGTAGTAGATTGCCCTCTGCTTGTGCATGTTGTTCCTCAAACCTCTGTGCAGGAATGCAGAAATAGCTAAAGGTCACTTAATTTTTTAATCTCTCTGTTGCCATGAGGGGGTATCTTGCCTATACTTGGTACATCGGGCAAATGATTTGGTTAATGCTTGTCATGTGGGAATAAATTTTCTGCATATTAACTATGAATGACAAATCTAGCTCATGAGCAATTGTGGATATATCCATATTTTGCTGATTATCACTCTAATTTTCAGAGAATTATAACTTGCTAACATTCTTGCATTTTTTTGAAATTTTGTGAGGGGTTGTCACATTTTGGCATTTTTGATCTTGTTTAATGAAGGGATTTGGGAATAAGTTATGTTTGTCTTTTTAAAAACAGTAAATTTGCGCAGATTTAGAGAAAGGGCTTAGGCTAGAGACATTGAACGTGTGCATTTAAAGCCAGATAAGCCAATCTGTAGAATGTCATGCCTAACTGCTCAAACTAAAACAGTGAGGGTCTCAGTAGCCAGAATGGCCTCTTATTTATTTTGAGAATTGTAGAAGATGTTTTCTTTTCAACCCACACTCCAAATGGGGAGGATGGGCAGCCAGTTGTACTGACAGGCCTAGTGAATCACCTGAATGAAAAGAATTCAGAGGAACAGCCCTCCCCTTGGCTGAGAGCATGGAAAAGACAAAGGGACAGTTGTACAGTCAGCCAGTTAGGTTTGGGAGGAAAGCCTGGTCTAGTGTGGGGAAACTTGGTTATCAGAAGGCTGATCAGGAAAAAGCTATGAGAGCTTGCTAATAGGGATGGTGCATTTTTATTATTGTTCATGAGGGGATTGTGGTTAGTTAAATCAATGTGAAATTTGATTACATTCATTACTGTGTACATTCACTTACTGTCTGTAAAATAAAATACGTTAATTTGTTTCTGGCCTCATTTCGTGAAAGTCTTACAGCCTGTTTTCAGAAAGATTGGAGAAATGCTCATAAGGGCACATGAAAGACACACTATTCATTTCAGATTGCTGTTGTTGTCTCACTGAGTTATACTATCATATAACTTGATTTACTGGACAGTAAAAAAAAAACATAAGCATGAATAAGATTGAGTTACCTGTGGAAGACTGATGGGGTTCAAGGGCTGGAAATGATAAACGGGCCATAGTTTGGACACCTTAGTGCACATGTTATAATTTTTTTGTAATGAGATCTTCTCAAGATGCAGCAGGATTATGTAACAAGCGTAATCTGTAAAATGTGAATTCACTGCAGAACAGGCTTTCCAAATGACGGTTGATGTGGCATATGTGGTCCAGGAGCAATGACAACCTGGCATTGTATTTGCATTTATATGATTTGTGTGCTATTTGAATGTTGGGGGCTTTGAGATTTGTGAAGGAGTGTTTGAAGCACATTGGTGGCTAAATTGTCAATCAAAGCAAGATATTTTAGTATCAACAATGTGAGGTATTTTCAAAATAATAGTAACATTATTTTAAACATTTTATATCTGACACCACAATATGGACTAAAAACAAAGTGCTATAAATACATAGCAGGTCAGGCAGCATTTGTGATGAGAGAAACAGTTAACGTTTCAGGTCTGTGACCTTTCATCAGAACCCACAATACAGGCAGTTATCTAAGAAAGCAAAAAACTTAAGACAGTCGTACTCCAAAACATCAACTATGACAATATTTTTTGCATGAAGATGTAGTTAAGCAAAGTGTTTTAGTATTGAATAGATTCATGATATAGTATTTTATACTTTGATTGACTAGAAAATGTTTGTAGACTGGTAAAATAATTTGGAAGACATTCCACTCTAGCTACGAGGCATGACTATAGATCAGGATTAGTACCATGAAGCCTGCTCAGCATTTTATAGCACAAATTTATTAAGGTTTATTTTGGTCTTATTACCTCTTGCAAGGAATGAATCCACAGCTAGAAACCAAGACTGGCTGAGATATTGGTGAAAAATTCAAATTCTTGCACCCATTTCTGGGTGTTAAATCAAAGTTGGGGAAATGAATACTGGATCCACCCTGGAAGGTGGCAATTGGTGAATTCTAGGTATGCAGGGCACCCACCCTGAAATGGGAGCATGATTCCTTAGATATGTAAATGGGGGTCCTATTGCCAGTTGTAGGATCCCAATTGATTGGTCAGCAAATGGAAGGAGCTTACACTGCACATGCTGTTTTTGGTTGTTAAAGTAGCCTAACCAGTGGTCTGAAGGCAATCTACCTGACCCTGTTGGTTGGGCTGGGTGGTGGGTAAAGAAAAGGCCTTTTTAAGCTATGTTGGTCTGTGAATTAGGTCGAATTATGTTAATAGCAAACAAGTACTGGCAGCAAAAGTTAAATAAACAGAGATAAACACCAGGGTGAGGATTTCAAACACAGCAATAGTCAGGGAGCTAGTGAAGGCTGAAGGCGCATTCAAAATGTAAACATTGTTCCCACAGCTTCAGCTGAACAGAGACTTGGAAACATAAATTGGGAACTGGAAGAAATTAATCAAAGATAATTTATATAATTTACATGTAGAATTGTTTCTGTGGTGGAAATAGCATGATATAGTTGCTGGATGTACAGGAAATATGTATGATATACAAGACCAGTAATATATTGTGAATTGTCCACATTGCATTTGTATTTTGAAGAAGAGCTGAAGGTTTTTGTAATGCTTCATAGCCTAGTTTCCCTATATAGTCGATAAATATTCTTTTTCTATTTTTAGTTAAGGCTTTGTCGCTTAATATAAACGCATCATTTTTATATTGATTTAGATATTGGTGCCATGCAAAGGCAGTTTATCACAAGGCGGCCTTGCTGCTGCCTACTTTGAGTCTTACATCTTGCAGCCTATGGATGAAGCTAGTAGTAGTTACCGGACATTAAATGGAAAGGCAAGTGGTGCTTTTAATATGCTGTACTCCTTTTTCTATCCTGTTGTGTTTACTATAAATATTATCGCGAATGCACAAGTTTTGTTTTTGCAATGTCGTTAATTCTCTTGTGTGTAAGAAGTAACAGAAAATACACCAATATTTTTTTCTATTATTCTTCAGTAAAATTTCCTTGATCTGTAATAATGATTAATACTAATGAAAGTAAGATATGGTATATGTTTTTTTTTAGAACATTACAGCGCAGTACAGGCCCTTCGGCCCTCGATGTTGCGCCGACCTGTGAAACCATCTGACCTACACTATTCCATTTTCATCCATATGTCTAACCAATGACCACTTAAATGCCCTTAAAGTTGGCGAGTCTACTACTGTTGTAGGCAGGGCGTTCCACGCCCCTACTACTCTCTGAGTAAAGAAACTACCTCTGACATCTGTCCTATATCTATCACCCCTCAACTTAAAGCTATGTCCCCTCGTGTTTGCCATCACCATCTGAGGAAAAAGACTCTCACTATCCACCCTATCTAACCCTCTGATTATCTTATATGTCTCTATTAAGTCACCTCTCCTCCTCCTTCTCTCCAACGAAAACAACCTCAAGTCCCTCAGCCTTTCCTCATAAGACCTTCCCTCCATACCAGGCAACATCCTAGTAAATCTCCTCTGCACCCTTTCCAAAGCTTCCACATCCTTCCTATAATGCGGTGACCAGAACTGCACGCAATACTCCAGGTGCGGTCTCACCAGAGTTTTGTACAGATGCAGCATGACCTTGTGGCTCCGAAACTCGATCCCCCTACTAATAAAAGCTAACACGCCATATGCCTTCTTAACAGCCCTATTAACCTGGGTAGCAACTTTCAGGGATTTATGTACCTGGACACCAAGATCTCTCTGTTCATCTACACTACCAAGCATCTTCCCATTAGCCCAGTACTCTGCATTCCTGTTACTCCTTCCAAAGTGAATCACCTCACACTTTTCCGCATTAAACTCCATTTGCCATCTCTCAGCCCAGCTCTGCAGCCTATCTATGTCCCTCTGTACCCTACAACATCCTTCGGCACTATCCACAACTCCACCGACCTTCGTGTCATCCGCAAATTTACTAACCCACCCTTCTACACCCTCTTCCAGGTCATTTATAAAAATGACAAACAGCAGAGGCCCCAAAACAGATCCTTGCGGTACACCACTAGTAACTAAACTCCAGGATGAACATTTGCCATCAACCACCACCTTCTGTCTTCTTTCAGCTAGCCAATTTCTGATCCAAAGCTCTAAATCACCTTCAACCCCATACTTCTGTATTTTCTGCAATAGCCTACCATGGGGAACCTTATCAAACGCCTTACTGAAATCCATATACACCACATCCACTGCTTTACCCTCATCCACCTGTTTGGTCACCTTCTCGAAAAACTCAATAAGGTTTGTGAGGCACGACCTACCCTTCACAAAACCGTGCTGACTATCGCTAATGAACTTATTCTTTTCAAGATGATTATAAATCCTGTCTCTTATAACCTTTTCCAACATTTTACCCACAACCGAAGTAAGGCTCACAGGTCTATAATTACCAGGGCTGTCTCTACTCCCCTTCTTGAACAAGGGGACAACATTTGCTATCCTCCAGTCTTCCGGCACTATTCCTGTCGACAATGACGACATAAAGATCAAGGACAAAGGCTCTGCAATCTCCTCCCTGGCTTCCCAGAGAATCCTAGGATAAATCCCATCTGGCCCAGGGGACTTATCTATTTTCACACTTTCCAAAATTGCTAACACCTCCTCCTTGTGAACCTCAATCCCATCTAGCCTATTAGTCTCAATCTCAGTATTCTCCTCGACAACATTTTCTTTCTCTACTGTAAATACTGACGAAAAATATTCATTTAACGCTTCCCCTATCTCCTCCGATTCCACACACAACTTCCCACTACTATCCTTGATTGGCCCTAATCTAACGCTAGTCATTCTTTTATTCCTGATATACCTATAGAAAGCCTTAGGGTTTTCCTTGATCCTATCCGCCAATGACTTCTCGTGTCCTCTCCTTGCTCTTCTTAGCTCTCCCTTTAGATCCTTCCTGGCTAGCTTGTAACTCTCAAGCGCCCTAACTGAGCCTTCACGTCTCATCCTAACATAAGCCGCCTTCTTCCTCTTGACAAGCGCTTCAACTTCTTGAGTAAACCACGGCTCCCTCGCTCGACAACTTCCTCCCTGCCTGACAGGTACATACTTATCAAGGACACGCAGTAGTTGCTCCTTGAATAAGCTCCACATTTCGATTGTGCCCATCCCCTGCAGTTTCCTTCCCCATCCTACGCATCCCAAATCTTGCCTAATCGCATCATAATTTCCTTTCCCCCAGCTATAATTCTTGCCCTGCGGTATATACCTGTCCCTGCCCATCGCTAAGGTAAACCTAACCGAATTGTGATCACTATCACCAAAGTGCTCACCTACATCTAAATCGAACACCTGGCCGGGTTCATTACCCAGTACCAAATCCAATGTGGCATCGCCCCTGGTTGGCCTGTCCACATACTGTGTCAGAAAACCCTCCTGCACACACTGGACAAAAACTGACCCATCTAAAGTACTCGAACTATAGTATTTCCAGTCAATATTTGGAAAGTTAAAGGCCCCCATAACAACTACCCTGTTACTCTCGCCCCTGTCGAGAATCATCTTCGCTATCCTTTCCTCTACATCTCTGGAACTATTCGGAGGTCTATAGAAGACTCCCAACAGGGTGACCTCTCCTCTCCTGTTTCTAACCTCGGCCCATACTACCTCAGTAGACGAGTCCTCAAACGTCCTTTCTGCCGCTGTAATACTCTCCTTGATTAACAATGCCACACCCCCCCCCCCTCTTTTACCATCTTCTCTGTTCTTACTGAAACATCTAAATCCCGGAACCTGCAACATCCATTCCTGCCCCTGCTCTACCCATGTCTCCGAAATGGCCACTACATCGAGATCCCAGGTACCAACCCATGCTGCAAGCTCTCCC
This sequence comes from Heterodontus francisci, assembly GCF_036365525.1. Classification (NCBI taxonomy): domain Eukaryota; kingdom Metazoa; phylum Chordata; class Chondrichthyes; order Heterodontiformes; family Heterodontidae; genus Heterodontus; species Heterodontus francisci. The sequence goes on from NC_090387.1 coordinate 40,310,647, forward strand.
ACCTTATTCCGGATGCTCCTGGCATTGAAGTAGACACACTTTAAACCAAGTTCTTGCTTGCCAGTGCCCTCTTGCGTCATTGTAACCTTATCCCTGACCTCACTACTCTCAACATCCTGTACACTGGAACTACAATTTAGGTTCCCATTCCCCTGCTGAATTAGTTTAACCCCCCCCGAAGAGCACTAGCAAATCTGCCCCCCCACCGCCCCCCCCCCCCCCAGGATATTGGTACCCCTCTGGTTCAGGTGAAGACCATCCTGTTTGTCGAGGTCCCACCTACCCCAGAAAGAGCCCCAATTATCCAGGAAACCAAAACCCTCCCTCCTACACCATCCCTGCAGCCACGTGTTCAACTCCTCTCTCTCCCTATTCCTCGCTTCGCTATCACGTGGCACGGGCAACAACCCAGAGATAACAACTCTGTTTGTTCTCGCTCTAAGCTTCCACCCTAGCTCCCTGAATTTCTGCCTTAAATCCCCATCTCTCTTCCTACCTATGTCGTTGGTGCCTATGTGGACCACGACTTGGGGCTGCTCCCCCTCCCCCTTAAGGATCCCAAAAACACGATCCGAGACATCACGAACCCTGGCACCTGGGAGGCAACACACCAACCGTGAGTCTCTCTCGTTCCCACAGAACCTCCTATCTGTTCCCCTAACTATGGAGTCCCCAATGACTAATGCTCTGCTCCTCTTCCCCCTTCCCTTCTGAGCAACAGGGACAGACTCTGTGCCAGAGACCTGTACCCCATTGCTTACCCCTGGTAAGTCGCCCCCGCAACAGTATCCAAAACGGTATACCTGTTGTTGAGGGAATCGGCCACAGGGGATCCCTGCACTGCCTGCTGGTTCCCTCTCCTTCCCTTGACATTAACCCATCTACCTACTTCTTTTACCTGAGGTGTGACTACCTCCCCATAACTCCTCTCAATAACCCCCTCCGCCTCCCGAATGATCCGAAGTTCATCCAGCTCCAGTTCCCTAACGCGGTTCTCGAGGAGCTGGAGTTGGGTGCACTTCCCGCAGATGCAGTCAGCAGGGACACTCTTGGCGACCCTTACCTCCCACATTCTGCAGGAGGAACATACAACTGCCTTAATCTCCATTCCCACTATTCTAAATTCCCAACAAATCTACTGAAAAACCAAAAAAAAAGTCAAAACTTGTTAGCTTAGCAATCCGACGGACAGAACTTTTTAAATAAAAAGCTTACCTTATCAACACACCAGAGTCCTTTTTTTTGGTTAGAGTATGTAAATATCGTTGATAACTTTGGAAGTTTCACTGTTTTAAACATCCCTTTTCTTTCCCCTCCTCACTGGAAACCATTTGTAATTCCAGGAAGTAACTATCAGAGGAAACCTAGTTAGTCTGGGTGTTGGTTTTAGCTCACCATGTGCGATACGAATCCTTTTTGAAGAAACTTTCTACACTGAGAAAGAAAAAAGTTTCAGTATATTATGTATTGCCCGACCTTTGGAAAAGGTTTCCAGTCCAGGTAAGTGAATGCGAATCTGCATACTTTGCTTGCCTATCTTAAGTTCATAAATGACAAACGTATTCTTGTGCATGCATTAAAAAGTTGAAGGACCTTTCATAGGAAATGCTATTGGACAGGAAATCTTTGCAAAGGGGTTGGCATCTAATCATTCATTTTGGACACAGACAACGCAGGCAAGAAATAGACTTGTGTTTTATGTCTTGTTGATTCCCTCTTTAAGTAGCTTGATTTGTAACATTTATTAATCTTTGGATTTCATATCTTCTTGTTTATTCAGTGAACTTACAGTTGTCTTACCAGTTATGGCCACATCTTAGCAGCATTTTGTTGTGTAGTCTTGGCATCCAAGCACCCTTTCTCCACCTGCTCTTTAGGCTTTGATGATTTTGCAACTGAGATGATTCCTCCACAAAGCTACTACGTGGTTAGCTTTTAAAATTAAATGTTTGAAATGGGTATGAGAATACTTTTTGAACTGATACTCATCGGCAAGGTCATTGAAATGTCGTCTTCTAGCACTCCTTTTAAAATACCCAAGTAGTTTGTTTTCTTGTTTCATCTTGTCTGAACTCTTGCTCCCTTCTTCCTCTGATGCTGCCATTTACATTGATTTAGTAGCTGCCACTTTAACTGGAAAAATGCTAATTGTTTTGGTAAATTAATATCAGTACAAACTAGTTTTTTGCCTTGTTCTATTGAATGAACCAAAGTGAAAAGAAGCAACATAATAGAAAACAGTTTGTCTTTTCTTGGCAGTTCTGTTACCTATGCTAATGCCACACAAACTCTGCAAGGCAGAATAGGACCCTTAAGTATCTGAAATTTGCAGCTTGGAGACTGAGCTATAGCGTGCATACCTCAGTGCTGAAGCCTGAGGTTGTTCTCCAAATTAGTGTTGCTTGCTGCTTTGGGGACTAGTTGGTTGCAAGAAGAACTTGACTGCATTGGTCTCTGTTCTGCCAGAAGTAACCGAGGGTGTGTGTGTTAGAGTGTGCTGGCTTTAACTAAGGAGGGAAAGAGGAGTGCCAGCTTGAATGGTGTGGGAGGAGAGAAGCATGCCAACTTGCATTTTGGAACGGGAGAAGAGAGGGAAGTAGGGAATATTATTGATTTTTTTGAATGGGATGAGGAGGAAGAATAGTGAAAACCTGACTTAGAAGTTGGCAAGTGGCAGGTTGAACTATGATGAGGAAAAGATTACCAAGTTGAATTGAAGGGTGCAGCAAAAGTGTTGAGAAATTAGGAAGGTTAGAGGACGAGAGTGTCTCTATGAAAGGGTGGGAGTTGAATGTGGTACATGTAGTGGTTTACTCCCATCATCTTGACTGGACTAATTATTCAGGGGGTATCACTGAGCAGTCCAATTGTTACGCTCTCTCAGTTGGAGTACTTGTTGTTGATGTGTCTTTGCAACATTAATTTTATATCATGGTGCTGCCTCCTCTCTGTTTCTGTCGTGAAAAATATATGCTGTTGGAAGGTTATAATAATAATGCGAAATCAAAGTTCAATTAATGCATGATACTATTGTTTTCTGTATATTTGGTGAAATTTGCACGTGCATTACTGTCCTAAAAATCTTTTATTTTCAGATGAACATCCACCTCCTGTAGATTCCTACTGTCTCAAAAATTTTGAGGATGCCAAAGAGTTTTTGGGTCGACAGTTATCCAAAGTCGATAAATACATTGAGGCTTTCCGAAACTCCTTTAAAGAGCTCAAAGTGAAAAGTCTACGGCATCATATAGTTAGTAACTGTATTTTGTGTTGCATTTTCTCTTGTGATATTGGTCTGGTTTATTTTGTAGTTGCACTATAAGGTTAACTTGAGAGATGAAAGTCACATTTATTTTTCTTTCTTGGCTTGGGGAGAACTGTGACTGCTGCCTTAGGAAGATCATAAAGTTCGTTTTGGAAAAATGTTGCATCGATGTACACGTAAAATGCCATTTGATTTTTCCATTTTCTGTGCAGACAGGAGTGATTTTTTTTTTTTTGTAGCACTTTCACTTTCTATCTTTTGGTATAAAACTTCCTTTTTATGATTTGTTTCCTGTTGCATTCTCTTGCTCTCATAGGTCCTTGCTCTCTCAGCCTCCTCTCCTCTTCAGCTTACTAAAGGTTTTGAAATGTAAATCATTTTGGAGAAAAAAAAATTCCAACTGTGCAGAAACTGCTAGAAGCCCAAGAAAAAGAGTCCCTTAATTTGGTTGACTGAAATATTGATCCAATGGGGGAAATTAGATGCACTGCACAACCTGCATTCAGCTAACAGAAATATCAATTCTTAAGCCCAGGTATTTGGGAAGGGACATTGGGGCCAATTCTGGGGCAGGAGGCACTTATTCAAAAGACACCTCAACAGGAGTGGGACTAATGTCCTCATGGGGAGGTTGAGGAGGGTTTAAACTAAATTGGCAGGGGGATGGGCACAAACATAGAGAAGTAGAAAAGTGGAATAAGGTGCATAAAAGTGAGAGTGTTGGATAGTACTAGAGAAGGAAGTGGTGCCATATTAGATTATAGACTAAGAAGGACTTCGAGAAATGCAAAGACAGGTTTACAATGCATATATGTAAAAACACAAAGTGTGATGGATAAGGTTGGTGAGGAATATGATGTAGTGGCCATAATGGAAATATGGCTTTAAAAGGGAGATGGTGTGGCAATACTGATTAGGGAAGACATTGTAGTGTTGGAAAGGGGGAGAAGATAGTGTTTGATTCTCATTACAGATAGGATCCATTTGGTTAGAATTGAGAAGCAAGAAAGGTATGATAACGTCATTAGGGGGTATTTGATGGGCCTCCAAATAGAAAGAAACAGAGGTACAAATATGCAGGGAAATCAGATGTGCAACAACTATAGAGTGGTGATATTAGGGGGCTTTAATTATCCAAATATCAATTTGGATAATGTTAGAATAAAGGGAAAGGAGGGGGAAGAATATCTGAAATGGTTCAGAAGAACTTCCTTGACCAATATATTCTCAGTTCAAGTAGAAAGGAGACATTCCTGGATCTGGTGTTGTGGAATGAGGTGGGCCAAGTGGACCGAGTGTCTCTGGGGGAACACTTGGGCAAGAGTGATCATCGTATCATAAGGTTTAGATTAGTAATAGAGAAGAGCAAGGCACAATCTAAAGTAGAACCTCTAAATTGGACGAGGCTAACTTCAATGTGATGCGATGGGATCTAGCCAGAGTAAAATGGAACCAAAGTCTGACAGGAAAATCTATAATGGATGATCTTTGAGGAGATGTTTCAGGTAGGTTAGGTACATTCCAGCAAGGGTGAAAGATAAAGGAACCAAAGACAGGGCTCAATGGATGACTAGAGAGTTAGAGAATATGATGAAACAAAAAAAAAAAGAGGGTGTGTGATGCACGTCGGGTGAATTCTTTAAGCAAGAACCAAGCCAAATACAGTAAGCTGAGAGGGGAAGTGATGAGGAAAGTAAGGCTGGCAAAGAGAATATGAGAAAAGAATGGCAGTTAACATAAAAAGGAACCCCAAAATCTTCTACCGATAGTAATAGGGTAGTAAGAGGTGGGGTAGGTTCTATTAGGGACAAATAGGGTGATGTATGCTTCGAGGCATTGGGCAAGGCTAGAATACTTAATGAGTACTTTGTATTGGTGTTTACTAAGGAAAAGGAGGCTGGCAAAATATTGGTAGAAGCGGAAATAATAGAGGTAATGGATGGGATGAAAATTGATAGGTAGGATGTACTGGAAAGGCTAGCTATGCTTAGAGTGAATAATTTGCCTCATCTGGATGGCTTGCATCGCAGGTTGCTAAGGGAAGTGGGGGTTGGAGATAGTGGAAGAGCTTGTCATAATCCTGCATATCCAGGGAAGATTGGAAGAGGTGCCAGATGATTGGAGAGTGGCAAATGTGACACCTTGATTCAAGAAATTTCTTAAACTGAGCAGCTGTTTATTACTATGAGTGGTGGGTAATGTTTTAGAAACAATAAGGAAAAAAAATCAACAGGCACCTGGAGAGGTTTGAGTTAATTAAGGAGAGCCAGCTTGGATTTATAAAAGACAGATCGTTCTTGACTAATCTAATGGAATTTTATGATGAGGTAACGAGAGGGTAGATGAAGGGAATGCCGTGGATGTTTTCTATATGGATTTTAAGAAAGCATTTGACAAAAGTACTACATAAAAGGTTGGTTAAAAAAATTGAGGCTCATCAAATAGGAGGATCGGTGTCAGCTTGGATGAAGAGTTGACTTAAGGACAGAAAACAGCAAGTCGTGGTAAATGGTTGTATTTCAGACTGGAGTATGGTGGACAGTAGTGTTTCCCAAGGATAAGTGCTAGGACCATTGCTTTTTGTAATATATATTGGATCTTGGAATACAGAATAGAATTTCAAAATTTGCCAGTGACACCAAACTTGGTGTGGCAGTGAGGATGATACCAATAGACTACACCAAGACATTGGCTAGCAGAATGGGCAGATGGAATTTAATACAGAGAAGTATAAGGTGATGCATTTTGGCAAAAGGGAAAGAAAGAGACAATATTGAAAGTTATGCTGAACCTTTATAAAGCTCTAGTTAGGCCACAGCTAGAGTATTGCATCCAGTTCTGGTCACCACACTTTGGGAAGGATGTGAGGGTCCTTGAGAGAGAGTGGAGGAGATTTACCAGAATGGTTCCACGGCGAAAGGAGTTTAGCTACAAGATTAGGTTGGAAAAGCTGGGGTTGCTCTCCTTAGAGCAGATGAGATTGAGGGGTGATGTGATCGAGGTGTACAAGGTTATTATAGGTTTAGATAAGTTAGGCAAAGAAAAGCTGTTCCCGTTATCTGATGGTGCAAGGACAAGGGGACACAGATTTAAGGTTTTTGAGCAAGAGTTGTAGGGACATGTGAGGAAGAACTTTTTTTATTGAGCAATTGGTAATGACCTAGAACTCGCTGCCTATGAGGGTGGTGGAAGCAGAGGTGATCAGTGCTTTCAAAAGAAAATTGGATGGGCACCTGCGGCAAATAAACTTGCAAGGCTATGGGACTGGAGCATGGGAATGGAACTGCCTGGATTGCTCTACAGAGCGCCTGCATGGACTTGATGGGCCAAATGGCCTCCTCCTGTGTCATAATAACTCTGGATTTATGATACCTTGAAATAAAAACTTTAAATAAGAGACAAATCCATGGAAAAATGCCAAGTGATTTTTTTTTGGGAGTATTTTGAGTGATTTGTCATGGTGGGGGTGGGGGGAAAGAAATAATGCAGCATTACATGATGGTGTAATAGTATCTCATGACGCATTATTGCTCAGATTAAAATGGGAAAGCTTATTGAAGTACCAACTACAGGTATGATAGGGAATGATGATAACTAACAGTGGTTGACACTTGAATATAAAAGCAAAATAGGGCAAATGCTGGAAATACAAAGTAAAAAAAATAGCAATGCTGGAAATATTCAGGTAGGCAGCATTTTTTAGAGAGAAACAGAGTTAACATTTCAGATCAATGACCTTTTGTCAGAACTGGAGAAACTTAGAGGTGGAACAGGGTTTAAGCAGGTATAAAGGGTAGGAGAAGAACAAAAGGGAAATTCTGTGATGGGGTGGAAGGCAGGAGCGATTAAATGACCAAAGGGATGATGGTGCAAGGCTGAAGGAGATGGTAAGGGAACAAGTGAAAAAACAAAAGATTGCTCCAGAAGATGTGTAAATGGGATCACTGAATCATCACCGACATTTGCCATCCAAAAAAAATGGGAGCAGAGATTATGAACTTGTGAAAAATGAGTCCAGAAGGCTGTAAATTACCTAATGGTAAAATGAGGTGCTGTTCCTCAAGCTTGTGTTGAGCCTCATTGGAACAGCATAGGAAGCTGAGGACAGAGAGGTCATAGTGGGAGTGAGGCAGGCAATTGAAATGGTAGGTGCTTGGAAATTCAAGGTCATGCTTGTGAACTGAAGAGATGTTAAGCAGAGCAGTCAACCAAATCTATGCTTGGCCTCCCCAGCATAAAAGATACTGCCTAGTGAGCAGCAAATGCAGTATACTAAATTGAAAAAAGTACAAGTTTCACCAGAAAGGAGTGTTTAGGTCCATGTACGATCGGAAGGGAGGAGATAAAAGGGCAGATGTTGCATCTCCTCCGTTTGTATGGGAAGCTTTTGAACATAACATAAGAACATAAAAAAAATAGGAGCAGGAGTAGGCCATTCAGCCCCTCAAGCCTGCCCCGCCATTCAGTAAGATCATGACTGATCTGCCCTAGATCGCAACTCCTCTTTCGTGCCAGCTCCTCATAGCCCTCAACTCCCCGATATTTCAAAAATATATCTACCTCCTCTTTAAATACTTTCAGTGATCTAACCTCCACAACGCTCTGGGGTAGAGAATTCCAGACATTCACTGCCCTCTGAGAGAAGAATTTCCTTCGCATCTCAGTTTTAAATGAGTGTACCCTTATTCTGTAACTATGTCGCCTAGTTCGAGATTCTCCCACTAGTGGAAACATCTTCTCAACATCCACCCTGTCAAGCCCCCTCAGAATCTTGTACGTTTCAATAAGATCACCCCTCATTCTTCTAAACTCTAATGAATAAAGTCCTAACCTGTTTAACTGTTCTTGATAAGTCAACCCCTTCATCCCAGGAATCAGCCTAGTGAATCTCTTTTGAACTGCCTCCAATGCCAGTATATCCTTTCTTAAATATGGGGACCAAAACTGTACACAGTACTCCAGTTGCGGCCTCACCAACACCCTGTACAGTTGTAACAAGACTTCCCTATTTTTAAACTCCAACCCCCTAGCAATAAAGGTCAAAATTCCATTTGCCTTCTTAATTACTTGCTGCATCTGCATGCTAACATTTTGTGTTTCATGCACAAGAACACCCAGATCCCTCTGTGCTGCACTTTTTTGGAGTGTCTCTCCATTTAAATAATAGTCTGCCTTTTGATTCTTCCTACCAGAGTGCTTGACCTCACACTTTCCTACATTGAACTCCATCTGCCAAGTTTTTGCCCACTCACTCAACCTGTCTATATCCCCTTGCAGATTCCTTATGTCCTCATCACAACATGCCCTCCCACCTATTTTTGTATCATCAGCAAATTTGGGTATATTACACTCTGCCCCCTCCTTCACGTCATTAATATAGATAGTAAATAATTGAGGGCCTAGGACTGATCCTTGTGGCGCCCAACTAGTTATGTCTTTCCAACCTGAAAAAGACCCATTGATCCCGACTCTGTGTCTTCTGTGAGCTAATCAATCCTCAATCCAAGCTAATAAATTACCCCCAATACCATGAGCTTCTATCTTGTGCAGTAATCTTTATGTGGCACCTTATCGAATGCCTTCTGGAAATCCAAATACATGACATCTACCAGTTCCCCTTTATCAACTCTGCTTGTTATATCCTCAAAGAGCTATAACAAATTTGTCAAACATGATTTCCCTTTCACAAAACCATGTTGACTCTGTTTGATTGCGTTAAGCTTTTCTGAATGTCCTCTATTTCTTCCTTAATAATGGACTCGAGCATTTTCTCAATGACCGATGTTAGGCTGACTAGCCTATAGTTTCTTGCCTTTCGTCTCCCTTGTCACATTAGCGGTTTTCCAAACTGCTGGGACCCTCTCGGAATCCAGTGAGTTCTGGAATATTTCGACCAATGCCTCCACTATCTTTGCAGCCACTTCCTTTAAAACCCTATGGATGCAGGCCATCAGGACCTGACGACTTGTCTGCCTTTTAGTCCCATCAGTTTGTCAAATACTTTGTACATCGTGATAGAGAACTTTACAAGATCTTTCCTCCCATTAGCTCCTTGCTTATCTGATTATCTGTGGGATGTTTGTAGCGTCCTCCACTGTGAAGACCGATGCAAACTATTGGTTTAAATTATCTGCCATTTTCCTGTTTCCCATTATCAGTTCTCTGGTCGCATCCTCCGAGGGTCCCACGCTCACTTTACCTACTCTCTTTTTTTTATATACCCGTAGAAGCTCTTGCTGTTTTGTTTTTATATTTCTTGCCAATTTACTTTCATAATCAATTTTCTCCCTCTTTATTAGCTTTATAGTCATCCGCTGCGAGTTACTTAAAAAAAAAAATTCCCAATCCTCTGGCCTACCGCTACTGCTTAGGTGATTTGAGGGAGCTGTTGCAGAGGTAGGGGTCCCTTCTGACTTCTGGGAAGGGAGGATGTATTTGGCATTGCACTGGGCGTAGCGGAAATGGCAGAGGATGATTCATTAAAAGTGGAGGCTGGTGGGGTGGAAGACACCAACATCCCTTTTTTGTTATTTAATCTCTTGCCTTCCATCCTATTTCAGACCTTCCCTTTTGTTCTCCTACTCTCACCCCTCCACCTTCCCCTATGTCTGTACTGTTAAAACCTGTTACATCTCTCTTTTTCCAGAAGGTCATCAACCTGAAATATTAACTCTTTCTCCCTCCACAGATTCTGCCTGATCTGCTGAATCTTTCTAGCAGTTTCTGTTTTTATTTTAGTTGACGTTCTAATATTGAATACCTCCTAGATGTTTCCTCAAAAACTGAAACATGCAATCCATGTACAAATTTTAATAGATGAATTATTTCAGATATGGTGCACATTATGTTCATAGTTAGAATTAGAATTAGAACATTACAGCGCAGTACAGGCCCTTCGGCCCTCGATGTTGCGCCGACCATCTGACCTACACTATTCCATTTTCATCCATATGTCTATCCAATGACCACTTAAATGCCCTTAAAGTTGGCGAGTCTACGTTGCATTATATTAAAATATTCTTTTTTATCTGCTATATATTTTAGTATGCCATTTTATACATTCATATTAACATATTTAACTTGTATATTTTCTTAAACCTCCAGTAGCATTTAAAAGTCTAATATACAATTATATCTGCATTTTCAATTATTTATAGCAATTGCAGTACCATTTCTATCTAGCACCACAATAATACATTCTCCATTATAATCTTCCTGCTATTAATATATCTGACTTTCCAGAAGCAATGACACAAAAGATTTGTTGGTTTAGTGTCTTGCATATAACACATACTGTACACATTCGCGTTACAACTATTAAATGTTGACATATGAAGCTGTAACAATCATGAAGTGTTTACGTTTAACTTTCATGATTGATTCAAAGCAAAAGAGCAACAAATCAGAATGGAAGAGGTGAAGAATATGCAAATTAAAAGCAAGATACAAGCCTAGAGTTGGATGACATTTTTGTCCAGGCTGTGACTGTTGGATTCTGCAGGCTGAGCATGTACAGTCTGTACCATTTCCCAGGATGCATCAGTGACACATAGCCAACCCAACTCGAAGTGTTTCTGTCTGCCTCTTTAATGGGATCTTTTCCTTAAGTTTTTCTTCAAATAATTCAAGACAACTTAAGAGTATTTTTAAAACAGGATTTTGTATCTTGATTTAATGCTTGTTTCTGTGTGACAGGCAGAGAGAAAACAGGTCCACTAAATTTGACACGACTGATGACAAACAGTTGTAGCTTGTGTTTATTTGCATTATAATTTTTTGGTGGAAAAGTCCAATTTTGTCTATCCTTAATAGTTTTCATTAGAGTTGTCGAAAACCTACTCAAAAGTTTTAATAAAATCTATTCTTTTAAACAAGCTGAGAGACTGATCCTGATGGAGGCAGGGTGACAGTATCTTTCCTCATACAATTTGCCAACTTTTTATATTTAGAAAATTTAAGCATTCTAATTTGTGGCAGCTAGGCAGAGATATGGGAAATGAGTCATACATAGAGATGTTTAGGGTCTAATCGTGCACCAATATCTTGGAGACTTACAAAGTAGTGCTACCAAAGAGCTGAACTCAAGAGGTGAGTTGAGAGTGACTGCCCTTGACATCAAGGCAGCAGTTGACCGAGTATGGCATCAAGGAGCCCTAGCAAAGCAAGTCAATGGGAATTGGGGGAAAACTCTGGTGGTTGGAGTCATACCTAATGCAAAGGAAGATAGTAGTGGTTGTTGGAGGTCAATCACCTGAGCTCCAGGACATCACTGCAGGAGTTCCTCAGGGTAGTGTCCTAGGCCCAGCCATCTGCAGCTGCTTCATCAATGACCTTCCTTCAATCATCAGGTCAGAAGTAGGGATGTTCGCTGATTGAACAATGTTCAGCACCATTTGTTACTCCTCAGTTACTGAAGCAGTCCGTGTAGAAATTCAGCAAGACCTGGACAATATCCAGCTTGGGATGATACATGGCAAATAACATACGCACCACACAAATGCTAGGCAATGACCATCTCCAACAAGAGAGAATCTAACCATCTTCCCTTGACATTCAATGGCATTATCATCGCTGAATCCCTCACTATCAACATCCTGGGTGTTACCGTTGACCAGAAACTGAACTGGGGTAGCCATATAAATACCATGGCTACAAGAGCAGATCAGAGGCTAGGAATCCTGTGGCGGGTAACTCACCTCCTGACTCCCCAAAACCTGTCCACCATCTACAAGGCACAAGTCAAGAATGTGATGGAATACTCTCCACTTGCCTGGATGGGTGCAGCTCCAACAACACTCAAGAAGCTCGACACCATCCAGGACAAAGCAGCCCGCTTGGTTGACACCCCATCCACAAACATTCACTCCCTGTACCACTGACGCACAGTGGCAGCAGTGTTTACCATCTACAAGATGCACTGCAGCAACGCACCAAGGCTCCTTAGCCAGCACCTTCCAAACCCGTGACCTCTACCACCTAGAAGGACAAGGGAAGCAACTGGTTGGGAACACCACCATCTGCAAGTTCCCCTCCAAGCCACACACCACCCTGACTTGGAACTATATCGCCGTTCTTTCACTGTCGCTGTGTCAAAATCCTGGAACCCCCTTCCTTAGCACTGTGGGTGTCCCTGCCCCTCATGGACTGGAGCGGTTCAAGAAGGCAGCTGACCATCACCTTCTCGAGGGCAATTAGAGATGGGCAACAAATGCTGGCCTACCCAGTGACGCCCACATCCCATGAATGAATAAAAAAAATGTCACCTGCTCACCCCTACCCTTTCCACTCAATGTTGTTGGCCTGTGCTCTCTGCCTGTGCTTTTTTTTTACCCTTTGTATCCTGTAATCCTCTCTGGGGGCTTGACCGTTCTTTTCAAAATTGATAGCAATTTTCTACCCTGTGGCTGAATACCACACAAGTAATGGATATCTATCAAACTGTAATATAATTGAGGAGTTCAGATGACTTGCACTATGGAATCAAAGTTCAAGTATGCCATCCAAATCTAAGATTAGTTTACACCCTTCAGCCAGTCCATTCTGTTATTACTTATAATGTTATATATAGTTTGTTTTTTTTGTCTTATTTTTCATCATATTGCTTGAAGCTGTCGGCTGAATTTAACGTTTGCCTTTTTCACTTTTTAAAGTATTTACGTATTGGTGAATTAAATATCTCCTTGAGATTAATGATGATACAAGGATAGATTTTAACATTGTTGAATTTGTTTGTGATCTCAATATTTGCAAAAGTGTTTTTTTTTATATAAAAATAATACAACCAAGGTTTTGGTGTAAATAATCTGTAGTTCATTGCAAGGAAATTGAACGCAGTAATTTGATTGGTGTTTGAAAATGCAGCATTGTTACTTGCCTGAATGCTGTACAAAACATTGGGGATAACCTCCAAGATGCTTAATGATATAAATCAACAGGGCTGCAGCTAGCCTTTCTCCCTTCAGCACATGAGTGACAATGGAAAGTTTTCTGCTGATGCTTGAGCTATGGCAACAACTTTTGGAAACTGAAAATTAACATAAAAGCAATTTTGTGCCTCAGATAGAAGTTGAAAGATGTGCTGAACAGTATAGGCACAGAGTAATATTACTTGTGCATTGAGTAGCAGTCCAATTTGGTGAATTGGACTGAACAACCTGCATGTGTTCAATTCCCCAGTGCACTGTTACTTAAAACTGTTAACTTTACAGTCTAGGTCCATTTGATGCTGACATAACTTTTGTAATAGATTTATTTTTTAAAAACAGGATGAAGTAAATGCACTCTATACAAAATGCCTTCAGTACCTTCTGAGAGACTCGCGATTGGTAAGTTATTCTGTCTCATCACTGTAAAGTTGTATTGGGAAGGTTAAAAAATGCGCATGTGATTTAAACTGCTCATTGGTAGCTAACAATGGGTGTCTTACATTTAGAAAATATTGATCAAGCAGGAGGTGCAAATGGCATTGCTGAAACAAGCTGTTGAAGTAAGTAAACAAGTTCTATTTCATCTTTTAGAAACTATTTTCATAATTTAGTAATATTTAGTAGAATGCTGAGACTGTTATTTGTGTTTATAATTAACCCTGTAGATGTATGTACTTCATGGTATTCATGATCAGATCTTCAAGAGTGTGGGAACTATAGAGGCTAGCCAGGTAGGACCTACTCCGTTTGTCTATCTTTTTGATGCTATTGCAGTTTTATTTGTAGCCTAACTTTGATGAAGCTGATATCTTACATAAAAATTCTGATCTCTCATAATTGTTAAAATTTCATTGCTTTCAATAAAATGTTTAAGACAAAAGTGCATTATAATTTTAAACTCTATCCGGCAATTTTAAAAAATAAGTGTTAGCATTCTTAACACTGGAATACAGTTTCTGCAATCGCTCCTAACTGGTTTGTGCTGTGTGGTTGTTTGAAGGATGCTGCTTTTAACAAAACTACCCGAGGTTTGCAAGACCTTCAACTAAAAGATTTGGGGATCAAGTCACAGTTCAGGTGAGATTATTACTGCTAAAACTGTCTATCCATCCCCCACCCCCCACATTTCCCTCAATTTACACTATCCTGTGTAAACAGATTCAGCCAAGTATCAGATATTTCTGTTTGATATTCACTCTGTCCCATAAATGCTGTCATTGAATGGTCATTGTTAAATTTCAAGATATTTGCATAGCATCAGGAAATTGTGAAATTAGTTGACTGAAAATGTTCTGATGAACATGTCGATGTTTTTTTTTATATATTCGTTTGTGGGATGTGGGTGTCACTGACATTTATTGCTCTTGAGAAGGTGGTGGTGTGCTGCCTCCTTTCACTGCTGCAGTCCATGTGGTGTAGGTGCACCCACAATGCTGTTGGCTGGAGAGCTCCAGGGTTTTGACCCAGCAACAATGAAAGAATAACAATATATTTCTAAGTCAGGATGTAAGGGAACTTGCAGATGATATTCCCATGCATCTACTGCCCTTGTTCTTGTAGGTGGTGGAGGTCGCGCATTTGGAAGATGCTGGTGAAGGATCCTTGGCGAATTGCTGCAGAGCATCTTGTATCTAGTACACACAGCAGCCACACGGCACTGATGGTAAAAGGGGTGAATGCTTAAGGTGGTGGATTGGACACCAACCAAGGAGGCTGCTTTGTCTTGGATGGTGTTGAGCTGCACTCATCCCCACATTTGGAGAGTACCCCTGACTTGTGCCATATAGATGATGGAAAGGCTAGGCAGAATACTTGCAACTCGTCTAGTTAAGTTTCTGGTTAGTGGTGATCCCAGGTTATTGATGGTGCATTCAGCTGTTGAATGTCAAGGGCAGGTAGTTGGTCTTCCTCTTGTTCGAAATGGCCATTACCTGACACTTAAGTGGCCTGAACATTACCTGCCACTTATCAGCCCAAACCTGAATGTTGACCTGGTCTTGCTGCATGCGGGCGTCAACTGCTTCAGTACCTGAGGAGTTGTCAATGGTACTGAACACTGCAACATCAGTGAACATTCCGACTTCTGACCTTATGTTGGAGGGAAGGTCCTTGATGAAACAGCTGAAGATGGTTGTGCCTTGGACACTACCCTGAAGAACTCCTGCAGTGATGACCTGGGACTGAGATGATTGGCCTCCAACAACCACAACCATCTTCCTTTGTGGTAGGTCTGACTCCAACCAACGGAGAGTACCCCCAACCCCCTCGATTCTCACTGACTTTAATTTTACTGGGGTTGCTTGATGCCACACTCTGTCAAATGTTGCCTTGTCAAGAGCAGTTACACTCACTTGGCCTCTAGAATTCATTTCTTCTGTCAATGTTTGGACCAAGGCTGTAATGAGCTTGGAGTTAAGTGGTCCTGGCAGAACCCAAATTGAGCATCGGTGGGCAGCTTATTGGTGAGTAAGTGCCACACCTTCCATCACCTTGCTGACTATTGAGGGATGATGATTGGACAGTAATTGGTTGGATTGGTTTTGTCCTGCTTTTTGTGGACAGGACCTGCCTGGATAATTTTCCATGTAGTCAGGTCGATACCTGTGTTGTATGTGTACTGGAACAGCTTGGCCAGGAGTGGGGCTAGTTCTGGAGCACAAGTCTTCAACACTACAGTTAGGTTGTTATTGCGGGCCATAACCTTTGTTGTATCCAGTGCGCTAAACCTTTCTTTGATATCACGTGGAGTGAATCGAATTGGTTGAAGACTGGCATCTCTGTTGCCGGGATGGATCATTCACTTGGCACCTCTGGCTGAAGATGGTTGCAAACACTTCAGCCTTTTGCATTCGCATTTAGGGCTTCACCATCATTGAGGATGGGTTATTCACGGAGCTTCCTCTTCCCATCGTTTGTTTAATTGTCCACTGCCATTCACCACAGGATGTGGCAGAACTTTAGAGCTTTGATCTGATTCATTGATTGTGGGATCAGCTCAGCTCTGTCTATAGCATGCCGCTTCTGCTGTTCAGCATGCATGTAATCCAGTGTTGTAGCTTTCCACCTGATTTTTAGGTACGCTTGGTGCTTCTTCTGGCTTGCTGTCCTACACTCATTGAACCATTGGCGGTCTGGCTTGAAGGTAATGGTAAAGTGAGGGATATACCGGCCCGTGACATTACAAATTGTGGTGGAATATAATTTTGCTGTTGCTGATGACACTCAGCACCTCGTGGATGCCCACTTTTGAGCAGCTGGATCTATTCGGACTCCCATTTTAGCATGGTGGTAGAACTGGACAACATGATTGAGGGTGTTTTCAGTGTGAAGATGGGATTTTGCCTCTACAAGGATTGTATAGTGATCACGTCTACCAATATTATCATGGATAGATGTATCTGCAGCAGTTAGGTTGGTGAGGATGAGGTTAAGTTGGCTTTTCCCTCGTGTTAGTGATCCTACCGAGCCATTCTTGGTGTTGGACATTGAAGTCGCCAGCCCCACCCCCACCACCCAGAGTACATTCTGTGTCCTTCCTACCCACTGTGCGTTTTCCAACTGGTGATTGCTATGGAGTAGTACTGATCCATCAGCTGATTGCGGGCGGTAGGTGGTGATCAGCAGATGGTTTCCTTGCTCATGTTTGACCTGATGCCATGAGACTTCATGGGATCTGGAGTCAATGTTGAAGACTCCCAGGGTCACTCTCTGCCAGTTGTGTACCACTGTACTTCACCTGTGGTGGGTCTGTCTTGTCAGTGGGACAGGACATACGCTGGGATGGTGATGGAGGAGTCTGGGACATTGTCTGAAGTGTATGATTCTGTGAGTATGACTATGTCAGGCTGTTGCATGACTCATCTGTGGGATAGCTCTCCTAGTTTTGGCACAAATTCCCAGATGTTAGTGAGAAGGACTCTGCTGGGTTGACCGGGCTGGGTGCACCTTTGTCGTATCTGGTGCCTAGGTAAATGCCAGGTGGTGCTCTGTCCAGTTTTCTTTTCTTAGACTTTATTGTAATGGTTTGATACAACTAGGTGGCTTCCTAGGCCATTTCAGAGGACATTTTAGAGTCTGGAGTCGCATGTAGGCCAGACTGGGTAAAGGCAGCAGATTTCCTTCTCTAAAGGGCATTGGTAAACCAGATGGGTTTTTACGACAGTCTAGTATTTTCATGGTCACCAGTATGGATACTTTTTTTTTAAATTCCAGATTTATTTTATTTACTGAATTTAAGTTCCCCATCTGCCATAGTGGGATTTTGAATTTAATTTCTGGAACAACGATCCAGAGACACAGTCTCTGGACTATTTGTTGAGAAAATGGATCTTTGTTGGATTTATCCAACTCTTTCCATGATCCTTCATTCTTTCTTGTATTCACTTTTGAGAATCTACAAAAAGTGTTTGTGAAACATTAATAACTCTAAAGATGAATGGGGTATCAGAGAAGGTGTAACAGGCATTAAAATTGTGAAGTGTTGCCAAATGCTACCCAATTGGGACATACTGCAGTTTGAAAGAAGTAGTAGCTTTTCGGTAGGGGGCGAATGGAAATGCATTATCTGTGATCTCTGCTAGTCGAAGAGTAACTGTTCGCAGATTAACTCTAGCGTTTGAAATGGTGTTATACAATGTTAACTTATTAGTAATGTGTACATACAACATTCCACTGTCCACCATTTTAGCAATAGTTCAAAATGATGCATTAATTTTAAGAACAATGTGATTTCAGTGGAAAGGGGTATGTTCATCACCTCTAGATAACATGTTTCTCATTCAACTATAGTGTTGAAATTCAAAACAGTCTTTCAATGAAATTAGTTTTGCATAAAAATGCTGGTAGCCTTTACTTGCATTAAATATTAAACATTTTTGATGTACTAACATTTTTGAACTTGCAGGAGCCTGCTTGATAATGGTACATTCACCTGGTAAGTGGGTACGGTGCATGTATTAAATGCGAACCAAAACTGAAGTTTCGTATTTTTAAAAGTACTGTTGTCATTGACAGCAATGTTATTCCTCTGTATTTTCGACCCAATAAAATATTGTAATTGTTTCTTTATATTATTTACACTACACTATGTTCTAAGTTGATTGTTTTAATATTTCAGTATTAATATACCTCGTGCGAAGCGGGAATTGAGTCAGCTGAACCGGTGTACTAGCCCGCAGCTTAAACTGATCTGCTTACGAAATGTGGTACATGCGATCATGCAGTCCCCAAGCCAACGAGGTCAGTACTTTTAGGAATGGTTGGAAAAGGGGAAACAGTGTTCATGATTTGCTTTTATCGTTTTATTTTTCTTCTGCGTGTTTGGATAATCTACTACAGCTATAAAAATACAAAGTTACATGCGCTTCATGGATAAGATATAAATCCTAAGGATCCCAAAATAGAGGCCCTGAATTTCCTGCAACAACAATATTTGCGATGAACGCCATTATTTAGACCATTGGGTGCCCTCATCCTCTAGTAGCAAATTTATGCCTCAATTTGTTGGAACCTGATTTAGAATATGCTACAGTGAATCAGAAGTGGCACAGTCAATGAATTGTATCTGCAGGGAGATGGCGATCAGGGATCCCCACCACGTACTCTTTTGGTGTCAGGGGTCTGTACCTATTTTGGAGAATAGAGGGTCATCTGCATTAATATAAGAAGCTGCCACCCTTGGATCCGAATAATGCATCTATGTGATTAGTTTGGATTTGTTCTATCCCAATTGGAAAGTGAGAACCAAGATCCACAGTGAATCAGCAACATAGTACGTAGTGGGGTACTATCCAAGCTAAATGTCTCACTGCATTATATATCTGTTTTTCTGTACTTATAATGTGATTGCTTTTAAAGTGACATTTCATGGAACTTATTCTACTTGTGCTCCATATCGATGTAAATAACAGACAAATACACATTTATATTTACACAGGTTCTGGATGGTTCATTTTTAGGTGTAAGCAGTAGGCTGTCCAGCCTAATTTGATGCTTTATATGCTATTGTATATTTGATTAGAATTTAATAAAATTATACATCTATCAAAAGTAATGAGATAAACTGCAGATTTAATACAGCTATCCTATATAGATAAAGTGGCATACATACAAATAGGTCCTTAGTTTGGTGCTGTAATCTGAGCAATCCAATATCAGAACTTATGCCCATTCAGACAATGCACCTGCATTAATACATGCATTATCATTGGTTGTGGGTTAAAAGCAGGGAATAAATAGAGTCGGAAACCAGAGACCGAGCAAGAGAGAGAAAGGAGCTCGGCGGGAGTGGAGGTTTAAAAAGCACGCCAAAAGCCCAGAATTGGAGACCGGACAGAGAGAGCGAGAGAGAGAGGAGCATGGCTGAAGCGGAGCAGGGAAAAATCGAAAAGTGACATCAGAGTGATGTCATAATCAACAGAGAGAGCAGGGAAACAGGGGGCCGCTGGGGTGAGTATACAGGTAAGCATTTAAATCAAACATAGCATCAAATATCACAGGCAAGCAGGTAGCTGATTGGTTTGGGAAGAAGCTACTTGTTTAGTGAGTGTCTGGTAAGTGATTAAGGTCCATTCTAATCCTAACGTTTAAAATAGTAAAGGAACTAGTGGTAAGCTTAATAAAAATACATAAAAAATAAATAATTGAATAAAATAATTAAGCAGTTAACGAAAACATATTAAGGATGGCAGGACAGGTGATGTGTCACGGCTGCAGCATGTGGGAGCTCCTGGATGCCAGTGTGATCTAGGGCAAACACGTCTGCAGTAAGTGTTTGCAGCTCGAAGAGCTTCAGCTCAGAGTCGTTGAACTGGAGTCCGAGCTGCAGACGCTGCGACACATCAGGGAGGGGGAAAGTTACCTGGACGTTTTGTACCAGGAGGCGGTCACACCCTTAGGATAGGGTCCTCTGATTTGGTCAGTGGTCAGGGACAGGAGAGTGTGGCTGCAGCTGAGGCAGGTAAAGGGATCCAGAGGTTTGAGGTTCTTTCAGCTTGTTTGAATGAGAGTGAGGGCTATAGGGTAGATGAGCAACCTGAGCATGGCACCATTGTACAGGAAGCCATTCAAGTGGAGGAAGAAAAATGGAATGTAGTGATAGTAGGGGGACTGTATAGTTAGGGGGATTGACATTGTTCTCTGCAGCAAAGAGCGAGAGTCCAGACGGCTATGTTGCCTGCCCGGTGCCTAGGTTCAGGACATCTGCGCAGGGCTGGAGAGAAACTTACAGTGGGAGGGGGAGGATCTTGTCGTTGTGGTCCATGTAGGTACCAACGACATAGGCAGGACAAGGAAAGAGGTTCTGCATAGTCAGTATGAGGAACTAGGCATCAAATTAAGAAGCAGAACCTCAAAGGTAATAATCTATCTGGATTATTACCTCAGCCACGTGCAAATTGGCGTTGGGCAAATAAGGTTAGAGAAATGAATGTGTGGCTCAAAGACTGGTGTGGTAGAAGTGAGTTCTGGTTTGTGGGGCACTGGCACCAGTACTGGGGAAAATGGTGGCTGTACCATTGGGACGGTCTACACCTGAAACGTGCTGGGGCCGGTGTTCTAGCAAGCCACATATCTAGGGAAGTAGAGAGGGTTTTAAACTGAATAGTGGGGGCAAGGCATCAAATTTAGGAAGAAATGGTAAATCAAGGAGTAGAGACAAGGCAACAGAGAAAGATATTAATGTGGGAAATGATAAACAGACTGTGACAGGAAGGGACAGAGCATCCAAATCTGAGTAAATCAACAGATAAGGCTAGAGGTTACTAAAATAATAAAAGGACAAAACTAAAAGCTCTGTATCTGAATGCATGTAGCATTCGAAACAAAACAGATGAACTGAGAACAAATAGAAATAAATAAGTACGATCTGATAGCCATTACTGAGACATGGCTGCAGGACAACATAGATTGAGACCTGAATATTGAAGGGGATATGGCATTGAGGAAGGACAGGAAGCTAGGAAAAGGTCAAGGGTAGGTCTGTTAATTAATGATGGTATTAGCACAATAGAGAGGGATGACCTAAGTTCAGGAGAGTAGGATGTAGAAGCAGTTTGGGTAGAGATGAAAAATCATAAAAGCAATCATAGTGCGGCACAGTAGTGCAGTGGTTAGCACCGCAGCCTCACAGCTCCAGCGACCCGGGTTCAATTCTGGGTACTGTCTGTGTGGAGTTTGCAAGTTCTCCCTGTGACCACGTGGGTTTCCTCCGGGTGCTCCGGTTTCGACCCACAGCCAAAGACTTGCAGGTTTATAGGTAAATTGGCCATTATAAATTGCCCCTAGTATAGGTAGGTGGTAGGGGAATATAGGGAAGGTGGGGATGTGGTAGGAATATGGGATTAGTGTAGGATTAAGAAAGCCCCCAGCGATTTAACATCCGCAGCACTTAAAGCAGCCAGAAGTACTGCACAAAGAACAGCTAGGCGTTGCGCAAACGACTACTGGCAACACCTATGCAGTCATATTCAGCTGGCCTCAGACACCGGAAACATCAGAGGAATGTATGATGGCATGAAGAGAGCTCTTGGGCCAACCATCAAGAAGATCACCCCCCTCAAATCTAAATCGGGGGACATAATCACTGACCAACGCAAACAGATGGACCGCTGGGTTGAGCACTACCTAGAACTGTACTCCAGGGAGAATGCTGTCACTGAGACTGCCCTCAATGCAGCCCAGCCTCTACCAGTCATGGATGAGCTGGACATACAGCCAACCAAATCGGAACTCAGTGATGCCATTGATTCCCTAGCCAGCGGAAAAGCCCCTGGGAAGGACAGCATTACCCCTGAAATAATCAAGAGTGCCAAGCCTGCTATACTCTCAGCACTACATGAACTGCTATGCCTGTGCTGGGACGAGGGAGCAGTACCCCAGGACATGCGCGATGCCAACATCATCACCCTCTATAAAAACAAAGGTGACCGCGGTGACTGCAACAACTACCGTGGAATCTCCCTGCTCAGCATAGTGGGGAAAGTCTTTGCTCGAGTCGCTCTGAACAGGCTCCAGAAGCTGGCCGAGCGCGTCTACCCTGAGGCGCAGTGTGGCTTTCGTGCAGAGAGATCGACTATTGACATGCTGTTCTCCCTTCGTCAGATACAGGAGAAATGCCGTGAACAACAGATGCCCCTCTACATTGCTTTCATTGATCTCACCAAAGCCTTTGACCTCGTCAGCAGACGTGGTCTCTTCAGACTACTAGAAAAGATCGGATGTCCACCAAAGCTACTAAGTATCATCACCTCATTCCATGACAATATGAAAGGCACAATTCAACATGGTGGCTCCTCATCAGAGCCCTTTCCTATCCTGAGTGGTGTGAAACAGGGCTGTGTTCTCGCACCCACACTTTTTGGGATTTTCTTCTCCCTGCTGCTTTCACATGCGTTCAAATCCTCTGAAGAAGGAATTTTCCTCCACACAAGATCAGGGGGCAGGTTGTTCAACCTTGCCCGTCTAAGAGCGAAGTCCAAAGTACGGAAAGTCCTCATCAGAGAACTCCTCTTTGCTGACGATGCTGCTTTAACATCTCACACTGAAGAATGCCTGCAGAGTCTCATCGACAGGTTTGCGTCTGCCTGCAATGAATTTGGCCTAACCATCAGCCTCAAGAAAACGAACATCATGGGGCAGGATGTCAGAAATGCTCCATCCATCAATATTGGCGACCACGCTCTGGAAGTGGTTCAAGAGTTCACCTACCTAGGCTCAACTATCACCAGTAACCTGTCTCTAGATGCAGAAATCAACAAGCGCATGGGTAAGGCTTCCACTGCTATGTTCAGACTGGCCAAGAGAGTGTGGGAAAATGGCGCACTGACACGGAACACAAAAGTCCGAGTGTATCAGGCCTGTGTCCTCAGTACCTTGCTCTACGGCAGCGAGGCCTGGACAACGTATGCCAGCCAAGAGCGACGTCTCAATTCATTCCATCTTCGCTGCCTTCGGAGAATACTTGGCATCAGGTGGCAGGACTATATCTCCAACACAGAAGTCCTTGAAGCGGCCAACATCCCCAGCTTATACACACTACTGAGTCAGCGGCGCTTGAGATGGCTTGGCCATGTGAGCCGCATGGAAGATGGCAGGATCCCCAAAGACACATTGTACAGCGAGCTCGCCACTGGTATCAGACCCACCGGCCGTCCATGTCTCCGTTATAAAGACGTCTGCAAACGCGACATGAAATCGTGTGACATTGATCACAAGTCGTGGGAGTCAGTTGCCAGCATTCGCCAGAGCTGGCGGGCAGCCATAAAGACAGGGCTAAATTGTGGCGAGTCGAAGAGACTTAGTAGTTGGCAGGAAAAAAGACAGAGGCGCAAGGGGAGAGCCAACTGTGCAACAGCCCCAACAAACAAATTTCTCTGCAGCACCTGTGGAAGAGCCTGTCACTCCAGAATTGGCCTTTATAGCCACTCCAGGCGCTGCTTCACAAACCACTGACCACCTCCAGGCGCGTATCCATTGTCTCTCGAGATAAGGAGGCCCAAAAGAAAGAAAAGTATAAATGGGTGGTTGATGGTCGGCACAGACTTGGTGGGCCGAAGGGCCTGTTTCAGTGCTGTATCTCTAAATAAATAAAAAAAATAAAAGAAGTCACTTGTGGGAGTGGTGTACATGCCAACTAACATTAACCACACTGTAGGACGGGGTATAAAGGAAGAAATAATGGGAGCTTGTCAGAAAGATACAGTGATAATTATGGGGATTTTAACCTACATTATAGACTGGAAAAATCAGATGGGCAGAGGTAGCCTAGATGAGGAGTATATAGAATGTTTTCGGGATAATCTCTTGGAACAATATGTTCTTCAGCCAACCAGAGAGCAGGCTATACTAGACCTGGTATTATGAAACCAGATAGGATTAATTAATGACTTCATAGTTAAAGCGCCCCTAGGTAGCAGCGATCATAATATGATTGAATTTTACGTTCAGTTTGAGGGAGAGAAGAGTGGGTCCAAGACCAGTATTTTAAACTTAAATAAGGACAATTATGAGGCCATGAAAGCAGAGATAGCCAAAATGAACTGGCAAATCAGGTTAAGGGATAGGTCAGTAGAGATGCAGTGAGAGACATTTAAGGGGATATTTCAGAATACACAGAATAGAAAAATTCCAAGGGTGGGATCTGCCATCCGTGGTTAACTAAAACAGTTAAAGATAGTATCAAACTTAAAGAAAAAGCCTATAATTACGCGAAGGTGGGAGGCAGGTCAGAAGATTGGACAGAATATAAAAAGCAGCAAAGAATGATGAAAAGATTGATGAGGAGGGTAAAATTCAGTACAAGAGAAAGCTAGCTAGAAATATAAAGACAGATAGTAAGAGTTTCTACAGATATTTAAAAAAGAAAAAAATTAACAAAGTGAGCATTGGTCCTATAGAAAGTGAGTCTGGGGAATTATTAATGGATAATAAGGAGATGGCAGATGAACTGAACATATATTTTTCATCGGTCTTTACTATTGAGGATACAAGTAACATCCCAGTATTAGCTGTAAGTCAGGAAATGGAAGGGAGGGAGGAGCTCAAAAAAATTATAATCACCCAGGAAGTGGTACTGAACAAATTGTCAGAGCTGCGGGCTGACAAGTCCCCAGGTCCTGATGGACTTCATCCTAGGATGTTAAAAGAAGCGGCTAGTGAGATAGTTGATGTGTTAGTTTTAATTTTCCAAAATTCCCTAGATTCGCGGAAGTTTCCGTTAGATTGAAAAACGGTGAATGTAACTCCTTTTATTCAAAAAGGGAGGGAGACAAAAAGCAGGAAACTACAGGCCAATTAGCTTAACATCTGTCTTAGGGAAAATGTTAGAAGCTATTATTAAAGACAGTATAGCAGGGAATTTAGAAAAATTCAAGGTAATCGGGCAGAGACAACATGATTTTGTGAAAGGGAAATCATGTTTAACCAATTTATTGGAGATCTTTGAGGGAGTTACTGCTGTGGATAAAGGGGAACCGGTGGATGTATTGTACTTAGATTTCCAGAAGGCATTTGATAAGCTGCCACATCAAAGGTTATTGCAAAAAATAAAAGCTCATGATGTTGGGGGTAACATATTGGCTTGGATAGAAGATTGGCTAGCCAACAGGAAACAGTAGGCATAAATGGGTCATTTCTGGTTGGCAAGATGTAACAAATGGTGTGCCACGGGGATCTGTGCTGGGGCATCAACTTTTTACAGTTTATATAAATGACTTGGATGAAGGGACCGAAGGTATGGTTGCTAAATTTGCTGATGACACAAAGATAGGTAGGTAAGTAACTTGTGAAGAGGACATAAGGGGGCTACAAATGATAGGTTAAGTGAGTGGGCAAAGACCTGGCAAATGGAGTATAATGTGGGAAAGCGTGAAATTGTCCACCTTGGTAGGAAGAATAAAAAAGAAGCATATTATCTAAATGGTGAGAGATTGCAGAGCTCTGAGGTGCAGAGGGATCTGGGTGTCCTAGTGCATGAATCGCAAAAGGTTAGTATGCAGGTACAGCACGTAATTAGGAAAGCTAATAGAATGTTATTGTTTATTGCGAGGGGAATTGAATACAAAAGTAGGTTATGCTTCAGCTATAAAGGGCATTAGTGAGACTACATCTGGAGTACTGTGTATAGTACTGGTCTCCTTATTTAAGGAAGGATGTAAATACATTGGAGGCAGTACAGAGAAGGTTTACTCGACTAATACCTGGAATGGGCAGGCTGTTTTGCGAGGAAAGATTGGACAGGCTAGGCTTGTACCTGCTGGAATTTAGATGAGTAAAAGGCGACTTAAATAAAACATATAAGATAATATAAGGGGTCTTGACAGGGTGGATGTGGAAAGGATGTTTTCCCTTGTGGGAGAATCTAGAACTAGGGGTCGCTGTTTAAAAATAAGGGATCACCCATTTAAGACAAAGATGAGGAGAAATTTTTTCTCTGAGGGTTGTGAGTCTTTGGAATTCTCTTCCTCAAAAGGCGGTGGAAGCAGAGACTTTGAATATTTTTAAGGCCGAGGTAGATAGATTCTTGATAAGCAAGGAGGTGGAAGGTTATTAGGGGTAGGTGGAAATGTGGAGTAATCAGTTCAGCCATGAACTTATTGAATGGCGGTGCAGGCTCGAAGGGCCGAGTGACCTACTTCTGCTTCGAATTTGTATGTTCGTATGTAATGAATCAGTTAAAAGGATACATGTAGTTCATTAGTCAAATTGGTTCTGAATGATTTGAAGTAAATGATGAGGAATATGTTACAAAAGGCATGCCAGTAAGTGTGGTGTTAACATATTAGTGCTTTTTCCACCAATGGAAGTGCTATTAGCACTGGAACAAGAACGTTGGCATGCATTGTTTCAAAATTAATATTACTGCAGCTTTAAGGTTTATTCTTTAGAACAGTAACAGACAAAGAGCTTTTGATTTCCAAGAATACGTAAATGCTCTGAATTCAACCTGAACTGATAGTATTTGCAAATACTTAATTCTGTAATTTACTTTTATCATCATCACTGTGTCGTTTGTTGAAAATAACCAAGTTTTTCTTTAAGTGACAGTGCCAATCCAGTCATGTAATTTCAGCAAATTCATGATCACTATTGATTTTAATGGGAGGGGAGGGGGGGTTCAAAGTTATGATTAACTTTGGCGAGGGGAAACTGAGGAATGGCACAAAAATCCCAGGAAATTATGGCGTGATGTGAATAATGGTGTAAGTCACTCTTACCATAATTTCCTGGGACTTTTGCACCCTGCGATGTACATATGCTGTTACAATGATGTGAATTAAAAAATGCTGCCTAGAATTTGCTGGAACTCTGTTTGCAATTTATTTATCAAATGTGATTGTACAATGTTTGCCAAAAATGTTGTTTTCTATTTTCAGTTAATTTACATTCTATGTCTGCTGATGATCTGCTGCCTGTTCTGCTTTATTTACTGGTCAAAACAGAAATCCCTAATTGGTAAGTTTATGAATGTTCAAACTAAAATAGTGATTTTTCTTTGTTAACCAGTTTAGGGAATAAAATGTTGCCTATTGCTTAACAGTTTACCTACATGCTTGTTCTTAACTTCTTCACGTTGTTACGATTGAGGTGAGAGGAGTGCACTGTCTTTTCTAGTTCCACTTCTCCACAGAGCACAACATATGTTTACCCAGTTACCAGTATGGTCAATCATATACTCTACTATTTATCCCAGAATAAGATACACCAACCAGGTTTCTTTTAATAAACAACAAAATTATCTGTTTATTATCAAACAACCCTTATCCAGTAATGAAGCAAAGCATTAACACAGATTGAAATATGAAATTCCCTTTTAAAATCCACCACACACACACACACACTCTCACACTGAAAGAAATACAGAAATTCTCTCTGCAAAAGTCTGTTACAAGAAAAAGACAAAAAAAAACCTTTGGCCAAATACTTGCTAATTCTTGAAGAAAAAAAAGAAGATATTGAAGGATGTCAATTGTCCCTTTTGGTTGGGCGTCTAGCTATATGGTGACAGGTCAGTGGGATCTTTTCAGAAGCAGTTCATTCCAGGCGGTGTTGAGAATTAATCTGGCAGGTTTGTTCCAGCTTCTCAGGAGAAATGATGGCATCAAGGGTTTCGGTTATCACACTGAACGTGCAGGGTTTTCTCAAAGACGGGAGGTAAGAGGAGCTGACACACTGGACTTCACAGCACCTCTAAGAGACGTGCAGGAAAGATGAGTTGGGGTTTCTTTCTTGGCAGGTTGATCTTCAACTGCTTTTCAAACACAGTCCACAGCCCAACTGAACCAAAACAACATTTCAGAAGCGAAACCCCAAGCAGCAGGTCACAACCTCCTGACCACTATAAATCTTAACATGTCACTTCTCAGTAAACATCTTCCCCAGGTCACCAACATTTTGTTGTTTATTGACCTTAAAGCACATGATTTCCAGTGAAGGTTGTTTTCAAACATCATCCCAAGTGTCCTTTCAGTGAACTTTGTAACAAAACACATCCATGGAATCTTTTCAGTTTTAAAACACAAGTCCTCAAAAAAAATAAAAAAATGGAAACACTTTCATAATGTGTTTTCTAGAAAAATATATACTTTTTTTGCAGGTTACTACTTTTTTTTTTTGCATCATTGACCCAAGATATCCCTTGCATATTTGCATCTCCAGTGCTACGTGTACATTTTTCATTACTGATGCCTACTTCCCATATAGTGAACTGACCGCAGCTGGACTGAGTATATTTTGAAATTGAAGCAATTTTTCATATACAGAGGAAGCAGTTAATTGAGTGCCATATGTGTAGATTTGGTACATACTTGCTCCTGAGTCAGGCTTGAGGGTTCACATAATCCAAGTTAACACTTCAATACAACTTTGAAGGAGTTCTCTATTATCTGAGGTGCTGTCTTTTAAATGAGATTTGGACCCAAGGCCCCATGCAACCATTTAGAGGGACTTAAGAGATCCCATGGCACCGTTTGTTGATGAGCAAGGAGTTGTCCCTATGTTCTGGCTAACATTCTTGCTGAAATCGTCATCACCAAAAGTCATCATGCATCTAATTTTCTGTTTCGGATCTTATATGCTAATTGTCTGATGTTCGTGCCTACAAAATAACAATAACTCCACTTTAAAAGTAATTTAGTGGTTGTGCAGAACATTTGGATGTGAAAAGTTATAAATAAATCCTTCCCTTCTCTATAATCCTGTGATATTGAATGTTCCATAACTGTTCTTAGCTGCATTCTTAGGGTACTATTGTTATTTCTAAGACATTCAAAATATTAAACTTCGTTACATCTGGTGAAACATGCAATCAATATCTTGTATGTAATAGCAAAAATCTATTTCACAATGTTTATACAAACATTTTTTTCATTACAGGATGGCCAATCTCAGTTATATCAAGAATTTTAGATTTTGCAGTGCAGTAAAGGATGAGCTGGGATATTGTCTAACTTCCTTCGAAGCTGCTGTAGAGTATATTCATCAGGGCAACCTGACTCTTGGTCAACCAGTAAGAACCCTTGTATATTAATGAAAGATCCCTCAATATCCATGGCTTTCATTTTTGCATTTTTCTGTTTAGAGTTAGTTGGAATGCAAGATAATGATTAAATGAGTTAAATCCAGTTTTATCAGTTAGTGATATTTTCAGCCTTAAATCTATGATTGTGCATTTTTGCGTGGAAGCTGTAAATGATGATCTTAAGTAGCTAATTTTAAAAAAAACTGCCCAGCATAAATAGGATTCACTTTAAAAGTAGTAGAGAAAATATTCCAGATAGCAGTTAGACTGGTGGTAGGTTCTTGGAACTGCAAATAATAGAATACAATTGAAGTGCTGAGTGGGTTAGTAGAATTAGGAAGGTAGTTTTTGGGGTTGTTGTATCCAACAGGAAGTGCATATATCTGGGAATACCTGGAAGGGGTGTTGTGCTTAAGGAGTCTGGTTTTGGGGAACGTTGGAAAGAGGGTACTTTGGTCTGGTAAGTATAAGGAGTGTAAATGTACAGCACTAACGGAGTGTGTTGGAGCTCTGGAAGGAGAGACCTGGTGTTGTGATGATGCGAGGTTAGACTTGCGTATGTGTGAAATATTTGGGGGGGGTGCGGGTGGGGCAGTGTGGCGGGAGAGCGTTGCTGGATACCATTAATAACAGGACAGCATTGGGATGGATTTCTCAGGAGGACCATCAATGAGAAAAAGGACATGGGTGCTTGACATTTGGGGTGGTTTTGAGGGGGGAAATTTGACAAAAGGAGGCAGAAAGAAGCAGTGGGAGAGGGGCTTTGGAACTAGGTTTATCACTTGGTCCAGGTTAAGGTTCAGTTATGAGTGGTGAGGGTAGGGGGGTGCAGGCTAACATGCTGGAAAGCATTGGTCCAGGGCTCTGGGATTAGATGGGTTAGAAGCAGCAGCAGGAAGGGAGTAATCCGAATTGGGCTGTAGGCCTGATTTTTATCTAATCTGATAGGTGACACTGTTCATAGCACCACCCATCTTGGAGATGCAATTGGGAGGACACCTAGGCAAGTAAACAAGCAACAGCACTCCGAACATTTAAAAAAAAAATGAGACTGGAGGACTCGACCAGGGCCGAGTCGGATAAATTGCAAATTTATTGTAAGAGATGTAGTGGAAATAGGAGTGGTAGTAAAGTATTATAGAAAGTAAATGTGACATGGGAAGTTTATGCATGTGCAGGATTTTATACATTATAGAAGATAAATATAATGTACTCCAGACGATTTGCTTTCCAAAACCATTGCTGGATTTCAGAGACCCAGAAGCGGGTGGCGTCGCCGCCTGTAATGCATGCAGCCAGCTGACTGCAATCATACGGCAGGTGGACACTTAACATATTTGAGGCACAGGGCCTCTCGATGAGGGCGGGCTCCAAGGCTGTGATTGTGACATCAGATGACTCGAACGCCGGTGTTGGTGCCATATTTAACGCGCTGCCAGCCCTGCTTGTATTGCTATCTTTCAGTGAATCACTGATTCTGGAGTGGTGCTTGACATGTGAGCAGCTTTTGGAACTCCTGGAATGTCATCTTTTCTCACCACCCCCCCCCGCCCCCCCAACCTCTGGAGAAGAACATACCACCATTGGCAGACAGCCAGATTGACCTGACCACATGGCTGAGGCAAGACACTGGGTGTCCCCACGGTTTAGCGATGCCTCCCTGGAGATTCTCCTGCAGGCTGCATGGGAAAGGCAGGTGGTCCTCCTTTCCAAGTGATGGCAAGAAGAGATCCTCCACCTGACCAAGGAAGCTTGGATGGAGATCACAGAGGAGGTTAGCAGCCATTGGATCACCACCCGCCCCCCACCCACCCCCCCCCCCTCCCACACCCCCGCAACTGGGTCCAGTGTTGGAAGAGGGTGAATGACCTCCTTCTACCAAGTTGAGTCCTACATATCTCCCTCTTCTTTGGGGCTTACATGTGGCTACGTGGGAGGGAGTGTAACATGGGAAGGGAGTCAGCGCAAAGGCACTGGCAAGGGGGTGAGGCTTCATCACATCCTGGCAGATGATATCAGCTTCTCGGCGACAGGCCACTGCCTTTCACAGCTCACCTCCGTTACATCCCCTGAGAGCAGACATGGGGAGAAACCATGTAGGAGACCCCATCAGGGGATGAATGGCTGCCACTAGCATAACTGCTTTGTTGCTCTTCCTACAAAGTCTCACTGTGCCCATCTTTCCACTTGCAGAACAAATGGACACATAACATGAGGGAGACCTCGAGCAGGCAGGGGCACCCAAGATCTTTGGCCTCTCAACGACTAAGGAAGAGCTCACTGGAGCTAGTGGGGGCCCAGGGCAGCCAGTCACTAGTGGATTGTGAGACAGGATTTGACCTCCCCAACGCTTCTGGTGATCCACATCATGCATGGTTGACGTGAGAAGATCTGCACAACCTCTCAGATGTTCGTGTTCTCTCATGCAGGTCACCTTCCACTGAAGGGGAACAGCTGTCCTCCTCTGAGGAGGAGAAGCAGCCAGAGGATGCACCATCACATGATTCTTCTGTACCTTCCACCAAAGCAGAGACGTTCACTTTGGTAGGTATGCGCTCAGCCTTAGATTCAGGGTCACGAGCTTGTGAGAACACCACACATGCACCTGAGCAGCTGACCGAGGCTATGACAGCCATAGCCACTGACAGTTGGAGTACTGTGGGTGGCCAGGCCCATGCTGAGCCTCAGGCTGATGACGAGCCTTTGGTGTCGACAGCACAGGGCATGCTGGAGTTGCGGAGAGAGGCAAGGCAACATTTAGTGGTGATGTCAGAGGCCATGCACGGCCATGAGCGGATGCTGGAGGAGTCTATCCATGCCGTGAGTGCTGTCATGTCTTGGGAATGTGAGCGCATGGCTTCCTCCATCGAGAGGTTGGCGATGCACATAGAGAGCCAGATTCCACAGAAGTGCGCAGTCCTGCACACCATCACCTTGGCCATGAGCTCAACGCAGCAATGGCAAGGCGAGAGAAGGACAAGGTGCCTGGAGTCTTTTTCAGGTCTGCCTTTCCCTGGTGAGCAGGAGATTCAAGTGAGCCTTGAAAGGGGAGGAGAGGCTGATCTCCATAGCTGGGGGCTCCCCTCAGGGCGCTTTGAGTGTGGACAGTGGCTCCTCAGGCCCTCTGTCAGTGTGCCCCGCTCCAGTAGCCATGACAACTGAGGAGGCTCCTGCCCCTGTGCAGTGATTCCCTCAGCCAGCCGGGGCCCTCCAGGCCTCAAGCAGCCAGAGGAAGTCATCCCAGGCCAAGGGGCAGTCTGATCAGCAGCCTGCCTACATCCCAGCTGCTAGCGATGGGTTCACACCTCACAGAAGCACTGGTAAATGTATTGAGAAAAGTACCTCGACACACTTGGAGATTCATGGATGTTTTCCATTTGCCATGTATATTGTTTAATGAACCTTTATCATTAATCCAGTTAACATTAATTGATGTGAAATGCTCATTCTTTTATGCCTGTATTGTGAGCTGCTACCTCATTGGGCTGACAGTGCAGGCACAGGCCGTTGGTAAGTGTCTCTGATGCGCCAAAGTGCGTGGTGAAGCTGGACACTAGGCACAGAATCAAGATAGAAAGGAGGCGACAGACTGAATACAGTGAGGTGAGTCTTTACTGAGTTAACTTTGAGAGGTCATCATGGCCGCAGCAAGCTGGTATATTTGAGATTGTCTCTTGCCTCCCTGGCCCATCGCTTAATGTGTCTGGCCTCTGGTGCAAGGGGTTCAATATCCAGTGCGACCTGCCCATTAGCCTCTTCTATAACCTCCTCATCGATTGAGGACTGCCGATCAATCATGTCCTCATCATGCAAGGCCTCCCCACTCTGCAGTGCTAGATTGTGCAGAGCACAACAAACCACCACGTAACGCATGACGCACATTGGGACATACTGCAGGGCTCCACTGGATCATTCAAGGCACCGGAACCTCATTTTCAGCAACCCAGTGGCCTGCTCGATGGCCGCTCTGGTGGAGCTGTGGCAAGTGCTGTACCTCTCCTCACAGGCATGAGTAGCTATGTCTTTAATGGGTAGCCCACGTCCCCGAGAATCCATCCATGAAGGCGAACGGGGCGCCCGGAAAGCTGCAGTACCTGGTACTGCTGAAGTATGTAGGCGTCGTGGCTGCTTCCCAGGAGATTGGCACACACCTGCAGGAAATGCTTTTGGTGGTCGTAGACCAGTTGAACATTGATTGAATGGAAGCCATTCCTGTTGATGGAGGTGGCTGGCTGCTCTGTAGGAGTCTTGATGGCCACATGCATGCAGTCTAGCACACCTTGTACCTGGGAGAATCCAGCAATGGCCCCGAAGCTGATGGCCCTCTCTGTCTGCCTATTATGGGCAGTCCAGGAACGCACATAGTTGACGGCCCTCTTGAACTGGGCATTGATTAACTCTTTGATGCAGCAGTGGGCTGCTGCCTGGGAGACCCCACACGTGCCCCCAGTGGATCCCTGGATAGAGCCAGATGCGTAAAGTTTGAGTGCCATGGTGAATGTCAGGGCCATTGGTATCGGGTGACCACTGAAGCTGATAGGTCGCAGCTCGTCCTACAGCATGGTGCAAAAGTTGGCCTCCCTGGAGAGCTGCAGTCTTCGCTAACACTGCCACTTGGACATTTGGAGGTAGCCGAGGCAAGTCCGGTACACTCTTTGGTGCTGGTAGGCTTTTCTTGTTGCTGTCTAGCTTCTGTCACTCACCGCTTGGGGCTACCCGGGTGGACGCAGCTGCCTCCTTCCGTCTACTTTCCTACTTCCGTTGGAGTGGCTGCACTGTGCCACGGAGATCCACAGACATGGTGTATGAGACCCATGCCAGCTGATCTGTAGCCCTCCAAAGCACTGACCTTGCAGAGATGAATTTGCCTTGGCATCTTTCCCTTTGCTACTCCACTTAGAATATGCACTAATGGTCCTCTGCCCACCCTTGCAGACAGTCCAGCAACCGATGCTATGTCCACCAGACCCTGTTAACCGAGACCAAGCCCACCTGTGCAGAGTCACCCGAGTCCAAGACTATCCTTGCAGACTGCGCAGCACTGCAGGCCGACAATGGCCTCCCCCCCCCCCCCCCACCCCCCCACCCACTTCCCTTGTCTAGTGCTGCCCATGGCTGCTTTCCCACGGCAGCACTGAGGCCTCACCTTTCAATGGCTGTGGATCAGAAGTCATGTGATCCTCAGCCGCTATTGACTTGATTCCAAACCGCCCATTGAATTGCGATCTATTCCATGCAAATGTATTACCACAAGCTGGTCACCAATTTAAATTGCAGTCCTGTTGGGTCGGGGCAACGATGCCGCCTTGGAGCTTTCCCATCCCTGAAAAATCCAAAACTGACGTCAATACGTTGGATTTCCGGGCAAGCGTATCTGTTGCTATTCTCCAGCTCCCCGCGACTCCATTCCCGCTCCTGCTGGCCTCAATAAATTCCGCCCTATGCCTATTCTGTCACACTGTTTTCCCAGCCTAACTGTCACACTAAAAGACAGCCATTTTCCATAGCATTTTCAGCACTATTTCTGACTGATTCCTACCATGATCACTTAGATTTTAGGCTCCTGGAAACTTGTATCTGATTGGCTGAGTTGACCGCTTGGTCCTCCATGCCACGACTTCCAGGTCCATTGAGGCTATTAATTGGCAATGCCACCACTGCTCTATTATGCTTCTGCTGCTGTTCATTTCTGTCATTGCCACCTGTTCTTCTTGCTGACATTACAAGCGGTCTAAGCTCATTGTTCAGGAAAAATATTTGCCAGTGGTGCTGTTGCCTCCAGAAGAGCCCAGGAAAACCACTTTTTGAAGCAATTGCCTACTCGTTTGGAGGCAGCAGGATTTACTTGATGGTGCTGCCATCAAAATCGGTGCTGTTCTTAGCAAGAGCATTGGAGTGTAAAGGTTATCATAAGGTTCAGATTAATTGCAACATTTTGCATAATATTTGCAATGTACACTCCCAGATAAAAGTGTATTCAGACAGTTGCCCATAACTATTTTTGTGAATTCTTATATTTGTGTTAATACTGTCTGCCTGCAGTTTAATTTAGTTTTATTAGTTTTATAATAAAATTGACTTGCTGGGCGGCAAACCCAATACAGGTACCGAGGTTGCATCCACAAGCAACATAACTTGAGGGCCAGTTTTACCAAATTGCATTCCTAGCACAGATTCTCTGCCGGAATCAATACCATGAATTGAGAGGGATGCTGCTTATAACTTTCTGTCCATCAATATTAGTGGGTGGAACCTTGTGGGGATTACTAGTATATGCTCTTGGCAGATGAAGCTCCATACTAGGAGTGTAAAAAATCATAAAATTGCCCATGTATTTCTGTTAATGTTTGACACACAGATTGTGGAATGATGGGTGTGTTATACAGGATTTATTACAATTTTTGTCACCAGGTGAATAAATAGTGTATCTACAGAAATGTTTAAAAGTTAGGAACCAATAAATGTATATTCGGTAAGACCAATGTGACAATTAATGTGTATATGTGCCCACCAGTATGAATTTACTTTTTTAATTGTTTTATTTTCATTTGTTTTTGATAATTTACAACAGTTAATCAGGCAAAGCAAAATTTTCAGCAGCTTAACTACTCTTGAGTAAATATCCTGCATGTTTTTTTAATGTAGGTTTTAAAGCAATCAAAGTAATTTTCAGTTATAAATTTGAACACCTACCTTGCACTTTCAGGAAATATATTGGCACAGATTTTCTGGTCATAATGACTGCAAAACTGTCAGCGCTCGCTCTCATTACAACGGTGAAGCAGACAGCAACTTCTGGCGTCCGCACGTGCTCAGTTAAATGTGGAAATTAGAAGTTGTTTCCTTGCTCCTCCGCAGATGCGCTGTTGATTTTTCCACAGACAGCAATCTTTAGAAATCACTTGAACTGATGTGAACGTCCTCTTTTATGCTATAATATTGTTGTTAAAAAAACCAAACAATTACACCTTTGTTGAGTGAGGTGCAACTGAGTTTTTAACCACATACTAAGTCATAATTGCTGCTGAAGAACCTCTCTAGCCCTGAATGTGGAATGTCAACGTTCTACATTATAATTCCATAGGTTTTAATATATCATAAAGATATTTCAGCTTCTACCTTATTCCCATGTACATGTTCCAATCTTTATTTTGCTCTCTCAAATTTATTTTAAAAAAGTGAATAGTCAGTGTATTTTACTTTCTGATTTGCTGTCTGTGAGAATTCTTCAATGTAATTGGCTGCTTAGGCGGCTCAATGACATCACTATTGCTGGACACCTGGAGATCCCCTATAGCTGGCGCCAGCATCTAACGAACATGGGAAAGGTGATCTTTGAGGGCAGCTTTCTTTGAGGTCAGTGATGAGCGCTGTCACTTTACCACTGACTGCAAAATCCGGGCCAATATGTAGCATAAATGTGACTGAGCAGTAGGATCTGTTATCCTAATAACCTGTTGTAACGCTAACCTTTTTACTGCTATCTATAGCTTGAACATTTAACAGCTTTTTGGTGTTCTCACAATAGTTGAGATTTGTTCTATTGCCCATCAGCTGCCCTGTTTAATTTTTAGTTGTATACACAATGTACTACATCTGATATGAATTGCACAACAAAAGTTGTCACATTTTATAGATTATAATAGATTGCATTGTTATTAAATTAATGTTTTATTTTTTAATCATCCTTTCCTTTTAATAGGGATCAGGAGACCTAAATGATAAAGTATTTTTTCGAGAGAGGATGAACTTGCTGTCCCAGCTCTCTGCAGCTCCAATCGATTACTTGTTTGAGGTAAATCTGAATGAATGATATTTATAACATTGACACAAATTAAAACCAGTTACTAGGTTTGAAGTGTTTGGACTGCAATGTCTTGTCTAATGGCTGTATGAATAGTAAATATGAAAATTATTAAATGCATAATGTGCCAATAACATGGTAGCTGTATAAAAATCTTTGTTGCGCAGATACCGTTTTTAAAGGTGATCAGAAATTTCACATTCAAAATGAATCTTTTGTGGCCAAAATTAGTTGCATTGTCTGCAGTGCAAAACCTGGGTACTTAAAAGTCTTAATGAAAAAGTTATATATTTATTTCCATATATTAAAGTAGTTGAAGGAACAAATTTCTCAGTTATGCATGATTGTAGCAGTTTCTTAACGGAGGGTTTTTAACTTGAACCCCATCTGATATGTGTGCTTAGAATTGAGGGTTTTTACACTGATTTATGTGGCCAAAACTTCCAGTATGAAGCCATTTATTTGTAAAATCATTGTAATGAACATTCTAATATGTTTCCTGGTAGAATAGGGCAGTACGAAAGGTTGGAATCGGCCTCCACCCATATTCCGGCTCTCTGAGCAGCTCGACTTGTCCCACTCCCCTGCCTTTTCCTTCGTAACCCTGCAAATTTTTTCTCTTCAGATAATTATCCAGTTCCCTTTTGATTGAATCTGCCTGCACCACACTCGTGGGCAGTGTATTCCGGATCCTAACCACTCGCTGTGTTTTTAAAGAAATTTTCCTCATGCCACCTTTTTTGGTTCTTTTGCCATTCACCTTCATTTGGTTCTTGGCCCATCCGCCAATGGGAACAGTTTCTCCCTATCTGTTCTGTCCAGACCTGTATCAAATCTCCTCTCAATCTTCTCCTCTAAGCAGAAGCTCCAGCTTCTCCAATCTATCCACATAACTGAAGACCCTCACTCCAAAACCATTCTTGTAAATCTTTTCTGCATCACCTCCAGTGCCTTTACGTCCTTCCTAAAATATGGTGACCAGAATTGGACACAATACTTCAGTTGAGGCCAAACTAGTTTCTTTCTAAAGGTTCACCATAACTTCCTTGCTTTTGTACTCTATGCCTCTATTTATATAGCCAGAATCCCATATGTCCTATCAACCACTTTCATAACCTGTTATGTCACCTTCAACAATTTGTGCATGTATACCCCCAGGTCTGTCTAATTCTGCATCCCCTTTAGAGTTGTATTTTTTTTTTTATTGCCTCCTCTCATTTTTCCTACCAAAATGTATCACTTCACACTTCTCTTCATTAAATTTCATTTGCCACTTGTCCACCCATTCATCCAGCCTGCCTATGTCCTCTTGAAGACTATCTCTATCCTCCTCACAGTTTGTAATACTTCCAAGTTTTGCTTCATCTACAAATTTTGAGATTGTGCCCTGCACACCCAAGTCTAGGTCATTAATAGAGCAAGAAAAGCAGTGGTCCTAATACTGATCCTTGGGGAACCTCACTGTATACCTTCTTCCAGTCTGAAAAACAGCTGTCCACCATTACTCTGTTTCCTGTCACTCAGCCAACTTCATATCTAAGTTGGCACTGTTCCGTTTATTCCATGGGCTTTAACTTTGCTGACAAGCCTGTTATGTGGCATTTCATCAAACACTTTTTGGAAGTGCACATCAACAGTGTTGCCCTCATTAACCCTCTCTGTTACCTCATCAAAAATGCAATCAAGTTAGTTAAACACGATTTTCTCTTAACAAATCCATGCTGCCTTTCTTCAATTAATCCACATTTGTCCAAGTGGCTGTTAATTTTCACCCAGATTATCGTTTCTAAAAGCATTCCCACCATTGAGGTTAAACTGACGGGCCTGTAGTTGCTGGGCTTATCCTTACAACTTTTTTTTTTCAAAAAAAAGGAGTGTAACACTTGCAATACTCCAGTCCTCTGGCACCACCCCTGTATCTGAGGACGATTGGAAGATTATGGCCAGTACCTCTGAAATTTCCACCTTACTTTCCTCGAATGCATTTGATCCAGTCCTGGTGACTTATCAACATTTAGTACAACCAGCCTTTCTAATACCTCCTCTTTGTAAATTTTTAGCCCATCCAATATCTCAACTACCTGCTCCTTTTTTTTTAAACTATGACTTTGGCAGCATTTCTTGGTAAACAAAGATGCAAAGTACTCATTTCGCACCTCAACAATGCCCTCTGACTCCATGTGTAAATCACCTTTTTGGTCCCTAATTGGCCCTACTCCACCATTTTTAATGACCTTTTTACTATTCATATGCCTATAGAATAATTTTGGTTTCCCTTTTATGTTAGCTGCCAGTCTCTTATCATACTCTCTCTTTGCTTCTCTTATTTTTTTTTTTCCCTTCCTCACTGAACTTTCTATGTTTAATCTGGTCCTTGCTTGTATTATCAACCTGACATCTGTCTTGCACACCCTTTTTCTGCTTCATCTTACTCTCTATCTCTTTCATCATCCAGGACGCTCTGGCTTTGTTTGTCTGACCTTTACCCCCTTGTGGGAATGTACCTCGACTGTACCCAAACTATTTTCTCTTTAAAGGCAGCCCATTGTTCCATTACAGCTTTCCCTGCAAATGTTTGATTCCAATTTTTTTAGTTTATTGCTATCCACAAGTACATTAAGACTCATCCTGTGGTGTTGATGTTTCATTGTGTATGTGATTTTCACACAATGAGTGTTTGTTTATTTTAAAGTGCCATTTGGATTAGGTGTTAAGCTGAGGCTAGGTATTTCCCCAAAGGGAGCAAAGCAACACCAAGCAACAATGTATATGACACCTTTTTAATGTAGCAAAATGCCCCAAGGCACTTTGAAAAACGTAAGGCAAACAATTGATGCCCAGCCAGAAAAGGAAGGATTAGAAGGCCTTGCTCACAAACTAGCAAAAGTCTAGAAGCAAGCTGACTAGCTGTCTTTTTTCCACCAGAGTATGGTATATTGCATTCTTTGGAAAAGGAGGGGAGAGAGGGGATGGTATGAAAAAAATGGGAAATTCCCTCCTTCCATACCCTTTACAAAGTGTCTGATTTTGTGCTTATTTCTTGCAGCACATTGCCGCTGGTAATCAGGTGGAAGTGGAAGCATTGTTAAGTCAAGGTGAAACTGATGAAGACAGTGTTCGAAAGATGTGCCATCCCCTCTGTTTCTGTGATAGCTGCGAGAAACTTGTGTCAGGGTAAGGTGATGATTATGTAACTAAAGAAGCTGACTGATATATGGTCAACATAATGGTATGTCTAATTGGAAAAAATGTAAATTTACAGGTGGCCTATATGCTTGGCTAGGTATGACATGTAGACATATGGTGACAAATTTCTTGACACAACCTGATGATAAAATGTGAATATCAATCCTTCAATGACCATGGCTTTGGTAAATCTAATTTGTGTGTCAGTTTCAAGAATGTGATGTAAGACTGCAAGATGCCCTTTGTTTTTATAGGGAGCTTGATTGCTTGTGAGGTCACTGCAAGTTGACCCATCTTTTCGCTCCAGTGGGGCAATCTGGGTGGAGCCTGTTGCCAGAAAAGGATTCTAGAGTAAATTAAAAACAGAAAATGCTGGAAATACTCAGCAGGTTAGGCAGCATCTGCAGAGAGAGAAACAGAGTTAACGTTTCAGTTCGATGACCTTTTGCCAGAGTACTGATGAAACTGGCATGCATGAACAAAGTCTTTTCCAGATACCTTTGTTCTGGTGAGGATTGTAATTTAACACAGGAGAGGAGAATGCATCCTTTTTGCAGCTAGCTGTGGCTGTTGTAATAACCCACAAGTTAGCAAGGAATTCATTCTCCAACTGGTAGGCTTAATAGGCACAGGTATAGATCTACAAGAATTGGGTCCAATCACTTGCATGTGGTCACAGGATATCAATGGTTCATTTCAGTTTTGTTGTGCTTTGAAAACACCATGAATGTCAGTGACTTAACCCATTAGGACCCTTATGCATAAGTAGGACCCTTGAATTCTCACTGTTTCAACTGAATCTGAGAGTTGTGTTATGAAAGTGCTTCCATTTTTTTGTTAATTTATTTTGACGACTTGGGTTTTAAAACTGAAAAGGATTCCCTAGTAGTTGGACTTCGTTTTTTTTTTAAAGAGGTAATTGGAAGATCTTTTGGACTTGGTTTGTAAACAATCCTTACTGAAGTTACCTGTCTTCAAGTAAGTACCCAGCAGGGGCTTTTTGACCTGGGGAAGATGTTTACAGAGAAGCGACAGGTCAGGTTTTACAGGGGTTAGGAGGTTTGACTCATGAGAGATTGTTTCGGTTACGCTTTGGACAGTGTTTTTGAAAGGAGTTTGAAAATCAACCTGCCAAGGACAAAACCCCAGCTCAGCCTTTTCCATTTCTTTGAAAAACCTGCCAGCTTCTCCATCTCTGTGAAAAAACCCTGCATATTCAGTGTGATAACCAAAACCCTTTGATGCTGCATTCCCCCTGAAAGGCTTGCCAGAAACCCCTGTTGCCGCTTTTCCTCTGGAAAGTCTGCCAAACTGATCTTCAGTGTCACCTGAAAAGAACTTTTCTAGGAAGATCCCAGTGACCGCCTCTATGCATATTTGGGATGCCAGACCATAAGGGACAACCGACCTCTTTCCATATTTTTTATTCAAGAATTAGCAACTATTTGGCCAAAGTGTTTTTTTTGTAACAACCCTCTGCAGAGAGAGAATTTCTGTATTTTTTTTTAAAGTGAGAGTTTGTGTGGGGAATTTAAAAAAGGAATTTTCATGTTTCAATCTGTGTGTTAATGCTTTGCTTCGTTACAGGATAAATCTTGTTTTGATAATAAATGGATAATTTTGTTTGTTGAAGAAAACTGGTTGGTGTATTTTATTCTGGGATAAAGAGTAGAGTATATGATTAACTGCGTAGGGAACTGGGTAAATATTTAAATATATGTTGTGACCTGTGGAGAAGTGGAACTAGAAAAAAGAGTGCACTCCTTCCACCTTGGTCATAACAGTTGCCACCAAAGTGTGTGGGTCCTAGTCTGTGTTTGTACCAACAACTTGAACTCGTCATTGTATTCTCCAGAAAGTACTTGGGGTTCCTGCTCATACAGAGAATGCTGAGAAGGACACTGAGGGTTGCTGTGGGCTTATCCAAAGAAGATCCAAGCCAGGGATGGTGGCTGGAGGGTAGGAGGCAGAGGAATAGTGAAGAGTTGGTGTAGGGATTAGAGGGGAGAAATGTAAAGTGGCGTGACCGGGTTATAGGAAGGGGAGGAGACAGGTCTAAATGGTCCAAAAGGGAATATAAGAAATGGGAAAAATGAGAGTCATGGGCTTAAGTCTGGAATAGCAGCGGAAATGCTAGAACAAGACTATTAGTAGCTGAAAAGGTAAATCTATACTGCTGGAAGAGCCTTGCTGCTGTTAACAAATGGGTGAAAGGGATGCTAAAAAACCAGAATTTGAAATGGGTTTAGTTATAGTGTTTAATTCTCAGGCAAAAGCATTGATCAGTTGATCCATTAGTGTGCTCTAGTCAAAATCTGGTGAGGTGGAGTGAGCGAGCTGTTTCAGCAAAGCTAAAGCCGAGGCAAGGTATAGTCCAGTCTTCATTCTTTCCAAGGTGGTTGTGTACAGGAACAAAAAGGAAATTTAGGAGCTGAACACAAAGGAGTGTTTAAAGTCTGTGGAGCATGTCCAACCTGCAGATGTGAGCGTGCACGCACATCCTCCTGGAAATTTCACAATTAAAAGGACAAATTTTTTTTCTGTATATAAACCAGTAAACTGATTTAAAAAAAATGTACATAGTTATTTGTGTTAGTGGATCGGGTTTCTGACAACTTTCCTATTTTGTAGACGGATGAATGACCCATCTATTGTCACTCCATGTTCCAGAGATGACCGGGGTTATACACCGTTACATGTAGCTGCTTTCTGTGGTAAGCATTGTATTTATGCTGTGATTAGACTTGTACAGATGGGTAACTTGTATCTTTTTTTAATCCTTAGATTTGAAATTAATCTTAATTTAAGCATTAAATTGTGTAGTGAACTATATAAATGGCACGTTATTAATTCGGCACTCAGTTTTGGTGAAAGGTTTTTCTAAATTATTATTTAACGAAAATATTTTATCCTCCAGGTCAAGCATCATTAATTGACATGTTGGTGTCAAAGGGAGGTGCAGTTAATGCTACAGACTATCATGGGTCCACCCCACTTCACCTATGCTGTCAGAAAGGGTATCAAAATGTGACTGTAAGTAAATCAGATCAAGAAGTTTCAAGACATTACAGCCTTTCTGCTTTTATTGTTTTAAGTAAATGCAGTACAAGTGACTTTGTTACTTGTGCAATTTTTAAGCTTTTGAAAGGGAAATTAATTGGCTATGAAGCCACTGTATGGTCATTGTGTAATACAGTGAATGAACATGAGGGATAATGCCACACTTCTAATTGTAAGCTGTATTCGCAGGACATGTGGGTCAGGTAGTCTGTGCTACTATGTTGTAACCCCATCCCCAACCCACAGACGGGAGTAAGAAATTAACCGCAGATTGTATGTAAAAGTCAAAATACCATATTAATATCTTAAGTGCTGATAGCTTTTAATACTCTTTTTAATATATAGTTGCTTCTTCTGGACTACAAGGCCAGCACTGAAGTGCAAGATAATAATGGAAATAGTCCACTTCATTTGGCTTGCATGCATGGTCACGAAGATGTAAGTTTGAATAAAAGTTTAATTCTGTTCAATTTGTAGTTGCTTTACATAACCATAGTTACAAACTCTACTCCAGGAAGTTCACCTCAACTATCTGCCTCCACTACACTTTCCGCACCACAGCGTTCCATATTAGCCCCATCTCCCCCTCTGTCCTCCCTCTTTTCCCACCTACAATTGCTTCCTTCTACCTTCCCATCAAGGTTTTGACTTTACAATGATCTCCTCTCAGCCTAATACTTAAAAATATCAACAACTACCACTGTGCTAATTGGAATAGACTCAGAACATACTTAGCAGCTCAAGATTGGGCATCCATGTGGTGCTGTGGGCTGTCAGCAGCAGCAAAGTATTCAACTACAATCTGTGACCTCCTGGCCTGGTATATCCCTCACTCTAGCATTACCATCAAGCCAAGGGACCAACCCTGGTTCAATGAGGAGTGCGGGAGAGAAGCAGTACCAGGTGTACCTAAAAATGAGGTGCCAACCTGGTGAAGCTGCAACACAAGACTGCTTGCATGCTAAACAGTGGAAGCAGAATGCTGTAGACAGAGCTAAGCAATCCCACAACCTAGGGATCAGATCAAAGCTCTGCAGACTTGCCACATCCAGTCGTGAATGGTGGTGGACAATTACATAACTAACTGGAGGAGGGGGCTCCAAAAAATCCCCATCCTCAATCTTGGGGGAGCAAAAGACAAGGCTGAAGCATTTGCAGTCATCTGCAGCCAAAAGTGCCGAGTGGATGATCCATCTCTGCCTTTTCCTGAAGTCCCCACCATCATAGATGATCGTCTTCAGACAATTTGATTCACTCCACGTGATATCAAAAAATGGTTGAAGGCACAGGATACAGCAAAAGTTGTGGGCCCTGACAACATCCCGGCTGTAGCACTGAAGACTTGTGCTCCAGAACTAGCTGTGACCTTAGCCAAGCTGTTCCAGTGCATTTACAACACTGGCATTTACCTGACAATGTGGAAAATTGCCCAGGTATGTCCTGATCACAAGAAGCAGGACAAATACTATCTGGACAATTTCTGCCCCATTAGTTTACTATCAATCTTCAGCAAAGTGAT
The DNA here is from genome assembly GCF_036365525.1 of Heterodontus francisci. NCBI lineage: Eukaryota > Metazoa > Chordata > Chondrichthyes > Heterodontiformes > Heterodontidae > Heterodontus > Heterodontus francisci. The sequence goes on from NC_090387.1 coordinate 40,355,422, forward strand.
GGAAGGTATTATCGACAGTGCTATCAAGCGGCACTTACTCAGCAACAACCTGCTCATCGATGCTCAGTTTGGGTTCCACCAGGGCCATTCATCTCCAGACCTCATTACTGCCTTGGTCCAAACATGGATAAAAGAGCTGAATCCCAGAGGTGAGGTGAGAGTGATTTCCCTTGACATCAAGGCACCAGTTGAGTGAGGCATTCAGGAGCCCTAGCAAAATTGAAGTCAATGGGAGTTGGGGGGGGGGGGGGCAAAACTCCCCACCGGTTGGAGTCATAGCTAGCCCAAAAGAAGATAGTTGTGGTTGTTGGAGGCCAATCAACTCAGCTCCAGGACATTCCTGCAGGAGTTCTTCAGGGTAGTGAGCTAGGTCCAGTCATCTTCAGCTGCTTCATCAATGACTTTTCCTTCAATGTAAGGCCAGAAGTGGAGATGTTTGCAGAAAATTGCACAGTGTTCAGTACCATTCACAATTCTTCAGATACTGAAGCAGTCACTGCCCGCATACAGCAAGACCTGAACAACATTGAGGCTTGGGCTGATAAGTGGCAAGTGATCGTTGTGCCAGGTAATGACTATCTCCAACAAGAGAGAATCTAACCATATCCCCTTGACATTCAATTGTGTTACCATTGCTAACTCTCCCACCATCAGCATCCTGGGGGTTACCATTGACCAGAAACCTAACTGGATGTGCCATATAAACACTGTGGCAACAGGAGCATGTCAGAGGCTTGGAATTCTGCATCGAGTAACTCGCCTCCCCAAAGCCTGTCCGCCATCTACAAGGCACAAGTGAGAAGTGTGATGAATTATTCTCCACTTGCCTGGATGAGTGCAGTTCCAACAACACTCAAGAAGCTCAACACCATCCAAGACAAAGCAACCTGCTTAATCGGCATCCTATCCACCACCTTAAACATTCACTCTCTCCACCACTGGCACACAGTGGCTGCAGTGTGTAGCATCTACAAGATGCACTGCAAGGCTCCTTCGTCAGCACCTTCCAAACCCGTGACTTCTAGCTAGAAGGACAAGGGCAGCAGATGTATGGGAACACCATCACCTGCAAGTCCCCACCCAAGCCACTCACCATCCTGACTTGGAAATAGATCACCGTTCCTTCATAGTCACTGGGTCAAAATCCTGGAACTACCTCCCAAACAGTACTGCAGGAGTACCTACACAGTATGGTCGAGCGGTTCAAGAAGGCGGCTTACCACCATCTTCTCGAGGGCAATTAGGGAATGGTAATAAATGCTGGCCTTGCCAGCGACACCCACGTACCAAGAAGGAATAAGAAAAAAAAATTGTAGCTTGCGTTTAAAAAATGTTTTAAACATCCTACACTGTAATGGTGACTACATTTCAAAACTACTTCATTGGCTGTAAAGTGCTTTGGGACATCCTGAGGTCATGAAAGACATTATATAAAATGCTTTTTCTTTTCAAAGCACTTCAGAGATGAAATCAAGTAATGGAGACTGAGCCAAAGGATGGTTGGTCAAAAGCTTTGTCAAAGCGGTAGATTTTAAGGAGGGCCTTATGGGGGAAGGGGGTGGAGGGATTTAAGGAAGAAATCTCAGAGCTGTGGGGCCCAGGCAGCTGAAGGCAGAAATTTCAATGGTGGAGCAAAAGGCAGGGAGGGTCAGAGGAATGAACATCTGGTTGAGTGGGAAACTGTAGGCTTGGAGGAAATTTTAGAGATAGGGAGGTAGCGAGATGGTGATCAAGAGATTTAAACGTGAATTGAAGCATTCTAACTTTGGTGGACAAGGAGACATCAGGCTGGATTTTACCAAGCCTGTGATATCGGGTTCCGTGGTGGCCCCCCACCGCTGGGCAACGGGACCTGCATCTACATATTCAAATCAATACAGCGCGGCGCAGTGGTTAGCACCGCAGCCTCACAGCTCCAGCGACCCAGGTTCCGTTCTGGGTACTGCCTGTGCAGAGTTTGCAAGTTCTCCCTGTGACCGAATGGGTTTCCGTCGGGTGCTCCAGTTTCCTCCCACAGCCAAAGACTTGCAGGTTAATAGATGAATTGGCCATTGTAAATTGCCCCTAGTGTAGTTAGGTGGTAGGAGAATGGTGGGGATATGGCAGGGAATATGGGATTAGTGTCGGATTAGTGGTTGTTGGTGGGCCGGTGGGCCGAAGGGCCTGTTTCAATGCTGTATCTCTAAAATTAAAAAATACAATGAATACATTAGCACAAACTTGCCTTCAATCTTCCGGGCTCATCAGGATCCTCAGTGCAGCGGCCAGCATTGCCCCACCTTCAATTTCCCCATCCGGGGAAAGCCGGCATGACACTGGTGGGGAGGGGGGGAGGAGTTGAGATTTTCAGTGCGGGTGGGGGTGGGGCGCGTGGTGGGCGTTGGGATACGGGGTCAAATAAACGTAATGGGTCCAGGGGATGGTGGGAAGGGATGAACTTTAAACTTTACGCAATCGGTGGTGGAGGGGTGCAGAGATAGTCCGATTTAAAAAGTAAGTGTTTTGAGGGGTGGGGGGGGGGGGAAGGGAAAATAGTTAATGTAGTTGTTGGGGGCTGGGAAAGGGGCATTAGAAACTTATTTGATTACATTTTGGGAGGGTGTATCTTTAACTATGTGTCCTGGCCTGTCGGAAGACCTTACACAAATCAACGATTCTCGGAAGACCGCCATCATTAACAACGAGCTCAGTAGACTCAATGTAGACATTGCAGCACTTCAGGAGACATGCCTCCCCGCGAGTGGATCTCTAGCAGAGCAAGACTACACCTTCTTCTGGCAGGGCAGGGATCCTGAGGAACCAAGACAGCATGGAGTGGGCTTCGCCATCAGAAACTCCTTGCTCAGCATGGTAGAGCCTCCCTCAAATGGCTCGGAACGCATACTGTCCATCTGACTGCTCACCACCTCTGGTCCAGTACACCTACTCAGCATCTATGCTCCAACACTCTGCTCCCCTCCTGAAGCTAAAGACCAGTTCTACGAGCAACTCCATAACATCATTAGCAGCATCCCCAACACCGAACACCTATTCCTGCTGGGGGACTTTAATGGGGCCGACCATGACTCATGGCCCTCCTGCCTTGGGCGCAATGGTGTTGGAAGGATGAATGAGAACGGGCAGAGACTGCTTGAGTTGTGTACCTATCATAACCTCTGCATCACCAACTCGTTCTTTCACACTAAACCCTGTCACCAGGTTTCATGGAGGCACCCAAGATCGCGTCGTTGGCACCAGCTAGACCTCATTGTCACAAGGCGAGCCGCCTTAAACAGTGTTCAAATCACACGCAGCTTCCACAGTGCAGACTGCGACACCGACCACTCCCTGGTGTGCAGCAAGGTTAGACTCAGACCAAAGAAGTTGCATCATTCCAAGCAGAAGGGCCACCCGCGCATCAACACTAGCAGAATTTCTCACCCACAGCTGTTACAAAAATTTCTAAATTCACTTGTAACAGCCCTTCAAAACACTCCCATAGAGGATGCTGAGACCAAGTGGGCCCACATCAGAGACGCCATCTATGAGTCAGCTTTGACCACCTACGGCAAATGTGCGAAGAGAAATGCAGACTGGTTTCAATCTCATAATGAAGAGCTGGAACCTGTCATAGCCGCTAAGCGCATTGCACTGTTGAACTACAAGAAAGCCCCCAGCGATTTAACATCCGCAGCACTTAAAGCAGCCAGAAGCACTGCACAAAGAACAGCCAGGCGCTGCGCAGACGACTACTGGCAACACCTATGCAGTCATATTCAGCTGGCCTCAGACACCGGAAACATCAGAGGAATGTGTGATGGCATGAAGAGAGCTCTTGGGCCAACCATCAAGAAGATCGCCCCCCTCAAATCTAAATCAGGGGACATACTCACTGACCAACACAAACAAATGGACCGCTGGGTTGAGCACTACCTAGAACTGTACTCCAGGGAGAATGCTGTCACTGAGACTGCCCTCAATGCAGCCCAGCCTCGACCAGTCATGGATGAGCTGGACATACAGCCAACCAAATCAGAACTCAGTGATGCCATTGATTCTCTAGCCAGCAGAAAAGCCCTTAGGAAGGACAGCATTACCCCTGAAATAATCAAGAGTGCCAAGCCTGCTATACTCTCAGCACTACATGAACTGCTATGCCTGTGCTGGGACGAGGGAGCAGTACCCCAGGACATGCGCGATGCCAATATCATCACCCTCTATAAAAACAAAGGTGACCGCGGTGACTGCAACAACTACCGTGGAATCTCCCTGCTCAGCATAGTGGGGAAAGTCTTTGCTCGAGTCGCTCTGAACAGGCTCCAGAAGCTGGCTGAGCGCGTCTACCCTGAGGCATAGTGTGGCTTTCGTGCAGAGAGATCGACCGTTGACATGCTGTTCTCCCTTCGTCAGATACAGGAGAAATGCCGTGAACAACAGATGTCCCTCTACATTGCTTTCATTGATCTCACCAAAGCCTTTGACCTCGTCAGCAGACGTGGTCTCTTCAGACTACTAGAAAAGATTGGATGCCCACCAAAGCTACTAAGTATCATCACCTCATTCCATGACAATATGAAAGGCACAATTCAACATGGTGGCTCCTCCTCAGAGCCCTTTCCTATCCTGAGTGGCATGAAACAGGACTGTGTTCTCGCACCCACACTTTTTGGGATTTTCTTCTCCCTGCTGCTTTCACATGCGTTCAAGTCCTCTGAAGAAGGAATTTTCCTCCACACAAGATCAGGGGGCAGGTTGTTCAACCTTGCCCGTCTAAGAGCGAAGTCCAAAGTACGGAAAGTCCTCATCAGGGAACTCCTCTTTGCTGACGATGCTGCTTTAACATCTCACACTGAAGAGTGCCTGCAGAGTCTCATCGACAGGTTTGCGTCTGCCTGCAATGAATTTGGCCTAACCATCAGCCTCAAGAAAACAAACATCATGGGGCAGGATGTCAGAAATGCTCCATTCATCAATATTGGTGACCACGCTCTGGAAGTTGTTCAAGAGTTCACCTACCTAGGCTCAACTATCACCAGTAACCTGTCTCTAGATGCAGAAATCAACAAGCGCATGGGAAAGGCTTCCACTGCTATGTCCAGACTGGCCAAGAGAGTGTGGGAAAATGGCGCACTGACACGGAACACAAAAGTCCGAGTGTATCAGGCCTGTGTCCTCAGTACCTTGCTCTATGGCAGCGAGGCCTGGACAACGTATGTCAGCCAAGAGCGACGTCTCAATTCATTCCATCTTCGCTGCCTCCGGAGAATACTTGGCATCAGGTGGCAGGACCGTATCTCCAACACAGAAATCCTCGAGGCGGCCAACATCCCCAGCTTGTACACACTACTGAGTCAGCGGCGCTTGAGATGGCTTGGCCATGTGAGCCGCATGGAAGATGGCAGGATCCCCAAAGACACATTGTACAGCGAGCTCGCCACTGGTATCAGACCCACCGGCCGTCCATGTCTCCGCTATAAAGACGTCTGCAAACGCGACATGAAATCCTGTGACATTGATCACAAGTCGTGGGAGTCAGTTGCCAGCGTTCGCCAGAGCTGGCAGGCAGCCATAAAGACGGGGCTAAAATGTGGCGAGTCGAAGAGACTTAGTAGTTGGCAGGAAAAAAGACAGAGGCGCAAGGGGAGAGCCAACTGTGCGACAGCCCCGACAAACAAATTTCTCTGCAGCACCTGTGGAAAAGCCTGTCACTCCAGAATTGGCCTATATAGCCACTCCAGGCGCTGCTTCACAAACCACTGACCACCTCCAGGCGCGTATCCATTGTCTCTCGAGATAAGGAGGCCCAAAAGAAGAAAAAATCTTTAAAAATGTAAATATGCTAGCAGGGCTGGTTGCACTTTGACAATGGCACCTGCGCATAGGCAGCTGATGCCATTGCTGGTGATGGACAGCCTGCCCCCTCCACGTGATTGGGGGGTGCGGGCCACTCTGGCTATTTAAATGAGCCATCGCACGGCCCGTGCGTGTGGGCCATTTTTTGAGCTCGCTGCCGAGATCTGTGGCTGGCTCTTAAAATCCAGCCCATCATCTCCATTTTTGTTTCCTTGGGCAATGTTTCCACTCCTTTTTTCAAATTGCAGTCATCAATTCCATTCTTTTAAAAGCCTCCCACAACCCAACCCCTCCCCCATGCACCCCTCTCTCCTACCACCGCTCCCCGATACCAATTTCTTCAAACTGGTAGTCATTCCATCCAGAACATTAAGACCACGCTGGTCAGTCACCAATGATATCCTGTCTATGATGCCTATCTACTTTGCCACCTCCTCATCCTCTACTGCTGAGGCTTTTGACATGATTGAGAAATAATCACATATGAATCTCAACTTTGAAGAGGCAGGTTGAAAGACACTTTAGATTTAACTAAATTTATTAATTTATTTAGAGATACAGCACTGAAACAGGCCCTTCGGCCCACCGAGTCTGTGCCGACCAACAACCACCCATTTATACGAACCCTACAGTAATCCCATATTCCCTACCGCCTACCTACACTAGGGGCAATTTCCAATGGCCAATTTACCTATCACCTGCAAGTCTTTGACAGTGGGAGGAAACCGGAGCACCCGGCGAAAACCCACGTGGTCACAGGGAGAACTTGCGAACTCCGCACAGGCAGTACCCAGATTCGAACCCAGGTCCCTGGAGCTGTGAGGCTGCGGTGCTAACCACTGCGCCACCCATTAATTTAGAGGGTAATTAATATATAGAATGGACTGCTAAGGGAGCTAGTGGGAGCTGATTACATTAGAAAATTTGAGAAAGGACAGGATAAATGCATAGTGGAAAAATTCCCGTAGAGGATTATGAGGTATTATGGCCTTTTCCAATCCCCTATGTTCCTTTGTTCCATTCTGCTCCACTGCTTCTCTTTTCATGGCTTTTACCTTTCTCAAAGTTATTAATACACCTCTAATGGCTTCTTCTCCTGTTCCCAGTCGCCTTCTGTGACTTGACTCCCCTCCTGTGACTTGACTCCCCTCCTCATATCCCTTATCTGTTTCTTATAGGTACTAATTATGCCATAGTTATTCGGCTAATGCATAACAAAAAAGGTTGAGATGCATCAGAAGTGGCACATCAAGTTTGATCTGTGTAGTGAATATTTTTTCAGTGTAGGTCCTGATCTAAAACTTTGTTAAATACAGGATATAATTGATTTGTATCAGTGCCAGAATTACAGATTAATTGGTTTTAATGACCTCAGTGGGTATAACAGGAAAATGGATGTCTGACTGAGAAGAGAGCTGCATCTGATTAATGGAACCAGAGTGGGTTTGCCAAAATAAAAAACATTGGTCAAGGGTGATGTTTAAAAATGTCATGTAGCACCAATAAACTTCAGTATACCTGATGTCAACGCCAGACACCTCAACCTTTTCCCCCCTCCTCCCCCCACCCTCCCACATTTTCTCCTCTTGCCACCTTTTTTTTCCCCGGAAACTGGTGTTTCTTGCTGAATTCTGTTGGCATGTTGCCCAGGTGACCATTGCTCATATGAGCCTAACTAGTGAGATCAAAAGCAGGAATTCTGGCTGATGGCATTGAGCTTTACATCGGCACTTCCTCACCACTGTCCTGGCAGAGATCAGCTAACTCAGCATAGACTAGGGACATGGAAATTTACTGGCTTGTGTGATGGTCTAGTGCATAGTCAATATAGACCTGCAAATTGAACAGCTATAATGCTAACCCAAAGAGTAGTTGAGAAGAGCATGAGAATGAAAAACAAATTCAGCAGACCAAACCTATGTCCTCTTGCTGGTCTGCTAAGTGATGGTGCAGTATTTCTACCTAGTCCTTAGATATAGATATGACAGCACAAGTTACAAGAAGTGTAATCATTCTCTAAAAGGTATCAAACCCAATAGTTGAATAGGTCAGTTTACATTTGCTCTTTTCCTGAAGTTAGTTTTTACTTATAATTTTGTACTTTACAATAACATTGAATAATAAGAACACAGATTTTGAAAGTGATTTGAAATGCTATTTAAGCAGCATATTTGCGTAAATTTCTATTTCAATTTTCTTTCTACCTTCTCCCATTGTTTTCCAACATCATTGCTCGTTAACTCCCTCTTTATATGGATGTAAAGGGTCAGGATTTAAATATGGCCCAGACGGATAAATCAAGATCTCCTCACTAAGAAAAAAGGGAAATAACTAGCATTTATATAGCAGGACATCCCAAACCACTTTTAGCCAAAGCAGTATTTTTGAAGTATAGTCACTGCTGTAATGTAGGAAACACATCAGTCAGTGTGATGAGGGAAATCAATTGAAAATTAGGGAAATTTTCTATGATTGTTAAATAAATACTGTCTGCTCTGTTGAGAACATAGTAACCACTTTGCTTGATCAGTTTTTAAATTTTTTATTGAGGTGATCGTGCATAAATATTCAGATGGGATAAAAGTTAAAAGCAAAGATGTAAATTTACAATGTTTGTTGTTTCAGTGGAACTTAATAGTTTTATTTTTATTCTTTGCAGTGTGTCAAAGCTCTGGTGTATTACCATTTAAATACCTGTAAATTAAACATGACAAATGACAAAGGTGATACACCTCTCCACATTGCAGCTCGATGGGGTTATGATGGCATCATTCAGGTTCTGCTGGAGAATGGTGCTAATAATGAAATTCAGAACAAAATGAAAGAAACACCTTTGCAATGTGCACTTAATTCTAAGGTAGTATAGGCTAAACTGTATATTAATTCATGTATTGATGCTGCGTGACATTAGACAAGATGCTTGTATTGCATGATCAGTATGTTTGTCAGTGCAAACTAATTTAGGAGAAATAGTTTTCCTCCCACATCCAAAGACTTGCAGGTGATAGGTAAATTGGCCGTTGTAAATTGCCCCTAGTGTAGGGAGGTGATAGGAAATATGGGATTACTGTAGGGTTAGTATAAATGGGTGGTTGTTGGTCGGCACAAACTCGGTGGGCCGAAGGGCCTGTTTCGGTGCTGTATCTCTAAATAAAAAAAATAAATAAAAAAATACGGAAAGTGATGAATGGGAAAAGGCTGAATTTTATTTACGTTTCAATGTTGAAAATTAGGTTGTAGCATCTATCTTAGTATTATTATTAGTATTATGGTTATTTGCTTAAATCACACTTGCCATTAGAAAGAACTGCTCCAGTAATCAATTATATATTGTAGACACAAAGATTGACTTTTATCTTTTGCAGTCTATTTAATCTCTCCTCACAAATATGTAGGGAAGGGATGGAATGATTTATCTTTATTGCGCATTTGAGAATCAACTTTTCAGAAATATCTTAAACACTTCAGCAGGTTTTAACTAAAACTAATCTGACTATTCATCAGGTACCAGATTATCTTTCGGCACTTGGGAACTACATACTCGTGCATCCAAAAAGCTAACTTACCAACTCAGTAACAAAAAAAAAAAAATTGTTATCTAAGGGTGTGTGTGAAATTTTTCTCCCTTGGATTGAATTCTCTTCATAAAATGGCATACTAGTTTAATTTTATTCTTCAAGTCTAACTGTTGTAAAATTTCTTTACAAAATATGGAAGCATGATGGTCATTGTCTGACAAATCTTTAAAGTTGAATCTTTAACATTATTAGGTAGCTAACCAGGACATAGTACGATGTGATGGAGAGATGTAGATGTGAATGTTGTGTTCGTTGGGAACTGCAATCTATTGGGATTGTGCCAAAAGAAGGCCTGGTGCTTCCCTGCGGGCTGGGAAAATGGGGAGAAGTTTCATCATGTAGCTCTTTGCTAAGAGTAGACTTGATGTTGGCAGTTTGGTAAGAAAACTCTTTTGACCACAGCATGTGTGCAGCTTTAGAGAGGTTATAAACATATGGTGAGGATTGAAGGAAACATTCCTGAAATTCAAAGATAAATTGGAAAGAAGGAAAATGAGGTGAATAGCTGGGAGGAACATTATACAATATGGTGTAGCTGATTCATGTTGACGTTTTGACTTGAGTTGTAAAATATTAAAAATTTTGCTTTTTGTGCCTAAGCATTTATATCTACACACTAAATGTGACCATATTGTCAGCTGTTGATAAACTGTGTGCAAAAATGATGATCTTTACCCTTACAGATATTAGATTTGCTGGAAATTACCGACATTGCCAATGACAGACGACAGAGCATGCCAGAGGTAACTATCATTGTCAAGTTGTCTATCTTTTTAACTTTAAAGAAAGAGCAAGTTTAAAACAATTGAGTATATCTTGTGGGCTCGCACATATAAATACATCTATCCACACACAATTATATTTTTGTTGTCTTTAGTTCTCGTCCTATTTTCTGAAGCCTTCAATTTAAATTTCGGATCAGATTTTAGTAACTTCTCAAATTCTTTTTTCAAATTGAATAACTTATGGTAGCTTAATCATTGCTTTCTGTAGTCTGTTGGTAGATCTACTCAGCCTTCCACTGATGCTGGTAGTCAGAAATCATCATCTATTTCCACTATATCCTCCGTATCGGTTGAGATGAAGCACAAAGAAGAGAAAGGCAAATACAAAGAGGTGAAAGCTATTTCATTGCTGACAATTTTCCCACATATACTGAGGTCTCTTCAACTAAAGGTTCCCTAAACAACTTGCACTGCTTTGTTTTAGCAGCATATAGACCATATGAAAGTGAACACTACTTTCCATATAGTTGTAAAGGAAACAAGGTGCATAATGGAAAAATAATGAAATACCAAGTTTATTTGGAACCTACACAGGTAGATGGACTAATTATTTCACTGTCCCAAGTTGTATACTGCACAAACAAAATTAAATTGATAGATTATTGATAACCTTTATATCAATTCGATATCTCGCCACGGTGTGCTTTGAAGTCTGTGGCCCTCCGAAACGGAAGTGACTCCGCTGAGCCCCGGCCATATTTCGTGCGGGGGCTCATTTAAATGGAGGGGGCGGAGCGGCCACCCCTGATGTCGTAGAGGCGGCGGCCACTCCGTCCCCAGCACTGGCATCCGGTGCCACTGTGCCAGCACCATTTTTAAAGGGCTTCAAGCCCTTAGCAAAAATTTGAATTTTTAAAGATAAATGATTGCTAATTTGTTTTTAAAAAATAATAAAAAGCTGGAGGCCCTTTCCCAACATCCCAATGGTGGTTTTATAGGCCAATAAGACAAACAATAAATTTATTCCCACCCTGAACTTCCGCACCCCCCCCCCCCCCCCCCCCAACCTCATCACATTTACCCTGCATCCCCACAGCCAATGAAAAAGGTTTTCCCCACCTCCCCCTTCCCGCCCTGAATTTCAGTCCTCCCCCCTCCCCACCAGTGTCTCGCCTCGGAACACGGGGTTCCAAAGGCACGCAAGTTGCGGCTGGCAGCTGTAAAATCGGCGTGGGACAGCCGCTGGGACAAGGTAAGTTTGATTTGCATCTTGCCTTAATTAATTTTAATATTTAAATGACGGCCCCGCCTGGGGCTGCACCAAGGCCTCGCCGCCGCCGGTAAAATGGGACGGGGTCTTCTCGGTGTTGGGGGAGGGGAGGGGATGGGGGGGGGGGGGGGGCGCAGGTGGTGATGGCAGGCTGCTCCCACAAGTACTTTTACGGCTCCCCCGCCACGACCCCCGACTTCGAGGGGCTGGTAAAATTCAGCCCCTCATCTCAGAAATATTAGGGCCAGAGATACTACCATGTTTTCACTTTGTGCTGCTACCTCAGTTTTTTTTTTAATGGCAAAACTAGTTAAACTCTTCAGTGTTATTTCCTCTCTTTCCTTCCTGGTTTTGTACTTCTGCATCATTTGTACAAAAGGTCATTTTAAAAATCACAAATATACTGAGCAAATGCTGTACATGTTCTCAACTTTGCTTTGGGAGGAATAATGAGGCGAGTTTTGAAGCACTTTACAAGTCTGTAATGGTTCCATTAGAGTAAAATTAATTTTATTAACTATAATTCTTGGTAAGATGGGCCATAGTTTTTTGGGGAATAGGCCAGGGATAGGAAGGTTGATGGGGCATGATTCAACTGAAAGTACTATCCACGGCTCACGAAGGCAATTGTTTACAGAAATATTTAATTCCAGAAGTATAGAATTCAAAAATAGTGAAGCTGTCCTAAACCTGTATAGGACCCTGGTCAGGCCACACTTCGAGTACTGGGAGGAATTTTATCCTGGCGGCGGGATCTCGACGTCCAGAGGAACTGATGCCAAGATCCCGGTGTCACCTCTTCTGCGCAAGGCCTGCCGAATTTAGTACCAATGAGGAACTTAAGTGGACAGAGGCGGGCCTTCCACGGGATCAAGGACCCCGTTGCCGGAGGTCCCGTCCTTGCAGAGCTGCCAGTCAATTAAAGACCGGCAGCTGCAGTGCCACTGCTGCACCTACCGGAGGCCGAGCAGCGTTGCTGAAACCATGCCTCAGGTAGGTCAGGGCAGGGTGGGGTTGCAGGGAAGGGGGTCGACAGTAAAGGCAGGGGGGGTGGCCCTTCCAGATGTTGGGTCCCTCGTTCAGGCACAAAGTGCCTTTTAATGAGGGAGCCCACTGCATGATTAATTGCAGCTGCGGCAGGAAGAGGCCCTTAATTGGGGGTTAATTGCCCAGTTAAGGATCTCAATTGTTGGCGGGTAGGAAGGCAGTTCACGGGCCTTCCCGCCCTGGACTAAATTTTGGCAATGACGGGATGGTGTTGGGAACCCCCGCCACCATCCCACCTGATTTTATGCTCTCTCCACCTCCAAACCTGCAGCAGGGGAGAAGCATAAAATTCCCCCCTGAGCTCCATGCTGCAAAAAGAGATAAAGGCACTGGGATTTGCAAGGATGGTATCAGAACTGAGAAATTACAGCTATCTGTAAAGAGTGAACTGGTTAGGGTTTTTTCTTTACAAAAGGGAAGACTTAGAGGAGTCCTGATAGAGGCCTTTAAAATGATGAATGGGTTGGACAGGGTAAATATGGAGAGAATGTTTCCACTTGTGGGAGAATCCAAAACTAGGGGGCAGAAAGACCAAGTTAGTTACTAACAAGTCCAATAGGAAAATAAGGAAATGTTCTTTACTCAGAAAGTGGTTAGAATGTGGAACTCGCTACCACAGGAAGTGGTTGAGGCAATTAGCTTAGATGCTTTCAAACGGAAACTAGACGAGTAAATTGGAGAAAAGTGAAGAGAAAGATGTGCTAAAAGACTGAGATGAAGTCGGCATAATAGGAGGAGACTCATGTGGCGTATAAACACCAGCACTGAACAATTGGGCCACATGGTCTGTTTCTGTGCTGTATGTTCTGTTGTTCTACACATATAAGTACGCAAAAACTCCTGGTTTTAATACAGGTCATGTTTTCATTCATCCATTATATAATTTGAACTGGTTTTAATTTCTGTCCAGAGGACAGTGACATTTAAAATAAAATCCAAAATTGGAGGTAAATATTGAATTGTAGCACTGATTTTGCCCAAATTCCACTATCAGTGACTTGGGTAGCTGATATAGATATTTACTCTCATTCAATATTAACCTTAAAAATCTCTAGAAATTCTGTCTGGTCGATGGAAAGGGTGTTCACTCTCTCTCTTTGAGTCTATACTGCAAGCTTTAATGGCGATATTCTGAAACACTTGAATGTAGTTGATCTAGGTATTAAAAACTGGCATAAAAGCAAAACACTGCCGATGCTGGAAATCAGAAATAAAAACAAAAAGTGCTGAAAAATACTCAGCAGGTCTGGCAGCATCTGTGGAGAGAGAGAAGCAAAGTTAATGTTTCAGGTCAGTGACCTTTCATCAGAATTGGCAAACATTAGAAATGTGATAGGTTTTAAGCAAATAAAGTGGGGGTGGGACAAAAGAGAACAAAAGGGAAGGTGTTGATGGGATATAGGGTCACAGAGAATAACTGACAAGGATGTCATGGGGCAAAGGGTGTGTTAATAGTGTGGTGAAAGACAAAGTGATCATGCAGTGAGGGTGTTAAGTGACAGAATAATGAAAGCCCTAGCCAAAAGCACAAACATGAACAAAAAGTGGGCGGCACATGGTAAAACATTGAATGATGAAACCAACTAAAATTAAATAAAAATTAAAAATAAAAATAAAAAAGTCAGAGGGGGTGGGGGGGAGTGGGGGTGCAGTCATGCTCTGAAATTATTGAACTCAGCAGTCCAGTAGGCTATAGCATGCCTAATCTGTAAATGAGGTGCTGTTCCTCAAGCTTGCGTTGATGTTCACTGGAACTTGCTCTTTTACCTCCTCTCTCTTCACTAGCCAAGGCCCCAAACACTCTTTTCATGTGAAGCAGCAATTTGCTTGTATTTCTTTCAATTTAGTGTACTCTATTCGTTGCTCACAATGCGGTCTCCTCTACATTGGGGAGACCAAACGCAGATTGGATGACCGCTTTGCAGAACATCTCTGCTCAGTCCATAAACATGACCCGACCTTCCTGTCGCTTGCCGTTTCAACACACACCCCTGCTCTCATGCCCACATATCTATCCTGGGTTTGCTGCAGTGTTCCAGTGAACATCAACGCAAGCTCAAATAACAGCATCTCATTTACTGATTAGACATGCTGCAGCCCACTGGACTGAACAATAATTTCAGAGCATGACTGCCCCCCTTCCCCACTTTTTTATTTTTTATTTTCACTTCTTAATATTTTTTATTTCATTTTATTTTGGTTTGTTTCATCATTCAATTTTTTTTACCATGTGCATGCCCACTTTTTGTTCATGTTTGTGCTTTTGGCTAGGGCATTCATTATTCTGTCATTTACACCCTCTCTGCACTAACGCTTTGTCTTTCACCACACTATTAACATACTCTTTGCCTTTGCTCCATGACTTCCTTGTCAGCTATTCTCTGTGACCCTCTATCCTATCATCACCTTCCCTTTTGTTCTTTTTTGTCCCACCCCCACTTTATTTACTGAAAACCTATTATATTTCTAACCTTTGCCAGTTCTGATGAAAGGTCACTGACCTGAAGCATTAACTTTGCTTCTCTCTCTCCACAGATGCTGCCAGACCTGCTGAGTATCTTCTTGCACTTTTTGCTTTTATTAAAAACTGGTGTTTACTATCTGGAAATATTGAAACTTGTACAGAAATATAACTGAATTTCATTGTGGTTGGAGATGTTTGTTCCACAAGATTAATTTTTACTGTTTTTCTTCATTTTGTCAACCATAGTTTAATTGGTAGCACTCCTGCCTCTGAGTCACAAGGTTCTGGGTTCAAGTCCCACTTCAGAACTTGAGCATAACAATCTAGGCTGACACTCCAGTGCAGTACTGAGGGAGTGCTGCACTGTTGGAGGTGCCATCTTTCGGAGGAGATGTTAACAAGAGGCTCTGTCTGCCCCCTCAGGTGGATGTAAAAGATCCCATGACACTATTTCGAAGAAGGGTAGGGGTGTTATCCCCAGCATCCTGGCCAATATGTAGCCCTCAATCATCATCACAAAAAAACAGATTATCTGTCATTATCACATCACTGTGGGAGCTTGTTGTGTACCAAATGGCTGCTGCATTTTCTACAACAGTGACTGCACTTCAAAGGTACTTCAATGGCTGTAAAGTACTTTGAGATATCTGGTGTTTGTGAAAAGTGCTGTATAAATGTAAGGCTTTTATTTTAAACGTACAGCATGTGCAGACTTCAAAAAATCTTACAGCATAGGAAATAATCTATTAATGCCTAAGGATGCTATTTACAAGGGAAAAAATCATACGTTTCAATGATATGGCTGATAAATGTAAAATTAAGTATTTTACCCTTAAGAAAACTGCCAACAAAATGTTTTATCAGAAAATTGAAAATAAAATGTGGCAACACAAAGTAAGAATAATGGTTTAATGTTTAATCTATGTTTTATTTATATTTTTGAATAGCAAAGCCTTCATGACAAACCTGCATACATTTTAAGAAATAGATTATTTTAAATCCTGAATGTGTAATTTGTCCACCTTTTGTGTAATCTTTGACCAGATTACTGAACTGCTACAAGGCATTGTACTGAAACAAATAATCCATTTTCATTCATTTATTTTTAACAGAAGGAGCTTAGTTTGTTATTTTATTGCAGGTGGAAAAATTATTGCGAGCTGTAGCTGATGGAGATGTAGAAATGGTAAGTACAGTACTGTCAGCTGAAACTGGACCTTTTTAAAATTATTTGGATGGATGTATGTGTGGTTTCTTTGTTGGTTTTGACTGCTTTTATTAACAAAATGACAAATACTGATGCTTGAAAATGACTATCGTTCTTGCGATTTCAAATTATGCTCTTAATTAGTATTGCATTTTATGAATAGGATCTTAGAGCTTACCTTGTGCATATAAAGATATCTGTCCAGTCTGAAACTTAACCTTCTATGCTGTTAAGGAACTGATGTAAAATGTCATTTGGAAAATAAATGAAGGAAATGTATTTGATTTTAAAAATTGTTTCTTTCTAAATTTTTGATTATACACCATGAAACCGGAACTTGAGATCTGGAGCAATATAAACTATAACAGTCTGAAGTGTGCTTTTTTAATTTAATGTTGATCCAGATTGCATTTTAATTCTCAAAGTCAGGAGCAATATTTTGAGGAATGTAGCTAAAAAATAGATGTTTTAGGAATATTTCATCCCAGAATATGAAACTCTAGTACTTTTTTTAAAAAAAAAGTACTCTATAGGTTTGTACTAGTTTGGCTGTGACTCTAGAGCAACTGTCTTTAATCTGTCTGTACTGCTTGAGTGATAATGTAATAGTAGTGCTGTATATGTTTGGTGGGTTGTAGTGCAAGCACTCCATGACTTTTTAATCCATTACCTTTATAATAATTGAATTTAAAAAGCAACGCAAGAGTCATATCCTGAAGGTAATTCTACTGGGGGAAGACCCTCTGTGTTCCTATTAGTAACCTGTTGCATATGTGATGCACAGATCACATGGTATGAAGGAGCCTGTTATTTGATTGTTAAATAGTCCTGAAAGTGAAATTAATTACGTTTGAGTATTATTATGATGGGATAAGTTTGTGTCTTAGCTACTCAGCAGTTTTTTAAAAAAGGACGGAGAAAATTTGTGAGTTTCCTTTATGCTGTATTCAATCATAGCTCGTAAATACTCAATTGATTTATGGGAAATTTAGTTTTATTATCTGTGCTTTAGTTTATTTAATTCTGTGAATGAGTTGCATTCCATATTGGTATTAACATTATTCTTCTGAGTTTTCATGTTCAGAACAAAGACAATCTGATTTTTCATTTTCAATGCATGATGTACCAACATAAAGCATGAATTGAGAAAAGTTCTTTTATCCAAGTCCATTCCTCCTGCAGAAAGTTATACTTAAATAGACCTTGATTTTCAGATAGTTGAGTGAAATCTCTGAATATCTAGTTATATTCCTCACCTACGTTATTGAACCTATTTCCCTCCATAAACAACCTACTTCCCACCTCAATAATAGAAGGACCAAGATGGACTATTTCATATCTCTGTCCATATCCTTTGAAGTGCCAATTCCAGGCTCAAACTAATATTTGTATACAGTCTACTGTTACTTCAAAGCCATTTTTGTTTTAAAAAAAGTTGAATTATCCAGTAAATCAAATTAAGCAATTTAAGTAAAACAACTCTAGCTTTTTTTTGCACAATTTGATTTTTGAATTAAACAACTTTCAATTGAGAGTAAACTGTACTTTGTATTTATCGTGGAAGTTTAAATAATATCACTTTGGGGGAACTAGTTCAACTTTTAACACAGTGGAAGGGTTCAGGTGACGGATTTCTAATTACATCATTGTTTCTACTGAGATCATATAGCCATTTTGAAGCTGACTACCCTGGGAAGCAATTACTTTTACTTTGCTCATTCTTTTGCAGTAAGTTTTTCTAATTTGAGTTTGGTTACTCTTCACCTCCATTGGCAGGAGTATGTATTTACAGTGTAACAACTTTATATTATAAATATGAATATTGGAACTTCTAATGGAAAGTTGACTGCACACAAACACAAGATTTTAATGTATTGGGAGTCTATCTGTGATATTGCACAAATAAACTGGAGAATCCGGTCTCTTTCGCAGTCGCTGATATTTTTATGTTGCTGTTTCTCTTTTCTCCACCCCCCCCCCCCCCCCCAACCCCATTCCCATTCTGTCGCTCTGTTCTGCTCTTTTCCCTGAACTCCTCTCTCCCTTTCTCTTTACAATTTTCTCTCTCTCCTCTACTGTCCTCGCTTTTTTTTGTGTGGGAGGTGGTGATTGGTATGGCCTGGTGTGGTAGGTAAAGGAGCCACCAACAACTACAGGCTGCTTTTGAGATGGTTATAGGGAAATGTAACACTTAGTTCCTCCCTTCCCATCCCCCTCCCCAATCACAGACCGTGCTTCCCTACCCTCTCATTCCCATCATGTACCCCACCCTTCTACTTTTCATCATATCCTCACTCCCATCGCTACCTCTACCTCTTCCCCTTTGAACTCTTCACTCACCCCCTGTATTCTCTCCTCCTCCTTGTCTCACTGTCACTCACTTCACCTTTAAAACTCTATCCACCAACCTTCTCTTTGGTTGAATCCTTTAAAGCAGGTGGTATAGTGCAAGAGGGGCCCTCACCCTCAACCAGTTTCTCTGCTTGTCAGTCTTCCTATGTTTCCTTTAAAGACTTTGCTTTCAAAGGTCAATTTGTTTTTACTTTTTTAAAAAAACAATCAAATTAAGATGAGGAATAGCTCTTTTTTCTCTCTCTCTATTTGTACATTTCCCTCTATCTCCCTCTCTGTCTCAAGGTGTTGAAATTAAAATCACTTTCAGTTGTATACAATTAGCATTGACTTTTATCTGTCAACAAAATGCTGGTGAGATAATTGGTTGGCTTCACATTTCAACTGGTTGTCTTTTAAATTTTAAAAATGAGACATGAAGAAAGACCCTTAACCCTCTTTCTCCCCCCTCGCCCCACATGAACACAGTGTCTGTTTGGCTCTCTTGTGCGCTTTGGTCTCTTGCGTCGATAGAGAACAAAGCAAATGCTACAACAGGTGTGTAATCAGAACCCTGCCATTCTTTTTCTGTCTCCCAAACACACAGCCTTTTTAATGTTTTAAAAAAAAAACTCAAATTTTACTTCAGTAAAACTCTTGAAATTTTGCCTCCTGCTTTCCTTCAAATAACTGCCTTTATCCTGAAAGCCTTCAGTTTTCTAACAGTTTAGTGCATTGTCCAGTATTTGCAGCCTACTATGATTTCAGCTTTTCTGAACAATAATATATCCTGGAAGATTTATGGGAATGTTTTAAGCATAAAAAATAAAGTCATATAAGCTTCAATAAACTTTAAATGTGTTAATATTTGAACCCGAGAAATGTCATCATTAGTGCTTGTATTGCTCTTTTGACCCATTTTAATATATAAAAACTTTTCATGTACCAGAGATGAAAATTATTACATACAGTATCATTTTTTTAAAAATCTGCTGTGCATATAAATGTGGGTTGCAAAGATGGGCATAGGGTGATGAATTTTTTTATTCTGAAATGAAACTGAAATAGAACCATTCTGAAATGGTTTCCAGTCAGTAGTTTGCAATCTAGTCACTTTTATTAATGCCACTCCTCACATTTCTACTTGGAATTTAAACACTCAAGTACAGACAAGACAGGCTTTCTCCACCTTACTGCACAATAACAGAGATCTTCAGCATATGCATGTAAGTAAACTGAGAGCAGCTGTCAAAGTTACAACACCGTCAGACACTACATACCCACAAACCGACCAATTGCTCTGTGTTGCACATCATATTAATATAGTGTGGTTAAAAACCCAAATATGGGAATCTTGCAATTATTTAAAATTAAATACTCATCACTCCAATTCCACTCCCTATTTTACTGTTAAATTCTGACAATTTTGCAAGTGATGCAACAGGAATACTCAAAGCCCCAAAAAAACCCACAACTGTAACTAACTCGTGAAGAAAATGAACTTTCACATAATGCCATGTCTGAGCAGCCTTTAAAGTTCCTTTTGAAGAAAATGTTAAGTGTATTTTCACGGTTTCTTACTTATTATATAACATTTTTTTGCAGACAGAACGCATATATTTGTAACTATGACTTTCAGAAACCATCAGCTCATTATACAACATTGTGCACAAACTAAAGTCAAATAAACTATCAATATTGACAATAAGCAGCATCTCATTTGGTTTTAACAGCCTTCCATCCGATTCCTTAGCCAGCCTGGTTCTGGTGGTCTTGTATTTTGGCCTGTGGCCAATTTGATTTGGTTCTGATAACCTCCTCTCCCATCTTCATACTGAGCTCATTGGTAATGACAGTCTTCAATTCCAATGGAAAAAGCTGTGTTTTTTTTTCTTCTGAAAAATTTACAGACTTAACCATGGGTTGCCATGACCCACCACTTAGACTGTTGTGGTGGCCGTGTTGCTCTTTTCACCAAATCAGACCTTGCTCTATCCTATTATTCCATTGGTACTTTCTCTCCCTTTTGGACCACCTCACTTGTTTCACCTCTCGTTTAAAATCCTCATTCTCTATCACCCACCTAAATGCTACACCAGTTTCTTCCTGAGATATCTTTACTGCTTTCCTCCCTCAACCACTGTACCAAGCGACTTCTCATCCTCAACGATTTCAACTTCTATCTCAATTTGTTATGCGCTCTCTCCTCAGTTCACTGCCCTCCTATCCTACCTTAATCTCTCCCTCCGTATAAACTCCCCAACTCATATTTACGGCCACTCCCTTGACCTTGCCATCTCATGTAGCCTTGCCACTCCCGTCGTATCACTCGCAGGTAAGGCCATTTCTGATCACTTCCTTGTATTGTTCCTACCCACATCCTGCTTCCCCCTCGCAAGCTTACTTCCTTCTGTGTCCACCCTGGAGGGGGGGTGAAAAACTCTCCAACTTTACATATGCAACCAGTATGGTGACATACTTGACCCCGAAATGAGCTTCCAGCCACATATCTGCACCATCACTAGGACCACCTAATTCCACTTCCGCCTGACTTCACCCCTGCCTTAGCTCATCTGCAGCTGAAATCTTCATTCACTCCTTTGATGTCTCTAGCTTAACTATTCCAGTGCACTCCTGGCTGGCCTCCCACATTCTACCCTCTATAAACTTGAGGTGATCTAAAACCTTGCTGCCCATATCCTTGTTCACACCAAGTCCTATTCACCTACCACCCCTGTGGTTGCTGACCTACATTGCTCCTGTTAAGCAATGCCTTGATTTTAAAATTCTCATCCTTGCTTTCAAATCCCTTCATGGCCTCGCCCTTCCCTACCTCTGTAATCTCCTCCAGCCTGACAACCGTCCAAGATTTCTACGCTCTACTAACTCTGACCTCTTGAACATCCCCGATTTTAATCTGGTGGCAGCTGAAGGCATGGCCAAGGCCCTAAGATCTGGAATTTCCTCCCTAAACCTCTGTACCTCTCAGTTCTCTTTTAAAACACTTCTCAGAACCTTTTTGATAACGCCTGTGAAAAGCCTTGGGACATTTTATTACATTAAAGGCGTTATATATGTACAAGTTGTTGGTTGAAGAGCTGACTGACAGCTTCACAAACTGATGGTTCACATATACGTAGTAAATTATACTTTAAGAATCAAGAAGACACATTACACAATGACTTTAATCATAAAACAGCCTGTTTTATTTCCTTGTTCTTATCTAATGCCATTTGATTACACAACTGACACCATTTATTCAGTTACGATCATCTGCTTTGATATGCAATGAACTACTATTTTGTCTCATCATTAAAATCACAAGGGTATAAATCCCTTTGGTTGCACTACGATCCTCTCACAGTCCAGTACAGTAAATTTCTATTACTTTGGAGGAATTTGTAACATAATTTGATATTAAAAGTAAAATTCTGGAGATTATTAAATACATTTAAAGAATACATTTTTGGTCTCAACAAATAAGTATCGATTTCAACATTTTTTGCTTTGTTGGGGAGGGAAGAGTTTAACCAAAAAAAAAAGGCCCATGCACACAATTTGGTCTTCCAGTGGCTTGGATTCGATGCTCTCATCATCACGGACCGGGTTTGATTCCCGGTCAGCGCTCCATTTAAATTGGGTTGGGGCCAGTGTCCTGGTGAATCAAATAATAAGAGCTGAAGATAGGGCTTTAAACTAAAAAGGGGAAGGGGAGGTTTAAGGTGAGGGGAAATGTTATAAATCTGAAGAATAATATCAAGGCCATAGAGCAGGTAGCAATTTGGTTAAAATGCAGAGTGTGACAGGGAGGGACAAAGCATTTAACAGTAATAGTGCATCAGTAAATCGGGTCAGATCAGGGGAAAATGGTAAAATGCTAAAATTAAAGGTGCTTTATCTGAATCATGAAGCAGTTGTAACAAGATAGACAAATTAATGGCATAAATAGAGATCAATGGGTTTGATCTGACGGCCATTACTGAGAGATGGTTGCATAGGCGCAGGGTGGGAACTAAATATTCCAGGGTTCCTGATCTTTTAATAATACAGACAAAATGGAAAAGGAGGGTAGCAGGCAGCGCTGATAATAAAGGATGACATAAGGACAACTAAACTGGAGCACCAAACTAAAACGGTTATGGATAGTATTAAGTTAAAAGAAGAGGCTTATAATATTGCCAAGAAGAGTAGTAAGCCTGAAGATTGGGAGAATTTTAGAAACCAACAAGGGATGACAAAAATTTGATTGAGGGAGAACGTAGAACATGAGCGTAAACTAACAAATATAAAAACAGATTGTAAAAGAGTAGGGAAACTAAATATGGGTCCTTTAGAGGCTGAGACAGGAGAAATTACAATGGGGAATAAGAAAATGGCAGATTTTGTCTCTCTTCACGATAGAAGAC
Source organism: Heterodontus francisci (assembly GCF_036365525.1). NCBI lineage: Eukaryota > Metazoa > Chordata > Chondrichthyes > Heterodontiformes > Heterodontidae > Heterodontus > Heterodontus francisci. The sequence goes on from NC_090387.1 coordinate 40,378,282, forward strand.
AACAAAAACATACTGGAAATAGTGTGTGAGGAAATTAATTAATATTAGTAAAGAAAAAGTAGAGAATAAATAAATGGGTCTAAAAGCTGACAAATTTCCTGGACCTGATGGCCTACATCCTAGGGTTCTAAAAGAAATGGTTACAGAGATAGTGGATACGCTAGTTGTGATCTTCCAGAATTTTGGAAGGCAACAAATGTAATACTATTCAGGAGAGGAGGGAGAGAGAAAATTGGGAACTTCAGGCCAGAAAACCTGTCATCAGTCATGAGGAAAATTATTATCTTCCATTAATTATTTTTCTATAAATTACCATTATAAAATGGTAATTGGGCACATAGAAAATCATATGATTAGGCACAGTTAACATGGTTTTATGTGAGGTAAATCATATTGGATACATCTATTGGAGTTTTTGAAGATATAACTAACTGGGTAGATAATGGGGAACCAGATAATGGGCGGCACAGTGGCGCAGTGGTTAGCACCGCAGCCTCACAGCTCCAGGGACCCGGGTTCGATTCCGGGTACTGCCTGTGTGGAGTTTGCAAGTTCTCCCTGTGTCTGCGTGGGTTTTCTCCGGGTGCTCCGGTTTCCTCCCACAAGCCAAAAGACTTGCAGGTTGATAGGTAAATTGGCCATTATAAATTGTCACTAGTATAGGTAGGTGGTAGGGGAATATAGGGACAGGTGGGGATGTTTGGTAGGAATATGGGATTAGTGTAGGATTAGTATAAATGGGTGGTTGATGTTCGGCACAGACTCGGTGGGCCGAAGGGCCTGTTTCAGTGCTGTATCTCTAATCTAATCTAATCTATATTTGGATTTTCAGAGCGCATTTAATAAGGTGCCATGTGAAAGATTGTTGTACAAGATAAGGGCTCGTGGAATTGGGAGGTTATTTATTAGTTTGGATAGAGAATTGGACAGAAAACAGTAGGAATAAATGTCATTTTCAAATTGGCAGACTGTTACTACTGGGATGACTCAAGGATCATTGCTGTTATTGGCAATCTACATTAATGACTTAGATGAAGGGGCTGAGTGTAACGTAGCCAAGTTTGCTGACAATATAAGACTAGGTGGGAAAGCAAACTGTGAGGAGGACATAGACTGCAAAGGGATATAGATAGGTTAAGAGAGTGGGAAAGAATGTAGCAGATGGAGTATAATGTGGGGAATTAAGGTTATTCACTTTTAAGGAGAATAGAAAAGCTGATTTTTTTTAAATGGTGAGAAACTATTAAATGTTGGTGTTCAGATTGATTTGGGTGTCCTTGTACATGAAACAAAAGTTAGCATGCAGGTACAGCAAGCAGTTAGGAAGACAAATGGTATGTTGTCCTTTATTGCAAGGGGTTGGAGTACAAGAGAAAGGAAGTCTTGCTACAAATGTAGAGAGCTTTAGTTTAGTTTAGTTTAGTTTAGAGATACAGCACTGAAACAGGCCCTTTGGCCCACCGAGTCTGTGCCGACCATCAACCACCCATTTTTACTAATGCTACACTAATTCCATATTCCTACCACATCCCCACCTGTCCCTATATTTCCCTACCACCTACCTATACTAGGGGCAATTGCTAATGGCCAATTTACCTATCAACCTGCAAGTCTTTGGCATGTGGGAGGAAACCGGAGCACCCGGAGGAAACCCACGCAGACACAGGGAGAACTTGCAAACTTCACACGGGCAGTACCCAGAATTGAACCCGGGTCGCTGGAGCTGTGAGGCTGCGGTGAGAACACACCTGGAGCACTGTGTACAGTTTTGGTCTCTGTACGTAAGGAAGAATATACTTGCCTTTCTGAGGTGGCGCAAGAAATGTTCACTCGGTAGATTCCTGGGATGAGAAGATTGTCCTATGAGGCGAGAAGTCTTATGAGAAGTACAATGGGCCTATAATTGTACTTTGTGGAGTTTAGAAGAATGAGGGGTAATCTCATTGAAACAAATTGCTTCTGAAAGGGCTTGACAAGATGGAGGCTGAGAGGCTGTTTCCCCTGGCTGGGGAGTCTAGACCTAGAGGGCATAGTCTCACCTTTCCATGCAAGCACAGGAGATGCAACATCTGCCCTTTTACCTCCTCCCTTCTCACTGGCTAGTGCCCCAAGCACTCCTTTCAAATGAAACAGTGATTTACTTCTACTTTCAATTTAGTATGTTTTATTTGCTGCTCACAATGTGGTCCCCTCTATGTTGGGGAAACTAAACTCAGACTGGATGACCGCTTTACAGAACACCTCCATTCAGTCTACAAGCGCGACCCCAAGCTTCCTGTCACTTGTCATTTCAAATCTCCACTTGCTTCCACTCTGACTTTTATGTCCTTGGCCTGCTACAGTGTTTTAACGAAGCTCAACGCAAGCTCAGGGAACAGCACCTCATTTTTCGACTGGGCACTTTACAGCCTGCTGGACTCAACATTGAGTTCAATAATTTTAGATCATAACCGCTGCCCCTTTTTGTTTTTTTTTTTTGCTGGTTCGTTTTCCTTCCCACCGCCCCCTGTTTCTTTCTTAATCCCTTTACTCTGTGTTTGAATGGCTGCTATCCTGCCATTTACACCTCATCCAGATGCATCTTTTGTTTCATTGCTTGTCCCATTACCACTCCCCTTGGCTTTGTACCATGAAACCTTTTGTCATTTAATCTCTCCTGCCCTCCACTCTATCACAGACCTTACCTTTTTGTTCTTGCTCCCCCTCCCTGCTTTTACTGGGTATAGCTCCCCTGCTCTTTAAAATAATGCCATGGGATTTTTACGCCCACCTGAGGGCAGACAGGGCCTCAGTTTAATGACTCATTGGAAAGGCGGTGCCTCCAGCAGTGCAGCACTCCCTCAGTACTGCATTGGAATGTCAGCCAAGCTTTTGTGCTCAAGTCCTTGAGTGAGACTTGAACCCACAACCTTCTCACTCAGGTGAAAGTGCTTCCAACTGAGCCACAGCTGACTTTGTAGTCCTAATGAATTGACGTGCAAAAGTTTGGATTTTGTCTGTATAGCATAAATAAAGTCAAATTAATTTTGATTTCTCTTTGAATAAATTCAGATTTAGCTAGATAAAATTGAGTATGTATTCTACAATAATTGCCCCAGAGTACTTGTGTACTCACGTGGCAGCATGTAGAACATAGTTGATGTGCCACTGTGTGGTGCTCACAGTTCCCATTTATTCTTTTAATTAAAGGTGCATATTTTTGCTACGTATAATTCCAGCAGGTTAATTTAGGTTCCTTGCTTCAGTTTACTTAGACCTTTCAGCTAGGTATAGCGAAGGTTAAATGTCAAGCTGTTTCTTAAATGTTCAGTCACTGTTATTTATAATAATCAGACATCTAGACTTAGAATTAGAAGACAAAGCAAGTACCTGACATTAGATGGCCCAGACCTGTATTAACCTTTCCATAATCTTGGAAATCCACTCTGAAGGAATTAACAGGGGTTTGACAGAAGAGAGAACAGTGATAACTGATTAGACAGCAGGAAGTCATGTATAATTTATTGAACGGTCACTCGATATCCTGGCTCTCCTCCTGTTCTATGCTTAACACACATGTTTTTGTATTTAATTAACGTAAAGGAAACGATTAGCAATTTGGAAAATGGGGGTTTTAAGCTTAGCATAGACACCACAATTTTACACCATTTAACCTTGCAGGAGTTGCTTTATGTACCCGGGTTATTGACCTGACCAATTAAGTTTTGCATATGGTTAAATCTGTGTGTGGCAGATTAAATCTTTCCACTTTTTAAAATAAAGTATTATGCTTTTTCATTGGCTCAAGTAATCAGTTAAACATTTACAAGATATAAACCATCAGCAAAGTGATGCATTACTCAAATGGCATTACTCAGCAATAACCGGCTCACTGACACTCCGTTTGGGTTCTGCCAGGACCACTCTTCTCCAGACCTCATTACAGCCTTGGTCCAAACATGAACAAAAGAGCTAAATTCCAGAGGTGAAGTGAGAGTGACTGCCTTTGATATCAAGGCAGCATTTGACCAAGTGTGGTATCAAGGAGCTCTAGCAAAATTGAAGTCATTGGGGATCGGGGAAAACTCTCCGCTGTTTGGAGTCATACCTAACACGAAGATGGTTGTGGTTGTTGGAGGCCAATCGTCTAAGCGTAAAGACATTGCTGCCTGAGTCTCTCAGGGTAGTATCAAAGGCCCAACCATCTTCAATGATTTCTTCAATGACCTTCCTTCTAACATAAGGTCAGAAGTGGGGATATTCGCAGATGATTGCACAATGTTCAGTACCATTTGCTGCTCCCCTTGGGCTGATCAATGGCAAGTAACATTTGCGCCACACAAGTACCAGGTAGTGACCAACTCCAACAAGAGAAAATCTTAACTATCTCCCCTTGATTATCAACAGGATTATCATCACTGAATACCCCACCATCAACATCCTGGGGGTTACCATTGACCAGAAACTTAACTGGACCAGCCATATAAATACTGTGGCTACCAGAGCTGGTCAGAAGCTGAAAATTCTGCAGTGAGTAACTCACCTCCTGACTCCCCAATGCCTTTCCACCATCTACAAGACACAAGTCAGGAGTGTGATGGAATAATCTCCACTTGTCTGGATGAATGCAATTTCAACAACACTCAAGAAGCTCAACACCGTCCAGGACAAAGCTACCCGCTTGATTGGCACCCCATCCACAAACATTCAGTCCCTCCACCACTGGTGCACAGTGGTAGCAGTGTGTGCCATCTGCAAGATGCACTGCAGCAATTTGCCAAACTTCCTTTGACAGCTCCTTTCAAACCTGCAGTCTCTACCACCTAGAAGGACAAGGGCAGCAGATGCGTGGGAACACCACCACCTGCAAGTTCTCCTCCAAGTCGCACACCATCCTGACTTGGAACTATATTGCTGTTCCTTCGCTGGGTCAAAATCCTGGAACTCCCTCCCTAATGGCACTCGGGGTGTACCTACACCATAAGGACTGCAGCGGTTCAAGAAAGCAGCTCACCACCACCTTCTCGAGGCAATTAGCAATGGGCAATAAATGCTGGCATCGCCAGTGACGTTTACATCCCAAGTACGAATTAATTTTTCTTTTAAAATCCTGGTATTTGAGCTCTTCAACATTTTTGTCGTCTTTTCATGGTAAGTTGGCAATGAAGTAGAGTGAGTCTTCTAGGTTAGGAAAAGTGCATTGTTACATATGCCATTTATAGTTTGGCATGTCTAGTGTTAAAAATGATCCCCTCCTAATATAATTAACTGGAGAGCACATAAGGTGCCCAAGATATTCCTGTCTCTCCAAAAAATCAGAAAAGACCAAACACTATATGTACAGGCTAAATATATTACAGGTAAATAAAACTCAGGAGCCGAGTAATCCTATAACATACAGGCCTGGAGTTTCTGCTACCGGCGCAATCAGCAGAATTCGCTAGATACAATGCTAGATGTAATTCAAATGCATTAACATAAAATATTCTATAAATCAGTGCATTCAAGCTGCATAATCAATTCGTAACTGGGGCCTCAGTGCTCAGGTGGGTTAGTATAAAAGGGACGGAAGAACTTTTTAAGGTAATTGATACTTCTGCAACAGCAGGGCAGACTTGGTCAGAAGCTTCAGTTGACTGTTGGTCAGGTGATTAAGGCTGGATTTATGCAACTGGGTGCCTGAGAATCTGGGCGCTATGTGATGATCACCAACACCACCCCTGCCCCACCACCCGAATGGTGCAATCGACTGAAACCTGCCATTCTGACCTGGGAGCAAGGACAGTTTTGTGGGTGGGAAATGCTTCAGTCGCAGGGTCTGTTGCACTAACATAAAAGACCGCAGATACTTGTGTATTTATGGCAGCAACTCACCTGTGCCTCAAATTCCGCAATCCTATGCACCATTTAATTTGATTCCTCTCAGATTAAGTTGTTATAGTGCAGAAACACAGGCCACTAAGTCAGCATTGAAATAAAGAGGACATTCTCAGATTGGCAGACAGGAACAGGAAGTATCTCTCAATGTTGGATCTCCAGCTTTTCACTCCTGTGCTTATAAACGGCCTGGATTTAAAAGTAGGAAAGATATTTCCAAGTTTGCAGATGATACTGAGCTAGGAGGTATATAGTGGCTTATGAAGAAGATAGCAGAAAATTATAAATTGCCTGATAGTTTAAGAATGCATAGAATAATCCTTGATGGAGTTTAACATGAAGTGTGAGGTAGTATATGTAAATGAAGATTGGCAGATAGGAGTTCAGTTTAAATGGAGAAGTGCTAAAAGATGTAGATAAACAGAAGGAGTTAGGTTCTAAATGGATAAGTCATTTTCAAAATTAATTTGTAGATGGAAAAAGTAATAAAAATGGCCTATAGGCTATTGGGGTTCTGAGGGATATGCAGAAAAGTGGAAATTGAAATTAAAGGTGATGCCACCAGGGTAACCAAATGGAAGAGGAGGTTTAGTGGCCCACTTCTGTTCCTGTAATAGCTAGGACTGTAATATCTGAAGTAATAGAATATGCATTTAATAAAGCAAACACTCAACGGAATCATTGTTATTGGAAGGAATGAGAGATTGAGGGCTATTCTGTCAAGTTTTTGTTCTTTTGAGAAGATATTTTAAGATGTAAGTTTATTCTTTATGTACTTAGTGATCAGTGATGCATTGTAAGACAATTATGTAATTTTAATAACTTCCATGAGTTGATAATGCAAAAATCTCAAGGCTGATGGCCTTCATTGATGGGAATTTTGTTCTTTTACGATTGTAAAGGATTAAGGTCTAGGGCAGATAGTTTCTCCTCAATCCCCCCTTCTCTGCCCCTCCCCCATTCTGTTTAAACATTTATGTTTAAAATAATTTTTTACAAATATCAGTTTTCTTAATTTCATGAGGACTCTGGAGTCAGGCCTCCTTTGCTGCTGCAAGCATCCTAGAGTGGTTCCATAGATAATGTGGCACCACAATATCAAATTGGGCTGCGAGCTGCCTGATTATGGGGAAGCCTCCATTCTTTTTGTGATTTGTCAGGTTTGGGTATAAAAAGAGACTTGCATTTGTAAGCATTGTATCGAATCTTAAGAATGTAGGTTTATAATAAAATATAGTGAATTTCATGCTGAAAAGTTTCCAAATACTTCACACAATTAAGTACTTTTTTAAAAGTATGCTAATTATTGAAATGTAGGCAAGTGTAACAACTGTTCTGTGCTAGGAACTTCCAGAAAAAGGATGACCAGTCGATCTTTTGTTTCCTCTTGGTATTGGTTCAGTAGTATTTTCCCATATTTATTAATTATTCAGAATGCAACAAACACTATTTTCAGAAGGTAAGTGGCTTCTAGTATCTGGCTGTGAATTTTGGCTACAATTGAATTCTAATTGGATGACTATCTTTTTGCTGCTGAGAAAACTCCACTGATGGAAGAATTGTCACTGCAGATTTCTCTCCTATCCCCATCACTCTTTGCCTGGATGATGACCTCCTTTTGTGTTTTGCTGTAGGTACGATACCTGTTAGAATGGATGGATGAAGATCCAGAGGAGGAGGACGGACCTGTGTTGAAATCAGAATTCTGCCATCCTTTGTGTCGGTGTCCAAAGTGTGAACCAGCACAAAAGGTATTGTTGCCCTTTCCTGTAACATCAATTGATTACAATAACTGAGATGTGTGTTCGGTACCTTAAATCTAAAATTACAACTATTAATTTAGGGGAGAAACTTTTGTACTAATGTTGTATGATACTTTTAGACACTTGAAATGATGATGGAAAGCAGAAAACTTGTCATCTATGTTAGTGTCTAATAGTTTCTTTTGATGGATGTTAAATACCTAGTGGGTGAACATAATAGGATGAACAGGTGTTGGGTGTTGGCTAGTTAGTTGTATTCCAATGTGTATATATAAAGAAGAGCCAGGTGTGTGTTAGAAGTGGAGTAGTAAGCTCTGTGGCAAGCAATAAACAGTCTCCACCAAAGCATCCAAGTCTGTGTTTCTTCGCAAACAGGCTTAGAAGTTCCTCTGACAATCTATTCTACTAATTTTGCCTGTTCTGTAAATAGCAGTAGATAAATATCCTTTTTTTTTTTTTACATCAATCACTGCTTTAATAAAGTAGCACAGCGATTGATTGTAATACATGCTTATGTTTTACAGTTGAGGAATGTAGTACAGCATGTTCATCATGATACTAATGGCTAATTTGATCTCCATAGAGACTTTCCAATATTACTGTAAATGGATTGGGTGTGAATTCTGCCAACCAGGATGGGTTTACCCCATTACATGTGGCTGCTCTACATGGACATTTTGACCTGGTCTCACTTCTACTGCGTCATGGTGCCAATGTCAATATGAAAAATTACCATAATTCAACCCCACTCCACCTGACATGCCAACACAATGACCCCCAGGTAAGCAAAGAGAAAATCACCTGTATTAGAGTTTTGTATTGTGCAGTATTCCTGGCATTTGGTTGCTAGTAAAAATATTCTAAATGGTTGAACCTTGGAGTATACATTCTCTCCTCACCTGCCTCAGAAAAATTAAAAATAACCTGGTTTCGCCTTCACTGGAGTCCCCCTGAGGCTGGGAATGTGGGAGCTCCCAATGTAGGAAGCCCCTGGCCCAGCTTCTTCTGGCATCCTACACTGTCCATTTTTTACAATTCAGTCCACTTTCCTTTCTATTGCAGTATTATATAACTTTGAATACACTGCAGAGAAAGAAACTCCAAAACAGTAAAAACATTTTGGAAAGAAGAATAATGTTGATTAGCCATCACTTCTTCCAGACTTCTGCAAAAATACATACAGGCCCATACAATCAGGCTGTTGCACAATTGTTCTTCCGATACTGATAGATGCACCTTTGTTCATGCATACAATCAAATCTCTATCTGGGAAGCAGGAGGCAACAGGATTTGTGTGGGATTTTCATGCGCTAACAACGACAAGTATGTAGTATGTTATTCTGCTAAAACATTGAGCAATGCTCCAAAAGGAGATGATTGACGACTATTAAAATATTACTGTACTTGTATCATAAACGTTATAGTAACAGAAATTTTGCAGTAGTAATGACAACAGAACTGTCAGTATTCACTGTCATTACTCCTCTGAAACTTATAGAAACTTCTGGGGTCTACACGTGCTCAGTTAAATGCAAAAATCCAGAAGTTGCTGGCTGTGATTCTATGCTTTCCTACAGGATGCGCTGTTGAAGATCCCCCTTCCACCCCCCCCACCCCCCCCCCCCCCCCCACCGAGACTGCAGTCATGTAGAAATCACTGAATTAGTGAAAACTTGCCCTTTCATACTATTAATCTCTCTTTAAAAACCCTTGAAAAAGTGACACCTTGTTGAATAAGGTCTAACTGGGTCATTAACAGCGTACTAAGTTCATAATTACTGTAGAACAGTTTCTCTGTCCCTGAAAAACTAATTTTATGTTTGTGGAATGTCAAATTTCTCCATTATAAATATTCACATTTAAAAAAAATTAATTATATATTAGCTTCTACCTTAATCCTATGTGTGTCCCAATCATTTATTTCGCTCTCTGTAAAATTTTTAATTAAAAGTGAAAGTTTCAGTGCATTTTACTTCCTGCTTTGCTGTCAGTGAGAATGCTTCAGTTTGATTGGCTGCTTACCCTGCTTGATGACATCACTGTCGCTGGAAGCCTGGAAATCCCCTTGACTTGACGCTCGATTCAAACTGACGTCAGGAAAGGGGAAACCCACGCCATGGAGATTCCTAGATCTTTGTGGACAGCTTTCTCCTGAGGTCAGTGGCGTGTGCCATCATTTTGTCACTGACTGCAAAATCCAGCCCATTATGGAAAAAGTATTCACTTCTTGGTCTAATGTGCTGCTGCTTAACGTGGGCTTAGACAAAGAGGAAGCAGTAGCTCATGTTCGCCTAATTCACAAATGCAAGTCCTGCTTCCTCTCATGGTGTAGTTGGTTGGAGGGCAACAGAAGCTGAATTCTCCAGCAACTCTTTGCTGTACCTATTGATTGGCTTAAGCCAATCCCACCAAGCTAAGGTCACGCATATAAGTTAGGCTGATGGCAATTGAAAAATGTTTAGGACTGTTAATAAGATCATCTCAGAATTGCGACCCTGAATCCAGTTGGGAGACACATTTAGAAATTTGAATATTAATTTGAATATTGAAAGAGCAAATTAAAATTTAATTTAAAAATTAATTTTGTGAAGCTTTCTAGAGTACAGATAGGGTGTAATAAAAACAAAGTGCTGGAAATACTGGCAGCATCTGTGGAGAGAGAAACGTTTCAGGTCTGTGACCTTTCATCAGAACTCAAAGGTAAGAAATGTAATAGATTTTAAGCAAGTGAAGTGGGGGTGGAGTGGAAGGGAACAAAAGGGAAGGTATGTGATAGGACAGAGGGCAGGAGAGATTTAATGACAAAGATGTGATGGGACAAAAGCAAAGGGAGTACTATTGGTGTGGTGAAAGACAAAGCATTAGTCCAGAGAGAGTGTTAATGACAAAATAATGAACAATTTTGTCCAAAAGCGCAAACATGAAAAACCATGTTTAATGCAGGCACATGGTTAAAAAGAAATAAAATATAATAAAAAAGGCCAGTCATGCTCTGAAATTATTGAACTTGCTGTTGAGTTCGGAAGGCTGGAGAGTCCCTAATCTGAAAATAGGTGCTAGTCCTCGAGAGGACGAGTTCATTGATTACATTGGAAGCAGTTTTCTTGAACAGTATGTGGAGGGGCTAATAAGGAACCTGTCTATTTAAGATCTAGTTTTGTGCAATGCGACAGTGCTAATTAGTAATATTGCAGTAAAAGATCCTCTGCGGAAGAGCGATCATAATATGATAGAATTTCATGTTGAGTTTGAGTGTGATGTGGTTAAAATGAAACTAGAGTTTTAAGTTTAAACTAAGCCAATTAAGTAGGTATGAGGAATGAATTGGCTGAGGTATAATAGGGAATTGGATTAAAATATGTAACAGTCAATAAGCAATGGGGAACATTTGAAGAAGTAATTCATAATTCTCAATGAGTGTACATTCCCTTGAGGATTAAAATCTCTTCAGAAAGTGGTCTTACCATGGCTAACTAGAGAAGTTAAGGATAGTATACGATTAAAAGAGGCTTACAATGTTGCCAAGAAGAGTAGTAAGCATGGGAATTGGGAGGGTTTTAGAAATCAGCAAAAGATGACCATAAAAGAGAGAGACAATAGAATGATAGTAAATTAGCAAGAAGTATGAAAAAAAGATTGTAAGAGCTTCTACAAGTATGTAATGACGAAGTGATTAGCAAAAGTAAATGTGGGTTTCTTAGAGGCAGAGAGAGGAGAAATTATAATGGGGAATAAGGAAGTGATATATATATATATTAAATAAATATCTTGTATCTGTTTTCACAGTAGTTGACACAAAAAATGCACAGTGGTGCAGTGGTTAGCACCGCAGCCTCACAACTCCAGGGACCCGGGTTCAATTCTGGGTACTGCCTGTGTGGAGTTTGCAAGTTCTCCCTGTGTCTGCGTGGGTTTCCTCCGCGTGCTCCGGTTTCCTCCCACATGCCAAAGACTTGCAGGTTGATAGGTAAATTGGCTGTTATAAATTGCCCCTAGTGTAGGTAGGTGGTAGGGCATATGGGATTACTGTAGGGTTAGTATAAATGGGTGGTTGTTGGTCGGCACAGACTCGGTGGGCCGAAGGGCCTGTTTCAGTGCTGTATCTCTGAATAAAAAATAAATAAATTGGGTAGCCAGGATCTAATGAAAGTGTGGAATTTAAATTAATTAATATTAGTAAAGAAAAAGTACTAGAGAAATTAATGGACTGGATTTTGCAGTTGTAATGATAGTGAAACTGTCATCATTTGCCATCATTACTGTATGAAACTGACAGCAACTTCTGGCAGTTAAACAAGAAAATCCAGAGGTTGCTGTTGGTGATTCGCCATAGAATATGCTGTTGAAGTCCTTGTGGATGGAAATCAATTAGAAATTATTGAATTGCCATGAACTTCCACTTTTTACACTATTGTTCTCACTTTAAAAAAAAAAGTTTTGCCCTGCTGAATGAGTAGTAACTTTTTTTTAATGGAGTACCAAGTCATAATTACTGTCGAACAACCGCTCTGACCCTGAAAAACTAATGTTATATTAAATTTCTCCATTTCATGATTCCATTGATTTTTAAAATATATTTTTAAAAATTTGTTTGATATTTCAGCTTTTATCTTAATCCATGTATATGTCCCAATCTTTCTGTAATTTTACAGAAAGTGTAATAAAGTGAATAATAAAACCTGCTTGATACATCCTGCCTTGCTGGCTGAGAATTCTTCAGTGTGTTTGGCTGCTTCGCCTACCTGATGACATCACTGTTGCTGGTTGCCAGAAATCCCCTGTAGCTGGCATCAGATTAAAATTCATGTCCGACAAGGTGAAATCGACATCACAGAGCTCGCTATATCTTTGTGGGCTGCTTTCTTTGAGGTCAGCAGCAAGTGCCATCATTTCGCCGCTGACTGTAAAATCTGGGCCATTGGGGCTAAAAGCCTGGAAATTTCCCGGACCTGATGGCCTGCATTGTTGGGTTGTAAAAGAGCTGGTTCATTGATTTTGATCTTCCAGAATTCCCTAGATTCTAGAATAGTCCTTGTGGATTGGAAGGTAGACAATGTATCCCCATTATTGAAGAAAGGAGGGAGAGAGGAAGCTAAACTATAGACTAGCTAGCCTGACATCAGTAGTGGGGTAAATACTGGAATATATTGTTAGGGACATCAGAACAGGGCACTTAGAAAATCACAGTATGATTAGGCAGAGCCAACACCGTTTTATGAAAGGAAAATCAAGTTCTTTGAGGATGTTTGGGACAATTTCTTAGAGCAGCACCTTCTAGAGCCAGCCAGAGAGCAAACTATTCTAGACCTGGTTATGTACAATAAGACAGGATTAATTAATGACCTCATGGTAAAGAAGCCTCTAGGTAGCAGTAATCATAACATAATGTGAATTTCAGTCATGTTGAGGGTGAGAAATTTGGGTCCAAGACTAGTTTTTTAAACTTTAATAAAGGCAATTACAGGGGTGTGAAGACAGAGCTAGCTAAAGTGAACTGGGAAATTAAGTTAAAGGGTAGGACAGAAGAGATGCAGTGGCAGACATTTAAGGAGATACTTCATACCACTCAGCAAAGATACGTTCCACTGAGAAAGAAAGACTCTAGGGTAAGGACGCACCATCCGTGGCTAACTAAGGAAGGTAAAGATAGGATCAAATCGAAAGAAAAAGCATACAATTCTGCAAAGATTAGTGGTAGGTCGAAGATTGGCAAGAATTAAAAAATCAGCAAAGATTGATTAAAAAATATATAATATAAAAAATGAGAGTATGCGAGAAAGCTAGCTAGAAATATAAAAACAGATTGTAAGAGTTTCCACAAGTTTTTAAAAAGGAAAAGAGTAACTAAAGTGAGCGTTTGTCCTTTAGAGAGAGTGTCTGGGGAATTAATAATAGGTAATAAGGAAATGGCAGAAGCATTGAACAAATATTTATGTCTCTCTTCACTGTAAAAGACACAAGTAACATCCCAGAAATACTTGTAAATCAAGAGGTGAAAGGGAGGGAGGAACTTAAATCAGTTACAATCACCAGGGAAAGAGTACTGAAAACTATTGGAACTAAAGACTGACAAGTCCCCAGAACCTGATGGTCTGTATCCTAGGGTCTTAGAAGTAGATGCTGAGATTGTAGATGCATTGGTTGTAATTCTGGAAAGGCCCCAGATTGGAAAATATTGAATGTAGTTCCTCTTTTCAAGAAAGGAGGGAGACAGAAAGTAGGAAACTCCAGGCCAGTAATTTCTCTCCATTTATATAACATACTGCTTTTCTATTCATCCTGCCAAAATGGACAAGTTCACATTTTCCCACATTATACTCATCTGCCAAATTTTTGCCCACTCACTTAAGCTACTGATATCCCTTTGCGGCTCTTGGGGGAATTTTATGCTTTTCTCCACGGCAGATTTGGAGGTGGGGAGAACGTGTAATCGAGTAGGATTGGGGTGGGGGGGGGGGGGGTGGTGGAGACGGTGGTGGAAGACCTTGCCACCTTCCCACCTCCGCCAAGATGTGATGTGTGTACATCTTTAAGAGATAGTTACAATATCATGTTAGTCATGTAAGAGCTATGATGTAACCTGGAGTAGTCTAAACCATTTTGGTCTCTTTACGTAAGGAAGGACATACTTGCCTTTGAGGTGGTACCAGAAAGGTTCACTAGATTGATTCCTAGGATGAGATTGAATAGAATGGGCTTTTATTCTCTAAAGTTTAGGAGAAGGAGAGGTGATCTTATTAAAACATGTAAAATTCTGAGAAGGCTTGGAAAGGTAGATGTTGAGAGGCTGTTTCTTCAGTCTGGAGTGTCTTGAAGTAGAGGTCATAGTCTGTGGATAAGGGGTCGGCCAATCTGGACTATGTTGTGGACACATTTCCTCACTCAGAGGATTGTGAATCTTTGGAATTCCCTACCCCAGAAGGATGTGGATGCTCAGCTGTTAAGACTCACACAACAGATTTTTGGGCACAAAGGGAATTGAGGGATATGGGGAAAGGGCAGGAAAGTAGAAGATCGGCCATGATTTATTCAATGGCGGAGCAGGCTAAAGGGGCCGCCTGGCCTTCTCCTATTGCTATTTCTTATGTTTTTATGCAATAGAGGTGGAAGAAATAAGGTGAGCAAACCTTCACACTTGCAATAAGGCCTCCAAAGAGCATTAACTGGGAGAATAGAAAAATAAAGGATGATTGCATAGATATGTCATAGGGTCAGGAATCAGATGTGTTAAATAAATTTTTTCACATCAGCCTACAGCCGGTATTATTTGAACGGCTTCACATTAAAAGGTTTAACTACACAAAAGTACTATGGAAGATGAACCGAAAAAAGCTCCAATTTATTAAAATAATGTTTCCATCTGCTAGGTTTTGATAGTAATGAGCCGTCAGTTTTGCTGCAGCTGCCAAGTTGTTGTTTTAAACTACACTGAAATCCAATAATTTATGAACCATTTTTCCATTTCTTAGTTTTTTATAAATACAAATTAATAAAATTGCAGAAGCCTACACACATGAGAAATCAGAAAAAGAATCCCAAGTGATTTATGTAGTATCATTACTTTTCAAACTCCAGTTAGCAGCTCATCAGACTGATTTTCAGATTGCAACATTAAATACAGCCTCTTGGAATGGTGCTTTGGAGCTTCCGTACGTATTGATTTTTACCTTGCAATATTTAGATCAATTTTAAAAAAGCAAAATTCCAAGAATATGCTATCCAATCAAAGCAAACTTAGTCTCTTTATTTCATTAAGAATAAATGGGTTGATATTTTAAATGTAAAATTGTATGAAGATAGCACTCCTGAATAAGTCTGTAAATAAAAATAATCCTATCACTGTTGCCAAACAAAGTTGCAGCAAAATTAGATAGGCCACCAAGACCTTGTTAAATTGACAATATAAAAATGTGAAGTGAAATTGACATAAAAGATGCTTCATTTTTAGTTAATTCAAAACAATTTGCAGATTTTCTCAGATGTTTATTCTCACATGCTGAGCATCTATTGATTTTCTGTTCATCTGTGGAGTGCAACTGGTCAAGGTTGAATAATGTAGTTTATCCTCTTTGATTGAAAACAGTTATGTTACATTCAGTGGAAATTTCATAGAGCTTTATCTTGCCAGGTATACCTATGGTTATTCATCCCCTTCAGAAGATCAAACAAGTAGAGCCCATATTACAAGAAATTCTGCATGGTCTGTGGAAAGAATGGGCTGAATAGGCTGTTCCATATATTGTTGTTCCACATTTTCTTGTGTTATATAATTTTGGTAATGTTTCTGTCCTGCTTTGAAGTTACATTCAACCATTTATCCATAGCCACAGGCAACGTGCCCTCTAATTGTTTTTGGACTGTGTAGGTGATTTGTTTAATTGCGTGGCCCCTTTCAATTGACCTGTGACCTGTGCAGGGACTTTCGAGTTGCTGTGCATTTGCACCGTTTAGTGGGAACATTGGCCACAGGGCAAATAGTCATCTGGTTGGTGTTAGCCTTAGCTAAGTAGTAGCACTAAGTCAGAAGGTCATGGGTTCAAGCCCCACTCCAAGCTTAAGCACCATCATCAAGGCACTCACTTCAGTTCAGTACTGGGGGAGTGCTGCCATGTCTGATGAGACATTAAATCAAGACCACCTCTTGAGTGGACTTAAAAGATTGCACGGTACTATTCGAAGAAGGGTAGGGGAATTCTTCCAATGTCCTGGCCAACATTTATCCTTCAGTCAACACCTGATACAGATGATCTGGTTCTTTATTTCATTGCTGTTTGTGAAATCTTGCTGTGTGCAAATTGGTTGCCATGGTTCTGACATTACAACAGTGACTACACTTTAAAAAAAAAAGTACTTAATTAGCTGTCAAGCACTTGTCCTGAGGTCATGCAAGATTCTATATAAGTCTTTCCTTTTTGATTGACACTGCAAATTATTTGATTTTATTTTACAAAGAGAAATGAAGTACTGAGCTCATTAATAATGTATTGCATTGCTTAGCTGAGCAAATCTGTATAGTATTTATTGATTTTTAAAATCTGCTTTACTTCTAGCATTTGTACATCAATGTTTCTCTGCAAAATAATTAAATTTAAATTTAGTTCATCAGAAATCTAACATAGAACATAATTTTCGTAGTCTTTTTCAAAAATTTAATCCTTATGATATATTCCTATCTGCCCATTAGCCCAAGGAACCTTTTTGCTCGTGATTGTTTTTTTTCAATAAAGTCTGTTGTCAATGTGGGATTCTATAAGGATTCAGTATATATTAATTATTTGAAAGGAACAAAACTTTTTTTTAGTTTGAATATACAACCTTTAATTTCTAACAATGTATACCTTCTGTTACAGTCCAAGCTTCAATGGTAAATCTTGTTAATATTCTGGTCAATAAACATGACAAAATGCTAAGATTGAAGTCCATGCTTGAGCAATTTTTTTTTATATACGTGTAATTATATTCACTGTTTAGTCACTGCACAGCCGTCGGTATTGCTTTTCAGTGGTTAGAACTAGATGTGTCTTGAAAATGAAAGAAAACTTTCCATGTTCAAATGTTTGGCATTCTTCTGCCATATTTTGTCCGACCTGTTATGTTGACTGAAGAACATAAAATTGTAGAATTTACAGTGCAGCAAATGGCCATTTGGCCCAGTACAGCTGTGCCAGCTCATCAACTTGAGCTGTCTACTCTAATTCCATTTTCCTGGCCCTTCTCTTTGTTGTTTTTAAATCCCTGTCAAATTTTATTTTTAAATGATAACCTTTCTGCCTCAGTAGGTAAATCTGTAGTTAATCATTCAAAATTCCAAAATGCCTTTGAAAAGAATTCTTCTGATTATCTCCTTTCATTCATCCAATTGTAATCTGGAGTCTACAGCTCCTTGCTGTCAATCTGTTAACAAGCGGCAACAATTTTTCACTATTTTTCACTCTCTCAAAACTGTACATTTTCAAAACTTCTATTCCATTAATCTTAATCTTCTCTGTTCCGGTGAAAACATACCAACTTTGGGACCTGCTTCAGAACGATAACCTCTCCTACCCGGTATCATTCCAGTGAATCTGCTGTGCCCTTACCATGATTCTAATATCCCTCCTATAATGGGATGCCCAGTCCTGCATGTAATACTCAATTTGTCACCTAATCAATACCTTGAACAAATTTAACATTACCTTCTTGCTTCTGTACTCAGTGATTCTATATATGAAATTCAGTACACCATTTGTATTTTATGGCCTATTCTACCTGCGCTAAAAATCTGTCTTTGCACCACTATATATCTCTGTTCCTCCATTTAGTTAAAGATCTTGCCTTTTAACCATAGTCTTCCTTTGACTGTTCTTATTATTTAAATATAGAATTACATTTAAATAACTAAAATTATACTATCTTTTTGAAACAGATAGTTAAACAATTGCTGGATTATAATGCAAAATTGAATAAGAAAGATTTGTACGGTAATACATCCTTACTGCATGCCTGCCTTCAAGGACATCTGGAAGTTGCTGAGTTGTTGCTAGAGGTAGGAACGCCATTTTGACTGAAATGTTTTCTTTTTCAGTGTTGAGATGATTCTTCTAATGCTGCTGACAGATTTTTTTTTTAAGTGTGAAACATTTTTAATAGTGTATTATTGAAAAACATCAGTTTATTTGTGCAGCTTGACTCAGTTGTTAGCATTCGCCCCCAGGTCAGAAGGTTGTAGATTCAAGCCCCACTCCAGAGACTTGAGCGCACAATCTAGACTGATACTTCAGTGCAGTACTGAGGGAGTGCTGCACTGTCTTTCAGGTGAGGCGTTAAACCACAGCCCCATTTATCCCTTCAGGAGAATGTAACCCTTGACACTATTTAAAGAAGAGCAGGGGAGTCCTTTTGGTTTCCCGGCTGACATGTATCTTTCAAGCAGCACCACTAAAACCTGATAACTTATTTTATTACTGTTTATGGAACCTCGCTGTGCACAAATTGGCTGCCATGTTTCCCTACACTGAGTACACTTTATTGGCTGTGAAGATTTTTGGGACGTCTTGAAGTGAAAGCTGCTTTATAAATGCAAACTTGTTCTTCCTTTAAAACCATGTTGACTTGTTATGAGTGTGTGCACCCTTTTGTCCTTTCTACTCTCTCCCCAGCTTCCCACTCCCCATCTTTTGAATCCAGAAGGCATATGCAACATGTTCTCAGCAATTTTTCATCTCCTCTTCCCATCCAATTTTAACTTGCTGCTGTGTAAAGATCAGATAAATATTCCAATTTGATGCACACTGTCATGAATGCCATTATTTTTATAATAGTTAGTTATTTATGGTCCAGCAATAAACATCCTTGCTGGTATTACAATCACTGCACTTCCATTATTAAGGGAAAAATGTGAAGTCCTCGACTTCTTTTTTTGCCTAGTTTATATATGTATGTAATGTTCTTAATGTCTGCTTACTTTGGTGGAAAATCTCAGCATGGTGCCTCCATTAATCTTGCCAATAACCAAGGAAATACTGCTCTGCACGAGGCTGTAAAAGGAAAGCATGGAGCACTGGTGAATCTACTTTTGTGCAATGGAGCATCTGTCAATTTGCGAAATAAACAACAGTGTACACCAGTGGATTGTGCTGAAGAAATCTGTGGAAAGGTAAAAGCTTGAAACTGAGATTTAACTTCTTATGAATCATAGAATCATGCAGTGCTGAAGGAGCCATTCAGACTATTGTGCCTATCCTGGCTCTTAGAAGGAGCTGTCCAATTTGGCCCCCTCCCCTGCTCTTTCTCCATAGCCTTTCAAATGTTTCTTTTTCACGTACATATCTAATTCCCTTTGTTACCATTGTATCTGCTTATGGGAATTGATTTATGGATAAAACACAGCTATTCAGAGAGACCATTGGTTATGTATTCCTTTCATAAACTTCAAGTACAGCCAAAGGTACCCTTTGTATTTTCAGAAAGTGGTGGTTTGTCCATGTTTAAAAAGGAATGTGGATGGCCAGTTTCAGACAATGGAGAATGGACTAGTTAAATTCTAAACCTTATTTTCTCTTCTCATCCAGTTATAATAATTTTTTTTAAATCTTGCATCTCTTGTAGTTTCTGTCTATGAAACCTTACTTCCTGTTGTCACATTTTTATCACACTTTTGGGATAACTGTTCTCATAAATTCCAATATCCATATTTAAAAATGGTAACTGCTGATGTAAATCTGTTGTGCTGTGATTACACCCTGCTACCAGTGGTGCCACAGTCAACTTTGCATCTTCCAACTCCTCAGCCAGTACTGCAGATAAACTCCTCTGTCTTAAGCAACTTTGCTTCCCAAATTTAGGTTTAACTATGAATTATCATTCACAACTGGGAAATGCAAAGGATCAGACCAAAGTCCGTTCCTGATGGAAAGGGATCAGATGAAAGCCAGTTACTGACTGATGGGAAAATTTGGGGATTATTTGTTGGGAATATAAATTTGAGAAGTATTTCTTTTATTGAATTTTAGCAATTTCTATGCCAGTCCATTAATTTGATTTCATTGGTCATGAGATGTTTCACTTTCTGTCCTTCCATTGCAAAAATATTATTCATACAAAATAGGCCATGTGTTGAATTATAGTCAAATTCTGGATTTCTTTTCTAAACAGACTGAAAATGTGTTTTTGTAAAAAAAAAGTTTAAAAAAAAAAAGTCCTCTCTCCTTGGACTTGTCATTTGTTATTAGTTTCAGATTGAAAGGCTGCCAATGCAAAGTAGTTTACTGGTGAAAGTGCTTATATATGAGAAATTGTGCAGCCATAGTTTATTGGCTTTTCACTACAACTGGCTTGAAGTCCAGTTCTAAGAACACATTAGAATTTTGGGTAAGTGGCACTGTCCTGGGATTCTGTTTATAAAAAAAAAAAGGACAGAGAACCTTGACTAGAATATTTACCATGGAAATTATATATTCCATATCATTATATAAATAGAATAATTTCATGAGAATTGACAAGTGGTTTATTAAATGGTGACTGCAGTTTCTCATTACATCTACATATGAGACTTGGTGCAATTTACTATTTACTCCATTTATGAGGATAAGTCTGTGTGTGCTTTACTGTACATCTAGTTTTACCAAATTTAATTTGGATCGTGTACTTCAGTTGTTGAATCATTAAATATGAATATTGCACTGCAGGGATGTTTCTCTGTTACACAGTGGTAGTATGCTGTCAGCAGTTGGTAAATTGAGTAATTTATTTTCCTTTTCATTTTATAACGTTTGAAAGCTTTAAAAACAAAATTCAGAGGCTTTACCAGATATGCTGCATATCATTCCAGTGTAGGTTAGTGTTGAATTATTTATTGTCAATGCACTGCTAACCTAAGATTTGTAGCTTTTAGGTTCCTGTAAATGTTTGTTTCGATTGTAAATCTTTTTTGGTGTGCATAATGTAGATACTCTGTCAACTGGCAACCGGTTTTTGCAAGGGTTAATTAATTAAGTTCATCGCTCAATTTATTGGATTTGCATTCTAGTTTCCTGAATTTGAATATGTAGCAGAACTATCATTCTGTACTTTTACAAGGCTCCATTAAGAGAATGTCAGTTTTGTGCTGTTCAGTGTTTCAAGATTTCCATTTATGGCAGATGGAGTTCAATGTGGAGAAGTGAGGTCATCTATTTTACATTCCAGAAAGAAAAGCCAAATATTTATCTTCCCTTATTCCTACTAGAAATGATATTAGGATTTTTTTGTATACCACGTGACATTGTTTGGGGAGTGTGGGAGTAAAGGGAATTTTTCTGTTGGGATGTGATGATTGGTGTTCCCCACGGATCTAAAAGCTGGAACCCGAGTATAAAAAGTAATCAAAAGGGCTAATGAAATGTTGGCCTTTAACTTAAGGGGGGTTAGAATATAAAAGTGAGGATGTGATGCTTCATTTGTATAGAGCCTTGGTCAGACTCCATCTGGAGTTCTGCTTTCAGTTTTGAGCACCAAACCTCAGGAATGATATGATATGCCTTGAAGGCAGTACAGTGCAGAGTGATAACGCACTCGCTTAAAACCTATTTTTTTGACCAAGCTTTTGGACACCTGTCCTAATATCTCCTTATTTGGCTTAATAAACTCTGTTAATTCCTCTGTGAAGCATGCTGGGATGTTTTACTATGTCAAATGCACTACATAAATGGAAGTTGTTTTTGATGGGGGTTAAATTATGAAGATGGGTTCCTTAATCTTGTGTTCCCTTGCATTTAGAAGGTTGATGGGTGATCTAATCAAGGTCTTTAAAATTATAAAGGAACTTGATAGAGTTGATTTCAGAGAAACTATTTCCTTTGGTTGGAGCATCCAGAACAAAGGGGCACAAACTTAAAATTACAGTTAGACCATTTAAGTGTGAAATCGGGAAGCATTTTCATATAAAGGGTATGGGAAATTTGGCAATCCATTTCCCTAAAAGGACCAATTGAAATTTTCAAGACTGAGGTCAATAGATTATTGTTAGACAAGCGTATTGAGGGATATAGAGAAACGATGGGCAAACTGAGCTGAGGTACAAATCAGCCATGGTCCAATTGAATGGCAGAGCAGATTCAAGGACTGAATGGCCAATTCCTTGTTCTTATGGGCTAAGTAGGAACACAAGAACATATCAATATTACAGTGCTCTAAAGCTATTCCTTGTACCTGTGTGAGTATAAAGAATGTTGTTACAGGAGCCATATTTGTTGCATTTAAAATGATGGCTGAACCCAGATTAATGAAGACTGATGTGAATACTAAAGAATAATACACGTAAGCAGAAGAAATTGCATATCATTTTGTTTTCCATTTTACCTGTACAGAATGTAGAGATTCTAAAAATCTTAGAAACAGTATCGACTCAAGTAACTGACGTGGATGGAGTATTCAGACTAAATGGTGCTCGGAAGCCAATGCCTGCTGATGTCAAAAAGAAATGTAAGAAGTTCATCAAAGTTGATCATCAAGTAAATTGTTTTGGATTTCAACTTAATTTGTAAGGTTTTCTTAAATCCTTTGCTGATCTTATTGGAGTTGTAGTACGGATGCGATATTTGACAGCAGTGTTCTGTCAGGAATGGGAAAAAATTAACCATGGTTCCCACAGCTGGAAGTTCTTTTGTGGATTGTTTTTTTGTTTCATGGGATATTGGCATCGCTGGCAAAGCCAGCATTTGTTGCCCATCCCTAATTGCCATTGAGAAGGTGGTGGTGAGCTGCCACCTTGAACCACTGCAGTCCATCTAGTGCAGGTACACACACAGTGCTGTTAGGGAGGGAGTTCCAGGATTTTGACCAGCGACAGTGAAAGAATAGCAATGTATTTCCAAGTCAGGATGGTGTGTGGCTTGGAGGGGGACTTGCAGATGGTGGTGTTCCTTCACTTTGCTGATGATCGAGAGTAAACCGATGGGGTGGTAATTGGCCGGATCGAATTTGTCATTCTTTTTGTGGACAGGACATACCTGGGCAACTTGGCACTTTGTTGAGTAGATGCCAATGTCGTAGCTAAATAGTTTGGCTAGGGGTGCGGCTAGATCTGTAGCACAAGTCTTCAGAACTACAGCCAGGATGTTGTCGGGACCCATAGCCTTTGCATCATCCAGTACCTTCAGCCATTTCTTGATATCTGAAGACTGCCATCTATGATGTTGGGGACCTCAGGAGGAGGCCGGGTTGGATCATCCACTCGGCACTTCTGGCTGAAGATGGTCACAATGCATCAGCCTTTTTCTTTTGCGTTGATGTGTTGGGCTCCTCCATCATTGAGAATGGGGATGTTTGTGGAGCCTACTCCTACAGTTAGTTGTTTAATCGTCCAGCATCTTTCACGGCTGGATGTGGCAGGACTGCAGAGCTTTGATCTGATCCGTTTGATGTGGGATCACTTAGCTCTGTCTATTGCATGTAGCTTCTGCTGTTTGCCATGCATGTAGTCCTGTGTTGTAGCTTCACCAGGTTGACACCTCATTTTGAGGTGTGCTTGGTGCAGCTCCTGGCATGCTCTCCTGCACTCTTTATTGAACCAGTCTTGATCCCTTGGCTTGATGGTAATGGTAGAGTGAGGGATATGCCAAGTCATGAGGTTGCAGATTGTGGTTGAATACAATTCTGCTGCTGATGGTCCACAGCACCTCATGGATGATCAGTTTTGAGCTGCCAGATCTGTTCTGAATCTATTACATTTAGCACAGTGGTAGTGCCACACAAGTGAGGACAGAATTGGGCTTGGCTGTGACACCTCGCGGTTTAACAGCCAGAGGGTGACTCTCATTTGTGGGACCATACTCCAATAAAGGAGTTGATATCTTCAGTAAAGGGGAGAAAATTGTAAAGGAAAAATACATTTGCTTGTTTTCCTGGATGTGGTTTAGTGTATGAGAGTATGCTTCTTGCCAGTAGCATATTAGAATCCATGAGGAAAGGCATTATCACCCACATCTACAAACAGATGGGGGAGAGGGAGAAAGTCAGAAATTGGTGGCCTATTTCATTGCTTAATGTGGACTACAAAACTCTATCCAAGATCATCGCCAATTAGGTCAAATCTGTTCTAGAGTTGGTGATCCACTCTGATCAGACCAGCACTGTACTCAGCAGGAAGATCTCTGATAGCCTCATGCTACTGAGGAATTCAATTGCCTACGTGCAAGACAGGAGGATGTACAGCTGCCTCATCAGCTTAGACCAAGAGAAAGGCTTTGATTGAATATTGCACACCTACAATATTTATATGGACATGCTCTCCAAAATGGAGTTTGAGGAGGGAATCCGCAATTCGATCCGAATGCTATACCCAAACATCAGTAGTGCAGTTCCCATCAATGGGTGTGAAGCGGAAAGTTTTCCGAGCAAATCTGGAGTCCGGCAAGGCTTTCCTCTCTCCTCTGTCTTGTTTGTGTGTTGAATCGAACCTTTTGCTGAGTCCATCAGGATGGATGTGGGCATAAGAGGGTTGACAATCTAGGTAGCAGAGGCGCTGAGGTCAAAGCCTCCCTGTATGTGGGCAATGTTGTCGTCTTCTGCTCGTATCCGCTGTCGGTTCACAGACTGAGCATTTGCGACCAGTTCGACCTGACCTTGGGAGTCAAAGTAAATCACGGCAAGAGTGAGGCCATGATTCTTTGTCCCCTTCACTGTCAGGTCAGACTACCTGAAGGTGCTAGGGATATGGTTCGGAGGGGTCGGGATGTGCGCAAAAACTGGGAGAAGCGTATAGCTAAGGTGAAACAGAAACTGCACATATGGGAGCGATGCTCCCTCTTTATTGTGAGTAAGAACTTGGTCATCAGGTGTGAGGTGCTCTCGGTGTTGCTGTACAGAGCACAGGTCTAGCCCATGCTCCGCTCCTGTGCCGTAGTGGTTACCCGAGCCATCTTCTGCTTTATCTGGACATGTACAAATCTCCAGATAAAGGAGAGAAAAATCATACCCAACATTTCCCTCATTCTGATGGCTACCTTTGTGCACTGTTGCATCAAGCTGTGCATAGTCCGTCGGTGCGCAAACACCAAGTGTCACTATCTGCTGAGGTTCTATCTGTCCCCGGTGTTGTGAAGGATGGGTCTGGCCACATTGCCACTGAACACTCCATTCAGTTGGACCGTGCCATGCCAGCTGACCCTTGTTGAAAAGTTTGTGCAGAAAAACACCTTTAACCACAAGCCCATCAGCTAGTGGTCCACACGTAACATCCTTGAGGCCCTGCAGGAAAAGATGGTAGGTCCTGTCGGATGGTTCCCTGAGCAGACTGCTCAAGTCATTTGGCAGAATGCCTCATCGTCAGAACTTTCAAACAAGCACCAAGGCGTAGCTTGGCTGGTTTTGAGAAGAGCTCTGCCTGTCAAATCCTTCATGCACACCTGGCGTCTCAGCTCCACTGTATCCTGCCCTTGAGGCTCACCTTCATCTGGAATGTGCCTTTGCAAAGAAGGCCTGGAAAGAGATGCGGTGGTTTTTGTTGAGGTTCATCCTGAGCAGCTCCGTAATGCAGGACTCTGGGCTGTTCCTAGGCATGCACACCGAGGCAAACATCAACTAATGCTGGAGGACCATTAACTAGGTGGAAGATGCTATTTAGTCTGCCCAAAACTTGTTGGTCTTCCAGTGCAGAGTTCTGTCCATGACTGAGTTCTGCAGACTGGCACATTCTATGGTCCAGGACTGCATGCTGAAGGACACACCAAAACTTGGCGGAGCTGCCGCAGTGCTCACTGAGGAAAGGCCACAGTCTAAGGCGCTCCCACCATAGGTTCCAGTCCCTCTGGAACCTGCGTAAAAAACCCTCTGGCTGTATGCAACAGAGAATGTTTGACATGAAATGTATATTGTAAATTCAGCCTGTAATTGTAAGTGTAGTGAGGCAGCTCAGAGTGCTAGCGCCCTAGCCAGCGGAAAAGCCCCTGGGAAGGACAGCATTACCCCTGAAATAATCAAGAGTGCCAAGCCTGCTATACTCTCAGCACTACATGAACTGCTATGCCTGTGCTGGGACGAGGGAGCAGTACCCCAGGACATGCGCGATGCCAACATCATCACCCTCTATAAAAACAAAGGTGACCGCGGTGACTGCAACAACTACCGTGGAATCTCCCTGCTCAGCATAGTGGGGAAAGTCTTTGCTCGAGTCGCTCTGAACAGGCTCCAGAAGCTGGCCGAGCGCGTCTACCCTGAGGCACAGTGTGGCTTTCGTGCAGAGAGATCGACTATTGACATGCTGTTCTCCCTTCGTCAGATACAGGAGAAATGCCGTGAACAACAGATGCCCCTCTACATTGCTTTCATTGATCTCACCAAAGCCTTTGACCTCGTCAGCAGACGTGGTCTCTTCAGACTACTAGAAAAGATCGGATGTCCACCAAAGCTACTAAGTATCATCACCTCATTCCATGACAATATGAAAGGCACAATTCAACATGGTGGCTCCTCATCAGAGCCCTTTCCTATCCTGAGTGGTGTGAAACAGGGCTGTGTTCTCGCACCCACACTTTTTGGGATTTTCTTCTCCCTGCTGCTTTCACATGCGTTCAAATCCTCTGAAGAAGGAATTTTCCTCCACACAAGATCAGGGGGCAGGTTGTTCAACCTTGCCCGTCTAAGAGCGAAGTCCAAAGTACGGAAAGTCCTCATCAGAGAACTCCTCTTTGCTGACGATGCTGCTTTAACATCTCACACTGAAGAATGCCTGCAGAGTCTCATCGACAGGTTTGCGTCTGCCTGCAATGAATTTGGCCTAACCATCAGCCTCAAGAAAACGAACATCATGGGGCAGGATGTCAGAAATGCTCCATCCATCAATATTGGCGACCACGCTCTGGAAGTGGTTCAAGAGTTCACCTACCTAGGCTCAACTATCACCAGTAACCTGTCTCTAGATGCAGAAATCAACAAGCGCATGGGTAAGGCTTCCACTGCTATGTTCAGACTGGCCAAGAGAGTGTGGGAAAATGGCGCACTGACACGGAACACAAAAGTCCGAGTGTATCAGGCCTGTGTCCTCAGTACCTTGCTCTACGGCAGCGAGGCCTGGACAACGTATGCCAGCCAAGAGCGACGTCTCAATTCATTCCATCTTCGCTGCCTTCGGAGAATACTTGGCATCAGGTGGCAGGACTATATCTCCAACACAGAAGTCCTTGAAGCGGCCAACACCCCCAGCTTATACACACTACTGAGTCAGCGGCGCTTGAGATGGCTTGGCCATGTGAGCCGCATGGAAGATGGCAGGATCCCCAAAGATACATTGTACAGCGAGCTCGCCACTGGTATCAGACCCACCGGCCGTCCATGTCTCCGTTATAAAGACGTCTGCAAACGCGACATGAAATCGTGTGACATTGATCACAAGTCGTGGGAGTCAGTTGCCAGCATTCGCCAGAGCTGGCGGGCAGCCATAAAGACAGGGCTAAATTGTGGCGAGTCGAAGAGACTTAGTAGTTGGCAGGAAAAAAGACAGAGGCGCAAGGGGAGAGCCAACTGTGCAACAGCCCCAACAAACAAATTTCTCTGCAGCACCTGTGGAAGAGCCTGTCACTCCAGAATTGGCCTTTATAGCCACTCCAGGCGCTGCTTCACAAACCACTGACCACCTCCAGGCGCGTATCCATTGTCTCTCGAGATAAGGAGGCCCAAAAGAAGTGAGGCAGCTCAGAGTGCTGCATACTGTATTGAAAGAAACTGAACTGTATTGCACTTTATGTAATATTAAGTTTGAACTATTATGATGTACTTTTACAAATTTTGTGAAAAATGTATTTAAAAAAAAAAAATTTTTTTTTGCTTATCAGCCGTTGCATTTGTTAAGAAACTAGAAGCGATTGATGAACCCAACAGTAAAAGGATCCAGCTTGTGCAGTCTATTCATAAATTTAACAAGTAAGTAAAACTCTAATGTGGAAGAAATTTAGTTTCACAATGGGTGCACTGAAATGCTGCTGGCTATTATCAATGCCAGGTTTAATTCAGTTAGGCTACTTTTGATCCATATAATCTTTTGCAGAGAATGCTTTCTGGATGTTTCTTCAATGTAAACTTCACCATATATGAAGTGCATTTTTCAAATGTCACAAATTATCTAGAATGGGACAATTCAGATAGTGGGGGTGAAGGGTTGGTTGTTCCTCCCTCCTTGAACTGGATGCAGCCAAACCAAACAGTCCCTGGTTTTAGTAGGTTATTCCTGATTGGCTGGTTTACAAGTAAATACATCAAATGGCCCATTTTTAAATTGTAATTTATAATTTGTAAGTTAAATTGCCTTTTTATAACTTGGGTTACATTTAGAAATCTTTACAATGTATGTAATTCTTCGTGACTTAGCACCAAATTTAGCAATGTGCCTAACTATTTGTATTTCTGAAAAAAATAGGGAGTACGATTCTTGCTTTTCAATTTCTGAAACAGCCAATTAGCTACAAAAATAGGTATTGTCTCAAGTGTGTTTTGAGCCCCAATTTATGCATCTCTGTGTCACACAGTACCCCACCTCATAGACCACCTTGTAGCAGTTTTGGATTTAATTCTTTATAAGTACATCAGTACTACTTTTACATCACAGCATTGGTATTAACTTGATGTGCTTTTGAGCATATTTATGGCCCCAAAAGTGCAGTATAAAACATCATGATGTGCACAATCATACTCAATTAGTAAGACTATTCTGAAAGATGCAGTCTTCAATGGTAAGAATGTGCATCAGCAGCAATATAAAATCTGACAGTGCAAAGGCCCACTAAAAATTTAAAACTTTGAAATTACAGCTAACTCTGATCCACTGCATCATTGTTCATGTTCTAATGTGTTTATATTCTTTTTGATCATTGAAAGATCGTACCAGCAATTGGAAGCTGGTGAGCTATGCATATGTATGTTTGAGAAGCACTACCTTCTCCAACTTCAAAACAGTGTGATAAATAATGAAATCTGCTTCTCACACAGAATATAGATATTATGGGGGTGATTATAAGCCCTGCACTGGGGCGTTAATGTTTCAAAAATCATGGTGCAGCAAATACCACCTCATTCTTCCTTCTATTTGTGACCATTCCTTGTGATGGGTGGCCAGAGAGCTGCCCATTTCAACAAGAAACTATTTTTAATATGCTAATCAGAATTTATGCTATTTGTGGGACCCTAATATGATTTTCAGGTATTGATGGGTGGGCATGGACCACATACATTGGTACCAAGTGTTCAGCTGCAGGCCTCTCAAAAAAATGTAGCCAGAAATCACTGTGGTCCATCCGTGCATCTCCAGTCCATTACTTTCAGGTGAGTCTGTGGAGTAGCTATTGGATTTCATGCCTATTCCTACTGGTTGAGTGCTCACAGTTCGCCGATCAAATGGAAAGAAGACGAACCCTGAATATGGCTTGGGTCTCTTGACAAGGACATTGGGGATTGCCCACCCATTGTCAGGACAAAGCAAAAATCACCCTTGAGGTATATTCATGTACAAAAGGGTGGGGCCAAACCATTCAATTCAAATGCAAACATCCAGTATATGTGTTTGCTTAGCAGCTGTATTTGAGTTAGAAGACCTATATTTAGATTCCCTTTATCAGTCAAATTTTGAAAAGTCTTTCTCAGTCTATCTTCTAATTAAGTAGTCTTGTTACAAATGTCCACTCCACTTCGGTGATTTGAGCCACCTCTATAGTGGTCTGGTCACCTGCTTCTTAGGGAAGTTCAATCCCGCTGCACACAATATTACTGGTAACCTGAAATGTGGTGAAGTAGGTTTTCTATTCGATCCCTGGCCTCACTACAGTTTAGCTAGGTATTTGACAGGTAAATGCATATTTCACGCTATAAGAAGAAAGGGCTCGATTACTGGAGTGGTTTGAGATGATAAACCTAGGAACACTATCTAATATAACCATCCAAAAATGTAATATAGGGGAAGAGGAAAGGAAAAACAATTATGAAAATGTAGTGTTACCCTACTCACTTAAGAAGCAAGTGAATGACAGTAGGATTAGTGTTTCTGTAAGAATGAGATTAAATTGGATGGAGAAACTTGTTCTGAATGTGACTGTTTGATTTAATCTTTGTAGATCCAAGAATTTAAGAAAGACTGTGACAAGAGATAAAAGTCTTCCTAAATTTGATGAGCACTTAATACATCAGGTATGAAACCTAACTAGATTAATCTTGTTGGATAGTTATAAGAAAATCATTTGATGCAAAATGATGAACTTTCACGTGTATATTTATCCTATTGATGAATTCATGTTCGAAGTATTAGCAATATAGAAGCAGACCATTCACCCAACAGATCCATGCTGGTGTTTATGATCCACGTCCGCCTTGGCCCATCCTTCTTCATCAATATATCCTTCTATTGCTTTCTCGCTCATGTGCTTATCTAGCTTCCCCTTGAATGCATCTATGCTATTCACCTCAACTACTCCTTGTGGTAGAGTGTTCCATATTCTAACCAATCTATGAGTAGAGAGGTTTCTCCTGAATTTCATACTGAATTTATTAATGACCATCATATTTATGTCCCCTTATTCTGGTCTCGCCAAAATGAAAACATCTCCTCTATGTCTATCTTAACAAACCCTTTCATAATCTTAAAGACCTCTATATAATCACCCTTCAGTCTTTTTTCAAGGAAAAAAAAGAGAACCAGCCTGTTCAATCTTTCCTGATGAGTATAAAATCTGTTCTGGTTCCATTTTATTAAATTTTTATTGCACTTTCTCCAGTGGCCTCAATCCTTTTTAAAATTGGAGTGTCCTGCCAGTGTGTGTGCAAGTGCACCATCTAGTGGTTACATTGTCAACAAAAGTGTCCTTTTTAATATTTTTTTTGTGGAGTTCAGAGCTGTTAATAGTACTCCAAGTTTAACATAACTTCTCTGCTTTTCAATTCTATCCATCTAGAAATGAGCCCAGTGCTTTGCCTTTTTTTGTGGCCTTATTAAACTGCATCACTATATTGTGATTTATGTATCTGTACCCCCAGATCCCTATGTCTACCCCATTTAGAGATTTATTTTTCAAGGAATATGTGGTCGTCTCCTTCCTACCAAAATGTGCCACTTCATGCTTATCTGCATTGAAATTCCTTTGTCAATTACATATCTATTCTGTAAGCTCATTAATGTGTTCCTGCATTTTGTTGCAGTCCTCCTTAGTATTAACTACACCCCACCACCTTACCGCCTCTCCACCCCCCCCCCCCCGGCCCCCCCACACCCCACCAAATTGATGTCATCCACAAATGTTGAAATTGTACTTCCAATTCCTGAGTCCATAATGTTTACGTAAATGGGGCACAACAGTGTTCCTTGTACCGACCCTTGTGGAACACCACTTCCCACCATCTGCTACAGTCAGCATTAAGTGTTAACTTGGATTTGGCTTTTTTCCCCAAAAATAAATTGTTAAGAACATATCTGCTAATGGATGACTAATTTATATACATTTGCATTTTTTTTATCTGGTCTGACAGTTGGCAATCAAGACTTTTGACAAAAGAAAATTGAAACAAACTGAAACAAAGGACCACAGTGCACCATCATTGTTTAATTCTGAAATTGACCTCAGAAAAAAATGCTAATTGCAGCAAGGTATCCAGGCAAGAGGGCCGCAGATTTTACAAACTGTTTACCAATAAATTGAATGATGTAAATGGCAACACTGAATTTGTGTGGAAGTTTGGAGAACTTTGTAATCATTCACAAGATTTACATGATTTTGAAACAGCTAGTGATGCAAAAGTAGGCAACCACAAAAATATAAATTTGTTTGGAACCAAAAAATTTTAATAAACAAGTTGCTTAAAAAAACCTGTGTAGAAAATAACCAGCCTCTAAGGAGATACCTAACGTACTGTGTGAACACAACAAAGGATTGCAATTCTTGGTACCTACTTCAGCCGTCTAAATTGATCTGCTAAAACTGAAACCTTGGATAAAAGTCATCACTAAGTTCAAGTAAAAAGAACACTTCCACTATGAGGTCATAAAGGGGAAAGCACTTAAGACTATATGAATAAATATATTGCAGTAGCAATATTTTACATTGCACTTATATAGGGAAATGGAGCTTTGTCCATGAGCTACTATGTAGTATTCCATTAGACATACATTCTGTATTTTGTGTATATGTATGTATATAAAAACAAATCACCCCTGGTTATTGGCAATGTGATTTTAACATTAAGACCATCAAAAATGTATTTTTTAAACTCTTGCCAATCTTCCTATAAAGCACAAATAAAGCTTGTGTTTATGTTGTTGTCTGTATTTTTCAAGAGGACTTTCTATAACAATGTGTGCCTTATATTTAATTTATAAATGTGCTTATTGTTCGTATAAACATATGATTATTCAAAAATAAACTTTTTTTGGAAAAATTTGGAATTTTACATTTTTATTTCCCCTCCTCATGTTAAGGCTTTAAGGACAGACAATGAATGCTGCAAGCCTAACCTATTCGTAGAAACTCCTGTGCCACAATTCAGTTGTCTTGGATACAGTATTTTGTGGCACTGTTTTAGCCACATCCAGATTAAATTTAAATATTTGTAATAGGCTAATAATCCTTTGCATTACACCACTCGATGCACTAAATGTATGTAAAGTCTAACCATATATCTTGTATTTCTTCCCAATTAGATTGTGGGATGCTTTACATGTGTCCTCCTCAGCTGATGTTTGTTTGGGTATGTTTGTATGTGTCTCGAATGTGCAAGTCTCCACTCTGCAAAATGTAATGAGTATAGAAATGGTTCTACATATGTTGTTCCCAGGTTTCATGTTTTTACTGTTTTATAGAACTGGCTAGGCTTTTTTGGAATATGACTGAACAGGCTTCAGATGGGAGTGTTCTGACCATATTGGTGTAAAGGAAGGTCATAAATTGTTTTTGAAGGGAACAAGATAAAGCTTCTGTAAGGACTTTTGTCCTGGTATTTCCATAATTCCCTGATATTTTGTAATTATAGGAATTTTTATTCATTTTTTTAAATACACTGTAATTAGATTTCTGCTGTTCATAGTTTCACAAGCTTCCAATATTCGTCAAACAAAAATAGTTTGGCAAGGTTGACCCTAAGCAGTCATGACTGCTTAATCAGCTGTATGATGTTGCGAAGGATTCTGATCAATTAGCCATCTGCAAATAATTTCCAAGTTACAAAGATACATAACACGAGCCCTAAACCAAGGTAGCATTAAGGAACGTAAGCTCCAGCAGCTGATGGGGATTAATGCCACTCCAGATCCTTCTTCCCTTTCACTTCCCTCTGACCCCTTGTCCTGTATTCACTATACCCTCTGACCTTCCCCTCTGTAACGCTGAATGTCTGTACTCAGCAAAGGACTCCGTTTTATCTCCTTATGCCCCCATCTCAATGAATTTCACGCTCGGCATGGCATTGAGCTCTTCTTCCGTCGCCTTCGCCTCCGTGCTCACTTCTTTGACCAGGAGTCCACCTGCAACCACAGACCTATTCACTCACCTCCAGCATTCTCCCTCCATTTGGACCCCACCCTCTGGCCTCTTACCCACTCTTGATCTTTTCATTGAAAACTGTCGGCCATCTCAATTTCTCTGCTCCTCTCACTCAATCTAATCTATCTCCCTCTGAACTTGCTGCACTCCATTCTCTCCGTTACAACCCTCACATTGGCAACAAACCTGCAGATAAGGGTGGTGCTGTTGTTGTCTGGAGTACCGACCTCTACCTTGCAGAGGCTGAGCGCCAACTCTCAGACACTTCTTCGTATCTTCCCCGGACCATCGAATATCAAGCTACTGTCCACAGGACTGTTACAGACCTTATCTCCTCCAGAAATCTTCCCTCTACAGCTTCCAACCTCATAGTCCCGCATACCGAACAGCCTGCTTCTACCTCCTTCCTAAAATCCACAAACAGGACTGTCCTGGCAGACCCCTGCATAATTTTGACAATTTCCAGTTTCCTGGCCCTAACCGCTGCTTCTTCACTATGGACGTCCAATCTCTCTACACCTCCATCCCCAACCAGAATGGTTTGAGGGCTCTCTGCTTTTTCCTTGAACAGAGATCCAACCAGTCCCCATCCACCACCACCCGCCTCTGCCTGGCTGAACTTATTCTCCCGTTGAACAACTTCTCTTTCAACTCCACTCACTTCCTTTAAGTAAAAGGTGTTGCTATGGGTATCCGCATGGGTCCTAGTTATGCCTGTCTTTTTGTGGGATATGTCGAACATTCCTTGTTCCAGTCATGCTCAGGCCCCCTGCTCCAACTCTTTTTCCAGTACATTGACTGTATCGGTGCCGTTTCCTGCTCCTGCCCCCCAACTGGAAAACTTCATCAACTTTACATCCAATTTCCACCCTTCTCTCACCTTTACATGGTCCATCTCTGACACTATCCTTCCCTTCCTCGACTTCTGTCTCTCTGTCTCTGGGGATAGGCTGTCCGCTAATATTCATTATAAGCCCACAGACTCTCACAGCTACCTCGACTAAACTTCTTCACACCCTGCCTCCTGTAAGGACTCCATTTCATTCTCCCAATTTCTCCATCTCTGACGCATCTGATCTGTTGATGTAACCTTCCACAACGGCGCTTCTGCTATGTCCTTTTTTCTTTAACTGAGGATTACCCCTCACTGGTTGACAGGGCCCTCGACCACGTCTGGCCCATTTCCCACACCACTGTCCTCACCCCTTCCCCTGCCTACCAGAACAGCGACAGGGTTCCCGTAGTCCTCACTTTCCACCCCACCAGCCTCCACATCCAAAGGATCATCCTCCGCCATTTCCGCCACGTCCGGCATGATGCCACTACCAAACGCATCGTCCCTTCCCCTCCCCTGTCAGCATTCCAAAGGGATCCACAGTTCCGAAGCGTGGGTTTCCGCCAGGTGCTCCGGTTTCCTCCCACAGCCAAAGACTTGCAGGTTGATAGGTAAATTGGCCATTGTAAGTTGCCCCTAGTGTAGGTAGGTGGTAGGGGAATGGTGGGGATGTGGTAGAGAATTTGGGGTTAATGTAGGATTAGTTACAAATGGGTGGTTGTTGGTCGGCACAGACTCGGTGGTCCGAAGGGCCTGTTTCAGTGCTGTATCTCTAAATAAATAAATAAATAAAATAAATGGATCGTTCCCTCCACGACATCCTGGTCCACTCCTCCATTACCCCCGGCACCTCGTCTCCTTCCCACAGCACCTTCCCATGCAATCACAGGAGCTGTAATACCTGCCCTTTTACCTCCTCTCTTCTCACTATCCAAGGCCCCAAACACTCCTTTCAGGTGAAGCAGTGATTTACTTGCACTTCTTTCAATTTAGTGTACTGTATTTGCTACTCACAATTGATTTTGATTTAGAGATACAGCACTGAAACAGGTCGCTCGGCCCACCGGGTCTGTGCCGACCATTAACCACCCATTTATACTAATCCTACACTAATCCCATATTCCTACCATATCCTCACCGGTCCCTATATTCCCCAATCTGGTCTCCTTTACACTGGGGAGACCAAATGCAGATTGGGTGATCACTTTGTGGAACACCTTCACTCAGTCTGAAAATATGACCCCAAGCTTCCTGTCGCTTGCCATTACAACACATCCCCCTGCTCTCATGCCCACATATCTGTCCTGGGCTTGCTGCAGTGTTCCAGTGAACATCAACGTAAGCTCGAGGAACAGCATCTCATTTACTGATTAGGCACACTACAGCCTGCCGGACTGAACATTGAGTTAAATAATTTCAGAGCATGACAGCCACCCCGTCCCCCTTTTATATTTTTAGTTTTTTCTTTTAGCTTTTTCAATTTTTTAATTTTAGTTTGTTTCATCATTCATTTTTTTTTTAACATGTGCCTGCCCACTTTTTTTTTCATGTTTGTGCTTTTGGCCAGGGCTATTCATTATTCGGTCAATTAACACCCTCTCTGCACTAACGCATTGTCTTTCGCCACACCATTAACACACCTTTTGCCTTTGCTCCATGAACTTCTGGTCAGTTATTCTCTGTGGTCCTCTGTCCTATCAACACCTTCCCTTTTGTTATCTTTTGCCCCCACCCCTGCTTAATTTGCTTAAAACCTATTACATTTCTAACCTTTGCCAGTTCTGATGAAAGGTCACTGACCTGAAACGTTAACTCTGTTTCTCTCTCTACAGATGCTGCCAGACCTACTGAGTATTTCCAGCACTTTTTGTTTTTATTACAGATTTTCAGCATCTGCAGTATTTTGCTTTTATTTTAGCGTTAAATGGCATCAAGAGTCAAAACAAATGGACCCTTAGAGTTTTCTTTTGTAAGGGGAGGATTTAAAGTCTACAGGAACTTTTTACTAAGCACTTGTTAACATTTATGCAGTCCACCATTTAGTTTCTATTGCCTTGCCTTATTCTCCCTACCAAAATGCATCATTTCACACTTCTCTGCATTAAATTGTATCTGCCATGTTTGCCCATTTCACTAATCTTGTGTTCTTCTGAAGTCTGTTACTATCTTCCTCATTGTTTATTATATTTGAGTTTCATACCATCTGCAGACTGTGAAATTATACCCTATATACCCAAGTCCAGGTCATTAAATATATTAAAAAGAGCATTGGTACTAAGATCGACCCGAGATACACCACTACATACCTCCCTGTGTTGAACATGAAAGGTAGGAAGACAGTGCGAGAGAGTTGGCCTAGCAATAGCTGTTTCGAATAATTGCAGTGCAAAGACAGGAAAGTCATTCAACATGAATGGCAAGACAAGGCATGAAGGAAAGTACTGAAGGGGAAACCCTATGAGGTTATGTGGTAAGAGGGAGCCAAATAAAGGAGAACAAGGGACTTCAGCAGAACTTCATGTATAAATAGGCTACAATGTTTAGTTTTTAAGTAGTATAATATCTGAAGAGATGCCTGGTGTAATACCTGAAGGGTATCCGAATCTGAAAAGTGCGTGACTATGATTGATTGTAATAACTTCTCTCTGAATAACTTCTCTTCACCCTGAGCTTAATAAAAGGCAAAACAAGAAAACTCTGTGTCTAAGACTAACACTGAATTCAACTTCGTAATTAACAAATAATTCAGTATTAGCGAGCCACTCCCAATCTGAACATGTGGCTTGAAAACCAGGGACGGTTAACACCAGACTGAAGTGAAACCTGAACCATCAAGGGCTCGATCTGGGTAAAACCTGGGGCAGTAGATAGACTACTTCCACCGTTGATAATCCATGGCGACGACTGATCGTTGGCTGTCCCTCGATTCGAGGATGACATCTACTCAATGTCGTGAGTTTCTGCCATAGGTCTTCAAGTGACTGAACAGGCTGATACTCGACCTGAAGATCGTTGGGCACATGGGGTAGGACATCCCACCTAGTAGTGGGATCTAGAATGCTGTTGGATTTGCTTTTTTTTTGTCTTCATCTGCTGCCATTCTGCCTCATCATTAAGGTGTTTGGACTGAAAGCATAATGCAGCTTGATGGACAGGTTGTTGCCATTTTGAACAATTGGTAGCGAGCTTCTCCCAGTCATCAGTGTCAATGCTGCCGTGCTTCAAAGAGAGCTTCAGAGTGTCTTTGAAGCATTTTCTTTGTTCTCCCCTGGAATGCTAGCCATTTGAGAGTTGAGAAAGCAGGACCTGGTGAGGGAGACTCTGTTTTTGGCCATGCAGACATAGTGTCCAGTTCATTGAAGTTGATTTTTGCAGGAGTTTTGCCTGTATGCTGTGGAGCTGGCTTGTTCGACGGTCCTCCCAGAGGATGCGGTGGAGACTTTGCTGATGGAATTTCTCTAGCGCTCTTATGTCGCTTATACACAGTCCAGGTCTCACCACAGAACAAGAGTGTGGTGACAACAACTGCTCTGTACATTAAGACTTTTGTTGACTCACGAAGGTCTTTGTTGTCAAACAGTCGCTGCTGTCATTTGTAGAAGGTTGAGCTGATGTAGCTGATCCGGTGTTGGATCTCCTTGTCAATTGTGGCCTTTTGAGAGAGGTGGCTGACAAGGTATGGGAAGTGCTCAACATAGAGTCATAGAGTTATACAGCACAGAAACAGGCCCTTCGGCCCACCGTGTCCATGCTGGCCATCAAGCCTATCTATTCTAACCCGAACCCTATCTATTCTAATCCCATTTTCCACCACTTGGCTCGTAGCCTTGTATGCTATGGCTTTTCAAGTGCTCATCTAAAAACTTCTTAAATGTGGTGAGGGTTCCTGCCACTACCACCCCTTCAGGCAGTGTGTTCCAGATTCCAACCACCCTCTAGTGAAATTTTTTTTCCTCAAAGTCCCTCTAAACCTCCTGCCCCTTAAATCTATGACCCTGGTTATTGACGCCTCTGCAAAGGGAAAAAGTTTCTTCTTATCTATGTCTCTCATGATTTTGTATACCTCAGTCAGGTCCACCCTATCAATGTCCCTCATAATTTTGTATACCTCAATCAGGTCCCCCCTCAGCCTTCTCTGCTCCAGGGAAAACAACCCTAGTATATCCAGTCCCTCTTCATAGCTGAATTGCTCCAGCCCAGGCAACATTCTGGTGAATTTCCTCTGCACCCGCTCCAGTGCAATCACATCCTTCCTATAGTGTGGCGACCAGAACTGTACACAGTACTGCAGCTGTGGCCTAACTAGCGTTTTATACAGCTCCATCATAACCTCCCTGCTCTTATATTCTACGCCTCGGCTAATAAAGGCAAGTATCCCATATGCCTTCCTAACCACCTTATCTACCTGTGCTGCTGCCTTCAGTGATCTATGGACAAGTACACCAAGCTCCCTCTGACATTCTGTACTTCCTAGGGTACTACCATCCATTTTATATTCCCTTGCCTTGTTAGTCCTCCCAAAATGCATCACCTCACACTTCTCAGGATTAAAATCCATTTTCCACTGCTCTGCCCATCTTACCAGCTCATCTATATCATCCTGTAATCTAAAGCTTTCTTCCTCACTATTTACAACACCACCAATTTTCATGTAATCTGCGAACGTACTGATCATACATCCTATATTCACGCCTAAATCATTAATGTACACTACAAACAGCAAGGGTTCCAGCACCGATCCCTGCGCTACACCACTGATCACAGGCTTCCATTCGCAAAAACAACCCTTGACCATCACCCTCTGCCTCCTTCCACTAAGCCAATTTTGGATCTAATTTGCCAAATTACCCTGGACCCCATGGGCTCTTACCTTCTTGACCAATCTCCCATGCGGAACCTTATCAAAAGCCTTACTGAAGTCCATGTAGACTACATCAACTGCTTTACCCTCATCTACACATCTAGTCACCTCCTCGAAAAATTCACTCAAAATTGTTCGACATATTCCAAAGTGTCTCCTTCAACATATATGCGAGGTGGAATATTTGGCTGACCAGGTGTGGGACAACTACACAGCAAGGCACAGGATAAAGAACACATACACATGAATAATTGGATACATAAAGTAAGACAAGTACAAAGTTGTGACATTATGATGTGCCAGTGGCCAAGGAAACTACTAGACTAGTTGCATTGTCCTTAACTTTCATCATCACCTAGATAGGGGGAGCTGTAAGGGGTAATACCTTAGCACGGGAGACTAATCACTCCACGTGGGAACTGGATCCAAAAAGGAAAAAGCACTAAGAAGGTCTGTGTTACCATCTCGAGGTCGAGAAAGCTTTGCTTAAGAAATTTGAGGTGATCTGTTTGACTGATCTAATGATCTTTGTCCTTGCCAGTGACGAGGGAAAAACATATGAGAGAGACTGAGAGTTTCATTCAGGATCAGATGTTTGATGAGGTAGTTGAAAACCAGGTGAAATCCTGTTGGAATGAGGTGAGTCAGATGCAGTCAATGGCTGCTATTGACTCTGAAGGTTTTAAAAATGATTGTACTGGAGAATGCAGAGTTAATAGCAGCAATGTTAATATCAGGTTTTTCACAGCATACAAATGTTGTAAAAGAGATTCTTAAAAAAACATGAGTTTGACATTTTTTATTCATTCATAGAATGAGTATTGCTGGTAATGCCTACATTTATTGCCCATCCCTAATTGCATTTCAGATGGGGATAGTAAGCTGCCTTCTTAAGCAGCTGCAGTCCATGTGGTGTAGGTACATCCTCAGTGCTGTTAGGGAGGGAGTTCCAGGATTTCAACCCAGCGACAATGAAGGAATGGTGATATATTTCCAAGCCAGGATGGTGTGTAACTTGGAGGAGAACTTGCAGGTGGTGGTCTTCCCATGCATCTGCTGCCCTTGTCCTTCTAGGTGGTAGAGGTCACAAGTTTGGAAGGTGCTGTCGAAGGAGTCTTGGTGAGTTGCTGCAGTGCATTTTGCAGATGGTACATATTGCTGCCACTGTGTGCCAGTGGTGGAGGGAGTGAATATTTAAGATGATGGATGGGGTGCTAATCAAAGGGGATCATGTAAAGGCACTTGACTTTGAAAAACTGTCCCTGGAAATGTTTTTTTAAAAGGGGCACTGAGAGGTCTTGAGGAAAACTAGCCTTTCTGGGAAACCACCTGACTTCCAGCTCAATAAACAACAGAGAACTTTGGACACCTGGAGAGGTTATTTACAAAGAAATGACAGATCATGATTGATGGAGGTCAAAAGGTTGACCTCCTGTTGTCAGTTTCACTTTTGAATTGTATTGCGTTGGGGTTGAATGGTATAAAAAGGGGGAGAATGTCCAAGAAGAGAATTCCCAAGGAAGAAGACCACAATAGGGAGAGAGCACAGCTGAACACGTGGCTGCAGGAATGGTGTAGGAGGGAGGGCTTCCAGTTCTTGGATAATTGGACTGCATTCTGGGGAAGATGGGACCTGTTCAAACAGGACGGGCTGCATCTGAACCAGAGGGGCACCAATATCCTGGGAGGGAGGTTTGCTAGTACTGTTCGGGAGGGTTTAAACTAGTTTGGGAGGGGGATGGGAACCGGACTTGTAATCCAGGGACCAGTGGGTCCACTCAGAAAGACAAAGAGTGTAGTGAGGTATTGGGGAAGGTAGCACTGTCACAGAGGACAGATGGGCACGGAGAAGGGTTAAAGTGCGTATACTTCAACGCAAGAAGCATCAGGAATAAGGTGAGTGAATTGAAGGCGTGGATGGGCACTTGGGACTACGATGTTGTGGCCATCACTGAAACGTGGATAGGTGAGGGGGAGGAATGGTTTTTGGAGGTACCTGGTTATAGATGTTTTCATAAGATTAGGAATGGTGGTAAAAGAGGTGGGGGGGTGGCATTGTTAGTTAGAAATAGTGTAACAACTGCTGAAAGAATTTTCGAGGAGGATCTGCCGACTGAGGCACTGTGGGTTGAGGTCAGGAACAGGAAAGGAGCAGTCACCTTGATGGGAGTTTTCTATAGGCCCCCCAATAGCAGCAGGGAGGTGGAAGAGCAGATTGGGAAACAGATTTTGGAAAGGAGCAGAAGTCACAGGTTAGTAATTATGGGGGATTTCAACTTCCCAAATATTGATTGGCAACTCTTTAGATCGAATAGTTTGGATGGGGTAGTGTTTGTGCAGTATGTCCAGGAAGCTTTTCTGACTCAGTATGTAGACTGCCCGACCAGAGGGGAGGCAATATTGGATTTGGTACTAGGTAATGAACCAGGGCAAGTGATAGAGCTGTTGGTGGGCGAGCACTTTGGAGATAGTGATCACAATTCTGTAGCATTCACTGTGGTAATGGAGAGGGATAGGTATGTGCAACAGGGCAAGGTTTACAATTGGGGGAAGGGTAGATATGATGCTGTCAGGCAGGAACTAAGGAGCATAAGTTGGGAGCATATGCTGGCAGGGAAGGGCACGGTCGAAATGTGGAACTTTTTCAAGGAGCAGATAGTAGGGGCCATTGATAAGCATGTCCCTGTCAGACAGGGAAGGGATGGTCATGTGAGGGAACCGTGGTTGACAAGAGAGGTTGAGAGTCTTGTTAGGAAGAAGAAGGATGCGTATATAAAGTTGAGGAAAAAGGGCACAGGCATAGCTCTGGAGGGATACAAGATGGCCAGGAAGGATCTGAAGAAAGGGATTAGGAGAGCTAAGAGAGGGCATGAAAAATGCTTGGCGGGTAGGATAAAAGAAAACCCCAAGGCCTTTTACGCGTATGTCAGAAATATGAGGATGACTAGGGGGACCATAGGTCCGGTCAAGGACAATAGCGGGAGACTGTGTGTTGAGCCGGAAGAGATAAGTGAGGTTTTTAATGAGTACTTCTCTTCGGTATTTACGAATGAGAAGGGGTGTATTACTGAAGAGGACGGTGTGA
This sequence comes from Heterodontus francisci, assembly GCF_036365525.1. Taxonomy (NCBI): domain Eukaryota; kingdom Metazoa; phylum Chordata; class Chondrichthyes; order Heterodontiformes; family Heterodontidae; genus Heterodontus; species Heterodontus francisci. The sequence goes on from NC_090387.1 coordinate 40,420,649, forward strand.
AACAGACTGGTAAGCTCGAGGAAGTGCTCGTTAGGAGGGAAGATGTGTTGGGGTTTTTGAATAACTTGAAGATAGACAAGTCTCCCGGGCCTGACGGGGTATATCCAAGGATGTTATGGGAAGCAAGGGATGAAATTGCAGAGCCGCTGGCAATGATCTTTTCATCATCTCTGCTGACGGGGGTGGTACCAGGTGATTGGAGGGTGGCAAATGTTGTGCCCCTGTTCAAGAAAGGGAATAGGAACAACCCTGGGAATTACAGGCCAGTTAGTCTTACTTCGGTGGTAGGCAAGTTGATGGAAAAGGTGCTGAGGGATAGGATTTCTGAGCATCTGGAAAGACACTGCTTGATTCGGGACAGTCAGCACGGTTTTGTGAGGGGTAGGTCTTGCCTCACAAGCCTGATTGAATTCTTTGAGCAGGTGACCAAGCAAGTGGATGAGGGTAAACCAGTGGATGTGGTGTACATGGATTTTAGTAAGGCATTTGATAAGGTCCCCCATGGTAGACTTATGGAGAAAGTCAGGAGGCATGGGATAGTGGGGAATGTGGCCAGTTGGATTAAGAATTGGCTAACTGATAGAAGGCAGAGAGTGGTCTTAGATGGTAAATACTCAGCCTGGAGCCCAGTTACCAGTGGCGTGCCGCAGGGATCAGTTCTGGGTCCTCTCCTGTTTGTGATTTTTATTAACGACTTGGATGAGGAAGTCGAAGGGTGGGTCAGTAAATTTGCAGATGATACAAAGGTTGGTGGAGTCGTGGATACCGAGGAGGGCTATTGTCGTCTGCAAAGGGACTTGGATAGGTTGCAGTGCTGGGCTGAAAAGTGGCAGATGGAGTTTAACCCTGAAAAGTGTGAGGTCGTCCATTTTGGAAGGACAAACATGAATGCAAAATACTGGGTTAACGGTAGGGTTCTTGGGCATGTGGAGGAGCAGAGAGACCTTGGGGTCTATGTGCATAGATCATTGAAAGTTGCAACTCAAGTGGATAGGGCTGTGAAGAAGGCATATGGGCTGTTAGCGTTCATTAGCAGAGGGATTGAATTTAAGAGCCGTGAGGTGATGATGCAGCTGTACAGGACCTTGGTAAGGCCTCATTTGGAGTACTGTGTGCAGTTCTGGTCGCCTCATTTTAGGAAGGATGTGGAAGCCTTGGAGAGGGTGCAGAGGAGATTTACCAGGATGTTGCCTGGAATGGAGAATAAGTCTTACGAGGAAAGGCTGAACATTCTAGGCCTCTTCTCATTAGAAAGGAGAAGGATGAGGGGTGACATGATAGAGGTTTATAAGATGATCAGGGGAATAGATAGGGTAGACAGTCAGAAACTTTTTCCCCGGGTGGAGCAAAGCGTTACAAGGGGTCATAAATTTAAGGTGAAGGGTGGGAGATATAAGGGGGATGTCAGGGGAAGGTTCTTTACCCAGAGAGTGGTCGAGGCATGGAATGCCTTGCCCGGGGAAGTTGTTGAGTCAGAAACTTTAGGGAGTTTCAAAAGGCTTTTGGATAGGTATATGGATAAAGGAGAATGATGGGGTATAGATTAAATTGTCCTTGACAGAGGACAAAGGATCGGCACAACATTGTGGGCCGAAGGGCCTGTTCTGTGCTGTATGTTCTATGTTCTATGTTCTATGTAACCCAGCTCAGCTTTCCAGCACCTCTCTAAAAGGCCCCGAGAAGTCCAGTGTCAACTCATCTCATGTCTTTGAAGAAAAGCCTGCGAAATTAGTTCTCAACGCCACCTGAAAAGAACTGTTCTATAAGATCCCAATGACCCGTCTACGTGCACTCGGAGGCCAGACTATGTGCCAGTTTTGGAACACCACGTATCTCATCTGCAAGAATGAACAAGTATTCAGCCCAAGTGTTTTTTTGTCTAATAGAGCTGTAAAAACAAAAATCCCTTTATTTTTCCGGTTAACCGATGTATGTGTATGTGAGCGTGAGGGGCTAAACATAGAAAATAGGAGCAGGAGTAGGCCATTCAGCCCTTCAGGCCTGCTCCGCCATTCAAAAAAGATCATGGCTGATCATCTAATTCAGTACCCTGTTCCTGCTTTCTCCCCATATCCCTTGATACCTTTGGCATTAAGAAATATATCTATCTCCTTCTTGAATATATTTAATGACTTGGCCTCCACTGTCTCCTGTGGTAGAGAATTCCACAGGTTCACCACCCTCTGAGTGAAGAAATTTCTCCTCGTCTCAGTTCTAAATGGCATACCCCATTTCCTGAGACTGTGACCCCTGGTTCTGGACTCCCCAGCCATCGGGAACATCCTCCCTGCATCTAGCCTGTCTAGTCCTGTTAGAATTTTATAGGTTTCTATGAGATTCCCTCTCATTCTTCTAAGCTCTAGTGAATATAGGCCTAGTCAACCCAATCTCTCCTCCTACATCAATCCTGCCATCCCAGGAATCAGCCTAGTAAATCTTCTTTGCACTCCCTCCATAGCAAGAACATCCTACCTCAAATAAAGAGATCAAAACTGCACACAATACTCCAGATGTGGTCTCACCCAGGCCCTGTATAACTGTAGTAAGACAGTCTTGCTCCTGTACTCAAATCCTCTTGCAATGATGGCCAACACACCATTTGCCTTCCTAACTGCTTGCTGTACCTGAATGCTTGCTTTCAGCAATTGGTGTACAAGGACACCCAGGACTTGTTGCACCTCCCCTTCCCAATCTATCACCATTCAGATAATAATCTGCCTTTCTGTTTTTGCAGCCAAAGTGGATAACCTCACATTTATCCACGTTATACTGCATCTGTTATGTATTTGCCCACTCACCCAACTTGTCCAAATTACATTGGAGCCTCTTTGCATCCTCCTCACAGATCACATTCAACCACCCCCGCCACCACTGCCCCCCACCCCCCCCCCCAGCTTTGTGTCGTCTGCAAACTTGGAAATGTTATATTTAGTTCCCTCACCAAGTCATTAATATATATTGTGAATAGCTGGGGCCCAAGCACTGATCCCTGTGGTACCCCACTAGTCACTGCCTGCCACCCGGAAAAAGACCTGTTTATTCCTACTGTTTCCTATCTGTCAACCAATTCTCAATCCATGCCAGTATATTACCCTCAATCCCATGTGCTTTTATTTTGCACACTAACCTCTTATGTGGGACCTTATCAAAAGCCTTCTGAAAATCCAAATACACCACATCTACTGGTTCTCCCTTATCTATTCTACTAGTTACATTCTCAGAAAAATCCAGTAAATTTGTTAAGCATGATTTCCCTTTCATAAACCTATGCTGACTTTGTCCAATCCCGTTTATGCTTTCCCGGTGTTCTGCTATCACATTCTTTATAATAGACTCTAGCATTTGCCCCACTATTGATGTAAGGCTAACTGGTCTGTAATACCCTGTTTTTTCTCTCCCTCCTTTTTTAAATAGTGGGGTTACATTTGTCACCCTCCAATCTGTAGGAACTGCTCCAGAGTCTATAGAATTTTAGAAGATGACCACCAATGCATCCACTATTTCCAGGGCCACTTCCTTTAGTTCTCTGGGATGTAGATTATCAGGTACTGGGGATTTGTCAGCCTTTAACCCCATTAATTTCCCTAGCACTATTTTTTTACTAATACTGATTTCCTTCAGTTTCTCCTTCTCATTAGACCTTTGGTTCCCTAACATTTCTGGGAGGTTATTTGTGTCCTCCTTTGTGAAGACAGAACCAAAGTATGTGTTTAATTGTTCTGCCATTTCTTTGTTCCCCATTATAATTTCCCTCATTTCTGACTGTAAGGGACCTACATTTGTCTTCACTAATCTTTTTCCCTTCACATATTTATAGAAGCTTTTACAGTCAGTTTTTATGTTCCCCACAAGTTTACTCTCATACTCTATTTTCCCCGCTTAATCAACCTCTTTGTCCTCCTTTGCTGAATTCTAAACTGCTCCCAATCCTCAGACTTTCTACTTTTTATGGCAATTTTATATGCCTCCTCTTTGGATCTAATACAATGCTAATTTTTTTTGTAAGCCACTGTTGAGCTACCTTTCTGCTTTTATTTTTGTGCCAGAAATTATTATCCATTGCCTACCCTTTTAATGAAGTTCCCCAATCCACCATAGCCAACTCGCGCCTCATACCTTCGTAGTTTCCTTTACTTAGATTCAGGACCCTAGTTTTGGATTCAACTACTTCACTCTCCATCTTAATGAAGAATTCTATCATGTTATGGTTGCTCCTCCCCAAGGGACCCCACACAACAAGATTGTTAATTAATCCTTTCTCATTGCACAATACCCAGTCTAAGATAGCCTGTTCTCTAGTTGGTTCCTCAACATATTGGTCTAAAAAACTGTCATGTACACACTCCAGGAAATCCTCCTCCACAGTATAATTGCTAATTTGGTTTGACCACTCTATATGTAGATTAAAGTCACCCATGATTACAGTTGTACCCTTATGCATGCATCTCTAATTTCCTGTTTAATGCTATACCTTACATCTCCACTACTGTTTGGGGGCCTATAGACAACCCCCACCAACGTTTTCTGCTCCTTAGTGTTTCTTAGCTCCACCCATACAGATTTCTCATCATTATTTTCCACGCCAATATCCTTCCTCACTATTGCATTGATTTCCTCCTTTGCTAACAACGCTACCCCACCTCCTTTCCCTTTTTGCCTGTCCTTCCTAAATATTGAATACCCCTGGATATTCAGTTCCCATCCTTGGTCACCTTGCAGCCATGTCTCTGTAATCGCAACTCTATCATAACTATTTATATCTATTTGCACTGTTAATTCATCTACCTTATTGCGAATGCTCCGCACATTAAGACACAATGTCTTTAGACTTTCCTTTGTAACATTGTTAGTCATCTTAGCTTTATTTTGCACTATGGCCCCATTTGTTTCTCACCCTTGTTTTCTCTGCCTTCCATTTTTGATTCTTACCTTTCTGTCTTTCATTTCTATCCTTTTTTCCCTCTTCTCTGTCTCACTGCTCAGATTCCCATCCCCCTGCCATTCTAGTTTAAACCCTCCCCGAAATCACTAGCAAACACTCCCCTGAGAAAATTGGTCCTGGTCCTGCCCAGATGCAACCTGTCCAGCTTGTACTGGGCCCACTGTCCCAGGATTCTGAATCCCTCCCCCCTACACCATTTCAGGTAAAAAGGGAACTTTAATATTTCAGTGTGTGTTTATGCTTTACTTCATTATCGATTAAGACTTGTTTTATAATAAACTGATAATTTTTTTGTTTATTAAAGAAACCTGGTTGGTGGGTTTTATTCTGGGATAAAAATAGAGTCTACGAGTGGGTAAGCGGGAAAAAATTTAAATATATGCAGTGACCTGTGGAGAAGTGGAACTAGAATAAACAGTGCACTCCTCCTGCATCGGTAGTAACAGGTTCAATACAATTTGTCGTGATTGGATTGTGGAAATTTCAGACATAATCAGTATTTGCTATTAGGAAAACAAAAGTATATGCTTTTCTGGTTCATGCGAACTTAGAGGTACAGTGTGTGCTCCAAAAATGGGAAGATGCATTTGCCAAAAGGAAAATTTAAGATCATAAAATAATGTATGATACAAGTCTTGGACAGCAGGATTATCAAAAGCCATACACTACAACTCGAGAGATTATCTCATACAGCATGCCAGACTTTTTAGAAAATATATTTCACAGCTCCCACATTTCTGTTTTTGCTTTTTAAATATCTTGTTTCCTTTGTGTAAGGTTCAATTTTGCATATCCGCATACATTCTAAACAGCCATAGGAATGTTTCAATAAGCTGTAACAATCAGATTACATCAATATAATTGCAATGAAGTACATCTTTATTATTGGCAATGAAGTTTGGACTAAATTTGGGAATTTAGATTTTTTTAAATAACACCAAAGAAATAGTATTTCTTTAAATTAAATTTTCAAAATTATTAGCCACGTAGCAATGCAAATCAAAAAAGGCTGATCCCAGACTCTCTGCAAGGAGTACACACAGCCCACAGAAGCCAATGGACTGAAAATCACAGGTTGTCTTCCAGCAATTTCCCTGAGTGTTGCTCTCCAATCCAGGGTTAGCCCTAAAGAGTAATATTAAACAAAAAAAACAATACTCAGGTTGCAAAACAAGTTGTATATTGCTTTCCTTGCACAATTATCCCCAATTTACATGTCAACTGTTTGTTTCTGATATGCCACAATGATTGAAATGAAACTGCAGAGATTACCTCGATTTAGACATCAGAATTACCCATACACATTTGTAGACGGTCTTAGTGGCTGCTCTCTGCACTGAGTGGGGTTAACCAGAGAAATTATTTAAGATGGTCCTCATAAAAGTCTTTTCAAAAAGTCAGTATCAGGAGTACATTTCCACACACAATCACCAGGAGACTCTATTCATGCCTTAAAAGCAGCATTTAGAACCACTAAGTTGTCAAGTGGTTTGCTATTTCCACCCACAGATACAAAACTATACAGAGAAGTCTCTCAGTAAACAAGGGGAAAAATATCAAATACATCTTCTGTCAGCACAGCTCTCTAGCTTTTATTCCCCTCATTATTAAATTAGGATCTTTGGATGTTCAGAATTCAGTAATCGTCCTCTTCATCAGAATCCATTACTTTTCTTCTGTTGAACTGAAATACACAAGGATACAAAAGTGTTGGTCTTTCCAAAAATTTCTTTGTATAGACTCGATATCCAGTTCAAATTATACAAGTTCAGTGCCAAGATTTTATTTTACTATCAAGTCATTATTTCAAGTTATTAACTCGCAGCTCTAAATAAAGTCTAAGTTACAGCTTCAAGTTTTGAGATAACCTGGCCTCTCCCAGGGAGAGGAACCAAGCAGCTGTTAATCTAAAGAGAATTCTAACTATTTTCTCTACACAGCATACCCGAGCAGTAATCTTAATGGAACAGACCAGATTAGTAGCTGAACATCACAACCATACTCCAGGTCGCATTTCAGTAACATCATGGAGGATACTGCAGAGGTTTTAAGATCTGATTTAAGAAAACGTTTTCATATTTGTGCAACCAATCAGTAAGAGCAGGGACTTCTAAACTTTTATTTTTGATTTCCTGATTAATCAGTAGTTGAACTCTTAAGCCCAAGAGGCTTCCATATCATGAAAAAAGCAGATATACCTGTGTGGAGTAGACCTGTTACCAAGCATTGATTGGCATGTGGTTGACCTGTTTCCAGACTGACTGGAAGCATTTTTCTTAACTGTGCCCAATCAACTAAATTCATCCAATGGTCCCCCTAAATTTTCTTAATAGTGTGTGGGTTACAACTCCTCTGAGCACTAACTTTTTGTTTATGGGCATTTTAAGTCATGATTTACATTACGCTGGAAATTGACGCACGGCCCCGCATCTTAGAGGGAACATTGTTCATCTCAATACTGAGCATTGGACACATTCCAAATTCCTTTGGTATCAGAGTATGATCATTTTAGATCCTTGTCCATGACAGAACTGTATCTTTTGGACTGTACCCATTGATTTTTATTTCTATACTGCAGAACAGTATATACCTTCCACAATTTCACCAAAATGACTAGTTAAAGCATCTACTTTACTTTCATTTTCATTAGATGGTCATTCATGTAGTCCCACTCTACATTCCAATAAGAACTACATTGTTTTGCTGAAAAAATCCCGTGAGACAGCAAGAATAAGTTTTCAGCAATTAAACAATTTAGAACATAAATCATAGGCAAGCCGCACTAAATCGTGCCAACTACAAATATCTGCAATTACCTTGACAATGGTTTGCTTTCCCATTTGTTGGTTGACTTTCTCAAGGATTTCAATCAATCCTGATTCAGAAATCTAAAAACATAAGTTATGAAGTTTGATACATTTGTAATGGGACTGGTTTCATTTCTTCTTTTCCATGCTAGTGATGTGTTTTTAAAAAAAAAATAAGAGCAATACATTCCAGAAAGCCATAACAATTAGCCTCATCTGCCTGCTCAAGTAAACTCAGGAGCTACTAAAAACTCAAACATTGGAAAATCTTTAAAGAAAGTATTAATTGCTTCTTCATTTCCCTTCATCTACAGCATTCCATGCTTCACATACCTTCCAAGGCAAGCCAGAGAACAGCACTCAGAATACCAGCACTATGGCCGGCTGGAACAACCAGTCCTCTGATTTTCTTCCTGGCCATAGCATAGTTAGGCCTAATCTTTGGTTGTTGGCATGAAACCACATCCTACTACTCAGTGATGCAGTGGAATCCTGAGGTCTTGTGCTTCTGTATTGTATTCACAAAAGTAACTAAAAGCACATGCCACGTTGACTAAACATTAAAATTAGAACTGTTTTCATAATTTCAGTGTGTTAATGACATTTACTAAATACATGAAAAATAGTAATTTTAGAACGTACGAAACAGGAGTAGGAGTAAGACAGGTGGCCCTTCGAGCCTGCTCCACCATTCAGTACGATCATTGTTCATTTTCTACCTCAACTCCCCGTCCCACACTATCCTCCTATCCCTTAATTTCCCCAATAGCCAAAAATCTATCAATCGCAGTTTTAAATATACTTACCCACTGAACATCCACAGCTCTCTGGGGCAGAGAATTACAAAGATTCAGAACCATCAGTGAAGACATTTCTCCTCATCTCAGTCCTAAATGCCTGACCCCTTATTCTGGGACTATGACCTCTCGGTCTAGATTACACAGCAAGGGGAAATATCCTCCCAGCATCTACCCTGTCAAACCCCTTAAGAACTTTACACATTTCAACTAGATCACCTCTCATTCTTCTAAATTCTAGGAAATATAGGCCTGGTCTTCTTAATCTCTCCTCATAGGACAAGCCCCTCAACCCAGGCATCAGTCTAGTGAACCTTCATTGCACTCCCTCTAAGGCAAGTATATCCATCCTTAAATAAGGAAACGGAAAATGTACACGATATTCCAGGTCTCATGAATGTAATAAAACCCCTTTATTTTTCTACTTCAGTCCTTTGTAATAAAGACTAGCATACCATTTGCCTTCCTAACTGCTTGCTGCACCTGTATCTGCAGGTTAATTTTTTGTTTCTTTGTACTACAAACTATGACAAAGACTCAATTTTAATTCACAAAAGAGCAGGACTTGTTAAATCCAAGTTGACAGTGTCTTACTTTTCCACCAAGCTGCCCAAATCTTGCCATCTGTATAAGATAATTCTCCACTGATTTGGCTTTCTCAGGCTTCACCAGAGCCAAATTACTCACTGGGAATGAAAAAATATAAAAATGATATGAAGCACACAGGAAAGTTCTTAAAGGAATACTTCAGGAAAGGCTAACTAAAAGCATATCTGCAAACCCATGCATTTTGTAAGATCAAAAGTTAAACTTAACTGCACTGGCACTAGCCTACTTAATGGATGAATGCAACCATTGTGTGGTATCTATATATTTGTTACATGAAGAGCAGAAAACATACTGCCAGCTGGAAATGTTATTCACACTCTGTACTAAGGTTGCAAAATGTCCAAATCAGCATCCAGCACTCCACGTCACTTGAACTTTGAAGTTAAAAAAGGTCTCTACAGGCAAGTTTGTTTTTAATTTTTAAGCATGGGAAATGTCAGTCATATAGGGAATTCTCACTAAAATTGCTTACAAGACTAATCCCTGGACAATGCCTTTACATCACAGCATTTACCAGGTTGTAACAATGGCCTTTTCAATTGTGAGTACATGGACACCACCATGTGGCAACAGTGAATAAATGGCATTTCTGCTATCATCTGCTAGTATCAAATGACTGGGAATACTCAGCAGGTCAGGCAGCATCTGTGGAGAAAGAAACACAGTTAATGTTTCAGGTTGATGACCTTTCGTCAGAACTGGAAGAAGTTAGAGATGTAGTTTTTAGGTTTTAAACAAGTACAGAGACAGGGAAAGGGGTGGGACGGGGGGAGGGCCAAGAACAAAAGGGAAGATCTGTGACAGGGTTGAAGGCAGGAGAGATTAAATAACAAAAGAAATGATGGTGCAAGGTAAAAGAGGATGGTAGTGGGACAAGCATAGAAACAAAAAGGTGCCTAGAGGAGGTGTAAATGGGAATCACGCAATCAACAACAGCTGCTATCCAAAAATAATAGGCGCAGAGGTTAGGATCTGAAATTGTTGAACTCAACGTAGAGTCCGGAAGACTGTAAGGTGCCCTTTTGAAAGTTGAGGTGCATTTCCTCGAGCTTCACTGAAACAGCGTAGGATGTCAAGGTCCGAGTGGGAATGGGACGGAAAATTAAAAGAGATAACCAGAATCTCAGGGTCACACTTGCGGACTGATCGGAGGTGTTCCGCAAAGCAGTCATCAAATCTGCATTTGGTCACCTCCAGTGTACAGGAGACTGCATTGTGAGCAGCGAATACAGTATACTACCACCACCCACACCCACCGCCCCACCCCCGCCCCACACTGTCCCTGCACCTGTACTTGCTTAAAATATGTTACAAAGCTAACTTTTTCCAGTTTCATGGAAAGGTCACATACCTGAAACTCTGTTTCTCTCTGCTGCCGGACCTGCTGAATATTTCTAGCATTTTCTGTTGCTTTAGTGTCAAATACCTATTCATTAGTGTTTGTTCATTGGCAGGTGTGATCTAGTGTAAAAGACTGGATTGCAGTAACATTAGTAATAAAACAAATTAACTTATAGAACCATTATTTAAACATACTGTCATGGCAACCACTAAATATATCCATTATTATCCCTCAGCATTTTATAAATATAAATAAGAATTTTAACTTGGAGGCATTGGGAGACAGGAAGCCAATTTAACTCAGCAAGCATTGCGATGCTGTACGAGCAGGACATGGTGCAGGATAGGATACAGGCAGCAGATCTTTTGATTAGCTGATGTTTCCAGATGGTGGAGGACTGGCCAGGGGTGCCTTTGGAGTCTGTAAGCGATGAAGGCATGGATGAGTGATCAGCAGCAGATGGGTTGAGGCAGGGACAAAGGTGGGTGATATTACAGAGGCAGAAGTAGGTTGTACTTGTGAAGGAGAGAATATGGAGTCAGAAGTTCAACTTTGGGTCAAATAGTTTGCTGGAGTTGCAAACACCCTGAGCAGTCAAATAGTTGGCAATAATACAGAGTTTGTGACAGGCGTCAAAATCAATGGTTTCTATCCACCCAATGTTTAACTGGAGGAAAGTGTGGTTTATCCATAACTGGACGAGGACAAGCCACCTGACAACAGAGGCAGTAAGAGGGTCTAAAGAGGTGGTTGAGAGGTAAAACCGGGTGTCCTCAGCATACATGTGGAACCTGACCCCACGTCTTTGGATAATGTTGCTAAGGGACAGCATGTAGATAAACAAGGGGAAGTGATGGTCCCTTAGGGAACTCCTGAGGTGCAGAGGTCAGAAGAGAGGCCATTGCTGGAAATGCTTTGGCTACAATCAGATAGTAAAGGTGGAAATAAGCAAGGTTAGTCCACTATGCTAGACAACAGAAGAGAAGCATTAGAGAATAATGGTGTGGTCAATCATGTCAAAGGTTGCGAAGAGGTTGAGGAGGATGAAAAGGAATAAAGCACCACATCACAGAGGATATAGTTTGTGACTTTAATTAGTGCTGTGGGTGGCAACCTGAGATGCAGGAAAGACAGGCACAGATATGACAGACAATAACACATTCAAGGACTATCGAGAGGAAAGGAAGGTTGAAGATGCGGCAGTAGTTTGCGAGGACAAGAGGATGAAAGGCATTTTTTTGGCAGGGGGTGATAATGGCTGATTTGAAAGGGAGGGGGACAGTATCTGAGGAGCAGTAACAGGCTACAGTGTCAGAAAAGAAACCTGGGGTTATCTTTGCATTCTCGGACGATCCTTGAGTAGTACATGGTTGGAGGAAAATTAGGGCACGTACAGCTTGAAGTAGTCCAGCTAGATCATGCAATGGATGGCTAAATCAGTTCGGATCCAGATACACAAAAGACTGCACCCTTGAACTTGAGGCAGTGAAGGTTAGCACCACACCAAAGTGAATGACCAGGATGGGAAAGATTAAGAGTTTGCTGGGCACAAAAGCATCAACGGTCAAGGTGAGGGAGTGATTGATCCGGTCAATGGCTGCATAAGTATTGTGGTAACTGTAGAGTCAAAAGCTAACAGTTGGTATTTGAAGTGCAGCTGTAAGTGGGTTGGGAAGAGCTTTTCCGCCCCCCCCCCCACCCCAAAGGTGAATACAAGAGGAAGTGGAGTTGAAAGAAGGTAGGGAGATGTAAGTGATAAGGGACACAAGGAAATGGTAAAGAAGCCCTATGAGAACACTGAAGGGGTGGCCATGAATACAGTGAGAACATTTATAAAGAGCAGATGGTTTAGGGAAAACTGGAGGGCAGTGAAATCAGAAGAGAAGGCAAGGGGACTGGAGATTGAGGATAGGTCGTCAGTCAGTGCAGAAGCTGAGGAAGGAAAGGAGAAAGCATATCTAAATGAGAAACTTAGGATGTGGTTCTTTCCTATAATGTTTATGTCACTCTTGTTTCTAGCTGATTTTGGCCAATGTAATACTTTGTTCAATACGTTTTATCTATTGCCTGGTAACCATTCTGTTTCACCAATGCCAATCAGTTTAAAGATCTTCTAGTCTATTAGGTGGCTTTTTACCATATTTTTAATTTGAGTTGTACTGTAGAGTATTCTGTTACTTACATCTGGCACGAGCAGATTGATCTAAAACCTGAGCAAGAATACTGTTCCTCATTTCTGACTCCCTGCAATCACAATTTGTTCACATTAAGAAGGCATGAATAAGAATAAAGAGTATTGCATTGCTTCTGATCAAAATCAAAACCAAGAAAATAAAAAGTGTTACTAAAGGAGGACTGTGGCAGTTTTTCTGTACCAGAATCAAAATGTGAACATAGAATAATCTGAATTAATGACACCTTCTGCTGTAAATTCTGATAAAGAAACAAATTCAAAGATAGGATGATCCAGTGGACCATGGAACAGTTTAAAGCACTTTAACACTTAGATTTGACAATTCGGCAATACCATCAGACCAAGGACTTTTCTACAGGCTGAAAAGGAGGCAAATGTAGAAGGCATGTCATTGCCTCTCACTCTTAAATATCCCCCTTCCCACAGTAGCCATTTACAGAGTTGCAATTGGAAAAAGGTCATCCACCTATCCTATAGTCGGGAGTGGCGCACTGCAAAAAGTAAATAATGCGTAAAATTTTATTTTATAAGAGTTGACATTCTTACCGCTGTTTCGCCTCGTGCTGGTTTTGCTGATCATCTGGTGCATCCTGAATTCAGACAAGTATACATAGTAGGTTATGAAATTGTACCACAAATGCTAGCTGATTTTAAAAAACACACTAAACAATTATACTAATCATGATAAAATGATCACTGAAGAATCTTGCAATACCAATTACATCAGTTGATTGTCAGCCGTAAATAGTACTCTCGTCTGAGTCACAAGGTTCCAGCTCAAGTCCCACTCCAGGGCTCGAGCACAAAAATCAAGGCTGACATTCCAGTGCACTACTGGGGGACTGCTGCACTGTCAGAAGGGCTAGCTTTCGGATGTGACATTAAATTGAGGCCTCATCTGCCTGCTTGGGTGGACGAAAAAGATCCCATGGTGCGATTTTGAAAAATAGCAGGGGAGTTATCCCTGGTGTAAAAACAAGAAATGCTGGAAATACTCAGCAGGTCTGGCAGCATCTGTGGAAAGAGAAGCAGAGTTAACGTTTCAGGTCAATGACCCTTCTTTGGAACTGACAAATATTAGAAATGTCAAAGGTTATAAGCAAGTGAGGCGGGGGTGGGGCAAGAGATAACAAAGGAGAAGGTGTGGATTGGACAAGGCCACATAGCTGACCAAAAGGTCATGGAGCAAAGGCAAACAATATGGTAATGGTGTGTTGAAAGACAAAGCATTAGTACAGATAGGGTGTTAACGGACTGAAGATTGAACAGCAAGTACAAACATGAAAAAAAACAGTGGGTAAGCAAACTGAACAAACTAAGATGAAATGAAATAAACATACGAAAAAAAAATTGTAAAAAAGAAAAAAGAACTAAAAATAAAAGTAAAATGGGGGGGCCCGTCATGCTCTGAAATGATTGAACTCAATGTTCAGTCCGGCAGGCTGTAGTGTGGCTAACCGATTAGCCAAACTACAGCCTGCGGACTGAACACTGAGTTCAATAATTTCAGAGCATGATGGGCGCCCCATTTTACTTTTATTTTTAGTTCTTTTTTCTTTTTTACATTTTTTACAATTTTTTTTCATATGTTTATTTCATTTCATCTTAGTTTGTTCAGTTTGCTTACCCACTGTTTTTTTTTCATGTTTGTACTTGCTGCTGTTCAATCTTCAGTCCGTTAACACCCTATCTGTACTAATGCTTTGTCTTTCAACACACCATTAACATATTGTTTGCCTTTGCTCCATGACCTTTTGGTCAGCTATGTGGCCTTGTCCAATCTACACCTTCTCCTTTGTTATCTCTTGCCCTATCCCCGCCTCACTTGCTTATAACCTTTGACATTTCTAATATTTGTCAGTTCCGAAGAAGGGTCACTGATCCGAAACGTTAACTCTGCTTCTCTTTCCACAGATGCTGCCAGACCTGCTGAGTATTTCCAGCATTTCTTGTTTTTATTTCAGATTTCCAGCATCCGCAGTATTTTGCTTTTAGTTATCCCTGGTGTCCTGGCCAATATTTATCCCTCAATCAACATCACAAAAAACAGATTATCTGGTTGTTAGTTGCAAATTGGATACTGCGTTTCCTACATCAGAATAGTGACTACGCTTCAAAAGTTCTTCATTGGCTGTAAAGTGCCTTTAGATGTCTGTAGGTCATGAAAAGCACTATATAAATGCAAGTTTTTTTTTTACATGAGTGCGTTATAACAAAGATCTATTACACAAACTGACTATTTTCACCTATCATTATAGTAAAACTTACTTAAGTGACAAAAGTACTTTAAAAGCCTACACAACTGCAAATGATCATTGGCCAAAAAAGTAAACAGATTTACTCACTACGCAGAAAAGTACTGTACTTTTTTTTTACTTTTTCATAGGATGTGGGCTTTGCTGGCAAGGCCAGCATTTATTGCCCATCCCTAATTGCCCTTGAGAAGGTCGTGGTCAGCCACTTTCTTGAACTGCTGCAGTCCATCTGGTGCGGGCACACCCTCAGTGCTGTTAGGGAGTGTGTTTCAGGATTTTGATCCAGCAACACTGAAGGAATGGCAATATCATTCCAAGTCAGGATGGTGTGTGGCTTGGAGGGGGAGTTGAGATGGGAGACGGTGGCATTGTGGCAATGTCATTGGACTAGTGATCCAGGCTAATATTCTGGGGACAAGGGTTCAAATCCCACAATGGCAACTGGTGGAATTTAAATTCAATTAATAAAAATCTGGAATTGAAAGCTCATCTCTGTAATGGTGACCATGGTGCTACCATCGATTGTCATTAAAATCCATCTGGTTTACTAATGTCCTTTAAGAGTAAGAAAGCTGCTGTCCTTACCTGGTCTGGCTCCAGAGCCACAACAATGTGGCTGACTTTTAACTGCCCTCTGAAATTGTCTAGCAAACCATTCAGTTGTAAATATACGCTACACAAAAGCCCTGTCAACCCTGCAAAATCTTCCTTATTAACATCTGGGGGCTTGTGCCAAAATTGGGAGAGCTGTCCCACAGACTAGTTAAGCAAAGCCTGACATAGTCATACTCACAGAAACATTAGGTAGTGTAAAAGTTAACAGACTTAGCTCAAAAGTAATCTTATCCTATAATTCCTTTTGGAAAGCAAATTTTATCTTCTGCTCAAGATTGATCCATGTAACACTTTGATCAATACTCTTCAACCAGTGCCTCAGCCATTGTATTTAAGCCTTATTTACCATTTTAACAATCTTAATTTGCATGTCAGAAGCTGGCAATCCAGAATTCTTCCTCCCTAGTGTTCTCTACTGCTAACACTTCCAACCCAACCCAACCCATAAACAATTTCTTGCCTACAGCACCTGGCAATCACAGTTTCCCATTCCATGTTGTACTTCAACTAATGGCCAACAGAGGTGCTTGTCTGTTCCTATGGGTGCTTATAGGAATGAGACATCACAGTTTAAATTGTTCACCTTTTGAGCCAGAGAGGCTGATTGGCATTGCAGGAACATAAATCTGATCTTCAAAAAAGTACTTGCATTGTTTGACAGAGGCCTTTACTTTCCATGGCGAGTTTTAATGAGGTGAATGGCAGAGCAAATCATCCAGCAAATTGTGGCGAGTCGCAATTCACGGGGTATCACTTACTCACAAGTTGTTACAGGATGATTTACACGTTAATTCTAGTGAGCCCCATTAAACTTACTTTGACAGCAAAATGTGAGCTAGAAACGCTGCTAAATCCACCAACAATACTTTGTGCAACATCCTTTCACTTTTTAAAAAGGAAAATTTATCTTGGTGTATTGCGAACATTCCAACAACCTTGTCATGAAATATATTTCTGATGAAGGGTCACTGACCTGAAACGTTAACTCTGCTTCTCCCTCCACAGATACTGCCAGACCTGCTGATTATTTCCAGCATTTCTTGTTTTTATTTCATATATATATTTCTGTGGCTTTGCCATCAGAAACTCTTTGCTCAGCATGATAGAGCCATCTACAAATGACTCGGAACGCATACTGTCCATCCGATTGCTCACTGCCTCTGGTCCAGTACACCTACTCAGCATCTATGCTCCAACACTCTGCTCACCTGAAGTTAAAGACCAGTTCGAAGAGGAACTCCATAATATCATTAGTAGCATTCCTAATACTGAACATTTGTTCCTGCTGGGGGACTTTAACGCCAGAGTTGGGGCCGACCATGACTCATGGCCCTCCTGCCTTGGGCACTACGGAATTGGAAGGATGAATGAGAATGGACAGAGACTGTTAGAGTTGTGTACCTATCACCAACTTGTTCTTACGAACTAAACCCTGTCACTAGGTTTCATGGAGACACCCAAGATCTGGCACCAGCTGGACCTCATCGTCACACAGCGAGCCTCTATAAACAGTGTTCAAATCACACGCAGCTTCCACAGTGCGGACTGCGACACCGACCACTCCCTGGTGTGCAGCAAGGTTAGACTCAAACCAAAGAAGCTATATCACTCCAAGCAGAAGGGCCTCCTGCGCATCAACACTAACAGAATTTCTTATCCACAGCTGTCACAAAAGTTTCTTAATTCACTTGTAAAAGCCCTACTAAACACTCCTTGCAGGGGATGCAGAGACCAAGTGGGCCCACATCAGAGATGCCATCTATGACTCAGCAATGACCACCTTTGGCAAAGGTAAGAAGCAGAATGCAGACTGGTTTCAATCTCATTCTGAAGAGCTGGAACCTGTCATAGCCGCTAAGTGCGCTGCACTGCTGAACTACAAGAAAGCCCCTAGCGAGTTAACATCCTTAGCACTTAAAGTAGCCAGAAGCACCGCGCAAAGAACAGCCAAGCGCTGTGCAAATGACTATTGGCAACACCTATGCAGTCGTATTCAGCTGGCCTCCGACACCGGAAACATCAGAGGAATGTGTGATGGCATTAAGAGAGCTTTAGGACCAACCATCAAGAAGTCTAAATCAGGGGAAACGATCACTGACCAACGCAAGCAAATAGATCACTGGGTGGAGCACTACCTAGAACTGTACTCCAGGGAAAATTATGTCACTGAGATCGCCCTCAATGCAGCCCAGTCTCTGCCAGTCATGGATGAGCTGGACGAACAGCCAACAAAATTGGAACTCAGTAATGCCATCGATTCTCTAGCCAGTGGAAAAGCCCCTGGAAAGGACGGCATTATCCCTGAAATAATCAAGAATGCCAAGCCTGCTATACTCTCAGCACTACATGAACTGCTTTGCCTGTGCTGGGATGAGGGAGCAGTACCACAGGACATGCACGATGCCAATATCATCACCCTCTATAAGAACAAGGTTGACTGAGGTGACTGCAACAACTACCGTGGAATCTCCCTGCTCAGCATAGTGGGGAAAGCATTCGCTCGAGTCGTTTTAAACAGACTCCAGAAGCTGGCTGAGCGTGTCTACCGAGGCACAGTGCGGCTTTCGAACAGAGATCCACCAATGACACGCTGTTCTCCCTTCGCCAGCTACAGGAGAAATGCCACGAACAACAGATGCCCCTCTACGTTGCTTTCATCGATCTCACCAAAGCCTTTGACCTCGTCAGCAGACGTGGTCTCTTCAGACTACTAGAAAAGATCGGATGTCCACCAAAGCTACTAAATATCATCACCTCATTCCATGACAATATGAAAGGCACAATTCAGCATAGCGGCGCCTCATCAGACCCCTTTCCTATCCTGAGTGGAGTGAAACAGGACTGTGTTCTCGCACCTACACTGTTTGGGATCTTCTCACTGCTGCTCTCACATGCATTCAAGTCTTCAGAAGAAGGAATTTTCCTCTACACAAGATCAGATGGCAGGTTATTCAACCTTGCCCGTCTTGGAGTGAAGAACAAGTATGGAAAGTCCTCATCAGGGAACTCCTCTTTGCTGACGATGCTGCATTAACATCCAAAGAACAAAGAACAGTACAGCACAGGAACAGGCCATTCGGCCCTCCAAGCCTGCGCCGATCTTGATGCCTGCCGAAACTAACACCTTTTGCACTTCCGGGGCCCATATCCCTCTATTCCCTTCGTATTCATGTATTTGTCAAGATGTCTCTTAAACGTCGCTATCGTATCTGCTTCCACCACCTTCCCTGGCAGCAAGTTCCAGGCACTCACCACCCTCTGTGTAAAAAACCTGCCTCGCACATTCCCTCTAAACTTTGCCCCTCGCACGTTAAACCTATGTCCCCTAGTAACTGACTCTTCCACCCTGGGAAAAAGCTTCTGACTATCCACTCTGTCCATGCCGCTCATAACTTTGTAAACCTCTATCATGTCGCCCCTCCACCTCCGTCGTTCCAGTGAAAACAATCCGGATTTTTCCAACCTCTCCTCATAGCTAATGCCCTCCAGACCAGGCAACATCCTGGTAAACCTCCTCTGTACCCTCTCCAAAGCCTCCACGTCCTTCTGGTAGTGTGGCGGCCAGAATTGCACGCAATATTCTAAGTGTGGCCTAACTAAGGTACTGTACAGCTGCAACGACTTGCCAATTTTTATACTCTATGCCCCGACCGATGAAGGCAAGCATGCCGTATGCCTTCTTGACTACCTTATCCACCTGCGTTGCCACTTTCAGTGACCTGTGGACCTGTACGCCCAGATCTCTCTGCCTGTCAATACTCCTAAGGGTTCTGCCATTTACTGTATACCCCCCACCTGCATTAGACCTTCCAAAATGCATTACCTCACATTTGTCCGGATTAAACTCCACCTGCCATTTCTCCGCCCAAGTCTCCAACCGATCTATATCCTTGTATCCTCTGACAATCCTCATCATTATCCGCAACTCCACCAACCTTTGTGTCGTCCGCAAACTTACTAAATAGACCAGCTACATTTTCCTCCAAATCATTTATACATACTACAAACAGCAAAGGTCCCAGCACTGATCCCTGCGGAACACCACAGGTCACATTTCTCCATTCAGAAAAACACCCATCCACTGATACCCTCTGTCTTCTATGACCGAGCCAGTTCTGTATCCATCTTGCCAGCTCACCTCTGATCCCGTGTGACTTCACCTTTTGTACCAGTCTGCCATGCGGGACCTTGTCAGAGGCTTTATTAAAGTCCATATAGATAACATCCACTGCCCTTCCTTCATCAATCATCTTCGTCACTTCCTCAAAACACTCAATCAAATTAGTAAGACACGACCTCCCCTTCACAAAACCATGCTGTCTCTCGCTAATAAGTTCGTTTGTTTCCAAATGGGAGTAAATCCTGTCCCGAAGAATCCTCTCTAATAATTTCCCTACCACTGACATAAGACTCACCGGCGTATAATTTACCAGTCCCGCTGTGCTCAGCAACATCTCCCTGCCTGCTCTTTTTCTTAGTCCTACTGGCCTTATTTACTATGTCCTCCTTATTTATTTCACTAGCTGTCCTACTGCTCTGGTTCCCACCCCCCTGCCACACTAGTTTAAACCCTCCCGAGTGACGCTAGCAAACCTTGCTGCCAGGATATTAGTGCCCCTCCAGTTTAGATGCAACCCGTCCTTCTTGTACAGGTCCCATCTGTCCCTGAAGAGAGCCTAATGGTCCAGATATCTGAAACCCTTCCTTCTACACCAGCTGCTCAGCCACGTGTTTAGCTGCACTATCTTCCTATTTCTAGCCTCACTGGAACGTGGCACAGGGAGTAATCCAGAGATTACAACCCTAGAGGTCCTGTTTTTTAAACTTACTACCTAACTCCCTAAACTCCCCCTGCAGGACCTCATCACTCTTCCTGCCTATGTCATTGGTACCGATGTGTACCACAACCTCTGGCTGTTCACCGTCCCCCTTCAGAATACCCCCTGTCCGTTCAGAGACATCCTTGACCCTGGCACCAGGGAGGCAACATACCATCCTGGAGTCTCTTTCATGTCCACAGAAGCGCCTATCTGTGCCCCTGACTCAGTACCTATAACTATTGCTCTTCTGCGCTTTGTCCCTCCCTGCTGAACAACTGTGCCAGCCGTGGTGCCACTGCTCTGGCTGCTGCTGTTTTCCCCTGATAGGCCATCCCCCCAACAGTATCCAAAACGGTATACTTGTTAGAGAGGGGGATAGCCACAGGGGATTCCTGCACTGACTGCCTGCCCCTTCTAGCGGTCACCCATCTATCTGCCTGCACCTTGGGTGTAACCACTTCTCTAAAACTCCTGTCTATGACGCTTTCCGTCACCTGCATGCTCCTAAGTGCATCCAGTTGCCGCTCCAACCGATCCATGTGGTCTGTGAGGAGCTGCAACTGGGTACACTTCCTGCAGATGTAGTCGCCCAGAATGCTGGAAGCGTCACGGACTTCCCACATCTCACATGGAAGAGTGTCTGCAGAACCTCAGGATTGCAGCTGCCTGCAACGAATTTGGCCTAAGCATCAGCCTCAAGAAAACGAACATCATGGGATAGGACGTCAGAAATGCTCCATCCATCAATATCGGCGACCACGCTCTGGAAGTGGTTCAAGAGTTCACCTACCTAGGCTCAACTATCACCAGTAACCTGTCTCTCGATGCAGAAATCAACAAGCGCATGGGAAAGGCGTCTGCTGCTATGTCCAGACAGGCCAAGAGAGTGTGGGAAAATGGCGCATTGACACGGCACACAAAAGTCCGAGTGTTTCAAGCCTGCGTCCTCAGTACCTTGCTCTACAGCAGTGAGACCTGGACAACATATGTCAGCCAAGAGCGACATTCCATCTTCGCTGTCTCTTCCTTGGCATTAGGTGGCAGGACCATATCTCCAATGCAGAAGTCCTCGAGGTGGCCAACATCCCCAGCATATATGCCCTACTGAGTCAGCGGCGCTTGAGATGGCTTGGCCATGTGAACCGCATGGAAGATGGCAGGATCCCAAGGACGCATTGTACAGTGAGCCCATCACTGGTATCAAACCCACCGACCGTCCATGTCTCCACTTTAAAGATGTCTGTAAACGCGACATGAAGTCCTGCGACATCGACCACAAGTCGTGGGAATCAGTTGCCAGCGATCGCCAGAGCTGGCGGACAGCTATAAAGGCGGGGCTAAAGAGAGGCAGGTTGAAGAGACTTAGCAGTTGGCAGGAAAAGAGACAGAAGTGTAAGGAGAGAGCCAACTGTGTAACAGCCCCGACAACCAATTTTATCTGCAGCGCCTGTGGAAGAGGCTGTTACTCTAGAATTGGCCTTTATAGCCACTCCAGGAACTGCTCCACAAACTACTGACCACCTCTAGGTGCTTACCCATTGTCTCTCGAGAGAAGGAGGCCAAATAATAATATATTTCTGAACACAGCAAATGTCAAGTGGCGTCAGGCATATGACAGCTGGAGTATTTCCTGGCTGTTGCTTGAAGGAGAAATCAGCCAGAGTTTCTGCTACTGATCGTAAACAAGCCACAACCTCTTTCCCAACCGGTTTCCAGACTGACAGGTGAGATGATGACTATGACACCCGTCCCCCAGCCAAATAGCATGCCCGCATATCACGGATGGCCGCGGGTGAGGTACTAGAGGGTGTCACTGGAGTTATAGCCCAACAAGGAGTTAAACCAAAACAAGGGGAATATGCAGAAAGGGTGAACGAAATGTAACTGAAATATTTAATCAACCAAGATGTGATCGGAGTTACAGGCCATCTGTGCAAGAGCAAATCAGGAGCTCCAGTTCACTTCATTCGCCTCTCTACGCCCCCCGCCAGCGGTGAAGCGGTGCAAGGCCCGTTCTTGGTCCAGAGCCCCGCTCCCTCCATCAACCTCTCTGCTCGTTCGTGTGCGATCTTACCCCGCGCTGAGCCCGCAACTCAGCAAGTCTCTGGCGCCGAATCGACTCCAACTCTTGATCCTCCATCGTGAAAGGCCTCCGTCGGTTAAAAATGCAGAAACATACGGGGCATCAATAAACCCGCAGCGCCGCCAGCGGGAACTGATTGATCTACACCGCCCTCCTCCGATAGCGCCGCCAGCGGGAGCTGATTGATCTACACCGCCCTCCTCCGATAGCGCCGCCAGCGGGAACTGATTGATCTACACCGCCCTCCTCCGATAGCGCCGCCAGCGGGAGCTGATTGATCTACACCGCCCTCCTCCGATAGCGCCGCCAGCGGGAACTGATTGATCTACACCGCCCTCCGCCGAGAATGCTGACAGCGGGCACCGGGCCGACAGCAGGATAAAGTGGTAACGGTCAGTTTTTTATTTTACACAGCAACATGCTCTTGCAGCGAGCCAGCAAGGACATGACGGACCGAAGGGCCTTCTTCTGGGCTCTAACCATTCTATGATTCTATGAGGTTTATTATTCTTGAAAATAATCTATTTGGGATTTTCAATGAAGATGCTGGGAAGAATATGGTCTGAAGGAAATACACAGTAACTGGAATTCTTAAAACTAAAAAGTCGGAGTTGCTATTATTTTGTACACTGGATTTTTTTAGTATGGTTATGTTTTAAAAACTGCGATCTTTAATGCAGTGTAAAATGGACATTCGGAAAAAGCATGTGATCTTATACAAAATCTGTCCAGAGACAGGCCTGCAGTCCTGGTTACCATGAGAACAAGGAAACTAGATCAAAGGCCCTTTTGAAAGCAGGGTGCAAGGTTGGAATATCTAAAGGACAATGGGTTTCACTCTCCCAGACTCTCAGATTGTAAACAGGGAGTCAGATGCTCTAAAATGCAGATTTGAGTTGCAATTTTTAACACCTGGAAACAAAAGAAGCCCCAGGTGGTTTTGCTAGGGTCACACCTATGGGCCGGGATTTTATATGGGCGATGGGGTCTCGATGTTCAGCAAACACTGAGAATTCCATGTCGCCTCTTCTGTGCCAGGCCCACCAAATCAAGAGCCAATTAGGCACTTAACATCCACGGGATCAAGGACTCCAGTGTCAGAAATCCTGCCCTCAGAAAGCTGCCGGACAATTAGAGGCCAGCAGCTCTTTAACTGAGCAACACCAGCACAGAGGCCGTGGCTGCTGCCTGTGGAGCACCCACCCAGGAGCAGCCCTGGACCCAGGCCACAGGTAGATCAGGACAGGAGGGGTCTTGCTGGGTGGGGGTCGTGGGGATGGGGTGTGGGGAGTTGGCAGCAAGGGCAGGGGGATGGCTCTCAGCGGCCCCCCCCCCTTCCTGATGCCAGGTCCCATGTTCAGGCACTAAGTGCCTTTTACAGAGGGCCCCCCACTAATCCCCCCCCACCCCCATCCCCACAGCCGGCAAGCAGCTGCATGGTTTTTCCTGCCGTGCTTCTCATGCAGCAACAGGCCTGCCCGCTACTTGTGGCGGCGGCAGGATGAGACCCTTAATTGAGCATTAATTGTCCAGTTAATGGCCTCAATTGGCGGCGGGGCAGAAAGGCCGTTTACAGGCTTTTGCGTCCCGGTCTTAATTTTGACAGAGGCAGGAAGGTGGTGGGATCCCCCCCGCCACCATCCGATCTGATTATGTGCTCTCCCCATCTCCAAACCCGCCGCGGGGAGAGCATAAAATTTCCCCCATGGTCTCTGAGAATTGTCAAAGGCAAACGACTATTGACTTTTGATCTGGATAAATTCGAGAGTTCCTGTGAAACGTCTTGGGATTTTTTAATGTTAAGGACGTTATATAAATGCAAGCTGTTTTTATTGCCATAGCTTCCACATCTTCATCTTTTTCTCAGTGTTTGTTTGTGTAGTATCTACCTCTCCTTTGCACAACTGCTTTAGCTACTTTCAGGTCATGCAGTGTCTGAGCTGTTGGGGGGGATTATGTTGTGCATCATGTCGGCTTTGTTTTTTTTTGCATCAATGACATATCATCTCAGCCCTTGTTGTGGGTACTACCGTTACCAAATGATGACCTAGAGCAGTGGGGAATTGATTGAATCTCACTGCAAAAATATGTTCTGTTTATTCACATATTTCAAGTTAAAATAAAACAATTTGTTGGTTTACAACTGACTTCCTCTCTAGAGTGCTTTTCGGTCTGCTTCCTAAAAGAGATGAACAAAGGAACAACATTATGGGGTTACAGTATGTGCGAGGTCACAGTATTCAATACACAAAAGAAGGTGTCTGGCTTAGTGTCAATTTTTGTCTTGTGAAGCATATTTTGCTACGTTATATGTACTATGTGAATGACAGTATTTGTTGCAGTTGTATCCTCAGGACCAGCAAATGTTTTACTAGATATTGAGCAATCAGATTCCAACCCTGCCATTGCACTAAAACAGCCCTAATCAAAGACACAAATGACATCTTCAGTGATTGTGACCGTGGTGCACCATCCCTCATCATCCTTCCCAACCTCTCTGTAGCCTTTGACATGGTTGAGCACCACATCCTAATCAGTGCCTCTCCTCTGTTGTCCTGCTGACTGTGAATTCATCACTTGGTTCCAGACTTACCTATGCAGTCATAGCCAGGGCATCTCTCCCACTGTTTTTCTTCCAAGGATCTATCCTTAGCTCCCTCTTCTTCATCTGCAGACTGCCCCTTGGTGACATACCTGAAGACATGACATCAGGATCCTCGTGTATATTTAGCTCTATCTACCATCTTTCTCAATCCCTCCATTGCCTCTATGTCGTCAGCCTGCTTGTCTGATATCTAGTCCTGGATGAGAAACCAATCCAAACAGCATAATGACACACAGATACCATGACCCAATTACCTGCAGCAAAGCGCTCCTTTATATATTGATTCAATACTGCTAGGCTTTACTGGCAGGTAGGGCACTGGGCAGGAGTTCTGTGATTTTGTGTTAAACTGGAGTCAGGGTCCTAATTGTATTATAGTGTAGTGTTGTGCTATGTTCTTTAATTTTCTTTAAATGATAGAAGCAGGCATTGTATTTGGATTCAACACAAACACTATTTATTGTCTTACTTATTTACATTTGCATGATATCAGGTACAAGTCTTTCCTCGCTGGTGTGTGTCTTCTTTCTGTAAAGCCATGTGCTGAGTGTGTGTGCAAAAAGGCATCTCCTTATATATGCCTGTTGATGCCATCAGTTGCATCAGTGGCCTGGTCTCTTAAAGATACGGTTTCTTAAAGATGAAGTCACCACTGCACTACATTACACATAGGACCCCTATGTGCATGTATACATGAGGCCCCTGACTGTACCTGGTTCAGCTGACTAAAAAACTTTTAAAATGGAGATTGGGAATGGAGAAGTAAGTAAAATAAAAGCAAAATACTGCAGATACTGGAAATCTGAAATAAAAACAAGAAATGCTGGAAATACTCAGCAGGTCTGGCAGCATCTGTGGAGAGAGAAGCAAAGTTAACGTTTCAGGTCAGTGATCTGGAGCAGTAATTTAACACCCGTCTGCTTTATTCCCGCTGGATGGGCATGGTTAAAATCATCCCTATAAATCTAGGCAGACACTTGAGTTCAAATGCAAATTATTGTTGACACTTCAGTATAGTACTAAATTGTCAGAGGTGTCATTTTTCAGATGAGATGGTAACACAAAGCCCTGTTTACCTGTTCAGATGTAAAAGATTGCATGATACTTTATAGAAGATCAGAGTTTTCCTGATTTCATTAAGCCTCATTAAGACTTTCCTTCCCCAGTAATTGCTCTGTTAGTCTAATTTATTTTGAACTATAACCACTGAAGCAAATCACATTAACCCTCATTTTTGAACACTTTTTTTTCTTGAAGGGCTTCATAATTTGTACTTGGTACAGGCCCACAACCATGCCATGAAGCCCTCAATGATTAGAAGCAGGCTACCAACATACTTATTTCGGCTACACTAGCAATTGGAAGGAGCATTTGGTTAGGTTGTAGACATACTGTTCAGCTAGATGAAACAAATATGCAAAATAACACCACATGTTCAGACACTAGTAGGGAAGTAAAAGGGTTGAACTTTAATGTAGTCCAAAGGTTTCTTTTGAAGAATGATACATTAAAGTAAGTGGTAATGTGATGATGGCCTGCAAAACATTTGAGATACAGTTGACTAATGGAGAGCATGGTGTTGATTGAGCCATTATGTTTGTGCACAAATAGTAATGTTTATGAAGGAGCTGTATTACAACCTCCCACATAGAGGAGCCATGTCTGGAGGAGTTCTTGGGCTTCCCAGCAACATTTCACTCAGTACCGTAACTAACGGAACTCAGATACATTCAATCAAAGTTTTCCATAGGTCCCAAAGTGCATCAAGAAAAAGGTAATTGATCCCAGGGTAGCCTGTGGCCTTGGTCATCCCTCCTTTGGCTCAGCATTCTTTTTTTTTTTACTTATGTCTCTGTGATGGGCCTTAAGAATTTTCTTCTGCTTTAAAGATACGACATAAACATAAGTTGTTGTTGTATGTGCTGGAATTGCTGGCCCGTCCATTTTCAGTGCCTCAATTCTAAACTCTAGCTCTAAGCCTTAGTGATGTTATTATTTACACAAATAGTGGATAACCAATGCTGCGACCAAGGAAAAATGTCAGCTCAAAGCAATACACCGGGGTGAGCATTGGTTGTGTTGTTATTGTGTTTTGGTCAGGGACTCCACCCTGACTGATACACAAGGATACCATAATGCACAGTCCTGCTTAGACTGGTGCATGCCTTTTGAGTTGCTCAGTTTCAGAATCAATAATCTGTAGACTGTGTCTGAGCCTCCTGTAAAAAACATGCAACTGTACACATTATGTGCACCTATCAATTGCTGAAGCATTGTGAACATGTCTTATCTAACAAAATGGATGAATGAAATATATGAGCAAAATGGCCAAACGCTACACTTTAGTCATTAGAAAATGAAAACTTTTAACTGACATTTTGGGATTAGTAACTAATGGTCTGAATCAAATAAACACATGGCACAGATTTTCTTACAGTAAAATTTTATGACTAGGTCAATGAGTAGATTGCAAACTTACAGAAATGAATAGTGTAAATAAAAAATAAAATATTACAGATGCTCTTTTTATGTGAAACCTAACATGTTTGTAAAAGGTAAGTCATGCTAGATTATGAAATTTAAATATAAATGAATGTAGTTTAAAACAGATAAATCTATTGACCCTAATATTTACAGAGAGGCAGGGAGAGGCCATAGCAACTGGGAGGTATGGGTTTCCCAGAGGGCCTGTTGAATTTAACGGCAGGACCACTTTTAAATGATTTTATTCCATTTCCCAACGGGCAGATGGCTAGAGAGAGAGGCTGGCTGGCTGTTGTGCAGGATGTCTTGCAGCACCATCCCAGAGCCAGGGAGGGGAGAAGATGGAGCGAAGAATAGATTGGGGCTGGGGAGACATGGAGGATTGGAGAAGACATCAAAGTGGGCTATTATTACATTGATGGAGTAGAGAGAGGACTTCGACAGGGGCGGAGAGAACATTGGGGGTGTGGTGATTGCGGTGAAAACATGGGAGTGGGCAGAGAGGACATCAGAGTGGAGAAAGAGAAGACATCAGGGGAGGGTTGGAACTGAGAGAATATCAGTGGGGATGGGTTGGGGAGAAAACATCGGAGGGGACAGTAGAGTGTAGAGGACATCAGTGGGTGGGTGAAGAAAACATTGGGTGGGGGCAGAGAGGCCATCAGAGGGTGAGCTGGAGAGGACATTGGAGAGCAGACATTGGGGGAGGCCGGAGAAGACATTAATTGGGTGGGGGAATGAAGAAGACATTGTGAGAGGCCAGGAGTAGATGGGGGGGGGTGGGCGTTGATCGCGGTGGGGGGGGGGGCGGTCTGATCATGGGGAGGGAAGCAGCTAAGCTTGGTGGACTGGGGAGAAGCACTCCTGCTCCTCCTTGCCCACAAACAGTGCAGTACCCCAACGCTCTTACCTGATGGATTGAGCCCTTCACGCCTCCCTTCAGCTGTCAGGTTTCCTGTGTCCCAGGAAACCTCGCCTGCAGGCGTTAAAAGTGAAACTTTGATTAAATTTGAGGCAACCAGACTCATTAAAAGCGGGTTAGTCACCCACCACCACCCCCTAACTCACCTCTGTGAAAGCCAGAATTGTGCGTGTTGGAGGCAGGTTGGAGTCAGCTTTCTGATCTTCGAATGTTTAGACACCTACCCACCTTCCCTTTCTGAGGGATCGAAATTACTTCCATTGACTTAGCAGGTAAAAGTGTGGGCAGGAAAGTCCTAAATTTGTTAGCTAATCTCAGCTGAGACAGCAGTGGGAATGCTAAAGTTTGTTCCAGCAGTTGGCCAGAGTTCCTTTCCTAGATTATTGCCCATTAACTGTGGAAGTGGGCATACATAGATGTTGGAGGAAGGCCAGATTGGGCCCATACAGTAGAATAATCGGTTGAAATTGACTTGTGTATGCTCACCTGTGAAAAATAGACTTTTGGGTGAGACCATGGAGGATACTGCCAGCTGTGCCACAGCAGGAGCCATTATGATCAGAAGAGCAGAGATGAGAGAAAATTAGAATTTACTCTACTGACATGAGTTTTAAAATGTGATTTTATTTTAGCTGATATAAAAACAGCATTTTACACTACAGGAACTAAATTTAATAGCATTTCACCTTGCTATCACTTGTGCCGTGCCACTATTTAACACAGGATATATTTGCACCATTGATATATTTATTCTAAGAAAATGACCCAATGCTTAACACTATGCAATATATAAAGGGTTCTGAGGAAAGGCATTGCCCAAAATGTTAACCCATCTTGTTTCTTCCAAAGATAGAGACTGACCTGCTATGTATTTTCCACTACTTTTGTTTTTGTTTTAGATTTGCAGCATGTTGCACCTTATATAAAAAGTGATATACATGTACTTCAGTGTTAGGACATCTAAAAACCTGACACTTCATTGATTGATTATAGAGATACACTTGTCAACTTTCACACACCCAGAAGTTTGTATTTGCTTTCTGAAATCTCTTGTTATTTCCAGTGCATTGCCAGAGTCCACCAAGTATTCTATTTTGTCCCTTCGACGAGTGTAAATTGTGTCCATCATTGTGGTACTGTAAAATCTTCAGTTCTATCCCAGTTATTTGCTGTGCTGCAAAGATTTATACTGCATATTAGCAATGTTGGTATTTGATTGAGCTAGCCTATTTTAATTTTGTTGAAACCTTTAGAAATAAAATGTTGGAAGAAAGGGTTATGAGTTAAATACATGCCAAAGTTAACAGCTTGTGCAAAAGAGGTGCCTATGGGTGCCAAGAGCCCTGAAATCGGCCATTTCACAGTTAGTTAATCTCTACTGGCCTTCCAATGATCCTTTGCAAACATTTTGTGGTACTGAAGCAATGTTCCTGTCTCTGGAAGAGAAGTAGTTAAAGTGGAGCCAATTCTATTAGTAGCACTATTCTGTAAAATGCAAGTAATAAGTAGTGCTGTCAAATTTATTAATATTTGGACAGGCCTTTTTTTAAAAGGAGAAATCTAAGGACCAATGTGCATGACACCATCAAGATTGAAAAAGAGAAAACAAGGTAAGTCAGGAAATAAGGTGACATACCTGACAGATGAATAACAATACTGGTAAAATATATTGCAACTACAAAGATGAAATGTAAAGCAAAACATTTTAAGTTCTACAGCTGTTGATCAAGCTAATTCTTCATGGTAATGAATCTCAATTAGAGAATCTGGATGGATTTTTGATGTTCTGATAGCATGATTTTCTGAGCATAATTATTTTTTTCGTCTGCCACGCCAGATATCCCTGGTAAACTGTATGCAGCAATACAGAGCTATTTCACAGACGTTGACTAAATTCTGAAAGTTAGCCCTCTGTCCACTTTCAGCTGTGGCTCAGTTGGTAGCAGTCTTGCATCTGAGTCAGAAGGTTGAGGGTTTTGGTCCCATGCCAGGATTTGAGCTCAAAAATCAAGGTTGACACTCCAGTGCAGTACTGAGGGAGTGCTGCACTGTTAGGGATGTTATCTTTCAGTTAAACTGAAGACCCATCTGCCCTCTCAGATGGGTGTAAAAGATTCTATGCTGCTATTTTGAAGAAGAGCAGGGGAGTCATCCATGCTGTTCTGACCAATTTATCCCTCAAGCAACATTACAAAAGCAGATTATTGGATCATCATCACATTGCTGTTTGTGGGAGCTTGCTGTGTGCAAATTGGCTGCTGAGTTTCCTACATTACAACAGTGACTATACTTCAAAAGTACTTTATTGGCTGTAAAGTGCTTTGAGATGTCCAGTGGTTGTGAGTGGCACTTGCAAGTCTTTCTTCCTTTTATTTTCAGCTGAGATGCCAGACAGCACAACCATCACTTCAAAAATATAAAAGTGTGTATTCCTAGCAATTCAGTAGCAAAAACAGCGGTAAGATAATAGATTGGTCACAAAAAAGGGCAGCGTTTCCAGGCAAGCTAGTATATGAATGCTAATTGTAACAAGAGAATACTGAATTCATCAGCATACCTTGTGAGAGTTTAGCTGATTTGCAATTTAAAGATCTATGGCACGAAACATGAGGAATGCTGTGAAATATTTTGATGGAAAATCTGTGAGCTATTGCCAAGTAGGTGCTGAATGGAGCTTTGAGTTGTTTGATTAATAATACAATATTTTTGCTACAAACTCAAAATCTATGCAATTACTGTGTCATACAAAATCACCACAAGTACATTCTAATGGTTAGTAAGACTTAAATATAAATAAGAATTTCATAAATTTGCAAAAGAAAACCCTGTACTTTTGGTATTGAAGTAATACACATTAATTTATGTTTTTTGAGATTAGCTACATTTTTGTAACAGTCTATCTTTTTTATCATGCTCTGGTATAGCATGAATTTTTTAATGCAAAAATAAACACAAAACATTTGTGGTGTGAATGATGTTGTCATACATTGGGTTGGATTGTTGAGACTAAAAGATCAATAAGAAATCAGCATGGAAGAAATTACTTCAGTTTGTCAGAGAAAATGTGTTACACACAGTTTGACTAGAAGTGATCTTAGGACAGCTTAAATTAATGAGAAAAATATTGTCAATAGTTCTGCTTTTCTACGGCAGCCCATTAGGATGAGTACCTGTGAATAGAAGTTGAAAGTCGCAGGTAGGTTGACCAGCAGACTTGGTGGGTAGGGTGTGGTGGAAGGGGTTAGATATAGAAAAAAACTTGTATTTATATAGCACCTTCTAGCTAGTGTTATGTCAGCTGTGGCTCAGTTGGTAGCAGTCTTATCTCTGTATCTCAAGTTTCTGGGTTCAAGTCCCAGTCCAGGTCTTCAGCAAAAAATTAAGGCAGACACTCCAGTGCAGTACTGAGGGAGTGCTGCACTTTTGAAGATGCTGTTTTTCAAATGAGATGTTAAATCTGCTTGTGCGGATGGATTTAAACGATCCCATGGCACTATTTCAAAGAAAAACAGGGGAGTTATCCCTGGTGTCCTGGCCAATATTTGTCCCTCAATCAATCTTACAAAAACAGATTATCTGGTCATTATCACATTGCTGTCTGTGAGAGTTTGCTATGCACATACTGGCTGCTGCATTACACAGTGACCACACTTCAAAAAGTACTTCATTGGCTGTAAAGAGCTTTGATGTAATTGCAAGTTTTTCTTCTTGTTCTGATCTCAGGATATCCCTGATGGAAGGTGTCATCAACAGTGCTATCAAGCAGCTTGCTGAGCAATAACCTGCTCAGTGACGCTCAGTTTGGGTTCCGGCAGGGCCACTCAGCTCCTGACCTCATTACAGCCTTGGTTCAAACATGGACAAAAGAGCTGAACTCAAGAAGTGAGGTGAGAGTGACTGCCCTCGACATCAAGGCAGTATTTGATCGAGTATGGCATCAAGGAGCCCTAGCAAAACTGCAGACAATGGGAATCAGGGGAAAAGCTCCACTGGTTGGAGTCATACCTAGCGCAAAGGAAGATGGTTGTGGTTATGGTGAGGTCTGTCATCTCGGCTGCAGGACATCACTGCAGGGTTCCTCAGGGTAGTGTCCTAGGCCCAACCATCTTCAGCTGCTTCATCAATGACCTTCCCTCCATCGTAAGGTCAGAAGTGGGGATGTTCGCTGATGATTGCACAATGTTCAGCACCATTCACGACTCCTCAGATACTGAAGCAGTCCGTGTAGAAATGCAGCAAGACCTGGACAATATCCAGGTTTGGGCTGATAAGTGGCAAGTTACATACACGACACACAAGTGCCAGGCATGATCAACTCCAACAAGAGAGAATCTAAACATCTCCCTTTGACATTCAATGGTATTACGATTGCTGAATTCCCCACTATCAACATTCTGGGAGTTACCATTGATCAGAAACTAAACTGGAGTAGCCATCTAAATACCGTGGCTATGAGAGTAGGTCAGAGGCTAGGAATCCTAACTCACCTCCTGACTCCCCAAAGCCTGTCCACCATCTACAAGGCACAAGTCAGGAGTGTGATCGAATACTCTCCACTTGCCTGGATGGGTGCAGCTCCAACAACTTTCAAGAAGCTCGACACTATCCAGGACAAAGCAGCCCACTTGATTGGCACCTCATTCACCACCTTCAACATTCACTCCCTCCACCATCGGCGCACAGTGGCAGCTGTGTGTGCCATCTACAAGATGTGCTACAGGAATTTGCCAAGCCTCCTTTGACAGCACCTTCCAAACCCACGACCTCTACCAGCTAGAAGGACAAAGGCAGCAGATGTAAGGGAACACCACCACCTGCAAGTTCGCGTCCAAGCCAAGCACCATCCTGACTTGGAACTATATCGCATTCCTTCACTGTCGCTGGGTCAAAATCCTGGAACTCCCTTACAGCACTGTGTGTGTACCAACCCCACATGGGCTGCAGCAGTTCAAGAAGGCAGCTCACCACCACCTTTTCAAGGGCAATTAGGTATGTGCAATAAATGCTGGCCTAGCCAGCAATGCCCATATGCCATAAACGAATAAAAAAAAGTGATTTATGCCAATTAAGCACTGTTGTAATGTAGAGAAACAAAGCAATTTGTGCACAGCAAGCTCTCACAAACAGCACTGAGATAAGGACTGGATAATTTGATTTAGTGATGTTAGTTGAAGGATAAATATTGGCCAGGGAACCAGGGATAACTCCCCTGTTCCTCTTTGAATAGAGCCATGGATCTTTTACATACACCTGAGGGGAGGCTCAGTTTAACATTGCATTTGAAAGACAGCTCATCTTCAGTCCTGCACTGGAGTGTCCGCCTAGATTATGCGTTCAAGTCTCTGATGAAATGGAACTCGAATCTGCAACCTTCCGCCCCAGATGTGAGAGTGCTACCACTGAGCCAAAGCTGACAGCTGCTGTAACGACCTCAGTTAACTAATTTCAAAAATAATTTTTTTTATTACGACATATTTTGTTTTCTGGTAACAAGTCCAGAAATTATGTGGCTATGCCAGATCACCACCTTACAAGATATAAGTATGTTCAGAATGGGATTGGCCAATTTTTCTTAACAAAGAAAGAAAATAAGGGGCTAAATTTGATAGTCCCCAACAACAGGTGCAGGGATTGTGATGAGCAACTAACCCATGCTCGTTAATTGCGATGCAGGCAGCACGTCAAATTCATGCTGCCTCCCCATTTCAATTATTTCAGTGTCCAGCTATTGCTAATCGAGCTGTTGATTGGCTGGTCACATCAGCAGGGCCAATGTTGTGAGCTACTTGGACTGAGAAGCTTTTTATTCTGTCTGATGCAACATAAACATAAGGAGATATGACGATAGTGTGGGGAAAAAGGCATTGAAGTGGATGATCAGCCATGATCATATTGAATGGTGGGGCAGGCTCGATGGGCTGAATGGCCTACTCCTGCTCCTATGTTCCTAAATGAGATGCATGGAGTTCAGTTGATTGAAGATCTCAAACAGGTTTATTAACAGCGAACAAGTATATACAGTGCAGAGCTAACTATTTACAGGACTTGCCTCTTGGTGTTTCAGTTCCAGAGTGAGACTGGCATGTAGTCACATGACTGCATCCTGGTACTCAGCTCACTGGTATACTGAGATCTTAAAGGTACATTACTCTTAAAGGCAATTACACAACATTGCTAGCACCACTTAAAGTAGCCTGCACTGCTTAAAGGGGAGCTGCATTGTGGCTGGAGCAGGTGCTGGCTGTCATGCAGGAAGTAATTCTGACCGAGGAAACAGTGAAGAATGGCAATACATGGGAGAAGTGGGTTCCAAGGTTTACAGCCACTGCACTGAAGGCCTTGGTGGAAGAGATGGAAAGGAGGAGAGATAACTTGCATCTGCAGGGGCCAGGAGGTTTTCCAGACACATGCTCAGAAGGCAATGTGAGCAGATAGCTATAGATCAATGCTAGGAGCCTAGCCCCGTGGACATGCAGTACCACAAGAAGTTCAATAACTTCACACAAGTCAAGATCAGTGCGTACATATTCAAAAGCCATATCCTACCAAATGCACCACTAGCCTCAGGCACTGCTCAACTCATCACATCCGTATCAGTCACCCACCAGCAATCTCTATCAGTCATGACTTGTAACTAAACTTTATATGCTCCACCAAACCCTCAGACACTTAGTACTACTGCAAGTCTCATGCCCATATCTTATAGGTTGCAACACTGCCAGCTGTCCAACCATGACGGCCGCATTAACCAAACAGTTTGCCTGACGCTCACTGACAAACTTCCCTCTCTCTCCTGCGGGGTAAGGTGGCACACAGCTGGAGGCAGCGGGAGCTAACCAGAGGGGGACAGGTGCAAATGCATGTCCTAAGTCCCATGGAGGAGATCATTACTGGGACGGCTATTGCTGAGCCCATGACAGGCTGAAACTCTGAAGGGTGATGGTATCATTATACCTAAACCTCCTCCTCCTCTACCGATTTACGGGCCGCCAGTGGTGTAACTATGCAGCTTACTTTCCCTCCATCACTGCACCACAACCTTACCCTTGTGCTTTTCTCCTTTCAGATACCCAAGAACTGCAACTTGGTCAGGCAGTGAAGGAACAGCAAAAAGAGAGTGATGATGAAGATGCAGTATCACTCGATTTCATACTCCTAGCCACCAGCTCAAAAGCTGACACTGTGTGTTGTCACCCTCACGAGAAGTGCAGTGATGAAAATCCAGAACCAAACTGAAGAGTTATAAAAAATTGGGACAGTTTTAAAGAGACTAGTACATGTGCTGTCAACAAAATGGAGGACAAGACACATGTCCCTCAGCATCTGGCACTCAAATCCACATACGTGTCTACCAAGACTGAAAACCAATTAAACCCCTTCTGCATGGAAATGCGACAGATAATCACACTTGGATGTGAGCTATACTCAAACACAATGAGACTTCTCATCTCCAAATAACCCTCCATTACAATGGAGTGCGAACCACCCTCATTTCCTTAGAATGGGGCCATCATCAAGGCCATTATACAGCCCAGCTCGGACTGAAATCTGAAGTCACATGGGCAAAGCCGACCCTTGTAAAAATTCACCTTAAAAAGTAATTGTTTTGAGGAACAAAAGGTGAGTGTTTTCAGGATAGGACTAGAGACAACAACCTCAGTCTGGTCTGTCATTTTTGTTTTGCTGTAAAATGTACATAGCATGTAAAATGAAATGGAAGGGTTGTGAGGCAACTCACTCCTGTATTGAAGGGAACTGATCTCTTTTGTACTCTTTGTATTATTTGACTTTGTGCTTTTTGGAACTGTTTGTAATGTATTTTTTACAGTTTTTTATGAATAAAGTATATTGAAAATTTAAAAAAAATCAGTCTGGTCTGTCCTCAGCTCTCACAGTACAACAACAAAAAAGCCATTTGGAATTCCAGCAAGGCTAAGAGAGAGATAATTTCCAGCCAATACAGATGAACACTGCTGAGACAAGTTGGAAGCTATCTATAGCAGAGGCAAGAAATGACTTGCAAAAATGACTTTCTATCGCTGAGAATTGACCTAAAACATCAGCACCGTCTTCAACCCAAAGTGAACCGCCAGGAGACTGCAACAGCTTAATGAATACCAGACAACCAGCAAAGAGGCCTGCAACTTTAAAATTCACCTTCCGAGGAAGATCCCCCAGGTTTTTCCTGAATCAACAGATTTTTAAACCTAGAACTCTGAACACCTCTTACCCTCTACTTTTCTATCTATCTTCTCTTGAGAGTGTGTGTGAGAGTGCATGTGTGAGTGGTGTTGCGATCATTTTGGGATTTGTATAAAATAGTTATTTTTTTTACCTACAAGAAAACCTATCACTGTCTGTTTATTTGGCAAATAAAGCACAATGGGTTAAAACTAGTAACAAAAACACATGCTGTGGTGAGCAGGGAGGTGAACAGTGGGAACAAGCTATGCCATCACCCACCTGGCTGTAACATTGTAATTTAGAGAATAGCAAAAAGTCAGGATCTGCATGTGGTGAGAGACACTGGGCATGAGTGACCTGCAGTCTGAGAAGGGGGCAAGGGTAGCACAGGTGCCAGTTCACCGGGGGGCGAGGTTGCACACAATTTCTGCTGCAGAGGACTCAAATGAGCACTTCGATGGGCTAGCCTACAGAATGGGTGGGTATATACAATGAAATGTTTGATGCATCGGAAAGCCTGCCAGAAAGCTTGTAGTCACTCTCAAGGAGCTTGGAGCATTGAGAACCTACTTGGCACAGGACTTTGGGCAGAGCTAGGAGCCCCTTCTTTCCAGCCTGGAAGTGGCAGCTAACTCTGTTCACACACTTGTGGACCCAAACATGATGCAGTCTGATATCTGACGCCACAGCTTCCATGGCAGCACAAGCAGCAGCCACCAAACATCTGAGTATTGCAGTGGAATCTCAGACTGCTGGCATCATAGCTGTGGATTACAGTGTGCAAAGGGGCTTGCAGGGTGTCACAGCAGTTCAGCAATCTGTCCTCCAACAAATTACGAGGATTGCCAGGGCCTAGCCCCAGGGAGAAGTAGCAGTGGCTCCATAGAGCACAAACCTACTGTCCTCTCTCAGGAAGAAAGCATTTTTCCTCCCACCCCTGCCCAGTGCCCTTGCTACTGCCTGTTTGTCAGCTAGCCCAAACTGCTGCCACCCATGCCGAGATGGTGGAGTCTGATGCCAGGTCTTCCAGACCCAGAGCTGCTAGAGGTCATTCTCCAAGGCAATCAGCAGTCTCCTCTGCTGAAAGTCAGCAGCCTTCTACCAGCTATGCTGTGCAGCCACTGGGGCAGCACTTCGTAGGAGCAAATAAAGGCCTACAGAAGACAGGCAGTAAGAGAATACTGAAGGTGATTTGTTGACTTTTGTATGCTATATGACATTATTTAATTTCTAAATTTGGTTTGGGATGTGTATTTTGTGGTGGCTTTTATTTTTGCATTGTACTCAAGCAGACCCTGTGATGGCCAGCAACAGAGGGAAGGTAAGGTGTGGGACTGTTGCTGAATGAAGAACGGGGGTTGCAGTTATTGGTATTGCACTCAGATGAGTTCTTCACGGACAGCCTGGGCAGAAGAGGGCTGTCCGGGTTGCTTCTTCCCTTCCTCTTTCTTCTCTTCCTCCTCCTCATGCTCCTGCTCCTTAGCTGCTCACCATGTATCTGGTGACAAGGGCTGTGCCCTCATGATATCAAGGTTGTGCAGCATGCAGCAGACCATCATAATTCTTGATACGTGATCTGCCGAGTACTGCAGGGCTCCTCCAGAGTGGTCCAGGCAGCTGAAGCATTGTGTCAGCATGCCAGTGCTCTACTCTATCATATTTTGTCCGGCAGCTTGGCTTTCTTTTTATGCGTGCTGTGCACACATGCGTGGGTTGTGCACCAGAGTTATCAGCCATTTCGTCAATGGATAACTTTTGTTGCCCAGCACCTGCTCTTTGTTTTGCTGTGGTGACTCAAATGTGGCTGGCACAATGGACTGCCACAGAATGAAAGCATCATGACTGCTGCCAGGATGCCAGGCATTGACCTATATGTTTCACTGCCAATGGCCACAGAATAGTTGGACATTGAGGGAGTGGAATCCCTTTCAGTTCTGGTCTAGGGCAGGATTGACATGTGGTGCCTGGAAAGCAATGTGTCTGCAGTCATTGGCACGCTGCACCATGACGAAGCCTGCAATCCTAGCGAAGCTGCTTGCTCTGCCTGCTTCCCTCTGCCAGGAGAGAATGAAAAATAGTCATTGAATAGTGAGCCTCAGTGCAAGCCTTATGCAACAGTGGATGGCAAACTGCCAGATGTTGCAAATATCTCCAGCCAGACACATAAAAGTACATCGCCACTGGTAATGTGGTCCTTGCCCTGCACTGAAGCTGCAGTTGTAGCTGCAGCAGGTGGCAAATTTCAGTGAGGAGAGGATGTCCTTACTGAAACGCAGGCATCTCACACATGATTCCTCACTAAGGTCCAGGTAGACGAATTGCTCTCTGAACACCCTGAGTGGATATGGCTTCCTGCTCCTTCTCCGCCTCCTCCCTCTTCTAACAGCTCGTCCTGTTCTGATTGGCCTCTGTAAAGGGCTTTGAGACTTCCAGTGGTCATGAAAGATGCTAAATAACTACGAGTCTTTCTTTTTTTTATTGAACCTTTTGTGACACGGGATCCATGTACTCAGGACCACACTCCTGCTGCTAACAGCCTCTAAAACGTCCATCCAAACCTGTTTCGTTGCTGGCCTAGTCCTGCTGTCCACAGGAAACAGCATGTCCCTCACTTCCTCCAGCATCACCTTCAGGGAAGAGTCAGAGAACCGGGGAACAGCCTCCCCATTTCTTCCATTCTTCTCCTTCCTCCAGCATTCAGAAACAGTGCAGGATGCAGCTATTCTGACCCCTGCCCGGGTCCCTTTAAATAGAAAGCTTTTCATTGACAGATGTGGGTCATCATCACGCTCACACTCTGCAATTCGTCCCGAAGCAGGATGCCAATGCTGAACTAAACAGCCACGGCAAAGCCCGCTGCCGAAACAAAAGGACTCCCAACCTGCTCGCGGTCCCCCACCATGTCTATGAACAGGTCTGTTCCAGAAATCCTGTCCTTGGCTTCTGATCAACGCATAACTAGTTTATTG
This sequence comes from Heterodontus francisci, assembly GCF_036365525.1. Classification (NCBI taxonomy): domain Eukaryota; kingdom Metazoa; phylum Chordata; class Chondrichthyes; order Heterodontiformes; family Heterodontidae; genus Heterodontus; species Heterodontus francisci. Next base: position 40,460,277 of record NC_090387.1, read on the forward strand.
AGAATAACCATTTGTAATCATTTGCAGCACAGCACTTTTATTTAGCAATTCAATATACAAAAACAATAGAATACATCAACTAAAACATACATTAATCTAATGGAGGTTCACCAGAAAGATACCAGGGCTTATCGTGTTAAATTATAACAGATTGCACAAACATTTCTTGTATTCTTTTGAGTTCAGAAACTTGAGCGGTGATCTAATCAAGGTGTTCAAAATGATAAAGGGATTTTGATAGGGCAGAGACAGAGAACTATTTCGTCTGGTGCAGGAATCCAGAACAAGAGGGCAGAATCTTCAAATTAAAACTAGACCAGTTAGGAGTGAAATCAGGAAGCACCTTTTCTCACAAAGGGTAGTGGAAATCTAGAACTCTCTCCCATCGGTAGATGGTGGGTCGATAGAAATTTTTAAGACAAGATTGATAGATTGTTATTAGGTAAGGGTTTCAAGAAATATAGAACACAGGCAGATAAATGGAGTTGAGGTACAGATCAGCCATGATCTAACTGAATAGCAAAACAGGCTTAAGGGGCTGAATGTAAAAGGTCTTTAAAACACACCGACATCAAAAAAACTGCAAATATTAATTTTTTTAAATGAAAACATAAAAGATTGTAATACTCCAAATGTCCATCCACAACTAGAAAGAGAAAGGACAGGATAAAGTTTTTGGATGGAGAACAAATCTGCACCTGAAACATGAACTTGCCTTTCCTCTTCACAGATGTTGACAGACTTGCTGTGTATTTACAGGATTTTCTGTATTTTGCTGTTGTCAGGTGTGGGGGGGGGGGGGGGGGGGGGGTGGGTCAGTGCCTTAATGTGTCAATTTTTTTTTCTCATGGGAGAAGAGTGCACTCAATGATACCAGGGCACCAGTGATCAGGTCCAAGGTAGAACGAGGATAGATATAGGTTGAACGAGGATACAGGTTCTGCTGAGGGAATATGAGCAACTAGGGGCTAAATTAAAAAGCAGAACCAAAAAGGTAATAATCTCCAGATTACTACTTGAGCCATGAGCTAATTGGCACAGGGTCAATAAGATTAAAAAGGTAAATGCATGGTTTATAGATTGGTGTGGGAGAAATGGGTTCGAATTCATGGGACATTGGCACCAGTACTAGGGAAGGAGGGAGCTGTTCTGATGGGACGGGCTCCACCTGAATCATGCTGGGACCAGAGTCCTGGCAAATTGCTTAACTAGGGCTGCAGTTAGGCCTTTAAACTAAATAGTGGGGGTGGGGGTTCAGTTGCGTGGAAAATTAGGAAGTCAAAGTTAAAGGAGAAGGTAGGAGTGCAGGTTAGTGATGAGGTTGATTGTTACCAGAAAATAAAAGGTAGGGACAGAATGTGTGAACGTCATATTGCACCAAGGAATCGTACAAGAGTAGGGAAATTTGATAATAGAACAAATTTAAAGGCTTTGTATCTGAATGCATGAAGCGTTCGGAATAAATTAATGAGTTAACAGCGCAAATAGAGATGAATGGGTATGACTTAGTGGCGATTACTGAGACGTGGTTGCAGGGAAACCAGTTTTGAGAATTGAATATCCAAGGGTACTCAGTATTTCGGAAGGATAGGCAGGAAGGAAAAGGAGGTGGTGTACCTTTGTTGGTAAAGGAAGACATCAGTGCTGTAGTAAGAAATGATATAGGCACTGGAGATCATGACGTAGAATCAGTCTGGGTAGAAATAAGAAATAGCAAGGGAAAGAAGTCCCGGGTGGGAGTAATCTATAGGTCCCCAAACAGTAGTTCCGCAGTGGGACACAGTATAATCCAGGAAATACTGGGGGCTTGTAAGAAAGGTACAGCAATAATCATGGGTGATTTTAATATGCATATAGACGGGATTAATCAAATTGGCAAGGGTAGCCTCAAGGGAGAGTTCATTGGATGATGTATTAGAGATTGTTTTTTGGAGCAATATTTTGTAGAACCAACCAGGGAACAGGCTATTCCAGATCTGGTATTATGTAATGAGGTGGGATTAATTAATGATCTCATAGTTAAGGATTCTCTAGGGAAGAGTGAACATAGCATGCTAGAATTTCAAATTCAGTTTGAGGACAAGAAACTGGAGTCCCACACTAGCGTTCTGGAGTTAAACAAAAGTAATTACATAGGCATGAGGACAGATTTGGCCCTAGTGGACTGGGCAGGAAGACTGAAAGGTAGGACAGTTGATGAGCAGTGGCAAATGTTTAAGGAGATATTCAGTTTCTCCCAACTAAAATATATTCCAGAGAGGAAGAAAGATTGTAAGAGGGGTAAAAACATCCATGGCTAAGCAAGGAAGTTAAGGATAATATAAAGACAAAAACTAAGGCATACCATATTGCAAAAGCCAGTTGCAGGCTGGAAGATTGGGAAACTTTAAAAGGTCAACAAACGGTTACTAAAAAAAGTAATAAAAAGAGCAAAGGTAAATTATGAAAGAAAACTAGCGCAAGATATAAAAACAGATAGCAAAAGCTTCTATAAGTATATAAAAGGTAAGAGAGTAGCTAAAGTGAATGTTGGTCCCTTGGAGGATGTGACTGGAGAGTTAATAGTGGGGAACACAGAAATGGCAGAGACACTAAATTAGTATTTTGCCTCCGTTTTCACTGTGGAGCAAACTAGTACCATCTCAATAGTAACAGGTAATGCAGAGGTTATAGAAAGGGAGGAACTTAGAACAATCATCATCACTAGGGAAAAAGTACTGAGCAAACTAATGGGATTGAAGGCAGACAAGTCCCCAGGGCCTCATGGTCTATATCATAGGGTCTTAAAGGAAGTGGCAGTGGAAATAGTGGATCCATTGGTTATAATATTCCAAAATTCCCTGGATGTGGGAAAATTCCAGTGGATTGGAAAAATGTTAATATAATGCCCTTATTCAAAAAGGGAGGGAGGCAAAAAGTAGGAAACTATAGACCAGTTAGTTCAACATCTGTCATCGGGAAATTGTTAGAATCCACGGCACAGTGGCGCAGTGGTTAGCACTGCAGCCTCACAGCACCAGCGACCTGGGTTCAATTCTGGGTACTGCCTGTGTGGAGTTTGCAAGTTCTCCCTGTGTCTGCGTGGGTTTCCTCCGGGCGCTCCGGTTTTCTCCCACAAGCCAAAAGACTTACAGGTTGGTAGGTAAATTGGCCATTATAAATTGCCCCTAGTATAGGTAGTAGGGAAATATAGGAACAGGTGGGGATGTGGTAGGGATATGGGATTAGTGTAGGATTAGTATAAATGGGTGGTTGATGGTCGGCACAGACTCGGTGGGCCGAAGGGCCTGTTTCAGTGCTGTATCTCTAAACTAAACATAAACATTATAAAGGAAGTAATAACTGGACATTTAGAAAGTCAAAACGCAAACCATTAGAGTCAGCATGGTTTTATGAAGGGTAAATTGTGTTTGACTAATTTGCTAGAGTTCTTCGTAGATGTAATAAATAAAGTGGATAATGGGGATCCTGTAGATGTAGTATATCTGGACTTCCAGAAAGCATTTGATAAGGTGCCGCACAAAAGGTTAATACACAAGGTAAGATCACATGGGGTTAGGGGCAATTTATTAGCTTGGATAGAGGACTGGCTAACCAACAGAAAACAGAGAGTCGGGATAAATGGGTCTTTTTCTGGTTGGCAAGATGTAACTAGTGGGGTGCCACAGGGTTTGGCCCTCAGGCCTCAACTATTTACAATCAGTATTAATGACTTGGATGCAGGGATAGAAGGTACTATAGCCAAATATGCAGATGACACTAAAATAAGTGGGATAGTAAGTTGCAATAAAGAAATAAGAAATTTACAAATGGATATGGGTAGGTTAGGTGAATGGGCCAAAATTTGGCAGATGGAGTTTAACATGCATAAGTATGAGGTTATCCATTTTGGTCGGAAGAATAGAAAGGCAAATTATTATCAAAATGGAGAGAAACTTCAGAGTGCTTCTGTGCAGACGGATCTGGGTGTTCTCGTGCATGAATCGCAGGAAACTAGTATGCAGGTGCAGCAGGTAATAAGGAAGACAAATGGCATTTTGTCATTTATTGCTAAAGGAATAGAGTATAAAAGTAGGGAAGTGTTGCTGCAACTGTACAAGGCATTAGTGAGACCGCACCTGGAGTACTGCGTATAGTTTTGGTCCCCTTACTTGAGGAGGGATGTAGTTGCATTGGAGGAAGTTCAGAGGAGGTTCACTGGATTGATTCCAGAGATGGGGGGTTTGTCTTATGAAGAGAGATTGAGCAGTTTAGGCCTTTACTCTCTAGAGTTTAGAAGAATGAGAGGAGATCTAATTGAGGTATATAAGATGATTAAGGGGATTGAGAAAGTAGACGTTGAGAGAATGTTGCCTCTGGTGGGGCAATATAGAACAAGAGGTCATAGTTTTAGGATAAGGGGTAGCAGATTTAAAACAGAGATGAGGACAAATTATTTCTCTCAAAGGATGGTGAGTCTGTGGAATTCACTACCCCAGAGTGCAGTGGATGCCGGGACATTCAGTAAATTTAAGGAGGAGATAGACAGATTTTTAATTAGTAATGGGTGGAAGGGTTATGGAGAATGGGCAGGAAAGTGGAGTTGAGGCCGAGATGAGATCAGCCATGATCGTATTGAATGGCGGAGAAGGCTCGAGGGGCTGAATTGCCTTACTCCTGCTCCTAGTACTTATGTTCTTAAGTGGAGCTGGAAGTGGAATATCAGGGACCTGATATTCAGAGTGTCAGCTTATCTCATCAAAGCAAAATACTGTGGATGCTGGAAATCCGAAATAAAACCAGTAGGTGCTGGAAATACTCAGCAGGTCTGGCAGCATTTGTGGAGAGAGAAAACAAAGTTAATGTTTCAGGTGTGTGTTGTTTCACCAGAAGGTCAGCTTATATCGTTCCTCAGCTGAAGAGCCCTGAAATCTAAATTTTGTGAAGACTGCATTCAAAAGAATGACATTTTCTGTTGGGGAATTGGACGTAGAGTGCCATTGCACAGTGTTTCCCTTCTTTCCTACATGCTTTTAAGCCGACTTCCATACACCTCTATTTATATCATGCCATTAATATAGGAAAACATCCCAAACCTTTTCACTGAAGCACAAGGAACACAAATAGATGCCAAGCCAAAGAAGGAGATATGGAAGGGAGGAAAGTTGACCAAATCTCGAGTCAAAGAGGTGGCTTTTAAGAAGGGTCTTAAAGGAAATTCTCAGCCATTTCCAGATGAATGTGTTTGGGTCTGTAGACATGATTGCATGCTAAGATCAGGTGAGGGCAGACCACCTCCAATTGAATTCCATCTCTCCTTTCATTCTCTTTTTTCTTCTCCAAATAACTGTCACGATGGGTGGGATGGCTGTAATTTTTGTGTTAGTATCTGATTATTTCTATATTTGTTATCCATTAAGAACAGTAGAAGCACTGCACCAATCAGAAAACTCATACATAAGCTCGCACTAAATCAATCAGGGAGCTCCCTAGATGTGAGCTTGTGGACCGATAATCAGCACAGGGATGAAAACGTTATTATATAGATAGTTTCTTGGAGCTTCTTGGAGCTCTTCATGTTTATTCTGTCCAAATCGCATTAGCTCAATGTTGTAACATGTACACATCTTCTAGCTCTGCATTCATTTCGTCCACTTGGACATCTAAGGGTACATCTTCTGTCTTCTCAGGGTTGGATAGCCTGCGCAATGTAACCATGAGGTTTCCAGATTTATATTAGACCTCACAATTGTACCCCTGTACTTTTAATTAGCAGTCTTTGGAGTCAAGGTGGCGCGCTGGTAAGAGGCTTATGTCAAATCATTGCCAACAGTTTGTGATCAATCTTCACAACAAAGCATTTGCCAAATAGGTCTGTATGGAATCTGGTGATACCGAACACTAATGCCAATGTTTCTCGTTCCATGTTCAAATAGTTTGCCTGTGTGGGTGACAAACCTTTAGAACTGAAGGCAATTGGTCTACTTCCTGTAACAGACATGCTCTGAGACCCTTTTGTGAAGAATCTACTTCAAGTGTAGTTTCTTTGCTTGGTCGTAATATTGTAAGATGCTTCAGCAGAAAGTGACTGTTATAACAAATCGAACGCAAGCAGATGATCTTAGTGTCATAAGAATGGCATATCTTTCTTGAGAAGTTCACGCAGTGATGATGCTTTCTCAGAAAAATTTGAGATATGTGGTGCTACAAAGTTAAACAGGCCCAAACATCTCAGTAAATCTTCTTTGTCTTGAGGAGTAAGCATTGTTTGTACATCCTCAACTTTACTGGGATCTGGTCATATTCCAGTGTCAGAATAGAATGAACTGAAAAAATTAATATGGCTCACATTGATAGCACATTTTTTTTGCTATTAAACATGAGACCGTCTCTTATAGCCATTTCCATTTTCATGCTCTTCCTTGGTCATTTGCAGTGCAAACACAGCCAGGAGATCACTCAGTAATGGGATCCATATGCTGTTGCAACAGGTCTTGACTCACTGACAGACCAAATGGTAACTGTAGAAAGCAATACCTCCCAAATGGTGTTTTGAAAGTTGTTAGTTCCTGTGAATCTTCGGAAAGGTGAATCCATGTTTCACGTCCAACTTCGAGAAAAACTTGGGTCTAGCAAACCTTGGGTTGAGCTCTTAAAAAGTAGGAATTTTGTGAGGACATCTTTTGCGTGCTCGATTCAAACTTCTGGGATCTGAGCATACTCTAATGGTATCATCTTTCTTAATTACAATGGTTTAGAGTTACACCAATCAGTGTGTTGCTGAACAGGGCGAATAATCTCTTGTTGTTCCATTGTTGCAAACTCAACCTTTAGCTTGTCTTTTATGTGGACACTGCACCTCCATGGTGGATCAATGGAGGAATTGGGTCAGCTTTCAAGTGAAGAACAGCAGCTCCTACGAAACAGCCCATGGTGTCAAATCTGTCCGGGTACTTCTGTTGCTGATCTTGAATACACTCAATGGAGTCACAATTGCCTTGATTATCTAGCATTGGCGCTTTACTGATTTTGTGAATCATCGCGATTCGGAGTTCACTGCCTGCAGGTAGTCCTGCTACCGCAGGACCATTGGTGTCAACAACATAGAATGTGGCGAACTTCCATATCTGCACTTCAATGTCAAAGCTCCCTCGCAGCAGATTGGCGAACTATTATATGAGGTGAGTCTAGCTCTTTCTGGCTGTAACATAGACTCCCACCTTGCTAGGTACATGCCTTTGAGTATCTGCAGTGGGAAAATGTTGACTCTAGTTCCAGTATCTATCTTCAGTCATAGCTTGAGTTTGCCACTCATGTTAGAACATATTATTTTGACTGTGGTGAAAGCTTCCAGTTGCATCCATATGTTGTGTGACTGTCATCATATGGAAAGTTTGTTCACTTTCAGAGTCTTGCTTGCTGCCCAGGTCTTTGCCTACCTCGTGGATATGCCTATGCTTGAACTGGTATTTGGTGAACACTTTTTTATTCTTGCCTCTAGGTGGCATCTGTTTTTTATTGAGTTGTGGCTTGCTGTGGCTTCTGACTGCTTCTTTGCTGCCAGATTTTCTACACAGTCTTGCCCAGTGCCCCTTTAGACCACATGCCTGGCAGGCATCTCTGAACGAAGAACAGTTACATGGCTGATGCATCAGATCGCATTTGGTGAACGCCTTGCCCTGTCGAGGTGCTTTGGCTGCCTCGCCTATGGTCGTTACTGCACCAAGCACTTGTATATATTGCTTGTTTGTAGCTATGGCTTCATATTTTCTTCCATCTTTGAGGATATTATCCATGTAGTATCTTTTTTTCTTATCTTTGATTGGAGTTGATGTGATTACCAGCTCCATTATCCTCTCGGAGTGTTCTGCATCTTATATCTTTGTCCTTTTCTCGACATATACTGACAAATTGGTCAATAGTTTCTTTGGGCTGCTGACCATAGGGCATCAGTTCAAGTCAATGGATCCTGAAATTGACCTTGACCCTCAGTTGATCTTCCAGCATTGTCCAGAGATTAGATGGGTCTTTCTGGTCTTCCTCTGACAGTCCAGAAGTGTTGATACGATGGAGATCTTCATTGACAATCACTATCTTCATTTTTATTGCTTGCTTGTTGAGTTCTGGGACTGCAAGATCTAAAAAGCATAACTCCATACATTGTCTAAAAGGTTGGAATTTGTGATGGGCATCCAGAAACATCCAATTCATGTTTGTGGTCATGGTGTCACAACTTCTTGCTGAAAGAATTCTCTTGCCAGAGCTTTCCCATTGAATTATTTTCTTTTCAGTTGCTTTCCTTCAAGGAAAAAAAATGCAGGCCTGCTGTACTGGACTTTTGCCATGCCCTGAGCTCTGTGGCTGCAGTGTGGGCTTTCAGCCTCTGCACAGGGAGACTCTGCCCATGAAGCTCTTTTGGTGGGCCACCATGATGCTCAATGGCAGTGCAGTCCTGCAGCCCTAATTTGAATTAACTCTCTTGAGCTCGATTCTGCCAGAATACTGCCTTTCTGGCTAGCTACCATTCGAATAAACTACTCCTTCTGTTTACTCACAGTTTCTTGGAGTACTGATCCTCAAGGGTGGTCTTCGAATTTGTCCCTGTGTCATGCTGCTGCTGCTTCTTCCAGTTCTTCTCAGTGTTGTCCCAGGCCTTTATGCCATTGCCCATGATGTTGCACTTGTGATCTCTGTCACTGTGTCAAACACCACTGCTAACAGGTTGAGTCTCCCTCCCCGCGATCCAGTTTACACCGACACTCTCCCTCCCCTCTATCCAGTTTACACCGACACTCTCCCTCCCCTCTATCCGGTTTACACCGACACTCTCCCTCCCCTCTATCCAGTTTACACCGACACTCTCCCTCCCCACTATTCAGTTTACACCGACACTCTCCCTCCCCACTATTCAGTTTACACCGACACTCTCCCTCCCCGCTACCCAGTTTACACCGACACTCTCCCTCCCCGCTACCCAGTTTACAAACATATGAACATATGAATTAAGAGCAGCATAGACCACTCGGCCCCTGGAGCCTACTCTGCCATTTAATAAGATCATGGCTGATCCGATTCTGTCCTAAATTCTACTTTCCTGTCTGCCTGCTATACTCTTTGACTCCTTTGTCAATCAAGAATCTATCTAACTAAGCCTTAAAAATATTCAATGACCTTGCCTTCACTGCTTTCTGGGGAAGAGAGTTCCACAGACTAATGATTCTTCATCTTAAATGGGAGACACCTTTTTTAAACTGTGTCCCTGGCTCTAGTCTCTCTCATAAGGGGAAAATGCTCTCAGCGTCAACCCTATCATGTTCCCTCAGGATCTTATATGTTTCAATAAGATCTCTCTCATTCTTCTAAACTCCAATGGATACAGGCCCAATCTGTCCAACCTTTCCTCATATGATAACCCCTTCATCCCGGGAATCAGTCGAGTGAACCTTCTCTGAACTGCTTCTAATACAATTATATCCTTAAGTAAGGAGACCAAACTGTAAACTGTGCTCCAGACGTGGTCTCACCAGTGCCCTGTACAACTGTAGCAAAACTTCCTTACTTTTATATACCATTCCCATGCAATAAACGACAACCTTCCAATTGCCTTCCGAATCACTTACCGTACCTGCATATTAACTTTTTGTGGTTCATGTACCAGGATGCCCAGATCCCTCTGTACTGCAGAGTTCCGCAGTCTCACTCCGTTTAAATAGTATACTGCTTTTCTATTCTTTCTACCAAAGTTGACAAGTTCACATTTTCCCACATTATACTCCACCTGCCAAGGTTTTGTCCATTCACTTAACCTATCTATACCCCTTTGCAGACTCATTATATCCTCCTTACAACTTACTCTTACCTGTCTTTGTGTCATCAGCAAATTTAGCAACCCATACATTTGGTCCCTTCATCTAAGCCATTTATATAGATTGTAGATAGTTGAGGCCCCAGTACTGATACCTGTGGCATTCCACTAGTTACAGCTTGCCAATCTGAAAATGACCCATTTATCCCTACTATCTGCTTCCTGTTAGCTAACTAATCCTCTATCCGTGTTATGTTAGCCCCAACACCAGGATCTCTTATTTTGTATAGTAACCTTTGACGTGGAACCTTACCAAATGCCTTTCGGAAATCCAATTACACCACATCTGCAGATTCCCCTTTATCCACATTGTTAGAGTTCTTCGAAGAAGCAACAAGCAGTCAAACATGATTTCCCTTTCACAAAAGCATGTTGACTCTGTCTGATTGCATTAAGATTTTCTAAGTGTCCTGCTATAACTTCCTTAATAAGATTCTAGCATTTTTCCTATGACAGAAGTTAGGCTGACTGGCCTGTAGTTTCCTGCTTTCTGTCTCCCTGCTATCATGAATACAGGAGTTACATTCGCTATTTTCCAATCTGATGGGACCTTTCCAGAATCTAGGGAATTTTGGAAAATTGCATCTACAATCTCCGCAGCCACTTCTTCTAAGACCCTAGGATGAAGTCCATCAGGTCCTGGGGACTTGTCAGCCTTTAGTTCTAATAGTTTTCTCTTTTCCTGGTGATTGTAATTGCTTTAAGTTCCTCCCTCCTTTTCAGCTCTTGATTTACAAGTATTTCTGGGATGTTATTTGTGTCTTCTACAGTGAAGACAGACACAAAATATCTGTTCAACTCTTCTGCCAATTCCTTATTTCCCATTATTAATTCCCCAGACTCTCTCTCTAGAGGACCCACCCTCACTTTTGTTCCTCTTTTCCTTTTTGAATACTTGTAGAAACTCTTAATATCTGTTTTTATATTTCTAGCCAGCTTTCTCTCAAACTGAAATTTCTCCTTCCTTTTTTAGTTATTCTTTGCTGCCTTTTAAATTCTGTCCAATCTTATGACCTACCACTAATCTTGTATGCTTTTTCTTTCAATTTGATCCTATCTTTAACTTCCTTAGTTAGCCACAGATGGTGCCTCCTTCTCCTAGATTCTTTCTTAGAGTCTTTACACTGATACTGTTCCCCCTCTGCTATCCAGTTTAGACTGACACTCTCCCTCTCTGCCATCCAATTTACACCAATGCTCTTCCTCTTTGATGTACTACTCACGACCAGGGTTGACTCGATTTTTCACCAAACACTTTTCCTTTGCTTCAGGAAAATATTCTGCAATGTGCAGATGGGAATTCCTCACCTGGCCAAAAGGACAAACTTGCATTTATACAGTGACCTAAGAAAATCCCAAAGTGCTTTACAGCCAATTAAATATTTTTGAAGTGTGATCTCTGTTGTAATGTAGCGTAGCAGTCAATTTGCACACAGCAAGGTCCCACAAACAGCAATGAAACAATGTTCAGATCATCTCTCTTAGGTGTTGGTTGAAAGACCAAGAAAACTCCCCTGCTCTACTTTGAATAGTGCCAAGGGATCTTTTACATCTACCTCTGAGAGAAGACAGGTCCTCAGTTTAATGTTTCATCCGAAAGATGGCTGGCATATGTAGCTGGCATAAATGAATGCATCACCAGTTGTTATATTAAAATACCTTCTCACCAGCGATATTATTCATCTTTATTAACAAGATACACTTGTAAAAGTCACTTTTTCATTACGTTCAATTAGAAATGATTAATTTTGTTGAGGATTTGTGTATTTTATTATAATTTCATTAAACTATCAAAATATCTATTAGTATCTTCAAAAGTTATCCTGTAAATTCAAGATGTTAAATGTTAAGTATCTGTTCAGTATGTCATTGAGGAACTTAAAGAATATCTGCGTCAATACAATTTACATTTCTCTTACCATCACATATGCATTAAATTTGGGTTCATACAAATTGTTTGTTGTATGACTGAGAGGTGACATATAAGATATTAAATGGTATAAAGAAAGTTGTCAAGAAAACATGCTATGTTAAATGAGGATTTTTAATTCATCAGTTGAAAACCTGCATTAAACTTTTAAAAAGGAAAGTGGGAATCCTACATATAACTTTTTAAAAGCTGGCAGCCAGGATGGCCACCACAATTTGCATTGGAATACCTCACATTCCAGGACCTTGAAGTAGAGATGCATGTCTGAAAGGGCTCCCATCCAGGACAACAACTTGGATGGTTGAGTAGATTATCCAGTATCACCCTCGTTAGCAGGACATTCAAAGCCATCTTGGAGCATTCACTTGTGGAGACATACCTCCGGGGATAAACATTGACACAATACAACTTGAGAGAGATTTGTGACAGTCTTCCCAGTCTGTGTAAAACTTGGAGTTTTTGTTACACACAGCAGACAAGCTTTTGAGAGGCAACCTATGCAGGATCCTGGTGGGGCTGTGTGTGTCTCGCTCTCGCTCTCTCGCTCTCTCGCTCTCTCTCTCTCCAGGTAATATCGCAAATTTCCAAACCTGTCTGTGACTGCGGAACATCCAAGTCTACCATTGCTACAGATAGAGACCCCGGGGGGAGAAAGCCACCTACGCCACTGTCTCCAAGAAAACCCTGAACCAGGTGGACCAGCTACAAGTGCACTTCTACCATCCAGAGACTTGGGAACCATAAATTCAGCCGGAAGGCAACTGAATTACCAGACCCCACAGACTGTATATTATTTTTACTTGTTCTGGACTCTAATCCAATGCAAACTGTTCTTCATCATTCTGTAACCTTTTTGTGTGTGTATGTGTGTGTCAGATTCTCATGTATGTATGTGAGTGTGAATGTTGGAGCGTATAGTTCGTTTACTTAGATCAGGATTGGATTTTAAGTAAATAAACTAACCTCTTTCTTGTTTAAACTCCAGAAAACCTGTCAGATTGGTTCTCTTATGAACATAGCACATAAAGGGTTAAACACTCACTGAATTGGTAAACACATTCACTGTTTAAAAAAAAAAGAAACCCTGTTGCGGTCAAATAAGGAGAGGGACAAGAGAGGAACCTTTCAACCCCTCCTCACCTGATCGTAACAGAAATTTGGGGGCTCACATCAGGGATCAGAAGCCAAAGACAAATGAAAAATTGGACATGGGAAACAAATTGATCCTCAGAAAGAATTTTAAAACTTGAATACAGGTTTTCTTGTGGTTTTTGCTGCTAGAGTCCACATTCAAGGCAGTACCTTCCTAAACCAGAGTGAAATAACTTGGGACAGGTTAAAAGCCCTATCTATTGAAGAGTTGAGGAATGTACCTGGGCAGTTAGGGATTGCTATCCATCCAAAAGCTGGGAAACCGAAAATCCTAAAGCTTGTGGCCAACTATTTTGCACCTGAACCTGAAGACTCAGAAACAGGTTTAGAATTGGAAACAGACAGGGTAACATTAGCTAAGATACAGCTAGAATAGAGGAGACTAGAATTAGAATTCTAGCAGGAGAAAGAGGAGACAGTATCAGGAAAGGGAAAAAGAAAGAGCTTTTCAGGTCGAGAAGGAGAAAAGGGAGTTAAGGCAGCTTGAACTAACTAGGGGAAGACCCAATACAAACAGTGAAGGCACCTCTAGTAAGGGAACTACCCCTAGCTCAGGACCGAGTGCTCAGCCCTTAAAGTTCTCCCACTTGTTCCCAAAGTTCAATGAAGGGGATTTTGAAGCATTTATCATCTCTTTTGAAAAGCTTGCAAGACAGCTGAAGTGGCCAGCAGAGAGCCGGACCCTGTTATTGCAAAGCAAACTCACATGATAAGCCCATGTGGTTTATTCACTGTTGCCTGATGAGAGTTCAGCAGACTATGAGATGACCAAAAATACTATCCTGGGTGCATATGAGCTAGTACCGGAGGCGCACTATCAAAGATTTCAAACCCACCAAAAGCAGCCTGAATTTACCTCGAGTTTGAAAGAGTTAAGCAGCTTGCTTTTGACCATGGATACAGGCACTCAAGATACAGGGAAAACTTGTAGGATTAATCAGGGCACATCAGACCAGTTCAGGAAAAGGGGCCCTGATGGAAAGCACAGCAGACCAGGCTGTGGCTTTAACTATGGCAGTAAGACCCAGTAAACATACTGCTGTGAGTGCGGGAAAACTTAACAAAATCCCTAAGAGTTACCAGGATTTTGTGTCCCAAGGGAAAGTGACCCCATACCCCTCGAGTGAGACAAGAAAACCCATAGCCATACTTAGGGATACAGAGACCACCCAATCCCTTCTGCTGGAAAAAGGCATGACCTTTCCCCCAGAGAGTGCATTGAATGCTAGAGTGTTAGTAAATGGTATCGGAGGAAAGTATACGCCCATACCTTTATACCGGGTGCACCTGGAGTGCGACCTTGTTTCAGGACCGGTAACCGTGGGGATTGTCACCAGTTGACCTGTGGATGGGGTTGACCTGCTCCTGCGTAATGATCTAATGAAGGTGTTAGCTTCCCCAGTGGTTTTAGAGACACCGAAAGAGGTCAGGAAGACAGAGCAGTTGCAGGAGAAGGTCCCTGGCATTTTCCCTGACTGTGTGGTGGGCCAGTCTATGGCTAAATAAGCTCCGTCAGAGGAGGCTGAACTGGCACTGCAGACAGATGACCTTACTGTCTGGTTATCTGAAACCTTCTTTGGGAAGTTAGAGGACTCAGAGGATGGGTTAAACAGGTCTTCCTTAGTCAAGGCTCAGCAAACCAACCCAGTATTGAAAAAGTTAGCACAGACTGCCCAACCTGAAGCTGAAGCAGAGGGAGCCCCAGAGTTCTACTATTTAAAGAATGAGGTGCTGATGAGGAAGTGGGAACCTCCTCACAGACCTGCCGATGAGGAGTGGACAGCGGTTCACCAGATAGCGGTGCTGCCGAAGTACTGTAAGGAAATACTAAGAATATCCCACAAACTTCCAATGGCTGGGTATGTCGGTATATGAAAAACCCAAGCCCACATAAGACAGCATTTTGACTGGCCAAAACTCCATAGAGATGTAGTGGAGTTCTGTAAAACTTGCCACCCGTGCCAGGTTTTGGGGACTCTCCAAACTACAATAAAACCTGTGCCCCTATTTCCCATACCGGCTTTTGGGGAACCTTTCAGCAGAGTGCTGGTGGATTGTGCAGGGCCCCTGCTGAAAACAAAAGGGGGCTACCAGTATCTTCTCACCATTATGGATGTGGCTACCCAAGACGGCACAGTGGCGCAGTGGTTAGCACTGCAGTTTCACAGCTCCAGGGACCCGGGTTCGATTCTGGGTACTGCCTGTGTGGAGTTTGCAAGTTCTCCCTGTGTCTGTGTGGGTTTTCGCCAGGTGCTCCGGTTTCCTCCCACAGCCAAAGACTTGCAGGTGATAGGTAAATTGGCCATTGTAAATTGCCGCTAGTGTAGGTAGATGGTAGGGAATATGGGATTACTGTAGGGTTAGTATAAATGGGTGGTTGTTGGGCGGCACAGACTTGGTGGGCTGAAGGGCCTGTTTCAGTGCTGTATCTCTAAATAGAATAAAATAAAAAAATACCCAGAGGCCATTCCCCTAAGAACTACCTCTGCCAAGGTAGTGGTGCAGAGGCTCACCCTATTCTTTAGCAGATATGGGCTGCCTGCAGAGATCCAGATGGATTAGGGCACATATTTCATGTCTGGTATCTTTCAAAAAGTCATAGGTAATCTGAGCATGACCCAGCTAAAGTCCTCAGCCTACCACTCGCAGTCACAAGGGGCTTTGGAGCAGTACCATCAGACCCTAAAGACAATAATCAGGGCATACTGCCTCGAGTACCCCCATGACTGGGACAAAGGGCTGTGATTTCTCCTGTTTGCCTCCAGGGACTCACCCAATGAGTCCAGCAGCTTTAGTCCCTTTGAATTAGTTTATGGAGATGAGGTGAGAGGTCCTCTTAAAGCAATCAAGGAGAGGTTTTTGGGAAATAGGGATGAGTCTTCCATGTTGGACTACATCTCCATGTTCCGGGAGCGGCTCATGAGAGCTTGTGCAGTGGCTCAGGAAAACATAAAAACCTCCTAGGCAGCTATGAAAAAGCAGGCAGATAAACATGTGAAGATCAGAACATTTCAGCCTGGAGACCATGTGTTAGTACCACTCACAAAACGGGGCGAACACCTGAAAGCCCGGTTCAGTGGCCCCTATAGAGTAGTGAAAAGAATTGGCAGGGTGAACTATTTAATTGACACCCAGACCATAGGGAAAAACAAAGACTGTGCCACATCAACATGTTAAAACAGTATCACAGCTGTGAAGTGGACAACTAAGCCCAGGTGTGTCAGGCAGTTAGGAGAGAGGACAAAAGGACAGTGAGGATGAGTTAGAGGAGGGCCTGGAGGGTTCCCAAATTGAACCCCCCTACTGTCCGGTTAGCCAACAATGAAATGTTAGGAAAATTAGACACTGTACTCTCTTATTTGTAGTTCAAAGCTGGTAATCTTAGGCAGGATCCCTCCTCTTTAATGGCATAGATGGACCTCCTTTGTCTGCTCAGAATGTACCTTTATTAAAGCTCCTTATCAGAAACCTAGTTTCTGTCATGTGACCATAGTTTCTCTTTCCAATGTTCTCATAAATGGTTCCTAATGGTGAGACCATTGTTATACAATGGAGTCTGGGTGTCATTCATCCTCATCGCACCTTGATAAAGTAGGGCTTTTCACACCCATTCTTTGGATTTTGAGATTCGAGTCAAACAGTCTGCAGCATCATTGTTAACCCAATCAGTTGGAGAGAAACAGTCTTTTCCACAGAAAAGGTTGTTTGCATTTTAATAATTTCTCAGGGACGTGTCCAGAAAGGTTGTTTATATTTTAATAACTTCTCCAAGACTTGTCCAGACATGAAAATTAGCTCAGAGTTCTTTTAGTTCTTTGTGTATTGGCAGGAAAAGAAGATCACCTGACCTCTTACTCCATTTTGTTTAGAAGAAAATTGTCCATTCATAAGTTCTTTTTACAGTTCAGAAGTTCGGATTGCATGGGCATGACACAGGGCACCATAGAAAACTTACTAGTGCCCATGCCTTGTGATACATTGCTACATAGATGCAAGTACTTTCTTTCTTCTTCCTAATAATACTTTTTTCTTCAGCATCATCACTCTTCATTGTAATGAGACCAAAAGATAAAGCTCTTGTTATTTAGAGCCTCATTAGGAATTCACGTGTCACAGTTTTTGACAGTTTTATTTCAAGTTGTTTATATCCCACATTATAAGGTAGACTAAGAACATAGCAAAGAGTTTGTATTGAAAACAATGCACATCAGATTTTGAGAATGATTACATGTATTAAAGATGCAAAGAAATGAGGTATGGTCTAATGGTCACTTAAATCATTCTCATTTGGCTGATATATTATAGTACCTCTTCATTAAGTTGCTGATGGTAGGAACCATGGAAGCACAGATGGCTGAGTGATCTATAGTTTGTGAAAACACCATTGAGTTTAATGACAGATTTGATCTATCTGATTGAGGGTTGTTCCAATAGCTGTAGCCACTATTTATTCTTACTTTCTTTCATATGGGTAAATTATTTTCTGTTTTTCTCTCCATCTCTTCCCCGCCTATGCACCACATCCCTCTCTGGGTAAGGGATAATCCAGGTGAAACTATTTCTATGCTTCTGGCAGTACGATCTGAAATCAGCATGGTATCAGCTTATGCAACTCACTTTTCAATTTATCTTCTGTTTTTCTGAGCAAATGCTCAACTTCCATTCAATGCTTTTCTTGATGATACAAAGATTAGACACTTAGGAACCAGATTTTCTAAGGGTTGTGGAGTTGAGACCCAGTGCAGATGCGATTTGAAATTGCAGCCTTGATAGTTGTCTCCAGAACCCGACACCTTTAGGACAATCCACAATTTTCAGTGTGAGGGCGGGGGTAGGGAATGGCAAGTCACTCGCCTCCAATTACAGGCCCATTAAGCTCATGAAGGAGCTTGTTAAGGAACCGGGTTAGTGGGTGGTGGAGGGGTGGTATGCAATGTAATTTTCTATGCGATTCCAGCGTGCCCGACCAGTCTGGCGCACAATAGTGCACAGTTGTCGGGCTCACAGTAGGCAGGGGGCAAACTTTATTGCTGCATAATGAAATATTCAGGTCCACAGGGATCTTGTGCCGGGCCAAGCACAGGACATTTTTTTTAAATTCTGGAATTCTCACCTCTTTATTCCACTGGCCATCCAGGGAGCTGCCTTCTCTCATTAGCAAGGCAGCAGCAGGCCCCATCATGGCTGTAGCCTGCTTTTGCCGCTTACAGTCTGCAGGCAGCTCCCGCCTCCTGCAGATGCTCGGCACCGCTAATTGGGTGCCGAGGTCCCCTTCTGCCCAATTAGGGCATTAACATTTGAAGATTGTGTCGTGTTAGCGACGCAGCTCAGGTGCAAGGTTGGGACCCGGAAATCATCTGGACGTTGGGTTCCCGACTCCATTTTGAAAACTCAGCCCTTGGAGTGGGAAGCCATGCATTTGAACCTTTGCCTCCCCATTTTGTGACACATCACTTTGGACCCTAGGCTTACTATGCTACCATGCCAATCACTGTGATTGGCGGGCAGCCATAAAGGCAGGGCTAAAGTGTGGTGAGTCGAAGAGACTTAGCAGTTGGCAGGAAAAAAGACAGAAGCGCAAGGGGAGAGCCAACTGTGTAACAGTCCTGACAAACACATTTTTCTGCAGCACCTGTGGAAGAGCCTGTCACTCTAGAATTGGCCTTTATAGCCACTCCAGGTGCTGCTCCACATACCATTGACCACCTCCAGGCGCTTACCCATTGTCTCTCGAGATATGGAGGCCAAAGACAGACGGAGACATGCCAATCACTGTACTGTAATTTGAAAAACTTTTCTATTGCTAAAAAAAGTTTTAAAGTTGCTATCTTCAGTTAATATTTGACACTTTACCAATTTCTAATAACTCTTCATCAGAACATTAACTCATAGTAGCCACCAAGATGCCACAGAATGTAATAGACAGAGGATTCAGACTGTGCTGTGACTGATTTACATTGATTCATACCACAGATAATTAAGGACTGTTTAATATTAATAAGTTGAATTTCTCATTATTTAAAACTAATGGAAGGTTTGATAAAAAATATCTGTTCTTGTTCTGCAAGTATACGGTTTTATTCATGATAATTAAGTCATTCCAATACAAAATTCCTGCAATAGGATGAAATGATTTAACATGACAATATCTAAAAAGTTAATTCACAATACCTACTTCATTAATTCAGACAATTTCATTTTTGGCTCAGGAAATAAATATTAATATCCGTTGGCTTACTAAGTTACAGTAGAGTCCTGTTGCAGTCAACAGTTCAAGCAGATTTGGGAATAATAGGACTAAATGTACTATTACTGTATAAGCACTAAAACTGTAATTTATGTCTGGACTGTGAATCTGTAGATTAAAGTGCAATTTCCAGACTTGTATTGTACTGAAGTAAGAATACAAGGTCATTCAAGGCTTAGTAAAATAAGCAACTTACTGAAATGTGACGTAGGGGACATTAAATTTATGAAATTAAATAAGGTGGCCACATATTTTGGTGTACAGGGGGAGCTTTGGGAACAACACAAGGTACCTTTCAGATATCCCTTGAACTATTTTACTAATTTTCCATTTAATTTAACAATCAATAAGTAATAAGCTAAATATTAAAATACAGAAAGAAAACAAACTAAAGAATCTGTAGAAAAGACTTTTAATGGTTTTCAGCCTCATCCAAGCAAAAAGGGAGCACTTAGACATACCTGCTTTTAATTTTGTTTCTTTTCCCTCTTAAAGAGGTGATTTTCCTGTCAATGAATATCAGACAGGTTCCTTTACAGATATGCTTAATTTTCTGATATTGACTATACCCAAGTGATCCAGTGCACCTGGGTGCAGACCCAGGAAGATTTTCCTCTGTGCTCTCTGTCTTTTTTGGGCACTATCAGATTTTCATTTTTGCCATTTTAATTCTCCTGGTCTTCTTTATTTAGCTTGTTTTTAAAACTCCTCCTTGTTTGTTTTGCTTTCCCTTATATTTTCTTCATCTCCATTTATATTTTTGATACAGTGCTGCACCTACAACAATTTGAGATATAACCAGAATATGGACGAATGAAATGGAGAATTAATCAAAAGCTGTGTTCAAAAAGTAGCAACAAAGAGAGAGAAGAAGGGTATTCAGAACTAGATATCAGAGAGTGGAGAAAAGTTTGAAATAAGCAGAAAAAGGTGTCAGGGAGTAATCAGGATTCAAATGTACAGAGTGGGGAGAAATGTAACCATATGTTTAGCAGAAAGCCTGGGAAGACAGTTTAGAACCTGAAAATTTGTGGCCCTGCTGGCAGGGTTCTGCTGTAACCCTGGCAGCAATGTGGCACAACAGCCACCAATTAGGCTGGGACCCCGATGTGCCAGCTCCTGGCTTTACATGGAATTTCCTAATGCCCTTGAAAGGACTAAAGGCATCATCCACACCAAATAAGGCCATCAGCATGAGAAGGGCAGGGCCCCTAGTGACATGGGCGCCTGCCATTGATATGCAAAGAAAGTAACCTCCCCTAGATGTTCCCAGCGGCCATATCCCGACACATATTAAGATTCCGTTTTTTTGAAATGTCGGCCCCCGCAGACTGAAGCAAAGAGAGGGAGGAGAGATGCTGGAGATTTATAGCAGAGGTTTAGGGTGTGTGGAAAGATGCTGGGAAGAGTGAGGCTACAGAGTTAGGGGTGATGGTGGGTGGCAGCGGGGAAGGCAAAATTTCAACCAAATCTACTAATAATGCCTGCTAATATTAATTTGTGCATCAGCGGAGGCACTCAGGTCAAAACCTCCCTGTACATGGATGACGTCGCCGTCTTCTGCTCGGATCCGCTGTCCGTGCGCAGACTGATGAGCATCTGCGACCAGTTCGAACTGGCCTCGGGAGCCAAAGTTAACCACGGCAAGAGCGAGGCCATGTTCTTTGGGAACTGGGCTGACCGATCCTTTGTCCCCTTCACCGTCAGGTCAGATTACCTGAAGGTGCTGGGGATATGGTTCGGAAGGGCCGAGGCGTGCACCAAAACATGGGAGGAGCGAGTAGCCAAGGTACGACAAAAGTTGGGCATGTGGGGGCAGCGATCTCTCTCCATTGTGGGTAAGAACCTGGTCATCAGGTGCGAGGTGCTCACGTTGTTGCTCTACGTGGCGCAGGTCTGGCCCATACCCCACTCCTGCGCCGTGGCAGTCACCCGAGCCATTTTCCGCTTCGTCTGGGCATCTAAAATGGACCGGGTCCGGAGGGACACGATGTTCAAATCTCTGGACATGGGCGGGAAAAATGTACCCAACGTGGCCCTCATCCTGATGACCACCTTCGTGTGCGGCTGCATCAAGCTATGTGTAGATCCCCAGTACGCAAACTCCAAGTGTCACTACGTGCTGAGGTTCTATCTGTCCCCGGTGTTGCGAAGGATGGGCCTGGTCATATTGCCGCGGAACGCTCTGTGCAGTTGGGCGGCGCCGTACCACCTATCCTTCGTGGAGCAGTTTCTGCGGAAAAACACCTTTGACTACCGGTCCATCAGGCAGTGGTCTGCACGGAATGTCCTCAAGGCCCTACGGGAAAAGGAAACGGTGGATCCTGTCGGATGGTTCCCCGAGCAGACCGTCAAAGTCATTTGGCGGAATGCCTCATCACCAGAACTTTCAAACAAGCACCAAGACGTAGCTTGGCTGGTGGTGAGAAGGGCCCTCCCCGTCAGATCCTTCATGCACACCCGAAGTCTCGCCCCCTCCGCACAGTGCCCCCGCGTTGGCTGTGGTGGGGAAGAGACGGTCGCCCACCTCCTCCTGGAATGTGCCTTTGCAAAGCAGGTGTGGAAAGAGATGCAGTGGTTTTTGTCAAGGTTCATCCCAAGCAGCTCTGTAACACAGGAGTCTGTGCCCTACGGGCTGTTCCCAGGGACGCACACCGAGACAAACATCAACTGCTGCTGGAGGACTATCAATTCGGTGAAAGACGCCCTTTGGTCTGCCCGAAACTTGCTGGTCTTCCAGCGCAAAGAGTTGTCCACCACCGAATGTTGCAGACTGGCACATTCCAAGGTCCAGGACTACGTGCTGAGGGACGCACTAAAGCTTGGGGCAGCCGCAGCAAAGGCTCAATGGGGAAAGACCACAGTGTAAGGTTCCCCCACCAAGCTAGACTGAGGGGCTGGATCCATGGGAAACCCCTCGAACTGTATCGTTAATATTCTGAATTGCTGTAAATGTAAAACTGTAATTGACATGACAATTGAGAAACGGAAGGGTTGGGAAGAAACTCATGACAGTATTGAAGGAAACTGATCTCCCTTGCAATGTTGACAAGGGCCTGCCGCATATTAACTTAATCTAAATATTTAAATTCAAAATAATTATCTGTAAATGTACTCACCTGCAGGCAGCGGCCGTCCCAAGCCAATTTTATAGCCGCCGCTCGTAGTTCGCGGGTCTTTGGAACTCTATACAGAGTTCCGCGGCAAGAACATGTTGGGGAATGGGGAGGAATAGAATTTTCGGGCGGGAGGGAGGAGGGTGTGGAAAACAAATTTAATTGGCTGTGGGGATGGTGGGAAGGGGTTAGAGGCCAAATGTTAGAAGGTTGGGGGGGAACGGTCGGGTAGGGAATAAAGTAAGTTTTGCCAATAGGGGCCAATTAAAACACCATGGTTGGGGGGGGGGGGGGGTGGGGGGGGGGTTGGGGAAAGGCCTCCATATCATAATTGTTCATTTAAAAAAAATCAGGAACGCTGTGACTTTAAACATTAAAATCTCTGCTAAGGGCTTAAAGTCCTTTAAAACTGTTGCTGGCGATGCGGTGGCCGCCCCCTCTACATCATCAGGGGCAGCTGCCCCACCCCCTGTATTTAAATCAGTCCCACACGTAATATCGCCGGGGCTGTGCGGCGGCACATGCATGTTGGAAGGCCGCTGCTCTCACAGTGCACCGCCGCGGAGCGCACTAATAAAATCCAGCCCACCATCTTTTGGATGAGAGGTTAAACTGAGGCACTGACTGTTCTTTCAAGTGGCACTATTTTGAAGAAGAGCAGGGGAGATATCCCCAATGTCCTGGCCAATATTTATCCCTTTGGTCATTATTATTTTGCTATTTGTGGGAGCTTGCTGTGTGCAAGTTGGCTGCTGTGTTTCCTACATTAGAACAGTGACTACACTTCAAAAAGTACTTAATTGCTTTTAAGTACTTTAGGATGTCCTGAGGTCATGAAAGGCATGCAAGTCTTTCCTTTCACAATTTTTAAAAATAAATCATTGATTTAATCATCGTGCAATCCACTGACATGGTGTATATTTAGCATGGAGAACGTATGAGTTTATTGATGGGGATAGACCATATATTAAAGTTGCATCAGGTGGCCATTCTTTATATTCATTTGTTTATCCCAGCCAAATTACAATGGGCAAATGGACAATGGAAACAAAGAGCATAGAGGCTATAAACTTTATCCCTGCCATTCAACCTAAGGAAACATTCAGTGATTAAGGAATATAAATTATACTAAATGCTGTTTGAAATTGCATATTAGCTGTTCCCCATTTAATGTCATGATGATTTTGATCGCGTAAGATTTTAGGAATTGGGGAGGGAAGAAAGGAATACACAGCACAACTACCTCATCCCAGATCTGTGCAATAATGATTAAAATTCTGTTGATCTTGGTAATATTTCATAATTGAAAAAGTGAGAGCAGCACTAAGACTGTACTAGTTTATTTGTATTTATTCCTGTCTTATTATGTTGTGTGATCTTAATATGGGGAATTAAAATATTGTTAAGTTAACCTTGAAATGAAATAGCACTATTTAAAATTTCTGTGTTGCATATTTTATGTAATTCTAATCTATAGGGCTGGATTGTAAGGAGCCCTCGACGTCAGGATCCATGGCGGGGGTGGGGTGCCTGCACATGGCCCCGGATGAGGCCCACCATGGACCTCAACGCCAGCAGGGTCTGGCCCAATATTACTCATGGCGGCCCTCCCGCCGCTCAGCAACGGGACCATAATTTGAATATTTAAATCAATTAAAATAATTAATTTAAATAATCTTATGTTGCCTCCCGATGCCCCGCGGCGATCTTCAGCCCAGCGGCTGACACTCCCGAGCCTTCGGATCTCCGTTCAAGGAAACGAAGCGCAACACTAGTGGGGAGGGGGAAGGAGGTAAGTTTATCAGTGCGGTGGGGCTGGGGGGAATGGGGTCAGATTAATGTCATGCGTGAAGGGGATGGTGGGAACGGTTCTGGTTTAAAGTTTGTGCAGTTTACTGAGGGGGGAGAGAAGTCAGATGGTAAAGATAGGTACTTTTGGGAGCAAATGAATTGTTGTTGGTGGGGGTGGGAGAGAGGAAAAAAAGAGATGCATTTATTTATTTACATTTAATCTTTCTTTATATATTCAAATTTGCTGATAGGGCTAA
The DNA here is from genome assembly GCF_036365525.1 of Heterodontus francisci. Classification (NCBI taxonomy): domain Eukaryota; kingdom Metazoa; phylum Chordata; class Chondrichthyes; order Heterodontiformes; family Heterodontidae; genus Heterodontus; species Heterodontus francisci. The sequence continues at coordinate 40,484,614 of NC_090387.1, forward strand.
TAGTCCTTTAAAAATGGTGTCAGTGCCTGTGCACAGGCAACCCTCCACCTCCACAAGATCGGGGGGCGGGACGGCGGCCCACCCCGGCTATTTAAATGAGCCGCCGCGCTTGGAATCATAGTGGCTCTTTGGCATGTGGCCCGCATTTTTGCACGCCGCCGATAAATTTGAGCCCATAGTTTCAGAAATGTCATTTTTTGTTTATTTTGTGCAGTTTGTGATTGTACAGAACAATGTTTGCACCACTAGAACAGTTCAAAGGTGGTGATTTCGTGAGGCCCCCTGAGACAGGGTCACAGGTGGGGGGGCACAGAGTATCACGACGGGTGGCAGGGGATAGCGGGGCAAAGGGCCGGTTGCCTCCCCTTGCCCAGCGATATTTCCGGGGGTGGGATAGGCCGACCATGGTCTTCCCACCCAGAGGCCAGTTGAGGCCTTAAATGGACTATTAATGGTAAATTAATAAATTAATGGGATCTCACCAGTGGTGGCAGGAGGGGGCCTCCGCCACGTGGGGAGGACACCTTGTAAAACAAGACACCCTCTCTGCGGGCTTGGGATGGGATCCCTCCTTTGTGGGTAATTTGTGGCCCACGGAGGACCCTCACCAGGAACAAATTTGTCCTCCAGGCACCCCCTCCCCCTGGACTGCACTACCACCACCCCACTCCCCCTCGCTGGGGCCTTCCAGACTGGCTTCGGTAACCCGACCCAAGCCCAAAAGCCGGACCCGGAAGAGTGGCCCGACCCGAAGCCGACGTGTATCGTTGGGTCCCGTCGGGTTCGGGCTGGGTAGCAGGCCTTTAGCAGGAACAGTGGTTTATAAATTTAGGACAGCTTCAGGTTTTTCCAATGAGTTCTGATTTTTTTTTTAAAAGCCCGCTGGAAAACCCCGAATCTGTCCGAAGTTCTGCTGTTCCCGCTTTCAGCAATGGTCAGAGAGAGAGAGAGGGACAGGGAGAGGACAGAGCGAGATGGTTGAGGGGGGGGGGGGGAGAGAGAGAGAGAGAGCGAGGGGGTCGGAGGGAGGGACAGAGAGAGTGGGGGCAGAGAGGGGGGAGGGGGAGAGAGAGGGGGCAGAGAGAGAGGGGAACTGAGATAGATTGGGGGACAAAGGGGGCGGAGTGGGGGAACAGAGAGAGAGGGGACAGAGAGATGCAGGGACAGAAAGAGGGGGGAACTGAGAGACAAGGGTCAGAGAGAGAGAGGGGAACAGAGAGAGAGACAGAGAGAGGGGGACGACACAAAGAGAGGGCGAACGACACAGAGAGAGGAGGGAATAGTACAGAGAGAGCGATAACACACAGAGGGGGGACAACACAGAAGGGGAACACAGGGAGGGGGAACGCAGAGATCAGGGATCACAGAGGTGGGATACAGAGAGGGGGGACACAGATGGGGGGGGGAACACAGTGGGAAGGGGAGTAAGAGAGGTAGAGCGAGACAGGCAGACAGAGAGAGAGAGGAGGGAGAGAGAGAGCAATCAAGATCACTCCTGACGGATGAACATCAATCCAGAATACTCCACATCGCTACAAGAAATGTGTGGGCAAACATTGACTGCTTGTGCAAGCAAACAAATGCTAGGTATCTCACAAAATCAGTGTCCAACATAGTAATGAGAAAGTAAGCCAATAAATTATTTTCATTTAAAGTTTCTTCACAAAATGCACATTTGTTGTTGTTTTGATTAATAGTAAGCTACATTTTTAATGCCTTTATCTATCCAAAATTGTTTCAGCGTCTCTCCATGTAAGACTAAAATTTTAATGTGGCCCCCATGTGAAAAGGATGGAAACCCCTCTCTCTCTCTGTCACCCCACTCTCTTTCCCCGTCTCTCTCTGTCCCCCACTCTCTCGCTCCTCTGTCTCTCTACCCTTCCCCACCCCATCTCTCTCCCCCACTCTCTAGTGACTAGGTTATTTTAAAACATAGGTTTAAAGGTTTGTGTTATGTAAACTCATTTTAAAATGGCAAAAGTCACTTAGGGAATGTCTCAATTTCTACACTCTGGCATGCATTACTTTCACTTGGGACATAAGCTCAGTGACATGTTGAAAGTTGCTGGACGTTTACTTCTATATAAATGTTACAATTCCACTGCTATCCATTAGGAATTAAATTGCTCCAGAACTTGTATTGAGGAGAAAACAAGAAAGAAAATCCAAGGAATCTTGAAGTCAGTACTGTAAGTTCCTCGGGAATACTAGAGTAAAGAGTAATAGGGCTGAGTGATATTGGCAAAAACAAGATGTTGCTGACCAATATACAATAGTTAGTAAATATAATGTAACGGATAGCTTTAATACACCTTAATCTATGATGAACTGTCTACGATTCCTTAACAAAATCCATGCTGCATCTGCAGTTTTAAAAACTGTCAGGGAAGATATAGTAAAAAATTATTATGTTTCAATGACCATGTTAGAAACAGTGGCTAGATTCTCTAGAGCCCTCAACGTTGGGATCCGTGGAGACGGGGGTGGGGGGGTGGGGTGGTGGGTGGCTGAAGATGGCCCTTGATGAGGCCCTTCAATGCAGAGAAATGTGAAGTGATTCATTTTGTTACGAAGAACATGGAGAGACAATATAAAATAAAGGGTACGATTCGAAAGGGGGTGCAGGAGCAGAGGGACCTAGGTGTCCAAGTGCATAAGTCATTGAAGGTGGCAGGACAGGTTGAGAGTATGGTTAATCTTCTTCTCCTTCTTTTTCTTTGGCCTCCTTGTCTCGAGAGACAATGGGTAAGCGCCTGGAGGTGGTCAGTGGTTTGTGAAGCAGCGCCTGGAGTGGCTATAAAGGCCAATTCTAGAGTGACTGACTTATCCACAGGCGCTGCAGATAAAATTGGTTGTCAGGGCTGTTACACAGTTGGCTCTCTCCTTGTGCTTCTGTCTTTTTTCCTGCCAACTGCTAAGTCTCTTCGACTCATCACGCTTTAGCCCCGCATTTATGGTTGCCCGCCAGCTCTGGCGATCACTGGCAACTGACTCCCATGCCTTGTGATCAATGTCACAGGACTTCATGTCGCGTTTGCAGACGTCTTTAAAGCGGAGACATGGACGGCTGGTGGGTCTGATACCAGTGACGAGCTCGCTATACAATGTATCCTTGGGGATCCTGCCATCTTCCATGCGGCTCACATGGCCAAGCCATCTCAGGCGCTGCTGACTTAGTAGGGTGTATGTGCTGGGGATGTTGGCCGCCTCGAGGACTTCTGTGTTGGAGATACGGTCCTGCCATCTGATGCCAAGTATTCTCCGGAGGCAGCGAAGATGGAATGAATTGAGACGTCGCTCTTGGCTGACGTACGTTGTCCAGGCCTCGCTGCCGTAGAGCAAGGTACTGAGGACACAGGCTTGATACACTTGGACTTTTGTGTTCTGTGTCAGTGCGCCATTTTCCCACACTCTCCTGGCCAGTCTGGACATAGCAGAGGAAGCCTTTCCCATGCGCTTGTTGAATTCTGCATCGAGAGACAGGTTACTGGTGATAGTTGAGCCTAGGTAGGTGAACTCTTGAACCACTTCCAGAGTGTGGTTGCTGATATTGATTGATGGGGCATTTCTGATGTCCTGTCCCATGATGTTCGTTTTCTTGAGGCTGATGGTTAGGCCAAATTCATTGCAGGCAGCCGCAAACCTGTCGATGAGTCTCTGCAGACACTCTTCAGTGTGAGATGTTAATGCAGCATCATCAGCAAAGTGGAGTTCCCTCATGAGGACTTTCCGTACTTTGGTCTTCGCTTTTAGATGGGCAAGGTTGAACAACCTGCCACCTGATCTTGTGTGGAGGAAAATTCCTTCTTCTGAAGACTTGAACGCATGTGAGAGCAGCAGGGAGAAGAAGATCCCAAACAGTGTAGGTGCGAGAACACAGCCCTGTTTCACGCCATTCAGGATTGGAGAGGGGTCTGATGAGGCGCCGCTATGCTGAATTGTGCCTTTCAGATTGTCATGGAATGAGGTGATGATACTTAGTAGCTTTGGTGGGCATCCAATCTTTTCTAGTAGTCTGAAGAGACCACGTCTGCTGACGAGGTCAATGGCTTTGGTGAGATCAATGAAAGCAACGTAGAGGGGCATCTGTTGTTCACAGCATTTCTCCTGTAGCTGGCAAAGGGAGAACAGCATGTCAATGGTACAAAGCATACGGTATCCTGGGCTTTATTAATAGGGGTATAGGGTACAAGAGCAAGGAAGTTACGTTGAACTTGTGTAAAACACTAGTTCAGCCTCGGCTGGAGTATTGCATCCAGTTCTGGGCACCGCACTTTAGGAAAGACGTGAGGGCATTGGAGAGAGTACAGAAAAGATTCATGAGAATGGTTCCAGGGATGAGAAATTTCAGTTATCAAGATAGATTGGAGAAGTTAGGACAGTTTTCCTTGGAGAAGAGAAGGCTGAGAGGTGATTTGATAGAAGTATTGAATATCATGAGGGATCTGGACAGAGTAGATAGAGAGAAACTGTTCCCACTAGTAAAAGGATTGAGAACGAGAGGGCACAGATTTAAAGTATTTGGTAAGAGAAGCAAAAGTGACAAGAGGAAAAACTTTTTCACACAGCCAGTGGTTAAGGTCTGGAATGTGCTGCCTGAGGAAGGTTCAACTGAAGCACTCAAAAGGGAATTAGACAGTTATATGAAAAGGAAGAATATGCAGGGTTATGGGGAGAAGGCGAGGGAATGGAACTGAGGGAATTGCTCTTTCAGAGAGTCAGTGCAGACACGATGGGCTGAATGGCCTCCTACTGCACTGTAACAATTCTGTAAAAACAGAAAGTGCATGGAAAATACTCAGCAGGTCTGGCAGCATCTGTGGAGAGAGAAGCAGAGTTAACGTTTCAGGTCAGTGACCTTCCATCAGAACTGGCAAAGGTTAGAAATGTAATAGGTTTTAAGCAAATAAAGCGAGGGTGGGGCAAAAGAGAACAAAAGGAAAGGTGTTGATAGGACAGAAGGCCGTAGAGATTAACTGACAAGGAGGTCATTGGAGCAAAGTCAAAGGTAAAGAGAGTGTGCTAATGGTGTGGTGAAAGACAAAGCATTAGTGCAGAGAGGGTGTTAAATGACAGAATAATGAACAGCCCTAGCCAAAAGCACAAACATGAAAAAAACCATTGGGCAGGCACATGCTAAAAAAATTGTTGAAACAAAATAAAGTAAAACTTAAAAATTTTAAAAATAAAAAAGGGCCAGTCATGCTCTGAAATTATTGAACTTAATTTTCAGTCCAGTAGGCTGTAGTGTGCCTAACCAGTAAATGAGGTGCTGTTCCTCGAGCTTGTGTTGATTTTCACTGGAACACTGCAGCAAGCCCAGGACAGAGATGTGGGCATGAGAGCGGGGGATTGTTGAAATGGCAAGTGACTGGAAGCTCATGTTTTCAGACTGAGCGGAGGTGATCCAATCTGCATTTGGCCTCCCCAATGTAGAGGAGACCACATTGTGAGCAGCAAATACGGTATACTAAATTGAAAGAAGTACAAGAACTCTATTAGATAGTTCTATGTCTGATTGAAGGATCATTCAACTGTCACACAGAACAAAAGCAGTAATGGAAACCTCAGTTGAAAGAACATCAGGCTGTTGCATGAGACCATCCATGCGGCAAAAGATGCCAGAATTTTTTTTTACTGCTTCTGCAAAATAGAATTTTTTGGCAGCCAATGATTTATTTCTCTTGTGAGCAATTGCTCGAGTTATGACATCATACTAGGGTACTCCCCCCAACTAATCTGCTATAGGAGTGGTTTCCAAAAATAGAAAAAATTTTCATTCCCCAGCAATTAAATCCCTTGATAAATAATAGTAATTTCATATGTGGAGCTCCATCATTTCAAAATTTGCAGATGACTCAAAACTTGGAAGTCTAGTGAACTGTGAGGAAGATAATGATAAACTTCAAGAGAATATAGACAGGCTGATGGAATGGGCAGATGCATGGAAGATGTAATTTAATGCAGAGAAGTGTGAAGTGATGCATTTTAGTAGGAAGAACAAGGAGAGGGAATATAAACTAAATGGTACAATTAGAAAGGGGGTGCAGGAACAGAGAGACCTGGGGGTATCTGTGCACAAGTGATTGAAGGTGGCAGGGCAGGTTGAAAAAGTGGTTAAAAAGGCATATGGGATCCTGGGTTTCATAAATAGAAGCATAGACTACAAAAGCAAGGATGTTATGGTGAATCTTTATAAAGCCCTGGTTCAGCCTCAACTTGAATATTGTGTCCAATTCTGGGCATCAAACTTTCGGAAGGGTGTGAAGGCATGAGGGAGGGTGCTGAAAAGATATACAAGAAAGATTTCAGGGACGAGGGACTTGAATTACATGGATAAATTGGAGAAGATGGGGCTGTTCTCCTTAGAGCAGAGAAAGTTGAGAATAGATTTGATAGAGATGTTCACACTCATGACGGGTCTAGCCAGAATAGATAGAGAGAAATAAAAGCAAAATACTGCAGATGCTGGAAATCTGAAATGAAAACAAAAAGCAGGTCTGGCAGCATCTGTGGAGAGAGAAGCAGAGGTAATGTTTCAGGTCAGTGATCTTTCATCGGAATCATTAGATAGAGAAAAACTCCTCCCATTGGCAGATGGGTTGAGAACCAGAGGACACAGAATTAAAGTGATTGGCAAAAGACCCAAAGACGACATGAGGAAAAACTTTTATATGCAGGGACTGGTTAAGACCTGGGAGTTTGGCGGAGGCAGATTCAATCGTGGCTGTCAAAAGGGAATTGGATAAGTACCTGAAGGGGAAAAAAATTGCAGGGCTGTGGGGTAAGGATGGAGGAATGGGACTAGCTAAATTGCTCTTGCAGATAGTCGGCATGGACTTAATGGGCCGAATGACATCCTTCTACGCTGTAGTCATTCTATGATTCTGTTCAATGATCTATTCTCTAATACCCTCCAACTCCACTCTCCGGGGATAACTTTGACTTTGTGCAACAATGTAAAACAGCTGATAGTGAATCTGCAGCTTGTTTGACATCTCTTCCAATTTAAACGTAGTATAAATATTTCTTACTGCTACAGCGAATGGATTTATTTAATGATTGATTGAATATGGAAGTTGATTGTCATGTTCAGAGATATCACAGCAGAGGAATTTGTTCAGAACATAGAAAATTCAAAAAAAGAAAATATGACACATTTAAAGAGTTATTAGGTGAAATTCTGTTAGTTCACCCAGACAATATCCATATCTGCAGTGTCCTAAATGTAAATGGCAGACAGACTGATGTGCGATTTGCTGCACATGGCTCCACCTGTTACCGAACAGAAAGCTTAAATGGAAAAGTGGCTGTTCACAAGAAATTGGTAGGTAATTCCAGTGATTTGATTCGGAAAAATGGAGGATCTTCAATTAACCGATTAGTATTGTGGATTCTATACTTCGTGATTTAGCTTTTGTAATTTCATGGGAATTTGATTTGCAAGAACTGTAACTGCGGTAAATATTTGATGTAGATATGAATCATAATAGTCATCTAATTGCATAAAATGTATTCTGGCTGTCTACCTATATTAACATGTTGTAGCTGTAGTGGCAATAATTACCTATGAAACTACAAGATTTACAATTAATTAATTTAATCGTTATTTGTGATATTGGTGATGTACCTAATTTAGGGCTGTCATTCTGAAAGGTCTAGATAGATTTTAAAATGGACATTACAATAGTAAACTTTTAACTTTACCAAGATATCAATAAGTAATTAAAGTGATAATAGGTGTCACAAGTGGATTATATTCAGAGAGACGTGGGAGACATGCCTGTAGTTATTGATTTCTTGTCTGCAGTTGCAGTCAGCTCTGAAGTTGAATATCACTCAAATCCCAATGGATGAATGTGCCCTAGCAAACTGCAGCAATGACAATGGTTGCAAGAGTCACTTAGTTGTCAACGACACACCAACAGCAGTGGAGGCTGGCAACATTTCCCTGGTCTATGTCAGAGTGAGCACCTCCACCATCTGCACCTGTGCAGCGTGAGAATGAACACATCAAACATCTTACTCGTATTTGAGAAATCCCTGCCTCAACTGAGGAACTTGTGTCAACTGTTATGGTGGATACAGGTGTGTGGCTATAAATTGTAATCTTCTTAGTGACTCTTTTTAAGAACGACAAAATCATTGGATATTGAAAGCAAATCATTTTTCAAATGATGGCTGCATTTGAAACAATGGAATTTTAATACTAATAGCAAATTAAGCGTAGTTAACTTTATTCATATTAAAGTGAAACTTATCGATTTTCGTCTTGCACTCAAGACAATTGCAAGAATAACCAATGTAAGGGAAAACAACAACTTATACTGCATGAGAAGAGAGTGCTGATTGGTTGGCAAGTGAACTCTGATTGGTAGAGGCATTGCCATAGCGAATGCACCAGTTTATGGTCACTGAAAATTAACTGCCAAGTATTGTTTAAAATTTTATGGCAACCCTGATCAGATCATTTCTCACTGTATATCGCGCAAACTTATGAATGGGCCTAAGGCCATCTTTTTCAGCCCTGAAAAGTGCCCAGTCTATCTCAAATTACCCTGGAAGGGTAATGTATCCCAGAAGTTTGAGCAACAGATGAAGCCAGCTGTTTCATGCTGCTACTGTGCAGTAGCAACACGTGTGGTGTTCACCACTAACAGGATGCTGCCGTCAAGCCAAAAAGACGTCCTGCCTATCACACAAATGAGTAATGTGATGTATGAATTTCAATGCCAGTGTGATGCTAGGTATATAGTACAGGGCATCACCCTATCCATACAGGCATTGGAAGCGCTCTTTCAGCATGCCGATCTCCTGCTCAATGGTGGCCCATGCAGCTCAGTGGCTGGCATTGTATCTCTCCTTTGCAGCAGTGGTGGAGTCTCTCACCGGTTTCGGGAGCCATGTCTGCAAAGTATAGCCCTATCTCTAAGATGCCTTCCCTCCATCTAAGCCAGTTCAGTGAACAGCGGTGGCAGCCGGGACTGGCGCAACACACAGGTGTCATAGCAGCTGCCTAAGAAGTGGTCACACATTCGCTGCAAGCATCTGCGGTGTTCACATACCAGCTTCAACTAGATTGAGAGGGCTTCTTTAATGGTGACATCTGCATGTGGTAGTTTGGCAGTAGGCCTGATGTCCACATGAGTGCAGTCAATGAACATTACAACCTATGGTTCTCCAGCAATGGTGCCAGAACCAATGGCCCTCTGGGCCTGGCTGTGAGATTCCTTCCTGAAGCGGACATACTCACTGACCCTCCAGTGCAGGGCATTGGTGACCTCCCTGATGCAGCGGTGCACCGCTGACTGTGTGACCCCACAAAGGTCTCTGGTGGGCCCCTAAAAGGCTGCGGAGGTGTCAGGCTTGAGAACCGCTGCCACTATGAGGAACAAAGACGTTGGATGTCCACCGGAGCCCATGGGCTACAGATCGTCCTTGAGCAGGGCACAGAGACGTGTCACCACCCTCTCTATATGTACAATCTCCTCTGACACTGGTGCTCTGACATCCGATGGCATGTCATATGGGACCTGTAGATGCACGGCAATCGTAATAGCGAGCTCCCCTTGGGGGCTGCTGCTCATGACCGAGAGCCTCTACGTGGATCACACCTGCCTGTTGATTTTGCCTCTGGCGCATACGGATCCTCACTTGCAGAGGATCACACAATGTAGGATGAGCCACACCTATTTCCATGTTGAACCCTGCATGTATTCGAAGGTTCCTAACAGGGCATGGTTTGGTGTTGATGGGTACATCAGCTGCTTTCCTGGATCAACTATGTGGCGTGCCATGGCATTGTCCATCTTGGCCAACACACATAGTGGCACAACATGACCACATCAAGATACTACCAGCTGAATTGATTGCCCCCACCATCCATAAAACCTTAATGTTCCTGTCCTTTCTGGCATCCTCCCCACACACAGGGTGCCTAGTGTGCCATTGCCCCGTCACAAACACAGAGTGTACACTGTTAACGGAGGGATGGTACAAGGTACCTTCCTTCATGCCAGCACAGCTTTCCCTCCAGTAATCCCAGACCCCCTCCCTTTCAGAATGCAGAGTTAGATCCCTGTGCATCCCCCCTCCCTCCTCCCTTCCGTAATGCAGAGTGAGGACCTGCTGGCTTTTCAGATCGTGAACGGGATGGCACGTGATGGCCGCCCGTTCAACGAAAATCCAACAGTGTCGGTGGAGAGACTGCGGGCTGCATAATCAGCATAGGTAAGTAATCATTACCATATGCTAATTGTGGTGCCGCCACCATTCAGCGGGGGAGGGCCACACCAAGGTCCTTCCGCCACCGGTAAAATGCGACGGGTCCATCTCGACGTCGCGGGTCAAGGCGGGCCTTTCCCTGCAGCATTTTACCAGGCCCCGCACCAAGGGGCCAGTAAAATTCAGCTCACAGTATTCAACATTGGATGTGATTCCGTGATTTGACAACATTTGCTAAATAATCCTCAGTATGCTAAGAATTATGCTGACAACCAATTTAAGATTGTCAGTCCGGCTCACAGTCTGGTGCATTTGTGTGTGCTGGAAGCTACATATATTAATATACAGGGCCCTGTTCTTTGTAGACAGAAAGAATATGTACACACATTGCACCTGTTTCAGCTAAACAAAGTAAGTGATAGCCATTCGCTGACTCATTCCTCAGGGCAATGCCTTGACCAATCAAAGACAAGCTGCCTGGTTAAATTTTAAACAAAGCTTGGCAGTTAACTGTCAGTCACTGTAAACTGGCACCTTCGCCATGGCAACACCTCTACCAATCAGCAGCGGGTGCATAAAATCCAGCCCCATGGGCGGAATTTAATGTGCCCCATGAGAACGGGTTGCAAGGTGAGGGGGAAGGGGTGTTGAATTGGGAGGGTCAAAAGAATTCTATCTTGCAATGGGCTTAGCTTGCTTCCAAAATAGCACATGAATACTTAATAAAAACAACTTATATTTATGTAGTGCCTTTATCATAAGACATCCCAAGGCACTTCACAGGAGCATTATAAAACAAAATATAAATGAAAGTGTTATTAATAAGGTACATAAGATATTAAAGGCAGTGCACCTCAAAGTTATTCAATTTTAAGCAAGAATATGTTATCTCCCCTTATATAACTCATTGTTGTCAATTCTGAAATATTGTAAGCCTCTTAGTGTGCCGTACCTTAAAAGAACCGAATTTGGAGAAGAGCAGATATTTCGGAGGTTTGTAGAGCTGGAGGAGATTTCAGAGATAGGGAGGGGCGAGGTCATGGAGGGATTTGAAAACAAGGATGAGAATTTTAAAATCAAGACATTGCTTGGCTGGGAGCCAATGTAGGTCAGCAAGCACAAGAGTGATAGGTGAATGGGACTTGGTGCGAGTTGCAACACAGGTAGTAGAGTTTTGAATGACCTCAAATTTACAGAGGGTAGAATGTGGGAGACCAGCCAGGAGCGCGTTGGAATAGTTGAGTCTATAGGTAAGGAAGGCATGAATGAAGATTTCAGCAGTAGATGAGCTGAGACAGGGCGATGTCAGAAGATATCACGGAGGTGGAAATAGGCGGTCTTGGTGATGCCGCAAATATGTGATCAGAAGCTCATCTTGGGGCCAAATATGACACCAAGGTTGCAAACAAACTGGCTTAGTTTCAGACTGTTGACAGGGAGAGGGATGGAGTTGGCAGCTAGGGAATGGAGTTTGGAGGGGGGAACAAAAACAATGACTTTGGTGTTCCCAATATTTAATTGGAGTTAATTTCTGATCATCCAGTACTGGATGTCAGACAAGCAGTCTGATAATTTAGCAGCAGTGGAGGAGTCGAGAGAGATGGTGATGAGGTGGAGCTCGGTGTTGTCAGCATACATGTGAAAACTAACTCTGTGCTTTGGGATGGTATTGCTGGAAGACAGCATGTCAATGAGAAATAAGAGGGGGCCGAGGATAGATTCTTGGTCACCAGAGGTAATGGTGCAGGAGGAGAAGCCATTGCAAGTGATACGCTGGCTATGATTAGATAAGAATGGAACCAGATGAGTGTAGTCCCACCCAGCTAGACGACAGTGGAGAGGCACTGGGGGAGGATGGTGTGGTCAGCTGTGTCAAAGGCTGCAGACAAGTCAAGAAGGACAAAGAGGAATAGTTTACCTTTGTCACAGTCGCATAGGATGTCATTTTTGACTTTGATAAGAACTATTTCAGTACCGTGGAGAAGGGGTAACTATGGTAACTGATTAATGCAGTTATGTGACATTCTTTTATCCGCTCATGTAACACGGGCTATGTCTTCACTCTCCTACAATTTTAACTAGATAATGTCTCCACTAAATGACTTAACATACCAAAACACTAATGGGGTTATTTTGGCCAAAGGGTGAAAACAGGCTTGGAAATGTGTGCTGTGCTAGTAAAACATGCCAGTTTGAAAGTTTGGATTTGGCACACAATTTTAGTCCTAATTGCTGATTACCATAATCTGAAGTTTCCTGTTGGTGCTAAACCAGACACCTGCAAGTTTAGCACTCAAGTGTTGATTAGACACAATTTTCATGGAGCAGTTAATGTGGATTCCTCGCATCCACTTCCACTGAATGTGCTTAAATACATTTGTCAGCATCAAAGTTGTAGGTGCCTTCTACATGACTAGACATTGCTAATGAATGAGTCATTGTGTGAAACAACAGCCTATTTTGTATTTAAGATACCTTTTGATTGTCATTGAACTGACAACTCAATAATTCACTCGTAATTGACTGCTTCTTGTTCTTCTTAGGCAGTCCCTCGGGAATGAGGATGACTTTCTTCCACTCCAGGGTTGTGGGTCCTTAGGTGACTGAATAGTCCAATTCTGGATCCGCAAACTCTGCCACAGGTGGGGCAGGTGGTGTTTGATAAGGCGAGTGGATGGGATGCTCGAATTTCCAAACGCTCCATCTGCTGTTTGCACTTGGTTGCTGCCTGGGCATGTTGACGTTGTTTTAACTGGCTGGTACCTTCGCGGATGCTTTTTCTCCATTTTGGGCTGTCTTGGGCAAGAGACTCCCACAAATCAGTGGAGAAATCATATTTTTTCAGGGAGGCTTTAAGGACATCCTTGCCCTGCTGGTAATCCCTTGCTGTGACAGAGCTCAGTGTAGAAAGCTTGTTTTGGGAGTCTTGTGTCAGGCATGCGGACAATGTGGCCCGCCCAACGTAACTGACTAGCCATGACCAGTGTCTTGATACTGGGGATGTTGGCCTGAGAGGACACTGATATTAGAGCGCCTGTCCTGCCACTGAATTTGCAGTATCTTGTGGAGGCACCGCTGGTGATATCCCTCCAGGGCTTTGAGATGTTTGCTGTACAGTGTCCATTTTTCCAATGCATACAAGGGGGTAGGTAAAACCTGGCCATGTAGACCATGAGCCTGGTGCCAGGTTTGAGGTCTTTGTCGCCACTCTTTTTCTCAGACGACTGAATGCTGCGCTGGCACACTGAAGACGCTGCTGAGTTTTATCGTCGATGTTAAGGTGAGAGGGGCAAAGTTTAGAGGGGATGTGCGAGGCAAGTTCTTTACACAGAGGGTGGTGAGTGCCTGGAACTTGCTGCCGGGGGAGGTGGTGGAAGCAGGTACGATAGCGACGTTTAAGAGGCATCTCGACAAATACATGAATAGGATGGGAATAGAGGGATACGGTCCCCGGAAATGCAGAAGGTTTTAGTTTAGGCAGGCATCAAGATCGGCGCAGGCTTGGAGGGCCAAATGGCCTGTTCCTGTGCTGTACTGTTCTTTGTTCTTTGTCTTCCTTTGCTGAGAGGAGTATACACCATGCATGCTCGGGTCAGTCTTCTCAGGCACACAGCAGCCAAATCAACAGTCCTTAAAAGGAGTACTGGAGTTTGCCACCATAAAGTTAAGTTAAACATTTTTTACTTACCTGAATGTGGAACCAAGAGGATTAGGAGTGCTCTTCCCAGCTCCACATTGAAACTGCAGGTCGCTGCCAACCTACCCTCCTCACCCCAGACTTACCTTAGGACCTGGATCGGTGCTGCAGTCAGACAATGTTGGTCCTCCCACCTCTGACAAGCTGCATCTGGGGTCAAAAGCATCTGTAACTTGCCAGTAACAAGCAAATGAAGCAGAAGGCGCACAGCCAATTGGAGAGTTTTTGGAAACAGTAAAGGAAAGTTTTGCATTTCTTGCATTGACTATGGCTTTTCAATTTTAGAAAGATCACTATTTAAATGAAAAGCACTTCTTTGTCTTCAGGATGTACGCTTCACTCTGGATCGATGTGCAAATGCTGTTTGTGTCAGAGAAAAAAGGATTTGGAAAATGGTTCTCCACAGAGGATCGCTCAACGTGTGAGGTGACAGGGTCAACTCCAAATGATGAAAGGTAAAAAACCTTTTTGTGAGCCCAAGACAATTTGGCAAAAGATTCTAAAGATTGGATGCAGAAAGAACCAGAGGGGACATGAGGAAACCTTTTTTTATTACTCAGCGCATTGTGATCTGGAATGCACTGCCTGAAAGGGTGGTGGAAGCAGATTCAATAGTAACATTCAAAAGAGAATTGGATAAATACAGATGGAGAAAAAATTATGGGGCTGTTGGGAAAGAGCAAGGGGTGGGATTAATTGAATAGTTCTACTGAATGGCCTCCTGTGCTCTTCTATGAAATGTGGAGAATTGCCTGACCTTTGCTTGGCACCTCCCAATCATGGTATAACTGTGATTGATATTTCACTGCATGGCAGACCTACCACTCTCTGGACCTTGAAAGTGCTGTTCCATCATGATAACCATACCATGATCGACCTAACTTCATGTTAAGGATGACACTCATTTTTGAACAAATGTTGACATTTTTGAAATACATAAAATTATCTCAATACTACACTGTATGTTTTATATTAAACAGAAATGGAAGTTTTATGACAATGCAGAACATGGAGGCTCTGAGATCAGTCCAACAAATTTGACCACGTTTCATGCTTTTGACATTTGCTAAGTCTTCATCCTTATATATCGAGGTCACCATGGCACACTCTCTAACCTCAGAAACATTTTATATACGAACTGTCCCGCTGTGTCAGTTCCTTGCAAAAGAAAAGCTAACAATCAAATGTGAAATACTGGAGTTTTAATTTTCTTCTATTTTCTTATCGGTTTTTGCATGTTAATCAAGTCTAGAGGTAACAAAGACATGAAGGCTTGTTTCAGCAGCAGGTAAGCTGAGACAGAGGTGAAGTTGGGTGGTTATGGAGGTGGAAATAAGTGGTCTTAGTAATGGCACAAATATGTTGTCAGAAGCTCATCTTGGGGTCAAATATGACACCAAGGTTGTGAACAGACAGTTGTAGTCTCAGACTGTTGTCAGGGAGAAGGAAGGCTTTGGTCTTCCAATACTTAATTGGAGGAAATTTCTGCTGATTCTATACTGGATGTCAGATAAGTCGCCTGATAATTTAGCAACAGTGGGGGAGTCGAGAGAGGTGGCAGTGAGGGAAAGCTGGATGTTGTCAGCGTACACTGTGCTTTCAATGATGTCGCCAAGAGGCAGCATGTCTATGTGAAATAGGAGAGGCCAAGGATAGTTCTTTGGGGGACACTGGAGGTAACGGTGTGGAGCAGGAAGTGAAACCATTGCAGGTGATACTCTGACTATGATTAGAGAGATAGGAATAGAACCAGGTGAGCACAGTCCCACTCAGCTGGACAACATTGGAGAGGCATCAGAGGAGGATGGGGTGGTCAGCCGTAGACTGCAGACAGGTCGAGAAGGATAAGGAGGGATTGTTTACCTTTGTCACAGTCACATGGGATGTGATTTCTGACTTTGATAAGAGCCATTTTGGAACTGTGGCAGGGGTAGAAATCAGGTTGGAGCGATTCAAACATGGAACTTAGTTTTACGATGGGCTGATGATATTTCCAGCCTCCCAGTGGTAACCATATGTAAACGATGGAGGTATGACACAGATAGTAGGGGTAATTGATAGGTTAAATAGAGGGTAACTATTTCCACTGGTTGGGAAGTCTAGGACTAGGGGCATAGTCGAAAAAATAGAGCCAGGCCTTTCAGGAGTGAAGTTAGGAAACACCTCTACACTCAAAGGATGGTCAGAAATTTGGAACTCTCTCTGCAAATGGCAATTGATGCGAGATCAGTTGTTCATTTTAAATCTGAGATTGATAGATTTTTGCTAACAAAAGGTATAGGATATGGGGCAAAGGTGGGTATATGGAGTTAGGTCACAGATCAGCCATGATCTCATTGAATGGTAGAACTGGCCTGAGGGGCTAAATGGCCTACTCTTCCTCCTATGTTCCGAGGATGATGATATCCACATTAAATTATGGGACTTCTGCCATCCCACCTGCCCTTGATAATGTATGGAGCTGTTTAACAGGCACAGTTTGCCAGAACTCATTTGACAATGCAAAAGTATTTCATTAAAGGCTTACTGCTGACTCAGATTGTTGTGCAAACTTTTGGCTATATGTTGGGATCAGTGAAGGAATTGCAAATAAATATTCACTATTATTCTTAGGAAGCCTTCCTTTATGTTCTGCATTGCCCTTTCAAAGCATTCTGTTTGATAGAATTATTGAACTTGAATCTGAGTGCTCCATAATGGGCTTCCCAATGGGAATCCCACTTTGCATGTTCTATATGTTGAAGGATGAGGAGCAGCAGAAGGCTGTAAGGGGAGCCAAATTAATTAAGCAGCAGCAGAAAGCAAGAACATTGGAAGAGCTCTGTTCACTGCTGTAACCAGGTCAGCAAACAAAGTCAATAGCATGGCTGACTCTCACTGTGACACAGAATTTTTTTTTTACTCGTTTCTGGGATTTGGGCACCACTGGCTAGGCCTGCATTTATTGCCCATCCCTAATTGCCCTTGAGAAGGTGGTGGTGAGCTGCCTTCTTAAACCGCTGCAGTCCTTGGGGTGTAGGTACACCAACAGTGCTGTTAGGAAGGGAGTTCCAGGATGTTGACCCAGCGACAGTGAAGGCAAGGCGATATAGTTTCAAGTCAGGATATTGTGTGTCTTGCCGGGGAACTGGCAGTGGTGTTCCCATGCATCTGCTGCCCTTGTCCTTCTATGTGGTAGAGGTCGCAGGCTTGTAAGGTGTTGTCGAAGGAGCCTTGGTGCGTTGCTGCAGTGCATCTTGTAGATGGTACACACTGCTGCCACTGTGCGTCAGTGGTGGAGGGAGTAAATGTTGAAGGTGGTGGATGGGGTGTCAATCAAGCGGGCTGCTTTGTCCTGGATGGTGTCGAGCTTCTTGAGTGTTGTTGGAGCTGCACCCATCCAGGCAAGTGGAGAGTATTCCATCACACTCCTGACTTGTGCCTTGTAGATGGTGGACAGGCACTGGGGAGACAGGAAGCGAATTACTTGCTGCAGAATTCCCAGCATCTCACCTGCTCTTGTAGCCACAGCATTTATGTGGCTGGTCCAGTTCAGTTTCTGGTTAATGGTGACCCCCAGGATGTTGATAATGGGGGATACAGCGATGGTAATGCAGTTGAATGTCAAGGGGAGATGGTTAGATTCTCTCTTGTTTGAGATGGTCATTGCCTGGCACTTGTGTGGCACAAATGTTACTTGTCACTTATCAGCCCAAACCTGGATGTTGTCCAGGTCTTGCTGCATATGGACATGGGCTGCTTCAGTATCTGAGGAGTCGCGTATGGTGCTGAATTTTATTTTATTTAGAGATACAGCACTGAAACAGGCCCTTCGGCCCACCGAGTCTGTGCCGACCAACAACCACCCATTTATACTAACCCTGCAGTAATCCCATATTCCCTATCACCTACCTACACTAGGGGCAATTTACAATGGCCAATTTACCTATCAACCTGCAAGTCTTTTTTGGCCATGGAAGGAAACTGGAGCACCCGGCGAAAACCCACACGGTCACAGGGAGAACTTGCAAACTCCGCACAGGCAGTACCCAGAATAGAACCCGGGTCGTTGGAGCTGTGAGGCTGCGGTGCTAACCACTGCGCCACTGTGCTGCCCTGTTGTGCAATCAACAGTGAACATCCTCACTTCTGACCTTATGATGGAGGGAAGGTCATTGATGAAGCAGCTGAAGATGGTTGGGCCTAGATCACTACCCTGAAGAACTCCTGCAGTGATTTCCTGGGACTGAGATGATTGACCTCCAGCAACCACAACCATCTTCCATTGTGCTAGGTATGACTCCAACCAGCAAAGAGCTTTCCCCCTGATTCCCATTGTCTCCAGTTTTGCAAGAGGCTCCTTGATGCCATACTCGGTCAAATGCTGCCTTGATGTCAAGGATAGTCACTGTCACCACACCTATGGAGTTCAGCTCTTTTATCCATGTTTGAACCAAGGCTGTAATGAGTTCAGGAGCTGAGTGGCCCTGGTGGAACCCAAACCGAACGTTAGTGAGCAGGTTATTGCTGAGCAAGTGCTGCTTGATAGCACTGTCTTCGACCCCTTCCATCACTTTGCTGATGATCGGGAGTAGACTGATGGGGCGGTAATTGGCCGGGTTGGATTTGTCCTGCTTTTTGTGCATAGGACATACGTGGGAAATTTTCCACATTGCCAGGTAGATGCTAGTGTTGTAGCTGTTCTGGAACTGCTTGGCTTGGGGCATGAAATGACTGAAGCTCTCAAACTGTATACCACATTCTCGTTCCAGGGTTTCGTCACCTCTTAACTAAACAGCCACTTTCAACCTGAAGTTAAAACACTGCAGGTTCAATTGGCTTCTGGTATTTGCATCCACAAAGATTTAAATGTGGGGTCACTGCTATTGCAGCATTTTAGAGGCAGCTATTCTAACCAGGCTTTCTCCTGTTCTTTCTATCTTTGTGCAGGAATGGTCCTTTGTGAGGGGCAGCCATTTTTAGTATCAACTCAGCACTCCTGTGCCTGCATGAAGGACACTTTTACAGGCCATAATCGTACATGGACCCTGACAGCATCATCATGAGCATGTCTTCTAAAGATAGAAGTGAATATATCAGAATGCAGATTGGCAGCAATAATAGGTGTATAAAAAGTTACCATTATTCAACACAAGAAAAGAACAAAGTGCATGGTAATCTCTTAAAAACATATCTATATTAGCCCTTTTGGACGGAGTTTTACATCAATATAATAGTCAGGATTTTCCAGCTTAATGGAAAAATGGCCATATACAAAAGTTAATTTAATGCTTTCATTCTTTCCATGCATCTTATGCTATCCTTTATTTAGTGGAAATTAAATAATTTCAAAAGTTGGTTAAGTGTATAAACAACTGTATATGATTTACAACAGTCATAAATGTTTCTTTTGACACTTTAGTTTTCTTTCACACCAGGTGCATGCTACAGGATAACACAATTATTGTGATACATTCACTGTCTGGGTGTTTGGAGGATTCTTGGCAGTCTGCTATAATCTTGGGGATGGAGACCATGCTGTGAATCTGACATCTCAGCAGATTGACAGTGGTGACTGGAATATCATAAACCTTGAGCATACTGACAATGAATTCACGTTGTTCATTAATGGAGGTATTGGGAAATGGATTCTTCTATTCCATGAGGTGAGACATTAACACAGCCTGCTGCCTGTTTTTTGAAAGGTATGTATTTAGAAAGTGGCAGAGTAATATTACACAAGACTCTTGCGTCGGCTTTAACTATCAAACACATGTACTCAACAGGAACAGTATAAAAAAAAAGCAGCAAAGTATAATTTACATAAGCTTAGCTAGCTCCTTTAAATAATGGAAAATAACAAATAGTTTACAATTGCTGCACTAAACTATGATGTAAGTTAAATAACAGTTCCTTTCTTTTTCTCACTGTTGACTGAAAATGCCTTAAAACAAATCAGGCCAGGGCCGCCTTAAAAAAGGCCTCAACCAATTTAGCGGTGGTCCAACTGCCCATACAGATGGGGCAGGCCTCTGCATTGCGAGATTAATTTCCATGGTGCCTTTTTAAAAAAATGTAAAACGGATGCAATGGTGCCAAAATAACTAAATGCAGCAGTGCCACTTTGTGCAAGAAATTTGTGCATTATAATTATAAGAATACAAAATGAGGCTGCCTCCTTTCTGAGTTTAATGAAAACAAAAGGATCACGTTTTGGAGCTGAAAGACTGCATAGCAAACCAGATCTATTTGATTGACAACAAAACTGGCCACTCATACAGCAGTCCAACAATTGCTGTTGGGCCTTACCCAAACCTTATCGACTGATGAAAAAGTCTGAGGAATAACAGCATTAACAGGCAGGAACTCATAATTGAGGCTGTTAAGTTGACTGTCAATTTGGTAGGGGGATTTTTTTTTGAAAACATCAAAGCAAAGAATGGACTTCTGAACTTGAAGTAACTTTTGCAGGAAAGATTATATAGTTAACTGTACTCAGTGGATTGTTTACTTACCACATCACATTACATTCACAGGTTTATTTCTTTATGTAATTATGGTATGTGATGGGAATAAATACATTTTCAGTGTAATTCAGCACTGAATTAATAAAAATCCACAATCCATGCATGGGAAAGCCTGTGTATGAAAGTCTAGCAGCTAGCATGTCATAGAGTCATAGAGAGATACAGCACTGAAACAGGCCCTTCGGCCCACTGAGTCTGTGCCGACCAACAACCACCCATTTATACTAATCCTACATTAATCCCATATTCCCTACCACATCCCCACCATTCTCCTACCACCTACCTACACTAGGGGCAATTTACAATGGCCAATTTACCTATCAACCCACAAGTCTTTGGCTGTGGAAGGAAACCGGAGCACCTGGCGGAAACCCACGCGGTCACAGGGAGAACTTGCAAACTCCGCACAGGCGGTACCCAGAACCGAACCTGGGTCATTGGAGCTGTGAGGCTGCGGTGCTAACTACTGCGCCACTGTGCCGCCCCTGTGTTTGTCATAGAATGGTTACAGCACAGAAGGAGGCCATTTGGCCCATCCATGCCAGCTCTCTGCAAGAGCAACTCAGCTAGGTCCAGTCTCTGCCCTTTCCCTGTAGGCCTGCAAATGTTTTCTCTTCAGGTAATTATCCAGTTCTCTTTTGAAGGCCTCTCAGGCAGTGCATTCAATATCCAACCACTCGCTTGTGAAGTGTCCGTCACAAATAATTCTGATTTGCTCAAATTTCTTGTGAACTGATTAAAACTTTTGTTGCTTCTGAATATATCACTTACAACCTATTTTCCAAGTTCTTTCACAGATCTTGTGCACTGCTTCCCCACCTTAACAACCCTAGTGCAAAATCAGAACCTCTGACTCATTGAAGATCCACTAATCTAGTAATACTTAGACAAACAGTTCTAACCCCAACATTGTGATCAAATCTGCTGACAAGGGTGATGCTGTCATTGTCTGGTATACAGACCTCTACCACACAGAGACCGTGCGCCAACTCTCAGACACTTCTTCCTACCTCCCCCTGGACTATGACCACCGAACATCAAGCCATTGTCCCCAGGACTGTCACTGACCTCATCTCCTCTGGAGATCTTCCTTCTACAGCGTTCCACCTCATAGTCCCACAACTCTGGACAGCCCGCTTCTACCTCCTTCCCAAAATCCACAAACAGGACTGTCCCAATAGACCCATCGTTTCAGCCTTTTCCTGCCCCACTGAACTTATTTCTTCCTATCTTGACTATTTTTTCTCCCCTGGTCCAGTCTCTTCCCACCTGCAACCATGACTCTTCTGATGCCCTATGTCATTTTGACAATTTCCAGTTTGCTGGCCCCAACCGCCTCCTCTTCACTATGGATGTCCAATCCCCCAACTCAATCCCCGACCAGGACGGTCTGAGGGCTCTCTTCTACTTCCTTGAACAGAGGCCCAACAGTTCCCATCCACCACTACACTCCTCTGCCTGACTGAACTTTGTTCTCACTTTGAATAACTTTTCCTTCAACTCCACTCACTTCCTCCAAATAAAAGGTGTTGCTATGGGTACTGCATGGGTCCCAGTCATGCCTTTCTTTTTGTAGGGTATGTCGAACGCTGCTTGTTCCAGTCCCACTCAGGCCCACCTCCCCCCACAACTCTTTTTCCGACACATTGATGACTGTATTGGTGCCGCTTCCTGTTGCTGCCCCAAACTGAAAAACTTTATCAACTTTGCTTTCAATTTCCACCCTTCTCTCACCTTCACATGGTCTGACACTTCCCTTCCCTTCCTTGACTTCTCTGTTTCCATCGCTGGGGATAGGGTGTCCACTAATATTCATTATAAGCCCACTGACTCCCACAGCTACCTCGACTATACTTCCTCACACCATGCCCCTCTAGGAACTCCATTCCATTCTCCCAGTTACTCCGTCTCCGACACATCTGTTCTGATGATGCAACCTTCCACAACAGCGCTGCAGATATGTCTTCCTTTTTTCCTCAACCGAGGATTCCCCCCCGACTGTGGTTGACAGGGCCCTCAACTGTGCCCAACCACTTTCCCATACTTCTGGCCTCACCCCTTTCCCTCCCCCCCAGAACCGCGACAGGGTTCCCCTTGTCCTCACTTTTCACCTCACCAGCCTCCACATCTAAAGGATCATCCTCCGCCATTTCCGCCACCTCCGGTGTGATGCCACCACCAAACCCATCTTCCTCTCCCCTCCCCTCCCCTGTCAGCATTCCGAAGGGATTGTTTCTTCTGCGACACCCTGTTCTACTCTTCCCGGCACCTCGTCCTCTTCCCACGGCACCTTCCCGTGCAACCGCAGGAGGTGTAATACCTGCTCTTTTACCTCCTCTCTCCTCACCATCCAGGGCCCCAAACACTCCTTCCAGGTGAAGCAGCGATTTACTAGTATTTCTTTCAATATAGTATACTGTATTCGCTGTTCACAATGCAGCCGCCTCTTCATTGGGGGGACCAAATGCAGATTGGGTGACCGCTTTGCAAAACACATCCGCTCAGTTTGCAAAATGACTCTGAGCTTCCGGTTGCTGGCCATTTTAATTCACCACCCTGCTCCCATGCCAACATTTCTGTCCTGGGCCTGCTGCAGTGTTCCAGTGAACATCAACACAAGCTTGAGGAACAGCACCTCATCTTCCGATTAGGAATTCGATAGCCTTCTGGACTCAACATTGAGTTCAACAATTTCAGAGCATGCCTGCCTTTTTAAAAAAATATATAATTTATTTTATTTTTTTAACCATGAGTCTGTTTTAAACATGTTTTTCAGGTTTTTGCTTTTGGACAGAGCTGTTCATTATTCTGCAATTAACACTCTCTCTGGACTAATGCTTTGTCTTTTAACACAATTATTAGCACTCCCTTTGCTTTTGCTCCGTGACATTGTTGTCATTTAATCTCTCCTGCCCTCTGCCCTATCACACACCTTACCTTTTGTTCTTCTTCCCCCGCCCTCCCCCTTTTCACTTGCTCAAAGCCTATTACATTTCTGACCTTTGCCAGTTCTGATGAAAGGTCACAGACCTGAAATATTAATTCTGTTTCTCTCTCCATAGATGTTGCCAGGCCTGCTGAGTATTTCCAGCACTTTCTGTTTTTATTTCAGATTTCCAGCATCTGCAATATTTTGCTTTTATACAAACAGTTGATGCTCTGTGCCTCTTATAACTGTTGACATGCAAGGCCAATGTCAAACACAATCATAAAACTTAAGCATTATATTAATACCTGTTCTTTAAATACTTCTGGCTGTGCTATAGTAGTTTATATTGTTTTACTGTGTGATACATATGGTTAGAGAAGCATGGTATTTAATTGTTTTTGTTTTCAAACAGATGTCCACCTGGTCAGGTAGCCAGAGAAAATACCACGGGTATCAGAAACTGCATTTACTGTTTATGTGCTGATAGACTGTGCCATCATGGCAGCACCTGCATTGTACAATCCTCTACTAGATTCAGTTGTCACTGCTCTGAGGGATATACTGGTCGCCGCTGTGAAGTCAGTCTGGCAATCCATCATGATGACATAGAGCTCAGCTTCAGTTCCATGTTTGCCACATGCATTTGCTTTCTGGCACTTTTAGGTAGCTACAGTAACTATTCTTCTTTGGCCTCCTTGTCTCGAGAGACAATGGGTAAGTGCCTGGATGTGGTCAGTGGTTTATGAAGCAGCGCCTTGAGTGGCTATAAAGGCCAATTCTAGAGTGACAGACTCTTCCACAGGTGCTGCAGATAAAATTGTTTGTCGGGGCTGTTACACAGTTGGCTCTCCCCTTGCGCTTCTGTCTTTTTTCCTGCCAACAGCTAAGTCTCTTCGACTCACCACTCTTTAGCCCTGCCTTTATGGCTGCCCGCCAGCTCTGGTGAACGCTGGCAACTGACTCCCACGACTTGTGATCAATGTCACAGGACTTCATGTCGCGTTTGCAGACGTCTTTAAAGCGGAGACATGGACGGCCGGTGGGTCTGATACCAGTGACGAGCTCGCTGTACAATTTGTCCTTGGGAATCCTGCCATCTTCCATGCGGATCACATGGCCAAGCCATCTCAAGCGCTGCTGGCTCAGTAGAGTGTATGTACTGGGGATGTTGGCCGCCTCGAGGACTTCTGCGTTGGAGATACGGTCCTGCCACCTGATGCCAAGGATTCTCCGGAGGCAGTGAAGATGGAATGATTTGAGACGTCACTCTTGGCTGATGTCCATTGTCCAGGCCTCACTGCCATAGAGCAAGGTACTGAGGACACAGGTTTGATACACTCGGACTTTTGTGTTCCGTGTCGGTGCGTCATTTTCCCACACTGTCTTGGCCAGTCTGGACATAGCAGCGGACGCCTTTCCCATGCGCTTGTTGATTTCTGCACTGAGAGACAGGTTACTGGTGATAGTTGAGCCTAGGTAGGTGAACTCTTGAACCACTTCCAGAGCGTGGTCGCCAATATTGATGAATGGAGCATTTCTGACGTCCTGTCCCATGATGTTCGTTTTCTTCAGGCTGATGGTTAGGCCAAATTCGTTGCAAGCAGCCGCAATCCTGTGGCTGAGTTCTCTGCAGACACTCTTCCGTGTGGGATGTTAATGCAGCATCGTCAGCAAAGAGGAGTTCCCTGATGAGGACCTTCCGTACTTTGGTCTTCGCTCTTAGACGGCAAGGTTGAACAACCTGCCATCTGATCTTGTGTGGAGGAAAATTCCTTCTTCTGAAGACTGGAATGCATGTGAGAGCAGCAGGGAGAAGAAGATCCCAAACAGTGTAGGTGCGAGAACACAGCCCTGTTTCACGCCACTCAGGGTAGGAAAGGGGTCTGATGAGGCGCTGCTATGCTGAATTGTGCCTTTCATATTGTCATGGAACGAAGTGATAATACTTAGTAGCTTTGGTGGACATCTGATCTTTGCTAGTAGTTTGAAGAGACCACGTCTGCTGACGAGGTCAAAGGCTTTGGTGAGATCGATGAAAGCAACGTAGAGGGGCATCTGTTTTTCGCGACATTTCTCCTGTAGCTGGTGAAGGGAGAACAGCATGTCAATGGTGGATATCTCCGCTCGAAAACCACACTGTGCCTCAGGGTAGACACGCTCAGCCAGCTTCTGGAGCCTGTTTAAAACGACTCGAGTGAAGACTTTCCCCACTATGCTGAGCAGGGAGATTCCACGGTAGTTGTTTCATGGTAGGTGGGGAGCAGAGTGTTGGAGCATAGATGCCGAGTAGGTGTACTGGACCAGAGGCCATCAGCAGTCGGATGGATGGTATGCGTTCCGAGCCATTTGAAGGTGGCTCTATCATGCTGAGCAAAGAGTTTCTGATGGTGAAGCCCACTCCATGCTGTCTTGGTTCTTCAGGATCCCTACCCTGCCAGAAGAAGGTGTAGTCTTGCTCTCTTAGAGATCCGCTCGCAGGGAGGCGTGCCTCCTGAAATGCTGCAATGTCTACATTGAGTCTACTGAGCTCGTTGTTAATGATGGCGGTCTTATGAGAATCGTTGATTTGTGTAAGGTCTTCCGACAGGCCAGGACACATAGTTCTGACGTTCTAGCTTGCAAAACAAAGGGCTGGTAACTTCTTTCCTTTTTTTGTTGTGTTGTTTGGTGCGGTGTTACAGTCCACTTGTCGGGCAATGACCCTGAGCTCCAAGCACCCATTGAAGCAGGTGGACTGTGGCGGGACAGAACCTTACTGAACGGGGGCTGCCCGGTTTGAGGCGGGCAGTAGCTGTCCAGTGAGATGTGATGACCTCTCCCACTGACAAAGGCAACTCGTGGCGCCCAATCTCTACGCCAATTGAGCTGGACTTATAACCCATAACTGCTGCCTTCCATGT
The DNA here is from genome assembly GCF_036365525.1 of Heterodontus francisci. Classification (NCBI taxonomy): domain Eukaryota; kingdom Metazoa; phylum Chordata; class Chondrichthyes; order Heterodontiformes; family Heterodontidae; genus Heterodontus; species Heterodontus francisci. The sequence goes on from NC_090387.1 coordinate 40,510,870, forward strand.
TGTTTTGGTTGCTTTGAGGCGACTATGGAGTGACCTCTCCATGGCGCATGTCTGGGCAGATGTATGGAGGTTGTGAGTTGCCCAAGCGTCAAAACCCCCCTCTCGGCCTTCCTGATGGGGTCCAAAGGAGTGCAGAGCACGACTGCAGGAACTGCCGGAAACATGCCAAAGATGACAGATGACCGCCTTTGGGGTTCCGCTCCGGATTTTCTGTTAGGGTTTAGTCCCTTAGCCTTGGTCTCTCCCGAGATGCCCACAAGGCAGTGGGGTTGTTAGCTCCTATCCCTGAGCAGGGGCCCTAACAAGTAAGCTGTGTGATTTCATGGAGGGAGAGGGAAGGGGGGACGGGGTGCAGTGGATGCCGGGGGGAGGAGGTGGGGGGGAAGGGGGTGCGAGGGGGGAATTCACTTTGATTTCCTTAATTTCACAGCTGTCTTCTGAGGTTTGAGATTTCCTGGGAATTCTCCCTCTAGCGAAAGCTAGGCAAATCCTCCTTCAACACCTCATGAATCTGGATTTCCCAGCTTGAGCATAGACCTGCCTCAAAACAGAAACACCCCTGGTTCCTAATGGCCTCTCTGCTCCTGAGACCAATTGCTCCCAAAGCCAACAGCTTTCCAAAAGCCAATCTGCTTCTCCAAAAACCAACTGCCTGACTGTCTACACGCACACAGATCAAAAAACTAACAGCCACCCCCTGCATCATCTATCAGCATAGCAAGTGGTACATATGGGATGTCCCAGATAGCGATTTAAACTAATCATTTCCAACTCCAAATCTCTTTGATTCCTGATACCTACATGAATAATTTATATTGCCAATAATGACAGAGTAAACCCTTCTAGCATTATTGGTTCCAACTGCCTAACTAAATGAGGCCACCTGCGATTTTATGGCTTTCACCTGTCTAACTCTGACTCTGTAAGCACTCGTGGAGAGATTTAGAACTTTAAATCTTCTGTTTGCTCTGGGAAATTATATGAATAATTTAAACCTCTTATGATGGCAGCTGCTGACACACCAGGCTGAATTTTATGAGCCCTCCGGCATCGGGGGGTTGTGGTGGGGGCGGGGCCAGAAAATTCTTCTGTGAGAGGCCCGCCAGGGCTCCTGACATCGAGAAGGTCCTGCCGCATTTTACCAGCGGCGGCGAGGCCCCGGTGCAGCACCCCCCCCCACCCCGCTACTTGGTGGTGGGGCCTTCATTTCAATATGATAATGAATGTTAATGCATGCAAATTAACCTACCTTGTCCTGGCAGCTGTCCCACGCCGATATTCCGGTGGCCAGCCACATCTCCCGCTCCTTCTGAGGTGTGACACTGGTGGGGAAGGAGTAAGAGTGAAATTCTCAGGGTGGGAGGGGGGAGGGAGCGGGGAAAACACTTTTTATTGGCTGTGTGGATAGTTCTTCTTTTGGGCCTCCTTATCTCGAGAGACAATGGATACGCGCCTGGAGGTGGTCAGTGGTTTGTGAAGCAGCGCCTGGAGTGGCTATAAAGGCCAATTCTGGAGTGACAGGCTCTTCCACAGGTGCTGCAGAGAAATTTGTTTGTTGGGGCTGTTGCACAGTTGGCTCTCCCCTTGCGCTTTTGTCTTTTTTCCTGCCAACTACTAAGTCTCTTCGACTCGCCACAATTTAGCCCTGTCTTTATGGCTGCCCGCCAGCTCTGGCGAATGCTGGCAACTGACTCCCACGACTTGTGATCAATGTCACACGATTTCATGTCGCGTTTGCAGACGTCTTTATAACGGAGACATGGACGGCCGGTGGGTCTGATACCAGTGGCGAGCTCGCTGTACAATGTGTCTTTGGGGATCCTGCCATCTTCCATGCGGCTCACATGGCCAAGCCATCTCAAGCGCCGCTGACTCAGTAGTGTGTATAAGCTGGGGGTGTTGGCCGCTTCAAGGACTTCTGTGTTGGAGATATAGTCCTGCCACCTGATGCCAAGTATTCTCCGAAGGCAGCGAAGATGGAATGAATTGAGACGTCGCTCTTGGCTGGCATACGTTGTCCAGGCCTCGCTGCCGTAGAGCAAGGTACTGAGGACACAGGCCTGATACACTCGGACTTTTGTGTTCCGTGTCAGTGCGCCATTTTCCCACACTCTCTTGGCCAGTCTGGACATAGCAGTGGAAGCCTTACCCATGCGCTTGTTGATTTCTGCATCTAGAGACAGGTTACTGGTGATAGTTAAGCCTAGGTAGGTGAACTCTTGAACCACTTCCAGAGCGTGGTCGCCAATATTGATGGATGGAGCATTTCTGACATCCTGCCCCATGATGTTCGTTTTCTTGAGGCTGATGGTTAGGCCAAATTCATTGTAGGCAGACGCAAACCTGTCGATGAGACTCTGCAGGCATTCTTCAGTGTGAGATGTTAAAGCAGCATCGTCAGCAAAGAGGAGTTCTCTGATGAGGACTTTCCGTACTTTGGACTTCGCTCTTAGACGGGCAAGGTTGAACAACCTGCCCCCTGATCTTGTGTGGAGGAAAATTCCTTCTTCAGAGGATTTGAACGCATGTGAAAGCAGCAGGGAGAAGAAAATCCCAAAAAGTGTGGGTGCGAGAACACAGCCCTGTTTCACACCACTCAGGATAGGAAAGGGCTCTGATGAGGAGCCACCATGTTGAATTGTGCCTTTCATATTGTCATGGAATGAGGTGATGATACTTAGTAGCTTTGGTGGACATCCGATCTTTTCTAGTAGTCTGAAGAGACCACGTCTGCTGACGAGGTCAAAGGCTTTGGTGAGATCAATGAAAGCAATGTAGAGGGGCATCTGTTGTTCACGGCATTTCTCCTGTATCTGACGAAGGGAGAACAGCATGTCAATAGTCTATCTCTCTGCACGAAAGCCACACTGTGCCTCAGGGTAGACGCGCTCGGCCAGCTTCTGGAGCCTGTTCAGAGCGACTCGAGCAAAGACTTTCCCCACTATGCTGAGCAGGGAGATTCCACGGTAGTTGTTGCAGTCACCGCGGTCACCTTTGTTTTTATAGAGGGTGATGATGTTGGCATCGCGCATGTCCTGGGGTACTGCTCCCTCGTCCCAGCACAGGCATAGCAGTTCATGTAGTGCTGAGAGTATAGCAGGCTTGGCACTCTTGATTATTTCAGGGGTAATGCTGTCCTTCCCAGGGGCTTTTCCGCTGGCTAGGGAATCAATGGCATCACTGAGTTCCGATTTGGTTGGCTGTATGTCCAGCTCATCCATGACTGGTAGAGGCTGGGCTGCATTGAGGGCAGTCTCAGTGACAGCATTCTCCCTGGAGTACAGTTCTAGGTAGTGCTCAACCCAGCGGTCCATCTGTTTGCGTTGGTCAGTGATTATGTCCCCTGATTTAGACTTGAGGGGGGCGATCTTCTTGATGGTTGGCCCAAGAGCTCTCTTCATGCCATCATACATTCCTCTGATGTTTCCGGTGTCTGAGGCCAGCTGAATATGACTGCATAGGTGTTGCCAGTAGTCGTTTGCGCAACGCCTAGCTGTTCTTTGTGCAGTACTTCTGGCTGCTTTAAGTGCTGCGGATGTTAAATCGCTGGGGGCTTTCTTGTAGTTCAAAAGTGCAATGCGCTTAGCGGCTATGACAGGTTCCAGCTCTTCATTATGAGATTGAAACCAGTCTGCATTTCTCTTCGCACTTTTGCCGTAGGTGGTCAAAGCTGACTCATAGATGGCGTCTCTGATGTGGGCCCACTTGGTCTCAGCATCCCCTGTGGGAGTGTTTTGAAGGGCTGTTACAAGTGAATTTAGAAATTTTTGTAACAGCTGTGGGTGAGAAATTCTGCTCGTGTTGATGCGCGGGTGGCCCTTCTGCTTTGAATGATGCAACTTCTTTGGTCTGAGTCTAACCTTGCTGCACACCAGGGAGTGGTCGGTGTCGCAGTCCGCACTGTGGAAGCTGCGTGTGATTTGAACACTGTTTAAGGCGGCTCGCCTTGTGACAATGAGGTCTAGCTGGTGCCAACGACGTGATCTTGGGTGCCTCCATGAAACCTGGTGACAGGGTTTAGTGTGAAAGAACGAGTTGGTGATGCAGAGGTTATGATAGGTACACAACTCAAGCAGTCTCTGCCCGTTCTCATTCATCCTTCCAACGCCATAGCGCCCAAGGCAGGAGGGCCATGAGTCATGGTCGGCCCCAACCCTGGCATTAAAGTCCCCCAGCAGGAATAGGTGTTCGGTGTTGGGGATGCTGCTAATGATGTTATGGAGTTGTTCATAGAACTGGTCTTTAGCTTCATGTGCGGAGCAGAGTGTTGGAGCATAGATGCTGAGTAGGTGTACTGGACCAGAGGTGGTGAGCAGTCGGATGGACAGTATGCGTTCCGAGCCATTTGAGGGAGGCTCTATCATGCTGAGCAAGGAGTTTCTGATGGCGAAGCCCACTCCATGCTGTCTTGGTTCTTCAGGATCCCTGCCCTGCCAGAAGAAGGTGTAGTCTTGCTCTGCTAGAGAGCCACTCGCGGGGAGGTGTTTCTCCTGAAGTGCTGCAATGTCCACATTGAATCTACTGAGCTCGTTGTTAATGATGGCGGTCTTCCGAGAATCGTTGATTTGTGTAAGGTCTTCCGACAGGCCTGGACACATAGTTCTGACGTTCCAGCTTGCAAAGCGAAGGGCTGGTACCTTCTTTCCTTTTTTCATGTTGTTTGGTGCGGTGTATCAGTCCACCTTTCGGGCAATGACCCTGAGCTCCAAGCACCCATTGAAGCAGGCAGACTGTGGCGGGACAGAACCTTATTGACCGGGGGCTGCCCGGTTTGAGGCGGGCGGTAGCTGTCCAGTGAGGTGCAATGACCTCTCCCACCGACAAAGGCAACCCGTGGCGCCCAGTTTCTACGCCAATTTATCTGGACTTATAACCCGTAACTGCTGCCTTCCGTGTTGTTTTAGTCGCTGTGAGGCAACTATGGAGTGACCTCTCCATGGCGCATGCCTGGGCAAATTTATGGAGGTTGAGAGTTGCCCAGTCGTCAAAACCCCCCTCTTGGCCTTTCTGGTGGGGTCCAAAGGAGTGCAGGACACGACGTATGGCACCAGTATGGCTGCAGGAACTGCCGGAAACATGCCAAAGGTGACACATGACCGCCTACGGGGTTCCGCTCCGGATTTTCTGTTAGGGTTTACTCCCTTAGCCTTGGTCTCTCCCGAGACGCCCACAAGGCAGTGGGGTTGTTGGGGCCCCTACACAGGTGTAGGATGGTGCCGGTGGGAGGAGGGGATGCAAGGGGGAGGGGTAGAGGGAGGGGGTGGGGGGGGTGCAGGGGAAGGGGGTGCGGGGTGAAGATGGTGCGAGGGGGGGGCGGGCTGGGACGGGGTTGTGAGGGGGTGAGCTGAGAGGGTGGAGCAGGGAAGGGGACGGGGGTGGGGGGGGTGGAAGGGGGGTAAAGGGGGGGGGAGGGGGGGTGGAATCTGGTGCAGGTAATAAGCCATTTCCTCAGTGCCCACCATCGACGTCTGGAAAGCTCATCCACGTCCTTCGGGAGGTGAAGCATCATTTGGCAGACTTAGAGGTGATTACATTTGCTAAGGGTTTTTTTTTTTTGCAGTGGTTTAAATAAAGGCATGCAGCATTGCCGACAGTGCGCTGCAGATGCTCTCCGAGCCATCTCCCGCGGGCGCTTTGAAGTTGCGGCCGGGGGGGCCGTTCGTGGATGTTTTGGGTGTTCGGGGCACCTTTTCACAGGACTTCTCTCGGGTCCCGCAGCTCCTTCTTGATAGTGGGAGTGTTGAAAGGCAAATGTAAGGAGGGTTGAGGGGGGTGGGGGTGGGGTGAAGTTTGGTTTGAGAATAAAGTTCATTTTTGGGACATAGGCCCATGAACAAACATTTGGGACGGGGTGGGAAAGGGCCTCCTGCTTTTACTTAATTTTTTGAGGACAACGTACTGTGATATAACTTTAAAAATTAAAATTACTTCTAAGGGCTTGAAGCCCTTTAAAAATGGCACCGGATGCCATTGCCGGGGACAGAGCAGCCACCCCTCTACGTCATCTGGGGTGACTGTTCCGCCCCCTCCATTTAAATGAGCTCCCGCGTGAAATATCGCAGGGGCTCAGCGAAAACGCATCGCACCTGAAGACCACTGACAGCAGAGCGCGCTGCTGCGATTTGTGGCACGCTCATAAATTGTAGCCCCCCCCCACCGTCTCCATCAACAAGTTAAGAGGGGTTCCCATTGTATAGGGTCTTTACACTTCCCAATATGACCTTACTAAATAAACATGGGCTACCCTTTGCTTTGTAACCACACTCGGTTTGTTTGCCAGCTTCTCAAACCAGGTGTTTTCATTTGTCTTGCATTAAAAAAATCAATTCCCAAATTAAAAGTTACCTCTAGGAAATGTATACAAATCATGAACCAAGTGATCGTAACAGTCCATAAGTTCTGAGTATTGGGATATTGTAACTTTAAAAATGTCTGAGTGGGGATTTCATAGTGTAGCTTTTAATACTGTAAATTGAACAGCAAGGATGATTATGGAACTTAAAAAGGCTTTCTTGTCTATGTCAGTATAAAATATAGTCAAAATATTTATGTATTTGTAGAGAACTCAACTTTTTAAAATGTCATATTTTCCTGACAACTTTATCAGTGTGAATAATTGTTTGTTGTGTAGATCTGCAGCATTTCCTATGAATTTCCAAACTCAAATGGGAGCTCACCTTGGCCTCCTTTCTTCAATGTTCCTTAATTTACGATTAATGATTGAAAATATGGCTGAATTTGAACCTGACCTAACTCTACATAATGTGAGTTATTAGAATGGGGAGCCTGCTTTTTTAACTTCTTGTAATTCAGTAAATTCACCTATAAATATTTATAGGAATCTGCATCGAAGGTTTTATATTTGGTAATGCCTTCTTGCTGCTTTTGTGGAGGATTCTTTCTTCCAGTTATTAAATCCATTTTTAAACAAAGCCTAACATTTACAATGTGGTAGCTTAACATGCACTTTCCGAACAGACAGAAAAGTTCGATACAATTTTATAGGATCATAGGAAATAGGAGCAGGAGTAGGCCATTCGGCCCGTCAAGCCTACTCCACCATTCAAACAAATCATGGCTAATCATCTGCCTCTACGCTATCTTCCCCCACTAGCCCCATGTCCCTTGATGTCATTAGTATTCAGAAATCTATTGATTTCTGTCTTGAACATGCTCAATGATTGAGCTTCCACAGCCCTCTAGGATAGAGAATTCCACAGATTCATCACCTTCTGAGGAAAGAAATTCCTCTTCATCTCAGTCTTAAATGGCCTGCTCCTTATTCTGAGACAGTATCCCCTTGTTTGAGACTTACCAGCTAGAGGAAACATCCTATCCACATCCACCCTTCACATCCTGTAGGAATTTTGTAGGTTTCAATGAGATCACCTCTCATTCTTCGAAACTCTAGAGAATACAGGCCCAGTTTCTGCAATCTCTCCTCATAAGACAACCCACCAACCCAGGGATTAGTCTGCCGAACCTCCGTTGCACTCCCTCTATAGCAAGTATATACGATCTGGAATGTTTTAAATTCAGATGTTATATTTTTGTTAAAAGCATGAGCAAGGGGATATAAGGTGGATGGTAGGACCCTAGGAAGTACAGAGGGTCAGCGGGACCTTGGTGTACTTGTCCATAGATCACTGAAGGCAGCAGCACAGGTAGATGTGGTTAGGAAGGCATATGGGATACTTGCCTTTATTAGTTGAGGCACAGAATAGAAGAGCAGGGAGGTTATGATGGAGCTGTATAAAACGCTAGTTAGGCCACAGCTGGAGTACTATGTACAGTTCTGGTCACCAAACTATAGGAAGGATGTGATTGCACTGGAGAGGGTACAGAGGAGATTCACCAGGATGTTGCCTAGGCTGGGGCATCTCATCTATGAAGAGAGACTGGATATGCAAGGGTTGTTTTCCTTAGAGCAGAGAAGGCCGAGGGGGGACCTGATTGAGGTATATAAAATTATGAAGGGCATAGATAGGGTAGATCTTAGCGGAGGTGTCAATAACCAGGGGGCATAGATTTAAGGTAAGGGGCAGGAGGTTTAGAGGGGATTTGAGGAAAACCTTTTTCACCCAGAGGGTGGTTGGAATCTGGAACACACTGCCTGAAGGGGTGGTAGAGGATGGAACCCTCACAATATTTAAGAAGTGTTTAGGTGAGCACTTGAAACACCATAGCATACAAGGCTATTGGCCAAGTGCTGGAAAATGGGATTAGAATAGATAAGCTTGATGGCCGGCGTGGACACGGTGGGCCAAAAGGCCTGTTTCTGTGCTATATAACTCTATGACTCTAATGTATTTGAAAAATGATAACAGTGTCTTTCAGTTGAGGCCTTGCAGTGAACTGACATAAATTACATTGTTTTGGAAACCACTGAACTGGTTCAGTAAATTTGTTGCCTTATGGCATGCCTCTCAACTTCCCCGTTTTAACTGAGGTGTGCTAACATTAACTAGTGCCACTGAGAAAAGCTGCAGTGTCATGCAAGTCTCCCAACCTGGCAAAATCCAAAATGCCAATAAAGTTTGATTAAAATCCTGTAGATGTCTGCCACTCTCTCCCTCTCTTACCTTTTCTGCGTTCCATTGTGCAGTACATTTTCACTCGCATATCACACTCACAGTTTGTCTCTGTTTTCTGTCCATCTAACCCATTTAAGTGAATTTCATTCTCTTAGGTTTGAATATTTATACCTTGTTCCTGTATAGTTTATTTAAGTTATTTCACATTAATGTTTATATTTAAAATTATAAAGTAAAATCAATACATTTGAGTGAAAGAAGTATATTCTTCCTAGATTTAACATTTTTCTTCTTCGTAATTAAACATGTTCCTGAATTTTACATTCTTCCACCTTCACATCTACTTACAGCCTTGCTCATTGTTGTTTCTCTGTGGAGCTCTAGGAGGTCAGCAAAAAGTTTAAAGGAAGCCATATACAATGTTTCATCACATCGTGATCCCTGGAACATCTGGGAAAATGTTCTTAACTATGGTGAAGAAGGGGGTGGTGAAAAGGATCAGGTAAAGGATACTTAACACCTGTATTGGAAGGTAGACTTATTCAACAAGAAAAATATTGAAGAAACACAGCAGGTCAGTTAGCAGCTGTAAAGTGCATAGCATTCACCAGAACCGTTTTTCCAGAATTTTCTGTTTTTATTTCAGATTTCCAGCAGTTGTAGATTTTTGCAAACAATTTCCATGTGGATTCTCCTGATTGTCTTCTGTAACTTTATATACTCTGTTCTCTGGGTTTTCCTCCAATCTTCTACTGAAGTTAAGTCGGAAGATCGGGGAACCCTCGTGGAAATTCTATCACTTTATATTTGTACAGAATTGATGATTAACTTGTCAGTTAATTCTGTTCAGCCTCTTAATATAGACTGTACATGATGTTTTTGGGAGGAGTAGTGGAAGAACACACTTTTGCTTTTGGGGACTGGGCTCAAATTCAGCTCAGACTGATAGAATGGAAGTAAGATTCTATGATAAGATGAGTTTATGCAGCTAGGTCCCAGTGGGCAAAAGCCTACAGCATAACATTCCTTGTAATTGAACACTATTTAGCAGTATATTATTGACTTCACTTAAGGAGACTGCAAAAATAATTAAGGTTGAGCAAAAGGAGCTTTACTCCCAGTTGGTCCATGCTATACCTGATCTAGGAATGCTTGTTGCTGCCACTGGGTGGGGTTGGGGGTTGTTGAATTACTACAGAGGGTGTCTGATCATGTGCCATCGCTTCAGTAGATCAGTGGAAGCCCAAGAGAAATGGCCTTTACACCATTGGGGATTCTACCAAAATTACAGCAGACGATCTGATAAGTCTCCACAGAAATAACTAGCGTGAATGTCAAGTGTGGCCAATGGCTTCATAAAAACAGAGAGGCAATTTATTGCTTGGGTCTTCTTTTTCTTAACCTTTTTTAAAAACTAATTCACATTTTACAGATTCTCTTTCTCCTCCTTCCCTCCCTTCCTTCTCCCTTTCAGTTGTCTAAGTCATATTCTATGGAATACCCTCTTTAAATTCCTCTACCTTTCAGCAGTTTCAAAACTCACTCGACCATGCCATTGATCACCTCTTCTAAGCATCCCATTTAAGCTTTGTGCCCAATTTTTATTGCCTTTAATCGTTTTCAACTTTAAAGTTTCTTTACGGGTGCAAAATCTTTGTACTCTAGACTTTATAATTCACAGAAAAGTACTCCTTTAAACACATGTGCTTTCCACAAAGAGTAGATTTATTTCTGATGTGAGATGTTAGGAATATGGATTATATATTATAAAAGCACTAATTCCAGAAAGATTGTATGAGTATCAAGGGAAATCTTGTTCCCAAGACCAACCAAATAATGTGGACAGTACATTGAGAGGGAGAACTTACCAAAGTCTTAGGACAGCTATTTCAGTCAGACTTTACAACCATTGTATAGATACTGTCGTCACAGATTTACTACCCATTATAGAAATCAGCCGATTTTCATTTGCTGTAATTTCATTGGAAATCAAAATCAGGTAATTCCTAAAATGGCCAGCCAATCCTCAAAATCAGTTTTACAGGCGGCAAGTTGAAAATCTACCCCCCGATCTTGTTTTCATGCTAAATATATGCAGAAAAACTATGTGCAAAATTCAAAGAAAAAATAAGTGAATGGTGAACTTGTATTAGACATGGTACAGTATACTAATACTGATGGTAGCCTATCATCTCAGGACAGTTACCGTGGTAAACTGCTCTGAATATCATGGCAACAGAACAATGGTGCAGTGGCAGATGTTTAGAAAACCATAATGGATGGTGAGATTTGCCAAGTCTCTGTGCTGTATTATAGGAGGCGCAGATACAATAAACACAATGTGTAAGCACTTATTTATTCTTTTGTATAAACCTACAACAAAAGCTGAAATGTTTTATTGGTGTCTTATGTACATTCAATTTTGAGAAAAAAGCATATCTGTAGCTTTTAAGCAATCTTTTCATCATTTCTTTCCTCCTCTATCCTGAAGGCAGAGTCTTTGTTGAAGTACAGTTCTAGCTTGTGACCATCATTCATGTGGAGTGTTGTCCTGCAAGGGATATTCTAGTTGAGTGAAATTTTGGCCACATCTGATGTCTATACACACTCTCCTCCAGTGCTCACTGACCAACATTGGTTCCTGGTCATTCAACACTTCCAATTTAAAATTCTTAGTCTTGTGTTTAAATCCCGTTATGGCCTCATTCCTCCCTATCTCTATAACCTCCTCCAGCTCTACACTCACCACACAACTCTCCGTTCCTCTAACTCTGGCCTCTTGTGCATTCCTTCCTCTCTTCACTCCATTGACAGCTATGCTTTCAGCTGCCTAGGCCCTATGGATTTCCCTCCCTAAGCCCATGCATCTTCCTTACTTCCTTTAACCCATCTCTTTGACCATGCTTTAGGTCACCCCTCCTAACGTCTCTGTTTGCAAAGCATCTTTTTTTCCGATAATGCTTCTGTGAAGTGCCTTGGGGTCATTTTCTACTTCAAAGATACTAAATAAATGCAAGTTGTTGTTCCTGCTGTTATCAAAAATTGTGTTCGATAGGACCCTTTAAGTCATTGGGGAGAAAAAAAAATTCCCATTTGACTAGATTGGAAACTAGGCATCAAAAGGCGAGTTAAACAATGTACTAATCAAGTAAGCTGTCCAGTCCCTGAACCTGCGTTTTTAACTGCTTTGGTTCCAAAATTCCTCGGGGGTTCTGCTAATTTCTTGCGAGTTCAAGGGTTATCTGGGTGTCTTCCAAGGGGTGGAAGCTCATATAGCTTGGGGTGGAAGTTTAGCCAGGCATGATCTTGCTGCAATTGCATTTTTTTTTATTCGTTCCTGGGATGTGGGTGTCGCTGGCTAGGCCAGCATTTATTGCCCATCCCTAGTTGCCCTTGACAAGGTGGTGGTGAGCGTATTGCGATCAGAATAATGATGGGGTCTTAAATGTCCCACTGCACTTTTTGAAACTGACAACGTGGTTACTGAAAAAATTATAGTACTTTTGCTGCCTTTGACAATCCTATTGGTTGCATGTTGCAACCAGGAGTTTCTTGTTTGGTAATAGATATATTGTCATTATTCTTAGCAATGTCTTCTCCAACTCTTGAGAAAAAAACAATTTTTAGCAATGAAAAAGGATGAAGTCGTCATCTTTGTATTTCTGACAGAATAGTGTCATCAGTAAACTATGCTGAGATTTTACTAAAATCAAATGCTAGCTCAATGAAACACACAATAATGGGCCTTTACTCTCATTTACTTCAGATTTCCAGCATGCAGTATTTTGCCTTTTATTACTTGTCTGCTATGGTAATAAACATAAGGAAATGAAAACTCATGTTTGGTAAGCATTAAGGTTCCAATTCTGCCTTAAATGGGGTGAATCCCTGCAACTCATTCCATGTTGGATTAAATGAAAATAGAAATTGCCAGCTCTTTATCCACTAGATATCAGAGAGAGATCTCGCAAACCTAATACTGCTAGGCAAAGAAAAATAAAACATTCTATGATCTATTTATCTCATCAATTTTAATTCTTATGAAAATTGTGATGGTATTCAATGTTTTGAGGGCTGTACAATTCAGTTTATACTGATAGAATTGAGATGGACTTTGGCATTACATTTTGGGTCCTTTCTATATAGACGTTTTGGGTTCCTGTATATTAGATCATTCTCCTGAGTGAGTCCCTGTGCTTTAAGAGTGTCTTTACATGTTGTACAAGCTTGGTAAAATGCCATATTACCTTGGTAATATGTCCAGGACAACAAAAAGAATACTCTGGTCTTGCAAGTTTTTTTAAGCTTCCACAGAACTATCTCTAGTCCTAGGTAAACAATAAAACATCACATCAGACCTTGATGTAATTTTGATTAAGTAAGCTTATTAAATGAAAGTGAATACACAATGCTATAATGTGCATACATATTTACAGTAGAAATGATCTTTTCTCAAAAAAGGAAAACCTTGAAAGGTCACAAGTCTAGCTTGTCACTGAAAACAATTATAAACACAAACAAAATCATCTGTAATAGCTAACTCACTAGGAGATCTCCTGAAAGGAAAATTAACACCTATGATATAAAAGCCTTCTGAGTACAAAGAATTTATACTAACTACTCATATTTAGATCACTTACTTTATCAATAGTTCCATGTGACAGCAGTGAGACTAAACTCTGTGAGTACAGAGGTGCACATCTACACAAAAGATCATTAAAGATTCAGTTAAAAGGAACACAGAATCCAGTAAGTTTAAAATTTCCTATACAATTTCAATTTTAGAAAACTGCTCAAGGTATTTATAATGAAAGCTACATTCTGTGAACAAATGACAATATCCATATGAATATATTAATTGAATGATTGTTTATTTCCAAAAATTCATGCCAAACAATGTTGTGGAATGAAACGGCTCAACCCACAGTAGGTCCATTTCAAAATATATATGTGCTGTAACAAAGTGGATACAGACAATAATAAAACATTTTTTAAAATGGAGAATTCAGTAGTGATATGAGTGGCATTGTTAAATTGCAATGTTGCCACACAATGTTAACAAAAATCTATCACTATTTAAAGAAAAAAAACTATAATTTTTTTCAGTACAAACAGCCATGTACCAACTGGAATATTTTAAGTGTTATTGTGACATAAGATCTATTATTATGGCAGGCCCTTGACTAGAAAAAGAAAAAAGCTTGAACCCCTGCAATGTTCAATGTGTATCTTATCTTGTGTCAGTAAAGATACACCATCAACAGAATAATACACTGGGTTACTCTGCCCTCATGATTGAAAGGACAGCATAGGATCAGGGGTTAACTGGTTGGTTGGGAGGAATAGCAGAAGGCAGTGACAAAAAAAAATTAAGAAAACTAGTTACCACTGTATCTTGCCACAGCAGTAGCAACATTATTACACCCACATTTCAGTAGTGTTATTCTTCTTAGTTGTTGCCAGTATTCAGTTGACCTTATATGCAATGATCTTAATCATGCAAAAGACTACAATTACTGTCTCCAGAAATTCCCATTACAGAAAATCTTTTACAATTTTACATTCAGTCTAAATAAAAATTGAACGCAACATCACGTTTCACTGAAATGGACAAAGCAATGACTTACAATCATCAATTCAGAGACTTGTCAATATATAGACACATTGAAGAGACATTATAAGGCATTGCTCTATAGGCTAAAATTTCCCTCATTGTCAGCTGAAGTGGTCCATTAATTCAGTAATTTTAAAATGCACAAAAGGCCCAAACTGTGGAACAGCACCATAATAAAAATATTTCTTACACTATAATACTGCCCAACAAACCTAATCATCTAATTTGGCACTATTTGAATAGAGGTGTCAAGGTGTTACTTATAATTTTAAGATAATTTACAATATCAATAATCTGCTAATCACAGCCACTAACTGAAAGCATAGTAGCTTGTTCTGCACGAACGGTAACATAAATGAAAGCAAAATAAAAACTGTACCGTATTACACAAGACGCACGAAGCATACAAATATGTGATTATGCAGATAAACTCTACAGTAAAAAAAAATCAATACTGTAAGAACTGGGTCTCCAATGACAGTATTTATTAGCAATTCAAATAAATACTGCCACGAGTTCTAAGTCAAGATGACCAAAAAAAAAAATTGATTAAAAGAAACTATGTAGTGGTGTTTAATAGAAAAACTTGCAATTTCTAGGATATAACATGAAAAAACAGTTTGTATGTGTTAAGTGAAAATCTTGTTCCAACAAATTAAGTGAAATGAATAGAAATGTAAGAGAAAAGTACATTGCTTGAACGAGCAAAACATTTAAATGAGATTGGACTTGAACTGGATATCACATTTTGGACTGAAACATGAGCGATGATAATTAATTCTGGATTCAGCAGGAAAAAAGCTTTCAATCTCAAGTACAAGGCTAGACTCTTTCATAAATATAGCTTGTATTTTCTACTGTTAAAACTGACACCTTTTTTTTGGAATGTAATAATGAATGGTTGCAGAAACTTATTAATAAGGTTTGTCCTTCTTTTTCTTCAGTTTGTAAACATGGAAAGTTTTGTTTTTAAACACACGTGAGAAATAAATGGTATAGGGTGGTGCATTAGATTTGATTTCATCACAAAAGCGTGGATAAGGAGAAGGCTTCAAATCAGGATCATTTGCTCCAGAACCGTCCATCATCTGGAAAATGTATAATTTTACAGTTAAAATTCCCCAAAACTTATATTTTCACAGTACAAAAGTATAAAAGGTTTTCAAAATAAAAATTTTTAATGTTCACAATAAGGTTGATAGTGATTATTCAAGATATTTCAGATAGAACCTAGTCTTGTACAATTACTTATTACACATGACCCTGAAGTTTCATTACCAAATAAACAGTAGCGTAAATCAAGTTTTTCTAGTCCTTGAAATTGAAGTACGATCAGTCTCTGTGTTGCAGTTTCATTTAAGGACAGTTCTGTTACTAATTACTGTGGATGAGCTGAATCAATTTATTGGTACAAGGAGAAAAAAATCACACACCAGAAACACAATACCATCCCATGAAGACAATAAGGGCTGAATTTTATCAGCCATTTGGGGACAGGCTGGGAGGCAGGAAGGCTGTCAAAACATCGTGGGAAGGTGTCAGGGGAAGGGGGTGCCAATATTTTCCCACTGACATACCATTTTGCCAGCAGCGGGAAAGGTGGCAGACAGCCCACCCACCTGGAGCCCAATTGAGTCAATTAACTGGCCAATTAAGGGCCTCTTCCTGCCTTTGCTGGTGCGGGATGGGAGACCGCCAGATAAACACTGGTGGTCTTCCAGCTGGCTCCAGTGAGGGGGG
Source organism: Heterodontus francisci (assembly GCF_036365525.1). NCBI lineage: Eukaryota > Metazoa > Chordata > Chondrichthyes > Heterodontiformes > Heterodontidae > Heterodontus > Heterodontus francisci. The sequence goes on from NC_090387.1 coordinate 40,526,758, forward strand.
GGGGGTCTCTTTTTTGGGAATGTTTTGGCCCATGGAGGGGCCCCCTGGCGGTAATGGTGCCATCTGTTCTCAGCAACACTCACCCCACTCCTCATTGGGTCCTGCCTGACTGGACCTAGTGCCCCAGACCTCAGTTACTTGACTTTGAAGGCACATGGCTAGCGATGCGCCCTCATCCTCTAGGGGCAGCCCCAGCAATGGCCACCTCTCTTGGTGTTGCTGCTGAGCTGCCGGGCCTCTGATTGGGCTGGCAACTCTTGAGGGCGTGCCGTCATCCTTAATAGGCCAACAGCACCAGTGGCAGCCACTTAATTGACTGCCACCAGCAAAATGGCACTCCAGGTCCTGTCTGCTGAAGCTGCGCCCGCCCCCCCACACCCTGCTTTCGGTCCCGGTGGGATTTCTGCTGCCTCTGCATAATTCTGCCCCATGTTTCAGCTACATGCAGCACAAGATTCTTTGAATACTACTACATACTATAAGTATGGTTATACAAGAAAGGAATATTGAACATGAACTTTCTGTGGTTATTGACTTATTATCCCTCTGTCCCTCTAGGAGTCATTTGTCAAGACTATTTCTCAAAACTTTTGTGAATCGCCTGTTTTACCCGCTTCTGACTTAATGGTTCAAATACCAACTCTTGCACAGAAAAAGCTGATCTTTTTGGCTCACCTTCTCTAATTTTAATCATCTGGGAAAGTAACCCCTCTATTCTGTTTTATGATTAACGTTTAGTTTTATCACTGTAATGTCAATTAGATGTTTCATACTATGAATTAAGGGTTATGTACTGTGCACCTTCAAACTTGGCCTGTCATTTGCCATCTCTTCAGTCTTTTAATCCTAAACCATCTTCCCTTCTCTTTAGAAATTTGCTCGTGTTCATCCTATCCCTACGAAAGGGGTACCTTTCCAATTTTGTCCTTACAACGGCACTTTCCAAAGTCATAGAATCTGCAGTGAACTATGAAATAATCCATCAATTTGAAAGTTATAGTTCAAGTCATCTTTAGTTGTCTGACTTCACTATAGAGGATACAAAAGACATTCCAGTAATAGCTTTAAATCAGGAGGTGGAAGGAAGAGAGGAACTTGGTGAAATTACTGTCACCAGGGAAGCAGTACTGAGCAAACTGATGGAGCTGCGGGCTGACAAGTCCCCGGGTCCTGATGGACTTCATCCAAGAGTCTTAAAAGAGGTGACTACTGAGGTAGTAGAAGCATTGGTGTTAATTTTTCAAAATTCGCTAGATTCTAGAAAATTCCATCAGACTGGAAATAAGCAAATATAACCCCCTCTATTCAAGAAAGGTGTGGTGGGGGGGGGGGCGGTGGGGGGGTGCAGAAAACAGGTAACTATAGGCCAGTTAGTTTGATGTCCGTCGTGGGGAAGGTGTTAGGATCGATCATTAAGGAGGCTATAGATGAGTACTTGGAAAAATTCAAGGTAATCGGGAATAGTCAGCATGGTTTTGTGAAAGGGAAATTATGTTTAACCAATTTATTGGAGTTCTTTGAAGGAGTAACATGCGCTGTGGACAAAGGGGAACCTGTTCACGTACTTGGATTTCCAGAAGGCATTTGACAAGGTGCCACATGAAAGGTTACTGCGCAATGTAGGAGCTCATGGTGTGGGGGGAAACATATTAACATGGATAAAAGATTGCCTGGCTGGGTCCTTTCCTGAGTGGCAGGATGTGACGAGTGGAGTCCCGCAGGGGTTTGTGCCAGGGCCTCAAGTTTTTACAATTCATATCAATTACTTAGATGAGGGGAGCGATTACATGGTAGCGAAATTTGCAGATGACACAAAGATAGGTAGGAAAGTATGCTGTGAAGAGGACATGAGGTTGCAGACCAATATAGTTAGGTTGAGTGGGCAAAAATCTGGCAGATGGAGTATAATGTGGGAGAGTGTGAAGTTGTTCACTTTGGCAGGAAGAATAAAAAAGCAGAGTATTACTTAAATGGAGAACGACTGCAGAATTCCAAGCTGGAGAGGGATCCAGGTGTTCTAGTGCATGAGTCACAAAAAGTTAGTATGCAGGTACAGCAAGTCATAAAGAAGGCTAATGGAATGCTATCCTTTATTACGAGAGGAATTGAAAATAAAAGTAAGGATGTTATGCTTCAGTTATACAGGACATCGGTGAGACTACATCTAGAATACAGTGTGCAGTTTTGATCTCCTTATTTAAAGGAAGGATGTAAATGCATTGGAGGCGGTTCAGAGGAGGTTTACTAGATTGATACCTGGAATGAGCAGGTTGTCTTATGAGGAAAGATTGGACAGACTGGGTTTATTTTCACTGGAGTTTAGAAGAGTGAGGGGAGACTTGATTGAAGTATATAAGATCCTGAATGGTGGATGTGGAAAGGATGTTTTCTCTTGTGGGTGAGTCCATAACGAGGGGGCACAGTTTTAAAATTAGGGGTCGCCCTTTTAGGGCATAGATGAGAAATGTTTTCTATGAGGGTTGTGCGACTTTGGAACTCTCTGCCTCAGAAGGTGGTGGAGGCGGGATCACTGGATATTTTTAAGGAGGAGGTAGATAGATTCTTGTTCTGCAAGGGAATAAAAAGTTATCTGGGATAGATGGGAGTGTGGAATTCAAGACACAAACATATCAGCCATGATCTTACTGAATGGTGGGGCAGGCTTGAGGGGCTGAATGGCCTACTTCTGCTCCTAATTCATATGTTCGTATGACTCTCACATTTTCCCACATTATAATCCATCCGCTAAATTGTTGACCACTCACTTAACCTATCTACATCCCTTCGCAGACACTTTGTGTCCTCCTCACAACTTGCTTTCCTATCTTTGTATCATCAGCAAATTTGGCTACAATACACTCAATCCCTTCATCCAAGTCATCAATATAAATTGTAAATAGTTGAGGGCCTAGCACTGATTGCTGTGGCATCCACTAGTTACAGTTTGCCAACCTGAAAATGATCTATTTATCCCGACTCTCTGTTTTCAGTTAGTTAAACAGTCCTCTATCCATGCAAATATATCACCCCCAACACTATGAGCTCTTTTCTTGTGCAGTAACCTTTTATGTGGTACCTTATCGAATGCCTTTGGAAATTCAAATACACTACATCTACTGGTTCCCCTTTATCCACCCTGCTTGTTACATCCTCAAAGGACTCTAATAAGTTTGTTAAACATGATTTTCCTTTCACAAAACCATATTGACTCTGGTTGATTGTTTTATGATTTTCTAAATGTTCTGCTACTACTTCTATAATAATGGATTCCAGCATTTTCCCAGTAACAGATGTTAGGTTAACTGGCCTATAATTTCCCACTTTCTGTCTCCTTCCTGTCATGCAGGCCCCCACCTGCCAAGCATGAGGCACATTAATCTCACTACATGGACATTAAATTTCAAATTGTTGCCAGGAAGAATAGAAGGCCTGTGACAAGGGGTTGCCAGGCCCCTGGTTGGAAAGACATTTTTGCAAAATAACAGACATTGTTTGGAACAAAGGAGCTATCCCCTGCTCCAATACAATCCACAAACAGATGTGGTCAAATCAGTTTATCACATGACTAACCTGCTTGGCAGTCTGGGTTTTTTTCGGGAATTGTACAGTTTGAATTGAGTGTCTGCAGAAAGCTGTTTGCTCCTGGATTGAAAAGACCTTCCCTGGCTGGCTCACTAAAGCCTCTCCTGTCTGTTCCCATCTCTTTCTCACTGAACTCGAAAACCCACTGAAGACACATGAACCCCAAGAGAGAAAAGTCTCCTACAGTGAACAAGGTTTAAGAAGAATACTGGGCCCCAATGAAAAGCAAGAACCGTAACAACAAATCTTTTTCACATTATTTTTCTGCTGCTCTTTTCTGTCTCTATTTGCATGCGTGTATCGTGTATGCATGTTAGCGTGGGCGTGTTGTGTATCCATAGACGTCAACCGAATTAGAGTTTAAGTTTAATAAATTTCAATCTTTCTTCTTTAAACCTAAGAAAACCTGTGTGTGTGTGTGCTGGTTTCTTTGCCTTATAATTGGAAAGCGGTGAACAAGGATTCAGCAAGGGGGAACTAAAAACACGGTGTGTTTAAAAATTAAACACTGCTACAGCAAGATCAGCTGAAGGCTGAAAGGGAACCCTAGACCTCTTTCTCACCTTGTCATAACACTCCCTTGAATAGTGGTGTTACATTTGTGCTTTTCCCAATCTGCTGGAACCTTTCCAGAATCTAGGAAATTTTGGAAGATTACAACCAATGTATCTACTATCTCTACAGCCATTTCTTTTAAAATTCTAGAATGCAGGCCATCAGGTCCAAGGGACTTGTCAGCCTTTAGTCCCATTAGTTTTCTTAGTACTTTTTCTCTAGTGATATTGATTGTTTTAAGTTCCTCCCTTTTACCCCTTGATTTTTTACTATTCTTGGGATATTTTTTGTCTTCTTCCGTGAAGAAAGATGCAAAATATTTCCTCAAAGTCTCTGCCATTTCCTTGTTTCCCATTATTAATTCCTGAGTCTCATTCTCTAGGGGACCAACATTTACTTTAGCTACTCTCTTTCTGTTTTAATATTTCTTGCTAGTTTACTCTCATATTCTAATCCCTCTTTTTTTTTATAGTCATCTGTTGCTGGTTTCTAAAATTTTCCCAATCTTCTGGTCCACCATTCATCTTTGCAGCATTGTACACCTTTTCTTTCAATTTGATACCATCCTTAACTTCCTTAGTTAGCCACGGATGGTGCATCCTTCTTGTAGAGTCTTTTTTTCTTAATGGTATATACATAGAAACATAGAAAATAGGAGCAGGAGTAGGCCATTCGGCCCTTCGAGCCTGCTCCATCATTCATTATGATCATGGCTGACCATCCAACTCAGTAACCTGTTCCCACTTTCTCCCCATATCCTTTGATCCCTTTCGCCCCAAGAGCTATATCTAACTCCTTCTTGAAAACATACAATGTTTTGGCCTCAACTGCTTTCTGTGGTCGTGAACGCCACAGGCTCACCACTCTCTGGGTGAAGTAATTTCTCCTCATCTCAGTCCTGAAAGGTTTACCCCGCATCCTTAGACTATGACCCCTGGTTCTGGACTCCCCCACCATTGGGAACATCCTTCCTGCATCTACCCTGTCAAGTCCTGTTAGAATTTTATAAGTTTCTATGAGATCCCCCCTCACTCTTCTGAACTCCAGCGAATATAATCCTAACCGACTCAATCTCTTCTCATATGTCAGTCCCGCCATCCCAAGAAGCAGTCTGGTAAACCTTTGCTGCACTCCCTCAATAGCAAGAACATCCTTCCTCAGATAAGGAGATCAAAACTGCACACAATATTCCAGATGTGGCCTCACCAAGGCCCTGTATAATTGCAGCAAGACATCCCTGCTCCTGTACTCGAATCCTCTCGCTATGAAGGCCTTTTTTACCGCCTGTTGCACCTGCATGCTTCACTTCAGCGACTGGTGTACGAGAACACCCAGATCTCGTTGCATATTCCCCTCTCTCAGTTTATAGCCGTTCAGATAATAATCTGCCTTACTGTTTTTGCTACCAAAGTGGATAACGTCACATTTATCCACATTATACTGCATCTGCCATGCATCTGCCCACTCACTTAACTTGTCTAAATCACCCTGAAGCCTCTCTGCATCCTCCTCACAACTCAGCCTCTCACCCAGTTTTGTGTCACCTGCAAATTTGGAGATATTATATTTAGTTCCCTCATCTAAATCATTAATATATATTGTGAATAACTAGGGTCCTAGCACCGATCCCTGCGGTACCCCACTAGTCACTGCCTGCCATTCGGAAAAAGACCTGTTTATTCCTACCTTTATACCTTTGTTGAGAGTTATTAAATATCTTCTTATATGTCTGCCACTGCTTATCTACCGTGTTACCTTTTAATCTATTTTCCCAGTCCACTGTAGCCAACTCTCTCTTCATACCTTTGTAATTGCCTTTATTTAAGTTTAAGACACTGGTTTCAGACCCAAGTTTCTCATCCTCAAACTTAATGTGAAATTCTATCATGTTATGAGCCCTGTTGCCGAGAGAATCCTTTACTACGAGATCATTAGTTAATCTTGTCTCATTACACATTACCAGGTCTAAAATAGCCTGCTCCCAGGTTGGTTGCAGAATGTATTGTTCTAAGAAACTATTCGGAATACACTCTATGTACTCATCCTCAAGGCTATCTTTACAAATTTGATTTGCCTCATTGATATGAAGATTAAAATTGCCCATGATTATTGCAGTACCTTTCTTACAAGCCCACCTTATTTCTTGATTTATGCTCTGTCCTACAGTGTGGTTACTGTTAGCTGGTCAGTGACTTCTTTCCCTTGCTATTTCTTATTCCACCCAAACTGATTCTACATCTCAATCTTCCAAGCCAACATCATTTCTCACTACTGTACTGATCCCATCCTCTATTAACAGAACTACTCCACCTCCTTTTCCTTTCTTCCTATCCTTCCAAAATGTCAAATACCCTTGAATATTCAGTTTCCAACCTTGATCACTCTGCAGCCACATCTCTGTAATGGCTATCATATCAAACCCATTTATTTCTATTTCTGCTATCAATTCATCCATCCTGTTACAAATTCTGCTTGCATTCAGATAAAGAGTCTTTAATTCTGTCTTTTTACCATTTTTCTATAGTCTGACACTATTTGCTGGTGTACTTTTATGTTTGTATGCTCTGTCCCTACACTCTGGTTTTCATTACCAATATCACTACCCTGCACTATTGCCTTGTCCTTTCCAAATCTCCCCTCACATGAACCCTCCTCCCCACTATTTAAAGTTCTCAACATCATCCACTCATCACCAAGTGCTACTCATTCTCTCTTTTGCTGATCATTTAATTCTACATTTGTCAGCTTTTTTCAGATTGCACATTCTCAGTGCATACAATGCCCACTCATTTTGCAGTAAAATAGGTATCTCACTACATCTTGATCTCCACGCTTTTGATGGGAATATTAAAATCTTCCTTCTTTCACTTGTTTGAAAGACAAATTTCTCTGCACTTCTTGGATTTTAGCCCTTCGTGTTGACTTCTTTAAAAAAAAACTGCAAAAGATCAGCACACTGGCACCATGATCATAACTGACTGTATATTGTCAAAGCTATTAAATCTGCACTTGCATCATCAACAAGTTATGCAAGGGGATAACTGAACTACTGGATGGTGAGAATCTACCAAATACAATTTATTTGGATTTTCAGGAAACCAGATGTGTGGACTTTAACTCAATGAATCTTAATCTTTAATGGCAAATTAGCTATCTAAATAGATAACTGACTTGGCAATAGGAAGAACAAAACACTGATAAAGGGTAAGGGGGCAATGCCTGTTTGGAGTGTTAAGTATTTCAGAGGAAACTGCCTCTTGTAACATGCAATATGAAATTTGCTAATGATAGCAATCTATGCACCAAACAGTCTAGAGTCTGGACAGAGTTGTGATGATTAACTGCTAATTTGAACTGTCCCATTAAAGCACAGCTCAAGTATTGTGTGTATAAATCTAGGCAATGTAGCCACTAGCAAATTCTGAGATCAATTACTTGTAAACTTCAGGCTCCAGACCATAACCCCAGCCTTGGAGCTCTGAACCAGAAGATCCCAGCCATTGCCTAGAATCACAAGCTGATCTACCATCATAAGGTGAAATTATTCTTAATGTGTTAGTTATCAAGTAGGACTTGATAGATATTATTTAAAGCTACTAACTGAAATCTAACAAATCATGTCAATTTTTTTTTTTGAAAGGTGCCTTTTAGCAGACAAGACTGAACAAATGATACTTACATGACCATTTGCGGTATCAAGCAGGTCTCTCAAACGACAGCCTCTGCTGTGCCTTCTTTCATAACAAATACTGTCCTCCAGGATAATGTAGTCTGTTCCATACAATCTGAGGATACTGTACACCTCTTCAGGGGAACGCCTGGAGTAAATCTGATAGATCTGCAGAGGAGGACAGCACAAGCAGTGTCAACGCAACAGAAACTTAAAGCACAGAATGACTAAAGGCCACTTGGTTCCTTCTAACTAACTGCACTCAGCACATACCATCTGGGATTCTTCTCTCCTATTTAATCTGCTGACAGGCCTGAATGGCTACAAATGGAAGTTTCAAAAAATTAAATTCAAATTCCCAAATAACTATTAAAGATGATTCCAGAACACTAATCGTACATTCCTACCTGAATACTTAAACCTGCATAAGATAATCCCCTTTTCTCTTCTGCAAACCATCTTCTTAAACCCCTCGGCCCTGGCTCCTGCAGCCTCACCTCCAACAACTGCAAGGAGCTCATGGACTTATTCATCACTAAGATTGAGAACATCTGATCAGTTACCTTACCACTTTCCTCACTTCATCTAGCCCATCTGACCAACCTCTCTCTAAGGTTTCTGCCCTGCCCCAGTCCTGAACTTGCATCTTTCTCTAGTTTCTCTTCTATCATGTCTCATGCCCTCTCCAAGCTCATCTTGTCCATGAGATCCACCTGCTCCTCCCTAGAACCTATTTCCACAAAACTGCTGACCACCCAATATCTTTCTCTCCTTAAAATCTGTTGTCATCATCCCTCTCATCAATAAAACAACCCTTGACTCCTCCGTCTTTGCAAATTACCACCATCTCCAACCTCCCTTTCCTCTCCAAGGTCCTGGAATGTGTTACTACTTCCCAAATCCGTGCTCATCTTTCCTGGAACTCCATGTTTGAATCCTTCCAAACAGATTTTCACCCCTGCTGCAGTATTTAAATGGCTCTTACCAAAGTCACAAATTACATCCTATGTAACTGCGACAAAGGTAAACTATCCTTTTCATCCTTCTCGACCTTTAATACCATAGACCATGCCATCGTCCTCCACCTTCTCTCCACCAGAGTCCAGCTGGGTAGGACCACACTTGCTTGGTTCCATTCTTATCTATTCAGTCATAGCCAGAGAATCACCTGCAATGGCTTCTCTTCCCACTCCCGCACTGTTATCTCTGGTGCCCCTAAGGATCTATGCTTTGCCAGCTTCCTATTTCACATCAACATGCTGCCTTTTGGTGTCATCATCCAAAAATACAGCGTCAGTTTCTACATGCATGCTCATGATACTCAGCTATACGTCTACGTCATCTCCCTCAACCCCTCCACTGTCTCTGAATTTTCAGACTACTTATCTGACATCCAGTACTGGACGAGCAAAACTTTCCTCCAATGAAATATCGGGAAGACTGAAGCCATTATCTTCGGTCCCCGCTACAAACTACATTCCTCTTCCTGGCAACTGTCTGAGGCTGAACCTGACCGTTCGCAAGCTTGGGGTCATATTTGATTCCAGGATGAGCTTCCATCATATATATCCATGCCACCACTAAGACTGCCTACTTCCACCTCTATATTATCATCTGACTCTGCCCCTGCCTCAACTCATCTGCTGCTGATACCCACAACCATGCTTTATTTACCTCGAGACTGGAGTATTCTGTCGCCTCCCATGTTCTACCCTCCATTAACTTGAGCTTACCCAAAGCTCTGCTGCCTGTATCCTAACTTTTGCCAAGTTACATTCACCCATCACTCCTGTGCTCACTGAACTAAGCAATGCCTTGATTTAAAATTCTTATCCCGGTTTTCAAATCCCTCCATGGCCTTGTCCCTCCCTATCTCTGTAGTCTCCTCCAGCTCCCAACCCCCCGAAATATTTGCTCTTCTGCAAATGCTGTTCTTTCAAGGTACAGCACACAAAGAGGCTTACAATATTTCAGAATTGACAACAATGAGTTATATAGGGGAGATAACATATTCTTGCTTAAAATTGAACAACTTTGAGGTGCACTGCCTTTAATATCTTATATGCCTTATTAATAATGCTTTAATTGACCAGATACTTTCAGTGAGGAACCATATGCAAATCTTTTTCATTTTCCTTTGCCAAAGTACACATCACCCACATGTACAAATGTTTCATATTTCCTTACATTTAACCACAGTACATTCCATCTGTTATTCTTTAGGCCATCCGCTTAATTTGTCTCGAAAGCTGTCAATCTGTTCAACATTAGTGATCTAGCTACACAGCTTAGCATCAAAAAGCCACATTACTAGAAGTACTCTCCTCCATATATCAATTGCTTATCAATCATGTAATCAGTAAGTGTTACAGCACAGACCTTTGCAGACTATCAACAGACATTATCTGTTAGGCCTCTTATCATCACCTGCTTTCTATTGCCAATACAATTTCTAGACTAGCTAGTTTATTTATCATTTATTCCATGTACTTTTTCACTCAAAGCCCAGATGCAAAACTTTATCAAATACCTTTTGGAAATCCAAGTAACTTACCTTTACTGGGCATTCCTCATCCCAGTTTAGTCACCAGACATATTTAATTTAGTGATGTCAAATGCTACTTTGGAAAAAATTCTATTAAGCCCCCTTTGGGGGAAATTTTAAACATACACTCAAAATGGGCATAAAGTCAGTGTTGCATCTGCTGCATCCAATCAAACCCTTAAGCAGGAGGCCGGAATCAGTTTCAGATATGGACCTCATTAGAATACAGTTAGCAAGCTGCCCTGTGCCTAATGAATGTTTGCATGCAGCTTTCAAACCAGGGGGCTGAAAATCTGGTGGCTCCATTTGCAAGTTGAGCCAGGCACTAAAAAGAGATGGGAGGTACATTATGGGGAGAGGCCTTAACCAGCAATTGGCAGCAAGCCACTGTATTGCTGTTGCTGCTCTTCCTGGCCCAATAAAAACTTCCCCTCAAAAATATTCCAAGCTGTTTTATAGTGGTTCCTTTCAGGACCACTGGTTAGGTCACTCACTGCCTGGTGCAAATGAGCACCACTCAGCCTATATGGACTTGGACATTTCAAAAGGAGTCCTAAACTGTTGTAGGACATCGATTTGCATATGCATGCATTTTCAATGGGTAGCAATGCTGGGTGTCCATTTACAGGGTATCATGATGCGCTGTTCAAGGGAAGCCTTTGCCTTCCTGCCATTTCCAAATGGTGTACTCCTTGTAAACAGGACATGCAGCAGTTGAAAGTCATCCTCACTGTCTCAAATTACTTACACTAGTGACAGATCTGTAACCACTACTACTTCATCGGATTACTATAAAGTGTAAAATGCCCATTCTTGATAATAGGAAGGGCAAAAGCTAGACTTGCAACTGCTGTGTTTTTCATAGTTCAAATGGGCATTGTTAGAAAATTTCACAAGTCCATACACCATTACTAAAAATGTGCTGACAACTCTGTTTAAAAGACTGTTCTCCCCTCATCTATTAGGTGATATTCTCACTTTTGTATGACATTTTTTGGCTTCAAGGACATTCACTTGTTAATTCAATCTGCATTTTTCTCTTGAGCAGCTCCTGTGACCTAAGTTACAGGCAGTAATCATTCACAAATCAGGCATCTCTCAGTTTGCCACAGGTAGGTTTGATACACAGGCTCCCAATGTTGCTGTTCCAGTAAACACATAGGCTCACCCATTACCTAAATCAGTTTTGAGTACAGCAGAAGCCAAAAAATGGATCTGAAATAAGGAAACAGACCCTGCTCCAGGAATTAACCCTCCATTGTTACAAGGATGCAATCTGATCTATTGTCTGCTGGCGATGCATACCTGTTTTGTTCTTTCTCTTAACTTTTTATCTTCATAATGAGGGTGATTAGTTATGGTTCTCCCAGTACACAGCTTGACCCCTGCTAATAACTGCATACTTCCAGCAAACACTGCATTTTTAGAAGTTTTTAATCTGTGGGGAGAGAAAGGAAAACAAATTAATAATATATTAAACACTGATACACAGGTTGCTTTATAGGTCAATATGTTTGTTAGCATAATTAAAAAAAGAGAAACATTAATTAAGTCAAACTCTTCTAACAAACTGGCAGCAAGAAACATCTGCAGTATTTTGCTTTTATTTAAGCAAGAAACACCTCCCTGATACCACTAAAAGTGCCATTATCAAAACTCAAACTTCAAAAATTGGAAGCATAATAGGAAATGCAATACTCAGGAGTTTCTAATGATGAGGTTGCCTGTATATTGGAACATCAGTGTACTTTGTATCTGATAAATTGGCACCAACTGGAGACGGTGAAACTGAGCAATAGACAATTCAGAAATGTCACTACGGAGAAAGAACGCACGTACATTATTTTAGGTATAATAGATATTAAAAGGCAAAGGAATTGCTCTAGGAGGATGAAAGAATAAAACTAACGGGACGATGCCCAAGAATTTGCTGCAATTATGTTATTGGTGACGATCGCCATACGCAAGACTGTTGGTTGCCCCAATCCTCCATAATTATCCCTAATTTGCTCATGCCTCTCTCAGTATTCAGATGTTTAAATTCATCCCCTCTAGTTACTGACAACAGTGAAAACAGTTTCTCCTTATTTATCTATCAAATCCTCCTATAACTTTGAACACCTCTATCAGATCTCAATCTTTGTCTAAGCAATGAGTCACAGTTTTTCTAGTTGCACCTGATAACTGGGTCAGTGGTAGCAATCCCACCTGAGTCAGAAGGAGCTGGTTCATACTCAGCAGTAGTCATTTCCAGCGAGTGGAGACCGAGTCTCTGGCTCTGAATTTTGGGTTGACATCCAGAGGTATGTTCGCATTGAGTGGGTGTTGATGGCCCTCCATCATCATATGGATTGTGCGAGCCTGTAGAACCCACCTGCCCTATAGGAGTAACCATCCTATAGGCTGATACAATGAGGCTTATGGCCATTGAAACACATTCATATTGTGGCCCGTCAGACTGCAAATTACTTTATGCTATTCTCCAAGAGCAGAGTATAATGATAAGAAAACAACCTGATAAGTAAAGCTTCTTATCCCTTGTATCATCTTAGTAAATTTCTTTTATATCCTGTCTCTAAAGTGATGAGATATTTAAGCATGCCATCCAAAACAAGACGTAACATTGTAACAATGGCATAACCAATGATTTGTAGAGGTTTAGCATTACCTCTTTAATTTGTACTCTATGCCCCTATTTATACAACTTAGTGTCCCATGTTGCTTTTTTTAAATTTGTCTTCCCACTTTTGAAGATTTGTGTATCTGAACCTCCAAGTTGCTTAATGTATATTTCCTTTCCTTATTCTTCCTTCTAAAATATATCACTTCAAATTAATTTTTTTCTGATATCTATTTTCCCATTCTACTAACATTTCTATGTTCTCTTGCAGTTGCTTGCAGCCCACTTCGTAGCTAATCACGCTCTCTATTTTTGTGTTTCCGCAAATTTTGAAATTGTGTCCCTATCGAGAAGAGCATGGTCCCAACACGGACTGCTTAGGGATATCAATTTTTTACAATTCTCTTGTCCAATAAACTTGATTCTCTTTTTCTGTCTTTATCCAACTTCATCTCCATTGCTGTCATGTTCCCTTTAATACAATGCATCTTCATTTTACCGACAAGCCTGCTAACTGGCATCTCAACAAACATCTGTGAAAACTCATATACACAACGATCATTGTTTTTCCGAATAAAGTTGTCAGAGGCAAGTTGTGTTTTACAAATTGGTGCTAGCTGTTCTTAATAAACCCATATCTTTCCAATTGAGTACTAGTTTTATACTCTTGAAGCTTACCCAGTACTAATTTTAGGCTGACAGAGTAACCTGTTTATCCATTTCTCCCTCTTTGTAGATTCTTTATCAGCAACCCTCCAGTCTTCCAACACTGGCCAGAAATTTACAATGGGCGGCAGGCCCCGCCTACCTGCCGAAAAGTCAATGGCGAGCCCGTCTCTGCCGGACCTGGGGAGCCACGCTGGGATTTTTTTGCTCCCCAGACCCTAAATTGGCCTTGGGGGGGGGGATTTCCATCTCGTTGAGGTAGGAAGTCCTGCCTAATGGAGCTGCCGGCCAATCAGCGGGCCGGCACCTCTTAGTCCTAGCAGTGCCACTGGGTGCGGTGACCACTTCTGGGACCGCACCCAGCCAACAGAAGCAAAAGGGACGATGGCCCCAGAACCAAGGTAAGTTTTTGCAGCCTCACCGGGGACAAACTGGCCGTGCCCCGGTGAGGCAAATGGGGTGGGGGGGGGGGGGGGGTCGGTTGGGGGGCGGGGGTAGGGGGGAATGTGTAGTGGGGGCAGGTGGGCTGTGGGGGGGACCCTCTGTGGGGCACAGGGTGCCCTATCATGAAGGCAACCCCACCCCCCCAAGCCTGCAAGACATCCTGGCAGCATTCTAGGGGCCTTTGCTGCTGGCTGCCGCTGGTAAAATACAATTAAGTGGCAGTTAATGGGCCACTTAAGGGCCTTAATTGGCCTGAAGCGGGCAGGCCGTTCCTCACCGCCTTCGCCTCGCATAAAATTGCAGCGGGAAGGCATCAGGAATAGTACCCCCTGCCTCCCACTCAACTTTACAGCCCCCACCCCCCCGCCATCAGACAGCTCGCGTAGGGGGCCGTAAAAATCCAGCCACTATTTCTAAATCCTACCAAAAGTCTGCAAACCCAACTGCTGAAAATCACTATTTCTGATAACAAACATACTCCATTCACACTCCTGCACAAAAATTTGCAGATTTTTCTAAAGTTGTACTGGAACACACCACACACTGCTGGATACAGCTTCTGCCAGCGCCCTAGACAGTATTTCATGGACTGTTGTCTTAATCTGGAAAACTCAAACCAATAAACTTAAGAACTAACTTAAAAGCAAAAATGACTTGTTTCAATTTGTTATGGATAAGAAATTTAGCACAATTTTAAAGTTAAAAATTCAAATGCCATTTTGAAAGTAGAAAATTATTTAACTTACTTGATCCAGTTCATTAATTCAACTGTATCAGGGTCATAAAATTCCCTCAGATCTGACAGTTCAGCCATTATCTTTGGCCAGAACTAGAAGAACAAGAGACCAAATGTTGAACAAATATAATGTTTCTGTTCACATTTCCCACCTTACTAGCCTGAGAGCAAGTACCCTCCAGCTAAAGGATAGTAGATACGGTAACCAAGGATAAATCCGCCACCTTTGGGAATGTTGCTATCTGACGAGAGAGAGGGGTTAATTGAGGACTGAAGCTTGATCAAGGTGAAACAAACCACTGCAAATGGATTCATACACACTGCCTCCACTGGCTGCTGTACCAATGACCTAGCGGTCATTTACTGGGAAAAGTCTAAGTATAAATGTCAGTTCAGATGAGTCAGGATTTCATTTGTATGCACTACATTGGTAACATATAGTGCCTTTTTAATGGGTATGAATTTTTTAAGTACTTTTACCACAGATACACAATTAAGAAAATCCCACCTAATGCAAGGCAATATATCAAATTTAATTCGGAAAATGCAGTGTTATAAACTTGTAGTAGATAATTCATCACTTGTGAATACCCTTACAATTTACTTTGATAAAACAGACCTAAAATTGCAGATGAACGAATCAACATTTACAATAGACAGAATGTGGGTGTCAGCTGCATAATTACTCATTAAAACAATTATAACCATAATGTACTCTACAAGCCTTTATAATAACAAAAAGGGGAACTCTGGTTTATTAAGAAACTCTACACACAAAGGATAAAGAGCATAAAATTGCATGTTCAAACAGAGTGATCTATATTGTTATGGACAGGTGGGAAATGATAGGGAGGGTTTCCTCTTTTCACCTCCAAACTGACCAAAGACAGTGTGTTTTATTAGAATTGTGTTTTAACTCTTGAGCATTTTAATGGTCAATAGACAAATGACGCTTTATCTTATAGGTTTAAAGAAAGGTAAATGTTTATTAAACAGCAGCTGAAAATATTCACAACCTCACTCTCTCTCTCACACACACATGCACACACAAGAAAAGATAGAGATTAAAATACAGCATGCATTTAGGTCTGATGCTTTAAAAAAAGAGTTTGTTGTGATACGTTGTTTGTTTCCCTGGGAGGGAGATTTAAAAATGGTGCTGGTCTGTTTTCCTTTTTCCTCGTTCGCTGATGTCAAACTTTGGAAAGTTTCAGGTGGACAGATGCTTTGTAGCAGACGTCTATGGTTAAATCTCAGTCATGGTTCAATGGCAAAAATACCCTGTTACAATTTCTCAGGTAGAGAGTTTCAAGGTCACCTTTCGTCTCTGCCTCAAGATATTTTCAAGATGGTATTCTGGCAGGGTCCTCTTTCTTGCTGGGATGGATCTCTCTTCCTTTTGGCTTCTGGCTTTCTGCACAGAGACTTAGCTTCTGCCAGGTGACCCAAGTTTCTCTCCTGTTATTTTATAAATGGTGTTTGATGGTGTGGCCATTGTTAGACAATGGGTTTGGATGTTGCTCATCTCTATGCCATCTTGATAAAGTGATGCTTTTTTCACTCCCAATATCCTGAGTTTGAGTCTGGAGTCTCCATGTCTGCAAAGTTATTGTTAGCCCAACTAGTTGAAGAGAGGTAGCTATTAACATTGAATGGGCCATTTACATCTCTAATGCTTTCTTCAACACTTGACCAGAAATGATGATTTGTTCCGGGTTCCAGCAGTTACCGTGTGTATTCGCAGTACAGGAGAGGTCACCTGACCTCTTATTCCCTCTTGTTTTGCAGCAAAACGTGTTATTTTGAGTTCAATTCGTCAGTTCATTTTATACTTCATAATTTTTCCTTCTGTCAGCATGACAATATATAAATTTTGTACTCTAACATAGATGAGGCATCAATTATGTAATTTATTTTCCCATTAACTAAAATTAGAAATTAAACACTGACATATATTCTAATTCATTTCAGAACTAGTATTGGGCAGAAAAAATACACTGTCCCTACAGTCATGCACAGAATGGATCAGGAGTAGAATATTGCATTTGACAACAAACCATTAACACAGGTTTGGAACAGTTACTTTGCTTGTTAAGCTCTACACCTGAAACAGCATCTCTTCTGTTTGACACCATAAAATATTCCCCTGAAAACACTCATTGCAACCAGCAACCAACAGCTGATAAATGCACCTCATAAAACTTAAATCACATGCAATAACTGAAAGTAGTGTTCACTTAACTTTGTCTGCAGAGTAGCTCAAATAAAATCCCTTTTATCAGATGAGACAAAGAGATGATAAAATGCAGGGCCACCCAATATACTCTTCATGTGATCTCTTTTCACAGACACTGACACCTGAACAAACAGACTACAGCTCATGATATTCTGTTGTCTTCTGCCTTCTACCCACTTAAATTGGTTTTCTGACACAGTAAAATGCAAAACCATTCAATATGGTGTCATGCTTACGAAAAATCTGTTGATTAAAAAAAACTGAAGAGACTCAAACTGAAGAGTTATAATAAGTGACTTTACCTTTTTTAACAATGGACAATGCTGCTAAAGATGGCCTCATGTACATTCGAACATTGCCACACTGTCTGTTTAGAACAAAGGATACTTAACCAGGTTGAGAGGTGTCAATTACACCCCTCCTGAAACATGCCAGAATTGAATGGGTTCTAGTGAAACAAAGAAGGTATGAAGTGGAAACGACATAACCGATAATTCTCATCCTGGCCCACTGTGTGATCACCATGGGGGACAGACCAAAGCATCTCCTACCAGAATCTGATGTGATAAAACTTTTTACCTTAAAAAGGCAGCCTTCGAGGCAGAGAGAGAGAGAGACCCAGAAAGAAGCATCAACAAAAGTTTGTCTAGTTAAGAGCTCGGAAAAAACCCAACAAGGCAAGAAGGAGGGCGCCCTGCTGTGAACTCTACATTTTCACCTTGCGCAGCAGTGAATTGGAAGTGATCCTCTGTCTTCAAACTGAACTTTCAACCAACAGAGAAACCTACAAATACCTCAGACCATCAACCAATGAGAATTTGACTTCCGAGAGAGTTCAACAGGTTAACCGTGAACCCCGAAACCCTACCTCACTTGAAAACCACTTACCCCCTTTCCTCTCTATCTGCCTTTTGTGCGTATGTGTGTGTGAGTGAATGCGTGAGTGGATACAATTGCTACAATTTCGGGATAAGGCATATTGCTCATTAAATAATTAATCTTTGGTTTTAAACCTATAAGAAAACCTACCGCTGTCTGTCTATTTGACAAATAAACAATATAAGGTTAAACCCTAATAACAAAAACACTTGCTGCGGTCAGGTGAGAGTTGAACAGTGGGAACCACTAGCAGGCCTCACAACGTGGCCTTAACAATGTTTAAAACTGACATATACAGAATAACTCACAGGACAGAAAATAAAAATAGATATACCATGGGTGGGGGGATTTTACCTGGGCTTTTGGGGGAGTGGGTTTGAGTGGGAAACTGTCAAACCTTCTTGATGACATCGCTTTGATGCTGGAGCTATTATAACACCTGGGACTCATTTATATCCCATTGGTCACCTGCCCAATCAAAAAAGTGCAGATAGACAGCTGGCTGTCTGTCTACGGGCAAAGATCAGGTTGCCACTTAGTGGCATTCAAGAAGATTTGATACATGCTTTCAACGGGGTAGCATGGTTGGAAGGTGGAGGGGGAAAACCTTGGTAGCAGGCCCCCTAAAGATAATAAAACTCATGTTTTTGGGCTTCTACCTCTTCACTGACAGATTTACCGAGTGGGGTCATAATAACATTAGTGTACAGTTCTGGTCACCACACTATAGGAAGGATGTGATTGCACTGGAGAGGGTGCAGAGGAGATTCACCAGCATGTTGCCTGGGCTGGAGCATTTCAATTATGAAGAGAGACTAAATAGGCTGGGGTTGTTTTCCTTGGAGCGGAGAAGGCTGAGGGGGGACCTTATTGAGGTATACAAAATTACGAGGGGCAATGATAGGATAGAAAGGAAGAAACGTTTTCCCTTAGTGGAGGGGTCAATAACCAGGGGGCATAGATTTAAGGTAAGGGGCAGAGGAGGTTTAGATGGGAGTTGAGAAAAAAAATTTCACCCAGAGGGTGGTTGGAATCTGGAACACACTGCCTGAAGGGGTGGTAGAGGCAGGAACCCTCACAACATTCAAGAAGTATTTAGATGAGCACTTGAAATGCCATAGCATACAAGGTTACGGGCCAAGTGCAGGAAAATGGGATTAGATTGGATGGGCGCTTGATGGTCGGCACAGGCGCATTGGGCCGAAGGGCCTGTTTCTGTGCTGTAAAACTCTATGACTCTAACATATAGAACCCCGATTTGGATGATAAATGATGCTCCTTGCTGGTGTCTGGCAGGCGTATAGCTTTCTAAAAGAAAAAGACCAGTTAAGGTGATGATGGTGGGTGGAAATGGAGTAAGAACAGGCCTATATGTTTAAGGAGGCAATTTTAACTGTGCTGTTGTCCTGCTCCTGCCAGGCGGAGTGAATTAAAATCAGGCCCCATACGTTAGAAGTACAGTATACAAAATGACCTCTATAAGTCAAGTGAAAAAAGATAATCATTTACAAAGTATTTTCATTATCTTATTCAGAAATCTGTGGTATGTACGCACAGGCTCTAAGTACTCAATAGTTATGAAATTGCAGAATCATGCAATTTTGTCCTCTTATCGCCAACAAATATTTTCATGTTACCTCAGATTCAGCTTTGGCATTTGCAGAAAGTGTAACTCACTAATGTTAAATAAATGTTATACAATGTGCGAATTGCTTTAAAATGAGTCATGTAACACTATCAATGCAACTAAAAGAACGGATGTGAAAATAAGAAACCTAAAAAGTAAATATTGGTGCATTTCTCAAAACATTTCCCACAGGGAGAACATATTAAGAGATCATTTTGATTAACATTTAAATGGGAACGGTAACATCATGGTAATGTCACTGGACCAGTAATCCAGAGGCCTGGGCTAATGCTCTGGAGACATGAGTTCAAATCCCACCACAGGGGAATGTAGATTTAAAAAAAAATAAAGTGGGTTTTCGCCGGGCACTCCGGTTTCCTCCCACAGCCAAAGACTGGCAGGTGATAGGTAAATTGGCCATTGTAAATTTCCCCTAGTGTAGGGAGGTGGTAGGGAATATGGGATTACTGTAGGGTTAGTATAAATGGGAGGTTGTTGGTCGGCACAGACTTGGTGGACCGAAGGGCCTGTTTCAGTGCTGTATCTCTAAAATAAAATAAATAAAATAAAAAGCTAATCTCAGTAATGATGATCATGAAATTAACAGATTGTCGTAAAAATCCATCTGGTTCACTAATGTCCTTCAGGGAAGGAAATCTGCCATTCCTACCTGGTCTGGCCTACATGTGACACCAGACCCAAACCCACAGCAATGTGGTTGATTCTTAACTGCCCTCTGAAATGGCCTAGCAAACCACTCAGTTATACCAAACTGCTACAGAAACTTTAAATAAGAATACACTACATGCACATTGCAGCGGTTCAAGAAGGTGGCTCATCACAGCCTATGATTGAATAAAAAATGCAGTCCAAATTGGAAAAGACAATTAAAAAAAAACTACAACTCTTAAATAAAAACAGAAAATAGACAGCAGATCCATCAACATCTGTAAAAATACAATATAACAATTCAGGTGTGCAACTTTCATCAAAACTGGGAAATGAAAGATAAAGAAGGCTTTAGTAAAATGTAGAAAAGAAAAGCAAGGAAGTGGGGAAGAAAAGAGACAACAGACAGTCCAGTGACCTAGAAGAATTTAACAGGTTGAATACCTTCAGAAACCTGTTAAATTATATAAAAAATCTGAGTGAGTGAATGAAAAGTTGGATCAAAACAATGTGTACTCAACTTAGAATATGAAAAGCATGGGGAAGGTATAAGGTCTGAAATAAAACTACAAACACAGGTCTGCTAGCCCCAACAAGAAAAAAAGGTCAACACCTGATTTCAGAACCCATGCTGCAGCTATCTTCTGATAAAGAGTTTGCAGTGAAGCCTTGAACCATCGCCCTTCCTAACAAAGTCTTTCAGCACCCACTGCTGAAAAAAATAGGTTGTAGCTAAGATTTAAAATGACTAACATCAAAGTTCAGCTGAGGGGTGCAGAGGTCCCAGGACAAAGTAGAGATGCTGGCCCTGAAACTGTCAAGCTTGGTTGGAACAGTGTAGGAGACAAAGGTGCAGAAATCAGATTGGAAATATGAGAAGTTAAAGTGGTATGCCACAAAGAGATCAATGCCACTGGCCAAACAGCCTATGCTGGAGTGTATACTCCACACAAGCGCCCTACCGCTCTAATTACCTCTTCCCACTCTGCTCCTGTATCCCTCTACTCCATTCTCCCACACGTTTGGTAAGGTGGTCACTTAATTTGCATTTGGTCTCCCCAACATAGGTCAAACCACACCGTGAGTAGTAAATGCAGTATATTATTTAGAGGAAGTACTTGTAAATGGCTGTCTCCCATGAAAGAAATGTTTGGAGAATTGGCTATTGGTATGGGAAAAGGTGAATGGACAGGTGTTGTATCTCATGTGGTTTCATGGGAAAATACCAGAAGGGTAGATTGAGGTTGGGGTGGTGGTGGTGGTGAAACGCAGAGAAGAGAGAATTGTGCTGTAGGTGATGGAAATGGCAGATGAAGTGATGGATGCCAAGGTTGGTGGGTTAGAGTGTGTAAATAGATGGTGAAAGGGACAGGAAGGGAACAAGGTCTGAAATGAAAAAGGAAAAAGAGTAGTTCTGCCATCCCCAAAATCAGAGGAAAGAAAACTGGCCAACACCAGAATTGGTGCAGAGTCCTCAATGAGAGTTGTGTTCATTATTGTTAGCCGAACTTTGCCTCTGTATTCCTCTTTCCCATTCTCCCTCATGTATGCATCAAACCTCTGCTTAAAATGCAACATTGCTTTCTGCTGCAATCCTCCATGTAGCAGCAAGTTCCACAGTCTCACCACTCTGTTTAAAGGTGGTCCTCCTAACTTTATTTGATCGGTTAGTGACTAAGTTATATTTATGCCCCCTGTTCTGAACTCACCCATAAGTGAAAACAGTTTCTGCACATCCACCCTTTCAAATTCTTTCATAATTTTAAAGACCTCCATCGGGTCTCCTCTAAGTCTTCTGTTTTACAGACAGAAGAGCCCAGCCCACTCAATCTTTCCCGATAGCTGCAACCTCTCAATTCTGGTGACATATTGTAAATCTTTACTGCACTTTATCCCTATCCTAATTCTCAATTTGTTACCTATGTGCCTATAGATTTACTTTACTATTTCATTTTATATTCTTTCATATTTCATTTCCTCTTTCTTCCAAAATGTCCTTTTAACCTCTTACCCAAGATTATTCTTAAAACCCACCTCTTTGGACAAGCCCACCTGTCCCAAAACCTTCTTTAGCTAGGTGTTGATTTTTGTTTAATTATCCTTCTGTGAAGTGCAATGAGACGTTTTCTATGTTAAAAGGGCTACAAAAATCAAATTGTTATTGCATTTGTTGTTGATTGTTCTTCGTCCACATCAACATAGTTTCAGACCTGCATGACAACAGTGCATTAGGATGTTAACCCAGTTATCATTCAAAAAATATTGAAGCTCATAATGCACTTTTACACTACAGAATTTCATGATTACAAAGAATTTACAGCATAGAAACAGGCCATTCTCTCAATTAGTCTATGCCAGTGTTTATGCTTCACACGAGCCTCCTTCCACCTCACCGTATCAACATATCCTTCTATTTCTTTCTCCCTCATGTACTTATCTGGCCTTCTGTTAAATACAGCTATGCTATTTGCCTCAACCACTCTATGTGGTAGCGAGCTCCACATTTTCACCACTCTGAAAAAAGAAGTTTCTCCTGAATACCTTATTGGATTTATTTGTGATTATCTTATATTCATGGCCTCTAGTTTAAGACTGCCCTATAAGTGGAAGCATCTTTGCTACGTCTACCCTATTGAACCCCTTCATACTTTTAAAGACCTCTATTAGGTCACCTCTCAGTCTTCTCTATTCGAGAGAAAAAAGCCTTAACCTATTTAGATTTTCCTGATAGTTGTACCCTCTCAGTTCTGGTATCATCCTTGTAAATCTTTTTTGCACTTTCTCCGATCCTTCTGTATATTTTTTGTAATATGGAAATCAGAACCATGCATGGTCTAAGTGTGGTCTAACCAAGGTTCTATATAAGTTTAACATAACTTCACTTTTGAATTCTATTCCTCTAGAAATGTACCCAGAGATCCCTTTGCACCCTACCCTATTTAGACTCCTATTTTCCATGGAGAAGGTGGTGTCCTTATTCCTCCTACCAAAATACACCACATCACACTTATCTATATTGAAATTCATTGGTCATTTACATATCCATTCTGCAAGTTTCTGAACAACTTCTTGCATTTTGATGTCTTCCTTGGTACTAACAGTACCTCCTAATTAGGTGCATCAAGATCGAAAGTTAGCATAAATGGACAATAAAGGAGCAATGATAAGATTTTGATTTCCTAAGAATGGCACATCATCTGCAGGCTCCATCTGATTCCGATAATCCATTTTGAGAGATTTTTATAGTCTTAAATTTTAAAAATCTGAAAATTTACATGGATGAGCTAAATGTTTTTGCTTTCTCAGGTACAGTATATAGTGGAATAAATCTTACCTCATGGTAAAGGTAAATGAAGATTAATATGGGAACTGCAAACCTCATCACACGGACCTGTAAAAACAACAGACCTAAAGGTTAACTAATGCCAGTAAATGTGGGTTCTGTGGCTCAGTTGGAAGCACTCATGCCTCTGAGCCAGAGGTTTTGGGTTCAGGTCTCACTTTAGGACTTGATGTCCTCACAAAGAGCATTTGTGATGTGGTTTATCAAGTTGTCAAGCCGCCTGCAAATCCTTCCAATACTCCACACTATTCTCCAAGGGAAAGAGCATGAAGATACAAAAACAATACCGGTAGATTGAAAACAGGCTAACATTGTACTCATTTTCAAAAAGGACAAAACAAAAGCAGTCATTGGCAACTACTGACCCATTCATCTTACTTCAATACAGTCATAGAGTCATAGAGTTATACAGCACAGAAACGGGCCCTTCGGCCCAACATGTCTGTGCCAGCCATCAAGCACCTATCTATTCTAATCCCATTTTCCAGCACTTGGCCCATAGCTTTGTACACTATGGCATTTCAAGTGCTCATCTAAATACTTCTTAAATGTTGTGAGGGTTCCTGCCCTTCAGGCAGTGTGTTCCAGATTCCAATCACCATCTGGCTGAAATTTTGTTTTCCTCAAATCCCCTCTAAACCTCCTGCCCCTTACCTTAAATCTATGCCCCCAGGTTATTGACACCTCCGCTAAGCGAAAAAGTTTCTTCCTAGCTACCCTATCTATGCTCCTCATGATTTTATATACCTCAATCAGGTCCCCCCTCAGCCTTCTCTGCTGTAAAGAAAACAACCCTAGTCTATCCAGTCTCTCTTCATAGATGAGATGCTCCAGCCCAGGCAACATCCTGGTGAATCTCCTCTGTACCCTCTCCAGTGCAATCACATCCTTCCTATAGTGTGGTGACCAGAACTGTACACAGTACTCCAGCTGTGGCCTAACTAGCAATTTATACAGCTCCATCATAACCTCCCTGCTCTTATATTCTATGCCTCGGCTAATAAAGGCAAGTATCCCATATGCCTTCCTAACCACCTTATCTACCTGTGCTGCTGCCTTCAGTGATCTATGGACAAGTACACCAAGGTGCCTCTGACCCTCTGTACTGCCTAGGGTCCTACCACCCATTGTATATTCCCTTGCCTTGTTAGTCCTCCCAAAATGCATCACCTCACACTTCTCAGGATTAAATTCCATTTGCCACTGCTCTACGCATCTTACCAGGCCATCTATGTTGTCCTGTAATCTAAGGCTTTCCTCCTCACTATTTACGACACCACCAATTTTTGTGTCATCTGCGAACTTACTGATCATACCTCCTATATTCACGTCTAAATCATTAATGTACACTTCAAACAGCAAGGGTCCCAGCACAGATCCCTGCGGTACACCACTGGTCACAGGCTTCCAATCGCAAAAACAACCCTCAACCATTACCCTCTGCCTTTTGCCACGAAGCCAATTTTGGATCCAATTTGCCAAATTGCCCTGGATCCCATGGGCTCTTAACGTCTTAACCAATCTCCCATGCGGGACCTTATCAAAAGCCTCACTGAAGTCGATGTAGACTACATCGACTGCTTTACTCTCATCTACACATCTAGTCACTGCCTCGAACAATTCAATCAAGCTTGTTAGACCTGATCTCCCCCTGACAAAGCCATGCTGACTATCCTTGTTTAATCCCTGCCTCTGCAAGTGGAGATTAATCCTGTCTCTCAGAATTTTTTCCAATAGTTTCCTTACCACTGATGTTAGACTCACCGGCCTGTAATTACCTAGTTTATCCCTGCTACCCTTCTTGAATAATGGTACCACATTTGCTGCCTTCCAGTCCTCTTGCACCTCTCCCGTGGCCAGAGAGGATCTGAAAATTTGTGTCAGAGCCCCTGCTTTCTCTCCCTTGCCTCACATAACAGCCCGCGATACATCTCATCTGGGCCTGGGGATTTATCCATTTTTAAGCCTGCTAAAACCTCCTCCCTTTCAATGCTAATTTGCTCGAGTATATCACAATCCCCCTCCCTGATCTCTACACTTACATCATCCTTCTCCATACTGAACACAGATGAAAAGTAATCATTAAAAACCTCACCTACGTCCTCCGGCTCCACACACACATTGCCACTTTGGTTCCTAATGGGCCCTACTCTTTCCCTGGTTATCCTCTTGCCCTTAATATACTTATAAAACGCATTGGGATTTTCCTTTATCTTGCCCACCAGTGTTTTTTCATGCCCCCTCTTCGCTCTCCTAATTACTTTTTTAAGTACACCCCTACACTTTGTATACTCCTCTAGGGCCTCCACTGTTTTCAGCCCTCTGAATCTGCCATAAGCCTCCTTTTTTATCCTTATCCAATCCTCTACATCCCTTGACATCCAGGGTTCCCTGGACTTGTTGGTCCTACCCTTCACCTTTATGGGAACATGTTGGTCCTGAACTCTCACTGTTTCCTTTTTGAATGACTCCCACTGGTCTCATGTAGACTTTCCTACAAGAAGCTGCTCCCAGTCCACTTTGGCCAAATCCTGTTTTATCATATTGAAATCGGCCCTCCCCCAATTCAGTACCTTTATTTCCAGTCCATCTTTGTCCTTTTCCATAACTACCTTAAATCTTACAGGGCGGTACAGTGGCTCAGTGGTTAGCACTGCAGCCTCACAGCTCCAGTGACCCGGGTTCAATTCTGGGTACTGCCTGTGTGGAGTTTGCAAGTTCTCCCTGTGTCTGCGTGGGTTTCCTCCGGGTGCTCCGGTTTCCTCCCACATGCCAAAGACTTGCAGGTTGATAGGTTAATTGGCCATTATAAATTGCCCCTAGTATAGGTAGGTGGTAGGGAAATATAGGGACAGGTGGGGATGTGGTAGGGATATGGGATTAGTGTAGGATTAGTATAAGTGGGTGGTTGATGGTCGGCACAGACTCGGTGGGCCGAAGGGCCTGTTTCAGTGCTGTATCTCTAAAACTAAAAACTAAGTTATGGTCACTATCCCTGAAATGTTCCCCCACTGACACTTCTACCACTTGTCCGGCTTCACTCCCTAGGATTAGGTCCAGTACCGTCCGTTGTCTTGTAGGACTTTCTAAATGCTGGCTCAAAAAGCTCTCCTGTATGCATTTTCAGAATTCCGCCCCCTTTAAGCCTTTTGCACTAAGACTATCCCAGTTAATATTGGGGAAGTTGAAATCCCCTACTATTATTACCCTATTATTTTTACACCTCTCTGAGATTTGCCTACATATCTGCTCCTCTATCTCTCCCTGACTATTTGGAGGCCTGTCGTACACTCCCCCTTTTTGTTTTCAAGTTCCACTAATATGGCCTCATTTGAGGAACCTTCTGAGATAGCATCCCTCCTTACTGCAGTAATTGACTCCTTGATTAATAGTGTAATGCCACCTCCTCTTTTACACTCCTCCCCCCCGTCACGCCTGAAGATTCTATATCCTGGAATATTGAGCTACCAGTCCTGCCCTTCCCTCAACCATGTCTCTGTGATAGCAATATTATCATATTCCCATGTGTTAATCAACGTCCTCAATTCATTTGCCTTACTTGTAAGACTCCTTGTGTTAAAATAGATGCAATCCAGCTTTGCATTATTTGCTTGTGCCTTAACAGGTCTATATTTGCTCTGCTTTCCAGACTTACTTAATTTCTCTTCTACATTTGGCTGTGCATCACCCCCTACTGTACCTCCACTCTGTATCCCATCCCCCCCCCCCAAAACAGCATTCGTAAACCTCCCAGCAAGGATGTTGGTCCTGTTCCAGTTCAGGTGCAACCCGTCCAACTTGTACAAGTCCCACCTTCACCAGAAACAGACCCAGTGATCCAGGAAACTAAAGCCCTCCCTCCTGCACCATCTCTTCAGCCATGCATTCATCTGCTCTATCCCCCTATTCCTATACTCCTAGCACGTGGCACTGGGAGTAATCCAGAGATTACAACCTTTAAGGTCCTGCTTTTTAATCTGCTACCTATCTCCCTAAATTCTTGTTGCAGGACCTCATCCCTCTTTCTTCCTATGTCATTGGTACCAATGTGAACTACGACCTCTGACTGTTCACCCTCCCTCTTGAGGATGTCCTGCAGCCGCTTCGTGACATCCTTGACCCGAGCATCAGGGAGGCAACATACCATCCTAGAGTCACATTTGCGGCCACAGAAAACGCCTATCTGTACCCCTTACGATAGAATCTCCTATCACTATAGCTCTTCCACTCCTTTTCCTCCCCTCCTGTGCAGCTGAGCCACCCATGCTGCCACAGACTTGGCTCTTGCTGCATTCCCTTAAGAAGCTATCTCCCCCAACAGTATTCAAAGAGGAATATCTGTTAGAGAGCGAGATGGACCTAAGGGACTCCTGCACTACCTGCCTAGTTCTTCTACTCAGCCTGGTGGTCACCCATTCCCTTTTTGTCTGAGAGTCTTTACCTGCGTTGTGACCACCTCCCTGTACGATCATCTCAGCCTCGCAGGTGCTCCACAGCCACCGCTCCAGATTCGAAACGCGGATTTCGAGTAGCTGCAGCTGGAGACACTTCCTGCACGTGTTCGCCCTGGACACTGGAAGTGCCCTTGACTTCCCACATTGCACAGGAAGAGCACTCCACATTGCCGAGGTGCCCTGCCATGACTTACCCTTAATTTACTCAAAAATTTTAGATTATTTACACTAGGGACCTTGATTACCTAAAAATCACTACTTACTAACTAAAACAAGTTAGTAATAATTATTAGTAATTATTAATAAATTAAACTAATTAAAAACAAAAAAACACACTTTAGTAGTACTAACCTACAGTATAAAATAACGGCATTGACTAGAGTCATAGAGAAATACAGCACTGAAACAGGCCCTTCGGCCCAACGGATCCGCGCCGATCATCAACCACCCATTTATACTAATCCTACATTAATCCCATTTTTTCCCTCTCACATCCCCACCTTCCCTCAATTCTCCTACCACCTACCTACAGAACCGAACCCGGGTCGCTGCAGCGGTGAGGCTGCACCACTGTGACTACCTCCAGTAAAATTTAGGGTTATCTTTAAAATAACTTAGTAAGTAGCAGCCAACATGGATTCATAGGGGCAAGATCCTGTTTGACCAATGCCATAGGCTTTTCATAGGAAACGACATGCCAACTGCACTACAGTAAACCTACAACTTGGTGTATCTAGATTTTCAGAAGGCATCCAAAAAAGCTGCATGCAAAAGGCTATAAAATTAAGCTCACAGCTGTGGGAAATTCAACTGAAATCTTGGAAATGGATACTTTGTGAACATGTATTTTGATAATTCTAATTATTTGAGTTGAAATAGTATTTACAACTTGCCACTAGGTGTCAGTGCTATGGCAGATAATCTTGCTTTTATAAGAAGTAGGAGTATTTTTTGAACCTAAGAATTAATGCTGTATGTCAAACAATGAATTGTTTCACACTCTTTCCAGCTCAATAATGTACATAGCATGATATCTTTTTTCATACCTGCAATTTTATTATACTTTTCCAAATACACATATTAACCATATAGCAGCTAGAATAGATTAAAAATAGACTACCGGAGGCTTCAAAAAATGTACACAATTTCTAGACTTTTTATAATTAACAACTATTGAATGGGCAATTGAATAGTACTATGGGATTCATCCGTCATTAATCTACTGACTTATTTTCTCTAATTGATTTTGACTTTTAGAAACTGCTGTATCAGAAGCAATTGCCTCTTCTATTTTACCATCATCTGAAAATTTAACTTATTTGCATTTAATTTCTGAAGCCAAGGGCATTGATGGAAATTAGAAACTGTAGTGATCCCAATGGTGATCCTTGAGGAAACCCATCTTTGTCATAACTACTTCACTTTCCAACTTTAAGCTAACAATCCAAACAATTTAAATCAGTTTTACAAGAAATTTTCTTAACTTATAAATTCTGTATGTGTTAACTACACAATGCAAACTTAAAATACATAATTGATCACACCTCAATGCTGAAGTTATTTCTTGCATTACATCACTTTTTAGTTATTCTGAATGTTTCTCAGCTACTAAAATGTTAACTTCTCTGTTGGAGCCACATATTGAGCCAATCACTGTTACCTAACCATCTTTTTACTGCTACTGATTTTTCTTAAATTACATAATTGCAGGGTCACAAATTCCTGTGTAAAGTCTGCCCTTAATTACATTTTCAGTTAAATAAAAGAATTGATATTATGTGAGAAAAGAAAGTCAGCTGTTAATGAGATCACTGACAATTCCTAAGCATAGGCAACAAAGAAGGTCTAAATAAATGACTGCAAAATGCTCTGGCCAAATATATTAAAATAGCGGGTAAGTCTTTGTAGCAATTAAAAATACGAGCAATGTAATGGTTGTTAATTAAGGCAGTACTTGTATGGTTAATGCTTAGAAATGCTAATGGATAAAATACCGGAAAGCAATTATTTAACTTGTGTTTAAGGAAAAAGTATGCAACATGTGTCATTCTACACGTTGATGAAATCACAACTGGTGACATCTTACTTATGCAGCAAAAAAAAATTGATAGTGTGGGACAAATTGTGCAAAAAGTGACTTCACCTTAGCAAGAAAGTCTAGACATAACTCTTAATAGCCAAGAACATACCATACATCTTTATTAAGGAGAACAATGGACATAAATATTCCAGACACTAAAAGGCAATTTGTTAAACAAACTACATTAGACATAAACTTGAACGTCTAATTCAAAAATAATGGCACACTATGTCTCTGCTAATGGCACTGACCCACTGAGGAGAATACAGCCGTATTGCTTTGAGACTTAGACTCCACAAATGATTGCTGCAAATTGCTGCTGATGCAAAGACACACATATGGGATGTCCACAGATATTTCATCCTGCAACAAAAGAACTGAGCTAAAAGAACTGAGATAAATCAGTACAACGTAAATCTAAAAACTATTTTTAACCAGTAAATTTTCATCACAGAATGGTGTGCATTTTGAAACAGATTGCCCCATTGCTAAAATTTAAAAATTGGGAGAAATAATTGCCAATTGTACAATCTGTGGTGAGTAACTTACCTACAGATTGCCCAAAGCCTTTCTACCATCTACAAAGCACAAGTCAGGAGTATAATGGAACTCTCCACTTGCCTGGACAAGTGCAGCTCCAACAACACTCAAAAAGCTCAACACTATTCAGAACAAAGCAGCCCACTTGATTGGCACCCCATCCACCACCTTAAACAGTTACTCCCTCTACCACTGCCACACCGTGGCTGCAGTGTGTACCATCCACAGGATGCACTGTAGCGACTTGCCAAGGCTCCTTCGAAAGCAACTTCTAAATCTGCAACATCTGCTGCCTGGAAGGACGAGGGCAGCAGGCATATGGGAACACCACCATCTGCAAGTTCCTTTCCAAGTCATGCACCCTCCTGACTTGGAAATATATTGCATTATCTTCATTGCCGCTGGGTCAAAATCCTGAAACTCCCTAACATCACTGTGGGAGTACCTACACCACATGCACTGCAGTGGTTCAAGAAGGCAGCTCACCACCACCTTCTCAAAGGCAATTAGGGATGGGCAATAAATGCCAGCCTTGCCAGCAATGCCCACACCCATGAGCGAATAAATAAATAAAAAGTTAATAGTGGAGCAATGCTACTGGTTCAGCATCTTTTGGATAATTGAGTTTAAAAGTGCAGCTGCCACTTGCCTGAAGCTGCTGTAACCTTTACACATAAATAATGGTGAGCCTCATTGTTATCACATGCAGCAGTCATGGCTCAATTGGTAGTAATCTTGACACTGAATCACAAGGTTGTGGGTTCAAGTCCCACTCCAGGACCTGAGCACTAAAATCTCAGTGGACATTCCAGTGCAGTACAGAGGGACTGCCGCACTATCAGAGGTGCCGTCTTTTGGATGAAACATTAAACTGAGGCCCTGTCTTCCCTTTCAGGTAGATGTAAAAGATCCCATGACAAAAAAAGCAGGAGTGTTATCCCCATTGTCCTAATATTTATTCTCAATCAACATCACAAAAAATAGATCATCTGGTCATTATCATTGCTGTTTGTGGGAGTTTGCTGTGCACAAATTAGCAGCCACATTTCCTACATTACAACAGTGACTACACTTCAAAGATCCTTCATTGGCTGAGAGGCGCTTTGGAACGTCTAAGGTGCTATATAAATGCAAGTCTTTTTATTTTGACAGGAAATATGGGCCAGTTATCTAAACAGTAAAATTGTAGCAACAAACACCTCAGCAGTCCAGAAATATCTACTAAAATAAATGAATATGGAGAAGGAAAATATATATTCCCAGTAAAGCCTTTTATATAATTTGGAGTCATGTGAAAGAGTTAGAATCAAAGTGCATTTGTAATGGGCATCATTTGTGTTATTTCACATAAAAAATGAAGGCGTCATTTCAATATTGCGATAATTGAAATTTTGGTACAAAGTTTCAAATTCAAAAAAGTATATTACCATGTAGCTGTATTAGTTAAAGGAAAGTTATAAAGCTTAACTGTTAGGGTGCTATCTTAACAGAAAGGAATACCAATCTGATATTGTCTAACACTTTAATATAAATAACAAGAATTATCTCATAATGTAGGACTACTTAGTTCATTGAAACCTGATTATAATTACAACAACAGCTTGAATTTACATGGCACCTTTAACATAATAAAATGTCTCAAAGCACTTCACAATTGACAGTGAGCCAAAGAGGGTGGCTGGTGACTAAAAGCTTGGTAAAAGAGATAGGTTTTCAGAAGTGTCTTAATGGAGAAGATAGGTGAAGAGGCAGACAGGCTTATGGCTTAGATGACTGAAAGCATGTCCACCAATAATGGGGCAAAGGGAGTGGGAGTGCACAACAGTTCAGAATAGGAAGGGCATAGAGCTCTTGGAGGGTTGAAGGGCTCAAGAATGTTATCGAGATAAGGAAATGCAAGGCCATGGAGGCCTTCAAATGCGAGGATGAGAATTTTAAAAAGAGACATTGGTAGACCAGGAGCTAATGTAGGTCAGTGAGCACAGGGGTGATAGATGAACAGGACCTGGTGCAAACTCGGACACAAGCAGCTGAATTTTGGTTCAGCTCAAGTTTACGGAGGGTGCAAGATGGGAAGCTAGGCAGAAGAGCATTGGAATAGTCAAGTCTTGAAGTAGCAAGAGCATGGATGAGGGTTTCAGCACCAGATGGGCTGATGCAAGGGCAGAGAAGGCAATGTTAAGAAGATTGAAGTACACGGTCTTCTGAGAGAGAAGATAGGAGGTCGGACGCTCAAATAAGACAAAGTTGAAAATAGTCTGACTCGGCTTGAGACAGTGGCTGCGAGGAGAATGGATTCAGTGGTAAGGGTACATAGTCTGTGCAATGCTTAATTGGAAAAAATTGTGGCTCATCCAGGTCCAAGAGAGATAACGAGAAATTAAAAGGGAAATAGAAATAATGGGCTTGGGTCTGGAGTGGAAGTCAAAACGTGCACACAAATGGATACAGGAAAATTCAGGTTACATAGGCATGACAAATATTAGGATAGAAATTTCCTGCTTGTAAATGATAGCAAGGAAACAGTAAGAGAGAATCCAAAGTTAAAGTCAGAGGTCCCATGGTGAGATGAAGATTACTTATAGTTGGTGGAGCCAATTTGGAACACTGACAAACTAATGTCCAGGGTCAGTGGCAGGTGTGGAGGGTAAGTGAATGTAGTGATTCACTAGTGATCATACACTAAGTTTAATACATATACATATCTATCTACAAATATCAATCTACCTATGCATATATATATCATTTTACATATGTACATATTCATTACAATGGACTAATTTACCACTGAGATTACAGAATGTGGGATGTTAAAACAAATTTGGAAAATACATTTCTTGTCTAACTGATTTATTAATATATCTGACTGCACTTATGTATTAGGCCACTAAAGTTAGTGGTTTGAGAATTTTCTTCTGGTTAATGTTCTAGTATTTTGTAGTTACAACTCTATTAACTTTCAGAAACAATAAAGCTCATAAAGCATTTGGGCTAATGCAATAGGTTACAATACCTCATTGTGCTTAAAGCCAGCAGACCAAATAACACATTGTGAATTAGATTGTAGGCCATGTCTGGTCTCAGAATAATCATGTTCTCTTCTTTAATGGATGTGCTCTGGAATTGAGCTGAACAGCTACTGCAGCTGGGGAGAAAATTAACAGTTATAAATAGCAATCAAACTGTTTTTTGAAAAATAAGCATTCTTCTTACACTGACACCTCAAAATATTGAACTATTGCTACTTCATTAACATCTGACCTTAATACCTTTTGTTTTGCAAGTTTCAGAAAGCATATGATCATAAATACAAGGACAGTAGAACACAATGGTCGGAATTTTACGATGGGCGGATGGGAGCTGGCCTCTGACGTAAAAGTCGGTGGTGAACTCGCTTCCGCCTCGCCTGGGGATTCATTCCATATTTTACAGGTCCCCAGACTTTAATTGTTCCGAGGCGGGAATTCCACTCACTTGAGGAGGTCCTGCCTCACTGAGCTGCTGGCCAATCAGCGGGCCGGCAGCTCTTAGTCCCTGCAGTGCCACCCGGAGCGGTAGCCACTGCTGGGACTGCAGCCCAACATGAACAGAAGATGCCTGGGAGCCAGGGATAATCGGTCGGGCCCTGGCAAGGGTGGTTGGTTGGGGGAAGGGGGGCATTTTGTGTGCTGGGGGTGGTTGGGGTAGCGGGGGCAGCCCTCCATTGGGCACCATGTGTCTGATGGGCAGGCAACCCCACCCCGGGACAATCGCATCCGCCTGGTTTTCACAGGCGGCTTTTCCCGGCTCCAGGACACCCACTTGCCACGTGTAAGTGGCCACTTAAGGGCCTTGATTGGCCTGGGGTGGCAGGCCGTTTTTCGCCCTCCACGCCCTACGTAAAGGGGGGGTGCGGGCGGGAGTGGGTCAGGAAAGCCTCCCGCTCCATTTTATGCCACCCGCTCGCCACCAACAGGCTCGTTGGGGCGGTGTAAAATTCCGGCCATTGTATCAGATAAATAATGCACAAATAAAACGCACCACAGAAGCAAATCATATCGAAAAATGTAGGAAGATAGGAATATACTGGATTGAAAAAGACTATACAGTCCATCTGACTGCACCCCCAAAAAGCACTCTATTATTTATCCAATTTTCCCAAAGTCAAAGCTAAGGCTGTAGATTTTAAATGCACCTAGGCCCCAATACACTGCTTCTATATTGGCGTCAGTGGAACATCTATACTGCTGCTTCACAAAGTGAGAGTTCTGCAAAATGTCAACGCCAATTTAAATCAGGCGCATTTGCTAAGGCCTGTGTCCAGGAAAATCCATTCTTTATCCTGTCTTCCTGGACACTAGGCTTAGAAATATGGCAGATTTAAATTACATTGGGGCTATCACTAGCTGTGTTTTAGAACTGGTGGTGCAAACACACCATTCACAACAATATAAAAACAACTTATTTTCATTCAGCACTTCAATGTCAAAACATCTTTATCCAAAAAATACATTTTATCAAAGGGAAATAAACTATGTCAGCTTTCTTTCTTAAGGGGAGACATTTCACTTAAGCAAGTACATTCCACCAGCAGCCTAACTGTAAATTGACCAAACTCACTGGACTGGATTTTAAGAGCTCGCCGCCGCTCTTGTTGGTGGGCGAAAGAAATGGTGGCCTTCCATGCCGCAGAGCCGCCGCGATCTCCTGTGCGATGGCTCATTTAAGTAGCTGGGTTAGCCCAATCACGTGGGGGGGGGGGGGGGGGCAGGCTGTCCAACGCTGGCAATGGTGTCAGTTGACTGTGCGCAGGCGATGGCGCCATTTTTAAAGGGCAGCCAGCCCTGCCAGCAAATTAAAATTTTTAAAGATACACCCCCTCAATATTTATCAAATAAATTTTTAATGCCCCTTTCCCACCCCCAATAACAATCACATTAACTATTTGCCCTTTCTCCCCAAAACACTTACCTTTTAAATCTGATCTTCCCCCTCCGACTGCACAAAGTTTAAAGTTCACCCCTTCCCACCGTCCCCTGCACTCATTATGTTTATTTGATCCCGACCCTCCCCCGCACTGAAAATCTTAACTCCTCCCCCCTCCCTATCATCATCATCACGCCTGCTTTCCCCAGTTGGGAACTGAAGGCGCAGGAGTGCCGGCTGCTGCATTGTAGATCGTGGCAGGCCCGGAAGATTGAGGATAAGTATATTTAAATGTATTCATTTTACTAATTTAAATATTGAAATTGAAGCCCCGTGGCCCAGCGGTGGGGTTGAGGGGGGGGGGGGGGGGGGTTGGAAGGGGGCGGATGGCGCCATGGAGCCTTTTTGCAGCCAGGCCCTCCCGACGTGGGGCTCCGTGGTGGGCCTCTGCCCGAACAATCTTCCGGCCTGCTCTGCCACGGAGCCCAATGTTGGGGGCCCGGTAAAATCCAGCCCACTAAGGTGTACATGTTTAAATTTATATCAGGCCTTAGGGTCAAAAGCATATGAATGAAGGGATTTTAAAAAAACCTAAATTATCAGTCCAAACAGCTTTCTAACCATGTGCAACTACTGCAAACCAACAAACTTTCATGATTCAGATCAATTTGATTTTAACAATAAATTACTGTAAGTATTACCACAATAATTCAATATAGAAAGGATACATTATGCTTTTCTTTACTACGTGTCATACATGAAGTAGTTTGGGAGTTCCCAATCTGTTCCTATTAAGCAATGGGCTACCAGCACAAAACTGGTACTAATTGGCAATCTCATTCAGGAAGGCCACAAAAATGGGAGACTGGAAAATGAAAATATCACATGGATTCAATTAATGGTGGGGGTGGGGATGGTGGAGCTCTTCTGAGGTCCAGGAAGAGCAGATGAAGAATTACTGGCTGTGTTATTCTAAGTTCATTAGGCTCGTTTTTACTGATTTCAACCATAAATTCCCACATTGCTGGAGGTTAGTAAATCAGTAAAAAATTATTCTCATTAAAATTTTTTTTAAAACCTGAAGTTACCTGCACTGTTTCCATATTGATTCAGCCAATTTCCCTAATCCATTTATCCAATCTAATCTTGAACATTGACATTATTTCTCCTTCAACCCTGAAAGTGAAATCCACAGCCTCACAGCTCTTTGTGTGAAGATGTTTCTCTTTGTTCTAAATTGCTTACATTTAATCTTGTACTCATGGCTTGTCGTAGACCAGTGGTGTTTAACAGAAACTGATTAGTCACAGGGGTGGCTATGATGACAGAGTTTTATCCACATGTATTCAGTTATGCAGTAAACATCTTATACACAATGCAAGGTATATGCACATGTGTACATTTATTTCAACATCTACCACCATTTAGTGCAAAGGTTTGTAGTCTTTCTCTTTCAATAATGTTTGGAGCGCTGACATGAATTTATCAGACACAGCATATCTGAAAGGTCAGACTGAAACG
This sequence comes from Heterodontus francisci, assembly GCF_036365525.1. Classification (NCBI taxonomy): domain Eukaryota; kingdom Metazoa; phylum Chordata; class Chondrichthyes; order Heterodontiformes; family Heterodontidae; genus Heterodontus; species Heterodontus francisci. Next base: position 40,563,830 of record NC_090387.1, read on the forward strand.
TTCACTCTGTTTCTCTCACTACAGATTCTGCAGACCTGAATATTTCCAGCATTTTCAGTTTTAAATTCAGGTTTCCAAAATCCGCAGTATTTTGTTTTTGTATTAGCATTTCATTTACTGCCACTTCTCTTCCAGGAATTCCTATCTTGAAGAAGTTCTACTCTTCCCTCCAATGGGATTTCTGTTTGTCTTTTCTAGCTTGTTCACCTTCATTGCTTTCTATTTCCTTCTTGTGTTTGATCAGATATCTACCAAAACTCACTTTCATAGACATATCTTATTCCTTAGCAACTGTCTCTGGCTCCAGCGTATTTCAAGTGGATTCCAACTGAAATTCCACCCTTCGTGTTTCGGATCCACCAATGAATAGAGACTTCTCTTAGAAATTCAGCATTCCATGAACTGTTGTGCTTGCCAAATCCTGAGATCCACACTCAACACCATGCGCCGCCACATGCACACTCGCAACCTTTCCCTTCTTCTAATGTCACCCCTAGTCGTGTATTCATGATACCCTCCGACCTTCCCCTCTCTGTCTCTTAACGATCTGTCCTTAGCAATGCCCTCAGCTTCATCCCCTTACACCCCCACTCAATGAATTGAGGTTGATACGATGCTGAGATCTTGTTCCATCGCCTTCACCTCCGCACCCACTTCTTTAGCCAGGAATCTTCCTCCTGCTCAGCGGACCCTTTTATCCATCTTCAGTATTCTCCCTCCACTTGGACCCCTCCCTCTGGCCTCTCATCCTTTCGAGATCTTTTCATTGAGAGCTGCTGGCATGACATTGGCTGTGCTCCCCTCACTCTATCCTATCTGCCTCTGAATCTGTAGCACTCCGTTCTCTCCAGTCCAACTCTAACATTGTCATAAACCTGCCGATAAGGCTGGTGCTGTTGTCATCTGGTCTACTTAGCAGAGGCCAAATGCCACTCTGACACATCGTCCTACCTCCCCCTGGACCATGACCCCATCACCAAACACCAGCCACTATTTCCAAGACTGTCACTAACCTCATCTCCTCTGGAGATCTTCCTCCATGGCCTCCAACCTCATAGTCCCCAAAGCTGAACAGCATACTTCCACCTCCTTCCCAAAATCCAAAAACAGGACTGCCCTGGTAGACCCATTGATTCAGTCTGCCCCTGCCCCACTGAATTGATTTCTTCCTATTTCGACTCTATTTTTCTCACCTTGTCCAGTCTCTTCCCACCTACATCTGTGACTCTTACAATGCCTTCCGTCACTTTAACAGCTTCCAGTTTCCTGGCCCTAATTGTCTCCTTTTCATCATGGACGTCCAAACCCTCTACTCCTCCATCCCCCACCAGGACAGTTTGAGAGTTAGATTAGATTAGAGATACAGCACTGAAACAGGCCCTTCGGCCCACCGAGTCTGTGCCGACCATCAACCACCCATTTATACTAATCCTACACTAATCCCATATTCCTACCAAACATCCCCACCTGTCCCTATATTTCCCTACCACCTACCTATACTAGTGACAATTTATAATGGCCAATTTACCTATCAACCTGCAAGTCTTTTGGCTTGTGGGAGGAAACCGGAGCACCCGGAGAAAACCCACGCAGACACAGGGAGAACTTGCAAACTCCACACAGGCAGCACCCAGAATTGAACCCGGGTCGCTGGAGCTGTGAGGCTGCGGTGCTAACCACTGCACCACCCTTTGTTCCAGTCCTAATCACGTCCCCTCCCTTGCCTCTTTTTCCTGTACATTATGACTGTATTGGTGCCATTTCTTGCTCTCGCCCTGAACTGGAAAATTTCATCGACTTTGCTTCCAATTTCCACCCTTCTCTCATCTTCACATGGTCCATCTCTGACTCTTCCCTTCCCTTTCTTGACTTCTCTATCTCCATTTCTAGGGATAGGCTATCAACCAATATTCACTATAAGCCCTGTGACTCCCACAGCTATCTTGACTACACTTCTTCACACCCCTTTTTCCATATGGACTCTATTCTATTTTCCCAGTTTCTCCTTCTCTGTCGCATCTGTTTAGACGATGCAATCTTTCATACTAGCACTTCCGATATGTCTTTTACCTCACCCGAGGATCCCCCCCTCCCCCCCACCGTGACTGACAGGCTTGACTGTGTCCATTCCATTTCCTGCACTTCTGCTCTCACCCCTTCACCTCCCTCCCAGAACACGAAAAAGTTCAATTTTTCCCCACCGTCAACCACACCAGCCTACATATTCGATGGATCATCCTCTGGCATTTTTGCCACTCCAGCATGATACCACCACCAAATATATCCTTCCCTCCCCTTTCAGCATTCTGAAGGGAGCATTCTCTCCATGATACCCTGGCCCACTCCTCAATCACCCATAATAACCCCTCCCCTTCCCACAGGGCCTTGCAAATCAACCTACCCTTTTACCTGTTTTTTTAATACTGGCTAGGCCAGCATTTACTGCCCATCCCTAATTGCCCTTGAACTGAATGCATTTACCATTACAGAGGGCATTTAAGAGTCAAACACATTGCTGTGGATCTGGAGTCGCACGTAGGCCAGACCAGGAGAGGATGGCAGATTTCCTTCCCTAAAGGACATTAATGAACCAGATAGGTTTTTACAACAATCGGCAATGGTTTCATGGTTACCATTAGACTAGCTTTTTAATTTCAGATTTATTAATTGAATTCTGCCATGGTGGGATTCGAACCCATGCCCCCCAGAGCACTAGTCTGGGTCTCTGGGCTACTAGTCTAGTGACATTACCACTATGCCATTGCCTACCCCTAGAATCTGTTTTCGTGATGTTGATTGAGGGATAAATATTGGCCAGGATACTGGGGATAACTCCCCTGCTGTTCTTCAAAACAGTGCCATCCTCCTCCCTTCTCTCCGTTTAAGGGGCCCAAACACTCCTTCCAAGTGAAACAGTGATTTATTTGTACGTCTTTCAATTTAGTATACTGTATTTTCTGCTCACAATGTGGTCTCCTCTACATTGGGGAGACCAAAATCAATTGGTTGACCCCTTTGGAGAACAACTCTGTTCAGTCTGCAAGTGTGATGCTGAGCTTCCAGTCGCTTGTCATTTTAATTCTCCACCTTGCGCCCACTCTCACCTTTCTGACCTTGGCCAATGAAACTCAACGCAAGCTCGAGGAACAGCACCTCATCTTTTGACTGGACACTTTGCAGCCTTTTGGACACAACATTGAGTTCAACAATTTTAGATCATAACCTCTCCCCCCATTTTGTTGTGTACTACTTTGCTGATTTGCTTTTTTTCTCTCTTTTCTCTCTCATGTCCTTTACATTGTGTTTGAACAGCAGCTATCCTGCTATTCAGACCTCCTCGAGACACATCTTTTTCCAGTCTATGTGACATGTTGCTTAAACTAGCATCTGGGAAGTAATGGGACTGTCTGTTTGGATCGTGAAAGTTCATGAGGCTCTCTAACTATTGAATTCCCTATCACTGCTATATTACTAGCTATGTTGCTAATCTTCCCCATCTTTGAGCTATATGTTGTTTGTTGGAGTCATTGATTTTTATTCAATGGTCTTACCCAGCATCCTCATTTTCCCTACAGAAAGCTGGAGCCTCAAATTTGTTTGATTTGGGCATTCCTGTTCTAATCTCTCCTTCTAGCCTTTCCACAAGCACCAGACAGCCACCTATCTTTACTCCTCTACTGTCTGCTTCCGTCTTTTACCTGTAGGAACACCTTCTCAAATTTCCACTCAAAAAACTGTTCTCCCTCTCAGATGTGTTAGATGGATTGGAGAATTTGAGTTTGAGCAATGAAAGTTTTTAACACTTCACACGATGTGTCTTCCTGAGGCAATACCTGGTACTCAAAACTCCAATTTTCTTTCAGGAGGAACATATCAATGTCCCCACCTATGCTGACATTTTTAGATTTAGATAGTTTTTCTACATTTTAGGTTTTGTTAGCTTGTCCTCTTTGAAGGATTTATTATTTGTGATATCAACTAATTTACTTAGCACTTCCTTCACTTTGTGTCTAATTCTCACTTTCACTAAATTTCAATTTTAGAAGTCCTTATGCACCACTGTTCCCACCTCACTCCATTACTTACTCACTCCATGAAGTGCTCTTGACATTCATGAGGTCAGCAATAAAAACAACTTTAACGATTGATGATTTTAATGGTCAAAATACTTGGGAGTATATAATTCATTTTGCAAATGATCGCTCTGTAATTTGGTGTAAAATGCTGTTGGCCTCTGTGATGTTAAATCAATTGAAAACTAATCAAATCTAGCAACTTTTGATCAGTTTTAAATAATGCACAGTGCTACTGCTAATCTAACTGAAAAATAATCATCCCTAAAGTATAATGTTTCAACAAATAGGTACCAATAGTATTTGATTCATTAATAAAGGATAATGCTATAGTGACATTTAATAGGTACTAACATAACTACACTTACCTGAGATTCCGAATAGCAACAATTATAGCAATGATCACCGTGATAACCAGAACTAAAAGATACGAAGGTAAAATCAATGTGTGCAAAAGTCTTTGGAAAGTATCATAAGGCAGTAGGCCAAAAGCTTCTTCACACAGGTATAACTTAGCATCAAAATCCCTAAAGGTGAAGAGAAAGAGAAAAAAAATTATGCTTTTACTAAATATATTTGATAAGTATATTGAGGTGTTGAAGATCTCAATCTGGCACCATTTTATACATGCTTGACTAGTTACTGTAATTTTACATTACTGCTAGTTACAAAAGTTCTGCACTAGTAGATTCAGTGGGTTTTAGGAGTATATCTCAGTATATATCATTCTGAACTAGGACTTCAACATCAAACCCTGCTTTCACAGGCGCATGAGGATTTTGTGGATTCATCTCTACAGACAATGCCTATAATAGTTTTTAGTTTCAATTCAACTTCACAACTAGGTTACAAATAAGCTGATTTGCCAAATTAATTGTGCCAGTAGCCAGTTTAAATGGAGTGCAAAAAGCAAATTGTTTTTACAGAAGAGTTTAATTATAATACTGGAGTGATGCATGAAATGAGCATAAATTCTGAAAAGCCAATCATGATGCATTAATTTTCTATATGCAGAGCGCAGTTAAATTTCTGGTATCACACCTAAGCTTCCCTTTCATTAATATAAACTAATACGAGGAAAAGAGAGAATGTGATCCTTTTCAACAAGAAGGTTAAACTTTCAGCTTAGTTTTGATAGTCAAAAGGTCATGTGGTGGTTACTTGTACATACTTCTCTCCATCTCCATTTAAGTACATAGATAGTTTCTCATTTATTCATAAAGTTAGAGCCTCATGGGTTTTGAAACTATTTATTTCCTCTTACAGATAGATGTGTAAAATGACCTCCTACAGCATGAACTGATTTCATCAGGTGGGCTTTGTACAGGAGTAAACTTTAACCCAAATTCTTAACGAATAAAAGGAAACCAGAGAATGTATGGATAACAGAAATGTAAAGGGTGTCAGATTTTCAGAAGAATTTAGAGATTTGTTAGAAAATGAAATAACAGGGTTTTAAAGGTAACGCAGCTAACTGAATAACTAGGGAACATAAAGCAAAGAGCAGGGGAAACAAACATTTATTTTGGTTGGTGGGATGCGGGTTATAAATGGCCTACAGGAATCTGTGCTGGGACTTCTTCTGTATTCTATTTCCAGCATCCTGTAGATGAAGAAGAATTATATCAAAGTTTGTTGACACCCACTAAATTAGGGGTCATGGTAGACTCTGAAGAAGAATACAAAAGATTTTTGGAGGGCATAGACATGCTGACAGAATGGGCAGATAGATTGCAGTCCAATGCAGAGAAGAACATTTTGGAAAAAATTGTGATAGGAAGTATTCACCAAAGTATAAGACTGTTAACAGACTGGAGGAACAGAGAGATCCAGGAAATACACAGATTTTAAAAGACGGGAGTGAAAGTAAAAAAGGCCATCAAAAGGCTAAGTGAGCCTGGGTTTTATACATAGAAGTATTGCATATAAAAGCAAGGAATTAATGTTAAGTTTATATAAGACATTGATTCAACTACATGTAGGTGTCAGCCGTGGCTCAGTTGGTAGCACTCTTGCCCTTGAGTCACAAGGTCGTGGTTTCAAGTCCCATTCCAGGACCTAAGCACAAAAATCAAGGCTGACCCTCCATTACAGTACTGAGGGGGTGCTGTACTATCAGAGGTGCTGTCCTCTGGATGAGGCATTAAAACCGAGGCCCTGTCTGCCCTCTCAGGTGGTTGTAAAAGATCAAATGACACAACTTTGAAGAGCAGCAGGGGAGCTATCCCCAGTGCCCTGGCCAATATTTATCCCTCAATCAACATCACAAAACCAGATTATCTGATCATCTTCACCTTGCTGTTTGTGGGAGGTATCTGTGCACAAATTAGCCCCTACATTACAAGTGTGACTACACTTCATTGGCTTTGGTAGGTCCGGTGGCTGTGAAATGCAAGTCTTTCTTTTTCTTTACACTTGGATTATTGCGTGGAGTTAAAAGTACCTTTACAGGAAGGATATTAAGGCATATATAAAGCATTATAATGATACCAGAAATAAGAGGTCATAGGTATGAATAAAATGCTGAAAGTTTGCTTTTTTTACACAATATAACAGAGAATGCTAAAGGGGTAGCTAAAAGAGGATTTCAAATTAAAGATGATTTGAGGAGAGTGAAAGATTGTTTCCATGACTGGCAAACTGGTAACAAGGGAATATAAATTTAAGATTACCACATGAACACAAAAAGGGGAAGTTAAATGAACTGTTTTCACAAAAAGGAGTATTAAAACGAAACATAGATGGGCAGACATTTAATGAAACTGATATACTCGCAGCAGGGAGGCCAGCAACAGGTTGGGAACCTATTTCTCAGTGAAGTGGGCTGTTTAACTCAGCCATGGCATGAGCTTTCCACTATAATAAATAAATTCAAGAAATGCTAGAAATACTCAGCAGTTCTGGCAGCATCTGTGGAGACAGAAGCAGAGTTAATGTCTCAGGTCAGTGACCCTTCATCAGAACTGACAAATATTAGAAATGTAAAAGGTTTTAAGCAAGTAAAGCAGGGGTGGGGCAAGAGATAACAAAAGAGAAGGTGTTGATAGGACAAGGTCACAGAGAATAACTTACCAGAAGGTCATGGAACAAAGGTAAACGGTATGTTAATGGTGTGGTGAAAGACGAAGCATTAATACAGAGAGGGTGTCTATTGACAGTAAAATGAACAGCCCTGGACCCAAGCACAAACATGAAAAAAAGTGGATAGGCACAGTAGAAACAAACTAAACAAACAAAAATAAAATAAATTAAAAAGAAAAACTAATTAAAAAAAAAATTTAAAAAAAACATAAAATAAAAAGGGGGTCCCGTCAGGCTCTGAAATGATTGAATTCAATGTTCAGTCCGGCTGTAGCGTGCCTAATCGGTAAATGAGGTGCTGTTCCTCGAGCTTGCGTTGATGTTCGCTGGAACACTGCAGCAAGCCCAGGACAGAGATGTGAGCATGAGAGCAGGGGGGTGTGTTGAAATGGCCAGCAACCGGAAGTCGGGGTCATGCTTACGGATTGAGCGGAGGTGTTCCGCAAAGCGGTCGCCCAATCTTCGTTTGGTCTCCCCAGTGTAGAGGGGGCCACATTGTGAGCAGCGAATACAGTATACTACATTGAAAGAAATACAAGGAAATTGCTGCTTCACCTGAAAGGAATGTTTGGGGCCTGGGATAGTGAGGAGAGAGGAGGTAAATGGGCAGGTATTATACCTCCTGTGATTGTAGGGGAAGTTGCCGTGGGAAGGGGACAAGGTGGTGGGGGTAATGGAGGAGTGGGCGAGGGCGTTGCGGAGGGACCGATCCCTTTGGAATGCTGGCAGCAGAAGGGAGGGGAAGATGCGTTTGGTAGTGGCATCATGCTGGATATGGCGTAAATGGCAGAGGATGATCCTTTGGATGTGGAGGCTGGTGGGGTGGAAAGTGAAGACAAGGGGAACCCTGTCGCAGTTCTGGGAAGGAGGGGAAGGGGTGAGGGTAGAGGTGTGGGAAATGGGCCAGACACGGTTGAGGGCCCTGTCAACCATGGGGGCCGGGGCAGGGGGAGGGGGGGGGGGGGTGGGAAATCCTCGGTTGAGGAAAAAGGAAGACATATCAGAAGCGCTGTCGTGGAAGGTTGCATCATCAGAGCAGATGCGTCGGAGACGGAGAGACTGGGAGAATGGAATGGAGTCCTTACAGGAGGCAGGGTGTGAAGAACTGTAGTCGAAGTAGCTGTGGGAGTCGATGGGCTTATAATGAATATTAGTAGACAGCCTATTCCCAGAGATGGAGACAGAGAAGTTGAGGAAGGGAAGGGAAGTGTCAGAGATGGACCATGTAAAGATGAGAGAAGGGCGGAAATTAGAAGCAAAGTTGATAAAGTTTTCTAGTTCTGGGCGGGAGCAGGAAACGGCACTGATACGGTCATCAATGTACAGGAGAAAGAGTTGGGGGAGGGGGCCTGAGTAGGACTGGAACAAGGAATGTTCGACATACCCCGCAAAAAGATGAGCATAACTAGGACCCATGCAGGTACCTATAGCAACACCTTTTACTTGAAGGAAGTGAGTGGAGTTGAAGGAGAAGTTGTTCAATGTGAGAACAAGTTCAGCCAGGCGGAGGAGGATAGTGGTGGATGGGGACTGGCTGGGCCTCTGTTCAAGGAAGATGCGGAGAGCCCTCAAACCATCCTGTTGGGGGATGGAGGTGTAGAGAGATTGGACATCCATAGTGAAGAGGAGACGGTTAGGGCCAAGAAACTGGAAATTGTCAAAATGACGTAGGGCGTCAGAAGAGTCAAGGATGTAGGTGGGAAGAGACTGGACCAGGGGAGAAAGGATAGAGTCAAGATAGGAAGAAATAAGTTCAGTGGGGCAGGAACAAGCTGAAACAATGGGTCTGCCGGGACAGTCCTGTTTGTGGATTTTGGGAAGGAGGTAGAAGCGGGCTGTACGGGGTTGCAGGACTTTGAAGTTGGAAGCTGTAGGGGGAAGATCTCCAGAGGAGATGAGGTCAGTGACAGTCCTGTAGACAGTAGCTTGATGTTCGGTGGTGGGGTCCTGGTCCAGAGGGAAGTAGGAAGAAGTGTCTGAGAGTTGGCACTGTGCCTCTGCAAGGTAGAGGTCGGTACACCAGATAACAGCACTACCCTTGTCTGCAGGTTTGATGACAATGTTGGGGTTAGACCTGAGCTAACGGAGAGTGGCAAGTTCAGAAGGGCGTAGGTTAGAGTGAGTGAGGGGGGCAGAGAAATTGAGATGGCTGATGTCTCGCCGACAGTTTTCAATGAAAAGATCAAGAGCGGGTAAGAGGCCAGAGAGAGGGGTCCAGGTAGAGGGAGAATGCTGGAGGCGGGTGAATGGGTCTGCTGGTCGGGGGGAGGACTCCTGGTCAAAGAAGTGAGCACGGAGGCGAAGGCGACGGAAGAAAAGCTCAATGTCATGCTGAGCGCAAAATTCATTGAGGTGGGGGTGTAAGGGGATAAAACTGAATCCTTTGCCGAGTACAAAACGTTCAGTATCAGAGAGGAGGTCAGGGGTATAGTGAATACACGGCAAGGGGTCAGATCAGAATGGGTGGGGGTCAGAGGGAAGTGAAGGGGAAGAAGGATATGGAGGGGCATTAGTCCCCATCAGCTGCTGGAGCTTGCGTTCCTTAACACCTGAAAGGAAGAAAAAAAGTTTTTTGTAATGCGTTGGATAAGACAAAGAATGAAATGAAAGTGTGGAGTAGAACAGCTTTGCGATAAGGTGAGGCAGTGCTTCTGGAGAAAGAGGTCCAGTGTGTACATGTGGCGGCGCATGGCACGGAGTGTGGATCTCAGGATGCGGCGAGAACAGCAGTCCGAGGAACGTTGTATTTCTCGGAGATATCAGCAGCTTTCCACTCCTGGATTTCCCAGCCAATCACAAAGTTTGGAAGTAATGAAACCCTGCATCTGTCAATGGAAATATTACTATTTAAAGGGGCCTGGATGGGGTCAGAATGGCTTCAGGGTTCAGGAAGGTCAAAAATGAAAGTGAGTCACGAGAAGGCCCCCCACTCCGTTCTCTGACTCCTCCCTGGAGGTCACGCTGCAGGCTGTGAGGGAGCACGAGAAGGTTTGTTTCTGATGGCAGGAGGAAGAGGCCAGCCCATCAACAAGCAGGTGTAGCTGCAAGTGGCAGAAGCAGTGAGCAGCAGGAGTGTGGTCTCCAGAACCTGGATTCAGTGCCACAAGAGATTCAATGACCTCAGGAGGGGAGGAAAGGTCCCTCTTTCAAGTACCACCGCCCATACTCTGACTTCCCCAGCATTCTCCTGGACAGTATTCCTCAGAACAACACACCATGCAGCTCCACTCATTCCTCTCTCTCTCTCTCTCTCTCTCGAGGTTCTTCCTCACATTTCCGTCTGAGGTGCCGCTTTCACATTCACCCTCATCTTATTCTTTAATTTTTAAAAAAATCATTTCTGGGATGTGAGCATTGCTGGAAAGGCCAACATTTATTGCCCATCCCTAACTGCCCTTGAGAAGGTGGTGGTGAGCTACCATATGAATGTAGGTACACCATAGCGCCGATAAGGAGTAAGTTCCAGAATCAAGCACTTTATTTTAAGTCTCCATTGTCCAGCCATCTCCATTGTTGCCTTCTGCATTCCAAATGGTCATTAGCCTTCGGGAGAATGGTATCACCATTTACTAGACTCATACCTGGAATGGGCGGGCTGTCTTACGAGGAAAGATTGGTCAGGCTAAGCTTGTATCCGCTGGAATTTAGAAGAGTGAGGCGACTTGATTTAAACATATATGATCCTGCGGGGTCTTGACAGGGTGGATGTGCAAAGGATGTTTCCCTTTGTGGGAGAATCTAAAACTAGGGATCACTGTTTAAAAATAAGGGGTCTTCCATTTAAGACAGCGATAAGGAGACATTTTTTCTCTTAGAGGGTCGTGAGTCTTTGGAATTCTCTTCCTCAAAAGGTGGTGGAAGCAGAGTCCTTGAATATTTTTAAGGCAGAGGTAGATAGATTCTTGATGAGCAAGGGAATGAAAGGGTATCGGTGGTAGGCCGGAATGTGGAGTAATCAGTTCAGCCATTAACTTAATGAATGGTGGAGCAGGCTCGAGGGGTCGAGTGGCCTACTCCTGCTCCTAATTCATATGTTCGTATGTCAATATGCACACCCCTTATTTTGCTGAGCAAAGGATATGAACTTGATAGAGGGGTTTTTGACCATGGGAATGATTTGTGCTGGGGGCTTGGAGTGGTGAGTGGGTTTAGCATTGAAGTGCCATATGATTATATGAGTGCCACTCAAGTTATCTGAAGTTTGCCTGATTGAGTCCGTCATGGACTTATCCGGTAGCTAGGTGAGTGGCCGCGGGCACCCTGGCCACGTAAGGCTGCTCTTCCTCGTCCGAAGATGCAGAGCAGTCATCTCCTTCCTCCTACTAATGCTCCATTCCTCTCTGCAGCACATTACTGTGCAAGGCGCAGCAGACCATTGCCATTTTGGACACCCTGAAAGGTGCATACTGAAGGGCACCCTCAGATCTGCCCAGGCATCTGAACTGTATCTTCAGCAACCCAATGGCTTGCTCAATGATAACCCTTATGCTCATGTAGCTCCAGTTGTACCTTTCTTCTGCATCAATAGTAAGGGTGGTTAGGCTCCTCGCCGGTGTTATCAGCCACGTTCTCAAACGGTAGCCCTAGTCTCCATAGGCTGACTCTGCTTGGAGGTACAAAGATCTTTGGGAGAGGTAATTGCCGCAGAATGAAGGCATCATGGCAGCTTCCAGGATATCTTGCACAGACATCTTGGTCAGATTGTCTGAACTTTGATGGAGTGGAATCCCTTTCGATTGATAAATACTCCTGGATGATCTGAGGGTTCCTTGATTGCCAGGTGTGCGCAATCAATGACTCCATGTGCCTATGGGAATCCAGCCACTGCAGCAAATATGAGAGCCCTCTGAGTCTGACTGGACTCATCAGAACCAAAGTAGACATAAGTGGCAGCCTTGGCATCTGTCACCTGGGAGATGCACTTATGCGCAGCAGATTGTGAAATCCTGCAGATGATCCATGGAAGGAGCCAGAGGTGAAGAAATTCAGGGCAGTGGTGAATTTGATAGTCACTGGCAATGCTTGCCCACCTGGCCCTCTTGGAAGCAGATTGTGTTCCAGGTGGCTGCAGATGTCAGCAACGACCTACTGTGAAAGCCTTTCTGTCATGTCAAGGTAGCTGATCCTCTGTATGTCCTATGCTGGGGGTATCGCCTCCTTCCAGCTGGATCTCTGTGTCCATCGCCTTTACTCAATGCAGTGGCATGTGGTTGCAGAGAAGGCAGCTGTTGTTATTGTTGCTCCTGCTGCTGTTGCTGCTCCTTTTGTTCCTCATCAGAGCTCCAAGGTAGAGCTGCATAAGCTGCTCCCATCCTGCAGTGAAAGCTGACAGCAGGGAACTGCAAATCAAAGTCGACCAAGTCCAAGATAGGTGAAATTACGTTCAAAAAGTTGGAAATCACCTTAAAGCAGTGAAATCATGCTCTCAGAACAAGTCCTATGAGCAAAAGCCTGTCACATTGGCAGGGAAGCAGCTAAGCAGTTTCAGTCTTTAAAGGCTTTCCAGCATGAATTTCATTGAGCTGTGAATCCCCGCTATACTCTCACCTTGTTGACCCTGGCAAGATCCACATAGCTCGGGAAACCCATGCGCTGATTGTTAAAGCCAGAATGCTAGATTAAAGTCTGCATTAATTGGCTCTTTATATGTTTAAATTCTCACCCTGATATCTCCACGGCGGTTTCCCGCACACCTACAAACACGCAATGGTAAAAACTGGAAGTGAGCGGATCATGTCAGGTTTTTAATGCACTGGCATTTTTTGGGGATTTAACTCCCTGCCTGCACCTGAACCTGCCCCTTTTGGCAGTTAAAATTCTGCCCCACATTACAGCAAGCAGCTATTGAGGCAGGCACTTTATAATTTAAAAAGGAATTAAATAAATGCTTGAAAAGGAAGAATATTAAAAGGCACTGGGAAAAGGCAGTGAAATGGGATTGGACTGCTCCAGTACAGACACAATGGACTGAATGGCTTCCTCTGTGATGTAAGTGCTATGATTTTATAAATGTAATGAACACAGTAATTAAACAGAAAGAATTACTTCACCAGTTAGATCAATTCTTCTTACATTTCAACAATCACAGAAGGTGGGACAGCAACTTGATAAGGCAGTTAAGAAAGTGTATGGGATATTTGGTTTTGGAAATAGGGGCACTGAATACAAAAACAAGGAAATCATGCTAACAAATCTCTGGTTAGACCTCAGCTGGAGTATTGTGTATAATTCTGGGCACCACACTTTAGGAAGAATGTCAAGGCCCTGGAGAGGGTACTGAGGAAGTTTACCAGGATGATGTGTGTGACCTGAGGTCCATCATGAGAATTTGATGGCAGGTCAATATCACAAACAACGAAGTCCTCCCATTGTGCTGGGTCAATAGCATGGAGACCACCCTCCAGAAAATTTAGATGGGCAGGCCACGTCTCCTACATGGATTATTACAGAATTCCTAAGCAGATCTTCAATGGGTACTGTCTCAGGGCAAATGACATCAAAGCGGTCACTGCAAATGATATAGGAACACCCTAAAAAAAGAGCATTACAAACTTACGCGTCGCAGACCACCTCTCTTAGGAAAACACTGCAGCCAACTGGCCCATGTGGAGGCAAGAACTGGAATTTGGTTCAGCATGTTTTGAGGACCATCTACGGCAAACTCGCAACATCCGACATATCCAGAGGAAGGCCAGAGTTGGCGCAGGTGCAGAAGTTCCCCCAAGCACTAACAACAACATGAACTGCCAGTTTTGTGGACATCCATGTCGATTTCGCATCAGACTTTTCAATCATGAGAGGACCCACAGAAGACAATGAAATCATTTACAGCTTCAACATACTCGAACAATGAGCAGTCTACTATGACCTGATTGATGCCAGGGATAGGGAGTTCAGTTATATGAACAGATAGGAGAAGCTGGGCTTGTTCTTCTTAGAGCAGAGAAGGTTAAAGAGTGACCTGATAGATGTATTCAAATTTTTGAGCGGTTTTTATAGTGCAAATAAGGAGAAACTATTTCCTCTGGTAAATAAGTCTGTAAGGTACCAAAGGTTATAGATTTAAAATAATTGACAGAAGAACTTGAGGGGAAATTAGGAGAAATTTCTTCACACAGACAGTTGTTATGATCTGGATCACACAAGCTGAAAGACTGGTGAAATCAGATTCTATAAGAAGTATTAAAAGGAAATTGGGCATGTACTTGAAGAGGATTAATTTACAGGGTTATGGGGATAAAGCTGGGGTGTGGGACTGGGGGAGGCGGTGGTGTAGTGGTATTGTCACTGGACTAGTAACCCAGAGACCCAGGGTATTGCTCTGGGTTCGGGTTCGAATCCCACCACAGCAGAAGGTGGAACGTGAATTCAATTAATAAATGTGGAATTTAAAAAGCTAGTCTAATGATGGCCATGAAATCATTGTTGATTGTTGTAAAAACCCAACTGGTTCACTAATGTCCTCACCTGGCCTGGCCTACATGTGACTCCAGACTCACAGCAATGTGGTTGACTCTTACATGCCCTCTGAAATGTCCTAGCAAGCCACTCAGTTGTATCTAACTGCTACAAAGTCAATAAAAAGCAATGAAACCGACAGACTACCCGGCATCGACCTAGGCACCGGAAATGACAATGGCAAACACAGCCCTGTCGACCCTGCAAAGTCCTCCTTACTAACATCGGGGAGCTTGTGCCAAAGTTGGGAGAGCTGTCCCACAGTCAAGCAACAGCCTGACATAGTCATACTCACGGAATCATACCTGACAATGTCCCAGACACTGCCATCACCATCCAGCAGGACAGACCCAGCAGAGGTGGCGGCACAGTGGTATACAGACGGGAGGGAGTTGTCCTGGGAGTCCTCAACATCGACTCTGGACCCCATGAATTCTCATGGCATCAGGTCAAACGTGGACAAGGAAACCTCCTGTTGATTACCACCTACCACCCTCCCTCATCTGATGAGTCAGTACTCCTCCATGTTGAACAGCACTTGGAGGAAGCACTGAGGGTGACAAGGGCACAGAATGTACTCTGGGTGGGGGACTTCAATGTCCATCACCAAGAGTGGCGTGGTAGCACCACTACTGACCGAGCTGGCCGAGTCCTAAAGGACATATCTGCTAGACTGGGTATGTGGCAGGTGGTGAGGTAACCAGCAAGAGGGAAAAACATACTTGACCTCTTCCTCACCAATCTACCTGCCGCAGATGCATCTGTTCCTGACAGTATTGGTAGGAGTGACCACCGCACAGTCGTTGTGGAGAAGAAGTCCCGCCTTCACATTGAGGATACCCTCCTTCGTGTTGTGTGGCACTACCACCGTGCTAAATGGGATAGATTTCGAACAGATCTAGCAATGCAAAACTGGGCATCCATGAGGCACTGTGGGCCATCAGAAGCAGCAGAATTGTACTCAATCACAATCTGTAACCTCATGGCCCGGCATATCCCCCACTCTACCATTACCATCAAGCCAGGAGACCAATGCTGGTTCAATAAAGAGTGCAGGAGGGCATGCCAGGAGCAGCATCAGACATAGCTCAAAACGAGATGTCAACCTGGTAAAGCTACAACATAGGACTATCTGCGTGCCATATTGCGTAAGCAGCATGCAATAGACAGAGCTAAGCAATCCCATAACCAACGGATCAGATCTAAGCTCTGCAGTCCTGCCACAGCCAGCCGTGAATGGTGGTTGACAATTAAACAACTAACTGGAGGAGGTGGCTCCACAAATATCCCCATCCTCAATGATGGGGGAGCCCAGCACATCAGTGCGAAAGATAAGGCTGAAGAATTTGCAACAATCTTCAGCCAGAAGTGCCGAGTTGATGATCCATCTTGGCCTCCTCCTGAAGTCCCCAGCATCACAGATGCCAGACTTCAGCCAATTCGATTCACTCCGTGTGATATCCAGAAACGACTGAAGGCACTGGATACTGCAAAGGCTATGGGCCCTGACAATATTCCGGCAATAGTACTGAAGACCTGTGTTCCAGAACTTGCCGTGCCCCTAGCCAAGCTGTTCCAGTACAGCTACAACACTGGCATCTACCCTGCAATGTGGAAAATTGCACATGTATGTCCTGTACACAAAAAGCAGGACAAGTCCAACCCGTCCAATTACCGCCCCATCAGCCTACTCTCAATCATCAGTAAAGTGATGGAAGGTGTCATCAACAGTGCCATCAAGCGGCACTTGCTTAGCAATAACCTGCTCAGCGACGCTCAGTTTGGGTTCCGCTAGGGCCACTCAGCTCCTGACCTCATTACAGCCTTGGTTTAAACATGGACAAAAGAGCTGAAATCAAGAGGTGAGGTGAGAGTGACTGCCCTTGACATCAAGGCAGCATTTGACCGAGTATGGCATCAAGGAGCCCTAGCAAAACTGAGGTCAATGGGAATCAGGGGGAAAACCCTCTGCTGGTTGGAGTCCATACCTAGCGCAAAGGAAGATAGTTGTGGTTGTTGGAGGTCAACCATCTCAGCTCCACGACATCACTGCAGGAGTTCCTCAGGGTAGTGTCCTAGGCCCAACCATCCTCAGCTGCTTCATCAATGACCTTCTTTCAATCATAAGGTCAGAAGTGGGGATGTTCGCTGATGATTGCACAATGTTCAGCACCATTCGTGACTCCTCAGATACTGAAGCAGTCCGTGTAGAAATGCAGCAAGACTTGGACAATATCCAGGCTTGGGCTGATAAGTGGCAAGTAACATTCGCACCACACAATTGCCAGGCAATGACCATCTCCAACAAGAGAGAATCTAACCAACTCCCCTTGACATTCAATGGCATTACCATCGCTGAATCCCCCACCTACAACATCCTAGGGGCTACCATTGACCAGAAACTGAACTGGAGTAGCCAAATAAATACCGTGGCTACAAGAGCAGGTCAGAGGCTCGGAATCCTGCAGTGAGTAACTCACCTCCTGACTCCCCAAAGCCTGTCCACCATCTACAAGACACAAGTCAGTAGTGTGATGGAATACTCTCCACTTGCCTGAATGGGTGCAGCTCCAACAACACTCAAGAAGCTAGACACCATCCAGGACAAAGCAGCCCGCTTGATTGGCACCCCATCTACAACCATTCACTCCGTCCACCACCGACGCACAATGGCAGCAGTGTGTACCATCTACAAGATGCACTGCAGCAACGCACCAAGGCTTCCTAGACAGCACCTTCCAAACCCACGACCTCCATCAACTAGAAGGACAAGGGCAGCAAATACATGGGAACACCGCCACCTGCAAGTTCCCCTCCAAGTTCCACACCATACTGACTTGGAACTATATCGCCGTTCCTTCACTGTCGCTGGGTCAAAATCCTGGAACTCCTTTCCGAACAGCACTGTGGGTGTACCTACGGCACATGGACTGCAGCCGTTCAAGAAGGCAGCTCACAACCACCTTCTCAAGGGCAATTAGGGATGGGCAATAAATGCTGGCCTGGCCAGCGATGCCCACATCTCATGAATGAATAAAAATAAATTGTACAGCTCTAACAAAGAGCCGTCACAACATGATGGGTTGAATGGTCTGCTTCTGCACTGTAAGATTCTATGATTTTATCTTGCCACAATATATCCTGCATAAATACTTTCCATCAACACTATAAACAAATATTTACTTAGCAGAATTACCCTCGCCCAGTTTTGAGGATTGGGGTGGGAAGACAAATATCACAACTCAAGTCAGTCGTTCTCAGCCAATATCTGTACAGCTCGTGAAATGTAATACACTGGAAAGCTCTATAGACTGATATTTCTTGCATGCTACACATACTGGACAGGAATTTGTAGCCCTGCAAGCGCAGAACATGGCGGCTGTCCCCCACAGGACCTGCGCTGCCTCATAACCACCTTACATTTTGATGGCTGCCGCCCTCTCCCCACCCCACCAAATCACGTGGCGGGGGCGGCATCAGCAACGCCATTCATGGCGTCACCTGTAGAAGGAGCAGGTGCTCGCACCACTTTTAAAAGGCTACCAGCCCTGCAAACACCATATTGCAGAGTTCATCCTTCACCTTCCCCCACATACCCAACAAAGTGCAGAGTTCACCCTTTCCTCCAACAAAGTGCAGAGTTCACCCCTTCCCCCCACCCCCAACAAAGTGCAGAATTCACCCCTCCCCCCATACCCAACAGAGTGCAGAGTTCATTCCTTCCCAATCTCAGTGGCGCCAGCTTTCCCTGGATGGGAAAGTGAAGGTGCGCAAGTGCTACACGTCGCGCTGAAGACTGGGAACTGAAGGTAAGATCGCTGCAGTTTACATTTTAATTCATGCAAAGATGTAATTTATATATGTTAACTCAGGTCCTGTCGCAGAGCAGTGGAGGGGCCGCCACGGAATGTCCCTGCTGCCGGGAAGATCGGGCCCGGCAATCCCGGCATCAGGTTCCGTGGCGGCCGTGGCCACTCCGATTTTCCAGCCTCCAGCCCCCCCCACCCCACCCACCCACTCCCCAAGACCACAGAACCAGATATCAGGCTGTGAACAAAATCAAGCCCACTTAATTTGTAGTATAAAAAAATAAAATTTTACCTTGTTGACCCAAATCCAAACTTCGCTTTAAGGAATTTAAAAATATGTTCATCAGATTCTAGCCCTAGAATTCTCTGCAAGGAAAAGGAACACATTAACGAGATCATGCAACAAATTATAGTTCTACCATTAAATTGTTTCCATTCAGTACTGCTTCTGTCAGGTGTTACTCTTTCAAGATCTGGAAAATAAATAAATATGATAGAACCCTGAAGAATTAAAAGGGAAAGAATAATGAAGTAATTCAACCAATATTTGCATTGGCTAAAGTTATATTTGCTTTTGAAATTGCGAATTCATAGAATATGTTACTGATTGTGAGAAACACATTATGCACAAGAAAAGTTTAAGCTCCTGACAAGATTTGTTAAGCACTGCAGGTATATTCCAATAAACCGTTTTGATGTTTGTGAATCTGATACCTATCAAGCATATATTTTCTTCAGAAAGCATATATGTGTAGGCTCAAGTGAAGCATAAATGCCAGAATAGACTGGTTGGGCCGAATGGCCTGTTTCTGTGTTTTATATTCTATGTAAATACACTGATGAGGCCAGACACTCTTATTTACAATGCTTTATAGATCAAAACAACCTACAGGAAGATGCACATTATTTTACATTACCCCAAAAAATTACATTCATCTACAGTCAACTCTTTTAGAATAGTTTCCTCAAAGTTTCACAAAGACGACTTTTAATAACTCTATTTACATACCTTACTTGTATTATTTGTTAGGACTGTTAAGCTGAATACAACAACTAAATGCAGCAATAGCTTCACAACTCTTACAACAAAATCGCCAGATTTTAAATTCCTCTGAAAAAAAAGATAGAAGCATTAGATTCTTCATTTCCATAAAGATCATTCTTATCAGCCGATTAGGACAATTCAAATATTTACTGGAAATATGACTACAAACGTAATGTTTAGAAAGAGGATCAAATTCAAAATGCCATGGTTTGACAACAATTCTGTATTTCTAAAATATTCTAATTTGCTTTATTTTGCATAACACTGACATTTTCTGGAACAAATCAAAAATACTTCCATGAAGGCCCAGTGTCCCTTAAAAAACAAATCTATCTTCTACAAAGCAGTTTAGTCAGCTTTTCTCCCCTCATGAAAACCCTGTGTTCTGTTTCCACTTGCACTCTCACTCACTCTAGCTGAATAAAGGATGGAACACATTAACCAACTGCTTGTTAAGCATTTTCCTTCGGGTACAAATACTAGAATTTACCTCTGTGGTCTAGAGCTTTCCAACATATAAAACACAATTTTTTGTGTTTTGGCAATTGCAGAATTACAAAGATGCCACTTAAAATGCAAATTTGCTGTCTTCTTCTGTCCATGGATTAGATATCCCAGACATAAAAAAAAAATCAATAAGATGATCTTTGTCTCAGGCTGTGTGGACAAAGCTCTAATTTTATACTTTTACCCCAATTGATTTACTTTTCAGACTGACTGGTTATTCCTGTAGCGTTACAATTTTCACTATAATCTTATTGATTACTTAGAAGCTGAAACGATTATTTTCAATCAAATCTATGTCATTATAATCAAAGTAATTTAGAACATTTTGGCTGAGAAATTAGTCAGTGTAGCACCTGTTTTTAGGTGCTATGTAGTCTCCTAACACTGAAAAATGGAGTCCGAGATGCATGGTCACACTTCCGACAGGACGTGTGCTGGACACCATTTTGGTAAAGGTGTATGCACATCTAACGACCGGCTGCAGTTTACAAAGCAGGGAGATTATGACTTCACTCAGTATGCGGCACTGATTTGATGCCAGCGTTGCCATTTCCAAATGCCACACTCCAGTCTGGATCCTGTCTTAACCTCTTAGAACTGAACACAACGTTAAACAAAATGGAAGATGTCCCACCAGCACTATTTAAAGGATCATGACGTACTTATAGGTTAGTTGCTGAATTATTTCTTCTGGATGCCAGTGCAGTTGTACATGTTATGGAGCTTTCCTATACATGCCTAAAGTTTGAATAGTCTGCAGGGAATAGTCTGGCTGGTGCTGGAATACTTCTTTGTTGATTTAAAAGCTTCCTATGAAACAAGCTGCTTCCAGAGACGGGTGCCCTGGAATGGCTTCATCTGAGAATTTGAGCATGACTGGGAGAATGAAGGGAGGCCACGCAGAGCAAAACAAATTGTTCGAAGAGTGAGGAGGAGGAGGAGGGAGGAAGAAGGAATCTCAGCAGGAGGCCATATCTCCACAAAGTCTTTAGGGAGCAATTCTCTTACCTTGACTTCAGTGATGACCAATGTTTGAACTTCACAAAACAGGTTGTGACTGAAATCTGCCAACTGCTGCAGCCACAACTGTAACCTCAAAATAGTGCAAACAGCATTGCCTGTGGCTGTCAAGGTAAGGGTGGCTATTATGTTTTACGCGTCTGGCTCCTTCAAGGCTGCTGCTGGAGATATAAGCAACATCTTGCAGTTTGCAGTACACTGCTGCATAAGGGAAGTCACTGAGGCTCTCTATACACAAGACAGACAGCTTCATCTCATTCTCTCTTGCCAGAGACAAGCAGGTGGATCTGGCTAACAAACAAACAGTACAGCACAGGAACAGGCCATTCGACCCTCCAAGCCTGCGCTGATCTTGATGCCTGCCTAAACTAAAACCTTCTGCACTTCCGGGGACCGTATCCCTCTATTCCCATCCTATTCATGCATTTGTCAAGATGCCTCTTAAACGTCATTATCGTACCTGATTCCACCATCTCCCCCGGCAGCAAGTTCCAGGCACTCACCACCCTCTGTGTAAAGAACTTGCCTCGCACATCCCCTCTAAACTTTGCCCCTCTCACCTTAAACCTATGTCCCCTAGTAACTGACTCTTCCACCCTGGGAAAAAGCTTCTGACTATCCACTCTGTCCATGCCGCTCATAACTTTGTAAACCTCTATCATGTCACCCCTCCACCTCCGTCGTTCCAGTGAAAACAATCCGAGTTTATCCAACCTCTCCTCATAGCTAATGCCCTCCAGACCAGGCAACATCCTGGTAAACCTCCTCTGTACCCTCTCCAAAGACTCCACGTCCTTCTGGTAGTATGGCCACCAGAATTGCACGCAATATTCTAAGTGTGGCCTAACTAAAGTTCTGTACAGCTACAGCATGACTTGCCAATTTTTATACTCTATGCCCCGACCGATGAAGGCAAGCATGCCGTATGCCTTCTTGACTACCTTATCCACCTACGTTGCCACTTTCAGTGACCTGTGGACCTGAACGCCCAGATCTCTCTGCCTGTCAATACTCCTAAGGGTTCTGCCATTTACTGTATACTTCCCACCTGAATTAGATCTTCCAAAATGCATTACCTCACATTTGTCCGGATTAAAATCCATCTGCCATTCCTCCGCCCAAGTCTCCAACCGATCTATATCCTGCTGTATCCTCTGACAATCCTCATCACTATCCGCAACTCCACAAACCTTTGTGTCGTCCGCAAACTTACTAATCAGACCAGCTACATTTTCCTCCAAATCATTTATATATACTACAAAGAGCAAAGGTCCCAGCACTGATCCCTGCGGAACACCACTAGTCACATCCCTCCATTCAGAAAAGCACCCTTCCACTGCTACCCTTTGTCTTCTATGACACAGCCAGTGCTGTATCCATCTTGCCAGCTCACCTCTGATCCCGTGTGACTTCACCTTTTGTACCAGTCTGCCATGAGGGACCTTGTCAAAGGCTTTACTGAAGTCCATATAGATAACATCCACTGCCCTTCCTTCATTAATCATCTTCGTCACTTCCTCAAAAAACTCAATCAAATTAGCGAGACACGACCTCCCCTTCACAAAACCATGCTGCCTCTCGCTAATAAGTTTGTTTGTTTCCAAATGGGAGTAAATCCTGTCCCGAAGAATCCTCTCTAATAATTTCCCTACCACTGATGTAACTGATGAACCACTGATGCTCCTGTGCAACAAGGATATCCAATCATGACATGGTTCAAGACTCCAATCTGGAACTTACACGCACTTGCATAGCTGGCCTCCTATGAGAGCCATGCTGCCACAGGATTATAGAGCATACCATCAATGTCCTCAAGTAACAATTCTGCTGCCTGGACCACTCTGCAGGAGACTTGTAGTACTCAGCTTAGTGAGTATCAAGGTTTGTGGTACTATGCTGGATGCTGTACAACATGGCCATTATGAGGAAACAGCCTGGGTCACCATCTATCAGTGAAGTTGAGGAGCAGAAGGAGGGGGGGGGAAGAGGCGACAGCGAAGAAGGGGAAGGAAAAGGTGGAGGAGGAGACAGAGGAAAAGCGGTGCAGGAGGAGGAGCAGGAAGTGAAAGAGGACTAAGTGCAACAGGAGGTAGAGGAACAGGAAGAGGAAGGGAGACTACAATGTAGAGAGCCCCTTTCCGCCCAGGCTCTACATGATTAAATACTTTATAAGTGATACCAGTAACCTTAACCACATCTCCCCATTCATTCACAGTCCCACACTCCATAATTTTCAGCTATCACTGACCATCACATTGTTGACCTTCTGACAGCACAAAATTAAAAATCAGAAAATGCACATCGCAAGACGATTTTATAAATTCAATCATGGCATAATGCATACAAAAATAAACCCTTGTGCATTCCCTTAGTGCCTGTCTTCCATGTGCCTGTGCCTCTCCCAATGCTCTGTTCAGACGCTTTCCCAGAGGCTGAAGCATGGATGGTGAAAGACTGCTGACTTCCAAGTCAGGAGACTGCAAATGGCCTTGGAGTGCGACCTCGAGCAGCTCTGAGCCTAGAAGGCCCGGCTTCAGACTGCAACATCTCAGCCTGGGCTGCAGCAGTATGGGTCGGTTGGACAACAGGCAACAGCATGAGCATTGGCCTGATGGTGGGGTGAGAGCAGGAATGCTGTCATCTTGATAGAGGACAGCTGGCTCATGCTCTTTGGAGTCACTACCACTCTCCTAGGCAGTGTGTCAGCAATCAGAGAATCCGGAGAACAGATTGATAAGACCGTTGTGTCCTGGAAGCCCCTTTGAATGATGGTATTCTGAATCGTAATGACAGCAGCCTGAACTTTCACTGCAGCATTTAGGCCTTTGATGGAAGCTGTTGGTGCTGCAATGAAAGCTGTGACATCAGCTAACAGATGCTGCATCATAATGGGCTCCACAGCTGTGCTGATTGAGGTACCCACAAATTCCACGTTGGAAGGATGATCTCCCAGCTCTGCGGAAACCCCAGTGCCAAGTTGGTGTTGGACTCCTCCATGCTCCTTGACACAGCGCAGGCTTCTGTCAAACTTTCCAGTGCACCAAGCATTTGGTTATATACACCCATCAGCCTTCTTCTGTATCCTGGCCTACTGAAGTCCTCAAGTGCAACCTTGCCCTCCAGCACGTTTGCACCTGCGCTATCCTCTCCCCCTCCCCTGCCCTGACTCCTGCGTACTTGTGCCTGGAGTCTCACTACGTGCAGATCCCTCCTCTACCCTTGCCTCAAAAATATACAGAGTGTCAGTGTTTGAGCAGTGGCTGCAAGCATAAGATCAAGTGACATTGCCCCTTTCCTTTCACTGTCTTCTTCCTCTTCCTCCACTAACTGGGAAGGTTCCAGTTCTTGGGTTTCTAAAATGGAAAAGGGACAAGAGTTGGGTTGTGGGGAAGGGAGAGGAGAAAGTTAAGAAGTGTATGCTTACACTATCTGCAGCTTGTGCGTCAGGAGAAATTGTGGGATGAGGGGTAAGTGGGGTGAAAGAGGACTAAGTATGCAGATACACTCATCATCGATCCTTTTAGCCTTGCCAGTGGGCACTGCCACAGTGATATCCCTTCTTAAGGTGGCCAGCACCGTCTCCTCCATGATGTTAAAATATGCGGATGCCTTCAGTCTTCCTTCAGTTCTTTCCTGTTACCTGCTGTAATGCGCCACCTTCTCTTGCAAGAAAATGAAATGTGTGTCAGTGAGTGACCTTCAATACGTTTGGGTGATGTGGCTGTCATGGCTGAATAGCTGCCAGTATGTGCAAGCTCTAAGTTGAGGTTGCGAGTACAGTGCTAAATGTGCGAGGGTGAGATAAAGCACATTAATTGAAGGGTTGAATACCAGTTGCTAGAGATTGTTGACAGGTGGGTGATGGAGGTGTAGAGAATTGAGCAGTGGAAGAGGCTCGTGGTGTAGTTGGTACAATATGCCATTTGAAGATGAACTCATTTACCTTGGTAAAAGCAAAATACTGCGGATGCTGGAAATCTGAAATAAAAACAGAAAGTGCTGGAAATACTCAGCAGGTCTGACAGTATCTATGGAGAGAGAAACACAGTTAACCTTTCATCTGAACTGCTCCCTGCTGATGCGTGCAGCCAATAAGCAGCGTGGATAGTGCTGCTGCACACAGCAATCATTTAAAAAAGCAGGCCATACCAATTTAATATGTTGCCTGCAATACAAGGAACGGGCACGGGTTAATCGCATACCAAGATCCCCACGCCTATTTTCAGGGATGAGAGAATTTTTCCCTGTATATTCTCAATAATTTAAGATATTTCCTATCTGAAATTTAAAATAGCATGCAAATAACTGTAAGGATTTAAGTTTACACATGTTACTGTTTTACTACCTGCAAGTGCCGTACTACTAAAGCAGCCAGAATGAAACTTAGAACCAATGACCCCAGGAGCATGGAGTTGTTAAACTGCAGGATGCAGACAAGAAGCAAAGAAGCCACATGTACGAAGTATAGTGACGTAACCTGCAATAGAAGAGATGCTATATCAATAAAGCCTTCTAGAAATAAAACATACAAAAAATGAACAATGCAATTAACACTCCTCACACAAAACTCATTTTCTCAACCAGCTGCCAAAAATACAAATTAATTCAAATGACTTTGAATTTTATTTAGGCTCCACATTAAGATTTTGAAAGAAAATAAAAACGCTTTAAGTATGTTCTTACATGTGCTAGAAGCAGACGTTTAAATGGGTTTAGACAGAATGTTTAGACAGCAAAGTATTTACTGAATCGTCTAGGATTTGCTGTTATTTGCTCCGTTTCCTCTCTTCCCCAATGACTTAAGCCTCCCACATCCACATTAAATTTGGGAGTTCAGTCTGAGGTATCTCTGCCTAACAGCCCATTCGGCACCCTGAAGTGAAATGGACAATTTTACTGATCAGTTTATCTTTTCTTCCCATAAGACTTGGCAAACCCATCTTCTACTAGACATCACAGTGGAATTCAAACTAGTATACTCATACCATCAGTGCAAGGCTAATATCCTTTTGTTAAGACCGACCGCTCCAGTCAAAGCTCCCAATCAAAATATATGATTCTGATTGTGGTGGGAGAAACGCACTGTTAATTCAATCCCATCCCTCCATAGATCGCCTAACATATCATTTTAAACTTTCCAAATTAAAGAAAGACCCAGCCAAATTGTACCATCTATTAACCCCCGAATGAGACTAACCAAACCTGAAGTCTTTAAATCAACAAATTAACTGTTTAATTTGAAAAACTAAATTCTTAAACACTACAAAGATATAAACAACATTTAAAATAGAAAATATTAGAGTCCTTGCAGATTTATGCTCCTGCCGGATGTGTAACAGTCCAAGGTTGCTTGCGGTCCTCACAGCCGTCCAATGAGGGGAAAAAAGGTTCTTCAACAGTAGAACAGTCCGTAGTCTAATTCAGAAGTCGAAATAGTTGCTCCTTCTCCAGCGATGAATTTCAACAATTAACAATTTGCAAACACTTTTTAATGAATCAATTTGGCTTTAGAATTTTTGAGGGATAAAAGATTGTCACAGTCTAACTTCCCTTCCTTCAGTTTAAATTATCAGAGATCTCTGTTTTGGCTTGACTTTTTAGAATTTTGAGAAAGAATAATAAATAAACAGATAAATTCTCTTCCTTCAGTTTAAATGGTCTGAGAGTTCTCCTTTCAGGTGCTAACACACAGCTGTCTGTCTATTTCTCAAACTGTTTCTCAGCTGTCTCTGCAAAGCCAGTTTTATTTCAGCTACTTTCAAAGTTAAATGGCAGCATTGTATATCCTGTTCTCTGTCTCTGAATGGTTGTATCCAAGGCAACCAAGATGCACCTTCTAGTAACTTCTGAGGCTTGCTGCCTTAAAGAAGTACTGATCTCTTACAGTCTTAAAGGCACACTGCCTATTCCCTGAAAAAAAAACAGGATCATGATCATAACCACTGCGCAGTGGTTAGCACCGCAGCCTCACAGCTCCAGCGACCTGTGTTCAATTCTGGGTACTGCCTGTGTGGAGTTTGCAAGTTCTCCCTGTGTCTGCGTGGGTTTCCTCCGGGTGCTCCGGTTTCCTCCCACATGCCAAAGACTTGCAGGTTGATAGGTAAATTGGCCATTAGCAATTGCTCCTAGTATAGGTAGGTGGTAGGGAAATATAGGGACAGGTGGGGATGTGGTAGGAATATGGGATTAGTGTAGGATTAGTATAAATGGGTGGTTGATGGTCGGCACAGACTCGGTGGGCCGAAGGGTCTGTTTCAGTGCTGTATCTCTAAACTAAACTAAACTATTACACTTTGCAAAGCCTTTAAGCATTCCCATTGAAGAGGTTTTCCAAAACCTAGGAGCCTATACACAAACTGACTAGGTTTCTTCCTCTAGTGAAACCTACAGCTACTTGGAGGTGTCTTCTTCCTGCTCCCCTTTCAGAAATTAATATATATCCATTATCTTTTAGTCTCCACACATTGCACAATAATCTCTGCCCAATTGCTTCAACACTCTGAAATCAGCTATTGTTGGATTAACTTAGGGTCTTCTCACCTGCACTCATCAGCCCTAATAATCCAGCTGAGACTAGTACTTGGCAATGTTAGCAAATCCATATTTTATTCTGTGGCACAGAATGTGCTGCATTTGATACATGCACACATATCTGGTTTATTACACAATATTAACCTCACATTACCTTTGATGCAGGCACCATATCCAAACAGTCCAAGGAAAAGAGAGCCAGAGCTTGTATTAATAAAATAAACTGGTTAAACTGCCAGGAAACGCAGAAAAGGAATGTTGATGCCATGATCAATGCGAGCGAGCACCGCTTAAAATACAAGGAAAGAAGTAAATTAAGTACAAGTCATAAACCAGGAAATAAATCTGCTTTTAAGGTTTGTGCACTGTAACTTTCTTTAGTGATTCCACTCTCTTCATTAGTAAAATTGCCATAATCGGTAGATTTGATAGCCTAAATGCATTAAGTGTGAAATCTGCCTGCACAGAATGGAAAGTTCAATCCTCATCTTCCAGGTACAGCAGAAGGCTACGTATGTACAGATGAATAATTTTAAGTGTTTAATCAGTAAATGTATTTTCCCTCTTTTTCTTGGAGACTTCGTTAGACAGAGTAGATCACAAGATGAACTACAAAGCTGTCATACTAGGTTTTTAGCTGTGCTATTGCTCTGAAAGTATCAGCAAATCTTTGCACATTGCTACTAATTTCACTTCAAAATGCTCAGATATATTTATTTTTGTATTATGGAAAGCAGCCAAAAATGCTAGTCAGCTAGATCAATTGCTTATCTCCCATTTAAGAATTTAACATTTGTACATACATTTTAATTGCTACTGCAACAACTTTTCTTCCTAACAAATAATTTTATTTGACAATAATTATCTTAAATCCAAAGTTAACGATATTCCGCTGTCAGAAGTATACTTGTATTCTTCATGTGGGGAGGCGGTGGTGTAGTGGTAATGTCACTGGACTAGTAATCCAGAGCCCAGGCTAATGCTCTGGGGGCATGGGTTCGAATCCCACCATGGCAGATGGTGAAACTTGAATTCAATTAATAAATCTGGAATTAAAAAAGCTAGTCTAATGTTGACCACGAAACCATTGTCGATTGTTGTAAAAACCCATCTGGTTCACTAATGTCCTTTAGGGAAGGAAATCTGCCTACATGTTGACTCCAGACCCACAGCAATGTGGTTGACTCTTAAATGCCCTCTGAAATGGCCTAACAAGCCACTCTGTTCAAGGACAATTAGGGATGCTGGCCTAGCCTGTGATGTCCACATCCCACGAACAAATAAAAAGTATCTTAGTACTATTTGGGTGTTTACTTCGACGCAGCTTTCAAAACAGTAAAGCTGTCTTCCAAAGATTCATATCGCCTTTGACTAAAAATAAAGTTCAAGGTGTCTAGTTGGAAGAGCTTGCTCCTCTGTAACTCAAAGATGTATAAATTATAATTTAAATATGGACAGTGGAACATTTTATTGAGTACAGCACCTGTACCTTTATAAATTTGTATATTTGGAGTATTGAATATGGACTGATGCTCCTCTCAGACCTACTACAGAGCATCAAACATTATAGGCTCTTACTGCTTCACCAATCTGCACCATACAATAAGGAAAATGTGGTTGACTTTTCATGACCTCAGGGCAAGTATGAATAGGCAATATGCGCTGGCCTGAGCAATGATGCCTCTATTCCAAGAACAAATAAAAGAAAGAGACCATGTCTGTTCACCATCATTATGAGAAACCTAGTTACTTCACACCCTAGATTTGAGAAGTTTTACAACAACTACTTGTATTTATATAAGCAACTTTAACGTTACAAAGCATTCCAAGGCACTTCACAGAGGCATTATAAAACAAAATATGACACCGAATCACATAAGGAGATTTTAGGGCAGATGACCAAAAGCTGGAACAAAGCGGTTGGTTTTCAGGACAATCTTAAAGCAGGAAAGATAGGTAGAGAGATAGGTTTAGAAATGGAATTCCAGAGCTCAGGGCCTAGGCAGGTGAAGGCCACCAATGGTGGAGTGATTAAAATCAGGGTTGCTCAGAGGACAGAATTAGAGGAGCACAGGTATCTCAGAGACTTTATATTTTTACACACCTTTAAATCACCCTCTGGTTATCAAACTCAAATGGGATGAACTGGCAAACTTTATTAGGTAGACAAAGTTGATACTCTGTTGATATCACTAAGTAGCCAGAGTTAGAAACTTATTACAGAATCTAATATACTGACCTTGTGCTGCACGCTCTTTAATTTATTGTAATGCTTAGCTCTGTATGAAAAAGGAGTGTCAGTGCTGAGAGATGCACTTTAAATAGGAGTACTTTTATGCACTATTTGGTCCACAGCACTCATTCTTAAAGAAAACTACTTTTTAGAAATAAGCCATTTCAAGATTTTGCATAGAACTTTAAGAGTCTGTTATTAAGATGGATGTATTCCAATAACAAATAGGAAAATTCCTACCTAGCACCAGTCATTATTGAACAAAACACTGCACAATTCATCAAAGTTTAAAACCTTCAAATAAACTCCTGACTGGCACATAGAGAATATATATACAAAACTCAATTCCAGCATATTCTGTATGGATCCCTTGTCTGACATCACAGTGCATTCATTTTGCATTTGTGCTGTTCAGTCACTAGCAGAAAGTGCTCAACGTCAATTCTTTTCTAATTGTTCCTTTTTATTTTCATCTCAGATTTTATCAGATCCTGTATATTAGATTAGAAGCACTTCTACAATTATAATGCACTCCTTCATACTGAGTAATCTCCACTTGCTTGACAGCAATAAATTTCTATACTCACCTGCTGAAGAGGTTTGAGCAGTGGTCTGAGGTAATATGTGATTGCCATTATTTGTAATGCAAAAAATGGAAGTGACCAATTCTCCCTCAATGGAATGGTGAATTCCACCCTTGTTGTATCTATTCTATAAAGATCAAACAACAATTAGACACATTACAAACAAGCTCAATCTAGATGGATCAGTACTTTCAGTTTCTATAGCTGCATAAATTAAGTTATTAAGTTGCTGTATAAGAAATGTGAAATGAAATGGCTTCCAAGTTTACAGAAATGGGCAATCTAAATGGCAGTTTATGTACAAAAAGTTATTAATAAAATTTAATTTTGGAACTTCCAAAATAAAATTATAACCGTCATAATCTGGAGTCTGACAGCAAAAGGAATGATCTTAGATGAATAGTACAGATGGAACTGGGATCAAAAATGAATACATTTCACAAAAAGGCAGATAAAAGACATCATCAGTTAGTGATCCTATGCATTTAATGCACAGACAATATATACTTTTTCAACACCACAAAGTGTTGATGCCTACCTGTTTAGGATGTACCATAAAGCTGCCAGTGCTCCTGAAATCCAGGTACCACTTAGTAACCAGCTGGTAATATATATTGAAATGACATAGAGGGCCTGGAGCCCAAATACTGTGTACAGGTAGAAGTAAACTGGCTCCAGGTATCTCTGTTAAAATATGATGCAAATAAATCTCTTCACAATACTTGACCACAACATAAACTAACACAGTAACTTAGCAAAGCTTGGAATAAACTACAGAAATGTCAACACAAACACATTTATTTTATTGTAAAAGCTGATGTTTTTACCTGAAGAGACAAAATTCTGTACAAAATGCTTAGGATAACCTCTTGGTAAATGTTCATCCGCTTAAGGAGGTTTATTGTTCTCCTTGATTCAGTTTTATTGTCATACAAGAGCTCCTTCAATCCTTTATATAACAAAACACAACATAAATAAAAAGAACTGGGCTCTAAGGATAAACATGAATACATCAGTCTGTGATACTCATTTTCAAATTTACAAATATCAGAACATTCTACAAACTTGCATCTACTGTTTTATGATCTAAGGACCACAAAATACCATAGTCCTTCCCCACTTATGACTTTGTCTCAGCAAAGGAACAGATTAAATACCTCCATTCCTATAATATACTTCTGTAAGTTCCAAAGCAGGTTTGGAGAAATAGTTTTTAGCATTTCTTGATTAGCAGGAAAATTCAGGTTACATACTTTAAAAAAAAAAAATCAGCTCCAATCTCAGGATTTAGAGATAAAAACAAATTTGCAAAGTTTAACTGCTTTGCACATATGTAAAAATATTAGATACTACTGAATTATTCAGGTTTCAGGGCTACACCAACAAACTGTCCATGTTCATGAGACTCAGAGTAGATGGGCTGTTGGTTCAACAAAGCAGGGAGTTAGTACTTCAAGTGCTAGAAATACTAAATTACACGGATATTTGCCAAACTATTAACTTTTACAGTGCACTTTCTAACATTGATATTGTACTTTTGTATATAAGAATGCAAAGCTATAATACCAAAATCGTTTTTTCTTGAATGGCATTTTCACTTATATTGACAAAAAAATCAATCTGGTTATATCAGTGAAGAACTGACAATAGTAAACTGTCCTAGTCCTTGCACAGTGCAGTGCACATCAAAAATTGCATGAATGTTCCAGGCAGCGCCCCTATAATATTTCTGATAAATGTCGGTGGTAGTTGAGGACTCACAAAATCTACCCAAACATTGAGAGCATAAAATATCATTTACAGTAATGTCAACATGAACCTTAGAAGAATGTAATCACCTCGGCTTATGGTTGGGGCCTGCAGCATCTGCTTGTAATAAGAGTAGTATAGGCCACATTCTGTCCTGAAGGAGATTTCCTGCTCAACCTCCTGCATGTAAAAAAGAATGCAATTGTGTTCAGCACAACTGAACAAACAGAATATAGTTCTGTAAGTAATACAAGTATTACTAAAGTACACTTAAAAGTTACATTCTAAAAAATAAACATAAAAGGGATTAAAACACAGCAAGAACTGTAAAGGCTTAAGAGATTTACCATGATGGAACCAGGATGTAGATTATTTAATACAATTAACTGGGTTGAAAAAAGCTGCCACATGGAATGGACTATTTGCTGCTGTCATGCTTTTTAAATATTTGGTAATCTTCCAAAAGATTTTTGCTATTTATAAGTAGCAGGCTAACGAACACACCAAGAATCCACAGCAACTATCGTACCAATCAGCATTAAAAGAAAGGAATATATTTCCAAAATTCCAAACATAAAAAAAAAACATTTGATTTGGAAATAGTATGGATAGGTCAACATCCTGTAAACTTTTAGGAATACCAATGTATGCGTTGATTAAAATCAATGCAGTTCAGGTGATGCCCAGCTGCCTGGTAGCCTGAAGTAGAAACTCCAGAATCAGATGCTAATTTTTGAAATTAATATCACCTGCAGGGCCAGGAGAGTGAACCAATACAAACAGTTCCTCAATCTATACATCCCTTCACTCCCACTACTCCTTGACCCAGTATCCAAAAACTTAGGGACTTCATGGAATACTGAGTTAGCTCATTGCTCCCATACCCTAGTCCTACAAAAATGGGAAAAGAGTGCTTTCTTCTCTGGTGACTCATTACTGCAAGTCCTGGGATTCTGTCAATGGCTGACATGCAGATCCCAAGCTGCTCTCCACACCTTCCTGGATCATCCTGCCAAAACTGACAGGATTCCCTGCTGAGTGCTTTAAACAAGAAGTTCTGCACCTTTAAAATTTTGTCAGCTGATTCAACTTTGAAATAAACAACTGATCTGCTAGCCAATGAAGAAAAGGGAGCATGATACTTGGCCTCAGAAGAACAAACGACTTCCAAGCTTCACCAAAACTGCTGTGGAAAACTACTATAACAGTACTTAGGGATCTTATAACCATCAGCTGAAAAGTACAAAATCCTCCAGTGCAAAAAAGATTTTGAGTGGTAGATAATGGTTGTAGAGACCCAATGCAAGAGATAGAAGCTAGATGGCAAAGAAAAGGCTCCAATTCAGGCCAGAGGAAATTACATAATCTGTTGTCTATATTACAGAGAAGATATTCACATTCAACACAGCAAAGTATTAGGATTGTTAACAAGGCCAGTGGTAGCATTCTCCACTTTCGAATCAGAAGATTGTAGATTCAGGTCCCACTCCAGAGATTTGACCACATAATCTAGGTGGACACTTCAGTTCTGCACTGATGCAGTTACAGTTCCTATTGCTAATAGCAGATACATTCTGAGCCTGGAAAATTTTCTGCATGCATCCTTCAGCAGTAGGTGCAGAGCAGAATTGTTACTTCTATTAGAAAAGTAAATAGCAATCTCAATTCTGTCTCCAACGAAAATAATGAGTTTACAAAATATTCAATTTCACTGTAGACTGTAGAACTTCTAACCACCCAGCAGAAAGCCAAAGAAGTTCTGGTGAACTTCCCCCTCCCTCAACTATCACCAGAGCATGCCCAGCCACTGGATTCTTCAATGTAGGCTAAAATAATCCACTCAGGCTTCATTTGGGGTATCAATCACAGAGAAAAAAGACAGAAAAAGAGAGGAAGGTTCATTTGTCAGGTAAAGCTTTTTATCACTGACTTATAATCGAAAGTTACCGAAATTGCTAATAATTTGGATATTTTGTTTTGGAACAGATAGTGTGAAGTTTTGCTTCTGTAATGTTTGCCCTGATCTGCACAGATTTTAGGTTCATAAATGTTCCTTGCACGACAGTTGTAGCTGTAACACAGCAACTGTGAAGATAAAGAGGTAAGAGATTATCTTATCAAGATAGGCAATAGTTCATCCATTATTGGAGTAGGTAAACAGATTTTCAGGATTTAATTTATTGAGCAATTTCTCAAAGGTTGCTTTACCCTTGAATATTTTTTTGAAAAAGATAATCCATGAACAAAAATTTTGATTCTGATAAACAAAAATAAACATGACAATCAACAAACGTTATCATGCTCACCAAACAAATATGCTTCCCAAATATGCTTTGGGAAAAGTGACGCCTAGATCCCTGCATCACCTCCTCCAGAAGGCCTGCCAAATCTAGTGCTAATCAGGCACTTAAGCGGACAGTGGCAGGCCTTCCACAGGATCAAGGACCTCCTTGTTGGAAGTCCTGCCCTTGGAGAGCCAAACCAATCACAGGATGGCGGTGGCTGCTACTGGAGCAGGCTGAAGAGCTTTGCTGGACCCAGGCCACAGGTAGGTCAGGGTGGGAGTGGTCTCGCGGAGTGGGGCTTGTGGGGAGGTGAGTCAGTAGCAAGGCAGGGGGATGGCTCTCAGCTGGCCCCTCCCCCCCTTCCCAATGCCAGCTCCTTTTGAACGAGGGACCACACCCTCCCCCTGAATTCTGTAAGTTTTGATTTTTCATTATCATCATTCTCATCAAGTGCAGCTTCTTGTTTTGTTCCCTGTGATTCATCTGTCACCATGGATTCACTGGTCTCAGGTGCTCAGCGACAGGGCCACCCACTGCATAGCTAATTGCAGCTGCAGCGGGAAGAGGCCCTTAATTGTGGTTAATTGCCTAGTTAAGGGCCTCAATTCGCAGCGGGGTGGGAAGGCCATTCACAGACCTGCCCGCCCTGGACTAAATTTTGGCAGAGGCGGGAACCCCACCCCGCCACCATCCAACCCGATTTTGTTCTCTCCCCGCCTCCAAACCTGTCGTGGGGAGAGCATGAAATTCCCCCATTAACTGCAGCAATGATGTTCAGATACACAGTTTCCTACATACATTCACAGCAGGCCAACTAAGTACTAATTTCCATACATCTCACTCAGCCCTCCACTGTGGGCTGAAAATACTACAATATTATTAGCATCTGCTGCATTTGTAAATCTTTTCCTTTAAAAGGCTATTAGCTCACCTGTATATTTGAAAACCAAAGGAAATTCTCATGTAGTGACTGAACATACCAGAAGTGAAAGCATCCTAGTATCAGTCCGACTGAGAGACCTAGCAGCGGGATAATCTCCGTTGTCTGTAGAGGTGACCTGATTGCTGTTATTGCCACCTCCCAAGGTGAAGTGTTACTACTTCCATTAGTGCCAGCATAAACATTAGTTTGTTTGTGATTTCTTTCCAGACAATGCTGTGAAGCATCATTGAGAATTTCAAATCGCTGTTTCCTCTTCCTTAACGTCATGATGATATGCCACTGGGTGTAACAAAATCTCAGTCGTCTTTTGCTTTGTGACTCAGGACCACAAATAGCTAGTACACTGTTCTGCTCAATGTAGCACCTGTCTTCATTAAAAATCCAAGACACAATGAGGCAGCTATGAGTAATCCCGTGGTTTGCTATAGAATCATAAATTGTAAACATTCAGTCTGGAGCATTATTTCACTTCCTTCGGTCATTGTCAATATCCTCTTAAATTAAACTTCTACAACCAAAGTAGACAACGCTAATAATGCAGAACACAATATTCTCTAGCAGATAAGCAATGGTTCTGGATTCCAGCTTATTTAGTTTGATTATGGAGATGTTAAACCATTAAACATATTATAGATTTTAAAAATTAAACCTATCCAAAATAAGCACAGGTAGAATTAACCAGACAAAGTAGCAGTTTATCAAACTGTTTAGCATTCAGAGTCATAATCATAGTACAGCACAGAAAGAGGCCATTCAGCCCATCGTGTCTACACCAGCTCTTTCAAAGAACAACACAGTTAGTCTCACCCCCTGCTCTTTCTTATATCCCTGCAATTTCTTTCCCATCTGTCAAGACTTTTACCTGGTGACAGTTCTTGCATCCGTGGCTTATAAACTCTATCATGCCAAGCTCCCTCCCTGTTCTAGCCCCACCCTATTGATGTAATCTTCTCCAGTCCTACAACCCTTCCAGATCATCTCACTCCTCCAATCCTGGTCTCTTGCGCATCCGAAATTTTCTTCACTTATTACTGGCCACCATGCCTTTAGCTGCTTGAGCCCCAAGCTCTGAAATTCTCCCTGAATCCTCTTTATCCATTTCACCTCCTTTATGGTACTCCTCAAAACCTACCTCTTTGACTAAGTTTTTGGTCACCTAACATCAGTGACTTGTATCAAATTTTGTTTGATTATCACTCCGGTGAAGTGCCTTGGGACGTTTTACTATGTTAAAGGCACTATATAAATGCAAGATATAGTTCCACAAAATAGCTGATTCAATTCTTCTGCTGTACGAATTGGACTCAATCTCAACATAAAGTAACTTTCAATCAGCTACATTGCAATGTTGAAACTCTAGTACAGGCAAACTATACTCACTCAGCTGCCTTCACACTCTGTCGGTCTCTCCCAACTCATGCTTTTATAGCAGCCAAAAATCACACTTGTAAGCACTAATTTACTCTACATCCAATACCTTTGGTTGGATACAGCTGTTACTTAGCTTAAATAATTAACTCCAAGCCTCTGCACAAATATATTAGTATAATCTGTGGTGGATCCAGATGGCTACATCCTGGATGGAAATGTGAAATCAGAGCAGCAGAGAAGAAGGTGCACAGTCAAAACATTTTATGTTTGGAATGATCACCTGCTAACGGCTAAGTAAAAGTAGGTCAGACGCGAGCACAGTGCTGTCATTCAAAGATCCAGACAGAGTAGCATACAAGGAAGGAAAACAGCAAAATTACTTCAACAAAGCTTCTATGAGTGCTGTCCTGCGTACTCCAAGATAAACAGTAAGGACCAATAAAGGGCAAATGACAACATCATGCCCACTTCTGAACTGCTTTTTACTCAGACATTTTGGATTACACACTTGCTTCTTAGTTACTGCGATTTAACATTTGTATCCAGGATATAGCCAGACTGGACCTACCATGGATACTAATACTTTTGTGTAGAGGCTTAGAGATAGTAAGTGTATGTGTTTAAACAAAACAACAGCTGTATCCAACCAAAAATGCACCAAACTGCAAGGTACACGACATTTACCAGAGAATGCATCTGCTAAAAGAAAGCTTTGCAACAGCTGTTTTTCTTTCACCTTTTCCATATTAATTTCCAAAAAGTTCTAATATTTAATAGCATACGCCATACAAATTAACTCTTCTGAAAAACTTGTCTCAAGGGACTTTCAACAGAAATATTGCAAAAGGTGACATTTTTAAATTGGGATATTCAATCATATACCAAATTAGCATAAAGAAATAAAAATAGAAAATTCTCAGACTTTTCCTGCTCGTTTACCAACTCAGCTGAAAATTATCATGGCTGCTTGCCACATAGACTGAATTAGATTTTTTTACAGCAGTGTGCCTGATTACTTATGTACAATATATAAGCACAGTGAACGGAGAAAGCAAGAAATTATCATTTACTTGAGCAAGCACTGAGGAAGGCGCATTGAGCTGTAGAATTCAAAGAAAGCTGGAAATATAACACAGCGACATGTAATGTAATACACCACCACCGAGGCCAAAACAAACTTGGTACACCAAAGCAGCAAAGTAGAAGGCACTGTTGTTGCCCAAAATGGATATAAGGATGAAATCTGCCACTGCTGAATTTAAATGGGAAAGAAACAGAACAAATATGAACTGAAGTGAAAGACAAGGGATTCATCATGCAAACAGGAATGTACTACAGACCAGCTAATAGAACAAAGGAAGTGGAGGAAGAAATATAAAAGTAAACATGTGAAATGAGTAAAGGAAATAGAATAACAATCATGGGAAATTTTAACTACCCGCAAATAAACTCGCAACAGATAGCGAAAGGTTACCGGGAATGGAGTTTTTAACAATGTGTGCAAGGCTCCTTTCTGACCCAGTATGTAAAAAGCCTAACAAAACAGAGGGTGCATAACTAGATCTAGTAATGGGAAAGGAACCAAAACAGATAAGAGAAGTAAGCATGTTTCTACAAATATATAAAAAGGAAGAGAGTAGCTAAAGTAAGCACTGGTCCCTTAGAGATGAGACTGGGGAGTTGATAATGGTAACAGAGGGAGGATGTAAGGTTACATTAGGTGGGTCAAGGGTGCAGGCTGGAAGGTTGCAGGAGGAGGCTGGAAGATGGGAAACTTGTCTTAAATTGTACACCATTTTCTTGAAGGATAATGCAAACCACATGGCCACTCAAGGATTGCAAGGGAAGTGGAAGGAGACAAATGATGGTGAGTGGGATTTCCACCTGGCTGCAATTTTAAGGCACATAAAAGTGAACTGCTCATTGCCCTGATGGTTCAGCTGACTGGCAACAGAAGGCTGAATTGGAACGCTTTGCTCATTTTATTATTTGAAAAAGTTTCAGCTGCATGGATCTCATATACTCAATTTGTTTAATACCATGGGAAGACGAACAGAGGGAGGGACTAATGAGGGCTCTTTTCCCGCAAAGCATGATGCTTGAACAGCAGCAACAGGCAGAAGGAGGAGTTGAGGATGCTCCGAATAACATCCAGGAACGGCATTCTCAAAGATGGCACTGGCACGTCATTGCATCCTCAGGACAAGGACAATCTACTGTCAAATGTCAGAGAGGCAATGCCAGAGATGCCTAAGGATGTCATGTGAAATAGTCACAGAAATTGTAGGATCCTGCAGCATGACCTGATAAGAGCCCTCATTAGTCCCTCCCTCTGTTAGTCTTCCCATGGTATTAAACAAATTGGGTGTATGAGACCCATGCCACTGAAACTTTTCAAATAATAAAATGAGCAAAGTGTTCCAATTCAGCCTTCTATTGCCAGTCAGCTGAACCATCAAGGCAACTGCTTGTGTTTAGTGGGAATCCCATGCCACATGCCCTCAAGGTGACTGCTGCACTCAAATTTTTTGTTAGCAGGGCCTTCCAGACATCTACCGGCGACATATGTGGCATATCACAGTCTGTGACCCATAGGTGTATCAAAGAGGTGACCAATGCCCTATTTCGTCGTGCCAATGATTTCATCTACTTACCTATAGATGAGGACAGCTAGGCAACAAGGTCTGCAGCTCTCACCACCATCGTTGGATTCCCTAGAGTGCAAGGGGTGATCGACTGCATATGGCCATTAGAGCTCCCTCGGACCAGCCTGCTGCTTTTGTGAATCGCAAAGGCTTCCACTCTTTGAACGTACAACTGGTTTGTAGCCACATGAGAAAAGTAATGTTTTCACACATACAACTCATACATTTCAAGGAACTCACAGCCAAAGTAGACGCTGGCTCCTGGGTGAGAAGGGTGAACCCGTTTGGACATGGTTGAAGACACCAATGCAGCATCCCCAAAGTGCAGCTGAACAGAGATACAATGTTGCTCATGCATCCACCAGAGCCATCATCAAACACACCATTGACATACTGAAAATGCGCTTCCGCTGTCTTGACCAGTCTGGAGGGGCTCTTAGGTACACGCATAGAGGGCCTTACGAATAATTGTTGCCAGCTGTGTAATGCACACCTGGCACTTAGACAAGGCAACATGCTGCAGACAGAGGAACACCAGTCCTCCTCAGATGAGGATGACGATAATGAGGGTGAGGAGGAGTACAATGCAAACAATGGCATTAGAGATATAAGGGCCATGGACAGACATGCAAGGGACATCAGGAAAAACCTCATATTTGCACAAAGGAATGTTGGGAGGAGAAAAAAAAAATTCCAAATATGTTCACATACACCTGAGGTCTTATTCATTGCTGTAATCAAGAAGAAGGGCTCCTCTGACAACAGCACATTAACCTACAGTAGAGATGTACCCAATGTCCGAATGCTATCAACTTCATTAAAAGCGACCTGCGTCTCCACTGGAAAAATTGTCCTGCATCAAGGCATTAAGCTGCACAATATAGGAAGCTACAACGTTGCAGCTATTTGACGTGACCGGCAAATCAAATCTTCTCTGGGTATGATGGAACTGAAAACACACCAATGCATGGAAAGTAAGGGTGTGACCGCAGAATCGCAAATGTAAGGCAAGTTGGTAGTGAAAAAAACTGAAAAATCTGCAAACAACAAACAGCCATCATGAAGACTCAAGGCTCAAATAGCAATGACAAATGGACACTGGATACTTTCTCAAATGCTTTGCTAGAATCAATGCGTTTCTGCCATAGGCCTCTAATAAACATTTTCCTTTTCAACTGAACCAAAGCAAATGATTTACGAGAATGCATCAAATATTAAAGTAAATAAAGATGTATTTAAACTTCTGCAATATGTGCACAATATTTACAGTGCCCGTGCCACCTTTGTACTCATAACTGTTTCTTTTTACTTTTTCTACCACTAAATCTAGGAGTTAACCTGATATTAACAGCTGAGGTGGAGGCAGTCTGCTCAGTGCACTGTCCCATTGCTGCGGATTACTGTGGCAGGCTCCTCTGGAGGAACAGGGTCTTGATGGCTCCAACTTACCGGGGGTCTACAGCACTGGTGCTTGAGTATCCCCACTGTGCTCGGCTGCTGGAGGTCAGGGAGTCAATGTCGGGGGCTGGGGGGGGGGAAGGACAAGATACCGCTTACCCTTGGGGTGTCCTGAGAGGAGGGCTCCGGGGCAGCTGGCACATGCTCATCCTCCATCTGGGTGCATGATGGAACCTGCCTGTCT
This sequence comes from Heterodontus francisci, assembly GCF_036365525.1. Taxonomy (NCBI): domain Eukaryota; kingdom Metazoa; phylum Chordata; class Chondrichthyes; order Heterodontiformes; family Heterodontidae; genus Heterodontus; species Heterodontus francisci. The sequence continues at coordinate 40,604,806 of NC_090387.1, forward strand.
CCGAGAGGAAGGAGCACCCGGAGTCGCTTAGACTCTGCTGCATGGAGGCAATAGAGCAATGGAGTGCAGATCAGAGCAGCTTGACTGCTCACCTAGACTCGCTATGGAGCCCGCCAAACTCTCGACTGAGGAAGTCATACGCTCAAATGCCTGGGACATGGCAAACGCCATGGCATGCATGGATTCCTCCATGGTACGCGCAAAGCCATGCATGACCTCAGGCATCTCCGACATATTTTCCACATGGCTTTGCTGCACATCTAACAGACTTCTCATAGCAACAAACAGAGGATTATCATGAGCATGGCGCTGAGCAGGGGCCTGATCCTCAGCAGTCCTCCAGTTGTCAGAGGTGCTGGCTGGCACATGCTCCCTCAGCTGCTGAGACGTGTCTGTCATGACCACCAGCTTGTGACTCAGATTCTAATTTTAAACCCCCTGTGGACCGTGTGGATGTATCTGTGCGGGCGGACATGGAAGAGGCAAGTGACGGTGCTACCTCTGGGGCACTGGCTTCATCTTTCTCCCCAGAGGAGTCCTGGGCCTCAAGCCATTCGTGACTTCAGTGCAGGCACCTGCAGTGGAGACACAAACAGAGGCACATTAAGCATCAGCTGAACATGAGTTCACACACTTTCCTTTGGTATACACATATGGCTGCAAGACTGAAGATGACACTTCATCCTCACGCCTTGAGGGTCCTGCCTCACCATCTACAATTGCCCTGCCTCCCTGCTCTCTTGCTATTTCTGAAGCCTCCTCCTCAGCCGTTGTCAGCACCCTGATGTCTGGGACACTTCCACCTGTTTTTGCTTGCTCGCGCTGGATGTGGGTGCGTTTATCCTGCAGGAGACAGCGCAGATTTAATGACATGTCAAAAAATGCATCGCAACCATTGTATACATGCACAACATTACTCATTCGGGACTGACTTTCGCACAACACATCCAAGCACATCAACAATGCGCGCAAAGTTGACGATGGCCATCAGTAAGTGTATGGCACCAAGGCTGCTCATGCATTCCACTGCATGCTTTGCTTGCCCTCTGTCTTAAAGACACAGAGCCAGGGAGAAAAACAATGGAACAGCTTCGCCAAGACCACTTACCCTCGCTGATCTGAGCAAGTCATTGATATGTTTGTCACACTGCACCCATATTCTAAAAGTTACCCCACAGTTCGAGACCTCCTCTACTACCTCCATCCAGGCCGCCTTGGTCAGGCGAGAGAGTCTGCGGACTCCATCTGCAGGGAAGAGGACCTCCCGCCTTTCCCTGATGGCCTGGAGGAGAACCTGCAGGGAGGCATCACTGAACCGTGGGGCGGAACGCTGCCTACTGGCTGTCATTTTCTTTGCTCTTGCTGCAGTGAAAAAAAAATGATGGGGAGTTGGTGCTGGGTTTGAAAAATTAAGGAAGGAAAGAACAGTTACAAGTAAGTGTTATGAAGACGTGATATGATGAATGAGGATTTTTAATGCATCGATTGGACACCGACGTTAAACTTAAAAAAAGGAGCGCTGGAATATTACAGTCAACTTTTACAAAGACTTTGCCACAGCTAAAAGTGGCCACCACCATTTGCATTTGAACACCTTTCAAATTCCAAGGCATCAAAGTGGTAAGATCCAAGCCAAAGACCCCGGGAAGGAAATTCTGCTCAACTGTCTCCAAGAACAACGATCAACCCAGAACTTCAGGACCACAAATTCAACTGGAAGATAACTAAAGTTACAGCACACCATAAACTGTATATTTCCTTTTATTCATCCAAACTCTATCACAACTGCTATTCTTCTCCATTCTGTAATCTATTGGTGTGTGATTGTCGTGTGAGTGAGTGACTGAAAGTGTAGCGTAATTTTATTATTTTATTTAGGTCAGGATTTTTTGGTTAAGTTCAATAAACTCAACTCTTTCTTGTTTAAACTCAAGAAAACCTGTCTGATTAGTTCTTTTACCTATCACAACAAAGGTAAAACACTCACCGAAGTGTTAAGCACAGCCACTGTTAAAAAAAGAATAAACCCTGTTGTGGTCAGACAACAGGAAGGGCAAGAGGGGAGCCTTGCGACCCCTCCTCACCTGATCGTAACAGAAATTTGGGGGCTCGGGTCCGTGGTCATAACTCAATGCCAAACGAGAAATTGGAAGTGGGAAACCAAATTGATCCTGTGCAGCAAAACGTCATCAACTACTCTCTCTCACCCCTATGGCTGCTCCTCCCCCTTGGCTACTCGCTCCAGGTCTCGATGTCCCTTGCTACCACTCTCCCCCCCACCCCCCACAACCCCGCTCTGTGGCCGCTTGCTCCTCGCTTCCCCTCCTCCAGCTGCTAGCTCTAGGCCGTGCCGCTTCCCTCCTGTCGGCCACTCGCTCCTACATCGCCCCGTCACTCCTCACTGCCCGCCTTGCTTCTTTGGGAGGGGCGGTGTGGAATGATCAAACGCGGGAGTGAGTGGCCGAGAGGAGAGAAGCGGCGCAACCTAGAATTAGCGGCCAGAGAGCGGGATGGGGGGGAAGCGGGGAGTGAGCAGCCAGAGAGCGGGATGGGGGGGGGGGGGGGGGGGGGGGAAACGGGGAGTGAGCGGCCGGAGAGGAGGGTGGTGGCATCCGCATCATCAGTTGCAGGCTGACCTGGGGGAAGTCTCATTTTATCTCGAAAGATCCCCCTGGGAGACAGGCGGTGCAGTCTCATCTCTCACTGATACTGTATCAGAAGCAGACACATTATTATTCCTAGACTCTGGGAAACAGAGAGTGAGGTGAACAATGTTCCAAATTTAATGCTCTTGCCCTGTTGAACTCTGCAATCTTTCAACTCACACTGTTCGCTCTCAGTTTCAATGTGATGGCATTAATCTGGCATTGTTCAAGCGGTCGGAAAGTGGGGTGGGGGAAGCAAGGAGCAGTATCAAACCAGAGTTCTTTCTTTGTCAATAAAAATCAAAACAGTTGAGCAGGAGACATCCAAGAAATTATACAAAAGAAGCAATGGAAGGAGGGAACGGGGGACTGCTGGGGGTGGGATAGGAGGCAGCCATAACAACCTTTGAGGGGATCTTTGGGTTGAAGTTGTTTTTCTGTGATAAATTGAGCAGCGCCATCTTTAATGCTGGCAGGTGACTGAACGTCGCAAACAGTGATATTTCAGTGGAAGAGGCTGCATTTGCGCATGTGCTAGTACTGTGCCACCTAGTGGTTGCGTTGTCAGCAAAAGCAGCATTTTTTTTAAATCACTTTTGAAAAGCTTGCAGAACAGCTGAAATGGCCAGCAGGGAGCTGGACACAGGTATTGCAGGGCAAATTAACAGGAAAAGCCCATGAGGTTTATTCACTGTTCCTAGATGAGTGTTCATCAGACTATGAGATGACTAAAAATGCCATCCTGGGTGCATATGAGCTAGTACCGGAGGCTTATCACCAAAAATTCCGAACATTCCAAAAGCAGTCTGAACAAACTTACCGTGAGTTTGAAAGATTTAAGCAGCTTGCGTTTGACCAATGGATACAGGCACTCAAGATACATCCCACATATGAAAACCTCAGAGTGGTGATCCTTCTTGAGTTCAAAAACTCACTCCCCCTTTCCATTAAAACCCACATTGAGGAACAAAAAAGTTCCAAGAGCCAGACAGGCAACCACCTTGCCTGTTGAATTTATGCTTGTCCACAAGCCCTTACCCCAAGGGAATGCCTTCCCTAGTCACCTCCAAAACCTGATAAAGGTGGGAGGGTGATAGGAGTCTGAACAGCTATGGGTGAGAAGGGAAAGCTGTGCTGAGAGCAGGGGCAACGCACGAAAACCTGTGTGTTTCCATTGTACAAGGCAGATCAGCTTCAAGCTGACTGCTGGAAGTTACGGGGAAAACCTGTAGGATTAATCAGGGCACACCAGACCAGTGCAGGAAAAGGGGTCCTGATGGAAAGCACAGCAGATCAGGCTGTGGCTTTAATAAACTGCAGCAGTAAGACTGCTGCGAGTGTGGGGAAACTTAACAAAATCCCTGAAAGTTACCAGGATTTTGTGTCCCAAGGAAAAGTGACCCCATACCCCTCGAGTGAGGCAAGCAAGCCCACAGTCATACTTAGGGATATAGGGGCCACCCAATCCCTTCTGCTGGGAAAAAGCATGACCTTTCCCCCCAGAGAGTGCAGTGATTGCTAGAGTGTTAGTGAATGGAATCGGAGGGTGGGATATGTCCATACCTTTATATCAGGTGCACCTGGAGTGCGACCTTGTTACATGGGGATTGTCCCTAGTTTACCTGTGGACGGGGTCAAACTGCCCCTGGGTAATGATCTGGCGGGGGCAAAGGTGGTAGCTTCCCCAGTGGTTTTAGAGAGGCTGAAAGAGGTCAGGGAGTCAAAGTAGTTGTAGGAGAAGGTCCCCAGCATTTTCCCTGACTGTGTGGTGACTTGGTCCATGACCAAACAAGCTCCGTCAGAGGAGGCTGAACTGGCACTGCTGACAGATGACCCTACTGTCTGGTTATCTGAAACCTTCTTTGGGAAGTTACAGGACGCAGAGGATGGGTTAATTCTTGGATCAGGTTCAGCAAGCCGATCCAGTATTAAAAACCAGCACAGACTGCCCAAACTGAAGCTGAAGCAATGGGATTTACAGAGTGCTATTATTTAAACAATGAGGTGCTGATGAGGAAGTGGAGACCTCCTCACAAACCTACGAATGAAGAGTGGACAGTAGTTCACCTGATAGTAGCGCCACCGAGGTTCCGTAAAGAAATACTAAGAATAGCCCATGAGATTCCAATGGCTGGACATGTCGGTATATGAAAAACCCAAGCCCGCATAAGACAGAATTTTGACTGGGCAAAATTCCATAGAGATGGGGTGGAGTTCTGTAAAACTTGCCACACGTGCCAGATTTTGGGAAAGCCCCAACCTGCAATAATCTGGAACACACTGCCTAAAGGGCTGTTAGAGGCAGGAACCCTCACAACATTTAAGAAGTATTTAGATGAGCACTTGAAACACCATAGCATACAAGGCTATGGGCCAAGTGCTGGAAAATGGGATTAGGATAGGGGGCCGACATAGACATGATGGGCTGAAGGGCCTGTTTCTGTGCTGTTTAACTCTGTGGCTCTTAAACCTGCAACCCTAATTTCCATACCGGCTTTTGGGGAACCCTTCAGCAGAGTGCTGGTGGATTGTGTGGGACGCCTGCCAAAAGCAAAAGGGGGCTACCAGTATCTCCTCACCATTATGGATGTGGCTACCCAATTCCCAGAGGCCATTCCCCTAAGAACTAACTCTGCCACAGTACTGGTGGAGGGGCTAACCAAATTCTTCACCCGATAGGGGCTGTCTGCCAAGATACAGTCGATTCAGGGCACGAATTTCATGTCTCGGATCATTCAAAAAGTCATGGGTAATCTGGGCATAACCCAGCTAAAGTCCTCAGCCTACCACTCACAGTCACAAGGGACTTTGGAACAGTACCACCAGACTCTAAAGACAATTATCAGGGCATACTGCTATGACTATCCCCATGACTGGGACAAAGGGCTGGGATTTCTCCTGTTTGCCACCAGGGACTCACCCAATGAGTCCACTGGCTTTAGTCCCTTTGAATTAGTTTATGGACGCAAAGTGAGAGGTCCTCTTAAATTAATCAAAGAGAGGTTTTTGGGACACAGGGATGAGTCTTTCATGTTATACTACATTTCCATGTTCCAGGAACGGTTCACGAGAGCCTGTGCAGTGGCTCGGGAGCACCTAAAAACCTTCCAGGCAGCTACGAACAGGCAACAGGTAAACATGCCAAGGCCAGAATATTTCGGCCCGGAGACCATGAAGTAATACTACTCCCAATTCAAGGTGAACCCCTGAAAATCCAATTCAGTGCCCATACTGAGTGGCAAAAAGGATTAGCCAGGTAAATTATTTAATTGACACCCCAGACCGAAGGAAAAACTAAGGCTGTGCCACATTAACATGTTAAAACAGTATCACAGCCGGGAAGGGGACAGACAAGTACAGCTCTGTCAGACAGTCAGAAAGGAAGGGCACGAAAGGGACAGTGAGGATGAGTTGGAGGAAAGCCTGGAGGACTCCCAAATTGAAACCTCTACTATAATAAAAGCAAAATACTGCGGATGCTGGAAATCTGAAACAAAAACAAGAAATGCTGGATTCACTCAGCAGGTCTGGCAGCATCTGTAGAAAGAGAAGCAGAGTTAACGTTTCGGGTCAGTGACCCTTCTTCGGAACTGACAAATATTAGAAAAGTCACAGATTATAAACAAGTGAGGTGGGGGTTGGGCAAGAGATAACAAAGGAGAAGGTGCAGATTGGACCAGGCCACATAGCTGACCAAAAGGTCACGGAGCAAAGGCAAACAATATGTTAATGGTGTTTTGAAAGACAAAGCATTAGTACAGATTAGGTGTGAATATACTGAATATAGAACATCAGCAAGTGCAAACCTGAAGAAAAACAACCTGAAAAAAACAGTGGGTAAGCAAACTGAACAAACTAAGATGAAATGAAATAAATGCAAAAAATGTAAAAAGGAATGCAAAAAAAAGGAAGAAAAACCTCTACTGCCTGGTTAGCCAACACCGAAGTGTAGGGAAACTTATACACCACACTCTCCTATTTAAATGCTGAACAAAGAGGAGGCCTAGCAAGGCTGCTCACAGCATTTTATAAAATCTGCAAAGACACACCAGGATGCAGAACCTTAACCCTACATGATGTGGACGTAGGAGAGACCCTTCCCATAAAACAGAACCTCTATCGCCTAGGTCCCAAGAAACTAGACCAGGTTCTGGAGGAAATACAATATATGCTAGAAAACAACCTGATTAAGCCCAGCCAGAGCAGCTGGAGTTCCCCTGCTGTGCTAATACCCAAACCCGTTGGTTCAACAAGGCTCTACATTTATTACAGGAAGGTTAATGCAGTAACGAAAACTGATTCCTACCCAATTGCCTGCCTGGAAAACTGTATTGATAGAGTAGGGAATGCCACTTACATAACCAAAACAGACTTGCTAAAAGGATATTGGCAGGTTCCCTTAAAACCCGAGCTAAAGAGATCTCAGCTTTTGTCACCCCAGACAGCTTATTCCAGTGCCAAATGATGTCCTTTGGTTTAAAGAATGCCCCAGCCACTTTCCAAAGGCTGATGAACCAGGTAGTGGTTGGCCTACCCAACTACATAGTATACCTGGATGATTTTTTTTTAAATTTAGAGATACAGCACTGAAACAGGCCCTTCGGGCCACTGAGTCTGTGCCGACCATTAACCACCCATTTATACTAATCCTACATTCCTACCGCATCCTCACCTGTTCCTATATTCCCCTACCACCTACCTATACAAGGGGCAATTTATAATTGCCAATTTACTTATCAACCTGCAAGTCTTTGGCTGTGGGAGGAAACCGGAGCACCCGGAGAAAACCCACGCAGACACAGGGAGAACTTGCAAACTCCACACAGGCAGTACCCAGAATTGAACCCGGGTCCCTGGAGCTGTGAGGCTGCGGTGCTAACCACTGCGCCACTGTGCAGTGTACAGTGTTGGTGTACAGGGAGACCTGGGGGGGGGGAAACCACCTAGACGCCCTCTTCCAGAGGTTATAGTCAGCTAACCTAGTAGTAAATCTTGCAAAAAGCGGGTTTGCTAAAGCTCAAGTGACCTACCTCGGGCATGTTATAGGTCAGGGGCGTGTGCTGCCCAGAGCAGCAAAAGTATAGGGCGCTGATGGATTTTCCTATCCCCATGACAAAAGTGGAAATAATGTGTTTTTTTGGGAATATGTGGGTTTTACCGCAAGTTTGTTCCAAACTTCAGCACTATAGTCGTCCCACTGACAGACTTACTGCAGAAAAGAGCCAAGGTAGTATGGCCAGAGACATACCAAACAGCTTTCAAGAGGTTAAAAGCATTAACAAATGATCCAGTTCTGGGAGTTTCCAACTTTAATAAACCCTTTAAAGTAGCAGTTGATGCTAGTGACCTAGCAGTAGGTGCTGTCCTGCTTCAAGAGGATGAGACCGGCATTGAGAAACCAGTAGGGTACTTATCCAAAAAGTTAAACCAACACCAAAAGAGATATTCCACTGTGGAAAAGGAAACACTGAGAATGTTGCTAGCTCTCCAGCACATTAAAATCCATGTTCAAAACAGACGTAGGGAGACGATGGTTTATACAGACCATAATCCTTTAACTTTTGGGAAAAAATTGTAAAAATCAAAAATGCAAGGCTATTTCGATGGAGCCTGCTCTTACAACCCTATCATTTAAAAATTACCCACATTGCAGGAAAAAACAATGTAATAGCTGATGCAATATCCAGGGTCTAACTCAATGCAGAACTATCCCTGACAAATCTCCAAAATTAAACCAGAATAGCTGTTACAGACAATGCCAGCTGCAGCAATTCTAAGATTAATTTGTGAACTTGAGCAGTGAGTGTTTGAGAATGAATGTGTGTGTTTTTTTCCCCCTACAACCTTGTAATGAAACGTTCCTATCGTCACATTTCATACTGCCTGGTGTGGAGGTGTTAAGAAGATGTGATATGCTGAATGAGGATTTTTAATACATCAACTGGACACCTGCATTAATATTACAGTCAGCTTTTACAAAGACTTTGCCACAGCTAAAAATAACCACCACTATTTGCATTTGATCACCTTTCACATTCCAAGGCATCAAAGTGGAGACACATGTCTGATTAGCTTTTAGCCAAAACAGTGGCTTGCCCTATTGATTGAACTACCTGAGATTGCTTTCATTAGCAAGTCATTCAAAGCCATCCTGGGATATTAACATTGAAAGGGCAAACTCCTCCAGGTATAAACACTGACACCATGAGGCCTGAGAGAAATTGAAATTCCTAACTTGAATCTCATTAGAAGGCATCAGAGAATACACTGACACAGTCATGTGACTGTCTGTCCATCTCTGTGAAGGCTGGGAGTTTTTCTTGGTCAGACAAACAAGCCAGAGACTCAATCTGTGCAGAAGCCAGAAGGGGTGTGCATCTCTCTCTCTCTCTCTTTCGCCAGAAGACCTTGTGTGGTGTGTGCGAAGCCTAGCTGCCAATGGTTAAGATCAAGACACAGACCCCAGGAAGGAAACTCTGCTCAATTGTCTCCAAGAACAACTATCAACCCAGAACTTCAGGACTACAAGTTCAACAGGAAGACCACTAAAGTTACAAGACACCACAGACTGTATATTCCTTTCTCTTGATCCAAACTCTATCACACCTGCTATTCTTCTCCATTCTATAATCTACTGCTATGTGTGATTCTCGTGTGAGTGAGTGAAAGTGTAGCATAATTTTATTATTTTACTTAGATTGCGTGTTTTGGTTAAGCACTGTAAACTCACCTCTTTCTTGTTTAAACTCAAGAAAGCCTGTCTGATTGGTTCTTCTATGCTCACAACAATGGTAAAAGGTGAAACACTCACTGAAGTGGTAGGCACAGCCACTGTCAAAAAAAAATAAAGCCTGTTGCAGTCAGACAAGAGGAAGGGCAAGAGAGGAGCCTTGCAGCCCCTCCACACCTGATAGTAACATAAGTTAAAGATTTCATTTTGGTAACTCTGAACAGACTTACATAACACAAAGGCTGCTTCTCCTTGAGGCTAGAAACACAGCATGCTTTATAGCAGGTGATCATGGTGCTTGACTCAGTAATGGCGGGATCCACCAATGAAAGGCCACCCCCGCTGCATGATCCCAGGTGTCTCCAATGCCCATCGCTGCACCATTCATTTACATATAGAATTATGTGGGACATGGGAAAAATAGTGTAAGCGAAAGTTACGTCAACTTCAGGTCCCGCCACTGGGAACACAGAGGGACTCATAAAATCCCAGCCAAAGTGTCTGCCAAGAAATATAAATAAGTTAAGTGAGGGGACAAAAATTTTGCAGATGGAGTATGCTGTGGGAAAATGTGAGGTTGTCCACGTTGGCAGGAAGAATAGAAAAGCTGAATATTATTTCCATGGAGAGAGACTGCAGAATGCTGCAGTACAGAGGAATCGGGGTACATGAGTCACGAAAAAATGGGAGGCAGGTACAGCAAGTAATTAGGAAGGCAAATAGAATGTTGGTATTTATTGCAAGAGAGATGAAGTATAAAAGTAGGGAAGTCTTGCGACATCTGTGCAGGGCATTGGTGAGACCACTGTCATGCTAGACTCCCATAGGCCAAGAATGAGGCACATTAATTTTGTCATGAACATTGATTTTAAACTGTTACTGGATTGAAGAAAGGACTTGTTAAGCAGATCAGCCATGGCTGGAAAATACATTTACATATTAACAGACGGTGATTGGAAGGATAAAGGACCATTCCCTGATTCATTCAACCCACAATGGACCTTGATTACCAGGTACTGTGTGTAAGAAGAGCATTCCAGACACTGCTAAGGTGATACAATCCAAGACGTGGTCAGACCAGTTAGTCACATGACTAACCTACTTGGCAACCTGGGTTTTTCTGAATTATACAAACAGTTTGAACTGAGAGTCTTTTTCCTCCTGGACTGAGAAGATCTCTCCTATCTGCTTCCATCTCTTTCTCACAAGCCTCTGAATCCACTGAAGACACATGAACCCCAAGAGAAAAATCTCTTACAGCAGACAAGGTTTAAGAAGAATACTGCACCCCAGCAAAAAGCAAGATCTACCTACAATCAAAGACCCTACAGTGAGCTCGAATAATCGTAACAAAACCTCTTCAGATATTGCCTCAAACTTTTCCACTTTATTTTTCTTCTGCTCTTTTCTGTCTCTATTTGCATGTATGTATCGCGCATGCATGCTCGCGTGGGCGCGTCGTGTACCCATAGGCATTAATCGAATTGGAGTTTAAGTTTAATAAATTTCTACTTTTCTTCTTTAAACCTAAGAAAACATGTTTGTGCTGGTTACTTTGCTTTATAATTGGAAAGCGGTGAACAAGGAATCACCAAGGGGGAGCTAAAAACACTGTGTTTATAAATAAAACCCTGTTACAGTAAGACCAGGTAAAGGCTGAAAGGGAACCCTAGACCTCTCTCTCACCCGGTCATAAGAGAAATTTGGGTGCTAGCATCCAGAATTGACCCACAAACGAGAGAACTTGGAAGTGGGAGGCCAAAATTGTTACTAATCAAAAAAGAGCAAGATTTCAATACAGGTTTTCTTGTGGTTGTGTGTGATTGAATACTAACATGTATGCAACTGAAGCTAGTAGCTCCCCAAGCCAGGGTGAAGTAACTTGGGATAAGTTAAAAGCACTGTCTATGGAGGAGTTGAGGAAAATGGCTGAGCAGTGTGGGATCACTGTACGTTGCTAGGCTAGGAGGTCTGAACTGCTAAGGCTAGTGGCCAACCATTTGTCCCTTGAATCTGAAGAAGCAGAAACAGGGTTAGAAGTAGAGCCCGACAGGGTATTGCTAGCAAAGCTACAGTTGGAATCGAGGAAACTTGAATTAGAGGAGAGAGAGAGAGAGAGAGAGAGAGAGAGAAAGGAAAAAGAGATAGACAGGAGAGGCAGAAAGAGAGAGCATTCCAGAAGGAACATGAAGAAAATGAAAGGCAGGAGAGGGACAGCGAAAGAATATTCTGGAAGGAATGTGCAGAAAGAGAGCTGAAGCAGCTTGAGTTAACTAGGGGGCAACAGAGTAACCCCAGTGAAAGTATGGCCAATATGGAGAAGCATAATTCAGGGTTGGGTACAGAATTGTTAAAACTAGCTCAACTAATTCCAAGATTCAATGAGGAGGATGCAGAAGATTTTTTGTCCTTTGGGAAACTGGCAAGGCAGCTATAATGGCCAGCTAAGACCTGGCCTCTTTTACTACAAGGAGAGCTAACTGGAAAAGCCCATGAGGTTTATTCCCTGTTGCCAGATGAGAATTCATCAAACTATTAACTGACAAAAAATGCTATCCTCGGGGCATATGAATTAGTACCCGAAGCCTATCGCCAAAAGTTCAGAACCCTCAAGAAGCAAGCTAATCAAACTTATCTGGAGTTTGAAAGAAGTAAGCAGTTGGATTTTGACCAGTGGCTGAGGGCTCTTAAAGTACAGTTCAGCTATGAGAATCTCAGAAAAATAATTCTGTTACAGGAATTTAAACACGCTCTCCCACTCTCCATAATGACTCATGTAGAGGAGCAGCGGGTCCAGAGAGCCCGGCAAGCAGCCGTTCTGGCCGATGAGTCTGCTTTAATTTATAAGTCAGTTTCCCAGGGGAGAACCTTTCCTAATCACCCCCATAAATCCGAAAAGGACATAGGGTGGGAAGGTGATAGGAGCCCAAGCAGTCGTGGGAGAGAAAGAAAAGCAGGAGACACAGGGGTCCTCCTCTAGCCAAAAAGAAAGGTGCTATGAGCAGGAGCAAGACCCAGAGACCTATGTGCTTCCATTGTAATAAAGTGGCGCATTTAAAAGCTGACTGCTGGAAACTAAAGGGAAGACCGGTAGGGTTAATCAGGGCACACCCGCTCAGTGAAGACAGGACTCTGATGGAAAGCACAGCAGAACAAGCTGTGGCTTTAACTGCAGTAAGAGTGCAACGCAGGAAGCTTACTACTGAAAGTGCAGGAAAATTTAATAGGATTCCTGAGGGTTATCAGGGTTTTGTGTCTGAAGGGAAAGTAACCCCATACCCCTCGAGTGAGGCGAGCAAGCCCATAGTGATTCTCAGGGACACAGGGGCCACTAAATTCCTTTTACTGGGAAAAAGCCTGACCTTTCCCCTTTAGAGTGCAGTGAAAACCAAAATGGCGGTGAATGGTATTGGAGGGCATTGTATGTCTGTACCTGTACACTGGGTGCACCTGGAGTGTGACCTAGTTTCGGGACCGGTGACCGTAGGGATTGTCCTGAGTTTACCTGTGGGGGAAACCTACTCCTAGGAAATGATCTGGGGGGTGAAAGTGGTAGCACCCCCCCCCCCCCAGTAGTGAAAGAAAGACCGCAGGAGGTCAGAGAGACAGGGAAGTGGCAGGAGACGGTCCCCTGCAGTTTCCCTGAATGTGTAATGAATCAGGCCATGATTAAACCAGCTCCCCCAGAGGAGACTGCATTGGCACTGCAGGCAAATGACCATGAGGTCTGTCTATCTGAGACTTTCTTTGGAAAGTTAGAAGACCCAGGGAATTAGTTAAATAAATCTTCCCTAGCTGAGCCTCTGCAAGCTGAACCAGTCTGAAATTGAAGCAGAGGGAGTCCCTGATTGCTACTACTTAAAGAATAAGGTACTGTTGAGGAAATGGAGTTCTCCTCACAGAGCTGACAGCAAGGAGTGGGCAGTAGTTCACCACTTAGTGGTGCCGTGGAGGTACTGGAGAGAAATATTAAGAAGGGCCCACGAGACTACAGTGGCTGTACATGCCGGTATATGGAAGACAGCAGATGGACTGGCCAAATCTCCACAAAGATGTGGTGGAGTACTGCAGGAGTTGCCAAATGTGCCAGGTTGCGGGGAAACCTGCACTCCTAAGTCATGTACCAGAGTTAGGAGGACCCTCCAGCAGAGGGCTGGCGAACAGTAAGGGACCCCCGCTGAGAACAAAAAGGGACAGGCTGGCAAAAAGTTAGACAGGGAAGGGGAAAAAGTGACCGAGAGGGCAGGTTAAAGGAAGTCTGAGAGGAATCCCAAATGAAAACCCCTAATGTCCAGTCAGCCAACCCGGAAAAATGTGAAAAGTTAGACCCCACATCCTCCTATGTAAATGCAGATACTAGAAGCACCCCACCAGAGTTGCTAACAGCATTTACAGGCACCTGCAGAGACAAAGAAAGACCTCTAGGGGGCAGAGAAACCATGAAGTCTGCACAAATACCTGCAGGCAGGAATATCCTAGAGAACAAAGGGGAGATTAACAAAGAATCCTCCCCCACAGTCAGAGAAAAAGGGGACCACCCATCCCCCAAAATCAAAAGCCTTTGCAGGACTCAGCAAAGCACTGAAAAACAGTTCAGGATAGACCCGCTCACTACTGACTTTCCTGAAAAAAAATTACCTCAGCAGGAACAAAGACCAGAGGCAGCCATGGAAATGAGCAAATGGAAGAGTAACTTTCCCAAAAAAGAAACAAATGTTTATTGGGATGCAAAAAAAGGGGCGATTTTAATAGGTTTTAGAATCTGTGAATGAATGAAAGAAATGCATGGGTTTTTTCTGTATCCTATATTTTCCCTCAACCCTTTTAATGAAATGCGCCTTTTCTCAAATCGCATTTCATTCCACTGGGTGTGGAGGTGTCATGCTAGGCCCCACCTGCCAAGAATGAGGCACATTAATTTTATCATGAACATTGATTTTAAACTGTTACTGGAGTGAAGAAAGGACTTGTTAAATAGATCAGCCATGGCTGGAAAATACATTTACACATTAACAGACGGTGGTTGAAAGGACAAAGGACCATTCCCTGACACATTCAACCCACAATGGACCTTGATCACCAGGTATTGTAAGAGGGGCATTCCAGAGACTGCTAAGGTGATACAGTCCAAGACATGGTCAGACCAGTTAGTCACACAACTAACCTGCTTGGCAACCTGGGTTTTTCTGAATTATACAAACAGTTTGAACTGAGAGTCTTTTTGCTCCTGAACTGAGACGATCTCTCCTGTCTGCTTCCATCTCTTTCCCACAAGCCTCTGAATCCACTGAAGACACATGAACCCCAAGAGAGAAAACTCTCCTACAGCAGACAAGGTTTAAGAAGAATACTGGGCCCCAGCGAAAAGCAAGATCTACCTACAATCAAGAACTCGAAGTGAGCTCGAAGAACCGTAACAAAACCTCTTCAGATATTGCCTCAAACTTTTCCACTTTATTTTTCTTCTGCTCTTTTCTGTTTCTATATTCATGTGTGTATCGTGTATGCATGCTAGCATGGAAGCATCGTGTAACGCAGGCGATAACTGAATTAGAGTTTAAGTTTAACACATTTCAACTTTTCTTCTTTAAACCTAAGAAAGCCTGTTTGTGCTGGTTTCTTTGCCTTATAATTGGAAAGCGGTGAACAAGGATTCACCAAGGGGGAGCTAAAAACAGTGTGTTTAAAAACAAAACCCTGTTCCGGTAAGACCGGGTGAAGGCTAAAAGGGAACTCTAGACCTCTTTCTCACCTGGTCGTAACACCACAACTAGAGTACGGTGTACAGTTTTGGTCTCCTTATTTAAGGAGGGATATACTTGCATTGGAAGCGGTGGAAAGAAGGTTTACTATGCTAATTTCTGAGTTGAGGAGGTTGTCTTATAAGGAAAGGTTCAGCAGGTTGGGCCTATACTCATTGGAGTTTAGAAGAATGAGAGGTGATCTTATTGAAACATAAGATTCTTGGGGACTTGGGTAGATGTCGAGAGGATGGTTCCCCTCATGGGGGAATCTAGAACTCAGGGCACATTTTCAAAATAAGGGGTTTCCCTTTTAAGATGGAAATGAGGAGGAATTTCTTCTTTCAGGGGGTTGTTAATCTTTGGAATTCTGTTTCTCAGAGAGCAGTGGAGGCTGGGTCATTGAATACATTCAAGGCCGAGCTAGACAGAGTTTTGATCTACAAAGGAGTCAAGCATTATCGCAGCGGCAGGCAGAAATGTGGAGTTAAGGCCACAATCAGATCAGCCATGATCTTTTTGAATGGCAGAGCAGGCTCAAGCAGCTGAATAGCCTATTCCTGCTCCTATTTCTTATGTTCTTATAGGGGAACATCAGGCAATAGCGATCACCACATAAGGTTTAAAAAAAAGATTATGAACATAAGAAAAACAACGACCAAAGTAATCAGTTGGAAAAATATCTGTTTTTATGGGGATGAGATTGGAACTAGGGAAAATAAACTGGAAAAACCTACTGACAAACAAAAAAACAGCAGTGGGAAACATTTACAATGGTGATCAATAGAGTTGAGGAGAAATACATCCCACTAGAAAACAAAAACAGTGGCAACAGCAGCTATGCTGAAATTGCTATCAACGTCCCAGGGCTAGTAAGGAAAACCTTTTTGTCAAGATTCCTATTTTGTATCATTATCCAATGACCCTGGTGGAAAGGCAGGTGTATGAACATCAGTGTATTACAACAGTTGAACTTTTTGTAAGACTTCAGTACCAACGTATACAATAGTATTTTACTAGGTCAGTCAAGACACAAAACAAGTTACATACAATATTTAACTAAAATATCAGCAACTATAACAATTTCTCTCAGTGAGGATTATTGCATAATGTTACGACGAAGACGGGAGTAATGTACTGTTAATTCACTCCCACTACTCCACAGGTCATAGCATATCAAATAAAGTTTCCCACCTACCGGAAATTAGCCAAATTATTCCCCAGAATAAAGCACACCAAACCAGGTTTCTTTAAACAACAACAAATTAACCATTTATTAATAAACCAATTTTAAAATGATAGAGATAAATCTATATGTATGAATAGATTTTATAACTCCTATTTTTCTTAACCCTCATGCACATACATACATTCAAAACCCAACGGTTAGCAGTTTTAAAAGATTGGTTTAAAGTTAAAACTATTTCTTAGGAATAAAATAACTGGGTTGTAACTTCAGGTAGAATATTTCCAGATCGGTGAAGTGTCCCAGAGTCGAACAGTCAGATGCCACTCGAAGTTTCCAGAAATTAATGAACAGTCTGTGGTGGGTAGGTGTTCAAGGCAATTCGTCTACAGCAGGCATCACATTGATCTCCCAGCAAAAGGTGTAGCAACAGGTCTACTTGGATTTCTAAGTAGCAGTCCAACAGTAGAAACTTTCTTGAGATTTCAGAAGCTTCCAAAAATTACAACAATGCAACAGTACGCACACTTGAGGTAGAGATTTTCCAGAGATTGGAGACTATCTTCAGCAATGCAGGTTTCTCATCAGTAAAGGAGCCTTTCTCCAAAGCAGTGATTCTCCACAGAGTGCTGCAATCCCTCTTCCTGGGTCCTCTCTCTCTCTTCAGGCATAGACAGCAACAAGGGTTTTAGTTTCCAGGCCTTCGAATTGCAACTCCTTCAAAGTTCTTGCAACTTCATGTAATTAGAATTTCCCTTGATACAGGAATTATTTTGCAAGAGAAAAAGTTTCTGGGCTGTCTTCCTACCCCTTTTAGCAGCTAACTGGTCTTTTGATCTTTTTCAGAGTGTGTTCTCTTTCTCTGGTCTCCAGAACAGGTTCCAGCCAAAACTGGTCTTTTCTTGCAAAAGAGAAACTAAAAACTCGCCAGCAGCCAGTCATGTGACAGTCATTTCTCTCTGCTGAGTGGCTTGGAAAAACAGATTGTCTTGCATTTGCCCCACCCACTTCAGCATTTACTGTTCCCATAGAAATCCTTTTCTCAGTCTTAAAGGCACACACCTCATGTTTCTTTAAAAAAAACTTGTAACAATAAGAACATTTATATGAGCAGGATCTCTGGATAGACCATTTAATATTGCACAGACAGGCAGTATTCCATTTTAGAGTTGACCTTATGAAACAGATACTGCATGACACACTCAGTGCTTTGTTCCGACTTCAGACAGATAGAAAGACAGAGATAGATAGTTAGAAAGACAGAAAGATAGCTAGGTATAGAAATATAGATAAAAATACTTGCATTTATATAGCCAGTAAGGTACTTCTGAAGAGTAGTCACTGTTGTTATGTCAGAAGCAAATTGCTCACAGCAAGGTCCCACAAACAGAAATGTGATTATGACCAGATAATCCATCTTTTAGTGATGTTGGTTGAGGGAGAACTCCGCTGCTCTTTTTTGTAGTGTCATGGGATCTTTTATGTTCACCTGAGAAGGCGTATGGGCTTCCGTTTAATGTCTCATCCGAAAGACAGTACCTCCAGGAATGCAACATTCCTCAGTACTGCATTGGGTTAACCCACAACTTTCTGACTTATAAGAAAAAGGAGTAGATCATTCAGATCTTCAAGCCTGTTCCACCATTCAATTTGGTCATGGGTGTCTGAATCTTAACTCCATTTATCCACCTTCATTCCGTAACCCTTAATACCCTTGCCTTATAAAAATCTATCAATCTCATTTCTGTAATTTTCAATTGACCTAGCCTCAACAGCTTTTTTGGCGGGGTGGGGGGGGGCGGAGTTCCAGATTCCCACTACTCTTTTAGTAGAGAAGTACTTTCTGACATTATCCCTGAATGACTTAGCTCTAATTTTAAGGTTATGCCCTCTTGTTTTGGACTCCCCTACCAGAGGAAATAGTGTAGAGAGAAACTATTGACTCAGGTAGAATGGCAGGGGTACAGTCATTTTGAGAGAGAATGGCAGGCTCATACTGAATGCAGCCATTTCCACTCCCCAGGGGTGGCCCCTCAGCAATGCTTGTAATCTGTTGACATTTAGACTGCTATGACACCCTGGAAGCCCCTTTGAATGCTAGTATCCACAACCATGATGGCAGCAACTCACCATGCATGACATTTTGCTAAGCTTCCCGATTTTTGGTGGAAGCTGCTTATGCTGCAATGGAAGCTGAGACTTCGGCCATCAGATGCTGGAGGTTAGAACATGCATGCGCAATTCTACCCCTGCGGTTAGTTCTTGCTGCCTTTAGTTGTGTGCCATCTTCTCCTGCAAGAGAGAGGGAAGTGTGTTAATGAAAGTTGTACAAACTGTTTGGGTGTTGTGGCTGTCAATTCAGTGTCTACAAGCTGATAGATACCGGTGTGAGGCTTGCAACAGTCCTAAGTGCGTGAGGGTGGGTGTAGCATATGACTTAGATATGAGGTCTGATTGATAGAGATTGTTGGTAGGTGAGTGTTGGGGGTGTGGTGAATTGAGCAGTATCTGAGACTAGTGGTGCAGTTGGTAGGATATGGTATTTGAAGATGCATTCACTGACCTTGACCACTCATGCGAGGTCATTAAACTTACTATGGCGCTGCATCCAGGTCCTTGAGGCTAAACTCCTGGCAATAATCTCCACAGCCATCTGCCTCCACTGCCTTCTCACCAAGTGTCTGAAGAGTCTCCTCCCACCCCTGCAGATACAAGACACCCTCCTCCTTCCTAATTCCTCCACTTAGACCTCCAGTGGAAGGTCAGCCATTGTTCTGTTGCATAGCACTATTCCAAATGATGTAACATCTCCAACAGACACAATGCACCTTCCTTTAAGAGGTGCAGCCTAGCTTTAAGCAGTGCTAGCTAGCTTTATATAATGCTAGCAAGTAATGATGTTGGGTAACCTGCTGATGCACACAGCCAATGAACAGTGCTGGTTGCACACAGAAAGAATGATATGAGTAGACAGCAAGAAGATGGCGTGCTGCCTGCACTCTATTGAACAGGTCGCTCATCGCAATCCGGACCTCCATTGTTGGTGGCTATCCAATTTAGCCTCCAAGATACCAGACTAGTGAAATACAGATTGAATTTAAACAACGAGCAACATATACTGCATTTAATGTGCTCCACCCTGTTTGATATCATTCATGATCAAAATACAGATTTACTTTGCAACATTAACAATGCATCTGATTCTTCACAATAATAAAGTCTCATATACTGCAACCGAAAGGTGCAGTTGAGAAATAATCGCTACCTTGTTTCAACAGATACAAGCAACAGCCTTTCAGCATCCCAAAAACATTACTGACCATCATACATATTAGATAAACTGTTATTACGATACAGTCACTTGGTACTTAAATATGAAATATAATCCAAGGCTAAATCATGGCAGAAGAGAACACAGAGTCTCTGAAATAAGTTGCACTCCTTCAATGTTTGCAGATGGACTATTGTTCCTGCTTACACATATACCTGAGCGTGATGCACCTTTCCAAGCCAACAAGTGTATAAAGCAGAGAAAAAACTGATGCCCAACTTTTCTTTTCCTTTTTATGCGCTCATGGGATGTGGATGTCGCTGACAAGGCTATCATTTATTGCCCATCCCTAATTGCCTTTGAGAAGGTGATGGTGAGCCTCCTTGTTGAACCAATCCATGTGGCGTAGGTGCACTCACTGTGCTGTTAGGAAAAGAGTTCCAGGATTTTAACCCAGTGACAATGAAGGAATGGCAATATATTTCCAAGTCAGGATGGTGTATGATTTGGCAGGGAACCTCCAGGTGATGGCATTCCCATGCACCTGCTGTCATAAAATGATCACAGCATAGACGGTTGCCATTCAGTCCATCGAGCCCATGCCAGCTCTCTGCAAGAGCAATTTAGCTAGTCCCACACCCCCGCCCTTTCTCCGTAGCCCTGCAAATTTCTTCCCTTCACTTACTTATCCAATTTCCTTTTGAAAGCCTTCATCACATTCTCAGGCACTACATTTCAGATCCTGACTACTCGCTGCATAAAAAATTTTTTCCTCACCTCACCATTGATTCCTTTGCTAATCACCTTGTATGTGTGTCCTCTGGTTCTTGACCTTTCCATCAATGGGAACAGTTTCTCTGTATCTACACTGGTTCTTGACCTTTCAGTCAATGGGAACAGTTTCTCTGTATTTATTATGTCTAGACACCTCTATTAAATCTCCTCTCAACCTTCTCTTCTTTAAGGAGAACAACCCCAGCTTTTCCAATCTATCCACATAACTGAAGTCCCTCATCCCTGGAACAATTCTCATGAATTTTTTCTGCACCCTCTCTAAAGCCTTCTCATCCTTTCTAAAATGCTGCAACCTGACGATTAAAAAAAAATGTTATGAAAGCTGTTGCCCACAGTTGGTGGCGTCCAGAAGTGGAGCCCTGCCCTGGGAGAGCGGGGGCCGATCAGTTAGTCATTCACTCACCTTCGGCCACCAAATCCAGGGTTAGCTGCCGCCGCTCCCTGAACAACAGCTCCCCGCCCACCACTGCCTCCTCCTCCACTCCATACTAACTCAGGGAACTTGCTGCTGCTCACCATTCCTCGCCTGATCCCTCCACCACTTCGGTTCCTTTCGGTGCTTTGTCTTTCAAAACAGTAGAGGTCGAGGGTTTGGAAGGTACTGTTGAAGAAGCCTTGGCGAGTTGCTGCAGTGCATCTCATGGATGGTGGTGGAGGAAGTGAAGGTTTAAGGTGGTGGATAGGATCCCAATCAAGCAGGTTGTTTTATCCTAGATTGTTGAACTTCTTGAATGTTGTTGGAGTTGCACTCATCCAGGCAAGTGGAGAGTATTCCATCACATTCCTAACATGCCTTGTAGATGGTAGAAAGGATTTGGGGATTTAGGAGGTGAGTCACTCGCTGCAGAATACCCAGCCTCTGACCTGTTCTTGTAGCCACAGCTTTTGTGTATCTGGTCCCATTCAGTTTTTGGTCAATGGTGATGCCCGGGATGTTGATAGTGGAAGATTCGGTGGTGGTAATGTCATTGAATGTCAAGGGGAGGTGATTAGACACGCTGTCGTTGGAGATGATCATTGCCTAACATTTGCGTGGCGTGAATGTTACTTACCACTTATCAGCACAAGCTTGAATGTTGTCCAGGTCTTACTGCAGGCATGGATTGCTTCAGTATCAGAGGAATTGCAAATGGAACTGAACACTGTAATTATCAGCGAACATCCCCACTCCTGACCTTATGATGGAGGGAAGGTCTTTGATGAAGCAGCTGAAGGTGGCTGGGCCTAGGACACTGCCCTGAGGAACTCCTGCAGCGATGTCCTGAGATGACTGGCCTCCAATAACCACAATCATTTTCCTTTATGCTAGATATGACTCAAGCCAGTGAAGAGTTTTCCCCCCTGATTCCCATTGACTTCAGTTTTAATAGTGCTCCTTGTTGCCACAATTAGTCAAATGCTGCCTTGATGTCTAGGCAGTCACTCTCACCTCACCTCACATCTGGAATTCAGCTCCTTTGTCCACATTTGAACCAAGGCTGTAATGAGGTCTTGAGCTAAGTGGTTCTGGCGGAACCCAAACTGAGAAACAGTGAGCAGGTTATTGGTGAGTAAGTGTCGCTTGATAGCACTGCTGATGCCACCTTCCATCACTTTGTTGATGATTGAGAGTAGGTTAATGGGACGTTAACTGGCCGGATTGGATTTGTCCTGCTTTTTGTGAACTGGGCAATTTTCCACATTGTCAGGTAGATGCCAATCTCGTAGGTGTACAGTAACAGCTTGGATTTAAAAAAAAATATTTCATGGACTATAAACATCGCTGACAAGGTCATCATTTGTTGCCCATCCCGAATTGCCCTCGAGAGGTTGGTGGTGAGCTGCCTTCTTGAACCAGGGCGTACAGCCACGAGATTGAGCAATAACAGGTCTGTGATGCCCTCAATTGTGCCGCTAAAGGTGAAATTCTTCGACCAGCGCAAGACGAACAAAAGCAAAGCATTTGCCAAGAATGTTTTCATTAATCAAGAACAAATGTCGGCAGTTAGAAGGCGATCAGATACAATTGTAGTTCCGACCATAAACGATGTCAACTAGCAATCTGATAACATTATTCCCATGACCCGCCAAGCAGCTTCCAGGAAACCAAAGTCTGTGGGTTCCAGGGAGAGTATGGTTGCAAAGCTGAAACTTAATGGATAGAGGCACAGCTGGTTTGGAGCAAAAGTCTTCAGCACGAGAGCCAGGATGTTATCAGGGCACATAGCCTTTGCTGTATCCAGTGCACTCAGCCATTTCTTTGCATCACATGGAGCAAATCAGATTGGTTGAAGACTGGCATGCGTGAAGGCCGAGATGGAACTGTAGAATTAATGCCTGTGGAATCATTGACTACCTTACTTTTTTTACTTGAAACCATCTGTTGTATCCTAATATTGTGCAGGATGTATTTACAAGTCTCAATTAAGGGCTCCCGCTACTTGTTAAAAGCCAATTGCTCATTAAACAGCATGTTTTCTAGCAACTTGCTAGATAAGGAAATGGGGGGGGGGGGGTGGCAGAGAAAATAATGGAATGGAAAACAAAGAAGGGGTGGGAAGACGGGAAGGGAGGGGGAGGCGGAAAGAAAAGAATGTGAGACAGTAGGAAAAGGAGGGAGGTCAGGTAAGGGCATACCCCAAAACCTAAAACAAAAAAGTAAAAATGGGCTTAAAAAAGTAATTTGGGACAGAACAGAAATTATATGATAATCTTTGCTGCCATCCTGTGGCACATTTGATCAACTGTATGCAATACAACCTGAATGTTAATAACAACTGAGGATCTCCTGCATTGCTGCTCACAATCCCAGTGACAGGGAACACTGAGCACGGGGAGGAGGCTTTGAGGGAGAAGGCTATTGGGAAGGGAGGGGGAAGACAATAACATATTATTTCCAGCTGGGTGATTGGGAAAATGTCAGTTTGGGTGAGATAATGTCAAGCCAGCCAGGGCAGATACGCAAGTCAGAGCAAAGCGGTAGGATAGAAATTGGTGTCCTCTGATTCTTGACCCTTCCGCCGATGGGAACAGTTTCTCCCTCTCTACTCTGTCCAGACTTATGCCCATGCTTTTGAGCACCTCTATCAAATCTCCTCTCAATCTTCTTTTCTCCAAGGAGAACAGCCCCAGCTTCTCGAGTCATTGGCAAATTCCCCTCCATTATCAGTCAGAAACTTAGCTGGTGTCCAAGTCCAGTCCTATCCATTTCTCCGTGATTTTGTCTACAATAACCCTTTTGTCCTTACTAATTTTACTATTGTAAAAAGACTAAACCGGGTCACCAGGTTTACAAATGTAGAATGAAAATAGTTCTGTCTTTGTCCCATATCTTTATTTATTTAGATACAGCACTGAAACAAGCCCTTCGGCCCACCGAGTCTATGCCGACCATCAACCACCCATTTATACTAATCCTGCATTAATCCCATATTCCTACCACATCCCCACAATTCCCCTACCACCTATACTAGGGGCAATTTATAATGACCAATTTACCTATCAACCTGCAAGTCTTTGGCTGTGGGAGGAAACCGGAGCACCCGGCGAAAACCCACGCAGTCACAGGGAGAACTTGCAAACTCCGCACAGGCAGTACCCAGAATTGAACCCGGGTCGCTGGAGCTGTGAGGCTGCGGTGCTAACCACTGCGCCACTGTGCCACCCCTAGATCTATGGCAACTACCTCATTAAAGTCACGTGCCAATGGAAGGCTTACAATAGGACATGGTGGTATCCTCTGATAATTTTTACAGATTTCACGCTTCTCACTAATCTCTTCTATTAGCCTTGTATGCTCTTCATTAACCCCACATGCTTCCTTTCGCATGGTTTTTAAATCTTTGACAAGTAGGGTGAGCAAAATGTCGAGGTAACTTGAACTTGCTTTTTTTCTCTCTGGTTCTTTTCATCTGTTGCCATTAATACCTGTTTAACACTTACAGAGAAACATCAGATTTTGTTAAGGGGATACAATAATGTCCTGACAGGGTAAAATGCAGTTCCACTGACTTTCTAAAAACAATTGCCTTATCATACTCCATGCCATGTTTCATATGTGTTTATTTCATAGATGCCTTACTCAACAGCATAGATATCTCACTAGAGACTACATCAGTACTTTAAAATGGCTTAGTCCAGCTATTTTACATGGAGTTACGACTCTCTTCGTGACCTCAATGTTTTGTCATCACCAAACCTAAAGCAAGTAGTACTTTAATATTCCTTAACCTTGCATCTATTCTCACTACTTAGTGAATCAAGGCACCATGTTAACCTATCTGTTCCACATACTGTCGAAGTGCAAGCACAATCCAGCACTACAGTTAAATGAACCGCGATTAACACATTCATCACAGGACTAAAACTCTTTGTGACCAGTCTAACTTGTTTAGATTCATCATTATCTTCATCCTCGTCCTCATAATTCTCTGTGTCATGCAAGAGCTGCAAAGGCTATGGGCCCTGATACTATTCCAGCAATAGTACATATGAACATACGAACATAGTACTGAACAGTACTGAAGACTTGCACTCCAGAACTTGCCGCATCCCTAGCCAAGCTGTTCCAGTATGGCTACAACACTGGCATCTACCCGGCAATGGGGAAAATTGCCCAGTTATGTCCTGTGCACAAAAAGCAGGACAAATCCAACCGGACCAATTACCGCCCTATCAGTCTACACCTGATCTTCAGCAAAGTGATGCAAGGGGTGGTCAACAGCGCTATCAAGTGGCACTTGCTCAGCAATATCCTGCTCAGTGACGTTCAGTTTGGGGTCCGCCAAAGCCACTCCGCTCCTGACCTCATCACAGCCTTGGTCCAAACAACTGAACTCACGAGGTGAGATGAGAGTGACAGCCCTTGACATCAAAGCAGCAATTGACCAAGTATGGCATTGAGCAGCCCTAGTAAAACTGGAGTCAATGGGAATTGGGAGAAACTCTCCACTGGTTGAAGTCATATCTAGCACAAAGGAAGATGGTTGTGGTTGTTGGAGGTCAATCATCTCAGTCCCAGGACATCACTGCTGGAGTTCCTAAGGATGGTATCCTAGGCCCAACCATCTTCAGCTGCTTCATCAATGACCTTCCCTCCATCATAAGGTCGGATGTAGGAATGTTCGCTGATGATTGCACAATGTGCGGCACCATTCCCGATTCCTCAGATACTGAAGCAGCCCATGGACAACAACCAGGCTTGGGCTGATAAGCGGCAAGTAACATTCACGCCACACAAGTGGCAGGCAATGACCATCTCAAATAACAGAGAATCCAACCATTTCCCCTTAACGCTCAATGGCATTGCCATTGCTGAATCCCCCACTATCAACATCCTGGGGGGGGGTCACCACTGACCAGAAACTGAACTGGACCAGCCACATAAATGCTGTGGCTACAACAGCAGGTCAGAGGCTCTGAATTCTGTGGTGAGTAACTCACCTCCTGATTCCCCAAAGCATGTCCACCGTCTACAAGGCACAAGTCAGGAGCATGATGGAATACTCTCCATTGGCCTGGATGGGTGCAGCTCCGAAGCTCGACACCATCCAGGACAAAGCAGCCCACTTGATTGGCATCCCATCCATCACCTTCAACATTCACTCCTTTCACCAATGACGCACAGTGGCAGCAGCGTGTACCATCTAGAAGATGCACTGCAGCAACTTACCAAGGCTCCTTCGACAGCGCCTTCCAAACCCATGACCTCTACTGCCTTGAAGGACAAGGGCAGCAGATGCATGGGAACACCACCACCTGCAGGTTCCCCTCCAAGCCACACACCATCCTGACTTGGAACCATAATCGCCGTTCCTTCACTGTCGCTGGGTTAAAATCCTGGAACTCCCTTCCGAACAGCATTGTTGGTGTACCTACACCCTAAGGAGTGCAGCCGTTCAAGAAGGCAGCTCATCACCACCTTCTCAAGGGCAATTAGGGATGGGTAATAAACGCTGGCCTAGCCAGCAATGCCCACATCCCCTGAATGAATAATGAAAAAAATTTGTCATTTCAATTTTGAGTACTTACCTTCCGGGAGAGCAGCAGAGAGGAGCGGACCTGCAGGAAGAAAATGGAGCGAGCAGTGGATAAATAGAGCCCGAGGATCGCGGCCTATAGCACTTAGCAGCCGGGAGAACAGTGGAGGGCAGTGAACTGGCGGGAAGAACACGGGAGTGGGGAGCCAATAAATACAGCCCGAGGATCGTGGCCTAGAGCACATACCTTCTGGCAGAGCAGCAGCGAGGACTCCGGGCACGCCGGAGATTGAAAACAAAGTGAACAGTGACATCACAGAAAAACTGCAAGGTGATTGGTTGGTGAGTATTGCTGTTAGGGAGTATCAGTAAATAGCTGAGTTAGTGCACTACTGTTAGGGTGTGTGTGTAAATAGCTGGGTTATAGTGTCTCAACAACTGGCAGACTAAAAAAGAGTGAAAATTAACTATTAATAATAAGGAACAAGTGAGTAGCTGGTAGTTTTTTTTGAGTAAGGTTTATTTTAACTAATGAACTCTATTGATTTTTAGTATGATTTATCAGTACTAGTAAGGTTTTATTAATAATTCTAAGCTTTTGTAGTATTGGTAAGGCTTTTTATTTTTAGCAGTAGCAAAGGGTCAACTAATAAATAAAGGAATGGCAGGGTTGCTTCAACCTCGAGTGTGCACCTCCTGTGCTATGTGGGAGCTCCAGGATGCTTCCCATATCCTGGAGAACCATTTGTACAGGAAGTGTTGCGATTGAAGCAGCTTGAGCTCCGGGTTTTGGAACTTGAGCAGCAGCTGGCGACACTGTGGTGCATTCATGAGGATGAGAGCTACGCGGATAGCACGTTTATAGATGTGGTCACCTCACAGCTGAAGAGTAGGCAGGGAGAGAGGGAATGGGTGACCACCAGACAGTCAAAACGAATCAGGCAGGTAGTACAGGAGACCCCGGAGTGCTTCTCACTCTCCAACAGGTAGTCAGTTCTGAATACTGAGGAAAGTGATGCTTCACCTGGGGAGTGCAGCCAGAGCTAAGTCCATGGCACCACAGGTGGCTCAGCTGCACAGCGGGGTGCAGGGAAGACTGGAACAGCCATAGTGATAGGTGATTCAATAGTTAGGGGAATAGACAGGCATTTCTATGGCCACAGACATGAATCCACGATGGCGTGTTGCCTCCCTGATGCCAGGGTCAAGGATATCACTGAGTGGCTGCACAGCATCCTGAAGGGGGAGGATAAACAGCCAGCAGTTGTGTTCCACATCGGAACCAACGACATAGGTAGCAAGAGGGATGTGGTCTTGCAGTCAGAATTTAGGGAGCTGGGTAAGAAATTAGCAAGCAGGACCTCAAAAGTAGTAATCTCTGGATTATTCCCAGTGCCATGCTCAAGTGAGTACAGAAATAGAAGGATAAGACAGATGAATGCGTGGCTGGAAAGATGGTACAGGAGGGAGGGCTTCAGATTCCTGGGACATTGGGACTGGCTCTGGGGGAGATGGGACCTGTACAGGCTGGATAGCTTGCACCTGAATAGAGCCGAGACTGAGTTCCTTATGGCACGTTTTACTAGTGCTGTTGGGGAGGGGTTAAACTAGTTTGGCAGGGGGTTGGGGACCTGAGGGTAGACTCAGCTGGGACAAAATCAGAAATTTAAATGAAAGGCAGAAAATTAATGGATGAGTCTGGAAGACAGAGGAAACGAGAGTTATAAAATATTTAAAAAAAAGAGTTTGGCAGTGCTCAAGATTATCTACTTCAATGCAAGGAGTATAGCAGATAAAGCAGATGAGCTGAGGCACAGCTAGACATGTGGCAGTATGTTATCACAGCTATTACAGAAACATGGTTTAAGGAGGGACAGGAATGGCAGCTCAACGTTCCTGGTTACAGGGTTTTCAGACGCGACAGGGAGGGGAATAAGAAAGGAGGGGGAGTCGCAATTTTGGTCAAGGAAATATTACAGCTGAGGAGGGATGAGGCCATATGGATTGAGCTAAGGAACAAAAAAGGGGAAAACAGGCTGCTGGGAGTGTACTATAGACCCCCAAACAGTCAGAGGGAGATAGAAGAGCAGATATGTAGGCAAATCTCTGAGAAGTGCAAGAACAGTAGGGCACTAAAAGCAGGGGATTTTAATTACTCCAATATTAACTGGGATCATTTTAGTGTGAAAGGAATTGAGGGAGCAGAATTCTTGAGGTATATTCAGGAGAACTTTTTTGCCCAGTATACAGCAAGTCCAACAAGACTGGGGGCAGTTTTAGACTTAGTTTTAGGAAATGCAGATAGACAGGTGGAAGGAGTCGCAGTGAGAGAGCATTTTGGTGGTAATGATCATAATTCAGTCAGTTTTAACATAATTATGGAAAAGGACGGAGATAGAACAGGAGTTAGAGTTCACAATTGGGGCAAGGCCAATTTTACTAAACTGAGGATTGATTTAGCGAAAGTAGACTGGAAACAGCTACTTGAAGGTAAATCAGTGTCAGAATAGTGGGAGGCATTCAAAGGGGAGATTCAACGTAAACATGTTCCCACAAAGAAAAAGGGTGAATCTAAAGCTCCATGGATGTCAAGGAGCCTACAGGATAAGATAAGGCAGAAAAGAAAAGCTTATGTCCGACACCGAGAACTCAAAACTACAGAAAGCTAAGAGCAGTATAGAAAGCGGAGGGGTGAAATCAAAAAGAAAATTAGGAAAGCAAAGAGAGGGCATGAAAGAATATTGGCAAGCAAAATCAAGATGAACCAAAGATGTTTTATCAATACATTAAGAGTAAGAGGATAACTAAGGAGAGAGTAGGGCCCATAAAAGACCAAAAAGGTAACCTATATGTAGGAGCGGAAGATATTGGTATGGTTCTCAATGAATATGTTGCGTCTGTCTTCACAAAAGAGGGGGACGATGCAGATGTTGTCGTTAAGGAGGAAGGGTATGAAGCATTGGATGCGATAAACATAGGGAGAGAGGAAGTATTCATGGGATTAACATCCTTGAAAGTTGATAAATCTCTAGGGCCAGATGAAATGTATCCTAGGCTGTTAAAAGCAGCAACAGAGGAAATAGCAGAGGGACTGACCATCATTTTCCAGTCCTCGCTGGATACAGGTGTGGTGACGGAGGATTGGAGAATTGCTAACATTATACCTCTGTTTAAAAAGGGAGTGAAGGATAGACCGAATAATTACAGGCCAGTCAGTCCAACCTCAGTAGTGGGCAAATTATTGGAATCTATTCTGAGGGACAGGATAAACTGTCACTTAGAAAGGCACAAGTTAATCAAGGACAGTCAGCATGGATTTGTTAAGGGGAGATCTTGTTTGACCAACTTGATCAAATTTTTTAAAGAAGTAACAAGGAAGATAGATGAGGGCAGTGCAGTTGATGTGGTCTACATGGATTTTAGCAAGGCTTTTGACAAGGTACCACATGGCAGACTGGTTAAAAAAATAAAATGGCATGGGATCCAGGGAAATGCAGCAAGGTGGATACAAAATTGGCTTAGTGGTAGGAAACAAAGGGCAATTGTTGACGGCTGTTTTAGCGACTGGAGGGCTGTTTCCAGTGGCGTTCCGCAGGGCTCAGTACTGGGTTCCCTGCTTTTTGTGGTGTATATTAACGATTTGGATGTAAATGTAGGGGGCATGATCAAGATGTTTGCGGACGACACAAAGATTGGCCGTGTGGTAGATAGCAAGGAGGATAGCTGTAGGCTGCAGGAAGATATTGATGGTCTGGTCAGATGGGCAGAAAAGTAGCAAATGGAATTCAACTTGGAGAAGTGTGAGGTGATGCATTTGGGGAGGTCAAACAAGGCAAAGGTATACAAGATTAATAGGAAAATACTGGGAAGTATAGAGGAAGTGAGGGACCTTGGAATGTCCACAGATCCCTGAAGGTAGCAGGACAGGTCGATAAGGTGGTTAAGAAGGAATATGGAATTTTTTTCTTTATTAGCCGGGGTATAGAATATAACAGCAGGGAGGTTATGCTGGAACTGTATAAACCATTCTTTAAGCTTGTGTGCAGTTCTGGTCACATCATTCCCGAAAGAATGTAATTGCAGTAGAGAGGGTACAGAGGTGTTTTACGAGGATGTTGCCAGGACTGGAAAAATGCAGCTATGATGAAAGATTGGATAGGCTGGGGTTGTTCTCCTTGGAACAGAAAAGGCTGAGGAGATCTGATTGAAATGTACAAAATTTTGAGGGGCTTGGATAGAGTGTAGGTGAAGTGTCTATTCAGAGAGGTCAGTGACAAGGGGGCATAGATTTAAAGTGATTGGTAAAAAAATTAGAGAGGAGATGAGGAAAAACTTTTTCACCCACAGGTGATGGTCTGGAACTCACTGCCTGAAAGGGTAGCTGAGGCAGAGACCCCCAACTCATTCAAAAGGAGTCTGGATATGCACCTCAAGCGCCATAAGCTGCAGAACTACAGACCAAATGCTGGAAGGTGGGATTAGAATAGGTGGATCGTTTTTCAGACGGCACAGACACGATGGGCCAAGTGGCCTCTTTCTGTGCCTTAAACGTTCTATGATTCAAGGACCCTGCCTCTCAACGTTGGGCAGTTCACCGCATAATGATACTTGAAGTCACATCTGAAGCACCTATTAACTGTTCCTTGGGCATTTTTACAATTCATTCGGCTTTATTGCTGTTCCAACTCTGTCTTCTGCTATAACAGCAATTTCTGCTAAAAGTGTTTTCATCCTTATTTTGCCTGTCTTTAATCCTTCCACTGTATTGGCACCTGCACCCATTATCTGGACCCTTTCAAAATCTGGCAATCATTGAGTCCTCTCCTCTTCTTCATTGGCACCGCGGATTACTTGCTTCCACTCTGGTTCAGTTCGTTCCATCAGGTCTAACGAGTCCAATGCGTGGCATTTGAAGAGTTGGATAGGCAAGTTACTTGGGGAGCTGTGTGCTCCTTCCGCTGCCTTTACTTGGCTTATGTGTGCTCCTGTTGAAATCTCACGAGGTGCTTAGTACCTTCCTGAATGCACCTTCTCGACTTTGGGCGGTTGAGAGATAGGGACTCCCATGAGTCGGTGGGCATGTTGGATTTCTTCAGGAGGGCCTTGAGAACATTCTGAAAGCATTTCTTCTGTCCTCCTGGGAGTCTTTTGCTGTGGCAAAGCTCAGAGTAGAGCAGGTGCTTCAGGAGCCTGGTGTCAGGCATGCGAGTGACGTGGTTCACCCAGCGAAGTTGGTTTTTGGCGATTAGCACCTCGATGCTAGAAATGTTGCCTTGAAAGAGGATGCTGACATTAGACCGCCTATCCTGCCAACGAACGTGAAGGATTTTGCAGAGACAACATTGGTGGTAGTTCTCCAGTGTCTTGAGGTGCCTGCTGTAGATTGTCCAAGTCTCTGAGGCTCCTCTATACTTTGTGTCACTGCAGAATGTCCCATTTGTTCTATGAAGGCTGAAGGAAATGATTGCTTCCCCAGGAATTTTTTCAAGGTAGCAAACATCTGATCACCAGGGCCTGCCTCGCCGAGAACCAAAAGTCAGTTATAACCAGGAGACTGTACATATGAGACAACTTAGCACAATCCAGCAATTTAAATGCTAGTACTGATCCAGGGATTCCCAAACTGAATTTCATCAATCTTTTACACAGTCTGTTAAAGTCCATGATACATTCCTCCATGGAATAACCATCTGTTTTCTGAAATCTACCACAGTCTGACCATGCCTCAACTGCATCTACCAAATCATCTTTCTTGTAAATTTCATCCAAGAACCTTCCAAATCTTCATCACTATCCAACTGATGGGTATCCAGCTCACAAAATACTTTACTTCTGAAGGAAGTGACAATGCCAAGGCCATACCTCGTTTCCTCTTCGTTAGGAACATAATCCGTGTCCACATATCCACTTCATTCTTCCACTGGTTATATGATTCAGACTCCGAGAACATCGACAAGAAATCATACCCCAGCAATCTACATTTTTCGTCGGCCATTTTTCACAATGGCTACCAGGAATGTAGTTTTCTGTCTGTTTTTTTTTCCTAGCTTCCAACTTTTACCTTTAGACAACCATTCTCTGCTACCATGTTTTACTCCAGAAAGCCAGTTGGTGAAGGATAGAACTGGAGCCCATTTTTACACACTTTTATATTTAATTACAGAGTTACACATTACAAGTATCCAAACCCAACAACCAGTTTTCATCTGTGTCTATTTAGAGGAGCTCAAGTGAATTCCCAGTTAATGCCCACCACCGGCATACAACTAATTGCAATTAATCTATAATTAACGTAGGCAGAGCAAGGAGTCTAACTGGGCCAAGTTCTAGCCGTGCAGGAGTAAAAACAAAGCAAGGAAAACTGATAAAAATAATTGAAAAAAAATAAAATGAAAATGTAGAAAATAAAAAAGACTGCCCTATGGGTTTTTGGCCCTCTGTGGTATCACATGGTTAGCCTCTATCAATGTTGACACCAGTTTGATCCATACTACATGGCATCATGGACAATCAGCAATGTTACAAGCTCACTACAGTATTAGACATATTAGAAATATACACAGTATTAACAGACATTTACAGACAACATTTTCAGTATATAGAATATTCAATGTGACAGATTAAACTAAATGACTGATTACTATACAAATCGGGTAGAAAAAATTCAAAATCAAAACAACTGATAACATGCCTGTTTACAAAAAAGACAATCCTCCCAACACCATTTTTGTTCACTTATTTAATATTAGTATTATTTACACATTTGGCCCTCTTACCTGGATAGTAGAAAACCACAGATCATTCTCATGCAAGGTAGCAACATAAACTGAGGTGAGAAGTCCTAAGAAAATTGCCATAAATCCACCAACCAGGAAGGTTATATGCTTCAATGCCACTGGACCTATGGATTACACACTAGATTACAGGAAAGTAAAACAATGATGTTCAACAACTTACTTGAAAAACATTTATTTCAGTATTTTTATTTCATTATTGCCAGAATAGAAATGACTTGGAGTCTTAAAATCCTAGTTGTACTGGATCGAAATCTCAGGCCAAATGCTAATAATAATTACTTCCTTAACCTCATTAAAGTCTGGTTATTTATGTAAAATAGAAACACTATCAAGAAATAAGAATACTCCAGATCAGCTCATTTTTAAAATGTTATACGTAACCGAGTAAAATTGTTGGGGACAACCAAGGTTAATAATAGCAACCTCAAGTCTTCTTTGACATTTATAGTATAAGACTACTTCTACTTAAAGTAGTTCCTCAATGTGCCCAATAGTCACAACAAGAAGCTACCAGAGCCTCAGCAGCAACACTGGAAAAGAATACATGCACAAACAATTCTGAGAGCAGGTAATGTCAGAGAAAGGTCTATACAGTCCAGAAAACACAAAGTGCAATGCTGGCCTGTATGAACAGCTGAATGTTCAGTATATCCATGACCTGAAAAAATTAGCAATTTTCTAGCAGCAGCTTGTACGATGGTACTCCACCCAGCAGGAGGCATTAACACAGTCAAAGCTAGCATAGACAGAAGCACTGCAACATAAATGCGGCATTACAGAAAGCAGGAAAACAAAGAGAAAAGCCAAGATCAATACGTATTGAAGTAATAAAGGCAAGGAAAGCTATCTGGTATGCATAGTCAGTATTTGGGAATAGATGAAAACCAGACTTAGAAGTGCACTGGCCACATCCTAGTACACAGACAATTGAGTCCGAGTCAAGGTATGCATGGGTAAGAGATAAAAAAACAACAGGTTTGGTAAACAGCTAAACACTATGTGGATGAATTCACTAGATACAGATAAATAACGTGAGAACACAGAAGCCTATAAATATGTACAAACCTCTAAACATGTACGGTCAGTGTACGAATGTAGAAATGTACAGATGCAAATACACGTACATAGAATTTACAGCACAGAATCAGGTCATTCAGCCTAACTAGTCTATGCCAGTGTTTAAGCTCCACACCCTACTTCATCTAACCCTATCACCATTTCCTTCAATTCCTTTCTCCTTCATCCACTTACCTAGCTGCCCCTTAAATGCATCTATGCTATTCACCTCAACTACTCTCTTCCAGTTGATGCCATTCTAATACTATCTAGGATCCAATGACTGAAGCTGTTGTAAACAGTGATGATATTCACTCACCTTTTTCTTTCACAGGATAGCTGACAAAGTGATACTTAAATTTACGAGCAATTTGAGAAGTTATTGAGTTATGTCTGATAGATCTCTCTATAAACCTGTACTGCTTTGAGTTAATATTCTGAATTATGTTGTCAGCAAGGTTTCCAAACTGAACTTGAATGGGGGCATTCCATCCTGGAAAAGCAATCTGGTCTCCACAACAAATGAAACACACACAGCTTGCTCCCACTTAATTTTACATATTTCAGAGGCAAAATAAAGGCTTAGATCCATGGAATAGTTTCACTAAATAAAACATCAACTGATTAAGAACGTAAGCAGGTTTCACTCGATTTGATTTCAGCTCCAAAATTATACTCATTCTGAATGCTCAATCCAGCTGAAGCAGCATTGAACTATGCAAATCTTTTATTAGGTTTTAATTTTAGTTGAGATGCTATGCAGTGTTTCTAAAATAATGCTCCACACTTTCTCCTTCCATCACAACTTTCTTGCCAATGACATCGTCTGTTACTGAAGGAGATGTCAAGTCATTACTTTATGCATTGGCCACTGTCCTGAGCTGTCATCCATCACCTATGTTGCACAGTACACTCCAAGACCAATGTGCCTCTGCTTCCATACCTTCATCATGGTGCAGCTCACAGCACCATACAAAATGTCAAGTGAACATCAACCATATACACTCTTCTACATCTTTCCACCTTTAGGGTGATTTCTTTCTTCCTCTAGAGTGGTTTCATAGGCTATCAAACAATGTGACATGACGTGGAAAGGCAAAGCTGAGATGGTAGAATTATTTAGGAAGAGATAAATATAAAAGTGATAATGTGTAGACATCAAATTACAGCACAGAAACAGGCTGTTCAGCCCAACCAGTCGCTGTTGGTGTTTATCTTCAGCATGATGAGGGAAGATGAGGAGAATTTTGTTTTGCAGCAAGTTATGATTTGGAATGCACTGTCTGACAGGGTAATGGAAACAAATTCAATAAGAGCTTTCAAAAAGGAATTGGATACATACTTGAAAAAGAAACATTTGCAGTGCTTTGGGAAAAAAGTGGATGCGTGAGACTAATTGGATAGCTCTTACCAAAGAACCAGGATGGGCGAAATAGGCTAAATGGCCGGCTTCTGTACTGTAGGATTCTATGATTTCCATGAGAAGTAGTCCTAATCCCACGCAGCCATCCTATTCTCATATCTCTTCATTCTCCTTTCCTTGAAACACCTATCTAGCTTATTCTGAATGTTAATGAAAAACAGAAAGTGCTGAAAATACTCAGCAGGTCTGGCAGCATCTGTGGAGAGAAAAACAGAGCTAATGTTTCAGGTCGAGTTCTGATGAAAGGTCATCGACCTGAAACATTAACATTGTTTCTCTCTCCACAGATGCTGCCAGACCTGCTGAGTGTTTCCAGCGTCTTCTGTTTTTATTTCAGATGTCCAGCATCTGCAGTATTTTCATTTGCTTCTTCAATTTTGGTTTGCTTCTAACCTCTTTACCAATCAAAGCCATTCTGAAATTTAAAATAATCTTTTTCTAAAAAGTACATATTTATTCTCTAACAAATGTCCCATTGTTTATCTACGGTATTGTGGCAATTTCCTGTTACACTTCACCTCAATTAACTCATTCCCTATCTTTCTAAAACCTGCCCAATCCTGACATTTTCCTTTATTTCAACCTGAAATCTGATCATATTATGGTTATTACTCACAAGGTGCTCATCCACATTCAAATCATCTATCTGACCTATTTCATTACTCTTAACTATAGCTAGCAACACCTTTCCCCTTGTAGGTATTTAAGACATTGTTTGAGGAAAGTACCCTGAACACTTTTATGAAATCAGTTTTCTTTTCACGCTTTTCCCGTACCAACGGATCTGAGAGCTGGATGAGGGAAATGCATCGCCGTGAGGTCTTACGGCATCAATAATTATAACCAAGCTAGTGTTTGATTGGTTTTCCATTTATTAACTGACATACTAAAAGATACAATTGCTAAAATCTGGTTCAAAGTCATTCATAAAAAATTTTGTGAGCTTTTCCATCTACATGTGGAAAGCCTACCAGTTGTTGGCTTTACTTTAGGCTGATCATCCTCCTGTTGTTTTGGACGCTCTTCAATGCCTTTGGCAGTCTTCCTTCGTTTCAAAAATGTCATGGTTTAGCTTGCACAGCTTCTCAGAGATTATTGATCCCTGAAAACAGTGATTACAAATATTAATAACAATAATTGTCATCATATAAAATCTTCCATTTCAGTTTTGCACAGATTGTACTTGTGATCCACTGACTATAATCTAAAGTTAGTTTCATGGACAACTACAATGCTTTTTTCAAGTTTGCATAGAACATAACAGCGCAGTACAGGCCCTTCGGCCCTCGATGTTGCGCCGAACTGTGAAACCATCTGACCTACACTATTCCATTTTCATCCATATGTCTATCCAATGACCACTTAAATGCCCTTAAAGTTGGCGAGTCTACTACTGTTGCAGGCAGGGCGTTCCACGCCCCTACTACTCTCTGTGTAAAGAAACTACCTCTGACATCTGTCCTATATCTATCACCCCTCAACTTAAAGCTATGTCCCCTCGTGTTTGCCATCACCATCCGAGGAAAAAGACTCTCACTATCCACCCTATCTAACCCTCTGATTATCTTATATGTCTCTATTAAGTCACCTCTCCTCCTCCTTCTCTCTAACGAAAACAACCTCAAGTCCCTCAGCCTTTCCTCATAAGACCTTCCCTCCATACCAGGCAACATCCTAGTAAATCTCCTCTGCACCCTTTCCAAAGCTTCCACATACTTCCTATAATGCGGTGACCAGAACTGCACGCAATACTCCAGGTGCGGCCGCACCAGAGTTTTGTACAGCTGCAGCATGGCCTCGTGGCTCCGAAACTCGATCCCCCTACTAATAAAAGCTAACACACCATATGCCTTCTTAACAGCCCTATTAACCTGGGTGGCAACTTTCAGGGATTTATGTACCTGGACACCAAGATCTCTCTGCTCATCTACACTACCAAGAATCTTCCCATTAGCCCAGTACTCAGCATTCCTGTTACTCCTTCCAAAGTGAATCACCTCACACTTTTCCGCATTAAACTCCATTTGCCATCTCTCAGCCCAGCTCTGCAGCCTATCTATGTCCCTCTGTAACCTACAACATCCTTCGGCACTATCCACAACTCCACCGACCTTCGTGTCATCCGCAAATTTACTAACCCACCCTTCTACACCCTCATCCAGGTCATTTATAAAAATGACAAACAGCAGTGGCCCCAAAACAGATCCTTGCGGTACACCACTAGTAACTAAACTCCAGGATGAACATTTGCCATCAACCACCACCCTCTGTCTTCTTTCAGCTAGCCAATTTCTGATCCAAAACACTAAATCACCTTCAATCCCATACTTCCGTATTTTCTCCAATAGCCTACCGTGGGGAACCTTATCAAACGCCTTACTGAAATCCATATAGACCACATCCACGGCTTTACCCTCATCCACCTGTTTGGTCACCTTCTCAAAAAACTCAATAAGGTTTGTGAGGCACGAACTACCCTTCACAAAACCGTGCTGACTATCGCTAATGAACTTATTCTTTTCAAGATGATTATAAATCCTATCTCTCATAACCTTTTACAACATTTTACCCACAACCGAAGTAAGGCTCACAGGTCTATAATTACCAGGGCTGTCTCTACTCCCCTTCTTGAACAAGGGGACAACATTTGCTATCCTCCAGTCTTCCGGCACTATTCCTTGTCGACAATGACGACATAAAGATCAAGGACAAAGGCTCTGCAATCTCCTCCCTGGCTTCCCAGAGAATCCTAGGATAAATCCCATCTGGCCCAGGGGACTTATCTATTTTCACACTTTCCAAAATTGCTAACACCTCCTCCTTGTGAACCTCAATCCCATCTAGCCTAGTAATCTGTATCTCAGTATTCTCCTCGACAACATTTTCTTTCTCTACTGTAAATACTTTTTCTATAGACAAAACATAAGGGAGAAGTGATTTGTATCAAGGTGAATATCCATTACTTTCAGGAACCTAAGAACTTTATCCGTGACCCTACTTCATTGATGGGGAGAAATATGAAGGCATCAGCAATAGCATGGGAGATAGGACAGCTTGAAGCAGCTACATACGGGGCCAAATTTTAGACAGTTACTACCAAGGCCAGTTATTCCTGTTTCATCCCCCACCTCCTAACTTGAAACAAAATTCCAGCACTGTTTGTGAAAGAAAGACTAGCAATTACATAGCACCGTACATATTGCAAAGCACTTTACAATCAATGATGTACTTTTGAAATGTAGTCACTGTTGCTAGGTAGGAAATGTGGCAGCCAATTTCTGCACAACAAACTCCCATAAACAGCAATGCGATAATGAGCAGATAATCCGATTTTGTGATGTTGACTGAGGGCTAAATGTTGGCCAAGACACCAGAGATAACTCCCTTGCTCTCCTTCGAAATAGTGCCGGGGATCTTTTAGGTCCACCTGAGAGAGAGAGCAGACGGGGCCTCGGGTTAACAGCTGTTCAGTAAGAGCGCGACACACCGGTAAACCATCCACAAGCTGACAGTGGATTCCAGGCCCGCGGTGAGCTCGCTGGACAGACTCTCAGCGGCTTCAACTATATAAAATCTCTTCCTCGGTGCTCCCGGCCCAACCCTACCACAGAGAATCAAATACGGAGAGTGGAATCTCCACTGACAGCAGCTCAACAAGCGACATTTTGGGAATCAGTGCCACTAGTTTCTATTTCCGGGTCGGGGGTCCCGCTTGGCGTCTCCAGGGTAACGGGCAGTGGGAGAGACAGCGGAGGGCGATGGACGGTTGGAGGCGGAGCTGCTAATTTATATCGAGTAGCACCTCATGTCTTGAGGTGTCGATGCTTCCAGTAGCTTCTGGGTTCTGGTCCAAGTTCCCATCCTTTTATTCTCTCCCTTTACACTAACCAGCCGTTGTAATGATCCGGCTCGACAGTCCCACTTTTTAACAGCAGATAATTCCACAGTTCACAGGTGTTCACTGTGAAATTGTTCTTTTCCCGACTGTTGTCGCCACCAAAACAGACAGATGGAACCTTGATTTAACGGTAAATTACAACGGATGCAAAACTGCACAGCAGGAGTACTTATTGGTTTAATGTAGTATAAAGCCTGAATGATGAACTCAAACACACAATCACATGACCCAGAATTAAACTGCGACCAACAAGAGCTACGCTGACGCATC
This sequence comes from Heterodontus francisci, assembly GCF_036365525.1. Lineage (NCBI taxonomy): Eukaryota > Metazoa > Chordata > Chondrichthyes > Heterodontiformes > Heterodontidae > Heterodontus > Heterodontus francisci. Next base: position 40,644,575 of record NC_090387.1, read on the forward strand.
TGGTGATTAATTTGAACGCAGGAATAATTTGGTCTGACAGAAAAGCATAGTACTTCAAAAACATAAATGTTGACTTTCTTTTGAGCTGGCACATCTATTTCAAGCTTTGCACGAGGTCCATTCCGATTCAGAGGAATTGGAGTGTGAAATGTTTGGTAAAACATCTCTTGCATTACAAAAGTATGTTAGCCAGAAGTATTGAAGTCCAGTGACTAACAGAGGAAGCAATATTCTAAACTTTTATTTCAAATCTGAGTTCAGTATTTGCTAGTTTATTGATAGGAACTTGTTAAAATAGTGCCATTGGAAGCCCCTTTATTTCTATTTAATATATAATCACTATTACATTTTTGTTAAAACATTTTGCATTTTTGTACCCTTTTGAAATTGATATTAAATCATCATATGCTACATCATGTACACATGAATAACCATTGTGACAACATCACACAACAGTTTAAAAAGGCAATGCAGTTTTAGAGTGCATAACAAGGACTTTGAGCACAAATCAAAGCAGGTAATATCCTGACTCCTTCTCAATGCTTTACAGAAAAATATTGTAACTCTTTTTGGTTTATGGACAAAAATCTATACATGGTCCAAAGGAGTGCAAAAAGAACAACTAGGATTATTCTAGAACTAAGATCTAAGTGCAATGAGGGGATATTGAGGAATCTTTATTTATTGCATTTACTTAGGGTATATGTGGAGATACCGAGTGACATAAGTATTTAAATTTGTAAGAGGAATTTATGAGTTGAACATTGTAAATCTTAAAATAAAGTACCATAACAAGATGTAAAAGTAAGGCTGAAAATTATTCTGAAGACAGTAAGTACAGTAAGATTGAATTGCCTCAAAGTAATTGATGCAATTACAGTAGACTTAATCAGAAAGGGTGGAATTGTTTATGAAGGTTTGAGGGCCATGTCAGGATTAGAGTTGGAATTGAAATAGTCGTAAGTTAAAACGGAGATGGGGGATTGAAAGAAATGTGTTTGCACCAAGGTCTGGTGATAAGGAACATAAGAATGACTTAGTTGGGCAGAGTGTTTTTCTGTCCTTTTCTTTCTGTAGAGTATTTAGAATATGTGAAAATGGAGTACTTATACTAAAGCAAATGTGAAGTGGTGACCATTTGTTAACACAATTACATCGAAATAATTGTCTTATCATGTGTTATAAGATATTGAAATGATGTCATAAGCCAGAAGAGTGTGGTTAAAGTGTGGGATATACTAGTTGATAATGCAGTGGCAGGTATTTGAAGTACTGCAATGCTTTGGATGCAGACATAGAGCTCTGAGGCCTACTTTGCATCCATTATTCCTAACACACTACAATGCAATGTTGCACTCCAGCGCACCAATTGTGTGGAACACACATTAAGTTTGGGGTTTTATCTTGGTGACAGGGGTCTCGACTGCCAGCAAGAGCCCCCCGTCGCCTCCTCTGGGGAAGGCCCACCGGATTATGTGCTAATTAGGCATTCAAGTGGGCAGCGGCAGGAATTCCCTGGGATTAAGGACCCCCGGAAGGAAGTCCTGCCTGCTGAGAGCTGTTGGCCAATCAGAGGCCGGCAGCTCTTTAACTGAGCAGCAACTCTGTGGAGGCGGTGGCTGATGAAGGTACTGGACTCACCAGAGGCACTGGACCCAGGCCACAGGTAAGTCAGGGTGGGAGGCGGTGGCATAGTGGTATTGTCACTGGACTGTTAACCCAGAGACGCAGGGTATTGCTCAGGGGACATGGGTTCAAATCCCACCACAGCAGAAGGTGGAATTTGAATTCAAGAAATAAATCTGGAATTAAAAAAAAGCTAGTCTAATGATGGCCATGAAACCATTGTCAATTGTTGTAAAAACCCATCTGGTTCACTAATGTCCTTCAGGGAAGGAGATCTGCTGTCCTTACCTGGTCTGGCCTACATGTGACTCCAGACCCACAGCAATGTGGTTGACTCTTACATGCCCTCTGAAATGGCCTAGCAAGTCACTCAGTTGTATCTAACCGTTACGAAGTCAATAAAAAGGAATGAAACCGGACGGACCACCCGGCATCGACCGAGGCACCGGAAACGACAACGGCAAACCCAGCCCTGTCGACCCTGCAAAGTCCTCCTTACTAACATCTGGGGGCTTGTGCCAAAGTTGGGAGAGCTGTCCCACACACTAGTCAAGCAACAGCCTGACACAGTCGTCTCCTTAGACAGCACCTTCCAAACCTGCAACCTCTACCAACTAGAAGGCCAAGGGCAGCAAATGCATGGGAACACCACACCTGCAAGTTCCCCTCCAAGTCACACACCATCCTGACTTGGAACTATATCACCGTTACTTCACTGTCGCTGGGTCAAAATCCTGGAACTCCCTGCCTAACAGCACTGTGGGTGTACCTACCCCAAATGGACTGCAGCGGTTCGAGAAGGCAGTTCACCACCACCTTCTCAAGGGCAATTAAGGATGGGCAATAAATGCTGATCTGGCCAGCGACGCCCAAATCCCATGAATGAATAACAAAAAAGAATGGTGGGGGACGGGGAGTGTATGGGGGCCAGCAGCAAGGGTGAGGGTGTGGTGGCTCTCATTGGCCACCTCCCCCTTCCTCTTCCTGATGCCAGGTCCATCGATCAGGCACTAAGTGCCTTTTAATGAACTGCCCACCCCCTCCCCCCCCAGAACTGGCAAGCAACCTGCATGGGTTTGCTTGGCATGCTCCCCGTGTGGCGATGGGCTTGCCTGCTAAAACCTGGCTATCCGACCCAAACCTGACTACATGTGTCAGGTTTGGGTCGGGTCGGGTCTGTATTCAGCGTCCAGCATTCGGGCTCAGGTCGGGTTGGGCTGGATTGTACAGTTTTGTATCGTATTGTTTTTGTTTTAGTGATCTTTTTCTGTTTCAAAAATATGTTTGTTATTTTCGGCTCGGGTCGGGCATTTAAAAAAATTAAAGGACTTAGGCTCGGGTTGAGTTCGTGTTGGCTGTTGTTGGGTCGGGCCCGAATCTGGTTTTAATTTTATACACGAGCCAGGCTTTGCCACCTGCTGCTAGGCTAATACTGGTGGTGGCGGAATGAGGTCCTTAATTGGGCATGAATTGCCCACTTAAGGACTCAGTTGGTGGCAGGATGGGATTCCTCTCACTGTCCTGCCCAATTAAATGCTCTCCCTGCCTCCAAACCCCACATGGGTTAGAGCATAAAATTCCCCCCTGTGAGCTTATCTTTTATTTAGCTGTAACGTGACTGGAATACTTCAGCTTTGCTCTAGACAATCAGTGCTCATATAGAACGGGCATGGAAGGGGATGTCAAATATAGACATTTTAACTTGAGGCACAAAGCAGGGAAGCATGGCAGGCAGGAAGTCCCTTCACGTCATTGGCTTGAGGTCCAAGTAATTATAACTCTGGGCTGCTCTCCCAGTCACATTGGGTTTTGGGCACCCTGTACACTTACCAAGCAATATTTCCTGCGTGACTCCCAAGGCCGCCTGTAAAAGTGAGGTTGTATTCCCTGCATGAATTTATCATTGAACAACTCTGTATGATAGCTTGTCTACTGAAATGTAAAGCTCTTCCTAATCTGAAATTTCAAATCATGTAATCGGTTGTCGAGTAAATTTGAAGATTATCTTTTACAACAATGAATGATCGTCACTGCAGCTTCAGAAAGAGAAAATCCTGCCTGATAAATCTTGACTTCTTTGAGGAAGTGACAAGTGGACTGCTAAATCCTAGAATGTGGTGTACTTAGATTTCCAAAAGACATTTGATAATGTTCCACACAAAGGCTACAAAAAGTCAATGGACATTTGTTAGGGAAGTTATTGATGGAAAGGGTTTGGGGATTGCTTGGGTATGTGGTACTGAGTAGGGTATCCCAATGATCAGTGTTGGGACTTGTACTGTTTCTAATTTATATCAATGACTGATACAGAAACTCAATTCAAATTGGCCAAATGTTCAGATGATTCAGAAGAGCAGTGGAATTGAATGAAGCAGCTCAGAAATTAAAGAATGAGATGCACAGAATATTTAAGTAGCCAAAACAGTGGCAGGTGAAATTTAAAACAGACTGCTGTAAAATTTTAAGAAAAAAAAATGGGTAACAGTCATACTCCAAGAATGATGTTGAAATAGTTAAGGATGAAGTTGAATGAGAACTAATAGTCTTAATAGACTCAATGCTCAATATATCCAGTTAATGCAGAGCGCAATGAACAAAGGCAAAAATGTTTAAATACATACAAATAAAGTATGGGTCAAAGGATCCCCAGTGTCAAAGGTCACAGTTATGAAGAAAGTTTGGAGAAGCTTGTGCTTTTCAACCTGGAAAGGAGACATCTGAGAGAGTAGAACAGGAGTCACAAATTTGAACAAGTAAAAGATAAGTTTAAGACTGATATCGGGAAGTTCTTCTGCGCGCAAAGAGTGATCAACATTTGGAATGGAGTTTCAGATAAAATAGTAAAGGTGAAAACCCTGGAGCTTTTAAAGAAACAATTAGATTCCACAATGGTGGGGAGGGGTTGATGGGAAGATCTGTAGGCTGTTTCTGGATGGATGAACTAATTTGGGCCAAATCTCCTTCCCATCCGTAATTATCTTGTGATCTTGTGATCCACAGTGTAAGGAAAAAGCAACTAACTTGTGATCAGAGTGCAGAAAAATAAAGCACATTGGAAATGGCTAAAATCTACTCAGCAGATGGTAAAAATCCATCAACAGAGATTGAAAGCTCATCAAACAATGAAATTTCATCAGCAAGCAACCATGGGTCAACAGCAGACAGTGTAGGCAGCTTGACTGAGCATGGGGATTTCGATCACAGCAATGCACCTGAAGAAACAGCAACTCATTCAAAGGAATGCGCACAAGGAGATGAAACTCAACACCAGAGCACAATGCAAACATTTTATAAACTGCTGGAAATCGTCTATGAAATATATGGAGGCAAAACAGATTCTGGTGGAAACAAAGTACAGTTTACCAGTTGGCAGCAGAATATAGTATCTAAATTGAAGAAAGTACTGAAAAATTACTGCCGACGAATATATAGATGTAAAACAGATTCTATTGAAGAAAAAGCAGAGATTAGTGATGAGCTCCATGGTGGAACAAGTGAATATAATGACATGCTGGAAAATTTTAAAAAAATGTTTGAAGATGAAGCAGATTCTTATGGAAAGGAGAAACATATTAATGATCAGGACCAGATTACAATATCTAATTTTAATGAAATGCTAGGAAATTGCTGCAAGCAAATATATGGAGATTCTTGTGAAAATGAATTAGAGATTAGTACAATCAGAACTTCAAATTGGCAGGTTAGTACAATGTAGCCTTTGTAAATAATCTTCTCAACTCATCATAACATTTGAAATTCTACCACTCTTGTCTTGCAACAATAGTTTTAATACATTATCACAATATTAAAATCATAACCAAAGGGTAGGTTGTTGTCTGTTCTTAAAAATTTTCTAGTTCTGGACTGGTTGTCAACAGAAAATTGCAGTGATGTTGAAGAAGCTTTTTCACTATTTTTCTGAAAGGTAATGCATTATCTCGAGGGGTTAAATATTGATTTCCCAAACAATAGACATATTCAAATAGGGGGGAGGCAGTAGCATAGTGGTAATGTCACTAGACTAGTAACCCAGAGCCCCAGGCTAATGTTCTTGGGACATGGGTTTGAATTCCACCACAGCAGATAGTGGAATTTGAATTCAATTAATAAAAATCTGGAATTCAAAAGCTAGTCGATTGTTGTAAAAACCCATCTGTCCTACATGTGACTCAAGACCCACAGCAATGTGGTTGATTCGTAAATGCCCTCTGAAATAGCAAGCCACTCAGTTGTATCAAACCGCTACAAAGTCTAAGAAAAGGAATGAAACTGGATGGCCCACCTGGTATCGACCTAGGCACCAGAAGCGGCAAACCAGCTCTGTAGACCCCGCAGAGTTCTCCTTAGTAATATCTGGGGGCTTGTGCCAAAATTGGGAGAGCTATCCCACAGACTAGTCAAGCAACAGCCTGACATAGTCATACTCACAGAATCATACCTTGCAGACAATGTCCCTGACACCACCATCACTATCCCTGGGTAAGTCCTGTCCTGCCGGCAGGACAGACCCCACCAGAGGTGGTGGCACAGTGGTGTACAGTTGGAAGGGAGTTGCCCTGGGAGTCTTCAACATTGACTCCGGACCCATGAAGTCTCATGGCATCAGGTCAGACATGGGCAAGGAAGACTCCTGCTGATTACCACCTACTGCCCTCGGTAATTAGGGATGGGCAATAAATGCTGGCCTAGCCAGAAACGCCCACATCTCCCGAATGAATAAAAAAAACCTCAATCCTGACTAACGTTCACGCTCATTTGTTGTCGAAAGGCTCATTCCAGCACTTTTTGGTTGTTTCTGTCCAGTACGTGGTGCACTTTGCTATGTAAGCTGGTCTCATTATTCATTGTGCCTTGTGATATTCCAACCTCTTCAACTGACCTATTACTTTGCCTATTGCCTCTGTCAATGCCCCCTGCAATCATTTCATTTCTTCCTTTGATACTATTGCACCTAATCGACCATGGATATTCTATTCAATGCATTGTTCTCCGTTGGATACAGGTCCTCTGTATCCTTAGGTCTATTGGTTGTAAGCTTCAGCACACTTGGTGTTGTCCATCATTAGATATAGCTTGGCCTCATCAAGCTCCAACATTACTTGCTCGCTTTCCATGGCCAAATCATCATACAATGACAACTACAATAACTTGTACTTACGTAGTGCCTTTAACATAATAAAACATTCCAATTTGCTTCACAGAGGCATTATGAAACAAAATATGACACTGAGCCACATGAGGAGCTATGGGGATCAGTCGCATAGAGGCAATGTTACTGGACTAGTAATCCAGAAGCCCAAACTAATGCTCCAGAGACACAGGCTGGAATTTTACGCCACCCCGACCGAGCCGGATGGTGGCAGGGGGCGGAGGGAGGTGGGGGGGGAAGTGTGGTGTAAAATGGAGCGGGAGGCACCAGGAGACCTTCCCGAGCTGCTTCCGCCTCTGCTGCCACTTTACGCAGGGCGGCGGCGGCAAAGAACGGCCCGCCCGCCCCAGGCCAATCAAGGCCCTTAAGTGGCCACTTAAGGGCCTTCACCTGCCTCCATGCAGATTTTGTGTTTGGCAAGCAGGCATCCTGGAGCCAGGAGAAGCCACCTAATGAAACCAGGCAGTTTCTGAGAGTCCTGGGGTGGCCCTCATGATCAGGCACTCCACTACCCAACCACCCCCAAAGCCCAACACGCCCCCTCCCCACCCCCAATCGACTACCCTTGCCTCACCGGGGCCTGACCAATTACCCCCAGCGATGCAACCAAAACTGACTTTCTTTCCCGGCTCCCAGGCATCTTCTCTGCATGCTGGTCTGCAGTCCCAGCAGTGGCCACCGCTCCCGGTGGTGTTACTGGGACTAAGAGCTGCCAGTCTGCAGATCTATTAGGCAGGACTTCCTACCTCAAATGGGTGGAAGCCCCGCCTCACACCAATTGAAGCCCGGGGACCCGCAAAGTACGGGTCGGATCACCAGGGGAGGCGGAAGCGGGTTCGCCACCGACTTTTCAGTCAGTGGCCGGCTCCTGTCCGCTGAGGGTAAAATTCCAGCCACAAATTCAAATCCCACCACAGCAGTCGGAGGAATTTAAATTCAATTAAATATTATATCTGGAATGAAAAGTTAGTCTCAGTAATGATGATAATGAAACTATGGGATTATCATAAACACCCATCTGGTGATTCACGAATGTCCTTCAGGGAACGAAATCTGCCATCCTTACCCGGTCTGGCCTACATGCAATTCCAGACCCATAACAATATAGTTGATTCTTAACTGCCCTCTGAAATTATGTCTGTTGTATCAAACCACTACAGAGAAGTTGAATAAGAATAAAGCAGGACGAACCACCCGGCATCAACCTAGGCACCAGAAATGGCGACACAGTGGCGCAGTGGTTAGCACCGCAGCCTCACAGCTCCAGTGACCCAGGTTCAATTCTGGGTACTGCCTGTGTGGAGTTTGCAAGTTCTCCCTGTGTTTGCGTGGGTTTCCTCCGGGTGCTCCGGTTTCCTCCCACATGCCAAAGACTTGCAGGTTGATAGGTAAATTGGCCATTAGCAATTGCCCCTAGTGTAGGTAGGTGGTAGGGAAATATAGGGACAGGTGGGGATGTGGTAGGAATATGGGATTAGTGTAGCATTAGTATAAATGGGTGGTTGATGGTCGGCACAGACTCGGTGGGCCGAAGGGCCTGTTTCAGTGCTGTATCACTAAAACTAAAACACGCTGCCAGTCAACCTTGCAAAGTCCTCCTCACTAACATTTGTTGTCCAGTTAACCCTGCAAAGTCCTTCTCACTAACATTTGGGGACTTCTGCCAAAATTGGGAGAGCTGTCCCATAGACTGGTCAAGCAACAGCCTGACATAGTCATACTCACAGAATCATACTTGACAGCCAATGTCCCAGACTCCTCTGTCACGATCCCTAAGTATGTCCTGTCCTACCGGCAGGACAGACCCACCAGAGGTCGTGGCACAGTGGTATACAGTTGGGTGGGAGTGGCCCTGGGAGTCCTCAACATAGACTCCAGACCCCATGAAGTCTCATAGCATCAGGTCAAACATGAGCAAGGAAATCTCATGCTGATTACCACCTACTGCATTGCCTCAACTCTCTCAACTCCTCAGTACTCCTCCAAGTTTAACACCACTTGGAACAAAAACTGAGGGTAGCAAGGGCACAGAATGTACTCTGGGTGGGGAACTTCAATGTCCATCACCACGAATGGCTCATTAGCACCACCACTGACCGAGCTGGCAGTCCTGAAGGACATATCAGCCAGACTAGACCTGCGGCAGGTGGTGAGAGAATCAACAAGACGGAAAAACTTACTTGACCTCACCTTCAACAATCTACCTGTCACAGATACATCTGTCCAATATTAGTAGCAGTGACCACTGTGCAGTGCTTGTGGAGACAAAGTCCCATCTTCACACTGAGAGCATCCTCTATCATGTTGTGTGATGCTACTACTGTGCTAAATTGGATAGATTCAGGACAGATCTAGCAGTTCAAAACTGGGCATCAATAAGGCACTGTGGGCCATTAGCAGCAGCAGAATTGTATTCAACCCACAATCTCTAATCTTATGGCGTGCATGTCCCACATTCTACCATTACCATCAAGCCAGAGGATCAATCTTCGTTCATGAGGATTGTACAACAGCATGACAGGAGCAGCACCAGGTGTACCTAATAATGAGGTGCCAACCTGGTGAAGCGACAACACAGGACTACGTGCATGCCAAACAGTGGAAGCAGTATGCTTTAGACAGAGCTAAGTGATCCCACAATCAACTGATCAGATCAAAGTTTAGCAGTCATGCCACCTTCAATCGTGTATGGTGGTGGACAATTAAACAACTAATCGGAGGAGAGGACTCCACAAATATCCCCATCCTCATTGACGGCGGAGCCCAGCACATCAATGTAAAAGACAAGGCTGAAGCATTTGCAGACATCTTCAGCCAGAAATACTGAGTGGGTGATCCATCTTGGCCTCCTCCTGAGGTCCCCATCATGACAGATGCCAGTTTTCAGCTAATTTAATTAACTCCACATGATATCAAGAAACGGCTGAAGGCACTGGTTACAGCAAAGGCTCTGGGCGCTAACAACATCACCACTACCTTGTCAATGGCAATTAGGGATGGGCAATAAATGCTGGCCTTGCCAGCAATGCTCACATCCCGTGAATGAATATAAGAAAAATGGGCAGATTACCAAAAGCTTGGTCAAAGAGTTAGATTTTAAGCAGTGTCTTAAAGGAGGAAAGGAGAGTTTTAGGTTGGGAATTCCAGTGTATAGAGCCTAGGTAGCTGAAGGCATGTCCACTAATGGTGGAGTGATTCGTACTATTCTAAAATAATCCCAGAGTGTAGGAACAACTCCAAAAACCTGCACACCATTTTTTTTTTTTACATATCCCTTCCAACCCTCACCAAACCTATTTCATTTTTGAGGTCCATCATCTACTATCTCTACCCTCTCTTGTCACACCTCCTGACTTCTAAGTTTCTGCTTGTTAGCCCCTAGAGCTTACCACAATCCTCAACCTGTCCCTATCCTTCAGCATGCCCCTAATATCCTTTAAAAACAATGCTTTCAGCCACGTACTAAAAATAAACAATTCTCAACTCTTCCATTTTCTCCAACTAAGGAATTACCTCCAATCTTCCCTTTCTGAAATCCTGGAACACATTATCATGTTGGACAGATTGATTTCCATGCTCTGCACAAAGCTTGGACCTGAGTCGCTTCCGTAAGGAACTCCTGCAGTAATGCCACATTCTAAACCCTTCTGTGTAAAGGTTTTTCTAATCTTAGTATACAGCTGTGAGAAATGTGATATATATCTTGATTTCTTTGTATTATATCAGAGAAATACACTTTTGTAGCTTTATATTTAAAAAGATTTGTCTCCAGTACTTGAAAAATACATTATTTTCATGTGCTAGTGACTACTTTGTGAATTTTTTCCAATTCAACGTATAATGAAATACAGTTCACTAAATGGTTGCAGAAAATTGTGCCTGTTTTAAGAAAACTACAACCATTGTTAATTTGAATGTTGACAAATTTATGTGCATTTGGATACAATAGTCCAAACTGTATGATAAATATTTTGAACTCTTCTCCTGTAGAAAGAGAATGCTGCACAAAATCAAACAGATGTAAAGAGTGTTGAAGACACAGCTCCAAGCTCTAGTTCCAGTGCAAATAACGATTTACGTCAACAAGAAAATGATGAAGTAAAAGAAGGTGCTTCCCTAAAAACAAAAAAGTACAAACATCCCAAAGTGAAAAACAGATCACGACGTAGGAGATCTAAGTCTTTTGTAGCAAAAGACGCTGTACAACAAATAGCTAACCCTAGCCTTAAGCAACTATACGGTTCAAAGAAAAAAGGAACAGGAAGATACAAAAGAATTTCAAACATGTCTGGCAGCACTTCACAAGCAGACAATTTCACTACAGCCCAAGCAGGTGCGTTCAGATCAATAGATGTATTGAGTAAATATCAAATTGAAACTCTTGAAACTGAATGTCCTAACTAATTAAGGCACTGGGCTTTTATCTTTGGGATTTGGGCTCAAATTCTGTTCAACACATAGATTATTTTTGATATTGATGTCAATATTTGGTGATTGTAGGAAAGTGTTCTTTTGAGCAATCCTAATAGTGGTTACCTGGCCTTTATCCTCCACTGTTAAGGTACCTCCAGTTAAATATCCCTGTCACATTATGACTGCTGCTGCAATTCATCATACCCCTTTAAAGTCATTGTAAACCATAGCTGAAATAAAGACCACTGTAAGTGCCTGAAGCTCAGCTAGTGTCCAACACTTGTTTATGTTTGAGGCAATAAAGTCGCTCTAGGGCGTATATATTGATTCTAACTGAGTAAGCTGCTTGTCAAGGGGTTTGCAACAATGACTCAATATGACTTTTCTAATTTCCCTTTCTGCTTGGGGAGAGATGTCTAGTCTAGCCTTTGCTTGGAGTTTCCATCTGGCAACACATCTGAATTTGGGAAATCAACATCTCACCACGGTGTGACAATCTTGTGGAAATTTCCTCATGGGTTTACCTGATTGGCCACCTTAACTTCCATGGAAGATATGCAGGAACAATGGGTGGAATCTTGCAGACTTAGCCCCTACTGGAACGGTGGGATCATTTTTGGGTCAGGAACCTGACAAACTAATTTGCGCACCTTGGCATTGCTCTTTCCCAGTCTCGGTTCCGCCTCCCGGTTCCCCGACCAATCAGGAGAGCAGGCAGGATGATGCACTTAACCAAGCAAGGGAGGATCTGTATTTAAAGGGACCCCAGGAGGACTCACAATAGCAGCACTGATTGCAGCATACAATCCAGTGAGAAGGAGCAAAGACCTGCAAAATGGATAGAAGACGTGGAAAGGTTCCCTCCACCCAGTTCTCAAACTTGTCCCTGGAGATTGTGATTGATGCAGTGAGGGCATGGAGAGGAGTCCTCTTTGCTGAGGACTGCAGGAGGAAGCCAGTCAGCTTCACCAAGCAGGCGTGGCTGCAAGTTGCAGAGGCTGCCAATAACTGAAGACTGGTCCCAAGGACAAGTACCGGAAAAGGTTTAATGACCACATGAGTTCTGGCAAGGTGAGTGTCCTGCAACTCTCAGCTGGCAGCCATCACTCCTTTGACTGACATGCCTTGCTGTTGCAAACATTCCTTTCTCATCAACCTCCTCCTCAAATCTCCATCTCAAAAGACAGCACTCATACTCACCGCCAACCTATTGCCTCCTCACATCCATTACTCACAGTCACCCTCCTTAAATGTTTACCTTCCATCCTCAGTAATCAGTTCACTTCTCACACTCTTAACTCTCTGCCTTTTCTCATTACAGCAGAAGAGAGCCCACAACTCTAAGGAGAAGCAGAGAACTGGGGGTGGAGCTGCAGCCATGGCCACCCTGACCTTAATGGACGAGGAAGCCCTGGAGATCAGCAGGGTGGTGGCTGTACAGGTTGTTGGCAGATGGAGAGATCAGGGTGGCCCAGAGACCTGGTGACAGCATTAGATAACACACTGCCACTTGGCACTTAACTGTCACTCACGTTGAATCGATGACACTAATAAATGTCATGATCTGCACTATGCTAACTTGGAGCCTTATTTCACTTATGCTCAGCATTAACTCATGTCTTTCATCTCCCACAGAGGCATTGACAGTGCTGACGGAGGAGATGAGGGATGGAGCTGAAGAATCCTCAAAGGAGGAATAGCACTCTGAGGATACATCATCACATGACTTTTGCGCACCCTTCACCAGCACAGATACACAAATCACAGTGGGTTGGTCCAGCATCACAGATAGATAGCAGATAGAGACATCATCTGTGAGCAGGTGCTGGAGACAAGGACAGCAATGGAGAGTCCCCTTTGGAGGCAACAAAGGCACATCAGGATGCTGCTCCTCCTCTTCCTAGAATTATGGGATCATAGAATGGTTACAGCACAGGAGGGCCATTCGACTTGTCATGTCCATGCTGGCTCTCTGCAAGAGCAACTCAGCTAATCCCATTCTCTGCCCTTCCCTGTAGTCCTGCAAAATTTTTTTCTTTGTGCTTTTCCAATTCCCAAAATTGAATATGCCTCTACCACACTCTCAGGCAGTGCATTCCAGATCCTAACCACTGACTGCATAAATAAGATTTTCCTCATGTCGCTGTTAGTTCTTTTGCCAATCACTTTAAATCTGGTTCTTGACCCTTACGCAATAGGACAGTTTTTCTTTATCTACTCTGTCTAGCCTTCATAATTTTGAATACCTCTATCAAATCTCCTTTCGACCTTCACTTATCTAAGGAGACCAGCCCCAGCTTCTCCAATCTATACATGTAATTGAAGTCTCTCATCTCTGAAACCATTCTCATAAATCTTTTCTGCACCTACTCTAAAGCTTTCACATCCGTTCTAAAGTACAGTGCCCCAGAATTGGACACAATGGGCTAAATTTTTCAGCAGCGAGCTTCAAAAACGGCGTGATATTTAGCACGCAGGCTTATTTACATGGCCGGGGTGGACGCCCTCCCCTGAATGGAGATCCAAAGGTGTACGAGTTCAGGCAACCGACAGGAATCTTGCAGCGGGACGGCCGTCGGCAGCAGGTAAGTGATTTTCTGGGCCCCCACGCTATGACTTCCAATGTCGGGGGCCCCGTAAAATTCCACCCAATGTGTGGAATCTGCTGCTCTTAGGTTATGTTCGTGAGTCAGGACCATTTCCAGGTCTGGACCCTGCTCTGGCTGTAAGGGCACCCACCTGGGAGAACTTCCTGGAAGTGGCCAATTAAGCAGTCTCGGAAGGATGGCAGCTGCACCGCCAGAGGTGGTCATTGCCACTATCGGAGGGGGCACACCAGGGCGCCTCCATCTTGAGGTGCTCCCTGAAGTGGTATCAACATCAATAAAATAAAGTGCCCACAGCTGCAAGGCCATCCCTGTGGAGGGGAGAAACCCCATTCACATGATGGCCGGTGGAAGCAATTGTGGCCCACCGATGGGCTCCGGCTTTGGTGGGGTGGTTAAAACAGGAGGCCTCGCATGTCCCACAGGCCAGCTGCCAACAAGGTGCCTCCAGGCACCTGCCGGGTTTGGCCCTCAGTGGGAGGCCCGCCCACCACAGGATGTTCCTAGTGTCATACCCAATCAGCCCACAAATGGGCATTTAATTTGCAGGTGCTGCCTGACCTCTGGGAAGATCGCCCGGAGGCATGATCACATTGGTTCAGCATTTCTCTGAAATTCCTCCTGGACCCTCCTTGAAGCTCGCCCCCCCCCACCCCCTGTGATTAGGAAGGATCTGCCCAGCTGAGGCTCCACCAGTGTTTTATAAAGGTCGATGATAACTTCCTTGCTTTTATACTCTATGGCTCTATTTCTCTATTTACTCTATTTATGAAGCCTACAATCCCATATGCCTTTTCAACCATTATCTCAACCTGCCCTGCCGCCTTCAACACTTTGTGCACATACACATTACTCCCTCGCCCAATTGGTCACTCTGTTCCTGCACCCCCTTTCCTTGTTCTTCCTACCAGAATGTATCACTTCCTACTTCTCTCCATTAAATTTCATTTGCCACATTCCACCAGCCTTTCTATGGCCTCTTGAATAAAAACAAGATTCTTGAAATACTCAGCAAGTCTAGCAGCATCTGTGGAGAGAGCAACAGAGTTAACGTGTCAGAACGGTTCGGATGAAAGGTCACAGACCTGAAACATTAACTCTGTTTCTGTCTTCACAGGTGCTGCCAGACCTGCTGAATATTTCCAGAATTTTCTGTTTTTATTTCAGATTTCCAGCATCCACAGTATTTTGTTTTTATATTCATGTCCTCTTGACGTTTTCACTATCCTCCTCCCAGCACAAAGGAAGATGGTTGTGGTTGTTGGAGGTCAATCATCTCAGTCCCAGGACATTACTGCAGGAGTTCCTAAAGGTAGTGTCCTAGGCCCAACCATCTTCAGCTGTTTCATCAATGACCTTCCCTCCATCATATTGTCAGAAATGAGGATGTTCACTGATGATTGCACAATGTTCAGCACCATTTGCAACTCCTCAGATACTGAAGCAGCCCATGTCTATATGCAGCAAGAGCTGGACAACATCCAGACTTGGGCTGATAAGTGGCAAATAACATTCACGCCACACAGGTGGCAGGCGATGACCATCTCAAACAAGAGAGAATCTAACCATCTCCCCTTGATGTTCAATCGCAGTACCATTGTTAAATCCCCCACTATCAACATCTTGGGGGTTACCATTGATCAGAAACTGAACTGGACCAGCCACATAAATGATGTGGCTACAAGAGCCACATCCGTAGGAAGGAAGGGTGGCACAGATGTTAGAAGTGAGTTTAGGGAGTTAGGCTGGAAGCTGAAAGCTCGGACGGACAGAGTTGTTATCTCTGGTTTGTTGCCGGCGCCACGTGATAGTGAGGCTAGGAATAGGGAGAGAGCACAGCTGAACACGTGGCTGCAGGAATGGTGTAGGAGGGAGGGCTTCCAGTTCTTGGATAATTGGACTGCATTCTGGGGAAGATGGGACCTGTTCAAACAGGACGGGCTGCATCTGAACCAGAGGGGCACCAATATCCTGGGAGGGAGGTTTGCTAGTACTGTTCGGGAGGGTTTAAACTAGTTTGGGAGGGGGATGGGAACCGGACTTGTAATCCAGGGACCAGTGGGTCCACTCAGAAAGACAAAGAGTGTAGTGAGGTATTGGGGAAGGTAGCACTGTCGCAGAGGACAGATGGGCACGGAGAAGGGTTAAAGTGCGTATACTTCAACGCAAGAAGCATCAGGAATAAGGTGAGTGAATTGAAGGCGTGGATGGGCACTTGGGACTACGATGTTGTGGCCATCACTGAAACGTGGATAGGTGAGGGGGAGGAATGGTTTTTGGAGGTACCTGGTTATAGATGTTTTCATAAGATTAGGAATGGTGGTAAAAGAGGTGGGGGGGTGGCATTGTTAGTTAGAAATAGTGTAACAACTGCTGAAAGAATTTTCGAGGAGGATCTGCCGACTGAGGCACTGTGGGTTGAGGTCAGGAACAGGAAAGGAGCAGTCACCTTGATGGGAGTTTTCTATAGGCCCCCCAATAGCAGCAGGGAGGTGGAAGAGCAGATTGGGAAACAGATTTTGGAAAGGAGCAGAAGTCACAGGGTAGTAATTATGGGGGATTTCAACTTCCCAAATATTGATTGGCAACTCTTTAGATCGAATAGTTTGGATGGGGTAGTGTTTGTGCAGTATGTCCAGGAAGCTTTTCTGACTCAGTATGTAGACTGCCCGACCAGAGGGGAGGCAATATTGGATTTGGTACTAGGTAATGAACCAGGGCAAGTGATAGAGCTGTTGGTGGGCGAGCACTTTGGAGATAGTGATCACAATTCTGTAGCATTCACTGTGGTAATGGAGAGGGATAGGTATGTGCAACAGGGCAAGGTTTACAATTGGGGGAAGGGTAGATATGATGCTGTCAGGCAGGAACTGAGGAGCATAAGTTGGGAGCATATGCTGGCAGGGAAGGGCACGGTCGAAATGTGGAACTTTTTCAAGGAGCAGATAGTAGGGGCCATTGATAAGCATGTCCCTGTCAGACAGGGAAGGGATGGTCATGTGAGGGAACCGTGGTTGACAAGAGAGGTTGAGAGTCTTGTTAGGAAGAAGAAGGATGCGTATATAAAGTTGAGGAAAAAGGGCACAGGCATAGCTCTGGAGGGATACAAGATGGCCAGGAAGGATCTGAAGAAAGGGATTAGGAGAGCTAAGAGAGGGCATGAAAAATGCTTGGCGGGTAGGATAAAAGAAAACCCCAAGGCCTTTTACGCGTATGTCAGAAATATGAGGATGACTAGGGGGACCGTAGGTCCGGTCAAGGACAATAGCGGGAGACTGTGTGTTGAGCCGGAAGAGATAAGTGAGGTTTTGAATGAGTACTTCTCTTCGGTATTTACGAATGAGAAGGGGTGTATTACTGAAGAGGACGGTGTGAAACAGACTGGTAAGCTCGAGGAAGTGCTCGTTAGGAGGGAAGATGTGTTGGGGTTTTTGAATAACTTGAAGATAGACAAGTCTCCCGGGCCTGACGGGGTATATCCAAGGATGTTATGGGAAGCAAGGGATGAAATTGCAGAGCCGCTGGCAATGATCTTTTCATCTTCTCTGCTGACGGGGGTGGTACCAGGTGATTGGAGGGTGGCAAATGTTGTGCCCCTGTTCAAGAAAGGGAATAGGAACCACCCTGGGAATTACAGGCCAGTTAGTCTTACTTCGGTGGTAGGCAAGTTGATGGAAAAGGTGCTGAGGGATAGGATTTCTGAGCATCTGGAAAGACACTGCTTGATTCGGGACAGTCAGCACGGTTTTGTGAGGGGTAGGTCTTGCCTCACAAGCCTGATTGAATTCTTTGAGCAGGTGACCAAGCAAGTGGATGAGGGTAAACCAGTGGATGTGGTGTACATGGATTTTAGTAAGGCATTTGATAAGGTCCCCCATGGTAGACTTATGGAGAAAGTCAGGAGGCATGGGATAGTGGGGAATGTGGCCAGTTGGATTAAGAATTGGCTAACTGATAGAAGGCAGAGAGTGGTCTTAGATGGTAAATACTCAGCCTGGAGCCCAGTTACCAGTGGCGTGCCGCAGGGATCAGTTCTGGGTCCTCTCCTGTTTGTGATTTTTATTAACGACTTGGATGAGGAAGTCGAAGGGTGGGTCAGTAAATTTGCAGATGATACAAAGGTTGGTGGAGTTGTGGATACCGAGGAGGGCTATTGTCGTCTGCAAAGGGACTTGGATAGGTTGCAGTGCTGGGCTGAAAAGTGGCAGATGGAGTTTAACCCTGAAAAGTGTGAGGTTGTCCATTTTGGAAGGACAAACACGAATGCAAAATACTGGGTTAACGGTAGGGTTCTTGGGCATGTGGAGGAGCAGAGAGACCTTGGGGTCTATGTGCATAGATCGTTGAAAGTTGCAACTCAAGTGGATAGGGCTGTGAAGAAGGCATATGGGGTGTTAGCGTTCATTAGCAGAGGGATTGAATTTAAGAGCCGTGAGGTGATGATGCAGCTGTACAGGACCTTGGTAAGGCCTCATTTGGAGTACTGTGTGCAGTTCTGGTCGCCTCATTTTAGGAAGGATGTGGAAGCCTTGGAGAGGGTGCAGAGGAGATTTACCAGGATGTTGCCTGGAATGGAGAATAAGTCTTACGAGGAAAGGCTGAACATTCTAGGCCTCTTCTCATTAGAACGGAGAAGGATGAGGGGTGACATGATAGAGGTTTATAAGATGATCAGGGGAATAGATAGGGTAGACAGTCAGAAACTTTTTCCCCGGGTGGAGCAAAGCGTTACAAGGGGTCATAAATTTAAGGTGAAGGGTGGGAGATATAAGGGGGATGTCAGGGGAAGGTTCTTTACCCAGAGAGTGGTCGGGGCATGGAATGCCTTGCCTGGGGAAGTTGTTGAGTCAGAAACTTTAGGGACTTTCAAACGGCTTTTAGATAGGTATATGGATAAAGGAGAATGATGGGGTATAGATTAAATTGTCCTTGACAGAGGACAAAGGATCGGCACAACATCGTGGGCCGAAGGGCCTGTTCTGTGCTGTATTTTTCTATGTTCTATGTTCTAAGAGCAGGTCAGAGGCTGGGAATTTTGTGGTGAGTAACTCACCTCCTGACTCCCCAGTGCCTGTCCAGCATCTACAAGTCACATGTCAGCAGTATGATAGAATACTCTCCACTTGCCTGGATGGGTGCAACTCTCAAGAAGCTCAACACCATCCAGGACAAAGCAGCCCGCTTGATTGGCACCCCATCCACCACCTTCAACATTCACTCCCTCCACCACCAACGCTCAGTGATAGCTGTATGTACCATCTACAAGATGCACTGCAGCAACTCACCAAAGCTCCTTTGACAGCACCTTCCAAACCCGTGAAAATTACCACGTAGAAGGACAAGGACAGCAGATGCATGGGGACATCACCATCTGCGAGTTGCCCTCCAAGCCCTACACCATCCTGACTTGGAACTATATTGCCGTTCCTTTACTGTTGCTGAGTCAAAATCCTGGAACTCCCTTCCTAACAGCACTGTGGATGTACCTACATCCCAAGGTCTGCAGCGGTTCAAGAAGGCAGCTCATCACCACCTTCTCAAGGGCAATTAAGGATGGGCAATAAATGCTGGCCTAGCCAGCGATGCTTACATTCCCCGAATGAATAAAAAAAAGTCCTGGATACCTGCATTATCCTCTTGCAGTGGTTGCATACCAGCTGCACATTAAGGGAGTGGAAGCCGTTCCTATTGATCAATACGCCTGGATGGTCTGATGGTGCCTTGATTGCCACGAGTGCAGTCTATGACACCTGAAGCTATGGAGCCAACAGCCCTCTGAGTTTGTCTGGCATGACCCATCTCAAAGCTAATGTAATTGGAACGTTTGCAAACAAGGCATCGATGACCTGGTTGATGCAGTTGTGGGCTGCAGATTGCGCGATCCTACAGACATCACCAGCAGATCCTGGAAGGACCTGGATGCATAGAAATTGAGGTCAGTGGTCACCTTGACAGCCATGGGCAATGGGTGGGGACCTGCTCCTCTTGGGCGGAGGTCTGCTTCCAAAAGACGGCAGATGCCTGACACAACCTGCTCTGAGAGCCCTGGCCTTCTGAAGCACTGTTGTTCAGAGAGGTCAAGGAAGCTGACCCTTGGCCTATAGATCCTGTGCTGAGGGTATTGCCTCCTTCAAGCTGCTCCTCTGTATCCATCCCCTTTGTTCCGTGCAGCTGCATGTGGCTGTGGAGAAGGCAGCTGCTGCTGGAGTTGCTGCCCTTGATGTTGTGATTGCTGAGCTGGAGAAAGCTGCATTTCCTCCTCAGAGGTCCAAGCAACTGCAAAATATGTCGCCCCTATGTTACAGGGAAGTCTCACAAGCAAAAAGGTGAGAATACCCTCAGTGGAATCTAAGGCAACAAAGTTGTTCCCAACAAGATCAGTGAACTTAGGCTGAAAGAACTGCTCCTCTCTGCACAAGCCTTTCAATGAGGCTAACCACAGTCTTGCTGGCTTCACCCTTTATATTGTTGCTATCAGGTCAGTTTCACTCTACAGTGAGTTCCTGCTGTGCACTGCCTTCTCCAATTTGGCACTGTGCCTGCTCAGGTAACGAAAAAAAACCTGACCCGAACCCGATAGAACCACATTGGACCCGAGCCCGACCTGGCCCGAGTTCCTCCATTTTTTTCCCAGGCCCGGCCCGACCCGACCCACGGAATGTTCCCTTTACCTAGCTTTTGCCTCCGAATCTGCAAAAAGCTGCAGCATGAGCATGATGATGTCATAGAGATGTTCACTCACTCACTGCGCAGACTCAGAGTTTCCCTCTTTGACGTCCCGGACTCCCAGCTCAGGTAGGTTTTTTACTTTCAACACTTATTGCTGTATGTGTCTGACCTGGACCCGGCCTGACCCGACCCGACCTGAGCCCGAAAGCTGGACCTGGAAGAGCGACCGACCCGAACCCGACACATGTCGTTGGGTGCGGGTCGGGTAGCAGGCCTTTACAGTGTGGAACCTGTGTGCTGTTGGGAAAGAAAGAATCCAGGGTTAAAGAAGTTCTGGGATAGCTTTAGTGTGAAAGAATGGAGGGAACAGAATTTTTAAGGTGCATTTAGGAGAACCTTTTTGGTCAGTATGTAGCAAATCCAACAAGAGAGGGTGTGGTTCTGGACTTGGCTTTAGGTAATGAAGCTGGGCAGGTGGAAGGGAGCAGTGAGAGAGCATTTTGGTGGTAGTGATCATGATTTAGCATAATTATGGAAAAGGACGGAGATAGAACAGGAGTTAAAGTTCTAAATTGGGGTAAGGTCAATTTTACTAAGCTGAGAAGTGATTTAGCAAAAGTAGACTGGAAACAGCTACTTGAAGGTAAATCAGTGTCAGAGCAGTGGGAGGCATTCAAAGGGGAGATTCAGGGCTTCAGAGTAAACATGTTCCCACAAAGAGAAAGGGTGGGACGGCCAACTCTAGAGCCCCCAGGATGTCAAGGAGCTTACAGGGTATGATAAGGCAGAAAAGGAAAGCTTATGTCCAATACCGAGAACTCCATACTACGGAAAGCCAAGAGGAGTCTAAGAAGTGGAGGGTGAAATCGAAAAGGAAATTAGGAAAACAAAGTGAGAGCATGAAAGAATATTGTACAGGAGGACCCAAAGGTATTTTATCAATACATTAAGAGTAAGAGGATAACTAATGGAAGAGTAGGGCCCATAAAGACCAAAAAGGTAACGTATGAGTGGAGGTGGAGGATGTGGGTGTGTTTCTTAATGAGTACCTTGCGTTTGTCTTCACAAAAGAGGGGAACGATGCAAACATTGTAGTTAGAGAGGAGGAATGTGAAGTATTGGATGTGATAAACGGAGGGAGAGAGCAAGTATTAATAATAAGAAGCATGATGGATAAATCACCAGGCCAGATGAAATGTACCCTAGGCTGTTAAAAGAAGCCAAAGAGGAAAAAGCAGAAGGTCTGACCATCATTTTCCAGTTCTCAATGGATACAAATGTGGTGCTGGAGGATTGGAGGTATGCTAACGTTGTACCTTTGTTAAAAAGTGAGCGAGGGATAAACCGAATAATGAGAGGCTCGTCAGTCTAACCTCGGTAGTGGGCAAATTATTGGAATCAATTCTGAGAGACAGAATAAACTGTCACTTAGAAAGGCATGGATTAATCAAGAATAGTCAGCATAGATTTGTTAAGTGATTGAATTTTTTGAGGCAGTAACAAGGAGGATTGATGAGGGTAGTGCAGTTGATGTGGTCTACATGGATTTTAGCAAGGCTTTTGACAATGTTCCACATGGCAGACGGGTAAAAAAAAAAGCCCATAGGATCCAGGGGAATGTAGCAAGCTGGATACAAAATTGGTTCAGTGGCAGGAAACAATGGGTTATTGTTGACAGGTGTTTTTGTGATTGGAAGGCTGTTTGCAATGGGGTTCTGCAGGACTCAGTACTAGGTCCCCTGCTTTTTGTGGTATATATTAATGATTTGGATGTAAAGGGGGAATGATGAAGAAGTTTGTAGACGACACAAAAATTGACCACGTTGATAGCGAGGAGGATAGCTATAGACTGGTCAGGTGGGCAGAAAAGTGGCAAGTGGAGTTTAACCCAGAGAATTGTGAGGTGATGCATTTGGGGAGGTCAAACAAGGCAAAGGAATACATTATAAATGGGAGGATACTGAGAGGTATAGAGGAAGTGAGGGACCTTGGAGTGTATGTCCATAGATCCCTGAAAGTAGCAGGACAGGTCAATAAGGTGGTTAAGAAGGCATATGGAATCCTTTCCTTTATTAGCGAGGCATAGAGTATGAGAGTAGGCAGGTTTTGCTGGAACTATATAAAACATTATTTAGGCCACAACTTGAATATTGTGTGCGTTTCTGGTCACCTCATTACAGAAAGGATGTAATTGCGCTGGAGAGGGTACAGAGGAGATTTATGAGGATGTTGTCAGGACTGGAAAATTGCAGCTATGAGGCTAGGGTTGTTCTCCTTGGAACAGAGGAGGTTGAGGGGAGATTTGATTCAAGTGTACAAGGTTGTGAGGGGCTTGGATAGTGGATGGGAAGGGCTTATTTACCTTCGCAGAGAGGTCAGTGACCGGGCATAGATTTAAAGTGATTGGTAGAAGAATTAGAGGGGAGATGAGGAAATATTTTTTCACTCAGAGGGTGGTGGGGGCCTGGAACTCACTGCCTGAAAGGGTAGTAGAGGCAGAAATGTTCAACTCATTTGAAAGATGCCTGAATGTACACCTGAAGTGCTATAACCTGCAGGGCTACAGACCAAATGTTGGAAGGTGGGATTAGGCTGGGTTGCACTTTTTTTCGGCCGGTACAGACATGATTGGGCAAGTAGCCTCCTTCTGTGTTGTAAACTTGCTATGATTCTAAGATTCTAATTGCCTTTTTAATTGGCTCAATTGCTTTTCATCAGACCCAAGGGGTTTCCCTGCTGGACTGGAAACCTGCCATGGGGAAAGCTGGAAGAGTGTGAGATCATGTCGGGATCTCGATTTAAGGTCAATTTCAGGGGATTTAACTCCCTGCATGCACTGAAACCTGACTCCACTTGGCTGGGAAAATTCTGCCCATTGTTTACATGTCTATTGGGGTTTCTGCTGAAGTTATGGTCGTTGATTGGGACAAACCCCAAGGAAATTCTCAGCACACATGTTGGCTCCCCAATATATTGTGTAATTACACTGAAAATGCAGCATTCATATTAGTGGAATGCAAGTACTGTGTCTGCCTGCAAGGCTGCATATTACATTAAGATCAGATAGACTTGATGTTGATTTTGATAGCTTCTTTATGTTAGTTGGGATATTGTATTGCCTGTTGTACGAGTAACTGTGTTGTAATTAATACAGTTTTCTTTTGTTCTATTTATTTGGTTATTTCTGTTCTAAATGTTAGCTTGGCTCAGTGGATATCACTTTTACTTCTGAGTCAGAAGGTTGTGCTCAAGCCCCACTACATAATCTAATGTTGGAACTTCAGTGCAACACTGAGAGTCTACTACATTGTCAGGGGTGCCAACTTTTGAATGAGATATTAAACAGAGGCCTATCAGTCCACCTTGGCAGACATAAAAGATTCAGTGGAACAATTTGAAGGAGGGAAAAGAGTTCACTTGATGTCTAGTCCACATTCCTTCCTCAAATGGCTCTGCAAAAATAGATTAACTGGTCACTTGCTGTGTAATGTTGGCTTTCATGTTTAAATCGACAATGATGACTTCATTTCAAAGAGTAATTCATTGACTGTGAAGTATGTTGGGAAATCTTGAGGATGCATTAAGATTCTGTATAAATGCACTGTCAATTCAGTCCCAATACTCCACAGGTCGCAGCATATTATTAAAGTTTGCCCACCTACTGGAAATTAGCCAAATTAAAACACTTCAGTAACCCTCAGAATAAAACAGACCAAACCAGGTGTCTTTAAACAACAACAAATTAACTATTTATTGATAAACTAAATTTTAAACACTATTGAGATAAATTTATGTTTAAAGACTTTATAACTTATTTTCTCTTAATCCTAATGCACACACACACATACATTCAAAAATCAACGGTTAACCGGTTTTAAAAATAGTATTTCTTAGGAATAAAATAGGTAGCTGGGTTGTAAGACCTGGTGAGTTATGTTCCTGGTTGGTGAGGTGTCCCAGATTAGAACGATCAGATGCCACTCGAAGTCTCCAGGTGAATTCGACGAAACAGTCTTTTAATAGATAGGCATTCAAAGCACTTCGGTTGCAGCAGGCATCACACAGTTTTTTTTAACAAAGAGTGTAGCCACAGGTCTAATTGGATTCTAACATTGGTAGTTCTTCAGTAGAAACTTTACTGAGAATTCCAGCAAACACAAACAAACAACAGAGTCCCGCTTGAAGACAAATGTTCTTTTTTTGGAGTTTCTTTCCTCTCCTCAGGCAATAACACAGCCTGCAACTCAATGTAGTTTTTCTGCTAAGCGGAATAGATAGCTTCTTCCGTCAGAGCATACTTTGCTAGACTGTAGTTCAGACCAGCTGAAACCAGTCTTTATCCACAGTTAAAAGTTACAGAACACCATGTGACCTCTTTCTCCTGCTGTGGCCTAGGAAACAGGTGCAGCTGCTGGCACACCCTGCTCAGTCTTAAGGCACACTGTTTTAAACAGAGGAGAAAAAAACAGTTCCATGACACCATGTACCTCAATGTTCTGGGCAGTTTGTGAGATTGGTGCATGACGAATTAAAACAGCTTTCTGCTGAGCATGGGGCTGGATTTTCAGCCCCTGCCAGGGCCTGTTTCAGAGGCAGGCAGGAGCTAAAAATAGCCCAGTTCCCTGGCTCCATCCCACCTCCAGGCCATTTTTGTGGAGGTGAGATTGGGGCAGCCACTTGATGCCAATTAAAGGAGGCTGACTGGAAAATCCCAGTCAGCCTCCAGGTTCCTGAAGGCAGGGTGGGGGCTTAGGTGTCTGCAGGCAGCCTCACAGAGGCAGGCGGGAGTGCCAGCGTTCCAGGCAGGCCTAGAGGCCCTGCCTGCCTGGGTGCAAGAGCAGTCACAGGCTGCCCTGTAGAGGGGATTGTCCCTCCCCTGCCCCGCCACTGCCTCCCACAGTGGTGGCCTGGCTGCAGGATCCATTTTTTAAAGTTTAAAAAAGTTGGAGAGAGGGTGCCTCCCTCTCTCTTACCTTTCATCACAGCCTTTCAAGCTGGAAAACCTCTGATTTGCCCTTCAGCTTTGAGAGCCTCACCCACTGTCCTTAATTGATTGCAAGCCCATCTACAGGCCAATTAAGGGGATGCCCCTGTGAAAATCACAATCAAGGACTGTTTTCCCCGGAGGCAGGTTTGGGACCGGGAAATAGTCCCAAACTCTGTTTCCCGTCCTGGAGGGAAAATCTGCCCATGGGATTGTGAGGTATGTTTTGTTTAAGTGGGATTAAGGCAAGGGTATCTCCACAGAAAAGGAGGGTGATAAAATGTGTGAAAGTCGCTCAGCCATGCCTTGATGTTGTGTAATATGTCAGCTTGTTCACATGTTTTTATAGGGAATAGGACTGAGTTTAAGAAGGCAATGTAAGTGTTGGTCGGAAGCTGATTGGAAGAGACCGAGAAGGGCTCAGTACATTTTGCTGGGCCCATGTTTGATATTCTGTGGTCACTTCACTGCAATTTTTGGTGGTATGCATGGAATGTAGTGATTAAAGGTGAAAATGGTATATAAGTCTGAGTGAATGACCTTGTACTAGCACTCATATGGGAATCATGAGTATGGTGTCTCAATAAAGACTTGATCCTGCATTGTTACAACCTTAACAAATAGAGGTTAGCTTTATTGTACTTAAAAATCAAAACCCAATCTAAGTAAAATAATAAACTACGCTCCAACTTTCACACACACACACACGAGAAACACACACACACACACAGGTAGGTTACAGAGTGAAGAAGAATAGATTAGTTGGATAAGAGTCCAGAACAAATAAAAGAATATACAGTCTGTGGAGTCTGGTAATTCAGTGTTCTTCTGGCTGAACGCGTGGTCCTAAAGTTTTTGGCTGGTAGAGATGGCCACCTGGCTCAGGAACTTCTTGGAGATGGTGATGTAGATGGCTTTCTTCCCGGAATCTCTGTCCACAGCAATGATAAACTTGGATGTTTTGCAGCCCACAGGCAGGGTTCGAACTTAAAGCATTGTCTGAAGAGAGAGAGAGAGAGAAAGAGACTCCCCATTTGGGTCCTGCACTGGTTGAACTCAGATGCTTGTCTGTTGTAGAAAGACGAAACAGCCAGTTTTCACACAGATAGACGATCACATGATTGTCCAGTGTATTCTCTCTTTTGCATCTTAATTAGTTCAAGTCTTAAGAATTCCAATCTCTCTCTCCAGTCCCATTGTTTCAGTGTTTATCCTTAGAGGTTCGTCTCCACCAGAGTTAATGTTCCAAGATGGCTTTAAATGTCTTGTTAATGGAGGTGAGGCAGGTAGCACATTCAAAATTTGCAAGCCATTGTTCTGGTGGGAGATTAATCCAGACATTTGTCTCCACCTCGATACCTTAATATGTGAGGTGTTTCACTGAAAATTGTGCAGGCCAGTTTAGCTGCTTTCTTTTTAAAAGTTTGATTTAGGTTTCCAACCAATGAATTAAAAAAATCATCATTCAGCATAGAGCATGGTCATAACAGCGTGTGTAACCTGTTGATAAAGGTAACAAGATGAATTTGAATGAGAAAGTAGTCCAAAATGATGGTGACCCGGATGTGATATTTTCATTTCTTGTTAAGTCAAAGTTGATTCAAGGAAGTGTTTCCCCTGCATCACTTCTAGGGGTGAGTATTCTCTTTGGGGTTGTGATGTAAAAGGATCTCCAGTTAATGATAGGAGGATCAGGGCATTTTCCAGATGAGGTCCAGTCATTTATTAATCCTTGGATTGTATCTAAAGAGAGGTCCCAATGGGATAGTAACAGAAATAATGGCATGCGGATGGAGAGGGACATGGCAGTCCTTAGTGGAGAGTGTCTGGTTCAAATGTGATAAATAGGGTAAGGTGTTAGTGGTACAATGTCTAATGCTGGAAATTCAGAAGTAAGGAGAAGAGGCTGAGGCCGGAGATGAAGAAGTTTCGAACTTAGAGAGCAGTGAACAGAATTTACAGAGCAGCTAGTGGTAACCAGAAAAGAGTGCAGGAGGACGTGGAGTTAATGTCAACAGAATTAATCTCAGGCTTTTCATACAAATAGCATACGGATGTTGTAAAAGAGTACCATAAAAACCCTGGGTTGGACATTTAAAATGTAACAAGAGGGTTAGGCAAAAGAGAAAGAAGTTAAGAAGCTCACAGAAAAATTGCTGTGAGAAAGAAATAGAATAAGTGTTTTCAGCATGATCGGTTTTCATTTAAAAAAAGGAAAAAGTGGCTGGAATTTGATTTCAGTTTTTGCAAATGTATATGAATGTGGGGATGTTTACTGACCTGTGAATAAAGGAATGAAAAAAATAAAAGAAGGTGTCTGTGTTATGTTTGTTTTGGTGTGAGCACCACTCATTGTTCCATTGTAGTCTTGTCTTTGATATTGGAAATATTAAGCATTTTAATCAATGTCTTTTCTACAAGCATATGCTGTTTAAGTTTGTTAATTGGTTTTTCTATGTATGAATATACATGCCTATTAGTTTGGAGAAACTTGTGTCAGATTTTAGGCTTTTGAACTGATATAAACTGTGTGAATATTCCTTGGGCTTAGACGTAGAATTATCATATATAATTTGGCACTTTGAGTTCGTAACCCATTACTGTGATCAATATTTCTAAGTTGCATGAAAGTGTAAAAGTGTGACTGAGTGTTGAGTGTGTTCATTTCAATTCAAGATTGAAGAATTAGGAAAAACTTTGGATTTATGTTGACCAAAGCTCACAATGGGCTGAATTTTTGGCTGCCGCCGCCCTCCCCCCCCACCCACCACCACCACCCCCCCCTCATCCCGAGGTCAGGAATAGAAGCGGGCGGGGCCTGAAAATACCGGTGCCGGCCTGCGTGTCGGTTTTGAGACACCTTTCCCGGCTTCGACAGTGTTCACCAGGTTGAGGGTGTAGGTGGGACAGCGATCCTGTCCGCCTCTCAATGGAGGCCAATTAAAGTAGTTATACACCTCATTAAGATCTTGTTAGGGGGGAGGTTGAAATTTTATGAGGATGCATGGGTTACATGCGCCGTCCGTTGATGACCAACTGAAGGGAGGCAGGTACAGAGTGGGGAACCAGTCATAGCTGCTCCAGGGAATTATAAAAGGCCCGATCAGAGGGTCAGCGGGCTGAGGGGTACTGGGTCTTTGGAGAGGAGGTTCCCTTGGCACCACACAGGTGGTGGGGAGAGTGGGCAATCAGCGCTCGGGCATTGAATGGGGTCACCATGCCCCCTGGCATCGCGGGGGCAGAGAAGCAGGGGCAAGGCTGCCAATCACAGCAGGGCAGCCAGCAGTCCAAAAGGAAGGCTGCTGCAGCTGGCAATGAGGGAACAACTCAGATTTTGGGCCCAGTGGCAATGAGGGCCAAAAGCCCTTTGCAGCAACAGCAGAACCCTGGGCATCAGGTGGGCACGGAAGATGAAAGAGGAGTAGGAAGGCAATGGAGGCCATACCCTCAATACAGGATCTACCAGAGATGGAGTTAACTGGAGATGACCAAGGCCCAGCGCCACAGGAGACTGCGACTCTCCAAGCAGATGGTAACTGACATCTGTGACCTTGTTACTGAAGACCTTGCATCACTGCTCATCATGCCCTGTTAGTAGCCGTCAAAGTCACTGTGCCCTTGAACTTCTTCGCTTCTGGCTCCTTCCAAGAAACAGCTGCAGACCTTAGTGGCATCTTGCAAACAGCAGCACACCACTCCATCTTGCAGGTCACTGATGCCCTCTTTGTCGGAGCTGGACATACATTTATTTCACGACAGACCTAGCCTTGCAGGCACAGAGGGTATTGGGTTCTGCCAAAATTGCTAAATTTCCCCAGGTGCAGGGCATCATTGATTGCACCCATGTGACCATCAAGGCACCCAGTGACCGCCCAATCAGATTCATCGACAGGAAGGGCTTCCATTCCCTCAACGTCCATCTGGTCTGCAACCACAACAAGAGCTTTCTCCATGTATGCACTCACTTCCCTAGCAGTAGCCATGACTCCTTCATCCTCCGCCACTCCACACTGCCTCAGAGCTTCACTACAAACCCCAAAGTGCATGGTTGGATCCTAGGGGACAAGGGCTATTCCTTGAAGACAATGGCTACTTACCCCTCTGAGGGAGTCCCAGACAGAGGCACAGAGATGATACAACCAATACCACCTGCTCACTCGGACCACCATTGAGCAGGCCATCGTGCTTCTGAAGATGTGTTTACTGTGTGTGGACCCCAGTCGGGTGGCACCCTCCAGTAACTTCCTGCAAGGTTCTTGATTATTATGATGGTCTAATGCATTCTCCATAACATTGCCCTGCAAAGAGGTGTGGGCCTTGAGGAAGATGAGGCCCTGGTAGGTGACAGCTCATCAGGGCAGTAACAGGTGCAGAAGGTGAGAGAGGAGGTGGAAGTGGTAGCAAATGGAGATGATGCTGAACAGGGATGAGCCCCTGCTGCACAATGAGATGGCTGAGCATAGCTTAGGCATGAAGGGCTTGTGAGGATGCCATGAATGTCAGGTATCTCCTGATTGAGGAGTGTTTCAACTGTGCTCCTCTGGCCCAGGTTGAGGGGCATGGCATAGAAGGGAGTCTGAAATACCTGTGCTAACACATGCGTGGAAGACGCAGCCTGGGAACATCAAATCACTAACCGCTAACTAAGGAAGTATATCTGCCCAGAGGCTTTGCCCCTCACTGTGAGAACTAAACACAGCTCCCTCTGCATCTGGCTCATTCTCCTGCCCATTGGTGCCATGATCATCTACCCTATCTACACACACATGAAAACCCACCAAGGTGAGAGTATCTGCATTGGTGGACTGTGCTCTTGTAAGGTGTGATCGTGCTTCTTCATCTCCTTCTTGCTGTTCTGGACCTGTGAGGGAGGGGGAGAGGCTGCCATGGGTTGGTCATCTGCATGTTTGGGCGACACAAGAAGAGATGATGAGAGCTAGCCTAGGAGAGTGAAACCCTCTGCAGTGCTGAGGCTAACCAATGATACTCAGTGCACAACATGCTAATGGACGGGGTGGAGTGCACTGCACGTCCTTAATGACCACTTTGCCCTCTGTAATCACCAGATCCACCAAGAGCTCCCGTTTCGCCATGTCCGACTGCCTCCTCTTCCATTATCCTGGCTAACTCCATGCTGTCTGCTCTATTGGGATAATGTGGTAGAAGAACATTACCCCTCCTCCAGTCTGGGCCCTTTCCCGGACATTGTGTGCCCGTTTCTCCTGCAAGGACAAAAGAGAGTGAGATAAGGCACTATTGTCCTCTTTGTCCAATGTCATCTGCCCCTATCCATTAAGAGCTGCATGTTTCAGTGGTGACAGGTCCTCAGTAACTCTATGGCTGTGAGCCATTCTGAGGGGCCAGCAAGTAGTTTGGGTGCATACACCTCTCCTATGTTCAGGAACAGCATGCGCCCTGAGGCTCCTCAGGAGGGCGCACACCCTGAGATCTGTCTTGAGGGTTTGGAGTTGCACTTACCTTGTCAGATTTAATTTTTTACAGCACTGAATCCAGGTTCTTCTCTTCTTGCTTCTGCTGCTGATGGTGGCAACAATCTGCACCCAGGCCTCTTTGGTTTCAGCTGGTGGCCTCCTCCTGCCACCCTTTGGGAAGAGGACCTCCCTCCTCTTCTTCATGGCCTCCAACATTAGATCCAGGTTGGCATCGATGAAGTGAGGGGCAGCCCTGCCCCAGGTGCCAGGCCTCCAGCTCTCCTGAGACATCTTGCTTCCCTCTGGTGCTGTGGAAGGCTTTGGCACAATCAGCAAACTTCTCCCTCAAGACAACCAGCAGCCTCAGTGATGGCAATTATGGGGAGTTTGAATCAGTCTTCCACTTCATCTAACCCACCTCCATTCCCACCACTACTGGCTGTAAGTGGATAAGGAATCCGTCTTCATATCAATTAAGGGCTCACCTCCGAGAAAATCATGACTTTAATCACTTTCTCACTGGAGATGGGTTCAGGACCCGAAAACTATCCCAACTCCTATTGCCCATCTCTGTGGGGAAAATTCAGCCGAATGTGTTAGATCAATTTGAACTTTCCACTGCACCGTTACTGCAAACCGGAGACCTGCTATTGTGATTGACCTCTCCCTGAAAACGTTTTGACAAGTAAGAAGTAATCAGAAGTTGTAAATTAGTTTGAAGAAAAAAAAAACGAACAATCTATGATGGAATAAAAGAGAAAAGGGAAAGATTCTGTCCCTTTCTACTGTCACTAGTTGCAGGAGTTCTTTTATTTTCAACTTATGTCCCTTTATAAAGCTGTGGGACACTGCAACCTCTTTGATCCTTTTGTGTGAGTGTGTTGAAGAGTTTGTTTCACTGTGAAAGCTAACCTTTTCTTCAGTTATATTTTACAGTCATTTGGAAAGCCAGCTGAATGAAAAAAAGAAAAAGAAATGATGTAATTCACTTGTGGTTTTGTACGTGCATGCTATTTTGATTTTTTTTATCTGTTCTGTATTATGTTTAGTTAATAAAATATTGTTCTGAATTAAATTGGAATTATTGAGGTTAACTAACCTATCAAATTGTGAAAACCCAACTTTTATTGTGGCTACAGTGAAATTCTGGTTGCTGTAAATTGTGTGAAAGTTTCTAGTTCCAGACCTAAGACTATCACATAAATAATTGGCATTTTTGAATTTTTGATGCCAAGAGTCAGTGTTTTGAGTTGATTCTAAATGTTTAATTATCTTGCTGGAATATATAACCGGAAAAAAAGGGGGAATGCTACTGCTATGGAGCAGTGTGATAATGATCTAAAGCAATCTTGTAGTTGGATTGTACTGCACAATTGTTTCAAATAATTTTAAAGTTAATAGTGGTGTTGCTAACCTGCCTTATTATAAACCTGCAAAGGACTTAACCCATCCCACTGACAGTGTTTTCATTTAATTCACCCAGAAAAAAACTTTTGTATTGCTGAATGTAAATTTACATATTGGGCATCATTTGTTTCTAAAATTGGGATTGATAAGCTGAATTGATATGACTTGCTATTTCAAGCACTCAAGGAGGAAAAATTTACCTGAAGTTTAAGGGGATTATTTGATACTATCTTAGGATCAGTTCAGGGTTACTAAGTCTAATGGATCAAAAACAAGAAATGCTGGATTCACTCAGCAGGTCTGGCAGCATCTGTGGAAAGAGAAGCAGAGTTAACGTTTCGGGTCACTGACCCGAAACGTTAACTCTGCTTCTCTTTCCACAGATGCTGCCAGACCTGCTGAGTGAATCCAGCATTTCTTGTTTTTGTTTCAGATTTCCAGCATCCACAGTATTTTGATTTTAAATCTAATGGATGTTGAGGTTCCTAGTATTAAATTACTTGGAATGACCCTATCTGAAATGAAGGGGTGGGCACACGAGATTATGATGACTGGGGACTGAAAGATCTTAACCAATGCCTCAATTAATTTCAATCAGAATGCCCACTCAGTCCTGATGGCATTAGGGAACTTATCATTGCAGGGGCTGAATGAAGCAGTGCAGGGCAGGGGAATCAAGAACAAGGGGACATAATCTTGAAATTAAACCTAGGCTATTCAGGAATAAAATCAGGAAGGACTTTTTCACACAAAGGGTGGTTGAAATCTGGTACTGTCCCCCCAAAAAGATGTAAAATGTTGAGACAATTGGACCTTTCTAGAGTGAGATTGATAATTTTTTGTTAGGTAGGAGTATCAAGGAAAATGGAGCAAAGGCAGGTAAATGGGGTTGAGGCTCAGATCAACCATGATTTAACTGAATGGCAAAGCAGGCTCGGAAGGCTGACTCCCCTACTCCTGTTCCTAATATTCGTGTGTTCTTTAAAATGACTATTTAATGAACTTACACATTTAATTTGCAGAACCTGATGCTTTGGGCAGTTCTCCTTCAGAGATCATGTCTCCAGAAAAGGCCGAGAGTAACACAGGACTAAGATCTGAGACAAATCAAGTTATTTCATATGGAAAGCTTTCAAAACAGCGCAAAAGGTGGGTGATGTGAATATTTGATTTATTTATTTTGCTTTTATTTGGCATATTAAAGTAACCTTTTTAGCGGGATTCTCACATTTCTTTTCCATCCTTCACTGAAGTTGACGTCCTCATGTGTCATTGAACATAGGTAGGTTAGTGTCCTCTCCCAGGTCTCTAGCAACAACACTATACGGATAGTCAGCATGAAGTATGCAAGAGCAGCTCCATGGTAGATCAGCTTTCAATATCTAGGCTCATAAATGATAAACATTCACTGAATAGGGTAGGGGAGGCCATTGTTGTGCATCAAACTTTATTGCTTTAATGTGTTATAACCTCATGTGGAGAGGAATAAAGAGATAAACTGGAGGGGAGAGAAAAAATGTATTGCTTAAGATTATTGGAATGAGAAACATTTGTTCAGTCTGTCAGTTCAAGTTGTGTCTCAGCATCGATTCTACATTTTCAAACTATTTACCTATCCCAAGTCCATGTGACATCTGTTGAGTGGTGAATCGCTGTAATTACATAAGAACATAAGAAAAAGGAGCAGGATTAGGCCATTCAGCCCTTGGAGCCCGCACTACCATTTAATGAGATTGTGGCTGATCTTCTACTTCAACATAATTTTCCTGCACTATCCCCGTATCCCTTGATGTTTTTAATGTGTAGAAATCTATCGATATCAGTCTTGAACATACTCAATGACTGAGCCTCTACAGCCCTCTGGGGCAGAGAATGCCAAAGATTCACCACCCTCTGAGTAAAGAAATTCCTCCTCATCTCAGTCCTAAATGGCCTGCCCCTTATTCTGAGACTGTGTCCCCTGGTTCTAGACTCCCCAGCCAGGGGAAACATCCTTCCTGCACCTACCCTGTCAAGCCCCGTTAAGAACTTTGTATGTTTGAATGAAATTACCTTTCATTCTTCTAAACTCCAGAGAATAAAGGCCCAGTCTATTTAATCTTTCCTCATGGGACAATCCCTCCATCCCAGGAATTAGTTTGGTGAACCTTCATTGTACTCCCTCCATGGCAAATATATCTTTCTTTAGGTAAAGGGACTAAAACTGCACACAATACTCCAGGTGCAGTCTCACCAAGGCTGTATATAATTGCAGTAAGACACTTTTATTCCTATACTCAAATCCTCTTGGAATAAAGGCCAACATACCATTTGCCTTCTTAATTGCTTGTTGTACCTGCATGCTAGCTTTCAGTGATTCATGATAAGGACACCCAAGTCCCTTAGAAGTTTAACATTTCCCAGCCTCTCACCATTTAAGAAATACTCTGTGGGCTGAATTTTTGCGCCCGGTGGTGTGTGAGAAAAATGGCTCCCCTGCCCCCACCCCCTCCCCGATGACATGGATGAAGCGGGCTATCTGTCCCCGTCAATGGCGTCAGCTACCTGTGCACAGGCACTGACACCATTTTAAAGGGCTGTTAGCCCTACCAGAAAATTTAAATATTTATTGAAATTAACTAAATACATTTCTCTTGCCCCTCTCCCAACCCCCCATGACAATTAAATTAATTATTTGCCCTTTCTCCCCTCAAAACACTTACCTTTACCATCTGACCTACCCCCCCAAACTGCACAAACTTTAAACTATAACCCTTCCCACCATTCCCTACCCATGATGTTAATTTGACCCCGTTCCTCCCCCCCGCTGCACTGAGAAACTTACCTCCTCCCCCTTCCCCACCAATGTTGCGCCTCGTTTCCCCGGACGGGATCCAAAGGCGTGGGAGTGCTGGCCGCTGGGCCGAAGATCGTAGCTGGACATCCGGAGGCGATGGGGAAAGTAATTAATTCAGGTATTTTACTTTATTTAAATATTTAAATTGCAGTCCTGTTGCCGAGTGGTAGGGTCCGTCAGAAGGCCTCGCCGCCTCCGGTGATATCAGGCCAGGCCCTGCTGGTGTCGAGGTCCGTGGTGGACCTCATCTGGGGCCATCTTCAGAACTCCCCCACCACACCATGGATCCCGACGTCGAGGTCTCCTTAAAATCCAGCCCTGTATTTATGTTTTTCGTACCAAAGTGGAAAACCTCACATTTCTCCACATTAAGTTCCATCTGCCAAATTTTTGCCCACTTGCTTAGCCTCTCCAAATCCCCTTGAAGCATCTTTGCATCCTCCTCAGATGTCAAACTTCCACCTAGTTTTGTGTCATATGCAAACATGGAAATATTACATTTAATCTCCACATCCAAATCATTGATATAGATTGTGAATAGTTGGGGATCCAGCACTGATCCTTGCGGTACCCCACTAGTCACAGCCTGCTAATCTGAAAATTTATTCCTACTCTCTGTTTTTTGTTCGTTAACCAGTTCTCAATCCATGCCATTATATTCCCCCCAATCCCATGTGCTCTAATTTGGTTTACTAACCTCTTGTGTGGGACCTTATCAAAAGCTTTCTGAAAATCTAAATATACCATATCCACTGGTTCCCCCTTATCTATTCTGCTAGTTACATCCTCAAAAAACTCCAACAGGTTTGTTAAACATGATTTCCCTTTCATAAATCCGTGTTGACTCTGCCCAATCCTATCACAGAATAATATCACAGAATCACAGAATAATACAGTGCAGAAGAGGCCCTTCGGCCCATCGAGTCTGCACCGATGCATTAAAGCCAACTGACCTGTCTACCTAATCCCATTTGCCAGCACTTGGCCCATAGCCTTGAATGTTATGACGTGCCAAGTGCTCATCCAGGTACTTTTTAAAGGATGTGAGGCAACCCGCCTCTACCATCCTCCCAGGCAGTGCATTCCAGACCATCACCACCCTCTGGGTAAAAAAGTTCTTCCTCAAATCCCCCTTAAACCTCCTGTCCCTGACCTTAAACTTGTGTCCCTTTGTAACTGACCCTTCAACTAAGGGGAACAGCTGCTCCCTATCCACCTTGTCCATGCCCCTCATAATCTTGTCCATTATCATTATCATAATCCTATCATTATTTTCTAAGTGTCCTGTTATTACACCCTTTATTGGGTTACAATTGCCATGTTCCAATCTAGGAACCTTTCCAGACCACCTACTATCTCTGCTGCCATCTCTTTCAACACTCTGGGATGTAGATCATCAGGTCCAGGGGATTTATCTACTTTAAGTCCTATTAGTTTCACTAGTACTACTTTTTACGAATATTAATATCTTGCAGTTTCTTGTTTACATTAATCCCTGATTCTTAATTACTTCTGGGAGGTTTTTAGTATTTTTCTCCATGAAGACAGATACGAAGGCCGAAATCTTCTGCCACCACTGAGGTCGGCAGTGGGCGAAGGAAGTGGCGCCTGGCCTGCGCCAGCTGCATGTCTTCCATGCAGACGATCATTTGAATGGACAGCCTATCCCCCCTCGATCACATGGAGGGGGCGGCCCGTCTGTCACTGGCAGTGGCACAGCTGCCTGTGCACAGGCACTGATGCCATTTTTAAAGGGCTTGGAGCCCTTCTGGTATTTTTACAGATTTTAGGAAACATCTTTATAAACAATTAAAAACATTATTTTTGGACCTCTTCCCCCCAATAACCACAATATTGAATACTTATCCTCTCCACCCCAAAACACTTACCTTTTTCAACTGACCTTCCCCCCATCAGAGTGCATAAACTATCAAATTTACCCCTTCCCACCATCCCCTCCACCAATTAGAGACCTTTATCGCTGCTCCCCTGACCCCCCTGACATTGCAAATTACCTGCTCCCCCCCAACCAGTGTGGCGCCTCGATTCCCGGAATGGGAATCGGAAGGTGTGGGAGTGCCAGCCAGCGGCACTAAGATCACACCGGGACCTGAGGCAGTGGTGGGCTTGCAATTATGACAGGTATGTAAATAAATTTAAATATTTAAATGCAGGGCCCATTGTCAAGTGGCGGGGGTACTGCCACGAGGCCTCTCTGCCACCGTGAAGATCGGGCCGGGCCCTTATAGCATCAGGGTCAGGGGCAGGCTTCCTCTGGAGCAATTTTCAGGCCTCCCCTGCCATGGACACTGATGCCTGAGGGGCAACAAAATTCATCCCGACATATTTATTTAGTTTCTCTGCCATTCCCTTATTCCCCATTATAAATTCTGCTGACTCTGGTCCCAAATTTGTTTTTGCTAATCTTTTCATTTTTACTGTGACAAAACCACACCTGCCAAATGGAAATATATCAATTTCATCATATGGAACACTATTTGAACTTTTACTGGACATTGAACGTAACTTGTTTAAAAAGACCACAGAAAAAGAACAGCTGATAACATGGCTGCACATTTGCATTCTGAGAGACAGTTGCATAGAGAGACAATGGGAGTGCTCCCTGATTCAATTAGTGAGATGGGTTTTGTCAATAGTGATGATCAAAAGACATTGAGAGCCATTGTCTGTGTAAGAGCCAGCACTCCACCACCCCACCCCCCCCATCCCGCCACGACCCCACTGAGTGTGTAAGCTTTGAAGAATCAACAACCCTCACAGAAGAGCTGGTCACATGACTAACCTGCTGGCCAGCCTGGGAATTGATTGAATTGTGCCTCACAGAAAGGTTTGGGGCAGACTGCAATTGAACTTCAAGAAGAAAGCATCTCTCGCTCCCTGTCTCTCTCTCCAGCAAAGTTCCAGGGATCCACGGAAGCAGTAAGCCTTAAGACAGTGGATTTCTTCAGCCTTCTGGTACCAGTGAAACAAATTTGAAAGGGTGCACTGGGCATCAACGGGAACTACAAGACTTAACTCCAATCAAGGTCTTTACATCCAAACCAAAGACAGTAACTGAATTCCATTTACTACTTCAAACTCCCCCACTTTATTCCTTCTCTCCCACTGTATCTATTTGTGTGTGTTTATCGCATATGCATGCCAGTGTGTTTGTGTCATGTATTTTAGTAACTTTAACTGAGTTAGAGTGTTAAGCCTAATAAACTTCCAGTGTGTTTGTGTCATGTATTTTAGTAACTTTAACTGAGTTAGAGTGTTAAGCCTAATAAACTTACACCTTTTTTGTTTAAATCTAAGGAAGCCTGTCTCATCGGTTCCTTTACAATTACAATTAGAGAGCAGTGAGCAAGGACTCACTGAGGTGAAGCTAAAAACACTATTTTAAAAGTTAAACTCTGTTATGGCCAAACCAGGAAAGGGGCGAGAGGGGAGCCTGAGATCCCTTCCTCACCCGGTCGCAACGTTACATACCTATAGCAGCTTTTACAGTCCATTGTTATGTTTCTCGCTAGTTTATTCTCATATTCTATTTTCTCTTTCTTAATCTTTTCTTGGTCCTCCTTTGCAGAATTCTAAAATGCTCCCAATCCTCAGGCTTACCATTTTTTGGCAACTTTATATGCCTCATACTTTGATCTAATACAATCATTGATTTATTTTGTCAGCCAATGTTGGAACACTTTCCTTGTTGTGTTTTTGTTCATTAAAGGAATGTATTTTTGTTGTAAACTATGCATTAGTTCTTCAAATGTTAGTCATTGCCTGTCTATTGTCATACCTTTTAATGTAGTTTCCCAATCCACCATAGCCAATTTGCCTG
Source organism: Heterodontus francisci (assembly GCF_036365525.1). Classification (NCBI taxonomy): domain Eukaryota; kingdom Metazoa; phylum Chordata; class Chondrichthyes; order Heterodontiformes; family Heterodontidae; genus Heterodontus; species Heterodontus francisci. The sequence continues at coordinate 40,683,538 of NC_090387.1, forward strand.
TCGTACCGTCATAGTTTCCTTTGGTCAAATTTAAGACCTTAGTTTCTGATTGAACGACATCTCTTGCAAACTTAACATAAAATTCTGTCAGATGATGGTCACCCTTTCCTAAAGGCTCCTTTACAAGAAGATTATTAATTATCCCTTTTTCATTGCCCAATCCTAGATCTAAAATAGCCCATTCCCTAGTTAGTTCCTCAACTTATGGCTCTAGAAAACCATCTCACGTGCCAAGATGTCATCCTCCACAACATTAGTATTAATTAGGTTTCCCCAGTCTATATGTAGATTGAAATCCCCCATGATTACTGTATTACCCTTGTTACATGCCCCTCTAATTTTTTGATTTATACTGTGATTTACATTATCACTGCTCCCACCAATGTTTTCTGCCCTTTGCTGTCTCTTAGTTCCACCCAAACTAATTCTACATCTTGATCTTTAGAACTAAGGTCATCTCTCACTGCAGTACTAATGCCCTCTTTAATTAATAGAGCTACCGCACCACCTTTTCCCAGCTTCCTGTCCTCCCAGAATGTCATGTACTTTTGGATATTCAGGTCCCAGCTTTGGCTTCTTGGTAGCCATGTCTCTGTAATGGCTATCAGATCATATATATGAATTTCTTTTTGAGCTGACAATTCATCTGCTTTATTCAGGGGTCAGCAACGTGCCCATACATGGACACCAGTGTCCGTTGTAAAAGGTTTTGAGGTCTGTGACTGGTAATGTTTTGGATGAGAAATTTCCCATTGTCTTCTTCTTTATGACCAGACCAACTTTAAAAAAAAATCGGCAAGTGTCAGTTTCATAGCTGATACTTCCACGCTCTGGAAGTGGTTCAAGAGTTCACCTACCTAGGCTCAACTATCACCAGTAACCTGTCTCTAGATGCAGAAATCAACAAGCGCATGGGAAAGGCTTCCACTGCTATGTCCAGACTGGCCAAGAGAGTGTGGGAAAATGGCGCACTGACACGGAACACAAAAGTCCGAGTGTATCAAGCCTGTGTCCTCAGTACATTGCTCTATGGCTGCGAGGCCTGGACAACGTATGTCAGCCAAGAGCGACATCTCAATTCATTCCATCTTCGCTGCCTCCAGAGAATACTTGGCATCAGGTGGCAGGACCGTATCTCCAACACAGAAGTCCTCGAGGCGGCCAACATCCCCAGCTTATACACACTACTGAGTCAGCGGCGCTTGAGATGGCTTGGCCATGTGAGCCGCATGGAAGATGGCAGGATCCCCAAAGACACATTGTACAGCGAGCTCGCCACTGGTATCAGACCCACCGCTATAAAGACGTCTGCAAACGCGACATGAAGTCCTGTGACGTTGATCACAAGTCGTGGGAGTCAGTTGCCAGCATTCGCCAGAGCTGGCGGGCAGCCATAAAGGCGGGGCTAAAGTGTGGCGAGTCGAAGAGACTTAGCAGTTGGCAGGAAAAAAGACAAATGCGCAAGGGGAGAGCCAACTGTGTAACAGCCCCAACCAACAAATTTTTCTGCAGCACCCGTGGAAGAGCCTGTCACTCTAGAATTGGCCTTTATAGCCACTCCAGGCGCTGCTCCACACACCACTGACCACCTCCAGGCGCTTACCCATTGTCTCTCGAGATAAGGAGGCCAAAGAAGAAGAGGTACTAGGAGCAGGAACAGCAGTTGCTGAACTGCGGACAGATTACAATTTTTTTTTAAAGCCTGCCGGAAACTGTCGGAAGTTCAGAAACTGCTGTTCCCGCTCTCAGCAATGGTCAGAGATGGGGTAGGAGAAAAGAGAGCTGGAGGTGGGGGCTGGGGGAGGGTTGGGAGAGAGAGGGAGAGAGAGAGGGAGCAGAGATGGAGGAGAGATAGAGGGGGCAGAGAGGGGAAGAGAGAGAGGTGGGAGACAGAGAAAGGGGAGAGAGAGGGGAAGAGGGACATAGAGGGAGGGATGGAGAGAGAGAGGGAGAGAGAGAGAGAGAGGGAGTGAGAGGGGGAAGACAAGGGGACAGAGTGAAAGAGGGGAGGGAGGGAGAGGGACAGAGAGGAGGGAAGGAGAGAGACGGGGAGCGGAGACCGAGAGGGGGAGAGAGAAGGGGCAGAGAGAGGGTGCGGAGAGAGGACAGAGAGGAGATGGAGAAAGGGGGGGGACAGAGAAAGGGGGGCAGAGGGTGGGGGGACACATATATATATATATATTAGAATTAGAATTAGAATTAGAACTAGAATTAGAACATTACAGCGCAGTACAGGCCCTTCGGCCCTCGATGTTGCGCCGACCTGTGAAACCATCTGACCTACACTATTCCATTTTCATCCATGTGTCTATCCAATGTCCACTTAAATGCCCTTAAAGTGCCTTAAATGCCCTTATATAGATATCTCTATATATATATATATAGAGAGAGAGAGAAAGCGATAGAGTGAGTGAAAAGGGACAGAGACAGAGAGAGGGACAAAGAGAGGAGGGGCAGAGAGAGAGCAGGCTCAGAGAGGGGGTACAGAAATGTGGGAAGATTGAGTGGGAATGACAGAGAGATGGGAGACAACACAGATGGAGTGACAGAGAGGGGGAGAGAGAGACTCCACAAGATACAGAGACAGACACAAAGAGGAGGGAGATCAAGAATACTCTTGACAGATGAACATCTATCCAGAATATTCCACATCTCTACAAGAAGTGTGCGGGCAGACATTGACTACTTGTGCAAGCAAAAAAAAGGCTAGATATCTCATTAAATCAGTGTCCAACGTAGTGACAAGAAAATAAGTCAATAAATTAGTTTCATTTAAAGCTTCTTCACAAAATTGCGCATTTGTTATTGTTTTGATTAATAGTAAGCTAAATTTGTAGTGCCTTTATCTTTTCGAAATTGATTAGATTAGAGATACAGCACTGAAACAGGCCCTTCAGCCCACCGAGTCTGTGCCGACCATCAACCACCCTTTTATACTAATCCTACACTAATCCCATATTCCTACCTATACTAGTGACAATTTATAATGGCCAATTTACCTACCAACCTGCAAGTCTTTTGGCTTGTGGGAGGAAACCAGAGCGCCCGGAGAAAACCCACGCAGACACAGGGAGAACTTGCAAACTCCACACAGGCAGTACCCAGAATCGAACCTGGGTCCCTGGAGCTGTGAGGCTGCAGTGCTAACCACTGCACCACTGTGCCGCCCTAGGGCTCAGTGATCCCCAATTTAAGACAAAAATTGTAATGTACCCCCCCCCCCCCCCCCCATGCGAAAAGGTTGGACACCCCTCTCTCTCTCTGTCCCCCTCTCTGTCTCTCTCCCTCACTCTCTAGCAGCTAAGTTATTTTAAAACACAAGTTTAAAGGCTTTTGTGTTATGTAAACTCATTTTAAAATGGCCAAAGTCACTTAGAGAATGTCTTGATTTCTATACTGTGGCACACATTACTTTCACTTGGGACACAAGTTCAGTGACATGTTGAAGGTTGCTGGACATTTACTTCTATATAATTGTCACAATTCTGCTGCTATCCATTTGGAATCACATTGTTCCAGAACTTGTATTGAGGGGGAAACAGGCAGTAAAATCCAGGGAATCTTCAAAGGTCAGCACTGTAAGTTCCTCATGAATACAAGAGTATTGTCTAATAGGGCTGAGTGATATTGGCAAAAACAGGATGCTGCTGATCCATATACAGTAGTTAGTAAGTACAATGTAATGGATAGATTTAATAAACCTTAATCTATGATAAACTGTTAACAATTCCTTAACAAAACCCATGCTGCATTTGCAGTTTTAAAAATTGTCGGAGAAGATATATTAAAAAACTATGTTTCAATGGCCATGTTAGAAACAGCTATTAATTGATTTTTTTTGTGCTGAGAATCGGATTAAAGGACAAATTTTACAAGTAAGTCAAAGATCACTAACGACAATGTGCATCATTGACTATCCAGTTTGTGGGCAGATAACCTGAGTGACCAATGTCATTTGAAAGTTGTCTGTATCATAGAATTACATTACGTTAAAAGTGCACCTTTGCTAACAGGTAATAGATTTGGCTTGGACATAAATTGGTTAGTCTGGAGTACAATCTTAAGATAGTGACTAAGCATTTTATAACTGAATGACACATGCAGTAACAACTGCTGAACCTTTTACAGAAAAGCTTCTTGTTAGTAATTATCTTATCAGGGCTGAATCGGAATCAACTGTGATAGACTGAGATATAGACAGAAGTGAATTTAAAAGAATTGCTTTATTGGAGGAACTGAAGGGCTCTCTTTATTTGTAGTTGTGTTTATCTAATTTTGTCACTAGCTTTGGTAAGTAAATGACATTTTGTCCATGAGAGATGCTGTTGTTTCTGTATTTTAGAATCCAGGAGCTGGTTTGACAGCCTGCCAAGATGAATAAACTAGTTCCGAAGAAGGGTCACTGACCCGAAACGTTAACTCTGCTTCTCTTTCCACAGATGCTGCCAGACCTGCTGAGTGATTCCAGCATTTCTTGTGTTTGTGTTGAATAAACTAGTCTTGGCTACCTACTGTTAATCTCTCTGTCCCTTCCTGTCCCACTCTGATTTTCTGTTTTACATGATTCTTTTGAAGTAATATCTGCTCCATCCTATAAAATTCTCCTGATTTAGAGATCACTGCCCTTTTGTTGACTGCCCTGTCTTGAGACATGTATTACATGCAGGTGGAGAAGTTGCACAAACATTGACCATCATGGGTTAAATTGTCTTGTGACAATAGCAGTGTGAGAAATAGTGCGTCTTCCTATTGCTGATTTTTCTACTGCCTCACCTCAATAGCCACAATAACAATCCTCTCCTTGAGTTTCATGGTTTATTGGATGAATTTGCACACCTGACACAGTGTGAATCCACAGAGGTCATCCGATAATGTCCATCTACCACCCCATGACATGCTGACATGCTCTATTCTGTCAACCGAAGTCATTCACATTGGCATTACATACTATTTTGCTTGCTAGCTAGCTAATCCAGTTGTGCTGCTCTCTCTTGATGTTTGTATGAACAAAGAACAAAGATCAGTACAGCACAGGAACAGGCCATTCGGCCCTCCAAGCTTGCGCCGATCTTGATGCCTGCCGAAACTAACACCTTCTGCACTTCCGGGGCCCATATCCCTCTATTCCCTTCCTATTCATATATTTGTCAAGATGTCTCTTAAACGTCGCTATCGTATCTGCTTCCACCGCCTCCCCTGGCAGCAAGTTCCAGGCACTCACCACCCTCTGTGTAAAAAACTTGCCTCGCACATCCCCTCTAAACTTTGCCCCTCGCACCTTAAACCTATGTCCCCTAGTAACTGACTCTTCCACCCTGGGAAAAAGCTTCTGACTATCCACTCTGTCCATGCCACTCATAACTTTGTAAACCTCTATCCTAGCCTTCCAGCCGTTACAAATGCTTCCTTTTTCTTTTTGTCTAGGCTCACAATATCCCATGTTATCCAAGATTCCCGAAACTTGCCAAACTTGTCTTTCTTCCTCACAGGAACATGCTTGCCCTGGATTCTAATCAGCTGACGTTTGAAAGACTCCCACATGTCAGATGTTGATTTACCCTCAAACAGCCGCCCCCAATCTAAATTCTTCAGTTCCTGCCTAATATTGTTATAATTAGCCTTCCCCCAATTTAGCACCTTCACCTGAGGACTACTCTTATCCTTATCCACAAGTACCTTAAAACTTATGGAATTATGGTCACTGCTCCCGAAATGCTCCCCCACTGAAACTTCGACCACCTGGCCGGGTTCATTCCCCAATACCAGGTCCAGAATGGCCCCATCCCTAGTTGGACTATCTACATACTGTTTCAAGAAGCCCTCCTGGATGTTCCTCACAAATTCTGCCCCATCCAAGCTCCTAGCACTAAGTGAGTCCCAGTCAATATAGGGGAAGTTAAAATCACCCACCACTACAACCCTGTTACCTTTACATCTTTCCAAAATCTGTCTACATATCTGCTGCTCTACCTCCCGCTGGCTGTTGGGAGGCCTGTAGTAAACCCCCAACATCATGACTGCACCCTTCCTATTCCTGACTCCACCCATATTGCCTCACTGCATGACCTCTCTGAGGTATCCTCCCGCAGTACAGCTGTGATATTCTCCTTAACCAGTGATGCTTAGCTACTTTATTTATAGGGAGAAACTTGTTTTAAATCCGACTGTGGTTTTATGGCATTTGGTCAGCTATACACTTTATATACAGATTTGTTGCCCATTTCCATGGCTGAGTCGATAATTTTGTCAAATGTTCATGGTGCAACATGTCAGTGCCTTTCCCTGGATTTATTGTGAATGCTGTGGGAGTACAAAGTCAGAAAATTACTCCACTGATGTCTTTAGCATTTTCTAGCGATCTAAAACTCAGAAATCTTTCTTTGTTTTGTTTGTTTTCTATTGCCTTTATAACTCACTAGCATGGTGACCACATAAGGACACAATGGGCTGGATTTTATCTGGCACTTGGAGACAGTTTGGGAGGCAGGGGGCACACAAAATGTTGTGGGGTGGCATCGGGCAGCATGCCTGACGTCCTGCCCTCAAGCCATTTTGTCTGTGGCGGGCACCATGGCGGACGGGGCCCAGAATTATACGTTGGTTGGGAGGCCTCGCCACCAGCCAAAATGTTGGGGAGCGAAAAGTCCCGATCTGGCTCCCCAGGCCCTTAATTGGTCCCGGGCGGGATTTCCACCTCCTTGAGGCAGGAAGTCCCGCCTATTGGAGCTGCTGGCCAATAGTAAGCCAGCTGCTTAGACCCAGCAGCTCCACCAGAAGCGGTGGCCACTGCTGGGACTACACCCAGCCATCGGAGGCAACGGGAAGGACGGCCCCATAACTCAGGTAAGTTTTTAGGGTCACACCAGGGACAATTGGACAGGCCCCGGTGAGGCAAAGGAGGTCAGTTGGGGGTGGCGGTGGGGAGGGTGGGTGGTGGGTGGATTGTTGTGCTTTGGGGACAGTTGGGGCTTCGGGGGCGGCACTCTGTGGGGCACAGGGTGCCCGATCAGGAGGGCCCCCCCCCCAAGACCGCATGATTTTACCAGGTTCTTGGTGCCATTGCTGTCCGGCTGCTGAGAGTAATATACCCGCGGTGGCAGGATGAGGCCCTTAAGTGGCAGTGAATTGGACACTTAAGGGCCTTGATTGGACTGAGGCGGGCGGGCCGTTTCTCACCGCCGCTGCGCACAAAATTGCAGCGGGGGCGGGATGGGGTCAAGAACGGCCAGAAGCCTGTTTGTTGGGGGACTGTAAAATTCCAGCCGGGAAGTCCGTTGGGAGGCCAATGAAGCCACTTAAGTGGCCCATTTTCATGTTACAGTTTGTACTGATTTGCAGATTTCACTGTAACTTACTGTCACTGGATCTGTTGTATTATCTGGGATTTTAGACTAACATAAACACAGTCGAAAGGCAGGCAAAGAGGTTGAACACAGAGCTTTATTGGGAGGCTTCGTCTTGCTTTTGTTTACACGCGCTACTGACTGAGCAATATAGCTGCAACATGTAATATTACATCACTTCCTGTGCTGATGTATATATTTGCCTAAGCATATATTCAAATTATTACATTTACTCTATCAAACATTTTATCTTAACATACTAACCAACGTACTACCACAACAGGATCGATTCAGAACATATCTAGCAGCTCAACTGGACATCCATGAAGGACTGTGGGCCATCAACAGCAGCAGAATTGTATTCAACCACAATCTGTAACCTCATGGCCTGGCATATCCCTCACTCTAGCATTAGCATCAAGCCAGTGGATTAACCCTGGTTCAATAAGAAGTGCAGGAGAGCATGCCAGGAGCAGCACCAGGCATACTAAAAAATGAGGTGCCAACCTGGTGAAGCTACAACACAGGAGTACATGCATGCTGAACAACGGAACCAGCATGCTATAGACTGAGCTAAACGATCCCACAACCAACGGATGAGATCAAAGCTCTGCAGTCCTGCCATAACCAGTTGTGAATGGTGGTGGACAATTAAACAACTAACAGGACGTGGGGGCTCCACAAACATCCATATCCTCAATGATAGGGAGCCTAGCCCGTCAGTGAAAAAGACAAGACTGAAGCATTTGCAACCATCTTCAGCCAGAAGTGCTGAATGGATGATGTATCTTGGACTCCTTCTGAGGTCCTAGCATCACAAATGCCAGTCTTCAGACAATTCAATTCACGCCATGTGATATCAAGAAACGGCTAAAGGCACTGGATACAGCAAAGGCTATGAGCCCTGACAACATTCCGGCTTAGTAGTGAAGACTTATTCTCCTGAACTAGCTGCACCCTAGACAAGCTGTTCCAGTGAAGCTACAATAGTGGCATCGACCCGACAGTGGAAAATTTGCCAGGTATGTCCTGTTCACAAAAAGCAGGACAAATCCAATCAGGCTCCATTAGTCTGTTGTCAAGTGCCAGCAAAATGATGGAAGGTGTCATTGACAGCCTACCATCTACAAAGCACAAGTCAAGAGTGTGATGGAATACTTTCCACTTGCCTGCATGAATGCGGCTCCAACAACACGCAAGAGCGTTGACACCATTCAAGACAAAGCAGCCCACTTGATCGGTGCCCCATCCACTACCTTAAACACTCGGTTCCTCCACACTGACGCACAGTGGCAACACACCAATGCTGCTTCAACAGCAACTTCCAAACCCGAGATCGCTATCACCTAGAAGACCAAGGGCAGCAGATGCATGGGAACACCACCACCTGCAAGTTCCCCTCCAAGTCACACACCGTCCTTACTTGGAACTATATCGCCGTTCCTTCACCGTCGCTGGGCCAAAATCCTGGAATTCCTTCCCTGTGGGTGTGCCTACACCACGTGGACTGCAGTGGTTCAAGAAGTAGCTCACCACCTCCTGCTCAAGGGCAATTAGGGATGAGCAATAAACGTTGGCCTTGCTGGCGATGCTCTCAGCGCATGAACGAATAAAAAAAAACTTTATTTTTCCATGTGGGAGTGGTGGAGAATGTGACATATACCTATAATCCTTGTATACAGCATTGCATGACAATACTGCCATGAAGTCATTCTGGTTCACAGTCTTTAACTGTATTTGCACCTAATCTGTATGTGTCTATTTCTGGTTCATATAATCTATAGCCTTTTCTCTGTTGGTTACAGAAATGCTAAAATAAAAGAGAAATGGGGAACATTGTCGCCATACCTGGACAGAAGTGAGTTAGACAGTTCCTTAGCTGAGGTAAGTTTATGACCTTGTTTATAACTAATACGGAAAAAAAATTGTTCACAGAGAATAAATGGAATGATAAATTTAACATGAAAACTGTGCTAGCATTGGCATTCTACAGCCAGAAGTACAGCTCTTTATACTTTTGGGACCCAGCAAGAAACTGTAACAGAACCTAAATGGTTTCCTATACAAGCATTTAGCAGATGATCAAAGGAATATTCACAAGTAAATTGTGTTCTCTTTCGTTAATGAGACTCCTGACAAAACAGTACTATCAGTCTTCTGGATATAGGGTGAATACTTCAGTCAAAGAATGAAGGAGATGCTACCAAGGTGGGCAATCCATCTTTCTGCACATTTCTTTTGTCAATGTGGGTATAAGATGAATTCTTATATTAACCTGTTTTCATTTAATCATTGGTTAAAATCAGCCCTACTCACACTGTTACAATGATTTAGAGTTAAAAGAGGAATTTTAACACCGTAGGGGCTGGTTGGAAAGTGAAAGAGGTGGCTGGAGGGAATTAATAAAAAAAAAGGTCGACTTCAACCTACCCCATTCCGGTTGTAATGGAGATGTGTTGGATCCATCAGGTAAATGCCTTTACAGCACTGTTTGTGAGCAAGGAGCAGCAGGAGTACTTCTTCCCCAGCCTACCAGGCTTCACAATTTATCCCTCACGATCGGATCCCCACAATTGGTTGAACCCCCCCACACCCAAACCTCTCTACAAAGTATTAAATTCAGCAGGAGCTGCAGGAAACCCTTACTTCTGGGTTTCCCATCCGCAATTCATCCCCTCACCCCCCCACATCCTTTCCTGCCTCTGAATTATTTTGGGACCAAAGTGTCCAGCTGCAAATTTCCAGTGGCACAAAGCCTCTGCTAGCTGGACAGGGGAATGAAATTTAGGGCAGAACCTGGTTATGCCACATTTCTGTAGTCTTCTTTTGCCCTCCAAATTTCTAGCTGATTTGAGAGTGGTTGCATAAAAGCCCATTCCACAGACACTTTTCACAATATTTGCACCTTAGCCTATGCATCCCTGGAATTAAGCATTGATAAGAGCTTAAGTTCCTACATTAGAACTGTGTATCACTTCAAAAGTACTTCTTTAGATTACATTAATTGGATATTTTTAAATTGAATTTGACAAGTTTAAATTTAAACTGTGCAGCATGGATTTCCTGGGGCTCAGGAACTGGCCACTGAAAGGGTGGTGAGATTGAGTTGAAGTTCAGGAGGGTATTTAAACTTGTGATTGCCCCCTCTCAATAAAAGCATATGCACTGGAGATTTGCACACAGGATCAACGTGTGCAGTAGAAAAGTGCACAGGACGGAGCTGCACAGTAGAGAGACTGAGGTCGTAGGAGTCACTACCCACGTCAGGGTTTACAGACAGAGGCTCGGCTTCCTTGACCTCTCGGAAGAGCAATGCTTCTACAGGTTGAGGTTGTCATGTCAGGTGGTGGGAGACATCTGCAGCCTTCTACAGGAAGGCCTGCTACCTGCTGGACCTACCAGCCACACATTACCAGTGACTGTGAAGGTCACCACCAGCCTCAATATTTTGCCTCTGGTTCCTTCCAGGTGCTACTGGAGATATCTTGAGAGTCTTGCAGTCCGCTGCACATAAATGTATAAGGCTGTTGATGAATGGTTTATTTGCCAGGGCTGAGAGATAGGTAAACTTACCTTCTGATGAAAATAGCCGGAATAAAAGGGTACTCGGATTTGCCTCTCTGGCTGGATTCCCCCAGGTACAGGGTACCATCAACTGTACACATGTGGCAATCTAAACAGCACCACAACAATGAGGAGATTTTTTTTATAAACTGCAAGTAATATCCGACCATCAATGCGCAGCTGGCATTCAACCACAAGAAGAGGTTCATACAGGTGTGCACCAGATTCCGTGGGAGCTGTCATGATGCAGTCATACTGTAGCAGTCCAACATTCCAGTCTTTTTTCTTCCAGGAAGCAGACTTCTGATCTGGCTCATAGGAGAGAAAGGATGTGCCCTTCAAATTTGGTTCACGACACCTTTATTGAATCCCACCAATGAAGCGCAGGGGTGCTACAATGAGATCCATATGACCTCCGGGTGTAAAGGTGCACTTTAGATGCCTAGATAGGTCTGGAGGTGTCCTTCAGTACTTGCTAGTGAGGGTGTTCAGAGTAACAGCAGTGTGCTGATTCTGCATAACATTGTACAGCAGAGAGGATTGTGGATGGAAGAGGACGAAAGGGCTCATTATTCATCATTCATCTTCAGATGAGGAGATCATAGAGGAGGAGGATAAAGATGAGGTACCCATGACGAGACTGGCTGTTTACATTGATGCCAGGGGTGCCCTAATACTGTGAAAGCTCACCTTGTGTTATACAAGTGGGCAATGGATAAAAAGTGGGAGCGCTTTGAATGGAGTTCTCATTTCCATGTCTCCTTTTGCCATCATCTCTCTCCTGCATTAGTGCCACATCACTCCTACCATTCTGCTGCAGACCAGCTTGGTGGAGAATAGTGATGCATTGTGAGGCTATAGATATGTTATCTAGCATCCTGTTTAAAGTGACCGACATCTTCTGCATGGCCAGGGTTATGACCTGCATGGACTCATTTGAGAGCCGTGCTTGAAGCTGCATAGAGGCAGCCACACTTTCTGTGCCACACATCTTCACAATTCTCTGCGTCACCAGTCCACAAGCGATAAGTTGGACTCCTCCATCCTCCCTGTTCTTGTGCAGAGTGTGCATGGCACATTGGCAATACCTGCCTATTACAGGAAAGGATTTCTACAATATCATTAGGCAAACATGCATCTTTCAATGTTTAAAGGATTAAAAGATTGTCTGCATACCTCATCTCAAGGCCTGCTTTAAAATGATTTTCACGTACATGGATTCAGCTTTGCAGAGATGAAAATAAACATTCAATACAAAATTTTCTAATTAAATTCCCTGCTATTAGAACTTAAATGATTTAGTGAGATGAACGACTGCCACAAATACTCAGTATTATTTGTATTTTTGCAATCTTATGGAGTAGTTTTACGCTGTTGATGTAAATGGGGGCACACACTTCTATCCCTAATTTTTCAAATGATTGATTTGAAAAGATTTTCTTTAAATTTTTGCAGTTATTTTCAATACAAAAAGTAAAAAAACACCTAATTTGATTGAGCAGAAATGCCAGATAACTAAGAATGTTCATTCAGGATGGGCATCTCTTGAGGGCTACATTCTGAATTCCAAAGGTATCTGTTGATATGTGATACAGCTTCCCTCCTTTAATGGGAGATACTTAGTAGAGTAATAGTCTGAAAACATTTGTAAATAGAATATACTGTGGTTACCAGCAGTCATTTTATTTTCATTCTGTCTGTCACAGCCCTCCGTGATCCATTATGAGTACAAGAGTAGACTTACTGCTAATACAATTGTTGAACCACACATTTCCTTCAAAATGGACCAGTAAGTAAAGGATTTTATTTCATCACAGCATACACCTAAGATATACTAAACCTAAATAAAATTCAAGAGTTCGGGTAAAGAACATAATTTGTCTTTTTTATCAGAGAAATGGAGGGTAAAATTCAACTTTGGTGAGTGTTGGCTGTTGTACATCCTGCCCAATTTTCCTTTGATTTTGATAGAAAGTAAAATTGGGTGGGGTGTATAATGTGCACCCACTACGGTCCACCAAAGTTAAATTTCACCCCATGATGTCAAACAAGATCATACCTTTCCATTTTAGCTCTTCTTCCCCTTTACATATTTTGGCACAGTGCTATTCTTTAGCTTATCTACCAGAAAGAAACTCTGATATGCTTTCCCTTCCTAGCCATCCAGCCAAGGATTTAATGGGGCTACTTGCGTGAGGCTACATTGGAAGTTAGGAGTCTGGCTGGTGGCAGCTGGAAAATTGGATGCACAAGGTTGAATGCTTAATTTGCTGCACGACAAATTTCGATCTGCATGATTTGGCGCAAAAAAAAGGCCATATTACTGAGAGGAGTGGGTTTCTTTTACTTCACTAAATATTTAATCGAGTGCCGTGCCATATCTTGTGAGGCGAGGTCCAAACAAAAATGTGCATGTCACCCAAATAAAGTGGGTACATGGCGTTCTGGAACCTGGCTTATCCAAGCAGCCTTCTGAAAGGAAGATGACAGTTTCAGTTCTGATGAAAGGTCACAGACCTGAAACGTTAACTCTGCTTCTCTCTCCACAGATGCTGCCTGACCTGCTGAGTATTTCCAACACTTTCTGTTCTTATTTTATGACAGTTTGAGTTGCTGGCAGAAGCAGGGTAGTAACATTTTGCTGCATGCTCCATGCATTATTTGATTCTGCTGGATAGTCAGCCAGTTTTACTTTTTTCCCCTGATAATATTTTCCTTCATTATTCTTGATTGCTGCTGCCATTTAGACCAAATTATCTCTTGAAAAATTCTACAGTTCTTGCATCCATTAACTGACCTAGAATGTTATACAGGCATTAATCACTCTTCCAGATGAAATACTCCCTAACATCCATCATGAATTTGCCCTTTGCCAGTTCGTACCTTAATTCTATTACCCCGCAGTCATGGTTTAACGGTGCTCTGGATTAATCTTTTCCATTCCACTTATATATGATTGAAATTGATCTTTCCTGACATCTGAATTTCTTTAATTTCCCGTGACTCCTGTAGGGTTTTCCTATTCAGAGCACTCATTTTAGAGTCAGAAGAACCTGTGACTATGTAAAATTCCTGATTAAAAAGCTTTGTTTGAGTCTGCCTGCAATTACATGATGTGGCCACTGCAAACTCTATATTCTTTTTAGCAATGAGTCACCATCACTTCTTCTACTTGAGGTTTCAATTACTTCATAAGTTTTGATGCATGTCATTTTTTTGTAAAATAAATATCATTCCAAAAAATATTTTCCTCAAATTTATCTTTGGTCATATCTTCTGCCAAGCCTCTCACATCACCCAGACTGCTTGAACAGTGCTGCTGTTTCTGGGTCTGGCACTGTTCGTATTTTGTATACATAGGTTATATTTTGTATCTCGAAAATTTGACATAATATATACTAATAGTATTTTTTCTCTGCTCCATTGTCTTTTGTCTCCATCAGTGTCTGGTCTATTGTTTGCCAGTACTGCCCCTGCACCACCCCCCCCCCCCCCCCCCCCACCAACTCTGGGCCACCACTGGAGTGGAGCTTCCTCCAATTCCCCCTAAATCTGTTGCTGGCTGTGGAGTCTTTGAAAATGACTAAGTGGCAGTGTTCAGGTTCTGCTCAAACCTGTCAGCTGTTTCACATGTGACGTGAAACTTTTGCCCCATCCTCCCACCCCACTAGCTGCTTGTTTGTTTGGCCACCATTTCCAATACCTTTCACCGCCGCCACCCCCCCCCCCCCCCACCCAGCAGTTCACCCCCACCTCCCCCAAGCTGATTGCTTGGTGGGGGTTGGGGGGTGGGGGTGGAGGTGGGGGGAATGTGTGGTCCAATAATGTTGCTTAGAACCGAAGACTAGACCTGACACCAAGAAAAAAGATTTAGTAATTTCTCCTGACCTGGAACTGTGGCTCCACCATGTATTAGATATTTGTGGGTCAATGGACAGAGTCTAGGTGATACAGTTTCATTGTATCCAATTTTTTTTATTATTGCCTGGTCAAATAATTATTTTCCCGCTCTCCCTTCCTGTCTATCCTTCCCCATTCCTGATCCCTGTGTTTCCTCATCTCCCTGCTCCTCTGATTTGCAATCCCCATTACCCTTTCTTTCCCCCAGCCTCACATTTTGTCCCTCACTGTCCTCTGCTGTCTCTCCTTTGCTTAATCTTCTCCCAATCCCTCCTATTTTCTCCTCCTCCCCAGTTCTGTTCTGCCTGATCTTACCATATCACTATCACTGGTTGTTCCAGTACAGCTACTTTCTGTGGGCTCTAGCTACTGTCACTGAATTTCTCGGCAGGACTTTTAGGCCCTGATGGAGGCGAGTGTGGAAGCAGGTTGTGTGAAAATTCACGGCCCTCGCATCAGCCTGCCCTCGGGCCATTTTCCAGTTGACCTCCGGGCCCCCCTGAGAGTCACGGACTAGGCCAGCTGCCTGGAGGCCGCCCAATGGCAGCAGACAGGGAGGGGGCAGCGCTCTCGGCAGGCTTTGAGGCCCTCCCTGTCTGCCTGGCTACAGGGTTCCCTCTCCACAATGGTGGCCTGGCTGCTGAGGGCATTTTTAAATTTAAATGTTTAAAAAGTTGAAGAGAGGGCCCCCCAAAATGGAAGCTGCTGCTTCAATGCTGGAGGGTTTCCAATTGGCCTTCCAGCTTCGAGAGCCATGTCCCATGGCGAGCCTTCTCTCTGGCCACTAATTGGCCAGTTTAGGGAAAATCACTGCCAGGTGACTGTTTCTCAGACAGTGCAGGGTTGTGATCCCTATTTGACCCCAATATCAGGGTCCTGATCCAAAAGATAAAATCATGCCTTCTATCTGTGGTCTTGTACTAAGCTGTAACTTTTCCTTCTCCCCACTCTCTAACCCTGGTACACTTTCTTTTTCACCCCTGACTTCCCACACTGCTCTACCCTCTGCTCTGACCTCTAGCCTGCTCTGCCCTTCCCCTCCCTTCAGTTTCTAATTCTTCCATATCTTCTTCCCCCAACCTCCCTGGGCTCTGATCCTGGTGTACCTTTTAATTTAGCCCACCCACCTCTCAACTACTAACCATTTTCTACCTCCTGTCCACTCTGTAAATCTGCTATACCTTCTTCATTCAACCCACCTTTCTGGCCTTCAGCATTGCAGTCCTCCTTTTGCTGTGCCTGATTATTTCCCACCCTCTAACCTTATTTGATCTGAATCTACATGGCATCAACCAGCACTGCTTCCAAGGCTTTTGTATGCTTCAGTGACCAGAACTGAATAAACTATTAAATTTTAATTTCCTTCCTCCCAAAACCCATTCATTTTCCTCTATCACTCTTATGCCCCCACTATCTCTCATGCCCTCTTGTATCACCTGTTTCTCATACTCTGCCACTCTTGCATGTTGCAACAATAGCTACTTGTTCCATGAATCTCAAGAGATGCTTCCATTCTAGTTGAGGATCTGGCTTCTTTTGAAGAATACAGTAGTTTGATACAGGATTGCAGCAAGTGTCACTGCTGCTCATTTGTTCCATGATTGATTTGTTTAACAACTGAATGTGTTGCAGGCCACCATCTAATATGCTGACCATTCAGTGTACTTTAATAGTTAGTATTATTTCTAATTGAAATGGTATTAGAACAGAAGAAAGCTGCACACTTCATTACAACCAATCTATATCTACCACATCAGGATTGATTAAGTACTTACGTGGAATGTGCTGCATTTTAGTCACAGAAGAAGCTTTTTCTGCTCATGAGATTATTATTTTAATAAGTTAGTGAAAAATTCAAGCTTTAACTTCTGTATACCAAGCCATATAGATTACTGCCTCTGAGTTTGGAAAGTTTGTATACATATAGATTAGCCAGCATTAGCTCATCAGTTCAGGTCACAAATTTTGAGTCTGATTGTCCATTTGTGTATCTGGTAAAGGCACCTCCAAAAATTCTTCAGTTTTTGCTCTTCAAGAGGTTTCCTGTTTCTTTCCCCTTTTCAAAAAGGACAGGAATAATAATGCATACGCTGAGCATCAGCATTGAGATTAGAGACCCTGAACATTCTTCCCTGGCATGTTACACAAATACATTATATATATGAAGCAATCAATGAAATAATTATATTTCTTGTATTCAAATTATGAGGGAGAATGGGCGGCACAGTGGCGCAGTGGTTAGCACCGCAGCCTCACAGCTCCAGGGACCCGGGTTCGATTCTGGGTACTGCCTGTGCGGAGTTTGCAAGTTCTCCCTGTGTCTGCGTGGGTTTCCTCCGGGTGCTCCGGTTTCCTCCCACATGCCAAAGACTTGCAGGTTGATAGGTTAATTTGGCCATTATAAATTGCCCCTAGTATAGGTAGGTGGTAGGGAAATATATAGGGACAGGTGGGGATGTGGTAGGAATATGGGATTAGTGTAGCATTAGTATAAATGGGTGGTTGATGGTCGGCACAGGCTCGGTGGGCCGAAGGGCCTGTTTCAGTGCTGTATCTCTAAAACTAAAACTAAAACTAATAGAAGAATATGATGATAGGGCTAGAAGTAGAGTGCTGGTGGAATGCTCATGTGGAGCATAAATGGCAGCATTGACTGGCTGGGCCATATGACCGGTTTCTGTTTTGTAGATTTTATGTAATTCCATGTATATTAACCATTAACTGTCTCTTTTATGCAACAGCATGTTACCAGACCTTCTTACTAGACAAATAGAAAACTGGTAAGGAAATGATTTTCACAACATTGAATAAATGGTTTAAAAAGCATATTTAAGTGCTAGCACTCCCACTTCTGAGTCAGAAGGTTGGGTATTAAATTAACAGTCCAGGAATTGAGCATGCAATCTAAGATGATACTTCACTGTTGTAGTGAGTGCTGCATTCAGATAAGATGTTAAACTGAAGCCCCTTCTTCCTGTTTGCCTGGATATACCAAATCCCATGGCAGTTTACAAGGAAAAACAAAGGGGTCTCTTCATGTCCAGGCTGACATTCATCCCCCATTCAACATCACCAAACCAGATTAACTGATTTATTTAATTGATGCTTGTGGGAACTTGCTGTGTAGCAATTATCCAAAGTATTTGCCTACAAATCAATGAGGTGTTTTGGCTTATCCTGATGATATTTGAATTAGAATTAGAATATTACAGGCACTCTATAAAATGCAAGGTTTTTTTCTCTGTATTAGCAGCTCCACTTCATTGTTATGGTTGCCATATGGGCGGCGCAGTGGTTAGTACCGCAGCCTCACAGCTCCAGCAACCTGGGTTCGATTCTGGGTACTGCCTGTGCGGAGTTTGCAAGTTCTCCCTGTGACCGTGTGGGTTTCCGCCGGGTGCTCTGGTTTCCTCCCACCGCCAAAGACTTGCAGGTGATAGGTAAATTGGCCATTGTAAATTGCCCCTAGTGTAGGTAGGTGGTAGGAGAATGGGGGGGGATATGGTAGGGAATATGGGATTAATGTAGGATTAGCATAATTTGGGTGGTTGATGGTCAGCACAGACTCGGTGGGCTGAAGGGCCTGTTTCAGTGCTGTATCTCTCTCTCTATGTTGCTCGACAACCATCAACAAACAGTAAGGTTGTTTGAGTCTTGGAGAGGCTGATATTCAAACAGTGGTGGAAAAGTAAGGCCAATTCAAATCATGTCATTGGACCTTTTAACTGCTTGGTTGAGAATGAGATTTTCTCTGCATTCACACCTCTGAATGAAAGCATGGGCATGCTCTGCTTCAAGGTTTTGCTAATGTTGCTTTTTTTAATAAAAAAATGTTTTTATTCTAATTTATGGTCTTATTTTCTCCCTTTCAGATCATTTTTTTCCTAAAAATATACTTCATTCATAAAAATTTGCAAAAAATACATAAAACTGTTCAAAACAGTTTGAACAGTAGAAATCAGATTCCTTTAATACAGAATGTGAGTTGCCTCACAACGCTTGCCATTCCATTTTATATGCGATGTACATTTGCATTACACAGCAAAATTACTTTTTGTGCATACAGCCTGAGGGGTTTTACGCAGGTTCCAGTCCCTCAGTTCACTATAGTGGAAGAGCCTTATGCAGTAGCCTTTCCCCAGTGAGCCTTTGCGGCAGCTGCCCTATGCTTTAGTTTGCCCCTCAGCACATAGTCCTAGACCTTAATATGTGCCAGCCTGCAACACTCGGTCGTAGACAACTCTTTGCACTGGAAGACCAGCAAGTTGGTGTGTGTCCCTGGGAACAGCCCGTAGAGCACAGAGTCCTCTGTTACGGATCTGCTTGGGATGAACCTTGACAAAAACCACTGCATCTCTTTCTACACCCGCTTTGCAATGCCACATTCCAGAAGGAGGTGGGTGACAGCCTCTTCCCCACCTCGAGGGCATCATTGCCCTTTTGAAGCTAGTGAGCAATGCTAGGGTACTGTTGAACAGTTAGCTGCAGCTCTCTGGTACTGCAGCCAAATACCACATCTTTGTGTGTGAGCCTAGGCTGGTATTAGATATTAAACAGTGACAGGCTTAAACTGCATTCTGGGTGTTTGGGATAGAAATGCAATACTTTACTAATGTGCCTCCTGGCTTGCTGTAGTCATGTGATGTCTACAATGAGGGACTCTGACTGGAGGCAGCCATTACAAGTCAGTTTCAATAAAGACAGAGTACGCACCAGACTGGTGTCCTATGAGCTCGTAACATGGTGTCATAGTGGAGCTGAGGTGAGTGTTGAAGAGCTGTTTAGAAGCACAGCTAAGGAACAAAGTCCACAGGAATGGTCAGAACTGCTAAAAGCCACAGGAAGCCACAGAAAAGGAACAAAGAAACAGCTGAAAGCACAGGGTAAGACAATGGCTGCAAACTTTCCTCTTCCTGTGCTAGTTGAAATGAAAGGTGATATGAAACAGAGCTGGCAGTTTTCCACTCGCAGTGACAAAATTACAAAATTGCGAAAGATTTAATTAACAAACCAGAGCAGCTGCGAGTAGCTACACTTTTATCACTGTTGGGAAGATTTGTTACAAAGTGTATTCCACCCTAAATCTCTGAAGAACAAAAAAAATGGACAGCAGAAATTTTGATCGCCTTGAAGGCACGCTTTGAACCCTAAGTGAACATAACCTATGACCAGTATGTGTTCAATATTAGAGTCCAAGGTGAAAAAGAATCCATTAATCACTATTCATATCAATATTCTCCAACGTAGAAGTCCTCGAGGTGGCCAACACCCCCAGCATATACATCCTACTGAGCCAGCGGCGCTTGAGATGGCTTAGCCATGTGAGCCGCATGGAAGATGGCAGGATCCCCAAGGACGCATTGTACAGCAAGCTCGTCACTGGTATCAGATCCACCAGCCATACATGTCTCCGCTTTAAAGATATCTGCAAACGCGACATGAAGTCCTGTGACATTGACCACAAGTCGTGGGAGTCAGTTACCAGTGATCGCCAGAGCTGGCAGACAGCCATAAAGGCGAGGCTGAAGAGAGGCGAGTCGAAGAGACTTAGCAGTTGGCAGGAAAAAAGACTGAAGCGCAAGGAGAGAGCCAAGTGTGTAACAGACCTGACAACCAATTTTATCTGCAGCACCTGTGGAAGAGTCTGTCACTCTGGAATTGGCCTTTATAGCCACTCCAGGCGCTGCTTCACAAACCACTGACCACCTCCAGGCGCTTACCCATTGTCTCTCGAGAGAATCAATATGTGATTGCATTAACACAGCTCACAGAATCCTGTGAATTTGCGCAACTAAAAGATGATCTAATTAAAGACAGGATTGTATTAGGCATAAGAGATCTGGCAGTGAGAGCACGTCTACTGAGAGAGGAGAAACTGACTCTCAGGAAAGCAATCAACATGTGCAGAAGCACTGAGGTTGTAAGTCAGCAGCAAGAGCATATTCATGGCAGAACAGACCAGGCCTTGCATTATGCTGACAGACATTCCAGGCCGAAAGAGCAGAAAGATCACGGACAAAGGGCAGGATGCAAATACTGTGGAAGACATCACTTACTAGAAAAGAAGGCATGTCCAGCGTGGGGAGAGCAGTGTTCTCACTGCAAGAAGCTGAATCATTCTGCACACAAGTGTTTGGCTAGAAGGAAGCACAACGAGCAGGTACAGATGGCCACTGGAGAGATGTCAGCTGAAGATTCTGATGAATCATTATACACCATACAACAGGTTAGTTCAGTCAGGTTGATAGGTGATAAATGGTTTGAGACTGTTGGAATGATGACTGCAGAAGGAGAATATCATCATGCATCATGCAACATCATGACCTTCACAGACCTGTGAAAAGTGGCTCAACATGGCGATCCAAAAATGAAGCCCTTGAAAGTTAGGTTGAGGCTATATGATGGCACAATACTAGTGCCAAGAGGACAAGTTACTCTGAGAGCCCAATGCAATGACAAGAACGAAGATCTGGAGTTCCAGATCATAGACGGCAAGCAAAAGTCAGTCATCTCAGCCGAAGCAAGTCTAAAACATTGACTGGTAAGCCTCAACGTGCAAAAAGAGATTTGCAACGCATCGCAGCGCACTAGACCATTGACCAACAGATCCTAGAGGAGTACAATGATGTAGTTACAGGTTTAGGATGTCTTCCTGGAGAATATCATCATGAAGTAGATGACAGTGTAAGACCAATTCAGCATCTGCCAAGGAAAGTTCCAGCTGCCCTCAAGGCCAGCCTGAAAGACAAGATAGAAGAGCTGGAAAAGAATGGAGTAATCAAGAAAGTGACGGCCCTTACAGAATGGAATAGCAGCATGGTAGCTGTGAAACAACCTGGAAAGCTGAGAGTATGCATCGACCCAAAGGATCTAAATAAAGCTCTGAAGAGATCTCACTACCATGCCAACCATCGAAGAAATTTTGCCACAACTTGCAAAGGCAAAAATCTTCACTACCTTATATGCAAAGATGGTTTGCATATAGGTGCTGTAGCTGTATGATGTGGGAGCTGGCTGTCCCCATTGTGAATGGCAGTGACCACATCTGCAGCAAGTGTTGGTTGCTGGAAGAACTCCGGCTCAGAGTTGATGATCTGCAGTCTGAGCTTCAAACACTGCGGCACATCCGGGAGGGGGAGAGTTACCTGGACGTTTTGTTTCAGGAGGCAGTCACACCTGGTAGATTAAGTAATTCAAATTCAGTTAGTGATCAGGGACAACAGGGTGTGATTGCAAGTGAGGCAGGTAGGGGGATCCTGAGTTCAGGAGTGGAGGAGCCTCAGCCTTTGACCTTATCCAACAGGTACGAGATACTTGCTCCCTGTGTGGATGAGGAAAAGGGCTGCGGGGAGGATGAGCCAACTGACCATGGCACCATGGTGCAGAAGGCCATTCAAGAGGGGGGAGCAAAAAGACAAGTGGTAGTTATAGGGGATTCTATAATTAGGGGGATAGATAGTATCCTTTGCAAGCCGGAACGGGAGTCCCGCAGGGTGCAGGACATCTCTGACCGGCTTGAAAGGATATTGGAGCGGGAGGGGGAGGATCCAGTTGTTGTGGTCCACGTTGGGACTAACAACATAGGCAAGGCTAGGATGGAGGACTTGTTTGGGGATTATAAAGCACTAGGAACGAAATTAAGGAACAGGTCCTCGAGGGTCATAATCTCCGGATTACTGCCCGAGCCACGTGCAAATTGGCTTAGGGATAAGAATATTAGGGAAGTAAACACGTGGCTAAGGGAGTGGTGTGGGAAAGAGGGGTTCCATTTCATGGGGCATTGGCATCAGTTTTGGAACCGGGGGGGATCTGTACCGATGGGACGGTCTCCACCTGAACCGATCTGGAACCAGTGTTCTCGCGAAACGGATAAATAGGGTGGTCTCTAGGACTTTAAACTAGTGACTCGGGGGGAAGGGAAAGGGAAAACTACAGGGAGTATGATGGTAAATAAAATGGTAAGCAGCAGGTTAACATGTGTGCAGGAGGGTTTAAGTTCAAGGCGGACTATGAAAGAATCAGAAAGGAAGGATAACTCAGGAGTTATTAGAGATGTTGGAAATCATGAGGGTAAGAAAGCTAGCATAAAGGCACTTTACCTGAATGCTCATAGCATTCGTAATAAGGTTGATGAGTTAACGGCACAAATCATCGCGAATGAATATGATTTGGTAGCCATTACGGAGACATGGTTACAGGTTGGTCACGACTGGGAGTTAAATATCCAGGGGTAACAGACTATTCGGAAGGACAGACAGGAAGGTAAGGGAGGTGGTGTAGCTCTGATATTCAAGGACATCAGGGCGGTGCTGAGAGATGATATAGGTTCTATGGAGAATGAGGTTGAATCCATTTGGGTGGAAATTAGAAACTCTAAGAAGAAAAAGTCATTGATAGGCGTAGTCTATAGGCCACTAAATAATAACATCACATTGGGGCGGGCAATAAACAAAGAAATAACTAATGCTTGTAAAAATGGTACGGCAATTATCATGGGGGATTTTAATCCACATATAGATTGGTCGAACCAGCTCAGTCAGGGTAGCCTTGAGGAGGAGTTTGTTGAGTGTATCCGTGATAGTTTTCTTGAACAGTATGTAATGGAACCGACGAGGGAGCAAGCTATCCTAGATCTAGTCCTGTGTAATGAGACAGGAATAATTAATGACCTCATAGTTAGGGATCCTCTTGGAAGGAGTGATCACAGTATGGTTGAATTTAGAATACAGATGGAGAGTGTGAAGATAAAATCCAATACCAGGGTCCTGCGCTTGAACAAGGGGGACTACAATAGAATGAGGGAGGACTAGAGTAGACTGGAAACAAAGATTTTATGGTGGGACAGTTGACGAGCAGTGGAGGACTTTCAAAGCAATTTTTCAAAGTGCTCAGCAAAAATATATTCCAGTGAAAAGACTGGAAGAAAAGGGGTAATCTGCCATGGGTGTCTAAGGAAATAAGGGAGGCTATCAAATTGAAAAAGAAGGCATACAAAGTGGCCAAAAACAGCATGAAACTAGAAGATTGGGAAAACTTTAAAGGTCAACAGAGAGCCACAAAAAGGGCTATAAAGAAAAGTAAGATAGAACATGAGAAAAAACTAGCACAGAATATAAAGACAGATAGCAAAAGTTTCTATAAATATATAAAACGAAAAAGAGTGGCTAAAGTAAACGTTGGTCCTTTAGAGGATGAGAAGGGGAATTTAGTCATGGGAAATGATGAAATGGGCGAGGCCATTTTGTATCGGTCTTCACAGTGGAGGACATTAATAACATGCCAGTAATTGACAAAGAGACGAACGTAGGTGAGGACCTGGAAACAATCATTATTACGGAAGAGGTAGTGTTAGGCAAGCTAATGGAGCTAAGGATTGATAAGTCTCCTGGCCCTGATGGAATGCATCCTAGGGTACTAAAGGAGATGGCGGGAGAGATAGCAGGTGCACTGGCAATAATTTTCCAAAATTCACTGGACTCTGGGGTAGTCCCAGCAGATTGGAAAACAGCAGATGTGATGCCATGTTTAAAAAGGGAGGTAGACAAAGGATGGGGAATTATAGACCGGTTAGCTTAACCTCTGTAGTGGGGAAGATGCTTGAGTCTATTATCAAGGAAGAAATAGCAGGGCATCTCGATAGAAATTGTCCCGTTGGGCAGACGCAGCATGTGTTCATGAAGGGCAGGTCATGCTTGACAAATCTTTTGGAATTCTATGATGACATTACGATCAAGGTTGACAATTGGGACCCAGTGGATGTGGTGTACCTAGATTTCCAAAAAGCCTTCGACAAGGTGCCGCACAAGAGGCTGCTGTATAAAATAAGGATGCATGGCGTTAGGGGTAAAGTATTAGCATGGATAGAGGATTGGTTGACTGACAGGAAGCAGAGAGTGGGGATAAATGAGTGCTATTCTGGCTGGCAATCAGTCACTAGTGGTGTGCCTCAGGGATCGGTGTTGGGTCCGCAATTATTTACAATTTATATAGATGATTTGGAGTTGGGGACCACTTGTAGGATGTCAGTTTGCAGATGACACTAAGATGAGTGGCAGAGCAAAGTGTGCAGATGACTGTGAAACATTGCAGATGAACATAGATACATTGAGTGAGTGGGCAAAGGACTGGCAGATGGAACACAATATTAATAAATGTGAAGTCATTCATTTCGGTAGAAGTAACAGTAAAAAGGATTATTACTTGAATGGTAAAAAGTTGCAGCATGCTGCTATGCAGAGGGACCTGGGTGTCCTTGTGCATGAATCGCAGAAGGTTGGTCTGCAGGTACAGCAAGTAATTAGGAAGGCAAATGGAATTTTGTCCTTCATTGCTAAAGGGATTGAGTTTAAAAGCAGAGAGGTTATGTTGCAGCTGTATAAGGTACTGGTGAGGCCGCACCTGGAGTACTGTGTGCAGTTTTGGTCTCCTTACTTGAAAAAGGATGTACTGGCACTGGAGAGGGTGCAGAGGAGGTTCACTAGGTTGATTCCGGAGTTGAGGGGGTTGGTTTATGAGGAGAGACTGAGTAGATTGGGATTATATTCATTGGAATTCAGAAGAATGAGGGGGGATCTTATAGAAACATATAAAATCATGAAGGGAATAGATAAGATACAAGTGGAGAGTATGTTTCCACTGGTAGGTGAAGCTAGGACAAAAGGGCATAGCCTCAATATTAGAGGGAGCAGATTTAGGACTGAATTGAGAAGGAACTTCTTCACCCAGAGGGTTGTTAATCTATGGAATTCCTTGCCCAGTGAAGTAGTTGACACTTCTTCAGTAAACGTCTTTAAAGCTAAGGTAGATATCTTTTTGAATAATAAAGGAATTAAGGGATACGGTGAGAACGCGGGTAAGTGGATCTGAGTCCACAAAAAGATCAGCCATGATCTTATTGAATGGCGGAGCAGGCTCGAGGGGCCGGACGGCCTACTCCTGCTCCTACTTCTTATGATCTTATGGTTACTGGCAAGTGAATCTGGATGAAAGCAGCAGCTTTCTAACTGCATTCTGGACGCCGGTCGGGAGATACAGATGGTTGCGCATGCCGTTTGGCATTTCCACGGCTCCAGAGGAGTATCAATGCAGACAGTATGAAATAGTTAGTGATCTTCCTGGATTGGAAGCTATAGTGGATGATCTGCTAGTTTATGGATATTGATCCTCAATGGAAGAAACCATTGCTGACCATGATCAAAATCTAGTCCAACTGTTGGACAGAGCTTGCCAGATGAACCTGAAGCTGAACAAGAAAAAATTGCAAATAAAGATGCCTGACGTCAAGTACATAGGTCATGTACTGACAGCAAAAAGTCTTCACCCAGATCCCAAAAAGGTGAGAGCGGTAGCAGCGATGTGGCAACCAACAGATGTAAAAGCAGTGCAACCATTTGTTGGATTCATCAGCTATTTAGCAAAGTTCTTGCCCAATTTGTCGTTGGACTGTGTACCATTACAGCGACTCACTGCCAAGGATGTGCAGTGGTATTGGGGCACAGAACAAGCAGCATTAACTAAAATCAAGCAACTAGTGACTGCAACACCAATGCTGAAATACTATGACGTAAAAGATGAAGTTACCCTGCAGTGTGACGCCAGCAATACAGGACTTGGAGCAACTCTAATGCAGCGAGAACAACTGGTTGCATTTGCATCCAGGACTTTAACGCAAATGGAACGAAGCTATGCCCAATCGAGAAAGAGTGCCTGGCCATTGTCATTACTTGTGAACATTTTCAACAGTACCTACTTGGAAGAGACAAAGTGACAGTCGAGTCCGACCACAAGCTACTTCAAAACATTTTCCTCAAGCTGCTACTATCTGTTCCAAAGCGTCTGCAAAGGATGTTACTCCAGTTACAGAGATATCATCTGAATGTGACATACAAGCAAGGGAAACAGATATACATTGCTGCCATGCTGTCGAGAGCTGCACTCCATATGAAGAAAGTAGAGGATGCTACGACAGAGTGTGAAATCTTCCAAATACAATGTTAAACTACAACTCGACATGCTCTGGAAGTCATCAACCCAGCAGAGACATTGAATCTGACAGACACATGCCTTGCTCAAATCAAGCAAACTATCCAACACGATCCAACTCTACAGGTGTTGCAAGAAGTAGTGATGAAAGGATGGCTTGACAGCATCAAGGACATTCCTGTGGTCACAAGAGCGTATTGGGCTTACAGAAATGAATCGACAGCCCAAAGAAAAGAGAGTCATTATCCCTAAAGAGTTGAGAGGAGAGATGCTAAAGTGCATCCATGTAAGCCACCAAGGAGTTGAATAGAGTCTGAGGAAGGCAAGAGAAGTGCTCTGGCCAAACATGAGCAATGAAATCAAGGACCACATCAGCCAGTGCAGTGCACAACGAGTACCAAACTAAGGCAAGTAAAGAGCCGCTGATGATACATGACATCCCAGACAGACCTTGGATGAAGCTGGGAGTAGACCTCTTCACTCTCACAGGAACTGATTATCTTGTCGCCGTAGACCACTATTCTGACTACTGGGAGGTAGACCAGCTGACCTCACTAACTACCGGTGAGATTGTAGAATGCCTGAAAGCACACTTCGATCGTTACGGCATTCCAGACATTGTGATGACTGACAATGGTCCTCCGTTCATGAGTAAAGAATTCAGCTGCTTCATAAAGGATTGAGAAATTCAAAACCATACATCATCCCCACACTAATCCCAGTACAATGGAAAGATTGAGGCAGCAGTGAAAATCGCCAAAGGAATCAAAGAAATCGAGCAAATCTGGCACAGATATATACAAGGCAATCCTCGAGTGGAGAAACACACCTACCGAAGGTATGGAAAATAGTCTGGTACAAAAACTAATGACACACTACTTTTCCAATAGCAAAAAAGCTACTGAAGCTAGAAGTAGTAACAGACGTGAGTGACAAAATTAAGGTGAAACAGCAGAAAGTCAAATTTCACTTTGACAGAATTGCCAAACCATTGCCAGAATTGAATATGGGAGAGCCAGTCAGGGTACAAACATTTAATGCTCTCAACAAGAGTCAGCCCAAGTGGCAACTTGGGACCTGCATAGAGCAGTTATCACCTTGATCGTATATGGTGGAAGTGAGCGACCAGATATACTGTCGCAACCGCAGACACATACGCACAACTGGAGAAGCTGTTCCGTCAAAGCAGGCAGCCAATCAGGAAGATGAGAACTCAGCAACTGCACAGACCACAGAATAACCATCAGCCCCAGAGGTCCATAGCACCCCAACGGAAATGTAACAATAGTTACCATGGCAACAAGTGACAAGGGAACGACACTCGCCGGAGAAGGAAAATCAACCAGATGAACAACAACACGCAAACGCACCATTAAGAGACCAGCACGATTTAATGACTGTGTGCAATGCATGCACAGAGACTGCCAAGAATGACGAACTGCTAATGCACGAGAATAGTTGTGTGCATAGTGGGTAACTTGGGCAACTCACAATGTCATAATGATGCGTGCAATTTTTTTTTCATATGAAAAAGGGGATGTTAGGATAGAAATGAAATATTGTACTAATGTGCCTCCTGGCTTGCTGTAGTCATGTGACCTCTACCATGAGGGACTCTGACTGGGGGCAGCCATTACAGTCAGTTACAATAAAGACAGTGTCCACACCAGACTGGTGTCCTGTGAGCTCGTAATACTGGGAATGACCAGAAGGACCAATGTAGTGACATTGTGCACTTTGGGAGTTGTAATCCCACAGTATAATACGCACAAAGTGCATTCTGTAAGTATTGGGTGAGCCTTTTCAGTCAGGTAATACACAGGTACAAAATGGAAGGTGAGGAATGCTGCAGAACTCAATCCTGGTTTTAGAGACAGGTAGGCCTGAGTGGAGGAAATTTCTTGGAGCCATTTCTAACAATTTCTAGCATTTCTTCCTGAATGACTTTATGGAAGTTGTCTTTTCAGAAATATTTCTGTATTTAGTATGTTATGAATATTATTTATATGGCTATTCAGCTGCATAATGTAATCTCCTGGGAGAGGTGAAAAAAAAATAAAAACTTCGGTCAATTGGGGAAAAAGAATCTGGAACATTTCTCTTCAACCTCCTTAGATGATTCAAAGTTGTCTAGGCAACCACTCTGGCCTGATTATTATCATGTCGTACTTACCTTTTTCATGAGATGATCTCCATCCCTGTCAAAAACCAGCTCTCGGTTGAAGGAAGTCAGTGAATCATCGTTCAACACACGAGTCAGCCACAGGTTCACTATTTTTTGGAAAAAGAACCACTTCTTGACGTATAACCGAGATATGGCTTACATAACTTGAGAATGTGACCCCTGGTTCTCCATAATGTACTTAGTTGAAACAAGCTGTTTACACAAACACCATCTAATCCCTCCATCATCTTATAAACCTCAATTAAATCACTCCTGTGTATGCTTCTCTAAAGTGTAGAGTAACAGCACTTTGAAACAAAAACAGAAAATGCTGAAAATACTCAGCAAGTCAGGCAGCATCTGTGGAGAGAGAAACAGTTAATGTTTCGTCAGATGCTTTAACCAGGAATTAATCTCGATGCCCTCCGCTGCACCCTTTCCAAAGCCTCAGTAATACCTATGTGAGGAGACCAAAACTGGACAGTATTCTAACTGAGGCCTAATCAAGGTCCTGTACAAGGACAAAATGGTATGCTTTGTGTTATAGTGAATTGTCCTTTAACTATACCCTAGCATCCTATTTTCTCTATTGCTTCACGGCATTGTTCAATACCTTTAGAGATCTATGTACTACAATGCTGAGATATATTTCTTTTCCCACTGGCTTTAGTTCTTTTCTAAATCAGCAAGGCTCTCTTTAAACATGGCCATGCTATCGCCAAGCTGAACTACTTTAAATCCTTTATGAAAGCTAGCTGTTAACCTTTGCACACCCAAGGAGGTTTAGTGGAGACCATCTCTCCCAAATACTTTACTGTGATCCATGAACCCATGAATATCTGTCAGTTGTCCATGAAGTGCTCAATTGTCCATGAAGTGAAACTTCTTTTTACAAAGATCCTGAGCCACGTGTTGAATCTAGTGATTTGACCTTTTCTCTCCAGCAATCTGGTCATGACTGAGGCTACTACCCTTTCACCTTTGTTTATATTCCATTGAGTAAGAAGATTGAGGGGTGATCTGATCGAGGTATTCAAAATGTTTAAAGGATTCGATAGGGTAAATGCAGAGAAACTATTTCCTCTGGTGGGGAAATCAACAATAAAGGGACATAATCTAAAAATTAGAGCCAGGTCAATTTAGGAAGGAAATCAGGAAGCATTTTTTCCACACTAAAGATAGTAGAAATATGGAATTCTCCCTCCCAAAAGGCTATAGATACTAGAACAATTGGAGCTTTCAAGAATGTGATTAATAGATTTTTGTTAGGTTAAGGGTATTAAGGAGCTACGGCAGTTGCATAGAGTTGAGGTACAAATCAGCCATGAATGTTTGCATGTATGTATGTTAGCAAGCTTGAGGGGCTGAATAGTCTACTCCTGCCCTATGTTTCTATATCCTGCAAAACAAATAAGATTTTTATCCATTACATCATTTGTACGAATATATAACCCCACTACAGAACCTTGGCATTCACTTTTCACCAGGTTATCCATCCACTCTCAGAGATCAGCAACTCTAGCACTAGGGAAACAAAGAAATGCTCCTGAAAAAGCTCTGCCTCTATATAGGGTGCTGTCTGTGCATCTTCGATAGGTACCTATGAGGAGTGAATGCTATTTCTCTTGATTCCTTTGATGTGTCCCTAACCTTGTTCTCTTTGTAGCTGATGTCATCAGATGGTAATTTTGAAGAAAATTGAATTATTTAATTGTTTGGTTTATGTGGGTACCTTGTTTTTAATTAATATCTTTTCACACCTGTCTATACTTCAGTAAATCATTACAGTTAATTCAAGATTGATTTGATCAAATAAAAACTAAAAACAGAATAGATAATTTTTATGCTAACAACATATTTAATCTGTGAGGCAAGCATAATACAAGGCTTTAAATTGTACAGATTGCAGCATATTTTGTGTGGGAGGAATGATTGGCTAACCTCCTTTTACATCTGTATTTTTAACATTTATGTACATCAATAAACTGTCAGTTTACAATATTATAACCATAACCAATGCTAATTGTGATCTCTGGCATGACATGGTGTGTTAATGTTTCTTTAGCAACACCAGAAAGGACAACATAGTGGAAGTTACAAGATCATTCTTCCCTTCCCCTTCTCTCAAATTGTAAAAAGCTCAAGTATGAAAAGAACCAGTAGAAAATGGCATCAGTGCCATTCTGAAGACCTTCCCCATTGGAGGCAAAGGGCCTTGGGTTTCTTTTATTTTGAGAGAGGCTGCTATATATAAAAAAGTTCAGTGGTGCAATTTACCTCCACAAATCCACACTTTGGAATTTCACTAACCTAAGCTGTGATGGTGAAACTACATGGCATAATACAGTTTGCAGCATTTGACATAGTGCACAACATTTACTTGCCTGGTTTTGTGCCCTTCTCAACTGATGCAGCACTAACACAATGCATCATCACGAATAGAATAGGGAACAGAATCCTTTGGTTGTTGCACTTCTATTGTACACATTGTACGAACACAACCATGTAACCCTTTTCCAGTTACTATTGAGGCTATGGGAATTTGACTTCAACTTGCTATTTGTCATATACTTAAATATGCACTAATGTGCACGTCATGAGAATTTGAAAATTATCTGTCCACAAAGCACCATGTTGTAATGAAAGTGGACTATTGTAGAATTCATACTTTTCTAAAGTAGTACAAGAAAAATAATTCAGTATTTAACATTTCAATTTGGTGACTCTTTTCTGAATGATTTCTTCTGAGGAACAAGAAATTGTCTGTGTCACGCAAAAAGGACAAAGTCCACTCTGATAGGCGAGTCAACATTTCATCTGGAAGCAAAAGAATGGAGAAAAGGTAATGTAATGTTTTCCTTAAGATGGTAAAGTGGCTTGTTTTGGACAGAGCTCAATCCCGCATCATGTTGCAAGATATTTCTATATTACATATTCTCTTAAACCTTAGCTGAGCCAAGAATTAAAAACGTATACTGGGATTTATTAACTGATTTCTCGAAGGGGAATTTTTTTTTTTTTTTTGAGTGTGTGTGTTCTTGCACACATGCTGACAGAAAGTAGATCAAATATAAATTCCGAAACAAAAGCAGAAAATGCTGGAAACATGAGTCTGTACATTTTGGGTGCAGATCCTTCTTTTGAGTACCAGCCAAAAAATCAACAGTCACTGCCTCTCCCAGCATTCCCCTCCAGAATATCTATCTGCTCGTGAACCAGGCCCTTGCATCCTTAATCTTATTGTGGATGATTGCATTGAAATCCTGAACTCAGCACACTGATCACAACATCTTGCCCCTTATCAAAGTCTCTCTGCCTGGCTATATTTTCCATCACCTACCCCTACCCAAACTGCCACTTGATCTCTCCCTCTAGTCTTCTAGTACCCACTACTTCTTTCAGCACTTTTCTTTGTTCCACTTCTCTGATCTCTCCTTTAAAATCCTCATTGTCTACCGCCTTCTCAGATTGCTTCATGATTTCAATCTCCATGTCAGCTTCCCTCGCCCTCTCTCCTCTGAATTCACTACACTTCTGTCCTCCCTAAAGATCTCCCTCTATATTCTTATATTCATGGCCACTCTTTACCATGCTATCTCCAAGGGTCTTTATAGTCTGTTGATCTTGATCACTAACAATCTGTAACCCACTGATCAGATCCTTCATCACCCACATCTCCATACCCGCTTCTGACCCTACTTCCTTCTTCATATGCCTCTGGGGGAAAAACCTTTCACAACTACACTGCATTTGTTCACCATTATACTTCTGCAGTCATCAATTTACTTAATCATTCCATCATCTCCACCTTCCATGCTCTCATTCCCAGCAAAATGTTCACTCTCTCCAATCCAAGAAGGATAGGCAGGAAGGAAATGGAGGATGTGTAGCTTTGTTAGTAAAGGAAGAGATCAGTGCTGTAGTGAGAAATGGTATAGGCACTGGAGATCAAGATGTAGAATCAGTCTGGGTAGAAATAAGAAATAGCAAGGAAAAGAAGTCCCTGGTGGGAGTAATCTATAGGTCCCCAAACAGTAGTTCTGCAGTGGGGCACAGTATAAACCAGGAAATACTGGGGGCTTGTAATAAAGGTATGGCAATAATCATGGGTGATTTTAATGTGCATATAGACTGGATTAATCAAATTGACAAAGGTAGCCTCGAGGGAGAGTTCATTGAATGTATTAGAGATTGTTTTTTGGAGCAATAATATGTTGTGGCACCAACCAGGGAGCAGGCTATTCCAGATTTGGTATTGTGTAATGAGGTGGGATTAATTAATGATCTGATAGTTCAGGATCCTCTAGGGAAGAGTGATCATAGCATGCTAGAATTTCAAATTCAGTTTCAGGGCGAGAAACTGGAGTCCCACAATAGCGTTCTGGAGTTAAACAAAGATAATTATATGGGCCAGATTTGGCCCTAGTGGACTGGGTAGGAAGACTGAAAGGTAGGACAGTTGATGAGCAGTGGCAGATGTTTAAGGGGATATTCAATTCCTCCCAACTATAATATATTCCAGAGAGGAAGAAAGATTCTAAGAGGGGGAAAAACATCCATGGCTAAGCAAGGAAGTTAAGGATAACAAAGACAAAAACTAAGGCATACCATATTGCAAAGGCTAGTGGCAGGCTGGAAGATTGGAAAACTTTAACAGATCAACAAAGGGTTACTAAAAAAGTAATAAAAAGAGCAAAGGTAAATTATGAAAGAAAACTAGCGCAAAACATAAAAACAGATAGCAAAAGCTTCTATAAGTATGTAAAAGGGAAGAGAGTAGCTAAAGTGAATGTTGGTCCCTTGGAGGATGAGACTGGGGAGTTAATAGTGGGGAACACAGAAATGGCGGAGACACTAAATCAGTATTTTGCCTCAGTTTTCACGGTGGAGGACACTAGTATCATCCCAATACTAACAGGTAAGGCAGAGGTTATAGAAAGAGAGGAACGAAGAAAAATCATCATCACTAGGGAAAAAATACTGAGCAAACTATTGGGATTGAAGGCAGACAGGTCCCAAGGGCCTCATGGCCTATATCCTAGGGTCTTAAAGGAAGTGGCAGCGGAGATAGTGGATCCATTGGTTATAAGATTCCAAAACTCCCAGATGCGGGAAAGGTTCCAATGGATTGGAAAAAAGCTAATATAATGCCCTTATTCAAACAGGGAGGGAGGCAGAAAGTAGGAAACTATAGACCAGTTAGTTTAACATCTGTCGTCAGGAAATTGTTAGAATCCATTATTAAAGAAGTAATAACAGGACATTTAGAAAGTCGAAACACAATCCATCAGAGTCAGCATGGTTTTATGAAGGATAAATTGTGTTTGACTAGTTTGCTAGAGTTCTTCGAAGCTGTGACAAGCAAAGTGGATAATGGGGATCCTGTAGATGTAGTATATCTGGACTTCCAGAAGGTATTTGATAAGGTGCCACACAAAAGGTTAATAACATAAGGTAAGATCACATGGGGTTAGGGGAAATTTATTAGCTTGGATAGAGGATTGGCGAATCAACAGAAAAGAGAGAGTTGGGATAAATGGATCATATTCTGGTTGGCAAGATGTAACTAGTGGGGTGCCACAGGGTTCGGTCCTTGGGCCCCAACTATTTACAATCTATATTAATGACTTGGATGCAGGGATAGAAGGTACTATAGCCAAATTTGCAGATGACACTAAAATAGGTGGGATAGTAAGTTGCAATAAAGAAATAAGAAATTTACAAATGGATATGGTTAGGTTAAGTGAATGGGCCAAAATTTGGCAGATGGAGTTTAACCTGGATAAGTGTGAGGTTATCCATTTTGGTCGGAAGACTAGAAATCAAATTATTATCTAAATGGAGAGAAACTTCAGAGTGCTTCCGTGCAGAGGGATCTGGATGTCCTTGTGCACGAATCACAGAAAGCTAGTATGCAGGTGCAGTAGGTAATAAGGAAGGCAAATGGAATTTTAGCATTTATTGCTAAAGGAATAGAATATAAAAGTAGGGAAGTGTTGCTGCAACTGTGAAAGGCATTAGTCAGATCACACCTGGATGGAGTTGCATTGGAGGCAGTTCAGAGGAGGTTCACTAGACTGATTCCAGGGATGAGGGGTTTGTCTTATGAGGAGAGATTGAGCAGTTTAGGCCTTTACTCTCTAGAGTTTAGAAGAATGAGAGGAGATCTAATTGAGGTATATAAGATGATTAAGGGGATTGACAAAGTAGATGTAGAGAGGATGTTGCCTCTGGTGGGGCAATCTAGAACAAGAGGTCATAGTTTTAGGATAAGGGGTAGCAGATTTAAAACAGAG
This sequence comes from Heterodontus francisci, assembly GCF_036365525.1. NCBI lineage: Eukaryota > Metazoa > Chordata > Chondrichthyes > Heterodontiformes > Heterodontidae > Heterodontus > Heterodontus francisci. The sequence continues at coordinate 40,718,787 of NC_090387.1, forward strand.
ATGAGGAGAATTTACTTCTCTCAAAAGGGTGGTGAGTCTGTGGAATTCACTACCCCAGAGTGCGGTGGATGCCGGGACATTAAGTAAATTTAAGGAGGAGATAGACAGATTTTTAATTAGTAATGGGTTCAAGGGTTATGGAGAACGGGCAGGAAAGTGGAGTTGAGGCTGAGATGAGGTAATCCTGATTGTTCTGCCTATTATTGTCCCCCAGCTTTGCTCTCTCAAATCCGAGGGACAGAGATTTGAGCGTATCTGCCACACAATTGGTTTAGCCACCCATCACCAGATCTAGGGTGGACTACATCAAGTTTTATTCGGACTCACAATCCTCTTCCAAAACTACCCACTACTCCAGGATTATCTTGGTGGGCAATGATAATCCCTAAATTTCTTTAATTTTCAAGACCAAGATCCATAATGTTCTGTTAGATAAGGGTATCAAAGGATATAGATGAAAGGTGTGTAAATGGAATTGAGGTACTGATCAGCCTTGATTTGATTGTGGAACAAGCTTGAGGGGCTGAATGGCCTACTTCAGGTCCTACAATCTCCCTTTTAACAGTCTCCTTAAATTCCTCTTTCATTCCCCTCCACCCTCACTTCCAACAACAGATGCCAGGAGTTCGTGGATTTGGATATTAAAATTGAGACCATCCTTTCAGCTGCTTCTGCTGCTCTCCCCCTTCCCCTAGCCCCAAACCCACATCTCTCTCTAGTTTCTCTCCCATTTCCTCTAATGCCCCCTCCGAGCTTGTGAGACCATATTCCCATGACCTCATTATCACCAAACTGCTGACCACCCAACTTCTCAGGTACTGTTCCCCCCCCCTTTTCAAAACTGCCATCAGCACTCCCTTCTCAAAACTCACTAACGGTCTCTCGATCCTTGCAAAGTACCACCTCAGCTCTAATCTCTGTTTATTTGCTAAAGCCATTGAATATGTTGTTGACTCCCAAATCTGTGCCCATCTTTCCCAGAAGTCCCTGTAATCCAATCAGTTTTCTGTCTTTGTCACTGTACCAAAATGGCCCCAACCAATGTCACAAACTTCTTTTGAGATTGTTACCCATGGTGCATCATCCTTCCCATTCTTTTCAGTATCTCTGCAACCTTTGATGTGCTCGATTACACCATTTACTTCCAAGGACTCTCCCTGTTGCCTAGATATCGCTAGTATCTCTAGCAATGACTTTTCTTTCCACCTGTGCACCATTATCTTCGGAATCCCCTAAGGATCTATCCTGGGCCTCCTCTTTATCATGTACATGATGCCCCTTGGTGACAGATACAGCTTCCACAATGACATTGATGACACCCAGCTCTACCTCGCCCCTCTTAACCCTCCACTGCCTCTGTTGTCAGTGCACTTCCGTGACATTCAGTCTTGGATGAGTCACAACATCCTCCAGTTAAATATTGGGAAATCCAAAGCCACCATCTTTGGCCTTGCCAGAAGCTTCATACCCTTGTCACCAACCTCATCCCCCACTTTGGCCACTGTCTCAGGCTGAACTAGACTGCACCTTGCACCTCCAGGCAGCATACCAGCTTCCTCCTCTGTAAACATCATAGAATGATACTGCACAGAAGGAAGCAATTTAGCTCATTGTGTCTGCGCCGGCCCTTTGGTAGAACTATCCAATTAATCTCACTCCCTTGCTCTTTCCCCATAGCTTCGCAATTTTTTTTTTCCCTTCAAGTATTTATCCAATTCTGTTTCGAATGTTACTGTTAAATCTGTTTCCACTATCCTTTCAGGCAGTGCATCCCAGATCACATCACAATTCGTGGTGTAAAATGAATGTTTTCACATGTCGTCTCTGGTTCTTTTGCCAATCACCTTAAATCTGTGTCCTCTGGTTATCAGCCCTTCTTCCACTGGAAACCATGTCTCCTTGTTTAATTTATCAAAACCGTTCATGACTTTGAACACCTCTCAAATCTCCTCTTAACCATCTCTGCTCTAAGGAGAACCCCACCTTCTTCAGTCTCTCCGCATAACAAATTCCTCATCCCCAGTATCATTCTAATAAATCTCTTCTGCATCCTAAGCCTTGACAGTATTTCCTAAAGACAGTTTCCTCCATCTGGGGCTTAACCAGCATTTTATGAAGGTTTAGCATCCTTGCTTTTGTACTCTATCCTCTATTAATAAAGCCAAGAATCTCATGTGCTTTTTAACATTCTCACAACTTGCCTACCACCTTCAGAGTTTTGGGAATATATGCTCCCAGGTCTCTGTGTTCCTGCACCCTCTAATAATTGTACCATTTAGTTCACATTGCCTCCTTATTCTTCCTACCAAAATCTACACTTCTGTTATATTTCATCTGCCTTGTGTCTGTCCATTTCACCAGTCTATGTCCTCCTGAAATCTGTCAATATATAAATAAAGAGGTGGATAGTGAGAAAAAAATGGAAAGAAAAATGTGAACCTATTAAAGATGCAGGTGAGCATATAATAGATAATAAGGGAATTGGCAGACTACATTGCTTCAGTTTACACACTGGAGAAAGAGGAAAAAAATACCAGCATTCAGCTCACTCAAAACTGGAGCCCATATACCATCCTATACCCGTCCCACTTAGCTATCACCACTGACATCTATGACCTATATTGGTCCCAGTCACCTAACAAATTTAAAATTCAAAATTCAATTTAATCCTTCTTCACTACCTCAAGGCTCTGTATCTCTGTAACCTCCTCCAGCCCTACAACCACCCCAAACTCTGTTCCTCTGACACTTGCTATTGTGGATCTTCTCCTGTCAGCCTATGAATGGCAACCATGCCTTCAGACTGCATGCCCACCCCCCTAAGCCTCGGCTGATGAATCAGTGCTTCTCCATGTTGAACACCAATTGGAAGAAGCACTTAGGATAGCAAGGGCACAGAATGTACTCTGGGTGGGGGAATTCAATGTCCATCACCAAGAGTGGCTCGGTAGCACCGCTACTGACCAAACTGGCCGAGTCCTAAAGGCCATAGCTGTGAAACTGGGTCTGTGGCAGGTGATGAGGGAACCAGCAAGAGGGAAAATCCTACTTGACCTTGTTCTCACCAATCTACCTGTCACAGATGCACCTATCCATGACAGTATTGGTAGGAGTGGAGACAAAGTCCCATCTTCACATTGAGGATACCCACCATTGTGTTGTGTGGCACTACCACCGTGCTAAATGGGATAGGTTGCGAGGATAGATTGCAAACAGATCTAGCAACTCAAAACTGGGCATCCATGAGGCACTGTGGGCCATCAGCAGCAGCAGAATTGTATTCAACCACAATCTGTAATCTCATGGCCCAGCATATCCCCCACTCTACCATTACCGGGGGACCAACTCTGATTCAATGAAGAGTGCAGGAGGGCATGTCAGGAGCAGCACCAGGCATACCTAAAAATGAGGTGTCTGCCTGGTGAAGCTACAACACAGGACTACTTGTGTGCCAAACAACGGAAGCAGTGTGTGATAGACAGGGCTAAGCAATCCCACAACCAATGGATCAGATCTAAGCTCTGCAGTCCTGCCACATCTGGTCGTGAATGGTGGTGGACAATTAAACAACTAACAGGAAGAGGAGGCCACACAGATTTCGCCATCCTCAATGATGGGGGAGCCCAGCACATCAGTGCAAAAGACAAAACTGAAGCATTTGCATCCATTTTCAGCCAGAAGCGCTCAGTAGATGATCCATCTCATTCTCTTCCTGAGGTTCCCAGCATCATAGATCTTTATCCAATCCGATTAACTCCATGTGATATCAAGAAGCAGCTGAAGACACTGGATTCTGCAAAGGCTATGGGCCCTGACAACATTCCGGCAATAGTACTGAAGATTTGTGCTCCAGAACCAGCTGCACCCCCTGCCAAGCTGTTCCAGTACAGCAATAACAGTGGTGTCTACCTGGCCCAAGTATGAACTGTACACAAAAAGCAGGACACATCCAACCGGGCCAATTATCACTGCATCAGTCTACTCCTGATCATCAGCAAAGTGATGGAAGGGGTCGATGACAGGGCTATCAAGTGGCACCTGATCAGCAATAACCTGCTCACTGATGCTCAGTTTGGGCTTTGCCAGGGCCACTAGCTCCTGACTTCATTACAGCCTTTGTCCAAACACAGACAAAAGAGCTGAACTCCAGAGGTGTGGTGAGAGCAACTGCCCTTGATATCAGGGCAACATTTGACCGAGTATGGCATCAAGGAGCCCTAGCAAAACTGGAGTCAGTGGGAATCGGGGAAAACTCTCCGCTGGTTTGAGTCATATGGAGCACAAAGGAAGATGGTTGTGGTTGTTGGAGCTCAGTCATCTCAGGACATCACTGCAGGAGTTCCTCAGGGTCGTGTCCTCGGCTCAACCATCTTCAGCTGCTTCATCAATGACGTTCCTTCAATCGTAAGGGCAGAAGTGGAGATGTTGGTTGATGATTACACAATGTTCAGCACCATTCGCGACTCGTCAGATAATGAAGCAGCCCGTGTCCAGATGCAGCAAGACCTGGAAAACATCGAGGCTTGGGCTGCTAAGTGGCAAGTAACATTTGCGCCACACAAGTGCCAGGCAATGACCATCTCAAACAAGAGAGAATCTAACCATTTCCTCTTAATGTTCAATGGCATTATCATCGCTGAATCCCCCACTAACAACATCCTAGGAGTTACCATTGACCAGAAACTGAACTGAACCAGCCACATAACTGCTGTGGCTACAAGAGCAGGTCAGAGGCTGGGAATTCTGTGGCGAATAACTCACCTCCTGACTCCCCAATGTCTGTCCACCATCTACAAGGCACAAGTCAGGAGTGTGATGGAATACTCTCCACTTGCCTGGATGGGTGCAGCCCCAACAATACTCAAGAAGCTTGACATCATCCAGGACAAAGCAGCTCGCTTGATTGGCACCTCATCCACCACCTTCGATTTACTCCCTTCACCACCGATGCACAGTCGCAGCAGTATGTACCATCTGCAAGATGCCATGCTGCAACTCACCAAGGCTCCTTCGACAGCACCTTCCAAACCTGAGACCTCTACCACCTAGAATGACAAGGGCAGCAGATACATGGGAACACCACCACCTGTAAGTTCCTGTCCAAGCTACACACCATCCTGACTTGGAACTATATCGCCGTTCCTTCTCTGTCACTGGGTCAAAATCCTGGAATTCCCTTCCTAACAGCACTGTGTGGGTACCTACCCCAGATGAGTAGACTGGTGTGGTAGAAATGGGTTTTGGTTCGTGGGGCACTGGCACCAGTACTGGGCAAAGTGGTGGCTGTACCGTTGGGATGGTCTACACCTGAACTGTGCAGGGGCTGGTGATCTTGCGAGCCGCATAACTAGGGAAGTGGAGTGGGTTTTAAACTGAATAGTGGGGGCAAGGGATCAAATTTGGGGAGATATGGTAAATCAAGGAGTAGAGACAAGGCAGGAGAGGAAGGTATTAATATGGGAAATGATAGACTATGACAGGAAGGGACAAAGCGTACAGATCTAAAAGTAAATCAACAGATAAGGTTAAGGGTTACAAAATAATAAAAGGACAGAACTAAAGGCTCTGTGTCTGAATGCACGTAGTATTCAAAACAAAACAGATGAACTGAGAGCGCAAATAGAAATAAAGAAGTACGATCTGATAGTCATTACAGAGACATGGATTGGGACCTGAATATTGAAGAGTACATGGCATTTAGGAAGGCCAGGAAGCTAGGAAAAGGTGGAGGGGTGGCTCTGTTAATTAATGATGGTATTAGCGCAATAGAGAGGGATGGCCTAAGTTCAGGAAACTGGGATGTAGAAGCAGTTTGGGTAGAGATGAGAAATCATAAAGGCAAGAAGTCACTTGTGGGAGTGGTGTACAGGCCACCTAACATTAACCTCACTGTAGGACCGGGTATAAAGGAAGAAATAATGGCCGCCTATCAGAAAGGGTACAGCGATAATCATGGGGGATTTTAACCTACATATAGACGGGAAAAATCAGATGGGCAGAAGTAGCCTAGATGAGGAGTACATAGAATGTTTTCGGGATAATTTCTTGGAACAGTACATTCTGGAGCCAACCAGAGAGCAGGCTATACTAGACCTGGTGTTGTGCAACAAGATAGGATTAATTAATGACCTCATAGTTAAGGCACTGCTAGGTAGCAGCAATCATAATATGATTGAATTTTACATTCAGTTTGAGGGATAGAAGAGAGGGCCAAGACCAGTATTTTAAACTTAAATAAGGGCATGAAAGCAGAGCTAGCTAAAGTAAACTGCCAAATTTGGTTATGGTATAGGTCAGTCAAGATGCAGTGGCAGATATTTAAGGGGATATTTCAGAATAGACAGAATGGATGCATTCCAATGAGAAAGAAAAATTCCAAGGGGGGGATCCGCCATCCGTGGTTAACCTAAACAGTGAAAGATAGTATCAAATTTAAAGAAAAAGCATATAATTGCGCAAAGATGGGTGGCAGATCAGAAGATTGGACAGAATATAAAAAATAGCAAAGATTGGCTAAAAGTTTGATAAGGAGAGACAAATTAGAGTACAAGAGAAAGCTAGCTAGAAATATAAAGACAGATAGTGAAAGTTTCTATAGATATTTTAACAAAGTGAACGTTGGTCCTATAGAAAGTGAGTCTGGGGAATTAGTAATGGATAATAAGGAGATGACAGATGAACTGAAAGGTATTTTGTATAGGTCTTCACTATAGAGGATACAAGTAACATCCTAGAATTAGCTGTCAGTCAGGAAATGGAAGGGAGGAAGGAACTCAAGAAAATTACAATCACCAGGGAAGTGGTACTGAACAAATTGTTGCAGCTGTGGGCTGACAAGTCCCCAAGTCCTGATGGACTTCATCCTAGGGTCTTAAAATAAGTGGCTAGTGAGATAGTTGATGCATTCATTTTAATTTTCCAAAATTTCCTAGATTCAGGGAGGTTCCGCTAGACTGGAAAATAGCAAATGTAGCTGCTTTATTCAAAAAGGGAGGGAGACAGAAAGCAGGAAACTACAGGCTTAACATCTGTCTTAGGGAAAATGTTAGAAGCTATTAAAGACATTATAGCGGGGCACTTAGAAAAATTGAAGGTAATCAGGCAGACTCAACATAGGTTTGTTAAAGGGAAATCATGTTTAACCAATTTATTGGAGTTCTTTGAGGGAGTTACATTTACTGTGGGTAAAGGGGAACCAGTGGATGTATTGTACTTAGATTTCCAGAAGGCATTTGATAAGGTACCACTTCAAAGGTTATTGCAAAAAAATAAAAGCTCATGGTGTAGGGGATAACGTATTGGCATGGATAGAAGATTGGCTAGCTAACAGGAAACAGAGAGTAGGCATAAATGGGTCATTTTCTGGTTGGAAAGATGTAGTGAGTGGTGTGCCACAGGGATCTGCGCTGGGGCCTCAACTTTTTACAATTTATATAAATGATTTAGATGAAGGGACTGAAGGTATGGTTGCTAAATTTGCTGATGACACAAAGATAGGTAGGAATGTAGGTTGTGAAGAGGACATAAGGAGGCTACAAAGGGATGTAGATAGGTTAAGTGAGTGGGCAAAAATCTGGCAGATGGAGTATGATGTGGGAAAATGCAAAGTTGTCCATTCTGGCAAGAAGAATAATAAAGAAGCATATTATCTAAATGGTGAGAGATTGCGGAGCTCTGAGGTGCAGAGGAATCTGGGTGTCCTAGTGCATGAATCACAAAAGGTTAGTATGCAGGTACAGCACGTAATTAGGAAAGCTAATAGAATGTTATCGTTTATTGCAAGGGGAATTGAATACAAAAGTAGGGAGGTTATGCTTCAGCTATATAGGGCATTGGTGAGACCACATCTGGAGTACTGTGTACAGTATTGGTCTCCTTATTTAAGGAAGGATATAAATGCATTGGAAGCAGTTCAAAGAAGGTTTACTAGACTGATAGCTGGAATGGGTGGACTATCTTATGAAGAAAGATTGGACAGGCTAGGCTTGTATCTGCTGGAATTTAGAAGACTAAGAGGCGATTTGATTGAAGCATATATGATCTTGACAGGGTGGATGTGGAAAGGATATTCCCCCTTGTGGGAGAATCTAGAACAAGGGGTCACTGTTTAAAAACAAGGGATCACCCATTTAAGACAGAGATGAGGAGAATTTTTTTCTTTCAGAGGATCGTGAATCTTTGGAACTCTCTTCCTTAAAAGGCAGTGGAAGCAGAGTCTTTGAATAGATTTAAGGCAGAGGTAGATAGATTTTTGATAAGCAAGGGGGTGAAAGGTTATCGGGGGGTAGGCGGTAATGTGGAGAAATCAGTTCAGCCATGAACTTATTGAATGGCGGTGCAGGCTTGAGGGACTGAGTGGCCTACTCCTAATTTGTATGCTCATATGGACTGCAGCGGTTCAAGAAGGCAGCTCACCACCACCTTCTCAAGGGCAATTAGGGATGGGCAATGAATACTAGCCTAGCCAGCAACGCCCACATCCCATGAACAAATGAAAAAAAAAGCTTTAGCCCCATACTCTGGAATCCTTCTAAAGCCCTCGGCCTCTCGACTTCCCTCTCTTTCAAGATCTTCATTGAAAAGCACCTTTTTGACCAAGATTTTGGTCAGCTTTCCTAATCTCTCTTTGCCTCTTTTTTTTGATTATGCTTCTGTGAAGTTCATCTATTTTAAAGGTTTTATATAAATTTTAATTGTGTAATTCTGGTGGCAGGAATTCTCTCCTAACTCAAACTTTGCAGCTTTTGCAATAAGCTAATCAAATGATGTATTATCTGTATCAGATCTTGGTTAATGCAGACTCTGGCATCAGTGCTCATTGACATGGACTATAGCCATGGCTTCTCAGGCTGGACTTTGGACTTGAAGTAGCCAAAATATCCATCTAAGTTGCAATTAGCCAGCTCTGGAAAAAAAAAGGACTAACATTTCCCAAATAGTTTCAATTTTGGTCTCAAAAAATAGTTTACTGTGCCACTGCATGTTAAGTACTTTATTACTTTCATGATTGCTTGTCTATGGAAACTGTTAGCATGAGGTTGGGAGAAGCCCAGAGTTTAATATGGTTAACTTAGTCCATTAGGGTTTAAAACTAGTTCTAAATCTTTCAACTTAGGCCTGAGAGACTGAAGAAAAAGAAACATAATTTTGACGACAACAATAAAATTGACTATTTTGCAACACGAAGCAAATTCTTCAGCCTTCATCTGGATATTCTAAAATATCAAAGCCCTCTTTTACAAACTACAATGGAAACTGCATTGATATGTTACTTGGGACTGACAAAGGGTTCTCTGGCAGCAATCAAAGAACTGACTGATTACTACTGTCATTAAACACATCAGTTGCTCAATACTTGAGAGACATTTGTTTTCATTTATCTGGTATTATTAGGTAAATTTGGATCAAATGTTATACATTTATGTTTGTGCTGCATATTTTACTGCTTTCATTATATCAGTTACATTTTAGACTACAAATCAAAATTTCATAAATTATTTCAAATATTTTATATTTACATAAAAGCAAATAAAATTGAATGTCAAAAATATTTGTAAAGTATTTCTCCAGCGTCCTGGCTTTTTGAGAATTCACAGAATGTGAAACTTTTTATCAACAGAATTGTGCTCAAATTTAAAGTCATGTTGATTTTAAAATTGATTTGTTCAGACGTTTTCAGTTTATAAAATCAATTAAAATTTGTCTTAAATGCCTAGAAATATGAAATTGTCAGAAACCATTTGCTTAGTTTCTGAAATAAATTATTTTAATTGCTGAAGAGCATAAATTTTTTTTTTTGAAGAGTCTAACTTTAAATTTTCCTCTTTTACGATGGCAATTGCTCACTGCGCTTGCTGAAGTATTTTGGAGGGGGGCAAGAGTCCTACCACTGACTTGTGGTCACTCTGCCTAATGGTATTCAGAGGCATCCTGCGGTATTCCTCAAAAGTTTTTAAAATAGGTCCTAATTATGATGGGCCAGACTTTGCTGAGAAAATAAGGCATCTGAACAACGTATGCCATTATTAATATGCAAGTCAGCTAACAACTTGTAGTGTTGAAAAGATACCTTGTGACTTATGAATCACCACAATTTTCTGGCTAATTTGTGCCACTTTGCCATTAGTTTTACAAAAATGGCACCTTGTGCGTAACCTTCCCATGATTTTCATGACGTTGCTACAAATTAATTGTCCATTAAATTTGCCATGCAGTTATGTCTAGTAATTAACAGCATAAGTACCCTTTTAATGATGTGATAATTGTTAATGACTGCCAATCAACCTCATCCTGAAAATGAACAATTTTGCATGGAGTCTCATTCCTTCAGGTTGTGAATTTTTAGATTTTGAAAATGGCAAATTTTAAATTGTTTTCCTTGTTTCTTTTTTCTCTCTCAATCTAATCTTTCTTTTCCACTTTCTGTGCCAGATTTGACATTGAATTCACCCACTCTAATTCACCCTCCTTTCTATGTTTATTTTGTAATCCTTTAATCTCATTGGTTAAAGAGATACCCTGTTCCGTTATTCACCTGTTGTCCTCATTGTGCCATATCAGCTCGCACTTCCAGCGACTTGGTGGGCAAAATTTTTAAAAACCTAAACGTTACGTGAAAGTTCTAATTATTTAATGCTCAATGTGGGAAAGTAACTACCTTTCTGTACTTCGAGATGTATAATAAAAGGATTGCGAACAGCACATTTTGGGCTGGATTTAATAGGCCCCCCGGAGATGGGCTAGGAGGTGGGTGGGGTGGTGGGGAGGGCCCATCATCTTCCTATGCAACACAATTGAGCCAGGGACAGTCTTCCTACTCAGAGGCCATTTGAAGCCCTTAAGTGACTTAAGGCCCTCTTCCTGCCACCAGGAAAGGTAGTCACTTTCCCACATTGAGCAGTAAAGAATCAGAACTTTCACATAACGTTTAGGTTTTTAAAAATTTTGCCCACAAAGTTGCTGCAAGTGCGAGCTGATACGGCACAATGAGGAAAACAGGTGAATAACGAGCAGTGTGTCTCTTTAACCAATGAGATTAAAGGAGTGGGTGAATTCAATGTCAAATCAGGCACAGAAAGCGGGAAAGAAAGATTAGATTGAGAGAGAACAAAGAAACAAGGAAAACAATTTAAAATTTGACATTTTCAAAATCTAAAAATTCACAACCTGAAGGAATGAGACTCCATGCAAGATTGTTCACTTTCAGGATGAGGTTGATTGGCAGTCATTAACAATTATCACATCATTATAAGGGTACTTATACTGTTAATTGCTAGACATAACTGCGTGGCAAATTTAATGGGCAATTAATTTGCAGCAACAGTTTGGGGGGGTGGGGGGTGCACAGGGCCTCCCCCAAGAGGGGAGGTCACCCAGCAACAAGGCGACCTCCCTGTGGGCTTGCAGGGGGCCCTCCTCCGTGGGCAATCTGTAACCTATGGAGGGTTCCCAGCAGCACACAACACACCTCCTGTAACAACCCCACCCCACCCTGCACTCATCGACTGGGCATGCTGACTGCCCCATGACCCCGCCTCACTTATCTCAGGTCTGGGTCTCCAGAGCTGGGCCTGGTCCCAGGCTTCCTGTAGTATTGGCAGTGGCCACTGCTCCCGGAGTCACTGCCGATACCGGTGAGCTGCCGACCCTCTGACTGACTGGCAGCTCTTGTAAGTACTTAAGTGCCTGAGCACCATATAGAATCGCACCGGAGGCCTCGGAAAGGGCGAGGCAGGGTTCTCACCACCTTTTTGGTCCAACACAAGAAGTCCCGCTGGTGTGACTAAATTCAGCCCTTTGTAGGATTGGCTTTGTTCCAATATGCAAATTTGGTTATATTTATACATACAACTAGAATATTTTTGAAAAATATTACTGTCGAAGAATTTTCTCTTTTTACAATCAGTAAGAAACCAAATAGTTTCCAAACTTAGGTTGTGCTACAGCTAAACAGTCAGTGACTTTTTACTGTCACTTTGGTGCAGATTTTAATGAAGTTTTCAGGAAAACTAGTTAAAGATTTATTTAGTAAAGTTTTACCAGATAAAATCTACACAATTTTTAAAAATAGCATCCAAGATCTAATCCAGAGATTATGATAACTGCCTTCTACTTTGATAATAGAAAGGTTAAAATCTGTGGCACTCGTATTCCGTTCTGGTAATTCTGAGGGAAGCAGGCAGTAATGGCCTGCAAGTGGTGGTGTTGTACAGGCTGCCCAAGTCCTGCTTGCTGTCATCTTCCTGGGAACCTCCCCTTGGGTGGCTCAGGCGCTCAACCTAGTTCAGGTAGTAGCCTCATTTAAATATGCTAATTAGGGTCCTACAACATACATTGTAAAAATTCATTGATATCTGTACCAAAAGTAACAGCAAAAATTCACTGGCTGTTTAATTTGTACCAGGCAGCGTGTGGCCCAACCAGCATTCTTTAAAGGGACCACTTCATGCCATTTGGGAAAAGAAAGTTTAACATTTTTATTTTTTGCTTCTCCTGACCCCCAAAAAATCTTCCATCCACTACTGGCCCATCCATGATCCTCAGATGCCAATTTCCTCAACTGCTCCCACAGATAAATTGCTGGCTTGGCACCACATTGAAGCTGCCAGAATTCTCCCCTCCACCCCAGTGAACTGCTTGAGAACACTGGAGTGATCCCACGCCCCAACAGTCTAATGTAAATAAGGCAAGGTCTTCAGATTGGCTTAGGTCTCTTGATAGGTACTTTGGGTGGGTGGTGCAAACACACCACCTGGCATCTACCCAAACATAAAATCAACCGCAGTGTGTGGGGTGAAACTTGACTGTCGTCTGATCTACTGCCATCATTGCAAGAATCATAACTGTAAAGACCGCATCATTTTTTAAAATAAACTTTAGTTGCTCGAAGACTTGTATATGTATCTGCACAATACCGCTTTCCTATGTGGGGCAACAAAAATGATGGATGTACAATTGAAGCACTGAATCCATGTTGTCTTCCTATCCTCTATTCTAAACCCACTAAATCCATACCAGTTTTTTCAAATATTCAGCACTGAGGAAGGAGAAAATAGCACTTCTTGAATCTCAGAAGGCCGAATTTGGTGCAAAATCATGTCTACATAGAAGAGTGCCCTAGACTAAAATCCATGAAAATTTTCTTCCAATATTTGTGGTACTGGTTTGGCTGCTAATGTTATGGCTACATTTAAAAATGCAATGGGAAAACAATGGAGGTGAAATTAGTTGTGGGCAGTTGTGCAAAACAGGTGACAGTGAATTGGGAGCCCGTCTTACAACCTTCCCAATTTTCATTCTCATTGAAGTCTCTTAGAATATTTTAAGTGATTGAAATAGTCAAGTTGAATTTGGAGAAAACGGGGAAGCTTTTTCTTGCTATGTGAACAAAACGGGCTGGGCCATGAGAATCAGGCACCGAGATTAGGTGGCAGTTGCTAAGACACTACAAACCACAGTAGAAGATAGCATTGAGATACTGTGAATGAAGTCAGAATATTGGCTTATGCATTACAAACAATAAATGAAACTTGTAGAACAGAGGTGGAGGCCAAAAAGGTTAGAAGTGGAGTAATTACCTCATGTGCAACATCAGCTAGATGAAATACATAGTGCAGCCCAAGGTAGCTGAATAGCATAAGGGTAGGACCTGTTCCCTTCAAAAGTCAGAGCACTCTGGGAACAGTTGAAGTCCATTCGCCATAATGGTCACAGATAACAAATCTGATCGGCTTGAACAGCACTACATGGAGAAAACAGGTTGTATTGATTGCTAGTCATTTAATGTAATACAGTAGAACAGTTGTGTAAAAATACAATACTGTTATTAGTCAATGCATATTAAAGCTTGACGTTTAAAAGCTTGACGTATTTATATGGCTAACCTGGCTTGAACCAGGTGGAGGTTATTATAGCAGGGCTAACAACCATTTGTTGCAACTGTGATCATGAGAGATCCACTAATAAAGTTAATGAAAAATAAAATTGTGAGTTTTTTTAAATTCATTCATGGGATGTGGGCATCGCTGGCCAGGCCAGCATTTATTGCCTATCCCTAATTGCCCTTGAGAGAGTGGTGGTGAGCTGCCTTTTTGAATCACTGCAGTCCATGTGGGGCAGGTACACCCACAATGCTGTTAGGAAAGGAATTCCAGGATTTTGACCCAGCGACAGTGGAGGAACGGCGATATAGTTCCAAGTCAGGATAATGTGTGACTTGGAGGGGAACTTGCAGACGGTGGTGTTCCCATGCATTTGCTGCCCTTGTCCTTCTAGTTGGTAGAGGTTGTGGGTTTGGAAGGCGCTGTCTAAGGAGCCTTGGTGCATTGCTGCAGTGCATCTTGTAGATGGTACACACTGCTGCCACTGTGCGTTGGTAGTGGAGGGAGTGAATGTTTGTAGATGGCGTGCTAATCAAGCGGGCTGCTTTGTCCTAGATGGTGTCGAACTTCTCGAGTGTTGTTGGAGCTGCAGCCATCCAGGCAAGTGGAGAGTATCCCATCACACTCCTGACTTGTGCCTTGTAGATGGTGGACAGGCTTTGGGGAGTCAGGAGGTGAGTTACTCGCCGCAGGATTCCTAGCCTCTGACCTGCTCTTGCAGCCACGGTATTTATATGGCTACTCCAGTTCAGTTTCTGGTCAATGGTAGCCCCTAGGATGTTGATAGTGGGGGATTCAGCGACGGTAATGCCATTGAATGTCAGGGGAAGATGGTTAGATTCTCTCTTGTTGGAGATGGTCATTGCCTGGCACTTGTGTGGCGCGAATGTTACTTGCCACTTATCAGCCCAAGCCTGGATATTGTCCAGGTCTTGCTGCATTTCTGCACAGACTGCTTCAGTATCTGAGGAGTCACGAATGGTGCTGAACATTGTGCAATCATCAGTGAACGTCCCCACTTCTGACCTTATGATTGAAGGAAGGTCATTGATGAAGCAGCTGAAGATAGTTGGGCCTAGGACACTACCCTGAGGAACTCCTGCAGTGATGTCCTGGAGCTCAAATAATTGACCTCCAACAACCACAACCACCTTTCTTTGCGCTAGGTATGACTCCAGCCAGTGGAGGATTTTCCCCTTGATTCCCATTGACCTCAGTTTTGCTAGGGCTCCTTGATGCCATACTTGGTCAATTGCTGCCTTGATGTCAAGGGCAGTCACTCTCATCTCACCTCTTGATTTCAGCTCTTTTGTCCATGTTTGAACCAAGGCTGTAATGAGGTCAGGAACTGAGTGGCCCTGGCGGACCCAAACTGAGCGTCACTGAGCAGGTTATATTTAAGCAGGTGCCGCTTGATGGCACAGTTGATGACACCTTCCATTACTTGACTGATGATTGTGGCTGATGGGGCGGTAATTGGCCGGGTTGGACTTATCCTGCTTTTTGTGTACAGGACATACCTGGGCAATTTTCCACATTGCAGGGTAGATGCCAGTGTTGTAGCTGTACTGGAACAGCTTGGCTAGGGGCACGGCAAGTTCTGGAGCACAGGTCTTCAGTACTATTGCTGGAATATTGTCAGGGCCCATAGCCTTTGCAGTATCCAGTGCCTTCAGTCGTTTCTGGATATCACACGGAGTGAATCGAATTGGCTGAAGTCTGGCATCTGTGATGCTGGGGACTTCAGGAGGAGGCCAAGATGGATCATCAACTCGGCACTTCTGGCTGAAGATTGTTGCAAATTCTTCAGCCTTATCTTTCGCACTGATGTGCTGGGCTCCCCCATCATTGAGGATGGGGATATTTGTGGAGCCACCTCCTCCAGTTAGTTGTTTAATTGTCAACCACCATTCACGGCTGGCTGTGGCAGGACTGCAGAGCTTAGATCTGATCCGTTGGTTATGGGATCGCTTAGCTCTGTCTATCGCATGCTGCTTACGCAATATGGCACGCAGATAGTCCTATGTTGTAGCTTTACCAGGTTGACATCTCGTTTTGAGCTATGTCTGATGCTGCTCCTAGCATGCCCTCCTGCACTCTTCATTGAACCAGAGTTGGTCTCCTGGCTTGATGGTAACGGTAGAGTGGGGGATATGCCGGGCCATGAGGTTACAGATTGTGGTTGAATACAATTCTGCGCCGCTAATGGCCCACAGCGCCTCATGGATGTCCAGTTTTGCATTGCTAGATCTGTTCGAAATCTATCCCATTTAGCACAGTGGTAGTGCCACATAACACGAAGGAGGGTATCCTCATTGTGAAGGCGGGTCTTCGTCACCACAACGATTGCGCGGTGGTCACTCATACCAATACTGTCATGAACAGATGCATCTGCGGCAGGCAGATTGGTGAGGATGAGGTCAAGTATGTTTTCCCCTCTTGTTGGTTCCCTCACCAGCTGCCGCATCCCCAGTCTAGCAGATATGTCCTTTAGGACTCGTCCAGCTCAGTCAGTAGTGGTGCTACCAAGCCACTCTTGGTGATGGACATTGAAGTCCCCCACCCAGAGTACATTCTGTGCCCTTGCCATCCTCAGTGCTTCCTCCAAGTGCTATTCAACATGGAGGAGTACTGAATCATCAGCTGAGGGAGGGCGGTAGGTGGTAATCAGCAGGTTTCCTTGTCCATGTTTGATCTGATGCCATGAGACTTCATGGGGTCCAGAGTCGATGTTGAGGACTCCCTCCCTACTGTATACCACTGTGCCGCCACCTCTGGTGGGTCTGTCCTGTCGGTGGGACAGGACATACCTGGGGATGGTGATGGCAGTGTCTGGGACATTGCCTGTCAGGTATGATTCCGTGAGTATGACTATGTCAGGCTGTTGCTTGACTAGTCTGTGGGACAGCTCTCCCAACTTTGGCACAAGCCCCCAGATGTTAGTAAGGAGGACTTTGCAGGGTCGACAGGGCTGGGTTTGCCTTTGTCGTTTCCGGTGCCTCGGTCGATGCCGGGTGTTCTGTCCGGTTTCATTCCTTTTTATTGACTTCGTAGCAGTTAGATACAACTGAGTGGCTTGCTAGGCCATTTCAGAGGGCATGTAAGAGTCAACCACATTGCTGTGGGTCTGGAGTCACATGTAGGCCAGCCCAGGTAAGGACAACAGATATCCTTTCTTAAAGGACATTAGTGAACCAGATGGGTTTTTACAACAATCGACAATGGTTTCATGGCCATCATTAGACTTGCTTTTTAATTCCAGATTTATTAATTGAATTCAAATTTCACCTTCTGCAGTGGGGGGATTTGAACCCATGTCTTCAGAGCAATAGCCTGGGTCTCTGGGTTACTAGTCCACTGACAATACCACTATGCCACTGCCTCCCCTGTGTAAAAGGGGCTCCCAATTCACTATGGCCTGTTTTGTGACACCGCCTGAGACCCATTTCACCCTAATCTCATTGAACACTAGCATAAAGAATGCAGTTTGTCCACCAGTAGGATTAGACCTCCAAGATTCTGTTTGTTAAAGTCAAAAGATATCTATAGCTGCTTTCTCACTGATATTTATTTGCTAAGTGCACCCAAGACATTATATGGCTTCAGATTCAGTCAAAATGAAAGACTTGCATTTATACAGTCCTTTCACAACCTCAGGAAATCCAAAGCTCTTTACAGCCAATGAACTTATGAAGTGTAGTCACTGTTGTAATATGGAAAACCCGGCTGCTAATTTGCACACCGCAAGCTCCCACAAACAGCAATGTGATCATGACCAGATAATCTGTTTTTGTGATTTGATCGAGGGATAAATATTGGCCAGGACATCGGGAATAATGCCCGTTCTGTTCTTCAACATCATGCCATAGGACGTTTTAACTCCACCATGGAAAGCAGACAAGGCCTCAGTTTAATGTCTGATCCAAAAGACGGCACTTCCAAAAGTGCAGCACTCCCTCAGTATTGCACTGGAATGTCAGCCTAGATTTTGTGCTCAAGTCTCTGGAGTGGAGCTTGAACCCACAACCTTGTGATTCAAAGGTGAGATTGGTACCAACTGAGCCACAGCTGACTATTTATTTGTTTTAAATGTACTAATGTCTTGTGAACAAACATCTTAGCATATAATGAAAATAGATTCCTATTTTCCATCTAAGTGATACAATGCAAGAATGGCAACTAATGCTGTTAGAGAGTGTATATATAAATGTTACAACGTTCCTCGGACTGCTGCTCTCTCCGCATCCTGAGATCCACACTCAGTGCTATGCGCCGCCACATACACACACTGGACCTCTCTCTCCAGCAGCACCACCTCACCTTATTTCAAAGCTGTTCTACTCCACAGTTTCATTTCATCTTTCGTCTCATCCGATGCATTAAGAAAAAACTTTTTTTCTTCCTTTCAGGTGTCAAGGAACGCAAGCTCCAGCAGCTGATGGGAACGAATGCTGCTCCGGATCCTCTTTCCGCTTCATTTCCCTCTGACCCCAACCCTTCTGATCTGACCCCTTGCCGTGTATTCAATATACCCTCTGACCTCCCCCTCTCTGATGCTGAACGTTCTGTACTCAGCAAAGGTCTCAGTTTTATCCCCTTACGCCCCCACCTCAATGAATTTCGCACTCGGCATGACATTGAGCTCTTCTTCCATCGCCTCTGCCTCCGGGATCACTTCTTTGACCAGAAGTCCTCCTCCCGACCAGCAGACCCTTTCATCCGCCTCCAGCATTCTCCCTCTACCTGGACCCCTCCCCCTGGCCACTTACCCACTCTTGATCTCTTCATTGAAAACTGTCGGCGAGACATTGGTCATCTCAATTTCTCTGCCCCCCACACTCACTCTAACCTGTCCCCCTCTGAAATTGAGGCACTCCGTTCTCTCAGGTCTAACCCCGACAAGGTCATCAAACCTGCAGACAAGGGTGGTGCTGTTGTTGTATGGTGTATTGACCTCTACCTTGCAGAAGCTCAACGCCAACTCACAGACACTTCTTCCCACCTCCCTCTGGACCATGACCCCACCACCGAACATCAAGCTACTGTCCAAAGGACTGTCACTGACCTAATCTCCTCTGGAGATCTTCCCCCTACAGCTTCCAACCTCATAGTCCCACAACCCCGGACAGCCCGCTTCTACCTCCTTCCCAAAATCCACAAACGGGACTGTCCCGGCAGACCCATTGTGTCAGCCAGCTCCTGCCCCACTGAACTTATTTCTTCCTATCTTGACTCTATCCTTTCTCCGCTAGTCCAGTCTCTTCCCACCTACATCCGTGACTCTTCTGACGCCCTACGTCATTTTTACAATTTCCAGTTTCCTGGTCCCAACCGCCTCCTCTTCACTATGGATGTCCAATCGCTCTACAGCTCCATCCCCCACCAGGATGGTTTGAGGGCTCTCCGCTTCTTCCTGGAACAGAGGCTCAACTAGTCCCCATCCACCACCACCCTCCTCTGCCTGGCTGAACTTGTTCTCACATTGAACAACTTCTCCTTCAACTCCACACACTTCCTTCAAGTGAAAGGTGTCACTATGGGTACCCGCATAGGTCCTAGTTATGCCTGTCTTTTTGTGGGATATGTCGAGCATTCTTTGTTCCAGTCCTACTCAGGCCCCCTCCCCCAACTCTTTTTCCAGTACATTGATGACTACCGGTGCCGTTTCCTGCTCCCGCCCCGAACTAGAAAACTTTATCAACTTTGCTTCCAATTTCCACCTTTCTCTCACCTTTACACGGTCCATCTCTGACACTTCCCTTCCTCGACTTCTCTGTCTCCATCTCTGGAGATAGGTTGTCTACTAATATCCATTATAAGCCCACCGACTCCCACAGCTACCTCGACTACACTTCTTCACACCCTACCTCCTGTAAGGACTCCATTCCATTCTCCCAGTTTCTCCGTCTTCGACGCACCTGCTCTGATGATGCTACCTTCCATGACGGTACTTCTGGTATGACCTCCTTTTTCCTCAACCGAGGATTCCCCCCCACTGTTGTTGACAGGGTCCTCAACCATGTCTGGCCCATTTCCCATACCTCTGCCCTCAGTCCTTCCCCTCCCTCCCAGAACCGTGACAGGGTTCCCCTTGTCCTCACTTTCCACCCCATCAGCCTCCATATCCAAAGGATCATCCTCCGCCATTTCCGCCACCTCCAGCGTGATGCCACTACCAAACGCATCTTCCCCTCCCTTCCCCTGTCAGCATTACGAAGGGATCGTTCCCTACGCGACACCCTGGTCCACTCCTTCATTACCCCCACCACCTCATCCCCGTCCCATGGCACCTTCCCCTGTAATCGCAGGTGGTGTAATACCTGCCCATTTACCCCCTCTCTCCTCACTATCCCAGGCCCCAAACACTCCTTTCAGGTGAAGCAGCGATTTACTTGTACTTCTTTCAATGCAGTATACTGTATTCGCTGCTCACAATGTGGTCTCCTCTACATTGGGGAGACCAAGCGCAGACTGGGTGATTGCTTTGCGGAACACCTCCGCTCAGTCCGCAAGCAGGACCCTGAGCTTCCGGTTGCTTGCCATTTCAACACTCCCCCCTGCTCTCATGCTCACATCTCTGTCCTGGGCTTGCTGCAGTGTTCCAGTGAACATCAACGCAAGCTCGATGAACAGCATCTCATCTACCGATTAGGCACACTATAGCCTACCGGACTGAACATTGTGTTCAATAATTTCAGAGCATGACAACCCCCCATTTTACTTTCATTTCTAGTTGTTTTTTCTTTTTTACATTTTTTACAACCCTTTTTTTTTTGCATTTATTTCATTTCATCTTAGTTTGTTCAGTTTGCTTACCCACTGTTTTTTTTTCATGTTTGCACTTGCTGCTGTTCAATATTCAGTCCGTTAACACCTTTTCTGTACTAATGCTTTGTCTTTCAACACACCATTAACATATTGTTTGCTTTTGCTGCATGACCTTTTGGTCAGCTATGTGGCCTTGTCCAATCTACACCTTCTCCTTTGTTATCTCTTGCCCCACCCCCACCTCACTTGTTTATAACCTGTGACATTTTTAATATTTGTCAGTTCCGAAGAAGGGTCACTGACCCGAAACGTTAACTCTGCATCTCTTTCCACAGATGCTGCCAGACCTGCTGAGTGGTTCCAGTATTTCTTGTTTTTATTTCAGATTTCCAGCATCCGCAGTATTTTGCTTTTATTATATAAATGTTTAGGGACAGGTTTAGTAAGACATGTGATATTAGTAGTATGAATTGGTAAATCTTTTTTCTTGCCAGCTCATTTCCTAGGTACAGATGTAATTGTCTTTTAGTGAACTTCCTGCTCTATATGTTTAATGTTATAAATCTATTTCTAATATTGCATCTTTCTAATTATTACATTAAGTTCTGATTACTATTTAGAAAACAATGAACATAACTGTGCTGATAACATGAATAATAGTGCAGGGAAGGGGAGGAGCTGCAGATGGGTAGCCGAGAAATGTTCTGCATGGGCTCTGCACCTTATCCTGATCAATGACATCATTTGATGGCATGTTGGTTTTCTGAAGCTGTCTGCTTACCTGCAAAACACAAATTGATCTAGTTAACCTTATGGATACACTTGTGATGTAATTCAGTTTAATACAGAAAATCTTAAAATGCAATGGCCCAGAATTTGTTGGGGGGAAAAAAGCATCTGAATAGTACATGCTGCTATTAATGTGCAAATCGATGAGTAACTTGTAGCAAGGAAGACATACCCTGTGAATTGGGAATTGGCACAAGTTGTTCACCAGTTTGAGCCACTCCACTGTTAGCTTCACAAAAAGGGTATCTAGTACTTAACCTCCCTGTGAGTTTCATGAACCAGCTGCATTTGAACATTAATTGCCCATTAAACTAGCTACAGAAAGTTAAGTCTAGTGGGCAAAACATTTTTGGGCTCAAGGGTACAGCAGCTAACAGGGCACACAGGTGAACCATACAAGATTCTGAAGGGGCTTGAGAGATTGTCTCCCCTGGCTGGGGAATCTAGAATATGGGGGCAGAGTCTCAGGATAAGGGGCCGATCATTTTGGACTCAGATGAGGAGAAATTTCTTCGCTCAAAGGGTTGTGAATCTTTGGAATTCTCTACCCCAGAAGTGTGTGGATGCTCCATTGTTGAATGTATTTAAGACTGAGATGGACTGATTTTTTGTCTCTCAGGGAAACAAGGGATATCGGGAACAGGCAGGAAAATGGAGCTGTGGTCACGAATCAGCCATACTTGTATTGAATGATGGAGCAGGCTGGAGGGGCCATATGATCCTATTTCTTATGTTCTTAGATGCCCCTTTCCAGAAAATTCTGGGCCAATGATTTTAAAACTGCTAAATGCGAAGAAATTTACTATTTATAATGCTGTACTGTATATTTGTGTAGTACTTCCAGCCCAAGAGAAAGAAAGGAGATGCTTGAAGTGAAAATGGAGGGCTTGCATTTCTTCTAGTAATCAGCAGAGTAAACGATCTTGGCAAGGAAACCTCGAATCGGTGACAATAATCCTTGGTCAAAACATCTGTCAGTATCATTTGAGACTTTCTCTGGTATTGCTCTGTATTGGTTACCATGAAGATGCCACCATCATTGACCAATTTCTTTTGCATTCCTTGAGTAATTCCTCTAATAAAGTTCTTCTTAATTTTGAAAAATATGATGGCACTAAATTTATGTAAAACATTACACATTCAATATGCAGTAAGATCATTGGGTTAGGTTAAAATCTGTTCACATTAGCAATTCCTCTAATGTATTTATCACACCTGTGTGTTGTAAAAGTAATCCTCTTGCAAAAAAAAGTAAAATTCTGAATATGAAGGGGAAACTGACTTTTTGTTTTGTTTACAGTCCACAGTAATCATCCTAGTTTTAAATGTATCATCCTCCAATGCTATCTCATTAACTTGGTCTCAGTTACACTGGAAATGTTTTTCCATATGAAAACATTACAGGCACCTTTATCTATCAATAGCATTATTAAAATAGAAACATTACCAAGAGCGTGCGATGACTACTTAAATATATGTTATCTAACGCTTTAAGATTTTATCATAATTGATTAAAACATCCAGGAATCTGTCTGTATCAGCAGAGATCTTAATCTTAGAAGTTTTCATTTTGCCAGGTTATTGCCGGAACTTAATCCAAATAGTGATATTAAACATGCTCTTGTATTAATTCTTTCAGCAATTAAAAATGCCAAATTTTCTAAAGACCCCCGATAAACCATAACAAAATAAATTGAGATGTACTATGCCTACTATTCTCTATACATTGAGTTCCTAATGCCAGTTGTGCTGCTGTTGGGAATAATCAGGGAGTTGCGCTATGTAGTTTTTACTGGTAACCAGCTAGAGGGCAACACTGGCATAATTCTCAGGCAAGTCCTGCACCAGAGACATGATAGGAAATTCAAAGAAGGAGGAAATACGTCTGAAAAATAATTGTCTAAACTTCACCAAAAATATAAATATGAACACCTGAACAAGCACCCTAGTTTAGAAAACTGTGTCAGGCAAACCCCACCACCTGCCAAGACTGAGGCCCACATTATTTCGCCACATGAATATAGAAACATAGAAAATAGGAGCAGGAGTAGGCCATTCAGCCCCTCGAGCCTGCTCCGCCAATCATTATGATCATGGCTGATTATCCAACTCAGTAGCCTGTTCCCGCTTTCGCCCCATACCCTTTGATCCCTTTAGACCCAAGAGCTATATCTAACTCCTTCTTGAAAACCTACAATGTTTTGGCCTCAACTGCTTTCTGTGGTAGTGAATTCCACAGGCTCACCACTCTCTAGGTGAAGAAATTTCTCCTCATCTCAGTCCTGAAAGGTTTACCCCATATCCTTAGACTATGACCCCTGGTTCTGGACTCCCCCACCATCGGGAACATCCTTCCTGCATCTACCCTGTCAAGTCCTGTTAGAATTTTATAGGTTTCTACGAGATCCCCCCTCACTCTTCTGAACTCCAGCGAATACAATCCTAACTGACTCAATCTCTCCTCATACGTCAGTCCCACCATCCCAGGAATCAGTCTGGTAAACCTTCGCTGCACTCCTTCTATAGCAAGAACATCCTTCCTCAGATAAGGAGACCAAAACTGCACATAAGATTCCAGGTGTCGCCTCACCAAGGCCCTGTATAATTGCAACAAGACATCCCTGCTCCTGTACTTGAATCCTCTCGCTATGAAGGCCAACATACCATTTGCTTTTTTTACCGCCTGTTGCACCTGCTTGCTTACCTTCAGCGACTGGTGTACGAGAACACCCAGGTCTCACTGCATATTCCCCTCTCTAAGTTTATAGCCGTTCAGATAATAATCTGCCTTCCTGTTTTTGCTACCAAAGTGGATAACCTCACATTTATCCACATTATACTGCATCTGCCATGCATTAGCCCACTCACTCAACTTGTCCAAATCACCCTGAAGCCTCTCTGCATCCTCCTCACAACTCACCCTCCCACCCAGTTTTGTGTCATCTGCAAATTTGGAGATATTACATTTAGTTCCCTCATCTAAATCATTAATGTATATTGTGAATAGCTGGGGTCCTAGCACAGATCCCTGCGGTACCCCACTAGTCACTGCCTGCCATTCGGAAAAAGACCCATTTATTCCTACTCTTTGTTTCCTGTCCACCCACCAATTTTCTATCCATCGCAATACACTACCCCCAATCCCATGTGCTTTTCCTTATGTGGGACTTTGTCGAAAGCCTTCTGAAAGTCCAAATAAAGTACATCCACTGGCTCCCCCTAATCAACTCTACTAGTTACATCCTTGAAGAATTCTTGTCGATTTGTCAAGCATAATTTCCCTTTCGTAAATCCATGCTGACTGCCCGATACTACCACTGTTCTCTAAGTGCTCTGCTATAAAATCTTTGATAACGGACCCTAGAATTTTCCCAACTACCGACGTCAGGCTGATTGGTCTATGATTCCCTGCTTTCTCTCTACCTCCCTTTTTAAATAGTGGGGTTACATTAGCTACCCTCCAATCTGTAGGAACTGTTCCAGAGTCTATAGAATCTTGGAAGATGACCACCAATGCATCCACTATTTCTAGGGCCACGTCCTCTGGGATGTATACCATCAGGCCCTAGGGATTTATCGGCCTTCAATCCCATCAATTTCCCCAACACCATTTCTCTGCTAATACTGATTTCTTTCAGTTCCTCTCTGACTAAGCCCCGTGTTCTCCAACATTTCTGGTATGATATTTGTGTCCTCCATTGTGAAGACAGAACTAAAGTATGCATTTAGTTGGTCAGCCATTTCTTTATTCCCCATAATAAATTCCCCTGTTTCTGACTGTAAGGGACCTACATTTGTCTTCACCAATCTTTTTCTCTTCACATACCTATAGAAACTTTTACAGTCAGTTTTTATGTTCCCCGCAAGCTTGCTCTCGTACTCTATTTTCCCCTTCTTAATCAATCCCTTGGTCCTCCTTTGCTGAATTCTAAACTGCTCCCAATCCTCAGGTCTGTTGTTTTTCCTGGTAAATTTATATGCCTCTTCCTTGGATCTAATGCTATCTCTAATTTCCCTTGTAAGCCATGGTTTGGCTACCTTTCACGTTTTACTTTTGCGCCAGACAGGGATAAACAATTGTTGCAGTTCATCCATGCGCTGTTTAAATGTTTGCCATTGCCTATCCACCGTCATCCCTTTAAGTAACATTTCCCAATCCGTCATGGCCAACTCGCGCCTCATACCTTCGTAGTTTCCTTTACTAAAATTCAGGACTCTTGGCTCAGAATCAACTACATCACTCTCCATCTTGATGAAGAGTTCTATCATATTATGGTTGCTTGGCCCCAAGGGGTCTTGCACCACTAGATTGTCATAGATATTAAAACTTAAAATTGCAAGCCCCTGACTGGAAATACATTTGCATGGTACCAGACACTGTTGGAACAAGGGACAATGGACCATGCGCTGACCCATTCAACCAACAATGGACTTTTGATTATCAGACGTTGAAGGTGAGGGGAGCTAGCATTCCAGTTGGACTGCTCAGAAAGCAGAATCCACAAAACACAGAAGATGTGGTTAGACCAGATTTAGTCAAATGACTAGCTGGCTGTTGTAATTTGAACTTCCAACAGAGTGTTTGAAATCAGAAAGCTCCTGGTTTGAGATAACCTCTCTCCTGTCTGCTCTCATCTCGTTTCTCACCAGCTTTGGAATCCATTGAAAACACGTGAACCTCAAAGAGAGAAAAGTCTCCTACATGAACAAGGTTGAGAACAACACTGGGCCCCAACGATCAGCAAGACTAACTACAATAAAGTGAGCTCGACGCACAGTAAACAAGAAACTCTTCTGATATCGCCTGAAACCCCTCTCTACTCTATTTTCCTCTCCTCTTTTCTGTCCCTATTTGCATGTGTATATTGTGTGTGCATGCTAACATGAGCGCGCGTATATCTGTAGGCTTTAACCATATTACAGTTTAAGTTTTAAGAAATTTAATAAACCTGAGAAAACCTGGTGTGTTGGTTTCTTTGCCTTATAATTGGAAAGCTGTGAACAAGGATTCACAAAAGGGGAGCTCAGAACACAGTGTGTTTAAAATAAAACCCTGTTACAATAAGACCAGCTAAAGAAAGCAAAAGAGCCCAAGACACATTTCTCACCCGGTCGTAACAACTGCTATACATTGGTGTTGAGAGATTTGGGCTTAATAAGGAAATACATTTTTTGCATTTATAATAAAATACTATAATATATTTCTTATTAAAATGCAACTTAATTAACTTTTTGTAATGTCTATGGTTACAATTTCTAACTAAACAGGATAGAGGTTGTATATTCTTATATATAATGGAACTCAGTTTTGTAAATCTGTTGAAAAATTGCTTACTTCTTCAGCTTTCTTAAAAACTCGTAGAAAGTTTAAACCAAGCAGCTTTTTAATGTTATTATTCGTCCAATTACGTTGGAGAAGCTCAGCAATTAAAGCAGGATATTTTGAAACATCTTCCAGACCAATAGGACCCCTTTTAAATTAAAACAAAAGACATGATTATATTTCTTCCCATTTCAACAAAGAAATAATTCTAGGCTCAAAATCAGAATCAACTGCCATCTAGGTACCTTTCAAAACCGTCAAAGTCACTACCGATGCCCACGTGATCTGAACCAGCCACATTTTGAATGTGGTCAAGATGGTCTAAAATTAAAACAATAAATAATTTAAATAGTAAACAATACACAGAGAATTTCATCTGGTCTCATCATTCAAAATGGTCACAGGTCATACTAACCTGCCACTTGGGATAAGGTAGCAGTCCCGTTACAAGAAATAAAGTTAGGATAAAAATTTACCATCACAATGCCTGAATTATTTGCCTGAAAAATAAACAAAACAGACAATTTCTGCAATTAAACTGTATTTGAACATAAAATCACAGGACACCAGAAGTTACTTTAAATTTTTTTTAGGTGGTATGATCCAGTAACTCGCATCATAGAATCATGAGTACTTCTTAATTCGAGCAAAACCCAGCACTGCATTAGATAATGATGACTAATATATGAACTGAGCTAAATTTCAATTCAATCCATTGTTTGCAAGTTAATGGCTGCAAGACAATCATTTAGAATTTTAATATCTTGGCATGCTAGGCCCCCACCTGCCAAGAATGAGACACATTAATTTTGTCATGAACATTGATTTTACACTGCTACTGGAGTGAAGAAAGGACTTGTTAAACAGATCAGCCGTGGCTGGAAAAATCATTTGCATATTAACAGATGGTGATTGGAAGGACAAAGGACCATTCCCTGACACATTCAACCCACAGTGGACCTTGATCACCAGGTATTATGTGTAAGAGGAGCATTCCAGAGACTGTTAAAGTGATACAATCCAAGACGTGGTCAGACCAGTTAGTCACATGACTAATCTGCTTGGCAATCTGGAGTTTTCGGAATTGTACAAACAGTTTGAACGGAGAGTTTCTGTTTACTCCTGAAGACGCATGAACCCCAAGAGAGAAAAGTCTCCTACAGCAGACAAGGTTTAAGAAGAATACTGGGCCCCAATGAAAAGCAAGATCTACCTACAATCAATGACTCTACAGTGAGCTCGAAGAATCGTAACAAAAACTCTTCAGATATTGCCTCAAACTTTTTCACTTTATTTTTCTTCTGCTCTTTTCTGTCTCTATTTGCATGTGTGTATCGCGTATGCATGCTAGTGTGGGCACGTCATGTATCCGTAGGCGTCAACCAAATTAAACTTTAAGTGCAAGTTTAAATTTCTACTTTTCTTCTTTAAACCTAAGAAAGCCTGTTTGTGCTAGTTTCTTTGCGTTATAATTGGAAAATGGTAAACAAGGATTCACCAAGGGGGAGCTAAAAACACGGTGTTGTAAAAATTTAACCCTGTTACAGTAAGACCAGGTGAAGGCTGAGAGGGAACCCTAGACACCTTTCTTATCGGGTTGTAACAATCTGCAGAAATGAAAAATCAACATCAAATTAATGTTATTCATTTAATATCAGAAATAAATTATGGATTATAGCTAATGTGCCTGGTAAAATAATGTATATGTTTATGGGGTAAAAAGAAAACTATAAATACTAAAAATCTAAAATGAAATGCACAGTGAATAAATCCGTATCTGAAAAAGAAAGCTGGGTTAATGTTTTGGTGTAATCCTTCAGTATCCATGGTTTTATACACATTTAGAGTCCTAAGGAATAAAGTATTCAATGTGTCAAATTAGTTCTTTAACTGTAATAGGTGATGAGCCAAAGGCAGGTCGACCTACATTGCAAGGGGATTGAAGTACAAGAATAAGAATTTTGCTACAATTGTATAGGGATTTGATAAGATCACACTGGAGTACAGTGCACAATTTTGGTCTCCATATCTAAGGAAGGATATTCTTACTTGCCTTGGAGGCAGTAAAGGCCTGCTACCTGACCCAAACCCGACAGGACCTGATGACATGCATTGGGTTCGGGTCGGGTTGCTCTTCCGGGTCTGGCTTTCAGGTTTGGGTCGGGCTGGGTCCGGGTCGGGGACACAGTCTTACTTGGACTTGAAAGGTTGTTTAAAAAGATGAAGATTGGAGCCACCAAGTCAGTGATTGTTTGGTCACGAGTTAAACAAAATCCCATGGAATTGTGCCAGACATGTTGTGCCACACTGTACCAGTATCTATATTGCTTAAAATAAACACAGCAATTGCCCGAAGGCTCAGAAAATATTATATGTTGCCTAAGCTCCTGCTTTACAGGTTGAAATACTTGCTGCAAGGGATTCCAGTGAGCAGCTGAGATGCAGAGACCAGGAAGGTCCTGAGTGATTAATTATGAAATATACAGTATTTATATAAAAAATATAAAATGATCACCGTCAGGACTCTAGTCTACACACATACTGTACTGTACTGTATGTGTGTAGACTAGAGTCCTGACAGTGATCATTTTATATTTTTTATATACTGTATATTTTATAATAATTAATCACTCAGGACCATCCTGGTCTCTGCATCTCAGCTGCTTACTGGATAAGTTTGCAGCAAGTATTTCAACCTGTAAAGCAGGAATCTTGGTAATGGAGAAGGATATCTTCTGAGCCTTCGGGCAATTGCTGTGTTTATTTTAGGCAATACAGATACTGGTACAGTGTGGCACAACCTGTCTGGGCACAACTCCATAGGTTTCTGTTGAACTCGTGGCCAAACAATCACTGACTTCGTGGCTCCAATCTTCATTTTTTAAAACAACCTTTCTTTCAAGTCCAATTACAGTTTTTGTTGCTTATCTGCACAAACTGAAAAAGTGAAAAACGGATTCGGAATCGGAAGGTAGGTAAAGTGAACATTCTGGTGGTCGGGATGGGCTTGGATTGGATCGGGTCGGGCGCGGGAAAAAATGGAAGGACTCAGGCTGGGTTGGGCTCGGGTCCAATGTGGTTCTGACGGGTTTTTTTTCCCCTGACCTGAGCAGGCCTTTAGGAGGTGGTACAGTGAAGGTTCACTAGGTTTGTTCCTGAAATTAGAGAGTTGTCTTGTGATGAGAGGCTGAGTAAATTGTATGTATACTCTGGAGTTTAGAAGAACGAGAGGTGATCTCATTGAAACATACAAGATTCTGAAGGGGCTTGGCAGGATAGACACTAAGAGTTTCTCCTCCTGGCTGGGGAGTCTGGAACAAGGGGGCACAGCCTCAGGATAATGGGCCAATCACTTAGGACTTAGATGGAGAAATTTCTTCACTCAGAGGGTTGTGAATCTGGAATTGCTTACTCCACAGGGTTGTGAATGCTCCATTGTTGAGTATATTCAAGACTGAGATTGATAGATCTTTGATCTCTTGGAATCATGAGATATGGGGAGCAGGCAGGAAAGTGGAGTTGAGGTAGATGATCAGCCATGATAGTACTGGATGGCGGAGCAGGCTCCAGGGACCAAAGAGACTACTCCTGCTCCTATTTCTTACGTTATGTTCTTTTAACATTCAATGTTAGTAATGCCACTGTGTAAATTGTTGCTTGTAAGGCAAATGGTGATGCATATAAATTATGGTGTATGTATAGAGGATCCGTTTAAATATTTCTCCCCCCGCCCATCCCCCCCCCCACCCAAATCAGCAACCATTCTTTTCAAAAGCATATAGATGCATGGATTTCACAATTGTCTGTCACAGTAATCTAACGGCAGTCATCCTGTTATGTAATTGCAAAGCCCTGAAGCTAAGCCATTTCCCGCAACAATCAATAAAATGAGTCCCAATGTTACTGTTCATCATACCACTGCATATGAAATCACGTGATTGCACGAGCTTGCCACCCCTCGTCATCAGTCATGACATAATCCTTCCCAGCTCAAATGGCAATTAATAATATAGTACAAAAAATAAATTCACATTTTGCATAGAATCTTCTGCAAGGCAATGACACATCTCAAGATTTCAAACAATTTATAGTTTCCGACATTTCAATCTCTAAATGCAATTCTGTCTGTAAAACATTGATATCGTTATGGAAACCCACCATTTATGTTTTCATATCTCTTGGTAATAATTTAAGTAAAATTCAGGTAAAATTTGCCTTCAAAGAGATGTATAAAGAGTTAGAGTTAGTTAGACATTTTCCGGCACCTTTCAACTCAAAAATGTTTTGCGTCATAACTTGCAGGATGCGTGGCAAGGACAAAAGGGCATCTGAGACTTGCAACATATCTCCTTAGCCAATGAGAAGTCTTCTTTGGCCTCCTTATCTTGAGAGACAATGGGTAAGCGCCTGGAGGTGGTCAGTGGTGTGTGGAGCAGCGCCTGGAGTGGCTATAAAGGCCAATTCTAGAGTGACAGGCTCTTCCACAGGTGCTGCAGAAAAATTTGTTTGTCGGGGCTGTTACACAGTTGGCTCTCCCCTTGCGCTTTTATCTTTTTTCCTGCCAACTGCTAAGTCTCTTCGACTCGCCACACTTTAGCCCCGCCTTTATGACTGCCTGCCAGCTCTGGCGAGCTCTGGCGAACGCTGGCAACTGACTTCCACGACTTGTGATCAATGTCACAGGACTTCATGTCGCGTTTGCAGACGTCTTTAAAACGGAGACATGGACGGCCGGTGGGTCCGATACCAGTGGCGAGCTCACTGTACAATGTGTCTTTGGGGATCCTGCCATCTTCCATGCGGCTCACATGGGCAAGCCATCTCAAGCGCCGCTGACTCAGTAGTGTGTATAAGCTGGGGGTGTTGGCCGCCTCGAGGACTTCTGTGTTGGAGATACGGTCCTGCCACCTGATGCCAAGTATTCTCTGGAGGCAGCGAAGATGGAATGAATTGAGACGTTGCTCTTGGCTGACATACGTTGTCCAGGCCTCGCTGCCATAGAGCAAGGTACTGAGGACACAGGCTTGATACACTCGGACTTTTGTGTTCCGTGTCAGTGCGCCATTTTCCCACACTCTCTTGGCCAGTCTGGACATAGCAGTGGAAGCCTTTCCCATGCGCTTGTTGATTTCTGCATCGAGAGACAGGTCACTGGTGATAGTTGAGCCAAGGGAGGTGAACTTTTGAACCACTTCCAGAGCGTGGTTGCTAATATTGATAGATGGAGCATTTCTGACGTCCTGCCCCATGACGTTCGTTTTCTTGAGGCTGATGGTTAGGCCAAATTCATTGCAGGCAGCTGCAAACCTGTCGATGAGACTCTGCAGACACTCTTCAGTGTGAGATGTGAAAGCAGCGTCGTCAGCAAAGAGGAGTTCCCTGATGAGGACTTTCCGTACTTTGGACTTCGCTCTTAGACGGGCAAGGTTGAACAACCTGCCCCCTGATCTTGTGTGGAGGAAAATTCCTTCTTCAGAAGACTTGAACGCATGTGAAAGCAGCAGGGAGAAGAAAATCCCAAAAAGTGTGGGTGCGAGAACACAGCCCTGTTTCACGCCACTCAGGATAGGAAAGGGGTCTGATGAGGTGCCGCCATGTTGAATTGTGCCTTTCCTTTTGTCATGGAATGAGGTGATGATACTTAGTAGCTTTGGTGGACATCCAATCTTTTCTAGTATTCTGAAGAGACCACGTCTGCTGACGAGGTCAAAGGCTTTGGTGAGATCAATGAAAGCAATGCAGAGGGGCATCTGTTGTTCGCGGCATTTCTCCTGTATCTGACGAAGGGAGAACAGCATGTCAACGGCCGATCTCTCTGCACGAAAGCCACACTGTGCCTCAGGGTAGACGCGCTCAACCAGCTTCTGGAGCCTGTTTAGAGCGACTCGAGCAAAGACTTTCCCCACTATGCTGAGCAGGGAGATTCCACAGTAGTTGTTGCAGTCACCGCGGTCACCTTTGTTTTTATAGAGGGTGATGATATTGGCATCGCGCATGTCCTGAGGTACTGCTCCCTCGTCCCAGCACAGGCATAGCAGTTCATGTAGTGCTGAGAGTATAGCAGGCTTGGCACTCTTGATTATTTCAGGGGTAATGCTGTCCTTCCTAAGGGCTTTTCTGCTGGCTAGAGAATCAATGGCATCACTTAGTTCTGATTTGGTTGGCTGTACGTCCAGCTCATCCATGACTGGTCGAGGCTGGGCTGCATTGAGGGCAGTCTCAGTGACAACATTCTCCCTGGAGTACAGTTCTAGGTAGTGCTCAACCCAGCGGTCCATTTGTTTGCGTTGGTCAGTGATTATGTCCCCTGATTTAGATTTGAGGAGGGCGATCTTCTTGATGGTTTGCCCAAAAGCTCTCTTAATGCCATCATACATTCCTTTGATGTTTCCGGTGTCTGAGGCCAGCTGAATATGACTGCATAGGTGTTGCCAGTAGTCATTTGCGCAGCGCCTGGCTGTTCTTTGTGCAGTGCTTCTGGCTGCTTTAAGTGCTACGGATGTTAACTCGCTGGGGGCTTTCTTGTACTTCAACAGTGCAATGCGCTTAGCGGCTATGACAGGTTCCAGCTCTTCAAAATGAGATTGAAACCAGTCTGCATTTCTCTTCGCACGTTTGCCCTAGGTGGTCATAGATGGTGTCTCTGATGTGGGCCCACTTGGTCTCAGCATCCCCTGTGGGAGTGTTTTGAACGGCTGTTACAAGTGAATTTTGAAATTTTTGTAACAGCTGTGGATGAGAAATTCTGCTCGTGTTGATGCGTGGGTGGCCCTTCTGCTTGGAATGATGCAACTTCTTCGGTTTGTGTCTAACCTTGCTGCACACCAGGGAGTGGTCGATGTCGCAGTCCGCACTGTGGAAGCTGCGTGTGATTTGAACACTGTTTAAGGAGGCTCGCCTTGTGATGATGAGGTCTAGCTGGTGCCAACGACGTGATCTTGGGTGCCTCCATGAAACCTGGTGACAAGGTTTAGTGTGAAAGAACGAGTTGGTGATGCAGAGGTTACGATAGGTACACAACTCAAGCAGTCTCTGCCCGTTCTCATTCATCCTTCCAACGCCAAAGCGCCCAAGGCAGGAGGGCCATGAGTCATGGTCGGCCCCAACCCTGGCATTAAAGTCCCCCAGCAGGAACAGGTGTTCGGTATTGGGGATGCGACTAATGATATTATGGAGTTCCTCGTAGAACTGGTCTTTAGTTTCAGGTGCGGAGCAGAGTGTTGGAGCATAGATGCTGAGTAGGTGTACTGGACCAGAGGTGGTGAGCAGTCGGATGGACAGTATGCGTTCCGAGCCATTTGAGGGAGGCTCTATCATGCTGAGCAAGGAGTTTCTGATGGCGAAGCCCATTCCATGCTGTCTTGGTTCTTCAGGATCCCTGCCCTGCCAGAAGAAGGTGTAGTCTTGCTCTGCTAGAGATCCGCTCGCGGGGAGGTGTGTCTCCTGAAGTGCTGCAATGTCTACATTGAGTCTACTGAGCTCGTTGTTGATGATGGCGGTCTTCCGAGAATCGTTAATTTGTGTAAGGTTTTCCGACAGGCCAGCACACACAGTTCTGACGTTCCAGCTTGCAAAGCGAAGGGCTGGTACCGTCTTTCCTTCTTTGGTGCGGTGTTGCAGTCCACTTTTCGGGCAATGACCCTGAGCTCCAAGCACCCATTGAAGCAGTTGGACTGTGGTGGCACAGAACTTTATTGACCGGGGGCTGCCCGGTTTGAGGCGGGCGGTAGCTGTCCAGTGAGGTGCGATGACCTCTCCCACCGACAAAGGCAACCCGTGGCGCCCAATCTCTACGCCAATTTAGCTGGACTTATAACCCGTAACTGCTGCCTTTCGTGTTGTTTCAGTCGCTGTGAGGCAACAATGGAGTGACCTCTCCATGCTGCATGCCTGGGCGAATGTATGGAGGTTGAGAGTTGCCCAATCGTCAAAACCCCCCTCTCGGCCTTTTTGGTGGGGTCCAAAGGAATGCAGAGCACGACGTTTGGCACCGGTATGGCTGCAGGAACTGCCGGAAACATGCCAAAGGTGACACATGACCGCCTACGGGGTTCCGCTCCGGATTTTCTGTTAGGGTTTACTCCCTTAGCCTTGGTCTCTCCCGAGACGCCCACAAGGCAGTGGGGTTGTTAGGGCCCTTACACAGGTGTAGGATGATGCCGGTGGGAGGAGGGGCTGCGAGGGGGAGGGGTGGAGAGAAGGGGGTGCGAGGGGGAGCTGGGGAGGGGGCTGTAAGGGGGTGGGGGGGGTGCAGGGGGAAGAGATGGTGCGAGGGGGGGGGGCTGGGAAGGGGTTGTGAGGGGGCTGCGGGTGGGGGGGGGTGAGCTGAGAGTGTGGAGCTGGGAAGGGGGGAATGGAATGGGGGGAAGGGGGTGCAGGTAATGAGCCATGAGATGTAAAGAGTGAGAAATAAACCAAGGCAGGACTGAGAAGGAGGATGAATTAGAGTCAAATCCAATACAAACATTGAAATAAAGAGAACCAAAGATTTAATTGAGAGTGAGAGAAGGAGACAGACAGGAAGAGTAAAAAAAAAATCACAATTATTACCTTGTTAAAAGGGTACTTATGCTATTCATTACTAGACATAACTTTGTGGCGAGTAAGAGACAAATTGACCAACATGTTCCAGAGATACAAAATTTATGGCATATTTCTTAATCCCCTGAACTTGCTGACTAATTTTTCCACTAATATTGCTGTGCGTTGTTCAATTGTCTTTATTCTTCCAGCAAGTCCTAGAATCATAGAAAGTTTAAAGCACAGAAAGAGGCCACTTTGCCCATCGTGTCTGTGCCGGCTGAAAAATGATCCACCTATTCTAATCCCACTTTCCAGCATTTGGTCTGTAGCCCTGCAGATTACGGCACTTAAGGTGCATATCCAGACTCCTTTTGAATGAGTTGAGGGTCTCTGCCTCAACTGTCCTTCCAGACCCCCACCACCCTCTGGGTGAAAAAGTGTTTCCTCATCTCCCCTCTAATTTTTCTACCAATCATTTTAAATCTATCCCCCCTCGTCATTGACTTCTCTGCTAAGGTGAATAGACCCTTCACCTCCACTCTATCTAGGCCCCTCACAATTTTGTACATTTCAATCAGAGCTCCCCTCAGCCTTCCTGGCCCAATGTATTTATTTTAAATACTAAATAGTATAGAAAATTTAAATTTTGCCCATGATTACTCATACCAGTCTACGTAGAACATTATCTTGCACATTCCTGTAGTTGTGGCATAAAGCAAATGCAGAGGAATGACTGAAAATGACAGGAGCAGCTGATACTTCAAGTGCAGCCAACATTGTATCTTCAGAGACGTGAGACAGATCAACCAACATTCCCAGACGATTCATTTCTTTCACAACTTTCTGAAAGGCACATAAAGCAAACATTTAACACAAGTCTGGTATTTCCTTTCTTTTTTGTATGAACAATAGTTGTGTGTTGTATTGTTATTAATAGCATCTGCAGTAGCGTTTCAAGGATGATCTAGAGAAAGTCTCAGGCTAAGGTTAACTCAGAACTGTTTATTATTTACATTATTCTATATACACACTCCTCAAGCCACCTACGCTAGCATCCTCTGTGCTGCTGTACCTTCGTCTTCTCTAGCCTATCTCATGTGACTATTGCATCATCACTCTGACAGTGGGAGGGGTCTCTCTCAGTCTTCTGTATTAACCCTTTACATCCTTATACTACAATAACAACTTGTGTTTACATAGCTTCTTTAATGTAGAAAAACATCTTAAGGTTCTTTACTGATGTGTGGGGAAAAACATAGACCTATTGTTGTGCAGAAGTAACTGTTAGGAGTGACCAAGACCTTGGTGAAGGATGTAGATTTTGGGAAGGGTCTTTCGGGAGAAGAGGGAGATGGTGAGTTAGAAGGGTGCAGGGATGGAATTGCAGTTATGTGGAGCCTAGGGGGCAGAAGACATGACCACCAATGGTGGGGCTAAGGGAGGAGGAGATCAACCAGAGATTGGGGTTAGTGGACCAGAGAGTTTGGGTGGGTGGAGTGGTGGTGAGGGAATGTTATTAAAGAGGTAGGGAGAGATGAGGCCATGAAAGACAACATTACCTTAAATTTGAGGCACTGGGGGATCAAAAAGTGTATGGGAGGTAAAGTCACATGGGGTTTTAAATAGGCAGTTGGCCCACTGCCGTCTGTTTCCTACCCAATGGCACAGTTACAATAGACCCCCTCCCTTAATTAGGTCTGTGGATAATGTTACCAAGGTGCAGAGGAACGGACCAAGGATGGATCTTTGAGGGATTCTGGAGTTATCCGTGCGAGTACAGGAGAAAAGCTATTACTGAAGGTACACTCATTACGATTGGATAAGAGTGGAACCAAGCGCGGGCAGTTCCACAATGCTAGACAATGTAGGAGACACATTAGAGGAGGATAGGAGCATAACAACAGGAGTAGACCATTTAGCCTCTTAAACCTGTTCTACTATTCACTGAGATCATGGCTGATTTGCGACCTAACTGCATATACCTGCCTTTGCTCCATATCCTTTAATAAATTTGATTGACAAAAATCTATCAATTTCAGATTTAAAATTTACAATTGATCTAGCATCAATTGCTATTTGCAGAAGAGAGTTCCAAACCTCAACCAACCTTTGTGTGTAAAAGTGCTTCCTAATTTCACCCTTGAAAGGTCTGGCTCTCATTTTTAAGACTATGGCCCCTTTAGGTTTTGCAAATTTTATCTGCATTGTCATGGTCCTGTAGTTTTTTTTTCCGGGAATATGTGGTTTGCCTTTAAGGCTTGCAAAGGATCAGTATTGCTTTAAGAACCAGCAAGCCTCAGGAGTTATAGGAATGTGCATTTTTGTTGCCTCAGAAACAGCCATTTGGAGACTGTGACTCAAAGGGTATATTATCATTACCATAGATACAGCCACAGGGAGTGAGTATTAAGCGATACATTTGTTACAATTCAATTTTGAACTGGCTTTTTAGTTGAAGACAGTTTGTTCTAACAGAACACAGACACAGAGGACACATGGACACAGACAGCTGTGGTGTTTAGCACCTGAAAAAAGAGCTCTCAGCATTTAAATTGAAGGATAGGATTTTAGTCTGTTTAATTATCTCTCAAAATTCTAAGAAAGTTAAGCCAAAAAAGAGATCTCTGGTAACTTAAATTGAAGAAAGGGAAGTTAGACTGTGACAATCTATTATCCCTTAAAAACTCTAAAGTCAGCTTGATTCTATTGAAAATGTTTGCAAGTCGTTAATTGTTGAAATTTACTGGAGAAAGAAAGCATCACCTACTGCTGAAGTTATACTATGGACTGTTCTACTGTGGAAGAACCTTTTTTCCCGCATCGGACGACTGTGAGTACTTCAAGCAACATTGGACTGGAAATTTGCAGGGACTCTAATTTTTCCTATTTTAAATGTTGTTTATATCTTCATAGTGTTTAAGAATTTAGTTCTTCTAATTAAAGAGTTAATTTGTTGATTTAAAGACACCTGGTTTGGTTAGACTCATTCGGGGTTAATTGATGGTACAATTTGGCTGGGCCTTTCTTTAATTTGGAAAGTTTTAAATGATATGTTAGGCGATCTGTGGAGCGACGAGATTGAATTAACAGTGCGTTTCTCCCACCACAATCAGAATCGTATATTTTGATTGGGAGCTTTGACTGGAGCGGTCAGTCATAACAGTATGAAGAAGCCTTTACCCTGACCCTTGTCCTCTTTAGTTTATCCCCCATTTCTGCCATACCCTTTCCAAGCTCATCTCATTTATAAAAACAACCTCCTGCTCCCTCAACCCTGTGCCCACAAAACTCTTGACCACCGAATTTATTTTCCTGGCCCTCATTCTAGTTGGCATTGCAAATGGTTCCCTATACTCAGACACACTCATCACCGATGTTTTCAAGGCCCTGGACTCCAAATTTTAATAGAGCGATATGGTTAACTTGTAATTTATTTGTCCATACATGAATGGCTCAGACTGGACTGACTAAGCAATTTTATAACATGTTGAAGTTAACAAAGTTAACATGCCTAGAACAGATGGGATAGACCTTAGGAAAACAGCAAACGCTCTGGTTATAACTTCAGGAGGTTCCATATATACTAGACTGTACCTGAAAACTGAAATTTGGCAAATGTTATCCTAATAATCATAAACATAATGAAATGTGAGACTGGGTATGCTAAACCAGTCAGTAGAACATCAATAATGGGGAAAAGTTCAAATATTTTATGCAATGCTACCAATATTCATCCAGAAAACACAAAAATCATAAAATTTCAAGCAGAAGTAGACTATCCCATGAACATAACTTACTTTGATTCTGAATTGAATTAAGACACATGGAAAATTAACTAGCTGAATTGAAAAATTGTTTGGAAATAGGTAGCATGTGGTGGGGAAAAAAGAATAATTTAGCCTTGGGTTAATTTCTGTTCACAGTATTAATGAATAACAAAGGATGGAACATTCTTTAATAAATTTGCTCATGACACCAAACCATTAGATTGGAACAGATTCCTTTGAATGCCATCAATCAAGTCATTAAGAAAAATTACCAACAGCCAATAAATGATCCTGCAATTCATTCCTTTCTAAAAATGATGCAGTAAGGAACTGGGAGATCCTACAAGAAATTCTCAGTATAAAACCTTCCAACAGGCCTCCGAAGAAAGGAGGGGGCGGGTGGGTGGGTGGGTGAGTGGGGAAAACTACGCTGATTGGTTGTGGGGCTGGTGGGAAGGGATTGAGAGTCAAAGGTGCTGAAGGTGAGAGGGTGAAAGTTCAGCATATTTAGAAAGTGGTTTTCTGGGGGGGATAGGTCATTTACATAAGAACATAAGAACTAGGAGTAGGCAATTCAGCCCCTCGAGCCTGCTCTGCCATTCAATACGATCATGGTTGATCTCATCTCGGCCTCAACTCCACTTTCCTGCCCGTTCTCCATAACCCTTCAACCCATTTCTAATTAAAAATCTGTCTATCTCCTCCTTAAATTTACCCAATGTCCCGGCATCCACCACACTCTGGGGTAGTGAATTCCACAGATTCACGACCCTTTGAGAGAAGTAATTTGCCCTCATTTCGGTTTTAAATTTGCTACCCCTTATCCTAAAACTATGACCTCTCGTTCTAGATTGCCCCACAAGAGGAAACATCTTCTCTATGTCAACTTTGTCAATCCCCTTAATCATCTTATATCCCTCAATTAGATCTCCTCTCATTCTTCCAAACCCCAGACAGTAAAGGCCTAAACTGCTCAATCTCTATTCATAAGACAAACCCTTCATCTTTGGAATCAATCTAATGAACCTCCTCTGAACTGCCTCCAATGCAACTACATCCTTTCTCAAGTAGGAGGACCAAAACTGTACGCAATACTCCAGGTACGGTCTCACTAATGCCTTGTACAGTTGCCTCCCACTGTGCAGCCACCTCCTTTCACTTGCTGGGGTGCGGACACAGCGGGGAGCTCATACGACACCAGCAAAATTGCCGTGTGGTGTGAAAGTCATTCAACAACCTTAATTCAGATCCTGTCACAGACATGTGGGTTGCTTGCATTGGACCCAGCCCGCCCCAGGAAAAGCGGCCAGAGGTGAAAACTCATCGGCAAACCAGCCAGAAGTCTTTTCTTCAGAATTGGCTTGCCCTCTGTCCTCCCCCACCTCAAGGGCCTGGGAAAATTTAGCCCATAGAATCTTACAGCACAAAGGGAGCCATTTCACCAATTGTATCTATGCCAGATCTTTGAAAGAGCTGTCCAATTTATTCCCCACCTCAGCTTTATTGCCATAACCCTGCAAACTAATTCTCTTCAAATATGTCCAATTGCCTTTAGAAAATTCCTATGGAATCTGATTCCACCACCCTTTCAGATAGTGTATTCCAGATGGTAATAACCCTCTGTGTGAAAATAATTCTCATTTCCCATCTAGTTCTTTTACCAATTGTTTTCAATCTATGACCTCTGGTTACTGACCCACTTGCCAGAGGAAATAGTTTCTTCCTACTTGCTCTTTCAAAATCCCTCATAATTTTCAATACATCTATTTGGTTTCCCTGGAGCAAAGAAGGTTAATGGGAAACCTATCATTATGGATACCCTTCATCTTTGGTACCCTGGCAAACCTTGACATGGTCTTGAGATCCTACAATGGTGTGGTGCCCAAAATTGTACACAATACTCCAGGTAAGGCCTAACCATTTGTAAAGGTTTAACATGGCTTCCTTGTTTTTGTATTCAATGCCCCTATTTACAAAGTCAAGTATCCCATACACTTTCTTAACTGCCTTATGAACTTACCTTGCCACCTCCAAGGCTTTGTGAATACGCACCCCAAGGTCACACTGCTCTTGCACACCCATCACAATAGTGCCATTTTAGATTATACTGCCTCGCCATGTTGTTTCTCCCAAGCTGCATCAGTTCACACTTATCCCCATTAAATTGCACCTGCCATGTGTTACCCATTTCACCAGCCACTCTATATCCGCCTGCTCACTATTTACTACATTACTAAGTTTCATATCATTTGCAAACTTCTAAATTACACTCTTTATACCCAAATCCAGGCCATTTATATATAACAAGAAAAGCAATGATCCTAATAGCCCTCTGGCAGACCCCATTGCATGCTTCTTTCTAGTCAGAAAACATCCGTTCACCACTATTCCCTGTCTCCTATCCCTTAGCCACTTAGATACCCAAGTTCGCACCATCTCTTTAATACCATTTGCTCTATTTTCTGAATAAGTCTGTTATGTGTTACTTTATCAAATGCCTTTAGAAAGCTCATATAAGCAACATCTGCTGCACTACCTTCATCAACCCTCTCTGTTACTTCAAAGAACTCAATCAGGTTTGCCAGACACAAAAAAAATTGCCTTTTATAAATCCATGCTGTGGCTGTATGCAAGTGAGAATTAATTTTGTCCCTTAATGATGGTCTCGAGTAGTTCTCCCACCACTGATGTTAGACTGGTTGGCCTGTAGTTACCAGATTTATCCCCCCCCACCCTTCCCTTTTTTGAACAGGTGTGTAACATTTGCAGTCCTATGGCACCACTCCCATATCCAAGGAGTATTGAAAGATTGTGGTCAAGGTTTTGTTACAAGGTTTTTGGTAAGGTTTATATGAACAAGTTGGTTTCATTCTCCTGCTTATTCACACTAATCAGATAGAATACAGACTGTAAGATACAAAACCTATTACTACTGATTAATGTTGGCAAACCTTATACACTTGTTAAGTGTTTGAGGGATTCATAAGGAGCAACATGTCTTGATACAAACTTTACTTTTTTTTGCCATAATCTCTACATATACATCACAACTATATTCTCTGATATAAGGACCATGAACTCTGACATAGTACATCATTATGCACGCTTTCTTTCTACACAGTCGCAACATACTTTGGCATGGCTCTCAATGACACCAATCGGGAGTGTCCAATAAATGTTATAATGTAAATCAAAATCAACTTTTTATAGCCTTATATATAGTTTACTAACTTTTCCAAAATCAGACAGTCCATTGACACCAGGTTTTACAAAGCCACTGTCCACTCTGCTGGTGTCTGCCCTGAAAAATGAGGGAAGCTAAAATAAATGAAATGTTTACATTAGATGCATTCTGCATGTATTTGTACAAAGTAAAAAATGAAGTCCAGAGACTGCACTTGGCACAGTATGCTGAAAAACCTACATAATGTATCATGAACTAATGCCAATAATTCTCAACATACTGAGTTTGCAAGCCTAGCCATGAAGAGACGCTGAGCAGATAGCAAATAGTTCCCGGAGAGAGTGAGAATCATTCTGTACTGCACATGTGCACATGCCTCTTTATGTCAGTTTTCAAAATAACTTTTGGGAAGATTTGGGAACAGGCCTCTTGGCTGTCTTTCAGCTATGGACGATGCATGACTTGGGCAACTGTTTTCTATTCACTCCGAAATGACTCCACTTAATCTTTTTAATTACAAGAGTTTGCAGTTTTGCTTTTATTAATTGTGCTTCGACAATATATTTCTCAGTGGTTAAATATCCAAATTATAGGAAGACGAATTGGGATCTAG
Source organism: Heterodontus francisci (assembly GCF_036365525.1). Taxonomy (NCBI): domain Eukaryota; kingdom Metazoa; phylum Chordata; class Chondrichthyes; order Heterodontiformes; family Heterodontidae; genus Heterodontus; species Heterodontus francisci. The sequence goes on from NC_090387.1 coordinate 40,761,634, forward strand.
ACATTCAGAGTAGTTACCACCCGGATGCTAGGCAGCTAGACAAGTCTCCATTTATACTGGAGGAGGGAATTGCTTAGACACTTTTGCAGGCCCATTATTTCTACTTACAGCCATAGCATCAGTACAATTAATGATGTTACTGTGTGATTCAATATTTTCCAACTCAGAGGAAACTGGGCACTGCCACAACTGAATAAACAGATAAAAGGTCACAGACTTGAAATGTTAACTGTTTCTCTCTCCTCAGATGCTGCCAGACCTGCTGTGTATTTACAGCACTTTGTTTTTATTTCACAACTGACTATTTTTGTATAATTAAGCATTTTCTTACCATGGTGTATTACAGGTGTGTGTTAATGTCAGATAACGGACTCCAAGTTCATAGAACATGCGCAAAGCTGCTAGACTGCTGTCAATTCCATGTCCACCTTCCATTCCAATAAGGCTGGCTATTTTACCACTCTTAAATACATCCACGATTCCTTTAATAGAATTAAACAATATTGTTACACACTCCAAAAACGTTATTCCTATATACTGACCATAGCAACCTTATTGCTGATGCCTTGTTATCTAAAGTTTATAGCTGTGATGTTTTTGGGATTAAACAGTAATATTCAGAATTAATAAGACACAGACTGTTGCATGCTGTTAAAAACATAGATTCCTTCATTCCTTACAGACACCTCTGCTGATGTGTGTATGGTAGTCTTAAGTGGACAAAATGCACAATGCAATTTTCAAAACACTACATCCCTCCTCTGCTTAGTATATGAAAGGCATAGCATGTTTCAATGGTTTTTTCCAGAAGTGTAAACAATAAACTTAAACATTACTTGAACATTCAACTTCACCAGTAATACTATTACATATTCTGACTTTTGTATTAATCCAACAATGAACTCAGTCATATACAATGAGATGGAAGATTTGTTCACCAACTGACAATAGTTCACTTCGTAACAATCACTTAAGTATGGCAGACATTTTCTCTCATGGGTAGGATATCGTCTGACATCAGGTGCAGTCTCATTTGACTCATGTTCTTCATCTGAGATATCAATGTTGGAATCGGATTCAATGCTTACAAATGACGTTTTCAGTGACTTGAAGAATGATGCGTTTCGTGTGATGATTTGCGAACCGAGCTTAGCAGTGATCATTGATCTTTGTCTTGGTCACAACGAATGGTTGGATGTCATAAGGGGTTGTTTGTTTTCCAATATGACCATCACGTTTCACAGGTACTTTATCTCCTGGCTTTAGTGGTGTAGCTCTTAATTTCATGTTTTGCTGTGCATTTACTTTCATTCAATCCTTCTGTTCGCGATCGCATTTGTGTACGTGTTGATCATTAGCTCCGCAGGGTAGCCCAGGAAGACATGTTCACATAGGACATGCAAACTTGAGTGTAGCTGGAGGTTTTTCTGTAGTCGAGTGAGCAGTTGCTCTGTAATTGCTCTTAACTGTAGTTGCATCACTTTTTCAAGGTACGCATAAATCTCTCGACTTCTCCACGAGCTTTTGGCCAACAGAGTATGATTTTGTCGATGAGTGAAACCTAAGTAGTTTGCAAATTTACTAAACTGATTGCTGTTGAATGAGGGTTCATTGTCACTTCTCACCATTTGAAGGATTCCAAACAAGGCGAAAATCTGGTCAAGCTATGGGATGACTGCTTTTGATGAAGTTGACATAACTATTTCCATGATTAGGAAACTGCTGTAGTCATCATTACACTTTATTTATAGCCTCCTTGCAGCAGTTGTTTTGCAGCATCTCCACTGGTGGAAAAGTGTGATTACAGTGTAACATGTTTGCATTGGTAGTTTCTATTTTGCATGTGGAGTTAGGAATCTAATATTAAAAATATTATATCTGTCAATTTTTTGTAAGTTTGTAGATCTCTCAGTATTGACAGTCAGATAATACAGCCTTATAACAATAGGGATAGTATGGCATGTATGGGATAAATTAAGGCCATTTACCATAATTGAGTCAAATTTCATTTTTATGAAAATATATTCTGATATTTCTGTTGGTGCTTTGGGTGTTAGATTTCACAACTCTGTCCATTATGGGCGGCACAGTGGCGCAGTGGTTAGCACCGCCGCCTCACAGCTCCAGGGACCTGGGTTCGATTCTGGGTACTGCCTGTGCGGAGTTTGCAAGTTCTCCCTGTGTCTGCGTGGGTTTTCGCCAGGTTGCAGGTGATAGGTAAATTGGCCGTTGTAAATTGCCCCTAGTGTAGGGAGGTGATAGGGAATATGGGATGACTATAGGGTTAGTATAAATGGTGGTTGTTGGTCGGCACAGACTCGGTGGGCCGAAGGGCCTGTTTCAGTGCTGTATCAATAAATAAATTATGCTGTGAAAACTGTAATGAGTGGCATTTATATATAACTATGGATTTCATTTTTGTCTCTTAGCATGTTTAAAGTTGAGAATTAACTGTTGGTACATGGACTAGGGTCACAGATTTAAGGTTTTGGGCAAGAAATGCAGGGGGAATGTGAGGAAAAACTTTTTTACGCATCAACCTCACTTTGAACAGCTGGAACCTGTCATAGCCGCAGAGTGCATTGCACTGCTGAACGACAAGAAAGCCCCCAGCGAGTTAACATCTGTAGCACTGAAAACAGCCAGAAGCGCTGCACAAAGAACAGCCAGGCGCTGCGCAAATGACTACTGGCAACACCTATGCAGTCATATTCAGCTGGCCTCAGACACTGGAAACATCAGAGGAATGTATGATGGCATTAAGAGAGCTTTTAGGCCAACCATCAAGAAGATCACCCCCCTCAAATCTAAATCAGGGGACACAATCACTGACCAATGCAAGCAAATGGACCACTGGGTTGAGCACTACCTAGAACTGTACTCCAGGGAGAATGTTGTCACTGAGACCGCCCTCAATGCAACCCAGCCTCTGCCAGTCATGGATGAGCTGGACGTACAGCCAACAAAATCGGAACTCAGTAATGCCATTGATTCTCTAGCCAGCGGAAAAGCCCTTGGGAAGGACAGCATTACCCCGGAAAAAATAAAGAGTGCTAAGCCTGCTATACTCTCAGCACTCTACCAACTGCTTTGCCTGTGCTGGGATGAGGGAGCAGTACCACAGGACATGCGCGATGCCAATATCATCACCCTCTATAAAAACAAAGGTGACCGCGGTGACTGCAACAACTACTGTGGAATCTCCCTGCTCAGCATAGTGGGGAAAGTCTTCGCTCGAGTCACTTTAAACAGGCTCCAGAAGCTGGCTGAGCGTGTCTACCCTGAGACACAGTGTGGCTTTCGAGCAGAGATCGACCATTGACATGCTGTTCTCCCTTCGTCAGATACAGGACAAATGCCGCAAACAACAGATGCCCCTCTACGTTGCTTTCATTGATCTCACCAAAGCCTTTGACCTCGTCAGCAGACGTGGTCTCTTCAGACTACTAGAAAAGATCGGATGTCCACCAAAGCTACTAAGTATCATCACCTCATTCCATGTCAATATGAAAGGCACAATTCAGCATAGTGGCACCTCATCAGACCCCTTTCCTATCCTGAGTGGTGTGAAACAGGGCTGTGTTCTCGCATCTACACTGTTTGGGATCTTCTTCTCCCCACTGCTCTCACATGCGTTCAAGTCTTCAGAAGAAGGAATGTTCCTCCACGCAAGATCAGGTGGCAGGTTGTTCAACCTTGCCCGTCTAAGAGTGAAGACCAAAGTACGGAAAGTCCTCATCAGGGAATTTCTCTTTGCTGACGATGCTGCATTAACATCTCACACTGAAGAGTGTCTGCAGAATCTCATCGACAGGCTTGCGGCTGCCTGCAACGAATTTTGCCTAACCACCAGCCTCAAGAAAACGAACATCATGGTACAGGACGTCAGAAATGCTCCATCCATCAATATCGGCGACCACGCTCTGGAAGTGGTTCAAGAGTTCACCTACCTAGGCTCAACTATCACAAGTAACCTGTCTCTCGATGCAGAAATCAACAAGCGCATGGGAAAGTCTTCCACTGCTATGTCCAGACTGGCCAAGAGAGTGTGGGAAAATGGCGCACTAACACGGAACACAAAAGTCTGCGTGTATCAAGCCTGTGTCCTCAGTACCTTGCTCTATGGCAGTGAGGCCTGGACAACGTATGTCAGCCAAGAGCGACGTCTCAATTCATTCCATCTTCGCTGCCTCCGGAGAATCCTTGGCATCAGGTGGCAGGACCGTATCTCCAACACAGAAATTCTCGAGGCGGCCAACACCCCCAGCTTATACACCCTACTGAGTCAGCGGCGCTTGAGATGGCTTGGCCGTGTGAGCCGCATGGAAGATGGCAGGATCCCCAAGGACACATTGTAGAGCGAGCTCACCACTGGTATCAGACCCACCGGCCGTCCATGTCTCCGCTTTAAAGACGTCTGCAAACGCGACATGAATTCCTGTGACATTGATCACAAGTCGTGGGAGTCAGTTGCCAGCGATCGCCAGAGCTGGCAGGCTGCCATAAAGGCGGGGCTAAAGTGTGGCGCATCGAAGAGACTTCGCAGTTGGCAGGAAAAAAGACAGAAGCGCAAGGGGAGAGCCAACTGCGAAACAGCCCTGACAACCAATTTTATCTGCAGCACCTGTGGAAGAGTCTGTCACTCTAGTATTGGCCTTTATAGCCACTCCAGGCGCTGCTCCACAAACCACTGACCACCTCCAGGCGCTTACCCATTGTCTCCCGAGACAAGGAGGCCAAAGAAGAAGAAGGGGTAATGACCTGGAACTCACTACCAAGAGGGTGGTAGAAGTGGAGGCAATCAATGATTTCAAAAGGAATTTGGATGGGCACAGGAAGGAAATAAACTTGCAAGGCTAAGCTGATCGAGTGGGGAAATGGGACTGACTGGATTGTGCCAGAGACCAGAGAGCCGGCATTTACAGCCTTCTGTGCTGTAAAGGACTTTGACTCTATGATAATAAGCAAGTGTTCACCAGTGGGCAAATCTGTGAAATCAATGCAAACTTCAATCCATGGTCCTGGAGGTAGTTCAGACATCTTGAGAGGATCACGAGGATTTGACATTCTGATTGCTTTACATGGCAAACATCAATTGATTTTGTGCTCTACCATGCAGTCAATTCTTGGCAACTATACCTTTTCCCTGAGGAGTTGTTTGGTCTCATCTATTCTCCTGTGACCTTCATGTGCAATATCGAGAACACATTCCCTCAATGATTGTGGAATGATAATACAGTTGCTGCATAACGAGATCAGATGTAGTTATAATGGTGAACACATTTTGAACATTGTGAAGGCTTTTCAGCGTGAGTGATTTTGCTTGTAGACGGTCTCTTGATTACGTCTTTCCTGTTTCATGATTCCATAGCCTTCATACATCGTTGTTTTATTGCTGCTTTGATGTTAGCTAGTTTTAGCGACTTTAGCACCGCATTTAGGCTTACGTAGTTAAGATGCTGTTCGGCAACCTTTTCCTCACAACAAGTAGGACTGACTGATGGTATCGGATGTCGTGAAAGGTAGTCTGCTGGGTTGAGCTTGCCTGGCTGATACTCAACATGGAACTCGTACTCTTGTAGTTTGAGTATCCAATGTTCTATTCGAGTTGATGGTTTGCTATGTGGATAGTTGAACAAGATCACAAGTGGCGGATGATTGGTTATTACTTCAAACTCGCTTCCATACAAGTAAAGATGAAAGTGTAAGATATCCCATGTGATTGAGAGGGTTTCTCTCTCTGTTTTATTTATTTAGAGATACAGCACTGAAACAGGCCCTTCGGCCCACTGAATCTGTGCCGACCAACAACCACCCATTTATGCTAATCCTACATTAATCCCATATTCCCTACCACCTACCTACACTAGGACAATTTACAATGGCCAATTTACCTATCAACCTGCAAGTCTTTGGCTGTGGGAGGAAACCGGAGCACCCGGCGGAAACCCACGCGGTCACAGGGAGAACTTGCAAACGCTGCACAGGCAGTCCCCAGAACTGAACCCGGGTTGCTGGAACTGTGAGGCTGCGGTGCTAACCACTGCGCCACTGTGTCGCCCTGTGCCGTTGTTTGCGAACAACGTTGCTCTATAGGCGTTGGTGATCTGCTTGCCATCGCAAAGATTGATGAGTTACTTGTCGTCTGTCTGCACGAGAACTGCATCAAAACCAACCGGGCTTGTATCCACAACTAGCTGGGTGGTTTTCACAGGGTCGAAAGAGTCATTTGTGCAGTTTGCTGACAGCCATAATTTGATCTGTTGTACTGTTTGTGTGCTGATGATCCCTTGTATCAAATCGCTTAGGGGGGCAGGCAACATAGCGAGGTCATGAATGAAGCAACTACAGTACATCATGAGTCCTAGCAGATTCTGGACTTCCTGCACATTTCTAGGATCTGCAGCATTTGCAATGGCTTCAACTTTACGTGGATCAGGTGATACTCCTTCACCATTCAACACATGACCTAAGAATTTTTTTTCTATTTGTTCCTGGGATGTGGGCGTTGCTGGCAAGGCAAGCATTTATTGCCCATCCTAATTGCCCTTAAGGTGGTGACAGTGAGCTGCCTTCTTGAACTGCTACAGTCCTTGGGGTATAGGTACACCCACAGTGCTGTAAGGAAGGGATTTCCAGGATTTTGACTCCACGACAGTGAAGGAATGGCGATATAGTTCCAAGTCAAGATGGTGTGTGGCTTGGAGGGGAACTTGCAGGTGGTGGTGTTCCCATGCAACTGCTGCCCTTGTCCCTTTAGGTGGTCGAGGTCATGGCTTGGAAGGTGCTGTTGAAGGAACCTTGGTGAGTTGCTGCAGTGCATCTTGTAGATGGTACACACTACTGCCACTGTGTGTCAGTGGTGAAGGGTGTAAATGTTGAATGTGGTAGATGGGGTGCCAAATCAAATGGGTTGCTTTGTCCTGGATGGTTTCAAGCTTCTTGAGTGTTGTTGGAGCGGCACCCATCCAGGCAAGTGGAGAGTATTCCATCACACTCTTGATTTGTGCCTTGTAGATGGTGGACAGGCATTGCAGAGACAGGAGGTGAGTTGCTCACCACAGAATTCCCAGCCTCTAACCTGCTCTTGTAGCCACATCATTTATGTGGCTGGTCCAGTTCAGTTTCTGGTCAATGGTAACCTCCAGGATGTTTATAGTGGGGGATTCAGAAATGGTAACACTATTGAACACCAAGGGGAGATGGTTAGATTTTCTCTTGTTTGAGATGATCATTGCCTGGCACTTGTGTAGCAAGAATGTACCTTGCCAATTATCAGCCCAAACCTGGATGTTGCCCAGGTCTTGCTGCATCCGGACATGGGTTGCTTCAGTATGAGTCGTGAATGGTGCTGAACATTGCACAGTGAACATCCCCACTTCTGACCTTATGATAGAGGGAAGGTCATTGTTGAAGTAGCTGAAGATGGTTGGGCCTAGGACATACCCTGAGGAACTCTTGGGACTGAGATGATTGACCTCCAACAACCTCCATCTTCCTTTGTGCTAGATATGACCCCAACCAGCGGAGAGTTTTCCCCGATTCCCATTGACTCCAGTTTTGCTCGGGAACCTTGACGTCATACTTGGTCAAGTGCTGCCTTGATGTCAAGGGCAGTCACTCTCACCTCAGGAGTTCAGCTCTTTTGTCCATGTTTAGACCAAGGCTGTAATGAGGGCAGGGGCTGAGTGGCCCCTGGCAGATCCCAAATTGAGCACAGTGAGCAGGTTATTGCTTATTAAGTGCTGCTTGATAGCACTGTCGATTACACCTTCCATTACTTTGCTTATGTTCGAGAGTAGACTATAAGGCGGTAATTGGCCGGGTTGTATTTGTCCTGCTTTTTGTGAATAGGACATACCTGGGTAATTTTCCATGTTGCCAGATAGATGCCAGTGTTGGAGCTGCACTGGAACAGCTTGGCTTGGGGCTCGGCCAGTTCTGGAGCACAACTCTTCAGTACTATTGCTGGAATGTTGTCAGTGCCTTCAGCCATTTCTTGATATCATGTGGAGTTAATTGGATAGGCTGAAGAGTGGTATCTGTGATGCTGGGGACCTCAGGAGGAGGCAGAGATGAATCATTCACGGCACTTTTGGCTGAGGACAGATGCAAATGTTTTAGCCTTGGCTTTTGCACAGATGTGCTGGGCTCCCCCATCATTGAGGATTGGGATATTTGTGGAGCTTCCTTCTCCTGTTAGTTGCTTAATTGTTTGCCACCATCCATGACTGGATGTGGCAGGACTGCAGAGCTTAGATCTGATCCGTTGATTGTGGGATCGTTTAGCTCTGTCTATTGCATGCTGCTTCTGCTGTTTGACATGCAAGTAGTCCTGTGTTGTAGTTTCACCAGGCTGACACCTCCTTTTTAGGTATGCCTGTTGCTGCTCCTGGCATGCCCTCCTGCACTCTTCATTAAATTCTGCTTTCATTGAATAAGCAATTGCTTTTGTTCAAGGTGAGGCTACATGCTCTGAGACATTGTAGTCATGCAGGTAGGCGTGTCCAGAGTTAACTTTTTCTGCGACCGTAGATGAGAATGTCATCACTGATGTTCAGCATGCCTTCAGGTCCTTGAAGTGCAGATTGAATCATGTGCTGAAATACCTCAGCTGCTGAGTTGACTCCAAAGTTGAGCCTCTTGTATCGAAAAGTCCAATGCGAGTGGAGAATACAGCAAGATATCTCGATTCCACTGCAAGATTAATTTGATGGTAGCCTTTTTTGAGGTCTGGTTTAGTGAAGTGTTTAGCACCATTCACTTTCTCTATGATGTCATCAATTGTTGGTGTCAAGTTTCCTTTCTCGTTGTATGGCTTGGTTTGGCGATCGCATATCAATGCAGATTCTAATCTGGTTCTCGCTCTTGGGTTTCTTGACAACTCGTATGGGTGAGACCCAAGAGGTAGGCTCATCCCCAACTTTCTCAATAACGTCAAGGTCAAGTAGGTGCTGAAGTTCCTCCTCTGTCTGCTTTCCGACATGAAAAGGTATTCGTCACCATTGATGCATGACTGGGGGCACATTAGGGTCTACATGCAACTTGCATACAACACCTTTCAGTTTGCTGACACCAGTGAAGCTGGCAGTGAGGAATATAGTTATGCGCAGAAATCACATCTGTGACTGCAATCTTGTGCAGATCTGCTGCTGTGTGGAATCTGATAAGCATGTCACAGTTTCCAGATATGACATAGAATACAGCCTTCATTCTAGTGTCTTTGAATTAGGCTAGCATTTTGAAAGTCCCGAGAACCTTCAATGTTTTGTCACTATTGTAAGGAAAAATTTTTGTATTCCCTGGTTTAGAGAGAATGGGCAATCCTGAATTTTGTTGAACTTTCTGTCTCCCATGACATTGACAGATGCTCCTGTATATGTGAGAGCATCTACGTCCTCGCATGGTCACGGTCACATGCGCCTGTTTGCTTATCCGAGAGCGCACACAGAAGTATATTCAGGATCGTCCGCTTCTACATTGGCTACATTCTCACCCTTTTGCTGTGGTACGCATACGTGACATCCTTCTGTTGGTATTGGTCTTAGTAGTTGATTTTGCAGATGAGTGACAAATACGAGCCAAATGTTTGGGTTTTCCACAAGCTTTACACTGTTTACCAGTAGAAGGACACTCTATCCAATGTGGGTAAGCACTGCCACAGTGGATATATTCTTTGGATAGGTCTCAACTCTGTGAGATTGCTGTTGTTACTTTGCAGGTGATTTCCTGACACATGAGCAATAAACAGTGATCACAGGAGTTGAATTTGGAGTGTGGTTGGCAGCCTCGACTTCAGTCGGTCTGGACTCAGTGACAGCGATCTTGCTAATTCCAACGGCTCTGACAGCTTTGTGTCTTTCTTGGGCGCTTTTTGGCGTAGTTGACTAGGAGAGACAACCTTTGATTATTTGTGTTTTGATTTCCTGTTTGACATGTTCAACATCACTAAAGTTACATTTGGTTGCTAGCTGCCTCAATCTCATGCAATATTGGTGAATTGTCTTGTTTGCTTTTTGTTTCGTACGTCGGAAGACAATTATTTTGTATATGGCATTTTCTTGGGTGTGAAGTAGGTTGTTAGTGCATTTTCTGCCAAGTTAATTGTCTCAATGATATCTTCCAATTCTTCACCTCCATAGTGGAGAAGTAAGGCCTTTTTCCTTCTGTCACCGGTAACTGCAAAACCTGCCATTGCGTCTTCGAAATGTCACAGCCACTTTTGCCAACATGGGAATACAGATGATTGTGCTGAATGCACATCAAAAGGTGGTAGACTGGGCATAGACAACACCACAATGATCAGCAATACAGTGATAGTGCATGATCAGGGATCTGGGATTGCGTTCCTTTCAAAGAAAACTTCTCTATAACAATCTGACTTTTTTATTGATTGGATGGTTATTTTGGTGAGATCAGTGCGTGTGTGTACACTGTGCAAGCTTTCTGTGTGTGTCTAACAACCTCAATGTGTTCTGTGAGTCTCTAACTTAAAATGCTGCCTGCAGAAAGTAGACAACCTTCCAAAGGTTTCGTGCCTGAAAGAAATGTTTTCTATTTTTCACCATCTTGATTGCCATTGTGATGTTCATGGGACTAAACAGCAATATTCAGTCAGACTTAGTAAGACATAGAACTGCTGCTTGCTGTATAAAAACATGGATTCCTTTATTCCCTTACCAACATCCTCTGCTGGTATATGTGTATATGGTAGCCTTAAGTGGACAAAATGCACATTGCAATTTTCAAAACACTACATCTGTCATATTTTGTCTAAACATGGACATGGTAAAAATGTCTCTTAAGATAGCACTACCCAATTTCAAAGTCACAAACCATTGCTTAAATCCGCAACCTCATTTTTATTAATTACCCAATTCCTCAGCTTTCCCAATTCACAAATCTCACCTGCATGTGTTCTTCAAATCACAAGAGTGCAATGAAATATTTGTGAATTTCCCCTTCACTTTTGCCTTCTTCAGTTTTCTAGCAAAGTGCAGACATTGTGTACATTTAAAATAGCACCTGTTGTGCAAGGACAGAAATGTATTTACATTCCTCATCCAAATATGGACCAAATAATGACATACCATCAGCTGTTGTCGTTAGATGAAAATCTTCTGGAAACATATGTACCATTCTTTTTATCACATCTATTTGTTCCAGAGTGTGGCGGACCGCATCTTTATTCTGTGCATTACAGGGCACATAAGCAACCCAAAACTGATGTAACAAAGCAGAAACACGTGATATTGGACCAGCAAAGTCAGATAACAAGGCAGTCATAGATAGAGTCATAGAGAGATACAGCACTGAAACAGGCCCTTCGGCCCACCGAGACTGTGCCGACCAACAACCACCCACTTATACTAATCCTACATTAATCCCATATTCCCTACCACATCCCCACCATTCTCCTACCAACACTAGGGGCAATTTACAATGGCCAGTTTACCTATCAACCTGCAAGTCTTTGGCTGTGGGAGGAAACAGGAGCACCCGGCGGAAACCCACGCGGTCACAGGGAGAAGTTGCAAACTCCGCACAGGCAGTACCCAGAACCGAACCCGGGTCGCTGGAGCTGTGAGGCTGTGGTGCTAACCACTGCGCCACCCTATTTTGTGCTTGCATTTTGTCCTGTTCAGTCCTTCTTTCTATTAATTTTAAAAAAATATTGTAATTGTCCATTTCCACATCTTCTTAATATGAAAGATGTAATAGAAGTACTTATCCTGACATAATTCATGATTATGCATCTCTAATGATATTCCACATTAGTGAATATTAAAATACACAGCCTGTATTTTTTTTCATAACATTTTTGGAACATTGGTAAAGGTGAAGGCAACAGGAATGACTTCCACTTGCACTATAATGAATGTTATTACTCGAAAAACAAAACTTTTCTTGTTGTGAATGGATTGCTTCCAGCAATGGTGAGAGCAACAATGAATTAAAGGCCTGGTTTATAATGAGGCTTTATATGCTGAAGTGTGGGGCTGATGTGAAATGATCACCTTCATTACTGTACTGCAAACTTATTAATGGTACAGATGATTTCCTAAGTTATTTCCCTTCACCACCAATACTCCCCCCCCACCCCCAAACACACCATAAGATTATAGCAATATATTTTTAACACATCAAAGTTGAAGAAGAATCTACTACCTGAGCACCAAGCAAACCAGTCCGGAGCTTTTCAATGTTGGTCTGAGTAATATTCCAAGTATTAAGGTCTATTGCAGAAAGATCATTGTGAACCCTCTTCCTTAGCTGCCACGGCAAGTCATTGTGTCTGAAATAATGAAAGTTATGTCCCTTTTAAAAGAAAAAATGAATTCTTACATGGGTACAGTAAATCAGTACACAGATGCATCACAGTGTGGATTGGTAAAGCATCATGCAAAGTGTCCCCATGCAAGTGAGTTTCCAAGTATGTACCAAGTTTTCTGCAGATATGTTGAACTGATGCAAGTTACTTGCTTTTTTCAGTTAACTGGTTCCTGACAGATGCAGAAATCGAAAGTTTCATTTTTGGGTTTTATACAAGATATTTTACTCTGGTTTAACATTACCAATCATTCCTGTGAGCAGACTTTGCATCCCCGAAATACCAAAATCTGCCTGATACCTGGGTAAACAATTGAAAGATTGAACAAAAGACTTGTCACTGTATGCTGGCTGACTCAAAGGCACATGTCATCATGTGATTCTTATCTTTGGTAGGCAGATTGAATATACATTGTATCAGGTCAAGCATTAGACTGAAACCCAATAGACATTTAACATAGCAAAGGTAATGAAGAGCATTCAGTCCATATAGATAAATGAGGTATTCTTCCTACCAAAATAGAATAAGGAGATCACATACACCTTGGAAAATAAGTGTCGAAATGGGGTAGAGGAACATAGATCTGGGGGGTTAGAATAGATAGGTGCTTGATGGCCGGCACAGACACGATGGGCGAAGGGCCTGTTTCTGTGCTGTATAACTCTATGACAAATGACTCTATAAGTAATGGCGCAGGTTGATAAAACCATAAAAATAGCAAACAAAGCACTGGAGTTTATTTCTAGAGGGTTAGAATTAAAAACCATAACATATGTTGGAATGGCTCCAGAGATGAGGGATTTTAGCTACAAGGTTAGGTTGGAAAAGCTGGGGCTGTTCTTGTTGTGTTATTGCAGACTGAGATAAACTTGGTATCTTGAGAGGTGTCACCTTCAAGGGAAAACAAGTGATTGTGCCCAAAGCTCTCTGACAGGACATCTTGTCACAGCTTCACCAAGGCCATATGGGCATAGAGCGAACAAGACGACTGGCACGAGACACTGTTTATTAGCCATGGATTAGTAATGTCTCAAAAGGTTAGTGAGGATGTGTGAGGCATGACAGAGCCACCAGTCACAACAACGCAAAGAACCTCTACACCCTCACGGTCTATTGGTCCAAAATCGCCATTGACCTATTTTCCGTTAATAGAGAAGACTTTATCGTAGTCACTGACTATTTCTCCAAATTTCTAATTGTCAGACAGGTAAAAGACACTTCAAGCACGGTCGTCACAGACATATTAAGTGCTATATTCAGTCTATTCGGCGCACCTGAAGAAATCATTTCTGATAATGGGCCACAGTATATGGGCAAACCTTTCAGAGATATGAGCGCCAAATGGGGCGTAAACCATGTGACGGCCTCACCACATTACTCTAGGTCTAATGGTCTTGCCAAGTGAATGGTTCGCACAGTCAAAGCACTTATCCTAAAGTATAGGACAATGAAACAAGATCTTCGTGTTGCCAGGCTCCACCTCAGAGCTACACCTATGGATATGGGCTTACCATCACAAGCAGAAATCATGTTTGGCAGACAAGTGCGGACGACTCTACCAAGCCATTATCTATCCAAATTCTCTGAGGTGCAGGAGACACTGCTTGAAAAACAGGGGAGAATGAAGATGGTGCATGACCGACATGCAGGGTCGGAACTACCTCAGCTACATGTAGGACAAAAGGTCAGGGTCACACACCCCACAGTGAAAACGTGGTTACCTGCAGAGGTGTCTGGAGTGTGCGGTGAGCGTAGGTCCTATGAGAGTACAACATTTGGTGAGAAGGTACCAAAGCCAACTGAGAGAGGTGTGCATTACCCCAACTGCACACGGCGGACTCGAGGGAGCATGTTCAGATGGTGGGGTGCAACAGATCAACAGGATGGCAGCCAACACATTGACAACATGCCTGCAAAGCCAGGACAGCCGAGGGTGAAATCCACATCCCCAGAAGGTTATACCATAACCAGATCTGGAAGAGTTATCAAACCACCAAGACGATATATGGATTGTTGAGCCTCTATATTTGTAAAGTTCATAATCTTTATCCATGTGTAAATAATTTTGATGTCATCTAATTTAATATGTTTCTTACTTTTAGCATATGAGACTTGTCTTTGGAAAGAAGGGGGATGTTGTGTGATTACCTTTAAGAGTAATGTACCTTTAAGATCTTAGTTTGCTAATCAGCGGAGTACCAGGAGGTAGTCATGTGACTACATGCCAGGCTCGCTCTGTAACTGTAACACCAAGAGGCAAGTCCTGTAAATACATAGCTCTGCAGTGCATAAATTAGTTAGCTGTTTAATAAACCTGTTTTGAGATCTTCAATCAACTGGATTCCACGCATCTCATTTATGTTGCATCAGACAACATAAAAAGCTTCTCATTACCGTTCTCCTTGGAGCTAAGGAGATTGTAGGGAGATTTTATAGAGGTGTACAAGTTTGGATAAAGGTAATCAAAGAAAAATTGTTACCATTAGCTGATGATACAAGGACTAGAGGACACATATTTAAAGTTTTGGGCAAGAGATGCAGAGAAGATGTGAGGAAGTACTTTTTTTATGCAGTGCACGGTAATGATTTGGAACTCCCTGCTTATGTGGGTGATGGAGGGAGAGATAATCAACGATTTCAAAGGGAAATTGAATGGATACTTGAAGGAAATATACTTGCAGGGCTATGGGGAAATGGGACTGACTGGAATGCTCTATGTTTAGCTGGCATGGACTCGGTGGGCCTAACAGCCTCCTTCTGTGCTGTAATTTACTCTATGACTCGATGTTAATCTAGTAAAGCACCTTGGTCGGACCATGCTTGTAATAGTTCTGGTCTCATGATAAAAAAGGACATAGAAACACTGAGAAAGGTGCAAGAAAGATTTACTAGAAGGATACCAGAAACAAGAGGTTACACCCATCATTATAGGCTGGGGCTCTTTTCTCTGGAAAAGTGAAGGGTCAGGGGAGACCCGATAGAGATCTTTAAGATTATGAAAGGGTTTGATAGGGTAGAAGTAGAAATGTTTTCACTTGCAGGTGAGACCAGAACTAGGGGCCATAAATATAAGATAGTCATTAATATATCCAATAGGGAATTCAGGAGAAATGTTTTTACCCAGAGAGTGGTTGGAATATGGAACTCACTGCTGCAAGGAGTGAGGTAAATAGCATAAACTAATTTTAGGGGAAACTAGATAAGCATGAGGAAGAAAGGGATAGAAGGACCTGCTGATGGGGGTCAGATGAAGAAGGGTGGGAGGAGGCTCATGTGGAGCACAAACACTAGCATGGGCCTTTTGGGCCAAATGGTTTGTTTCTGTGCTGTAAATACTTTGCGATATTTCAACATATATTGAAAACAGATACTACTTCTTACATGGTAAAACATTACCACAGGATTGCAATAGTCCAATCTCTGCCAGCTATGGACCGACCAGCTAAGCAACTTCAGGTGAGCGCACAAATGGAACCTTGGCCAGAGAACTTTCCATCAAAGGCACTGCAAAGACTCATTGGCGCACTCACTCTTGCAGGGTCAACCCATGCCTTTCCTCTATACACAACCAATCAAAACGGCTACATTGCATATTAATTACCCTATGAGGTTTGGAATTGAATGGAATAGCTTGATTTATTGGTCAAGTACTTTGAATTACCTCAGATAACTGATTATTAACATGTTGTGCAGTTGGCTTTCAAAGTGATATTTGATGTAACAGCACTAATAATTGAGCAATCAACATTAACAAATTAAACTGCATTTGTTGGAAACTAAAACTCAGTTGCCTCAGCCCACCAGACAAGGATGTTTATTCTTGTAACTTGCAGAAATAGCCATCCAAAACTAATATTGTGTTCATAATGCAGCCAGCACTACAGAAGCCAAAATGATAATTGAAGCCAGACAAAGAAATTACATTTGTGTCAGAACATACTTGAGATTTCAAACCAAACAATTGAAAAAAAAATCATATCAGTAACATATAACTACGGGATATACGCTCTTTCCATGCAGGATTTTGTTCCCACTTACCAAGGAGAACATGGGGTTATTCACCACCTGGACAGTAATTTGGTAGCATGGATGGCCATTGTAGACTCCATCAATTTTCCATTCCATGTTATTAAAATTGGGTGTGTTCTAGGCTCAACTATCACCAGTAACCTGTCTCTAGATGCAGAAATCAACAAGCGCATGGGTAAGGCTTCCACTGCTATGTTCAGACTGGCCAAGAGAGTGTGGGAAAATGGCGCACTGACACGGAACACAAAAGTCCGAGTGTATCAGGCCTGTGTCCTCAGTACCTTGCTCTACGGCAGCGAGGCCTGGACAACGTATGCCAGCCAAGAGCGACGTCTCAATTCATTCCATCTTCGCTGCCTTCGGAGAATACTTGGCATCAGGTGGCAGGACTATATCTCCAACACAGAAGTCCTTAAAGCGGCCAACATCCCCAGCTTATACACACTACTGAGTCAGCGGCGCTTGAGATGGCTTGGCCATGTGAGCCGCATGGAAGATGGCAGGATCCCCAAAGACACATTGTACAGCGAGCTCGCCACTGGTATCAGACCCACCGGCCGTCCATGTCTCCGTTATAAAGACGTCTGCAAACGCGACATGAAATCGTGTGACATTGATCACAAGTCGTGGGAGTCAGTTGCCAGCATTCGCCAGAGCTGGCGGGCAGCCATAAAGACAGGGCTAAATTGTGGCGAGTCGAAGAGACTTAGTAGTTGGCAGGAAAAAAGACAGAGGCGCAAGGGGAGAGCCAACTGTGCAACAGCCCCAACAAACAAATTTCTCTGCAGCACCTGTGGAAGAGCCTGTCACTCCAGAATTGGCCTTTATAGCCACTCCAGGCGCTGCTTCACAAACCACTGACCACCTCCAGGCGCGTATCCATTGTCTCTCGAGATAAGGAGGCCCAAAAGAAAGAATCTACAAGGGGTGAGCGATCTGCTCTGCCATATTACCCAGGCTATGAAGATGAAAACTTACCGCTATAAGCTGAACTACTGTGCTGCTCCGAACCCTGTGTAGATGGCAGATAATTGATAAACTTGGGAAAAGAACCACAGTACACTTCTTCTGGAGGGAATAGTACCATCTTTGAAACTCCAGTCTTTATATATAATCACTCATAATGAACAAAGATATGTGACAACAGCATGAAATCAACTCACCCACTTAATATTCCTTTCAACCTCAAGGCAAGCAATTGAGGAGTAATCTGGATACATTACCTTAGACATTTAGAAGATTAAGATAGCTAGCATATCATAGCTGCCCTCTGTAGATTTTTTCACCATGCTGACAACAGCTTTTTGCCTAATTCATATGAGAATTCTGAGGCTTGGGACAACAGAAGCAGGAAGACGTTACCTGGAGGCCAGGTTTGTGAACACATATTCAGTGGTTTAATGCCTACTTTTTTTGGATTGTAGAGAGGCAAGCAGTGGCTGCTACTGAAGCTCTCAACCTCAATCTTCGTAGCATCACTGTTTGATGAGGTTTGGTGCGTTATAAGGAGTCAGCAACATATTGGGAACACACATTTATTTATTGCAAGTTGTGTCACTTACCATGCTGCTTGCAAATGTTCTTAGTATCTATTATTTGCATATCAGGGATTTAAACCCACCACTGTTTGCTATTGTGATCACATAGTGACTACCCAATCCAGAGATTGTCCCTTTTGGGTTGGAAAATTGCCAAAGTCACACCACTATTTAAGAAGGACAAGAGAGAGAGAAGCTAGGAAATGATAGGCCTGCTTAGGTGATTTGTTTTTTTAGTTAATTGTGCTCACAACTCAAACTGGCAATGGATTTCTGTTTGTACAAGGCCATCTAACCATTTTGGAGCCAGTAAGTCAAGAATCCTAAACTTAATTTGATGGACCAACTTTCACATGCCTAAAATAATTGTAAAAACACTGACTTAGTACCATAACTGATTAGATGTGTCCGTCTTGACGACCTTGTAACATGTAATCAGGGCACAAAATGCAAATATTTGCTTTTGCTCCAGATTCACTTGAAACCCAGTGCAGGGTCCTATGCTAATCCAAATATTAACACTCACAGCAATTTACATAATCAAGTTTGAAAATATAAGCTGTCATTTTTCAGATTCAGTGAAGAAAATCTTAAAACAAAGTGCAATATGCAATTTCGACACAATTGGGAATATAATTTACTTACCCATCGATCAATGTAGTATTTTTCATTAATCGCTCAGCTTTCTGACGAAAAGGAAGTATAGCTGTGTGTTTTTCAAAACCTTGCATTAAAATTAGCACCAGTAGAACTTCTGGAGATTTTACTATCATTTCTACAGGACTTTTAATATTTCTCACAACTACAATGTGCTTTTTGCTGATTGACCTTTTTGTTAAAGTGTCAAGACTTTTTAAACAATGGTTTTGTGTTACAGGAAACCGTTCCCTTGTGTTGTTCGACAATACAAAAATAATAGCTTTAATGGCATATCCTGTCAGTGTGTGTTATGGTTTAATATACAAAGTCAGATGGGATGCAACATAGATCTTTTTATATATATATATATATATATATATATATATAAAACCAATTACTTCCGACTTAGAATTTGAGGCACAACATTCAGTCGATTTTTGTCCCTCTGAAGAACGTTCTGTTTTTAAGACCCTCTTTGCCAGTTTTCAAAACGCACTTTTTGTCCTTGAAGATATATTACTTTCGTATATACTTTATTTATTTTATTTAGAGGTACAGCCCTGAAACAGCCCCTTCGGCCCACCGAGTCTGTGCCGACCAACGACCACCCATTTATACTAACCCTACAGTAATCCCATATTCCCTATCACCTCCCTATACAAGGGGCAATTTACAACAGCCAATTTACCTATCACCTGCAAATCTTTGGCTGTGGGAGGAAACCGGAGCACCCGGCGAAAACCCACGCAGTCACAGGGAGAACTTGCAAACTCCGCACAGGCAGTACCCAGAACCCTGGAGCTGTGAGGCTGCGGTGCTAACCACTGCGCCACTGTGCATTTAAAAATTTGAAAGGATTTCACCTAAATTCTGCCAAAGGCTTTTCGTGGCTGTCTGTTATTTGGCTTACTGAGGGATGAGATGAACTGTGAAGAGATGGATGCTTAATACAGTCCATGTTTAAAGTTATGAATAGGACATGCCTTTAGTGGGCAAGACACTTTCTTTGAAAGAATTAACATTCGTTAAAGTAATATAAGTAGAGCACTGAATTAATATATTTTACTTTTTTTTACATTATTTGAAAATTAAGTTGTTTCTGGCAACTAGGTGGCAAGAAGCAAGCTTAAGCACTTGTCATATTATTTCATTTTACCCTGATTTTGTTCTTGCAAATTGCTTCCTGTTTCAGTTTATAAAATTCATATATCCTGTAGTCAAGCTGCCAAAGAGTAGTGTACACAAGGTCAGGTAACACATGTATAACCTCTCAATAAAACACACCGCTTAGGACACTAATGGAACATAGACACGTTGTTTTCAATGTGTGTGTGAAAACATTTTAGAGTTAAGCATAACAAAAATATTTTGCTTCATAAAGGCAATTTTCAGTCACAGGAGAGGTTAAATGAGTTTTACATTTATAAGTTTAGTTCAAAAGTAGTAGTTGTAGTAGACTGCGTTTTCATTTTTACCATGCGATTTGGCAGAAGTAAAATCCCTTTTTTATTGTTCACACATGCGATGCATTCTCCCAATACATTTATCAATCTTTCACTGTTCAAGCTGTATGCAAAGCCAGCTAAAGAATAACAAGGATCATATTTTTGTAAATGGCAATAAAGCTTTTGAACCATTGCCATCTGAAATTCAACACCCAGGTTAACATTTAGGCGTGGACTAAATGGGTGGTTAAAGGGAAGGGGAATAAAGTGATATGGGCACATGGGATTAGGACCACTGCTTCTGGCAGATAAAACAATAACATGAACTGGTTAGGTCAAATGACCTGTTTCCATGTTGCTACGTAATTCTACGATCACAGCACAAAGCTCTGACCAGCTAGCACTTAACTCTCCCCTGAATAAAGCAGAACTGCATTTGGAGATAACACATTAAGTAAAAAAAAGTGATATATCGAATGTATCTTGTTCAGTTTTTTTAAGACAAAGATTTATTACCAAATTACAAATGGTATACTGAATAAAACATAATAGATGACAAACATTACAAGTAAAATAAATTAAGCTAATGTTACACAACATTTTAAGAAGTACAATAATTAGAGGTACTACAGGTCTGGTTTTGTTAACACAGAAAAGTTTGATCAGTTCTATAGTAAGAGATCCATATAGCTTTTGGCATTAAGGCATGCAGCTTAACGTGCGGATCGAACTTGAATACACATTCCTACACGCGTACACTCATACAGTTCCATTATCAAAAAATATTGTCAGTTTTCTAGAGTGCTATGTTTTGGCTAACAAAATGTTTTAGTGTTGTTGGTGACACCTGGGAAGAAAAGGTACATGTACTCAAAATAATTCTTAAGTAACAAACAGTTTGTCATATCCGTTCAGATATCAAATTTGAAACTTTCCTTGTACAATCATGGATCTTTAATAATTATATATTATATTTTAATTAAGTGCTTCAAACTATCCAAGTACGGTGCTAGTGGCCATCTTATGAAGCTTTTAATATTTTTCATAGATTTTGGATTTATTTTATGATTGGAAATGTAAGCAAAAAACAAATCGAAAATATAACATCAGATGTGAATGGGATGCAAACTAACAGGAATAAAAAGACATTTGTGTTGGGATATAAAGGCTCTGGGTTATACCTTTTAACAGTTAAATCCAATAATGTCTCACAAAAGCAAGTTTCTCCTTACCATATACTTGTGGCATGATCACATAAAATAAACTTTTGTAAAGTAAGGCAGTTTACAGTTTTCTCTCTACCAATGATGCGCAGAACTTAATCTTTCAGTCAATCTTGTAATAGCTCAGGGTTCAGTAATGAGGACGTACTCGTAAACTCCTTACGAGCCAAGCTGAATTCGGCTTCAAGAGGAACAAAAGTCTTTTGACACCAATATTCAGATAGATCCTTACCTTTATCCTTTCGGCCACTATAACCTGGAAACACGAATATCCATAATTGATTCTTAAATGTATGGAACAACATGTATACAGCTGTTTAAGCAGTTCTTTAACCTCTAGCTATTGACTTAATATTCTTCTTCCCCTGTCCCTTAGTATGTCCTCTAGCCCAGTGTCAGTCACTGGTAACTTAATGTAAAATAGGTTAATAATGTTTCTCTAGTCAGTAGTAGAATTTATGTAAGATTTTGAGATTTTACCAATGCAGCAGACATTACACAGTGTCAAGTACTCTGCATACATTAAGTTGAACTCACTTATTTACATTAATAGGATGTTGCTTTGTCTATCAATAGGTTACAACTATCACAATGAATTCAATTTCTCAAAAATCCTAGTCCCATTTATATTGCAATTTGAAAGCAAACCATTCTTATCTGGTTTGAAAATAGCGATATAAACACAAACACCTTGCAAACCAGACTGCATCAGACATTTAATCGCTGGTGGCCAAATAATGTACTGTGTAAATAAATACATATAATTGGGACAAAACCTGAAATTTTCCAGATCCATTCACCATGTACAAATTCTCAGACACTAGCAGTTTGGATTTTAGCAGCACACTCAACCAAGGCCCTTTATTGTTATTATTATTGTTTTTCACACAAGTGCCAGGCCATTTAGGCTTCACAGTTTTCCCAAACACTGCTGAGTTTTAGGAGACATATTAAGGGAAGGGATGTAAGGGTAATACTCAGCAATTACAGGCCAATGAGTTTAATCTCGGTGGCGAGAAAGCTTTTTGAAACGGTAATCTGGGACAAAACCAACAGTCACTGTCACAAGCCTGAAATAATTAAGGAAAGCCCGCACGGATTTGTTAAGGGCAAATTATGTTTAATTAATTTGATTGAATTTTTCAATAAGGTAACAGAGGATTGATGATGATGTACATGGACTTCCAAAAGGCATTTGATAGTGTCACATATTAGGTTTGTCAGCAAAGTTGAAACCCATAGAATAAAAGGGACAGTGGCAGCATGGATATGCAGTCAGCTGAGTGACAAGAAACAGAGTAGGGGGGAGCGGTTGATTTTCGGACTGGAGGATAGTGGGATTCCACTGGGGCTGGTATTAGGACCACTGCTTTTCATGATCTATATTAGTGACCTAGACTTGGATGTGCAGGGCACAATTTCAAAATTTGCAGATGATACAAAACTTGGAAGTATTGTGAACTGTGAGGAGGATAGTGATAGACATCACGAGAACATAGACAGGCTGGGAGAATGGGAGGGCATGTGGTATATGATTTGATGCAGACAGGTGTGAGGTGATACATTTTTGGTAGGAAGAATGAGGAAAGGCAATAAAAAAACAAAGGCTACAATTTTAAAGGGGGTGCCGAAGCAGAGGGACCTGGGGGTTATATGTGCACAAACTTTTGAAGGCGGCAGGGCAGGTTGAGAAAGCAGTTAATAAGGCATACCGGATCCTGGGCTTTATAGAGGCACAGAGTACAAACACAACGAAGTTATGGTTCACCTTTATAAGACACTGGCTCAGTCTCAACTGGTGTATTGCATCCAATTCTGTGCAATGCACTTTAGGAAGGATGTGAAGGCATTGGAGAGGGTGCAGAAAAGATGGGAATGGTTCCAGGGATATGAGACTTCTGTTAGGTGGATAGATTGGAGAAGCTGGGACTGTTCTTAGAGAAAAGAAGGTCGAGAGGAGATTCGATAGAGGTGTTCAAAATCATGAGGTGTCTAGACAGATAGACAGAAACGGTTTACATTGGAGGAAGGGTTGAGAACCAGAAAACACTGATTTAAGATGATTGGAAAAAAAAGCAGCAGCGACACGAAGAGAAACTTTTTTTTAATGCAATGAGTGGTTAGGATCTGGAATGCACTGCCTGAGAGTGTGGTGGAGGCAGATTCAATCGTGGTTTTCAGAAGGGAATTGGATTGTTATCTGAAGAGAAAAATTTGCAGGGTTAAGGGGAAAAGACAGGGTGATGGACTAACTGACTTTCTCTTAGAGAGCCAGCATGGACATGAACAGCTGAATGGCCTCTTTCTGTGCTGTAACCATTCTATGATTCTATTAATAACCTTTGCATCACAAGGACAGTAACAAAAATAGATTTTTGTTTAATTGCAGTACTTGAAAGTTACTGTGCAAAGTACCCATTTTAACTTACAAAGCAGGTATGTTGCTTCTATGAACGCATGAAAAAAATCAAAATCATACTGTTATTGAAAGGAGAAAATTTTAATAAAACCTATTAAAAAGCCTCCAAATTTCTAATTTCTTCATTTTTACCATTAATATAAAAGGAAAAAGATGTTTTATATTGGCAATTTTAGTTTTCAGATAAAGATTTTCTATAAAGCTTGTTAAAAGACCTGAATATTGCCAATAGCTTTTGCTGCTTATAAAATGTATCTGCAACAACTGATTGCTACCAAATATATATTATAATAGGTTTGGCACCACTGCACTGATTAATATGGTTAGCTTTTAACGCCATACGCTGGGTCTTTTGTAGCCGCACTTTTTTTAACCACTGACCACAAAAGATCCAAACTGTCAGAGGCAAATGCTAAGTAAACCTAAAGGATGTATTATATATGTGGAATTGTAGCAGAAATAATTTGCACGATCACAGGGGTTGAAACTGATAGAATGATGTGATTAATTTTCTATGCTTTCCAATATAATTGAAACACTGTCTAAAATAGAGAACATTGAAAAGATTAGGTCGAACTGCTGGTTTCAAGTAAACATTCAAACCATTCCAAACAGGTTCCAATTACAATCCCACATATAATGCCAATTTATACGGCTGATATAACCAAAAAAATTGGGCTTAACCCAGCACTGCGTTTACCTATTTTAGTCAGTGGAAAATGGGCTATTTTAGTGATTTCTATGAAATGTTTCATTCAGTTCCACAATCTGTGGTGCAAAGTAATTGTCAATAGCCAAAGCTTTGAAAATGTGAAAAGTCAGGCAAAGTTCAACACAATAACCTTTGCATTTCCTTTCAAGTAACAAAGAAAGTGACTAATGTTGAATACATACAGTAAGTTTTACTGGGCAATATCAAATGCATTTGCCACAGAATATTCAGTACATATTTACCTTGCAGTAGGCAAGGATATCTCGCTGAAACACAATCTTCACGTTTTAAAAGGGACAGCAAATTCATGGGAAAGAGTTTGGCAACCTCCTTTTATCTGTTGACACTACACCATAATAGTTCTTACTGAAATGTATTATTCCTTTACTTGTTTGTGGTAGGGTTCATGATGAAACCAAATCACTTTTCTAGCTTTTCTCACACCCAAGTACTAATTTAACCAAATATGTACATGAAGACAGTGCTGTCTTTATATTCCTCAAAGGACATATCTTCATTTTAGATACCACTGGGTATAAATAGCAAAATATTTCCTCAAATATTTAAACTTTAAATAGATTTTCAACTGTTTTAATTGCTGTTTATAAGGCCAGTTTATTGCTCAAACTGAAGAGTTAAAATTTCAGGGTATTTTAAAAAATAATCAAGGTCAAAAATGGACAGTAAATTCAAAGGTAAAATCGTCCATTTATCATTCAGTCACAATACCTGCATTAAAAGCAAAACACTTAACTCATTGTAAAAAATCTTTACATCTTTTAAATATTATTCACATCAACTTTCTCTTGTCTGTTAAAAGTAAATCCAGCATAAATTTAAAATGTATGATACCTTCAATTACATAGCCAAATTTTAAGTGGACTAAGTGCTCTCAAATGGACTATTTTATCAGTTGTAAGTTGAATCTTAGCAAGGTACCATATACTGCTTGTTCAGCACATATGATTCAGTGCAATATTTCTTTAAAAAAGAGGGAAATCATAATTTTAAGCAGTAAAATCAAAAATTATAAACTTTCCAAGGACTCATTACAAATCAAAATTTGAATATTTATTTTAATGTAAGTGGTAGTCTCTACCAACAAAAGCCCAGGACAAACGTCTGAGGAGTTAATGGTTCTATAACTATTAGTCCATTAAAGATGCTTTTGAATAATTTCCACTTGTGATACAACATATTAAAATGAAGATTCTGTATACTCCCTTTAAATAGAGATCTCAAAGCCTAGATATTTCATCTGAAGCATCACAACCCTTGTGAATATTCGCAAACCTTAAACTGAACTAAAGTTAGCAATATCCACTCCTCCAAATAAAAAAAAGTTTTAAAATGCCAGTGTACGCTATGTTTGCAACAAAGCCAATTTTCTGACCCCTTTGAAATAACTCAACATATTGTATGGAATTTCAAAGATAATCTGTCTGTTGTAAAATTAGGAATTCACAGAACAAAAAAAATAAGACAGATTAAAGCATGACAGTCTTTTAAAGATGTACAAAAAAAAAAGTGTTAACATGGGACAAGCTACAGATAAGGCTTTTTTCCTTTCTATTTATAGTGGAATTGTAGAGCACGTATCAGAGGCTACTGTGTTTCAAGCCAGCCTGCTGCAATTCCTAAATAAAGGAATACCTGTGTAGACTCAGATAAGAACAGCTCCCCAGAAAATTGTGTTATGAACCAAAACTTTGAACAAAACATTTGTTCGAAATTTAATAAGGACAAAGCTTCCCCTCAATAACTCCTTCACCTATTGCTGTCCTTAGAAGAGATTTGTTCAGTGACAGTATTATAAAATAGCACCATGAGCAAAGTGCATTGTGAATGCAAAAACTTCACCGCCATCTAACCGTTCTATGCAATAGCTAAAAACTACATGCATAAATATAAAAAAAGTTTAATAAATACAGAAATACCATCTGTGCCTAAAATGACAGTATTTAGGACGTGATGTGGAGCAGTGTAAGAGAAATTGAAATATCAAAATGTTCCTTGAGCATCTTGCTTGCATCTAGGTTATTTATATGTAAGGTTTTACTTGCAGTAAGTTCTTACAAAGGTGAGAACTGTAATGTTTACAACATTTAAAAAAGACAAGAATCACTTTTTGAAATGTTAACATTCACTTTTTGTTCATACTAGTACAAGCTTATCTCATGACTTCATCCACAAAGAGGCAATATGTATTGTAAATATAGGTTCGTCAGGTTGATTTAGTCAGAGCCGCTCTGTTCAGGCTGGGAGCAGTGGTCCTTGTTGAGGATGATGTTAATTATCTCACCCTCGTGCTCCTTCATGTGGTCCATCAACAGCTCTTTACTGGTGGATTCAAATCCACAGATACAGCAACAGAACAGTAGGACACAGTACTCCATGCCAGCATGAGTCTGACTTCCACTTTTTCCTGGTGAATCAGAGACATTTATGTCTGAATTCAACTTCTGGCATTTTTCAGGGCTTCTGGTTTCATCAGTAATGTGGCCCATCGTCTCTGGAGTTGACACAAGCTTATCAGAAATTATAGGAGGAGGCTGAATTGATGGTGATGATATTTCTTCAACATCCTCAGCTGAAGGCTTCCTCTGAGGTTCTTGAGACCTAAAGCAAGTTAGAGATTTGATATAAAATACACACAGAGAAAGTAAGTTTTTGCACTTCCTGTAACCTTTCCATTCAAAAAAAAGTGCTTTGGTTTGTTCCATATTAATAGTGTCCGCACCTGACGACATCTTTCATTTTAAATACGGTTTTCTCATTAATGGGAGCCTGTGACAATGTAGTAGCAGGCTCCAGCCACTGGGTGACATGGTGGAGCAGTTGGTTTTCCTCCCCTTGGTTATGAAGTGGTGCAATACAGGATGGAGACCTTTTTTTTAATGTTCCTCCCTCCAGGCTAGAAATAATCCTCAATTTTTTTTTTAAGCCAGTGCTTTCCTCAGGCCTCCAGTCTCTTTTGGGACTGTGGTGGCAGTGCAAAATATAGCTACCTAGGGCTGAGCTTCCCAGTGCGTGTCTATTCTCTAAAAATTTTAATTTCATGGCATTAATCTCCCCTTAGAACTAAGCAATGCACTGACTGCCATCCCATAGACACTACATCAATTGTCTGCGTCTCCTGAAACGTGATGCGCTGGATACAGTAAAGAGGCCTAGTATGATGAGGGGTTTCCGTGCCTGAACACCAGCACCCTCCCCCCATTACTTGCCTTGCTGGAATGAACAGTTCAACACAACTTGTTTACTTGGCCCCAACCTCAGCCTTCAGAGAATAATTATCTAATCCAAAATTCAGCAGTCGTTAGGAGAATCCCCACCTACAAACCTCTTCCTCCTCGAGTAGAAAATTGGAATTGGGATCTCGGTAGGAAGAACAAAGAGAGGCAATATAAACTAAAGGATCCAATACTAAAAGCGATGCAGACCAGAGAGACCTGGGGTATATGTGCAAAAATCGTTGATGGTGGCAGGGCAGGTTAAGAAAGCAGTTAAAAAGGGGTATGGGATCCTGGGCTTCATAAATACAGGCAAAGTACAGAAGCAAGGAAATTATGATGAGCCTTCATAAAACGCTGGATCGGCCTCAACTGGAGTATTGTGTCCAATTCTGGGTAGCGCATTTTAGGAAAGACGTGAAGGCTTTAGAGAGGGTGCAGAAAAGATTTACGAGAATGGGGGACTTCAGTTATGTGGATAGATTAGAGAAGCTGGGGTTGTTCTCCTTAGAGCAGAGAAGGTTGAGAAGAGATTTGATAGAGGTGTTCAAAACCATGACAGAGTAGATAAGAGAGGAACAGTTCACACTACTGGAAGGATCAAGAACCAGAGGACACAGAATTAAAGTGATGGCAAATGAATCAAAAGGTGACATGAGGAGAAACATTTTTATGCAGTGAGTAGTTAGGATCCGAAATGCACTGCCTGAAGTGGGTGGAGGCAGATACAATCGTGGCTTTGAAAAGGGAGTTGGATAAGCGCCTTAAAGAAAATGAATTGCACCGCTACGGGGACAGGGCATAGAGTGGAACTACCTAAACTACTTTTGCAGAGAGTTGGCATGGGCTAGACGGGCTGAATGGACTCCTTCTCTGCTGTAACCATTCTATCACTACCACCCAAAACCCTTCTCCTCCCCACATCGACAATAAAATCACGTCCCCAGTGAAGAAAGCTTCCTCTCCCACTGGTGGAGGAAGTACAGGAGCAAGGATGTCTTACTGCAGTTATACAGACAACAAAAACAAGAAATGCTGGAATCACTCAGCAGGTCTGGCAGCATCCGTGGAAAGAGAAGCAGAGTCAACGCTCCGGGTCAGTGACCCGAGGAAGGGTCACTGACCCGGAGCGTTGACTCTGCTTCTCTTTCCACGGATGCTGCCAGACCTGCTGAGTGATTCCAGCATTTCTTGTTTTTGTTTCAGATTTCCAGCATCCGCAGTATTTTGCTTTTATTGCAGTTATACAGAGCCTTGGTGAGACCACATCTGGAGTATTGTGTGCAGTTTTCGTCTCCTTATCTGAGGAAAGATGTTTTTGCCATGGAGGGAGTGCAAAGAAGATTTACTAGGCTGATTCCTGGGGTGGCAGGATTGACGTATGAGGAGAGATTGGGTCGACTAGGCCTATATTCACTACAGTTTAGAAGAATGAGAGGGTATCTCATAGAAACCGATAAAATTCTAACAGGACTAGACAGGCTAGATGTAGGGAGGATGTTCCTGATGGCTGGGGAGTCCAGAACCAGGGGTCACAGTCTCAGGATATGGGGTATGCCATTTAGAACCTAGAAGAGGAGAAATTTCTTCACCCAGAGGGTGGTGAACCTGTGGAATTCTCTACTGCAGAAGGCAGTGGAGGCCAAATCATTAAATATATTCAAGAAGGAGATAGATATATTTCTTAATGCCAAAGGGTTCAAGGGATAGGGGGAAAAAGCAGAAACAGGGTACTGAATTAGATGATCAGCCATGATCCTTTTTGAATAGCAGAGCAGGCTCGAAGGGCCAAATGGCCTACTCCTGCTCCTATTTTCTGTACCTACTAACCCCCCCACCTTCTTCTCCCCTCCCAATGAGAATGAATAGAAATTGACTGTGTGAAGTGGGAGTCTACCTTCTTACTTCCCTCCTGCTCACCAAAAATCAGAGCCTTAGTGGGGTTGACCATCTCCTCTCCACTCCCAAAGAGAAGAACGTCTCCATGCTCAGTAACCCACTTTTCTTCTACACAACCATAAATATAAACTCCTACCTGTACAAACACTGTGTAACCTAGCATTGAAAATTATTCAAATCACAGTTAATCAAACAGTGCTTAGTCCAATCACTAAATCTGAAGATGTTCAACTACTTCTGTAGAGTTGAATCAAACGTTCACAACAAAAGTACCATTAAAAGCTTGCACTATCAAATACATTTATCCTCACCTGCTGCTTTGAGAAATGGCTTCATTTATGGCCTTATTCACCTGTTCATAATTATAATTTTGATCACTTGCATGTTTCCACATATGGGACTTCAAAGACGGAGGATGGCTACACACATAACCACATAAAGAACACCTATCAGGAAACAGAACCAGATAAATTGATCTGTATTTTGTTTTCATCCAGGTAAATTCAATATATTCATAAAACCCAATATAACCAAGTAGTCTCACAGCTACAGAAATAGGCCCTTAACCATAGGGTCATACATCTGAATTGCAACCTTGATTAATATTCAAATGACTACACTGCCACTGGCTAATTTTCAGGTTTTTGAACATGATGCTCAATCTGGTGAAAAGAAGAATTTCATATTCTGACTTTACAAAGGTAATGCAAGTCAAATTTTTAAATTGCAGATCGATTGTATGAAGAATTTTTCTGAATTCCCAAAATTATACAACATATCATATGATGTAATCAAGTGGATATGCAATGATATACCACTTAAAGCTTCCACTCTGGTTACCATATTTCAATACATTCTAAAGTTCAAAATACTTATTATTCAGGGACACTAAGGGGAAAAAATCTAAAATTCATTAATTGGAAGAATCTGCTTAAAGCTAGTAAATATATTTCAACACTTTCCAGCAGAATTTAGGAACCAGAGTAAATGGATTTTAAACTAGTAACATAAATGTATGCATTTTTTCCAGTCATCTTCCACTGATTATTTTTACCAGTAGCCCCACCCAAAAATGAACTCTCCAACTATGTGGCTGCACCAGATTATAGCATCTGCACATCAAAGCATACATTCTGCAAAGGCATTGTCAATTATTAAAAAGCAATTTAAATGAACTAGTGAAGTGAGTGGGTGTATTAGGAACATATACATTTGGTACTTTGCTAAAATGCTCTTCAGACTTATGGGGCAAGATTTTGCATCGAGATCCTGACACCAGGATCAAATGGGGGTCCTGACCTTGAGCTGTGTGGGGAACAGCCATGCAGAGATTTTCTCTGAATTGGCCAATTAGTGGCCAGAGGGCGTGCTTGCCGTCCAATTAAGGACGACAGGGAGGCTTTTGAAGCTGGAGGACCAATAGGGGCCCTCCAGCTCAAAAGGAGCTGCAGCCTGCTGTTTCAGGTAAGAGAGAGGGGGCACCCTCTTGGCAACTTTGAAAACTTTTAAATTAAAAAATGGCCACAGCTGCTGGGTCACCATCATGGAGGGGAAATCCCTCCACAAGGTGGCCTACAGCTAGGTAGGTGGGGAGAGTCTCAAAGCCTGCCTGGAGCACTGGCCATCCCCGCCCCTGGTCTGCCGCCAGGCAGCTGGCCTGTTCCTGATGCCACGGGGCCGACAGGCCAACTGGAAAATTCTAGTCAGCCTCTAATAATTGGCCATTAACTTGGCCTGCCGCCAGGAAAATGGCCCATCTGCCTCTATTCCCACCCCGATATAGGGATTGCAAGTTTCACCCATAGTTTAGTGATAAACAATTAAGGCAAATATTAGGTATTTTATAGAAAATTACCTCAGTATTTTACATCCGCACTTAAACAGCAGTATTGTTTGCTGAACCTTTGATTCATTGTCTAACAGTTCAAAAGCTAGTGAGAGTATTGGTGGATTAGCATCAGGAATGGGTATCATACTTAAATCTGGAAATAGCAAACAGATTCAGCTGGGCTTTCAATACAACTCATGAAGTCTGGAGAGATTTTAAAAAGGTTAGTAAATTAACAAATGCTAGGATGCTATAAGCAACAAATGCTATAATTTCCCCTTGCCCTTATCCCTCCAACCCTCCCCATTCCTTCAAAGTGTTGAATTGGGCAGCTCCTTGAAATTCCATACTTGAACTAACTTACGGTCTGGTATCTAGGTGAATGCAAGCCACAGATTGATTTATCTTCGATTTAGTCTTACAGTTTTGACGAACTTCAAACTGAAACATAATTTTCCATCAAAGAAAATAATTGTTTATTCACTTGCAACTACTGAACTGCACTCATAATTTACTTACTTGTACTGTTCCAGCAACTGAACAACCTGCTGTTCTTGTGGATGGCGCCTCATGTGACACTTTAAGCTGTTCAGGTTTGTTGTAGCAAACTCACAACTACTGCACCTGTAAATGGATCAGGGACTGAATATGAGCATGCATCTTTAAATATTTGTTTTACTGTAATATAGTACTGACCTTCACTTTCACACCATATAAACTTGAAAAGGGAGCTTAACTAAAACTCTTCACCACTTCCCTCAAGGATGCTAACAGATTGTTTCTGTAACAAAATATTGGGAGCGTATATACTTTGAGTTCAAGGTGAAGGGTGCCAGGGTTGAGGGAAAGAAACTTTCACTTTTTATATAGGAAAGCAACAGAACTTAAAATAATTGGAATCATTGCTTCTTTACAAATTCAGGAGGGTAATGCATATAGGACTCTCCAAAAGCAAATGTTTAAAAAGGATTGTGCATCAGGTAGGAATTCATTGGTGGTGAAAAGATTTCTTTGTAATGAAGTTGTGAACCATTCTTTATACATTTGGCTGCAATTTCATTGCAGAGAGAGGAAACCTTCCCCTATCTTTCTATACATTCTAATTAACTGTGGTAAAGATGCCGAAGTCATAAACAACGCCACATATTAGGTTTGACAAAGATTTCACACCTGAAAATGTTCTCTGCACAGATGCTACCTAATCTGCTCAGCATTTCCAGCATTTTCTGTTTTTGTTTCAGATTCCCAGCAACTGCAGTTTTTTTTTGCTTTCTATTACTCTCTGACATGATTTGTCTTTCTTACATGGTTCACCTTCACTATCTCTTTCTGGTCTTGTTTCTCATCATATGTTTGCTAAAATTCCTTTTCAGCACCTGTCTTCAGCACTGCCTCAGAATTTGGGTTCCAGCTTAAATTTCACCCTTTTTCTCATTCACCCATAATTAAAAATTCAATCTTGCAGAGCTGTCCGGGTCCTCAGTTCCATCCATCCATAATTTTATCCAGTATTTACCAAAAAAATTTTCTTCTTCCCATCAGGTAGCAAGAACTGTAAGGTGCGATAATAGTTGGATGCTAGCCTACCTCCTGATCCCCTTTCACTTTCTTCTGACCCACCTCTCCTTTCAATCTCACCCTTTTCCATATTTTCAATATGTGTTTTGCTTTCTGATCCTGAATAATACATACTCAGCAAGGGTGCCAGCTTCATCCCTCTATGCCTCTACCAAAAAAGTTTCGAAAAGGGGTCCCAAAACATGAACTCGTCTTTCCTCTCTATAGATGTTGCCTGACTTGCTGCATGTTTCCAGCATTTTCTGTTTTTGTTCCATACAAGTTCTATTTATAGTTCTCTACATTGTAAGGAGGTTAAGAAAATCCTGAGTTGGCCATGGAATAAAAAATTGTGTACTTCAGTTGGAGAACCAGACATATAAATTTGAACTACTGAATCCATTAAGGACATTCAACATTGATTACATTCACAATATATTTGCACTTCAAAAAAATAGTGATTTATAAGGAAAGGACTGAATTTATATAGCATTTTTCACAACCTCATGATGTCCCAAAGTGCTTCCCAGCCAATTAAGTACTTTTGAAGTGTAGACACTGTTGCAAAGGAAGAAATGTGGCAGCCAATTTGCACACAAGTCCCACAAACAGCAATGTGATAATGTCCACATAATCTGTTTTAGTGATGTTAGCCGAGGGGCAAATATTAGCTAGGACAGCAGATGAATGCCTCTGCTTTGCTTCAACATTGTGACAAGGAATCTTTGGCTTCCATATGAGGGGGCAGACAGGGTCTTGGTTTAATATCTCATCTGAAAGATGGAACTTCTGACAGTACAGCATTCCCTCAGTACTACACTGGAGTGTCAGCCTTGATTATGTGCTCAAGTCCTGAAAGTGGAGCTTGAACCTTCTCACTAAGCCACCACGGACATGAAAAGTTACCTTCAAACCGTAATTAATGATATAAACAAGTAATAATTTATTTACTAATTCTAGTGAGTTCCTTATAGAATACCTTTATAGGACTGGGTTCAATGAGGTGCTCAGACATCAAAGCAGCAAAATTGAAAGGCACTCAACTTAAAGTAACTATTCAGTATGCTTCGTCAACACAAAATTGGTAGAAATGCTGAGTGTTACTTTGTGCAATAATGACTTTGTTGTTGCAGTATCTGTTTGAAGAATCAAATAACACAAGCATAGAAGACAGCCACTACCAAACGCATCTTCCCCTCCCGTCAGCATTCTAAAGGGATCGTTCCCTCCGCAACACCCTTGTCCACTCCTCCATTAGCTCGTCCCCTTCCCACGGCACCTTCCCATGCAATCGCAGGAGGTGGAACAGCTGCCCTTTTACCTCCTCTCTCCTCACTATCCAAGGCCCCAAACACTCCTTTCAGGTGAAGCAGTGATTTACTTGTACTTCTTTCAATTTAGTTTACTGTATTTGCTGCTCATAACGTGGTCTCCTCTACATTAGGTGACCGCTTTGCGGAACACGTCCGCTCAGTCCGAAAGCACAACTCCGAGCTTCCGGTTGCTTGCCATTTCAACACACACCCCTGCTCTCATGCCCACATATCTGTCCTGAGCTTGCTGCAGTGTTCCAGTGAACATCAACACAAGCTCGAGGAACAGCATCTCAGTTACCGATTGGGCACGCTACAGCCTGCCGGACTGAACATTAAGTTCAATAATTTCAGAGCATGACGAGCCAACCCCTTTTTATTTTTAGTTATTTTTTCTTTATTATTTTTAATTTTGTTTATTTTCTTTTAGTTTGTTTCATCATTCATTTTTTTTTAACCATATGCCTACTCACTTTTTCCATGTTTGTGCTTTGGGCCAGGGCTGTTCATTTTTCTGTCAATTGACACCCTCTCTGCACTAACGCTTTGTCTTTCACCACAACATTAACACACTCTTTGCCTTTGCTCCATGACCTTCTGGTCAGTTATTCTCTGTGACCCTCTGTCCTATCAACACCTTGCCTTTTGTTATCTCTTGCCCCACCCCCGCTTTATTTGCTTAAAACCTATTATATTTCGAACATTTGCCAGTTCTGATGAAGGGTCACTGAGCTGAAACGTTAACTCTGCTTCTCTCTCCACAGATGCTCCCAGACCTGCTGAGTATTTCCAGCAATTTTTTTTTTATATAACACAAGCATAGAATTAACTTTGGCCAACAATAAGGTTTTTTTTTTAAACAGATTTTGAAGTGAGAAACTATTTTACTAGTCTCCCTCACGTCACACACCTTGTTTTACATTATATTCGTATACCATTTTATTTTGTAGCTCCATTTGATTCAGTTTATGACAGAGGGAAGGTAAGGTGTGGGACTGTTAGTGAATGGGATTTGGGGTTGTGATTATTAGTATTGCTCTCGGATGAGTTATTCACAGATAGCCTGGGCAGAAAAGGGCTGTCTATGTTGCTTCCTTCCTTTCTCCTCTGCTTCCTCATGCTCCTGAGATTCTCACTGTATAGCTTGTGGCAAGGGCTGTGCTCTCATGATAATGAGATTGTACAACATGCAGCAAACCACCACGATTCTTGACACACGTTCTGCCGAGTACTGCAGGGCTCCTCCGGAGTGCTCCAGGCAGCTGATGCATTGTTTCAGCACACCAATGGTCTGCTTTATTACATTTTGTGTGGCAGCATGGCTTTCATTGTAGGCATGCTGTGCACGTGTGCTTTGGTTTTTGCACGGGAGTCATCAGCCATTTTGTCAGTGGATTGTTCCTGTTGCCCAGTAATCAACCTTTGATTTGCCGTGGTAGCTCAAATGCAGGTGGCACAGTGGACTGCTGCAGAATGAAGGCATCAGGACTGCTGCCTGGATACCAGGCATTGACCAGTATGATTCAGTGCCTATGACCACACAGCAGCTGAACAGTGAGGGAGTGACATCCCTTTTGGTTCTGGTATACAGCAGAATTGACATGCGATGCCTGGAAAGAGATGTTGAGTGCAGCCAATGGCACCCTGTACCATGGGGAAGCCTGCAATCCACGCAAAGCTGCTTGCTCCACTTGCTTCCCTCTGCCAAGACAGAATGTAATATAGTCATTGAATAGAGAGCTTCAATGAGCTCCCTTATGCAACAGTGGATGGCAAACTGCGAGATGTTGCAGTTACCTCCAGTTTCAGCCGAGAAGGAGCCAGATGCCTAAAAGTACAGAATCACAGAATTGTTACAGCACAGGAGGCGACCATTTGGACCATCTTGTCTGCACTGGCTCTCCGAATGAGAAATTTACTTAGTGCTATTCCTCTACCTTCTCCCCACAACCCCGCACATTCTTCCTTTTCAGATAACTGTCTAATTCCCTTTTGAATGCCTCAATTGAACCTGCCTCCACCACACTCTCAGGCAGTGCATTCCAGACCTTAACCACTCACTGCGGGAAAATGTTTCTCCTCATGTCGCTTTTGGTTCTGTTGCCAATTACTTTAAATCTGTGCCCTCTCGTTCTCGATCCTTTCACGAGTGGGAACAGTTTCTCCCCATCTGCTCTGTCCAGACCCCTCATGATTTTGAATACCTCTATCAAATCTCCTCTCAGCCTTCTCTGCCCCAAGGAAAACAGTTCCAATTTCTCCAATCTGTCTTCATAACTGAAGTTTCTCACCCCTGAAACCATTTGCGTGAATCTTTTCGGCACCCTCTCCAATGCCTTCACTTCTTTCTTAAAGTGCAGCGCCCAGAACTGGATGCAATACTCTAACTGAGGCTGAACTAGTGTCTTATACTGAACTTGCAGTTGTGGCTGCAGCAGGTGTTAAATTTCAGTGAGGATGTCCTTACTGAAGCGCAGGCATCTCATATACTGGGCTGGATTTTGTGTTGGAGGTGGGGCTCCTGTGCCGGGCTGAAAAGGCGGGGGGGAAAGCAGGCTTCTGCCTTTTTGTGCCAAACCGGCCCCCGCCCACCCCCGGTCTTTTTAAATATAAGTTTCAGGAACCGGGACTCCCCGTCCCTTTAAGGCAATGGCCACAGACTGTGCAGAGACCTTGGACCCGGGCCCAGTGCTGGAACCCCAGACTTCAGGCAAGTGCCGCGGGGTGACCGAGGCCAGTCCAGAAAGCCCTGGCGAGGAGTGTCGGTGGGGGGGGTGGTGGTCACGCAGTCCAGGGGGAAGGCAGGCCCCGGGGCGGGTGGGGGGAGGTGGGTAAAGTGGTTCCTGGCAGAGTTTCTCCGTAGGCCACAGATTGCCCACGGAGGAGGAACCCCCCCGCACTCCCCCCAAGTCCGCAGGGAGTGCGCCTTGTGTTACAAGTCACCCTCCCTGCATGCCAGAGGCACCCTCGCCGCTGATAAGATCCCAGTAGTGGCAGGAAGAGGCCCTTAATTGGCTGTTAATAGGTCACTTGAAGCCTCTGGGTGGGAAGGCTGTCGTCAACCTATCCCGCTCTGGGAAGATCACTTGGCAATGGGGAGGCGATGGGCCTTCCACTCCTCCACCCATTTCGATACTCTGTGCCTCCCCCTGCCTCAGGGGGCCACATAAAACCCTGACCATTGTTCCTTGCTGAGGTCTAGGTAGGGGAATTGCTCCCTGAGCAAAGAACAGTACAGCACAGGAACAGGCCATTCAACCCTCCAAGCCTGTGCCCATCTTGATGCCTGCCTAAACTAAAACCTTCTGCACTTCCGGGGACCATATCCCTCTATCCACATCCTATTCATGTATTTGTCAAGATGCCTCTTAAACGTCATTATCGAATCTGCTTCCACCACCTCCCCTGGCAGCAAGTTCCAGGCACTCACCACCCTCTGTGTAAAAAAACTTGCCTCGCACATCCCCTCTAAACTTTGCCCCTCGCACCTTAAACCTATGTCCCCTAGTAACTGACTCTTCCACCCTGGGAAAAAGCTTCTGACTATCCACTCTGTCCACGCCACTCATAACTTTGTAAACCTCTATCATGTCGCCCCTCCACCTCCGTCGTTCCAGTGAAAACAATCCGAGTTTTTCCAACCTCTCCTCATAGCTAATGCCCTCCAGACCAGGCAACATCCTGGTAAACCTCCTCTGTACCCTTTCCAAAGACTCCACGTCCTTCTGGTAGTGTGGCGACCAGAATTGCACGCAATATTCTAAGTGTGGCCTAACTAAGGTTCTGTACAGCTGCAACATGACTTGCCAATTTCTATACTCTATGCCCCGACCGATGAAGGCAAGCATGCCGTATGCCTTCTTGACTACCTTATCCACCTGCGTTGCCACTTTCAGTGACCTGTGGACCTGTACGCCCAGATCTCTCTGCCTGTCAATACTCCTAAGGGTTCTGCCATTTACTGTATACTTCCCACCTGCATTAGACCTTCCAAAATGCATTACCTCACATTTGTCTGGATTAAACTCCATCTGCCATTTCTCCGCCCAAGTCTCCAACCGATCTATATCCTGCCGTATCCTCTGACAATCCTCATCACTATCCGTAACTCCACCAACCTTTGCGTCGTCCGCAAACTTACTAATCAGACCAGCTACATTTTCCTCCAAATCATTTATATATACTACAAACAGCAAAGGTCCCAGCACTGATCCCTGCGGAACACCACTAGTCACATCCCTCCATTCAGAAAAACACCCATCCACTGATATCCTCTGTCTTCTATGACCGAGCCAGTTCTGTATCCATCTTGCCAGCTCACCTCTGATTCCGTGTGACTTCACCTTTTGTACCAGTCTGCCATGCGGGACCTTGTCAAAGGCTTTACTAAAGTCCATATAGATAGCATCCACTGCCCTTCCTTCATCAATCATCTTTGCCACTTCCTCAAAAAACTCAATCAAATTAGTAAGACACGACCTCCCCTTCACAAAACCATGCTGTCTCTCGCTAATAAGTTCGCTTGTTTCCAAATGGGAGTAAATCCTGTCCCGAATAATCCTCTCTAATAGTTTCCCTACCACTGACGTAAGGCTCACTGGCCTATAATTTCCTGGATTATCCTTGCCACCCTTCTTAAACAAAGGCACAACATTGGCTATTCTCCAGTCCTCTGGGACCTCACCTGTAGCCAATGAGGATGCAAAGATTTCTGTCAAGGCCCCAGCAATTTCTTACCTTGCCTCCCTCTGTATTCTAGGGTAGATCCCATCAGGCCCTGGGGACTTATCTACCTTAATTCTTTGCAAGACACCCAAGACCTCCTCCTGAGTGGATATGACTTCCTGCTGAGATCCCTTCTCCCCCTTCCAGCAGCTCGTTCTTCTCTGATTGGCCTCTGTTATTGTTCCAAGTCATGCGAGAATGCCTACTAGTGCACCCATGACTGGGTACAACTGGTTTGGGTGTAAGCCTTGCAGTTGGCAAAAACTCCTTTGACACCTGCCACACCACTCCCTGTGGACTTCTGCCACTTTAAACAACTATTCAAAAATCTTTTATAGGCATATAAATAGCAGAAGGGTAATAAGAGGAAGGGTGGGTCCGATTAGGGACCAAACAGGAGTTCTACGCAGGGAGGCAGAGGACATGGCTGAGGTACTGAATGATGACTTGCATCTGTCTTTACCAAGAAAGATGCTGTCGAAGTCACGGTGAAAAAGGAGGTAGTTGTGACACTGGATGGGCTAAAAATTGATAAAGAGGAGGTATTAGAAAGGCTGGCTGTACTTTAAAGTTGATAAGCCACTGGGACCCAATCAGATGCATCCGAGGATACTGAGGGAAGTAAGGGAAGAAATTGTGGAGGCACTGGCCATAACCTTGATACATGGGTGGCGCCAGAGGACTGGAGAACTGCAAATGCTACACCTTTATTCAAAAAAGGGTACAAGGATAAACCTAGTAATTATAGACCTGTCAGTTTAACCTCAGTAGTGCGCATTAAAGTTTTAGAAATGATAATCTGGGACAAAATTATCACTTGGACAAGTGTGGATTAATTGAGGAAAGCCAGCACGGATTTGTTAAAGGCAATTTGTGTTTAACTAAACTGATTGCGTTTTTGATGAGGTAACAGAGAGGGTTGTGGAGGATAATGTGGTTGATGTGGTGTTTGATAAAGTGCCACATAATAGACTAGCCAGCAAAGTTGAAACTCAGGGAATTAAAAGGGAACATGGCAGCATGTATATGAAGTGGATATGGCCTTACTATCCTTTACTATTTATATTCCTATAAGGAAACAGTGGTGAACAGTTGAGTTTGGACTGAAGGAAGGTATACAGTGGGGTTCTCCAGGGATCTGTACTTAGACTACTGCTTTTTTTGATCTATAATAATGACCTAGACTTGGGTGTACAAGGCACAGTTTCAAAATTTGCAGATGACACAAAACTTGGAAGTATTGTGAGCTGTGAGGAGGGTAGCGATAGACTTCAAGAGGACATAGACAGGCCAGATGAGTGGGCGGACACGTGACTGATGAAATTTAAAGCAGAGAAATGTGAAGTGATAAATTTTGGTAGGAAAAATGAGAAGCAATATAAAATAAAGGGTATGATTTTAAAGGGGTGCAGGACCAGAGAGACATGGCGGTATATGTGCAAAATTGTTGCAGGTGGCAGGGCAGGTTCAGAAACCTGTTAAGAAGGCACACGGGATCCAGGGTTTATAAATAGCCACATAGAGTACAAAATCAAGGAAGTTATGATGGACCTTTAAAAAAACCCTGGTTCAGCCTCTACTGGAGTATTGTGTCCAATTCTACACACCACACTTTAGGAAGGATGTGAAGGCAGGGTTCGGAAAAGAAAAAAAAAACCCAAAGTGAATTCTTGCAATCACAAGTGACAATGAGAGACTGAGTCATGGAACTCTCCGTATAGCTATATTGCAAACCTATGCAATTTCATTACAAAATAATACATGCAGTTTCCATGGATTCTATTTTATGCAATCAGTCGACAATTCATTGTGAAACGCTCCTCTAGCACCACTGATATGATACTGTGGAATTCGCTACCACAGAAAGCAGTTGAGGCCAAAACAAAGTATGTTTTCAAGAAGGAGTTAGATATAACTCTTGGGTTTAGAGGGATCAAAGGATATGGGGCAAAAGCGGGAACAGGTTACTGAGTTGGATGATCAGCCATGATCATAATGAATGGTGGAGCAGGTTCAAAGGGCCGAATGGCCTACTCCTGCTCCTATTTTCTATGTAGTGGGCTGCAGATGTATGTGCAAGAACTATAAAGACAAACATCAAAAGACAAAGTAAGAGCAAAGTACTGCAGATGCTCAAACTCTGAAATAAGAATAGAAAGTGCCGGAAATACTCTGCAGGTCTGGCAGCATCTGTGTGGAGAGAAACAGAGTTAACGTTTCAGGTCTGTGACCCTTCATCAGAACTTGAATGATGAAGGGTCACAGACCTGAAACGTTAACTCTGTTTCTCTCTACACAGATGCTGCCAGACCATCAAAAGACAAAAAACAATGACTATCAATTTTTCCTGACTTCATTCATTTTAAACTACTATATATTCCACAGTGTAAATTACAACAATACACTTTTGAAGGATGTTGTTATCCTGCAGCTACTATCCTAAACCTGGTATCTGTGGAATCGTGCAGCTGGGTGACTCATACTAAATGCCTGACTGTGCCTTCTTCCAAGTTATAATCAGCTCAGTGATAGGTTTAGAAGACTACTCCCCAGGTGACTGATTCTGACCATCAGGTACGTGGGGGTGAGAGCTCTGTTTTCCGCATAACAGAGATCTCATACTAGGTTTATAAATTGATAAACTAAGATTTTAAAAAATGCCACTACACAACACTAGAGTTGTACTATTCCTGATGGCAAAGTATGTAATAATCAACAGGTTCAGTAAACCCACCCAAGTTTGTAACTGATGGCTGAACTGCAGAGAATCAATGTGCAAAACTCAGAAGGTACAATTTATCACACCTACATACTCAAAACTTTTTCCATATTTAGCTAATTGTCAGTTGTGCCCACATGTTTTCTTCAATGAACATACATTAAAATCTCTCAATGTAATTTGTACTGGCAACATACAAATTCCTGGTGGAAACTTTTATTTTTGGTGGGGAAAAGGGAGTGAGGATTAGTTATATTGTCAGTGCAGGACCTCATGATTTTCTCCCATTTAGATTACAAGCCGATCACAATTTCTCAATAGTTAAAATGGAATTGTCTGACATTCTTTCTGACAACCTTGGGAAAAAAAATTTGAATCCTTTGAGATATTGTAACTGTAGCTTCAAAATAAGAGGTTTTGAGCACCAAAGCTACTTTAATTAAGATGTATTTTTTTACAAACTCACTACAGTAATTATTTATTGCATGCCTTTGTTGACACTTGTATAATCTTGTTCTTGAATAGTGACTATAAAGTAGGAAGAAACACAGAAATTATTCAAAGTGGGCTTCGGGAAGCCACAGGAAACTAGCACCTTCAGGTTTAAGGCCAAACAAAGAAACAGATTGCTTATCCTTTTTTGGAGATGCTGTTTGTTGAATAAACAATAAATTGAATGTTATATTAATGTTATGGTCAAAATCTGAAAATTGGTCCAAAAATTTATAAACAGTTTGGACTAATATGAAAATAAACCTCTGCTCAACAAGGTTTCAGAAATCGTTCTTAGTAATATGACTTAGAATAGTGACTCAGCCCACGAAGGTAAATACATAAACATCAGAGATGAAACTTCTGAAGTACAATTTCTATTCAGAATTGCAAAAGCTGAGCGAATGCAACACTGAGTCTACTATAGACAATACTGTGGCAACTGCAACATTTATTCAGAAACCTTACCCAAAAAATAAACATCTGAAGATATCTCATACTCTATGTATTAAATGGATCATTAGTCAGTCAAGGGGTTCTATGGTCACTTATAGCACCTCATTGAGCTTTCATATTCCACCAGTAAAAATGAATTGTATTCTCCTGTGTTTGTCAGACTTACAGGGTTTATGAGTAAAATCCATTTAAGTTAGCAGTTCAATAATCTAATGAGAAAGTCTGGGATCCAATTTCATATGAAATCTCCC
This sequence comes from Heterodontus francisci, assembly GCF_036365525.1. Lineage (NCBI taxonomy): Eukaryota > Metazoa > Chordata > Chondrichthyes > Heterodontiformes > Heterodontidae > Heterodontus > Heterodontus francisci. The sequence goes on from NC_090387.1 coordinate 40,804,443, forward strand.
ATTATTAATAGCCTTATTAACACATTTCTAGTGTTATGGTCTGAGCCAGTGGCAAGCAGGTCATCACACATTAACTCCAGAAAACATATATGTTAATGAATTGATTAATAACCTCCGCCCTCTTGTAAACTGGTTATTTCTAGATCACAGAGGTAATTCTAAATCATTGAGGTCATTGCACTTATATTTGTGAAGTGCTGTTGACAAAAGTTGACAATTGATATGCATGCATAGAACCAGGTGAATTGGTAGAAAACAATGCTTTAGGACTTATGTCTTTAAGAGATAATATCTAACATTTAATGAAGCCGTGTGCACTTGTTCAGATGTGCTGCATTTTTCTATGGATATGTTTCGTATCTGATTTTAGCCCAAACTTAGCAATGGAGCTGGGGGTGCGGGAAAAAAGGTAGAAGAGAAGGCAGAATCCACTATTAAAACATTTTTTATCAGCCATATACTAACATCTTTAATGCTATTATGAAGAGATACAAGCTTAATAGATGATTAGGTCCAGTTCCATTAGTACAGTATTGCAGCTTCACAGTTTATCTTTTTGTACAGAATATCAAAAACTCCATAGAGTCTCAAACATTACTGGCTTAGTCAGCAAATCATAATAATGCTTCAATATACCCTCTGCAGTAAAGGAAAGGAATGGAAATATACACCATTTATTGAATGGTTCAAGCTTCGTAACAAAGCATTGAACAATCACAATTATGATGGCCCAGATTTTGCTGGAGCAGGACATCACACTGAGCTCTGTTAGTTAGTTTATGCATGTTTAGGTTTTAAAAGTCTTTGCCCACAAAGGTGCTGAAAATGGAAGCGAATAATGGTATGACGGGGACAACAGGGCATCTGGGGCCTTGGTAAACAATGGGACAAATGGGATCACTTTAACCAATGAGCTGAAGGATTCAGAAATAAACAGAGGAAAGACTGAGAAGGAGATTGAAAGAGTGGGTGAATTCAATATCAAATCAGGTACAGACAGAAAAAGAGAGCGAAAGAAAAACTGGATTGAAAGAGAAAGAGACAAATAAAATTTAGAAACTGACATTTTTTAAATAGTGTAAAATGATTCACAACCTGAAGGAATGAGATTCCACACTTACAACTGTTCATTTTCTGTGCAAGATAGATTGGCAGTCATTAATAATGATCACAGTGTTGAAAGGGTATTTATGCTGTTAATTACTAGACTTAATTTTCTGTGGCAAATTGAATGGGTAATTACTGTGCAAATGCAGCAACTTCATGAAAATCACGAGGTTAAGCGTGAGATGCTGTTTTTGCAAAGCTAATGGTAGAACAATACTAATCAGTTAGCAACTTGGGGTATTTGTAATGCACGGGGTACTCTTGCTTGCTACAAGTTGCTACCTGATTTGCACAAGAAGTGTGCACTGTTCAGACTGTTTTTATCAGAAAAATGTTGGCAACATGTTAGCAATATGAAGCTCATGGGATTAAAGGGACAGTGACAGTGTGGTTACAAAATTGACTAAGGGACAGAAAGCAAAGAGTAGTGGTGAATGTTTTTTTCAGAATGGTGTTCCCTAGAGATTGGTATTAGGACCACAGTTCTTTTTAATATATAATAATGACCTGGACTTGGACATACAGGATATAGTTTCATAGTTTGCAGATGATATGAATCTCAGAAATGTAGTTAGCAACGAGGGAAGAGGCAGACTGGTGAAATGACTAAACATATGATAGATGAAATGTAAAGCAGAGAAGTATGAAATGATATATTTTGGAAGAATAAGGAGATGCAATATAAACTAAATAATGCAATTTTTAAAGTGGGTGCAAAAACAGAGGGATCTGGGGTGTATGCACACAAATCTTGGAAGGTGGCAGGAAAAGTTGAGAAGGCTGTTTAAAAAAAAAACCACATGGGATCCTTGGTTTTTATTAATAGTGGCATACAGTAAAAAAGCAAAGAAGTCATGATGAACATGTATAAAAGACTGGTTATGCCTCAGCTAGAGTACTGTATTCAATTCTGGGCACTGCACTTTAGGAAGGAGATCAAGGTCTTAGAGAGGTTGCAGAAGAGATTTACTAGATTGGTACCAGGGAAGAGGAACTTCAGTTATGCGGAGAAACTCGAGAAGTTGGGGTGGCTGTCTTTGAAGCAGAAGAGGTTAAGAGATTTGATAGAAGTGTTCAAAATCATGAATAGCTTTGATACGGTAAATAAGGAGAAACTGTTTCGAGTGGCAGACAGGCCATTAGCCAAATGATACAGATTGATGGTGACTGGCAAAAGAACCAGAGGTGACATGAAGAAACCTTTTTTTGAAAAAACACAGTGAGTTGTGATCTGGAATGCACTGTCTGGAAGGGTGGTGGAAGCAGATTCAACAGTAGCTCTTAACAGGAAACTGGATAAATACTTGAAGGGAAAAATATCTGCAGGGCTATGGGGAAAAGAGGAGGAGAGTGTGTCTAGTTGGATAACTCTACCAAACAGTCAGCAGAGGCACAATGGGCTGAATGCCTCCTCTGTAGTGGATCATTCTATGATTCATTGATTCTATGAAAATCTGGCCTGATACATTCAGATGTATGTTTGCAAAATTTAGCAAGGTACCTGGCTAGATTTTTTGAATGCACACACCTGTAAGGTCTGTCAGAGTTGTGGATTCTTCTGTGGTTTCTTACACCAACATACGTCGAACTTGTGTAGTCACACACATCACACTTGTACAGTTTCTGAGCTGACAGTATTTCTAGATTAAAAAGGAGTTAAAGAATTAGTGATAAGAATTGTTGAGGATATTAACTCAGAATTGCCATAAAAAGCAGTATAGCTAAGATTTAAACATACACTGTCCACTTGATGTAGGTATCTTTCAGTTATTTAAAGACTACATAATATTCAGGACAGCGTGTCAGGGCTTGCTAGTATCTTTTTTTGGCGGGGAATGGGAGAGCGTGGTTAACGAGAAATGTAAGGATACAAAAAATAAAGTTAATCTCTCACAGTAGCATGACAGATTCTCTGTCACCATCCTCATAGATTCATGCCAGCAGGGACATTGTCGTGAATATCAATCTTCAAAAGGCTTGCCCATCATTGCTCAATGGACAGCTTCAGGATGTCAGCACTCCATTGGGATGCCCGACATTTTAAAAAGGGATCATCTGGGAATGTTTGAAAAGAAAAGAGTTTTGGACAGAAAATAATGGGAGCTACCATTTTAATTAATGTTTGCTGGATAGCATTGTCATCATAACCTTTATCGCACAATAGCCATCTGGAGTTAGAATTACTTTAATTGGCAAGCAGTTAAAGATAAAGAAATGTAAATACCAATTTAGCTGCTTGTGCATCTTAATTGTTCGTATAAATGTCTCAGTCCTCCTTCACAGAACGAAACCTCCAAGTGCCTATTCCAACATTCATACAGACCCACAAATATGGAGAAACAGAGAAAGCCGTCAACAAAATAAAAACGTTGAATGGCTCGCAGATTGAGAGAAATCTCAGAGGAACTATTAAAAAAGGTAGCTGGATACAAAGCTATCAATCAACTCCAGATCCACTTAGTAAAGCCTGGGAAACCAATGCTCTTCCAAAAGACATGAAAAAGGTTATGATCCTGCTTTTTGTAAATGGAGATGGGCCTCTAATCAGACTGTCAAAATATTGAAGCCATTACTCCATCAATGCCTGCACGGTAATTTGTGGCTCACTACTGCTCAACAGTCTGCAACAGCACTGTTATAGCATACCAAAGTCTATAGCTCATGTATGTACACAAAATTTTATACCGAAACAAGTAACCACTCTTTATTTCTTATGATGTCTCGAGCTAGACAATTCACTCACTGTCAACCATGCTAAGTTGAGAGCATTTGTGCGATTTTGGAAAATTGAATTCTGCACTGGACTACCTAAGCATAATTAATACAGGGATTTGATAATTTTTAAATGCACAGTACACGAACCTACACAGTACACCTACACGAACTGGAAAGAGAGAGACCATATGGCAACTGATCACGATTACTCAGAGGACAATGATCATTGCAGGTTACAGAAGCTCCTCTAGCAGTCCTTGTTGCCTTTGATTCAACAAAATAATTGGACTGCAAAATAAACTGGCAGAATCTGAAATTCCATAGCACATTTTTGAGATGACAAATTTCCCCAAGCAATCAGCCAGCATTCCCATTTGCATTCCATAACTGTATCCAAGTGCAAAATTCAAATCAATGGTAGACGGCAGAGCAACTGAATGAAGATATTCACCCACAACCTGTCATAAAATTTCCATTAAGCCAAATAAAATTTTAAAATTCTCCTCTGAGCTTATGCAGGCATTTTATTTAACCCCCAGTCAATAGCATTTATACATTCAAGCCAGTTACTACAGCAGCCCTTGTGAGCTTACAATAAAAGGGGATTTAACACTTAAGTTACATGGCCTTGAAGTAGTCCCATGAGACAAAAGCTAGAATTAGGCACCTGTGAAAACCATGTCCTGTACAAGTTCTTATTGGGACATTTGAGTGTGCTTAACCTTCCTAGTACAAACTAGATCTAATATTTACAGGGATGCAGTGAAGCGTGTCAGCAGCTGGGAAATTTGGAAATGCCAGGAACGCGGAGGTCCTGCTGAATTTAAAGGTTGGATATCAAATTGAAAGACCGTTGGGCTACTGGGTGGGAAAACCAGCAACAGACGGCAGCAGTACTAGAGATCATGGCAGGGAGGGGAGGGGGGTTGTCTATAAATTGTGGGAGGGTGGGGGGGGAGAGAAGAGAAACGGAAATCGCGGGGAAGAGGGGAGGTAGAGATCATCTGGGGGTCAGACGAGTGTGCGGATGTAGGTCACGGCAGGTATGCATGAACGACCAAGTGGGGGATGCATACCTGCTCCTTCTGGCCCACAATAAGTGCTGGAAAAGTACTTAGCAGCTGGATGTGGCGGCTCCCACCTTCCTTTAGCTGCTGGGTTTTCCAAACTCTGGAAAACCTGGTCAACAACCAATAAATTTAAGCAGCTGTCAAAATCTGAGGAATGTAGCCTCAAACAAATTGAAATCACTGACCTGCCTGTCTAATTTGCTTGGAAGACCCCAAACCCATGCCAGTTAAACCAGAAGTAAGTGCATTCACAGTGGGTTGGAGGTCAGGTTTCACATTTTTAACAATTTAACCACCAACCCCACTGCCCCCACTCCCACACCAAACCCTATTAGAGTCAGATTTTACAGCACTCCTAGTTATTGACCTCTCCGCTAAGGGAAAAAGTTTCTTCCTATCTATCCTATCAATGCCCTTCATAATTTTGTATACCTCAATCAGGTCCCCCCTCAGCCTTCTCCACTCCAAGGAAAACAACCCCAGCCTACACAGTCTGTCTTCATAATTGAAATGCTCCAGCCCATGCAACATCCTCGTGAATCTTTCTCTGCACCCTCTCCAGTGCAATCACATCCTTCCTATAGTGTGGTGACCAGAACTGTACACAGTACTCCAGCTGTGGCCTAACCAGCGTTTTATACAGCTCCATCATAACCTCCCTGCTCTTATATTCTATGCCTCAGCTAATAAAGGCAGGTATCCTGTATGCCTTCCTAACCAACTTACCTACCTGTGCTGCTGTCTTTGGTCATCTATGGACAAGTACCCCAAGGTCCCTCTGACCCTCTGTACTCCCTCGGGTCCTACCATCCATTGTATATTCTCTTGCCTTGTTAGTCCTCCCAAACTGCATCACCTCACACTTCTCAGGAATAAACTCCATTTGCCACTGCTCCGCCCATCGTACCAGCCCATCTATATCGTCCTGAAATCTAAGGCCTTCCTCCTCACTATTTACGACACCACCAATTTTCGTGTCGTCTGCAACCATACATCCTATATTCACGCCTAAAATCATTAACGTACACTAAACAGTAAGGGTCCCAGCACCGATCTCTGCGGTACACCACTGGTCACAGGCTTCCATTTGCAAAAACAACCCTCAATTATCACCCTCTGCCTCCTTCCACTAAGCCTATTTTGAATCCAATTTGCCAAATTACCCTGGATCCCATGGGCTCTTACTTTCTTAACTAATCTCCCATGTGGGACCTTATCAAAAGCCTTACTGAAGTCCATGTAGATGACATCAACTGCTTTACCCTCATCTACACATCTAGTCACCTCCTTGAAAAATTCCATCAAATTTCTTAGACACAATCTCCCCCTGCCAAAACTATGCTGACTATCCCTGATCAGTCCCTGCCCCTCCAAGTGGACATTAATCCTGTCTGTCAGAATTTTTTCCAATAATTTCCCTACCACTGACGTTAGACTCACAGACCTATAATTACCTGGTTTATCTCTACTACCCTTCTTGAATAATGGTACCATACTTGCTGTCCTCCAGTCCTCTGGCACTTCTCCTGTGGCCGGAGAGGATCTGAAAATCTGTGTCAGAGCCCCCGCTATCTCCTCCCTTGCCTCACATAGCAGCCTGGGATACATCTCATCTGGGCCTGGGGATTTATCCACCTTTAAGCCCACTAATACAGCTAATACTTCCTCCTTTCAATGCTAATTTGATCAAGTATATCACAATCCCCCTTCCTGATCACTACAACTACATCGTCCCTCTCCATATTCTGCCCATCTTCATGGGTTTAAAATATCCTGCATTGATTCTGCTGGACAGGAGTCGGTACAACACCCCAAGATGAAGCTTAGATAAACTAATAGGCAAAAGGGGCAGATGTGATGTTGCTACAGGCTAAGAAAGTCAATCACTGTTGAAACAAGGCCAGTTAAGAACTCTGCACTGGTAACTCACTTCAGACATCTGTACCTTTTTCTAACCACATATTGTTCAGTAAAAGGATAGATACTTGATTGGAAAGCAGGCCATCTGTTCAGAAATAAAGCCTCTTAATTTCACCTCCAGGTCCAACAGAAACCCAATTATCTAAGTACCTCTGTAAACAGGAAACACTCTAAGGCATCAATAGCACATTGCTGCAATAGCTTAGCATTCACTTAATGTTAAAGGCTTCCTTTAAATGGTGTCAGATGGTTCTGTAACTAAAACTAACACGTGTGCCTAAAACAGGCAAACTATACAAATTGAATCGTAAAAAACAAAACCCAATTTAGCATATAAGCTATTTTTTATGTTGTTATAGCCTCGTTTAAATACAAATTTTGAAGCAGTGACACTTTTTGCACATAAGAATATATACACACAAATATTCACATTACCCTCTTGTGTGTTTCCAGTTTCCCCTCCTCTACTACGGTCAGTATTTTCATCATTTGTTTCCACTGCTGAGGAAATGTCAGACAGGCCATGTTGTTCACGCTCATGGTTCCGAAGTTGACTCTGTCAGAAAGATGCCCAGAATGTCAAAAAAGCAATAAGCCATACTAGATTTATATACGGTGACTCCCAACAAATACCAAACAACAAGGATCCAGAATTAAAAGTGATTATCTTTCACACCACAGAAAACATTTCTGTAACACTAATAGCATTACAATGGGTTATAAATCACTGGACAAAGAAACCATTTAAAAGCATACATTTGGATAGAATTTAAGGACTCAAAAAGAAACTTTGAGATTATTGAGCATTTAAGAGCAAAACTGAAATAATTGTGCAGAAAGCCATAAAACTATTTTACAATGTTAAATCCAACATCTTCTAAATAACAGCAGAGTCTGATTAAGCCTTTGAATTAGCTATCTAAAATACTGCTAAATTAGTTCCTTAAAGTAGTTCTTTAAACTTAAATGGACAGTTCTTTTTTAAATAAAAAAAAGCAGTGTCCCCAATTTACAAATAATGACAATCCAAACTGGACCTTTAACAATTTAACAGCTTTAGAATGCTTTACTGTATCACTGACCTTGAATGATAAATAAAACCAAATGACTTTGCTTTAGTTTCAATAAACACATATTGGGCTGGATTTTAAGCGCCCACTACTGGGAATGGCAGCAGGCGAAAAGATGGCGGCCAGCATGTGCGCCACCATGATCTACCACGCGACGGCTAATTTAAATGCGCCGGTTGGCCCATGCCCCTCCCAATCACGTGGAGGGAGCGGGCTCTCCGACACTGGCAATGGCGACAACTGCCTGTGCGCAGGCGCCATTATTAAACGGACAGCCAGCCCTCCCAGTTATTTTAAAGTGAACCCCCCCCCCCCCCCCCACTGTTCCTATCAAAGTTCTATTGCCCCTTTTCCACCCCGCAATAATAAAATTAAGTATTTGCCCTTCTCCTCCCCAAAATACTTATCTTGCAAACATGACTTTCCCACCCCTCAACACTAAATTGAACAAAGTGCAGAGGTCACCCCCTTCCCACTATCCCCTACACTAATGATGAAAATCTGACCCCGCTCTAAACCCCCACCCAACTAAAAGTCTTAAGTTTCCCCCTTCCCCACTACTGCAGTGCCTGCTTTCTCCAGACAGGAGAGTGAAGGTGCTCGACCACAAGATTGCAGGGAAGTTTATTTAAAATTATGCACTGTGGTCATGTAAATATGGAAAGCAGAGTCCCGTCACCCAGCAGCTGGCGGTGGGGTGGGGGGGGGGGGCTGCCATGGAGCCTCGTCGCTGCTGGGAGGATCAGGCCCGACCTTCCCCGTGTCGGGCTCCATCGCGGGCCACTGCCGGAACAATCTTCCGGCCGCACCCCCCACCCCACCATGGAGCCCGATGTCAGGCGCTCTGTAAAATCCCAGCCATTAAGCATAACATACCTAGATAATGAAACCATTTCATAAAGAGTCAGTTTACCTTATAATAAAATGCTTCATTGCACCGTTTGCAGTGATACATCCTAGTCTTGCAGTGGTTTATCATATGACTCTCCAGACTATTACTATCAGCAGCAATGTGATCACAGATTGGACACTGGTAAGGCTGCCGTTGTCGGTGAACTCTCAAGTGCTGCTTTATGTATCCCTTGTTACCACTGCTATAGTGACAGAGGCGACAATGGTAAGGCCGCTCTGTGTTGGGTATATACTCTACTAGGTTGCCTGGTGAATTCAGGTCATTTGAAGGTTGACATTGTGCGTTATCCTGTAATTCCTTCAGGATATCTTCATCAGATGCATTTTGGTCAGTTCTTTCTCTCAGTTTTTCAATTACAGTGAGTAATGACATGCTGATGCCCATTTTGATTGGTACTTCAGAAAAACCAGATTTAGCCTTATCAAGCTGTAAGTCACTACTAGTACCATCGAGGGAATAACTGTGAGCTGAAGGAAAGGAAGTGCTGCCTTCCATACTTCTCTGCCCTGTATCAGGTTCAGGATTTTTAGCGTTTGCTCTGGTTAATTCTGGTGCTCTCATTGGCATTGCAACAAGAGCTTCAGCAGCCAATGAATGAAGCCTCAAAGATTCAGAATTAGTTCTCCTTCGGGCTGGTGGAACATTCTCATCAACTGCCACAGGTTCAGTTGGTTTTAAAGCATTACTACTTTCTTCAGGATTCCACCCCAAGGCAGCTGCTTCCACTTCAGCTGTACTGTTACTTTGTTGATATATTTCTGAAGAATCTTCACAATAGATCATGTGAGATGTTTCAGAGATAAGTCTCTTCTCAACTTCAATATCTGGTGTCATCAGAAAGTGCTTTTCTGGAACAGTGTCTCCAGCTCCTGGGACACACTCCACTATAACATTGACATGTCCCACCTTGTTAGAACTGCAGTTAATGATCATCTGCGCAGAGGAAAGAAGGCTATCAGAAATTGTGCTTTCCTGTTCACAATCCAGTATCACAGACTCCTCCTCAACAATTTCCACTACTGTTGGACTGGGTGCTTTTGAGAAGGTAATATCACACTCTTTCACAGTAGTCTCAGATAGTGAGGGCTTGCAATCTAATGAGTCCATTACAGTAACTGGAGTCACACCACAAAACTGCAATTGATTTGCACCAGTGCAGTGCACATTTTCTGATTTACTTGTTGGTGAAAAAATAATTATTGGTTCATCCTCATGAGTTGTGAGAGCTGTGGAAGAAACTGCTGAGGTAGCTGGCTCACACACCTCCTCAAAAATTGGATACGAACAATCTACTTCACCAGCATGTTTCCATGCATGCGTTTTTAACATTCGCTGGCGATCACAAGCATAACTGCAAATCAAACACCGATACATGCCGTACTGGTCATATGTATACCACTTTCTTGGGCCTGGTTCAGTGTCCAAACCAACATTTCCTGATTTTGCATCTTTGTTATCCCCACTGCCTATAGTACCTGACCCTAACTGCTGCTGAATTTGTGGCAACAACTGTTTTCTCTGCATCTGTGCATCCTCAAGGTGCAACCAAATATGAGCTTCAAGCTCTTCTTGCTTTTTTGAAACAAAGCAACATTCAGAACACATCAATACCACCTCACTTGACTTTCCATGTTGCTCAAAGTGCTCCTTTAACTGTGGAAAAGTCAGTGAACTGAATTTGCATAAATTGCACTGATATTGAGTAAGTTTCCTGTGCAAATATTTGTGTTCGACAAGATCTTTAGAAACTGTAGTGGCAAAGCTGCACTGCTCACATGGATAGATCTCAGTATTGTTATGACTACGTATATGTGCATAATAGACAGATTGCTGTACAGTAACAAAGCCACAGATAGTACAATAGAAGCTCTTTGAAGCTTCAGTTTTAGCTGCAGAGTTAAGAGTCTTCAGATCTAGTCTGTTACAACTCTTAGGCAGATCTTCTGTCTTCAAAGAAGGCTGCCTAACTGTGATGTCGTCCTGTAATTTATCCTTGTTTGTGTCCGCAAGTTTTTTGGCTGTGCTCTCACAGTGGTCAGCATGCTCAAAGATTGTACTTTTTGTGTCAGAAGTGCTGGTATAAGGCCTCTTTTGACCAGCTAGAGAACATTGCTTTGATCGTCCCTTCTCCACTATCTTGCTCAATTTTTCAATAACCCGGATTAATGAGCCTGATCTTTCCATTTTTGATACAATTTTACTATCCACAAATGAACGAGTTGCTATCTGCTTCAAGAGATGTCCGTCGCACTTATGCTTTGTTGTACAGCCATGGCTTTGTGCTTGAGATTCTGCAACAGCATCTGAAATCATACTGTCCAGCCTGTTGATGTGTTGTACTAACAGTGCAATACTGCTAGATTTTTCCAGTAGACCTAAAAAACAAAAAGCATTTAACTTTTAAACATCCACTCGCAAATTACTTATTACTCTTAAGAACACACATTATTATTAACTTTTGCAAACACTAAAAATAAAGTTCATACTTAAATATATTTAACCTTTCACCAGATCCAATTCCAAATCTGCATAGAAACCATAGAAAAGTTACGGCCCAGAAGGAGGCCATTCAGCCCATCTTGTCTGCGCCAGCTGAAAAAACTAGCTGCCCAATCTAATCCCACCTTCCAGCACCTGGTCTGTAATCTTTTAGGTTACAGCACTTCAGGTGCAGGTCCAGATACCTTTTAAATGAGTTGAGGGTCTGCCTCCACCACCAATCTGGGCAGTGAATTCCACACACCCACCACCCTCTGGGTGAATCCACAAAGAACAGATTCTGGGAATCCCTTTTGTGAAAAAATTATTTTAAACTTCCCATGCTTACATTGTCAAATTTCCATGGTATATACCGAAGTCCAGGTACAGACAACTTGTATTTATATAGCACCTTTAACAGAGAAAAATATGTCTCCAGAACAACCATAGGATAAGAAAAAAAAAATGGACAAGCCAATGGAGAAGTATTAGGAGAGTTTTAAAGGAGGAAATGGAGGAGAGACAGCAGTGGGGTCTAAGGGATGGCATTCCAGGATGTGGGTCCTAGGTGCCTGATGTCTCAGCTATCAGTGATGGGGCAAAGTAGAGGCCTGCTCAGGTCGGGAAAAAAAAACCCGACCGAACTACAGTGGACCCTAGCCCAACCCGGCCCAAGTCCCTTCGATTTTGCCCCGAGCCCGACCCGATCCAACCATCCCTTTACTTACCTTCCAACTGGGAAGCTCCACGAAGCTGCAGCGCATGCGTGATGATGTCATAGTGACGTCATTCACTCACTGAGCAGATTCAGTTTTGTCCCAGACTCCCAGCTCAGGTAAGTTTTTAAAATTTCAATACTTACCAGCAGGGTACTTACCACCTGTCCGGCCCGACCCGACTCGACCTGGACTTGGCCCGACCTGACCCAAGCCAGAAAGCTGTACCCTGAAGATGGGCCCGACCCGAACCCGACAAGTCGTCCGGTCCTGTCGGGTTTGGGTCGGGTAGCAGGCCTCTAGGGCGAAGGGAATCACAGTGTGCAGAGGGTCAAAGTCAAAAACAGAATGTGAGAATGGGGAGTTGGTTAGTTGCAATGCAAGATGTTACACAGATAAGTAGGGGCATGGCTATGGAGGGATTTCATGACGGGAATATTTAAAATTTGAAGTTTGGTAGACTGGGAATGTAGATCAATGAGGATTGGAGTGATGGGGAACAGGTCCTTGAGTAGGATAGGATATGAGCAGCAGAGGTTTGGTTGAGCTGAAGTTTATAGAAGGTGGAGGATGACAGGCCAGCCAGAAGAGCATTGGGATAGTCAAGTTAGAAGATGACGAAGGGTTTCAGTGGCAGATGTGCTAAGGTAAGGATGTAAATAGGCAATATTATAAAGATGGAAGTAGCTGGTCTTTGTAATAAAGAGGGTATGCGGTTGGAAGTCCAGCTCGGAGCAACTGCAGCCTGATGTTATTCACATTCTGATTCAGAACATGACACCAGCTGTTGATGGGGCCCCGAATCGGCAGAGAGGGCCGAAGACAATGGGTTCCATCTTTCCAATGCTTAGCTGGAGGAAACTGTGTTTACCAACGTTTAGATATTGGGACACGCAGTCTTGACAGACAGGGGAAGTAAAGGGATCGCGAGAGGGGGACTAGAGGTAGAGCTGGGTATCATGTGGAAGCTGACATTTGACATTTCCACGTACATATTTGTAAATTGACTGTTACATCCTCGACCATTTTTGTTTTGGAATCAAATTCCAGACTAATTTGCCAACCCAATTTAACGTTTTAAACATTACATATCATACTAATATCCTGTAAATCACAAATCCCATTAAATCACTTAACTAGAGGGCCTACTGATATTTTTTAATAATGGTTTTAAGTTTTAAAACAACGGGGATGTTGAAATGCTTCGCACATTAACCTTAACAATGACAAACTATTTAAATTGCTTTTTAGTAATGTTCTTCTGGAATAAAATCATACTTTAAGGTGATGATAACACAGGAAAACTGTACAACACAGAGAGGGGACACAAGATTCAGATGAGTTTATCATATTTGATAGTAAGAGTGACTGAACCACAATCTATTTGTTTAAAGAATTCTATTCCAATTTCCACTTTTTTTCTCAGCATGCATAAGAATTACCAGTCATTCTTCTCGAACAGTCACAAATTTCTACAAATTATCACCTAAACTATCTTGGACTTTCCTTCACTAAAAAGGTAAAATCAGCTCTTTTGGGAAATTCACGCTCTTCTCCCATCAGCAATTTTATCCATATTCCTCCTCATTCAAATTCATTCTATTCCCTCCAGCGGTCTTAAAATGCATTTTGAGACAAACAATTGAATCGTAAGTAGGTAGTGAAAGTGCTACATTTTTGTACCTGCATACAATAATAAATCCATTACAACAACCAAAACAAAAGGATTGTTCCGATGAAGGGTCACTGACCCGAAACGTTAACTCTGCTTCTCTTTCCACAGATGCTGCCAGACCTGCTGAGTGATTTCAGCATTTCTTGCTTTTAAAAAAGGATTGCCTGCTTTCAGAGAACTTCAGAAGGCCAGAATTTACAGCTTACTGTGACACACTTCATTATATACTGAACACAATATTTTTCTTTATGAGTGATTGAGATCTGTTCCAGAATTCTATATTCATTTATGTCAGACAGCCAGAAGTGCAAAATTAGGAATTTGCTCCTTCTTTCTTAACTAAAATGTATACCAGCAGCTACAAGAACTCTGACAGAACAAATTCTTCTTCCTGACAGCTGCTGACACTGTGGTTCTTTTATCACCTATGTTACGACCAGGTGCAAATGGTGTTGAGGGGTCTGTTATTATCTTCACCTGGTCTTATTGTAATAGGGTTTAATTTTAAACACATTGTTTTGAGCTCCCCCTTCGTGAATCCTTGTTCACAACTTTCCAATTATAAGGCAAAGAAATGAGCACAAACAGGCTTTCTTTGGTTGAAAGAAGAAAGATGAAGTTTATTAAACCTTAAACTTAAACTCTAATACGGTTCACGCCTATGGATATACAACGCGCCCACACTAGCATGCACAGGCGATATAAACATGCAGATAGGGACAGAAAGGAGAAGTAGAACAGTTTGAGACAATATTTTTGTTACTGTTTCTCGAGCTCGCTGTAGTCCTTGATTGAAGATACGGTCTTGCATTTTGTTGGGGCCCAGAAGTCCTCTTAAAACCTTGTTCATGTAGGAAACCTTTCTCTCTGAGTTTCACATGTTTTCACAAGATTCAATTCCATGGGAAGAGATGAAAGCAGGCAGACAGGAGAGGAAATGTTCTCAGTCCATGAGCACATGGCGTTCTCTGCTCCAATTCCTTTTTTGCGAGTTCAAATTCAAAAAAACTCCCAGGTTGCCCAGCAGGTTAGTCATGTGACTTGCTCTTTATATGTAACAGTCTCTCTGAATCTTTTGTTAGAAGTTCAAATTCTCTGCAACAGCCAGTTAGTCATGTGACTAAAACTGGTCTGACCACTTGTGTGTATGGGGGAAGCAACTGCTGGGTCTCCATTGTTTCAACATTGTCTGGTACTATGCATAATGTAGTTCCAGTCAGGGCTTGCAATTTTAAGTTTTTGTTCATGTGGCAAAATAATGTGTACCTCAGTCTTGGCAGGTGAGGGGTTTACCTGACACTATGTCTAAGCTGGATTTCAAATATGTCCAGAGGAGAGAGATAGTGCTTTTGCATTAATTTGGAAAGATGCTCCTTCCAGTCCCTACTTTGCACAATTGCAAAGTTAACTTTCTTCCAAAAGTGGTATTTACATAGCAAATTACTTTCAATTCCATCTGTTAAATGCACAATACTTATGAAATGCTTTGCAGCTTGGCTCAGCAAGACAGCTAAGAACAAAGCCTGCCTATTGGAGTCTTTCACAGATTAACACTGACAGTTTCAAGAACAAAACCAAATATGATTGGAACAAGCCAGAACTTCAGATGTAGGTTTATTTATTACATTGCATTCCCTTGAAAGATACTTGATCTTCTATGACTGCAACTACAAATGGAATCCAAACAATGTTCCCTCTACGTTTTCTTTGCACTGAGCACTTGTACTCGTCTAACACTACTTTTTTGTCCATGGGCATCTTACATTTTAAAAGTAATTGAACTTTCACAAAGTTGTGAGCGGGCTCTTTATTTCAATGTGCGGTACATCCCAGATAGAGGGGTCATTGATTGCAACTCAAAACATGGTACTCCATTAAGTGTTTAATTTCTAGTTCAACAAGACTGCACTCGAGTTCCATCACTTCCAATAACATGAACTGTCCAAGGGGTTGCCTGCAAATTGGACCGCTTGCCTCAGAGATAGCATACTCATTTTTTTTTGGAGGCAGCAGATTAGGGTGGAAAGAAAAAAGGAAGAATTAATGTATACATGGGCAATGTCTTTGCCTCTTTGAAGGCACTAACAGAAAAGTATTTTAAAGATGTATGGCTCTACAAATCATGAATGCAATTAACTCTAGAAAGCCAAGATCACTTACTCAATCTGGGGGCATGACTGAAATCTTGCATTTGATAAGACAAATAATTGGATAAGTTTCTGACTAAAGTTCATATTTCATAATGATCCTCTACAGGATCAAACAACTCATTAACTACAGTCTTTAATGTTTACAAACAGAATCGAAGATAGATTCTCTTGGTCCTTGAGGAGTATTTTCTTGCCCAAACAGGGCATAGCTTGATTCCAAGGAAAAGGCATTCACTTATTCTGTGTAAACAGCCAGCAACTGACACGTTGAGCAGCATCCAAACTTAATGTTTTCATAACCTACTGAAGATGCATGTGAAAAGTATGGAGCTAATATAAAGCTGCCAGTGTACAACAAATAGAGCCATAGTGTTTTACAGCACAGAAACAGGTCCTTCGGCCCAATGCACCTGCAATATAATAAACTGAAAGCAATATAAAACCCATCTAAAAGTTTTGCTTAAAAATGAAATCTTAATTGCAAATTAGCTAAATATAAAAAACTGCTAGTGTAGTGCAAATGGAATTGCAGCAACTATTATTCAAAGTGAATTGGGCTTGGTGGATAATCTAAATGGCCAAAGTGAAATACGGGGAACCTATGAATTAGAAAGAGTGAGGCAGAAATTCCAATACATAGCCTGCGATTTCCCTTCCATTGGAAGGCCTATCCAAAGTCAAGCATGACATTCTTCATGACTGTGACTGAGGTACATTATCCCTTATCCTCAAAAATAGCATGTCAGTCCCTTCAACCAAACATTTCCTCTTGGCTTTCTCTTTTATTAACCCAAAGTGTGCCTGTATTTTTACCTTTGCCATCTTTCTCAACAGAACCAGATCTCTTATGAAATTTCCTATCTCCCCAATTTCTCTGAAAGTTTCCAGACTGGGGCCTGTGACGACTACTATTGTGAATCAATTCGTAATCATCTAACACAACTGTGGCATCCCATATTTTACCTATTTTATGTTCTTCCTTATTCCTGAAGGGACACTATTTTTGAATTTTGAATCACTTTCCTAAGGCTCTCAAAGTCTTCTGCAATCTTCACCTATCAAACACCATTTCCTTCTCCCTAGCAAATTCCACATATGCCTAGCCTTGTTTCCTTCTTAAATTTCTGACTTTTTGTCTGTACGGCTCTGGTACCCAACTCACAGGCATTGAGAATAGCAGTCTTTACTTGGTCATAGTCTCATGAGTGCTCTTCTGAAACAGGCAAGTACACCCTCCAAATTTTTACATATGAAAACACTCGGTAGGAGCACCGTCCAAAATGATTTAGGCTAATCCAGATTTGTGGCAATTTTCTCAAAGAACACAAAATACATTTCTACTCCCTCTTCACTAAATTTAGGTACCAAGTGAATATGCTTTGCCAAATCAAAACTATGAGGAGTCTCCTCTAGGATCTCAGCTTTTATCTTCAATGAGTGTGCAAGAATTGAGAGAGAAAAACTCAAATTCTAATTTCTCCCTTTCTAACCTCCTTTTCCTGATCTCAATCTCTTTCTTCTCTATCTCTTCCCTCTCCAGTTTTATCCTCTATTTCAAGTCGTCTCCTTTCACTTCTCACTCTCTTTCTTCCCTTTCCAATCTCATCATCTCTTTTACTAACTCAATTTTGGCTAGTTCAGTTGAACACTAACAGACACATTCTTTTCTTTCTCCAGCTTCAAGCGAAGAGTCAATTCTTCAATGATCTCCGCCCTCCTAGCCCCTGATTTCAAGCTGACCCCTAGGTTCCCGGCTACAGCCTTCAAATGATCTTTTGTCAACTGTTTCAAAGAGCAATGAAACAAATTATCTTTCTTCACAAAGGCCTAAGCATCAAAGGTACTCATGTTGATTTCCCAATGAAGGCAGCCAAAAGTAAATGTGAAATCTTGTTCGTTTAAACTCTGGAAAATTCCGGTGAACCTGTTTCACAGCCCAGTTTTGGATACATCCCTGACGAGCCCCCAGTTTTGTTATGATGTCTGTGGATAATCACAAATCAAAAGAATCCAATCCATCAACTGACACCAATTTAGAAAAAAGGACAGATTTCACTTTTACTTTAACACTCAAACCAAAACCAACATGAATTAAACATGAACTAACAGTTAAATCACGGTTGATATATATATATTGTCATGGTCCTGTAGTTTTTTTTCCGGAATATGCGGTTTGCCTTTAAGGCTTGCAAGGGACCAGTATTGCTTTAAGAGCCGGCAAGCCTTACGAGTTATAGGAAAGTGCATTTTCGTTGCCTTAGAAACAGCCATTTGGAGACTGTGATTCAAAGGGTGCATTCTCGATACCATGGAAACAGCCACTGGGAGTGAGTTTCTTGCGATACATTTGTTACAATTCGGTTTTGAACTGACTGTTAGTGGAAGACAGTTTGTTCTAACAGAGACACAGACAGCTGTGATGAGCACATCTGAAAAAGAGCTGTCAACCGTTTAAACTGAAGAAGAGGACTTTAGTCTGTTTAATTATTATTTCTCAAAATTCTAAAACATCAAGCCACAACAGAGCTCTCTGGTAATTTAAATTGAAGAAGGGGTAGTTAGACTGTGACCATCTTTTATCCCTCAAAAAACTCTAAAGTCAGATTGATTCTGTTGAAAGTGTTTGCAAGTTGTTAATTGTTGAAATTCGCTGGAGAAGGAAAGCAACATCCTGTGAGGACTTCGAGCAACATTGGACTGTAGATTTGCAAGGACTCTACTTTTTTCTATTTTAAATGTTGTTTATATCTTCATATTAATTCAGTTAATTCAGTCCCACTTTTCCACAGATCACAACATATATTTAAATTTTCCCACTTAGCGATACGGTCAACCCTATACTCTATTTTTCCCAGAATAAAGCACACCAACCAGGTTTCTTTAATAAACAAAATTAGCAGTTTATTATAAACCAAGTCTTAACCAATAATGAAGTAAACGTATTAATGCCCCTTATTTATCCTAGCCCTCATACACACTGGGAAAAATAAAAGGAATTTTTGTTTACAGCTGCTACAAAGAAAGAGAGAATTTTAAAAAAAGGCTGAAAAGAAGATATTGAAAGATGTCCTTTGTTTTGGTTAGGCATCCCAAATGTGTCTCGCTGGCTGTCAATGGGATCTTCCTGGAACAGTTCTTTCTAGGTGATGTTGATCAGTTTGAGTAGGCTTTCCAAGGGATACAGCTACAGAGGTCAAACAGGTCTTTTTAGAATTAGAATTAGAACATTACAGCGCAGTACAGGCCTTCGGCCCTCGATGTTGCGCCGACCATCTGACCTACACTATTCCATTTTCATCCATATGTCTATCCAATGACCACTTAAATGCCCTTAAAGTTGGCGAGTCTACTACTGTTGCAGGCAGGGCGTTCCACGCCCCTACTACTCTCTGCGTAAAGAAACTACCTCTGACATCTGTCCTATATCTTTCACCCCTCAACTTAAAGCTATGTCCCCTCGTGTTTGCCATCATCATCCGAGGAAAAAGACTCTCACTATCCACCCTATCTAACCCTCTGATTATCTTGTATGTCTCTATTAAGTCCCCTCTCCTCCTCCTTCTCTCTAACGAAAACAACCCCAAGTCCCTCAGCCTTTCCTCGTAAGACCTTCCCTCCATACCAGGCAACATCCTAGTAAATCTCCTCTGCACCCTTTCCAAAGCTTCCACATCCTTCCTATAATGCGGTGACCAGAACTGCACGCAATACTTAAGGTGCGGCCTCACCAGAGTTTTGTACAGCTGCATCATGACCTCGTGGCTCCGAAACTCGATCCCCCTACTAATAAAAGCTAACACACCATATGCCTTCTTAACAGCCCTATTAACCTGGGTAGCAACTTTCAGGGATTTATGCACCTGGACACCAAGATCTCTCTGCTCATCTACACTACCAAGAATCTTCCCATTAGCCCAGTACTCTGCATTGCTGTTACTCCTTCCAAAGTGAATCACCTCACACTTCTCCGCATTAAACTCCATTTGCCATCTCTCAGCCCAGCTCTGCAGCCTATCTATGTCCCTCTGTACCCTACAACACCCTTCGACACTATCCACAACTCCACCGACCTTCGTGTCATCCGCAAATTTACTAACCCACCCTTCTACACCCTCATCCAGGTCATTTATAAAAATGACAAACAGCAGTGGCCCCAAAACAGAACCTTGCGGTACACCACTAATAACTAAACTCCAGGATGAACATTTGCCATCAACCACCACCCTCTGTCTTCTTTCAGCTAGCCAATTTCTGATCCAAAGCTCTAAATCACCTTCAACCCCATACTTCCGTATTTTCTGCAATAGCCTACCGTGGGGAACCTTATCAAACGCCTTACTGAAATCCATATACACCACATCCACGGCTTTACCCTCATCCACCTGTTTGGTCACCTTCTCGAAAAACTCAATAAGGTTTGTGAGGCACGACCTACCTTTCACAAAACCGTGCTGACTATCGCAAATGAACTTATTCTTTTCAAGATGATTATAAATCCTGTCTCTTATAACCCTTTCCAACATTTTACCCACAACTGAAGCAAGGCTCACAGGTCTATAATTACCAGGGCTGTCTCTACTCCCCTTCTTGAACAAGGGGACAACATTTGCTATCCTCCAGTCTTCCGGCACTACTCCTGTCGACAATGACGACATAAAGATCAACAACAACGGCTCTGCAATCTCCTCCCTGGCTTCCCAGAGAATCCTAGGATAAATCCCATCTGGCCCAGGGGACTTATCTATTTTCACACTTTCCAAAATTGCTAACACCTCCTCCTTGTGAATCTCAATCCCATCTAGCCTAGTAGGCTGTATCTCAGTAATCTCCTCGACAACATTTTCTTTCTCTACTGTAAATACTGACGAAAAATATTCATTTAACGCTTCCCCTATCTCCTCTGATTCCGCACACAACTTCCCACTACTATCCTTGATTGGCCCTGTTCTAACTCTTATCATTCTTTTATTCCTGATATACCTATAGAAAGCCTTAGGGTTTTCTTTGATCCTATCCGCCAATGACTTCTCGTGTCCTCTCCTTGCTCTTCTTAGCCCTCCCTTTAGATCCTTCCTGGCTAGCTTGTAACTCTCAAGCGCCCTAACTGAGCCTTCACGTCTCATCCTAACATAAGCCGCCCTCTTCCTCTTGACAAGCGCTTCAACTTCTTGAGTAAACCACGGCTCCCTCGCTCGACAACTTCCTCCCTGCCTGACAGGTACATACTTATCAAGGACACGCATTAGCTGCTCCTTGAATAAGCTCCACATTTCGTTTGTGCCCATCCCCTGCAGTTTCCTTCCCCATCCTACACATCCTAAATCTTGCCTAATCGCGTCATAATTTCCTTTCCCCCAGCTATAATTCTTGCCCTGCGGTATATACCTGTCCCTGCCCATCGCTAAGGTAAACCTAACCGAATTGTGATCACTATCGCCAAAGTGCTCACCTACATCTAAATCGAACACCTGGCCGGGTTCATTACCCAGTACCAAATCCAATGTGGCATCGCCCCTGGTTGGCCTGTCCACATACTGTGTCAGAAAACCCTCCTGCACACACTGGACAAAAACAGACCCATCTAAAGTACTCGAACTATAGTATTTCCAGTCAATATTTGGAAAGTTAAAGTCCCCCATAACCACTACCCTGTTACTCTCGCTCCTGTCGAGAATCATCTTCGCTATCCTTTCCTCTACATCTCTGGAACTATTCGGAGGTCTATAGCAGGAATGCAGCAACAAGGTTTCAGTTCCACACATTCGATATGCAAAGTTCCTTTAAACACACAGGGTCTCTCCAAATAGAGGAGGAAACAGGAATCTGAAACACTGGATACAGGACTTGTTCTCAAGAGAGGGAGCTGAGCTGGCTGGGTCTTCTTCTGTTGCAGGCAAGCCAACTGGCTTTTTTAACAGCTCAAATTGAAACTAAAACGTTTCAGAAAGCAAGCCGCCTGACAAGTATAAATCTTGGCTTGTCACTTCTTTGTAAGCATCTCTCCAAGTCAAAAACAACCCCGCTGGTTTATTTGAAAACAGGTGCCTTCCAGTCACTGTTTACAGTTCAAACTCAGTCCAAATCTTCTGGTGACCTCCTTTTCAAAAAAAAAAACAACACCCAAAGTTCTAGCATCTGTAGATTCCTTTCCAATTTTAAAAAACAAATTCCCAAAATGTAACAAAAATTGGAACCACTCATAACATATACACACACACACAAACGTTAATTATCAGATGCAACAAAGACAGATCTCTTGGATCATCTGGGCCGTCCTCTCAGCAAAGATAGCACCAGTTACAGCCACAAAGTCCTTCAGATCTCTGAACTTTTCAGGTAGATCTCCAGATGCTGTCTTCCAAGATGCAGACACAGATGTGATACCTTTTTGTCGATGGTGAGGGTTGCAGTCTTCCAGTCTCTCAAACATCTTCGGCCCTGCCCACAACAGTCCTGATGGTGTGGTTCCACTAGCAACTCTAGGTCTGTGAAAACAGCTGTAACAACTCACATTTTCCAAGGGCCAGCTTCCAGAAAACAGGTTCCAATCACAGCAGCTTGTCTTTTAAAAAATAAAACAGCTTGCTGCTTGCTTCAACACTGCAGTCTGTAATCTGAGCTTGGAATAGCTCTGATCACACCCCTGATCATATGACTGTTTGTTTGACCTGGTTCCATCCAGTTCTGATTTCCCTAGAAATCTGAAACTTTTGGTTTTATTTTCCAGTAAAAGACTGTCTCAGAAAAAATACAAGCTGTGAATTCAAGGTCAGTGCACCTAGCAGTACATTCAACAGGTCGTCTGTTCAGATAGCAGTTTGCATATGCTGACTCCATCACAATATTAATTTCAAATTCTCATTCTCGTGTTTCAATCCCTTCACAGTCACAACTCTCCACTACCACTGTAACCTACTCCAGCCTTACCGCTACTGCCCTAAATTCTTCATTCCTTTGACTTTGGCCTCTTATGCTTACCCTCTTGCTCTTCAGCCCATCATCAGCAGCTGTGCCTTCAGTTACCTAAGACCCAAACTCTGGAATTCCTCCCTAAACCTGTTTGTTTTTCCACCAACCTCTTATCTTTTAAGATCATGCTTTGAATCCACCTCTATGACAAAGAAAGCTTTTGGTGCCCTCTTAAGTACTTTGGGATATTTACCCATGTTAACGGTACTAGATAAACACAAGGTGCTGTTAAATGGACAAAGAATCGCCGGCTAACAAACGTAAGCAGAACTTCTATCTCAAAATAAGGTGTTAGCATGATTAAAAAAATCAAGAACAAGGACAGGAAAATAAGGATAAAAATACTGGTTAAAGGAATGGAAGAATGAAGCAGTTATAATTTTAAATATGGCAACCGGCAAATATTTGCAACTTTTAATTTTAAAATTACATCAATGAGAATCAATTTGCTCTAGTATAAAATGCACAATGATTTATCCCAGAATAATGGGTTAACTTTTTCTCAAATATAGAACACCATCTCCAAGGAGAGAAATTTTTGGGGGAGGCGGGGGTGAGAATTGGTGGGAGAATAAGGTGATCATCACATAAAGAACTAAGAAAAACTGTTATTAGAAATCAATGCTCTTTATGAAAAAATAAAACCAAATGGACAAAACATTGTTTCGAGATTATAGCTATCTTCCCCCCTAACAGTACATTAAGCAGGAAACAGGCTCTCAAAAGATATACTGTGGAGATTAAGTGCTATTCCATTGCTTGCATGTTCCAGTAATGTTTGAACTCACGGATAGATGCCAAAGTATCCAAAACCTGAACATAAGCTAACAGTTAATTAACTTATATTGAGCTACTGAAGGACAGCTCTCAAATATCAGATAGACCAGGTGGTAATATAAAAGCAAAATACTGCAGATGCTGGAAATCAAATTTAAAAAAGTGCTGGAAATACTCAGCAGGTCTGGCAGCACCTGTGGAGACAGAAGTAGAGATAATGTTTCAGGTCTGTGGCCTTTCATCAGATTTTCCGACTTCAAACCCATAGTATATACTAATGTAATGAAGACGTGCTTACAATATGCCTAATGAAACTAAGAGCACAAGTATTGGAGATCAGTTAATGATGCTAGAGGTTTCCAGGGAATCAGGATTTCAAGTGTAGTATGAAAGGAAGAACATTTTTTTCTGCAACATTGGGCTCAGGATCTTCATTTTCAGAAGGCAAATTGCAAAGCAGAACTACTTCCTGCAGCAGTTGTATAATAGACAGTATCAGAATCAGGTAGCAAAATAAATGCAGAATTTACACAGCTTTCTAGTTCAGACTAAATTTTAAAAGTTAGTTGCTCTGCTGCAAATCCAGGAGCTGACATCACTGAATACATAGCAATGTTCTTCCAGTCTGTTCATTCAGTTGTACAGTTGTGATTTTACATGCACCTTTCAGAGTCATGCTAAGACCACTGTTAGTCACAGCTATTCTGATAACTGAAGGGGGAAAATAGTGAAATTAATAGTAAAGGTGGCTGTTATTCAGAACATTTTAAACTGCTACCGCTACAGGAGGACTCCATCCTACTGACATAAACAAGCCTGGGCACATTCAGCAGAGCCAGTATTAACTTTTATTTGTTAATTGTTTTAGCTACGTAGTGTTACGACCGCAGTGGGAACAACGCACTGTTAATTTAGTCCAGTCACTCCATAGGTCGCAACATATTATTATGCTTTCACACCCAATCAGAAAACAGTCAAATTAAATACTCTAGTAACCCTAGAATGAAACAGATCAAACTAGGTATCGTTAGACAACAAATTAACTATTTATTACAAAAAATTAAATTGTAAACACTATTAAGATAAACCTATGTCTAAAGACCTTATAACTTCTTATTTTAACCTAACTCCTGCATTCACACACACGCACCCTCAAAAACTAACAGTTAACCAGTTTTAAAAGTGGAGTTTTTAAAAATTAGCTGTCTCTGAAGAATAAATAAGAAAGTCTTTGTAGGTTACATTCCTGATAGATGAGTTCTTCTAATGTGGATTTGATGAAAATAGTCCTTCAGAAGATAGAAATTCAACTCTTTAGCTGCAGCAAGCATTAAACAGTTCTTTGAACGATGAGCACAGCAATACAAATGCTTTCTTGACAAAAAAAGGCTTTTCATCTTTACTTAGGGAATTAACTTGGCTTGTAGCTCCTTGTAGAATTTTTTTCTGAGAGAATAAAACAGCTCCTTTTCTTCAGTACGCCTTGCTGGAAAGTCTCTTAAAAATTAACTGGCTTCAGCCAGTTTCTGCCAGTTCCACACAAAGCCGAGTGGAAACATTACCACTTAATCTTTCTCTCTCCTGCTGTTGTCCAGGAAAACAAAAATGCTGCTGCACATTGTCTCAGGAATTCCAGAACCTTCTCTCCCTTAAAGGTGCACTGCTTTTAAAGAGTCTTAAATGCACACACACTGTTTCTAATCTGAGAAAAAAAATTATAGATCCATGACAATAAAGAGTGCGAGGTTATGTTGCATTTCAGAAAGGAAGATTGTACTTGATAAATCTGAGAGTTCTTTGAGGAAGTCAGATATGGTGGATGGGGGAAAATACAATGTATATGGTGCACATGAACTTTCAGAAAGCTTTTGACAAGGTACAGCATATGAAAATGTTGAAGATTAAGGGGTACAGAATTAGGGAAAGGGTAGAAAACTGGATCAAAACTGGTTAGGAGGCAGGAAACAGAGTAAGAATTATGGGCAGTTTCTCAGACTGGGGGGAAATGGGTAGAAGTGTCTCACAGGACAGGGTTCCACACTATAGGAAGGACGTTGAGGCAATAGAGTGGGTACAATGCAGGTTCACTAGAATGCTGCTTAGTACAAGAAAATACAAATATAAAGGCTTGAAAAATTGCAGCTTTTAAGAATAGAGATTACAGGATGTTTCCATTAGAGGCCCTTAAAATGCGACACAGTAGCCAGAAATAGACGTTTTTCAGTAATTGAGGCATCTAGAAATGTGGAAACTTATAAGCTTAAATGCAAGAAATTTCGGCCACAGAACAGTAGAAAGCGTGCTTTTAAATAGAGGAATGAGGGGCTGTGGAAAACGTTATTAGAATTGATTGAAGCAGAAACCATGTTATCTATTAAGGATAGGCAAGAAAGGTGTGTGACAAAAATGTGCTATGTCGAATGATTTTTTTTAATCCACCAGCTGGAAATCTGAATTAAATTTAAAAGAAAAAGAAACAGATAAAAGGTGACTCTACTAGCAGCTAAGCTGGCCACCCCAATTTGCATCACTGTACTCCACATTCCAATGTATTGAGGTGGAGACGAATTCTCTGCATAAATCTCCTTAAGAACATGACCGGAGGAATCTGAGTGAACTACCTATCCTGTTACCATTAACAAGACATTAAGGCCATCACCCGGACATAGACTGGCGGAGATGAACCCACAAACCTAATCACTTGAACAATGGGACCTTGGTTGAGAGAAGGGAATTCCTAGACATGGACTGATTAAGTTACAAGAGGGAATACACACTGGTAACCACCATGTTGAATCACTGGGTGACAGTCATGTGACAGGCCAACCATCTGGGTGCTTAAGATGGTGCTTTCTCTGCAGTAATCAGACAAGCAGCTAGACACCGACAAGAGATGACCCAAGTGGGGTACCTTCTCCTCCTCTCTCTAATCCACCTTGCAAGCTTTGAACCCTGCCTGCTGGCTGTAACCACCTAGGCCTATCACTGCTGCAGACAGAGACCCCATGAAGGAAATCATCCGCATCGCTGTTTCCAGGAAAACCACCGAACCACCCGTCCATATCTTCAAACCTTAAGTCTCAGGACCACTAAATTCAGCCCTAAGTCAGCCGAGTCATCAACCTCCACAGACTGCATACTCCTTTTATTTCACCAATCTATCCTTCCCCACTCTGTAACCTATTTTTGTGCGTGTGTGAGAGAGAGAAAGTTGGAGCATAGTTTATTATTTTACTTAGACCCATTTAAGTACAATAAAGCTAACCTTTCTTTGTTAAACTCAAGAAAACCTGTCCGATTGGTTCTTTTTATGATCATAGCATGTATATAGTTAAATACTCACTGAATTGGCAAGTATATTCACTTTAAAAAAGTAATCGTGATCAAACACGGAGAGGGAC